>NC_045618.1:23052422-24323336 GCF_009829155.1 Mustela erminea | reverse complement strand
TATTCCCTAAAAAATATTCTCAAGGAGCTGCCTCATACTGGGTCTTGATAAATTTAACTTTCCTAGCCCTTTAAGTGAATAATTCATCAAAATCTCATTCATCCACACACTAAATAAGAAGTTAGTCAACACAATTACAAAATTACATTATCTGCTACATACTAGGCTCTGTAAGGTAACAGAAGGTTAAAAATGAATAGGAAAACATCCCTGTCAAGAGGAGCTCATTATTTCTAGTCTGCTAAGACACATAAACAAACCCAAATCTGGCAACTGAAATGTTAGAGGCATGATATAAATTAAATGGTGGTAATTCAGACCAGTCAGATAAAAATTTCCAAGGTCATTCCTGAAACATTAGGGAATGACAATGTATAGTAAATTTCTGAAAAGTATTACAGATTCAATTAAGAAAGATCACTTTCCATATTCTTATCTTCTCCTTGACCTTAGAGGTGTCATTTATATTTACTACCCTACAGAACTAGTATTTAAAATGTACTTTCAGCACACTTTAACCTTGTCCTTATAAATCTTTCTGTCAAAATTCTTCCTTCTATACATTTTGTCTTGCTTCACTCACTTGATTCCTAGCATCATCCTTTCTTCATGACTTTTTCATTTGTACATGATTAGGCTGTTGGTTTTTCTTTTCCTTGTCTCCTCACCTGCTCCTTTCCTCAAAAGCCTTTGCTCAACGTATCACAAAAAACAGATCTCCGGAACTACAAAGCAGTTTTGCCATAATGAAATATTCTACTGTGTTCAATAGATGTAAAATCAGATCAATACAATACAAGTGGGAACTCAATGGATAAAGTTGCACAAAGATTGTTATTTTTTATTTTTAAATTTTATTTTATTTTTTGGTGTTCCAAAATTCATTATTAATGCACAATGTTTATTACTGGAAGACTGAGTAGTTGTAATGAAGACAACCAATTATATCCTGTATGCATATGATGTGTAATACTGAAGGGGATCTCAAATTGTACAACTGAGATTATCTTCATTTTATTATGATTCATGCAAGAAACTCAGAAGACATCAGCATGTTTCTATGCCAGGTTGACACTGCTAACAATATTACAAAGCGAATTGTGGACTCCGATGGCTCCTTTGATTAAAAGCAGTACCTATCCTCCCCTACCACACAGGACTTTAACTTAAAGTCAATGACATTCTCTTTATTTGAAAATTAAATATGCCTTTCAATGCCATATGAAGGCCAACTGCTATCTCATTTTTTTTAATGCATTCATTTCCCTTCAGGCACAATGAAATCCTTTGAATTTCACACAGTGACTCAAGCCATACTTGACAAACTCTTTTAATAAATTCTCATTTACTCAATACATATCGAATTCTAGTGGTGGCACAGTCTTAGGGTGAATATATTCCTACTCCTACCTATACACCATCTATACGTGTCAGCCTTTCAAATTGCCATAAATAAGAGCCTGTACTGATTCATTCAATGTAGTAACTTAGTCCCCAGCCTATACCCTGTGCCCTGGCCTGAGCCCTATTTCTACATTAAAAGTCAAAATCTTAACCCATGGGTATCATATGAATATAAAACTGGCAAAACAGATCTCTTTCTTACCATGCATTTTGAGAAAATCAACTCTGCCTAGCATAGTAAATGGTATTCCCATTTACACATTTAGTGAGGCGTGATCACAACTATCTTATTTAAATCCCATTCTTGTTTCACCCAAGACCATTCAATACTTTATCAAGTAGGACTGACAATACTTTCAAAATGCATAAAAAATCACATTATTTCTAAATATTTCCATATCATCAACCTAGTACAACACCTTTCATATGACTTCTGAAATAACCATGTGCCTTGCCTTCTTATTTCAAGTTTTGATATATTGTTATTATTTTATTCACAGTAATCTTTATCTTACATAACTTGTTTATATAAAACAGAAAACTTAAGGATGGTAGAAGTCAAAATTTGGAAATTTAAAACAAATGAAGTAGTTGGCATGGAAATTGTGAATAAAATACAGCCATTGAACAGAACAGTAATTCATGCCCCAACACTCTATGAAAACATGCTACCTTAGGAAATGTTGAATGTATCCAGCAAGGCTGACATTCAGAATGGAAAAGAGATAAAGAGCTTCCAAGACCAGCAAAGTTTAAAAGATTATGTGACCACCAAGCCAGCACTACAAGAAATATTAAGGGGGATTCAAAAAAATAAGAAAGAACCCAAGAGTCACACAGAACAGAAATTTACAGAGACAGTCTACAGAAACAAGGACTTCACAAGAAACATGATGACAATAAAGACTTTTCTTTAATAATCACTCTCAGTGTGAACAGCCTAAATGCTCCCATAAAAATGCTGAGATGTTGCAGACTGGACAAAATGACAGGACCCATCCATATGCTGTCTACAAGACACATATGGAACCTAAAGATACATCCAGACTTAAAGTGAAGGGATGGAGAACTATCTTTTATGCCAAACAGCCTCAAGAGAAAGCTGCAGTAGCGATTCTCATATCAGATAAATTAGATTTAAAGCTAAAGACTGTAGTCAGAGATATAGAAGGACATTACATTATTCTTATAGGGTCTATCCACAAAGATCTAACAAGTAATTATTTATACCCCCAACATGGGAGCAGCCAACTGCTAATACATAACACAACTACATAACCCAACTGCTAATCAAAATAAAGAGTCATATTGATATGAATACATTAACTCTAGGGAATCTTAACGAGCCACTCTCAGCGGTAGACAGGTCATCAAAGCAGAAAATCAACAAAGGAAAAATAGCTTTGAATGACCCACTGGACCAGACGGACCTCATAGATATTTACAGAACAACTAAAACAACCAAATATTCATTCTTCTCAAGCACACATGGAACGTTCTCCAGAATAGACCACATACTGGGTCATGAATCGGGACTCAACTTATACCAAAAGACTGAGATTATTCCCTGCATATTCTCAGACCACAACACTTTGAAACTAGAACTCAACCACAAGAAAATGTTTGGGAGGAATTCAAACACCTGGAAGCTAAAGACCACCCTGCTTAAGAATGTTCACATCAACCAGGAAATCAAAGAAGAACTTAAATAATTCATGGAAACCAATGAGAATGAAGACACATTGGTCCAAAACCTATGGGTATGGTAAAGGCGGTCCTAAGCGGGAAATACATAGCCATCCAAGTCTCACTCAAAAAAACTGAAAAATCCCAAATACACAAACTCTCTTTACACCTCAAAGAACTGGAAAATCAACAACAAACTAAACCAATCCCATGCACAAAAAGGGACATAATTAAGATTAGAGCAGAGATCAAGGAGTTAGAAACCAGAGATAAAGTGAACACATCAATAAAACTACAGGCTTTTTCTCTGAAAGAATTAATAAGGCCAATAAACCACTGGCCAAACTAATCCAAAAGAAAAGAAAGAGGACCCAAATTAATAAAATTATGAATGAGAAGAGAGAGATGAAAACTAATACCCAGGAAATAGAAACAATTGTCAGAAATTATTATCAACCATTATATGCCAATAAGTTAAGGAACCTAGAAGAAATGGATGCATTCCTGGAAACATATAAACTTTCAAGTCTGAAACTGGAAGAAATGATATGAATAGACCAATATCTAGTAATGAGATTGAAGCGTTGATCAAAAAACTCCCCCAAAACAAGTGTCTAGAACCTGATGGACAACCTGGGGAATTCTACCAAACATTCAAAGAAGAAATAATGCCTATTCTACCGAAGATGTTTCAAAAAAAACAGAAGGAAAACTTCCAGACTCTTTCTATGAAGCCAGCAATACCATGATCCCAAAACCAGGCAAAGAACCTGTCAAAAAGGAGAATTTCAGACCAATATCCCTGATGAATATGAATGCCAGGATTCTCAACAAGATCCTAGCTAACATGATTTAACAGTACATTGAAAAGATTATACACCATGACCAAGTGGATTTATCCCTGGGTTGCAAGGGTGGTTCAACATTTGCAAATCAATCAATGTGACAGAACAAATAAATAAGAGAAGAGAGAAGAAACACATGGTCCTCTCAATTGATGTAGAAAAAGCATTTGACAAAATATAGTTATCCTTTCCTGATTAAAACTCTTCAGAGTATAGGTATAAAGGGAACAATCCTCAGCTTCATAAAATCATCTATGAAAAACCCACAGCAAGTATCACTCTCAATGAGGAAAAGCTGAGAGCCTTACCATTGAGAGCAGGAACACAGCAAGGATGCCCATTCTCATCACTGTTGTTCAACATAAGAAGTCCAAGCAACAGCAATCAGACAACAAGAAGAAATAAAAGTTTTCAAATTGTCAAAGAAGTCAACCTTCTCTCTTTGCAGATGAAATGATACCTTATGTGGAAAGCCAAAAGACTCCACCCCCAAATTACTAGAACTCATAGAGCAATTCTTTAATGTGGCAGGACAGAAAATCAGGGCACAGAAATCATTTATTTTCTTATACACTAACAATGAAAATATAGAAAGGGAAATTAAAGAATCAATTCCATTTACTATAGCACAAAGAACCATAATACAACTTGGACTAAACTTAACCAAAGAGGTAAAGGATGAGTACTCAAGGAACTGAAGAACACTCATGAAAGAAATTGAAGAAGACACAAAAACATGGAAAAACATTCCATGCTCAGGAATCGGAAGAATAAACATTGTTAAAATGTCTATACTAGAGATTATGCGGAGTGAAATAAGTCAAGCAGAGAGAGTCAAGTATCATATGGTTTCACTTATTTGTGGAGCATAACAAATAGCATGGAGGACATGGGGAGTTAGAGAGGAGAAGGGAGTTGGGGGAAATTGGAAGGGGGAGGTGAATCACGAGAGACTATGGACTCTGAAAAATAATCTGAGGGGTTTGAAGTGGTGGAGGGTGGGAGGTTGAGGGAACCAGCTGGGTATTAGAGAGGGCACGGATTGCATGGAACATTGGGTGTGGTGCAAAAATAATGAATACTGATAGGCTGAAAATTTTTAAAAAATGTCTGTACTACCCAGAGCAATCTATACTTTCAATGCCATCCTGATCCAAATTCCACCGGCATTTTTCAAAGTGCTGGAACAAACTATCCTAAAATTTGTATGGAACCAGAAGACTCCAAATCTCTACAGAAATGTTGAAAAAGAAAAACAAAGCTGGGGGTATCATGCTGCCTAAATACAAACTTTATTACAAAGCTATAATTATCAAGACAGCATGGTACTGACACAAAAACAGACAAATAGACCAGCAGAACAGAGTAGAGAGTCCAGATATGGACCCTCAAATCTATAGTCAAATATGTCTTAAACAAAGCAGGGGGAAAATATCCAGTGGAAACAAAGACAGTCTCTTCAATAAATGGCGCTGGGAAAATTGGACAGCTATGTACAGAAGAATGAAACTTGACCATACTCTTAGACCATACACAAAGATAAACTTGAAATGGATGAAAGACTTCAACATGAAACAGGAATCCATCAAAATCCTAGAGAACATAGGCAGTAGCCTCTTGGACATTGACCTCACCAACTTCTTTCAAGACATCTCCAAAGGCAAAAGAAACAAAAGCAAAAATCAAGATAAAAAGCTTCTGCACAGCAAAGGAAACAGTCAACAAAACCAAGAAGCAACCCATGGAATGGGAGAAGATATTCACAGGTAACACTACAAAGGGCTGATATCCAAGATCTATAAAGAACTCCTCAAACTCAACACCCAAAAACCAGATAATCACGCCGAAAAACAGGAAGAAGACATGAACAGACATTCTCCAATGAAGACATACAAATGGCTATCAAACACAGGAAAAAATGTTCATCATCATTAGCCATCAGGGAAATTCAAATCAAAACCATATGAGATACCACCTTACACCAGTTACAATGACCAAAATTAACAGGACAGGACACAACAAATGTTGGAGAGGATGTGAAGAAAGGGGAGCACTCTTACACTATTTGTGCGAATGCAAGCTGGTGCAACCACTTTGGAAAACAGTGTGGAAATCCCTTAAGAAATTAAAAACAGAACTACCCTATGACCCTGCAATTGCACTACTGGGTATTTACCGCAAAGTTACAGATGTAGTGAAAAGAAGGGCCATCTGTACCTCAATGTTCATAGCAGCAATGGCCACAATAGCCAAACTGTGGAAAGAACCAAGATGCCCTTCACCAGATGAATGGAAACAGAAGAAGTCGTCCATATATACAATGAAATACTACTCAGCTATCAGAAATGATGAATTTCCAACACTTGCATCAACATGGATGGGACTAGATGAGATTGTGCTGAGTGACATAAGTCAAGCAGAGGAAGTCAATTATCATAGGGTTTCACTTACTTGTGAAACATGAGGAATAACATGGAGCACATTAGGAGAAGGAAAGGAAAAGTGAGTTGGGGGAAATCGGGAGTTGGGAGAGGAACCATGAAAGACTGTGGACTCTGAGAAACAAACAGAGGGTTTTGGAGAGGAGGTAAGTGGGGGGTTTGGGTGAGTTTATTGGTGGGCATTAAAGAAGGTACATATTGCATGGGGCACTGGGTATTGTACATAAACAGTTAATCTTGGAACACTGAAAAATTAATCAATTAATTAAGAAAATGCTAAATGAGAAATTATGGGATGGAAGATTTCTTTGGTCTATAATTTTTGAAGATAAATGATGTATCATATTTAGAATTTACTTTGCGTAAATTTAAATCAAGAGTATATGTGACCATTACATAATCTCATATGATGAACTATGTAGAAAAATATAAAGCAAATTATTATTTCACACTGTCAAAACTGTAGTATTTTTAACCAATTGCACAGTTTTTCCTTGGAACTAACTGCACTTTCTATCCTATTAAACTAATTACCAGAAAAGCCACAGGCCTGGACTTTTGTGCAAACAATTTATCAAAGTAACAAAAATCAAGAGACATAAGGAGAGAAGAGTAGCTACTGCTTCTTTCCAGTCACTTCACATTGCTCCCTCTGGGTGGAAAAGGCTTCACCCTGTTTGGAGACTTTATAGTAATCACTAGGCCTCTCTTTAAGGGGAATTCAGTGTTCTGAGGCCAACCATGTGTTTACTCTCATTTGCATTCTTATTTCAAATTCATAGGCTGCTACCTTGAAAATGCCTTGTTAGATGAAAAGACCCAGCTACATTGCCCCCTTGCACTCTACTCCAGGGTAAGGACATATGGATTCCATTTAGGACTGAAATTTGAGAGGCTGAGTTTTCTTTGGTACTACTCTACTACTACTCTACTCTTCCTGTATTAAAAAGTTTTTGGCAGCACAGTTTCTTTCTTTTTTTTTTTTAAGATTTTATTTTTTATTTATGACAGAGAGATCACAAGTAGGCAGAGAGGCAGGAAGAGACAGAGGTGGAAGCAGGCTCCCTGCTGAGCAGAGAGCCCGATTCAGGGCTAGATCCCAGGACTCTGGGATCATGACTGAGCTGAAGGCAGAGGCTTTAACCCACTGAGCCACCCAGGTGCCCCCACAGCACAGTTTCTATTATCATCTCAGAGAATAATTAAATAGTAACATGCTCTCCTGTTGTGATCGATTTATTTTTTAAAACTCACTACACATCATGGAAATTATAAGGGTTTGCTAGATTGAGGTTCAATTTATGACTCTGGTACTAAAACTGCTCTTACTCACAGCAATACCAAAACAATAATCTGATACACTGGCCTTATAAAAGAGAGGAGAATATGTTTTAGCCAGGCAGATTTCAAATTTTCTAAGATATACTTATTATGCTATATATGAAAGTAGCAATATTTATATTAATACAGTAACAATACTCTTGGGACACTGGTTGCCTCCTTATACTGTTTTGCCCGTTACATGAGAAATTTCTTCACTGGTTATTTATTTAAAAATTTGCATATTCATTTAGTTGATATTTCACACGTTTTCAATCATAAATTTTGGCCTTAGTTCTGTTTTCTCCTTTATGTATTTTATGAGACCATTTGCTGAGCCTCTGCTAACAAGCTTTTCACTAAAGACAGTACACAGTTTGATATGGGATGTGGGGAGTATTCAGATTCCATTTTGATCCAAAGCCTTGGGCCATATCCATGCCTCTATAAATATATTGCATTTAGTTTACAATTTATAACTTGGTATGATGTTTCTACTCATATCAGAGGACCTGCACTTCAGCAACACCAACCCTGCCTTTGAAAATCATATTCATATGACTAAAAACATTTCATTAAATCAACCAAGTCATTTTTGAAAACTTAAAACATCTTTATTCTGGAAACCTTCTTTTAAATAGCATGAAATTTATGATTGTGAGTAGACTTCTTAAAATTCCCCTGTCACAGACAGCACAGAACAGAATTTAGGGATATACAGGTTTTAGCAAACATAACCACAGCATTGTCTGTATCATCTGCACAGGCAGCACTACAGAAGGATGGGGAAATAATGAGTTATAGCATGAATAAAAGCTCAGAAAGCTGAGGGTACATCTTCAAATAGAACCTCAAATAAAGTTCATTCACCATCAATCTCAGACTCCGTAAAAGGTTATGGCAACTTAAAAAAAAAATGACAACAAAGGAGAAAAACTATTGATTTACATCTACACATAATATCAGATGCATCTGAACCAACTCCACTGCCCTGCCTCACAGTCAGTTCAAATTAAAAAAAAAAAAAACAAAAAAACAAAAAACACTGTTGAACACCCTGCCGATAATGATACTACCATCACATTTCCTTGCTGGAACTTATTGCTAAAAACCATGCTCTTCTCAGGCACCTGGGTGGTGCAACTGGTGAAGTGTCTGCATTCAGCTCAGGTCATGATCCTCAGGTCCAGGGATGGAGCCAGCATCAGGTTCCCCCTACTCTGCAGGAAGCCTGCTTATCCTTCTCCCTCTGCCTGCCACTCCCCCTGCTCATTATCTCTCTGTCAAATAAATAAAAACTTTCAACAACAAAACAGTAATATACTCTTCTCTGTGATGTGAATGCATTTCATTAACCATGCCTAAAAAAGTTCTACCTACCACCTGCATTTCAGACCATAGTTTAGAGATGAGCTTCACCAAATCCTTTAATTAACTCATTCCCTTCTTTGTCCTGTGGATCACAATCTCATTTTTTCACTACATATTTTCAATAAACATTTTGTTGAAAATTTTCCAAAAGCCATTACACACAAATTCCTCCTGTGAGAATAAGATACACAACCAATAAAAGATTTTGAAAAATCACCAATGATTCTACCTAAGAATCACCTGTAACTGTTAAAACTACTAGCATAAAAGTTTGATGATAAATAGGAAATTTACATAGATTCCCTACAGAATATTTACTAATTACAAAGGAATGTTAACTGTAAAGTGGATAAATCTAGTGGACATCAACTGAAACAAATGATCAAAATTAATGTCATTAATAACAGGAAAAGAGGTATAATTTTCCACCTATTGTGAATCACTGAATTGGACAGACAGAAGTATGAAATATGCTTGACAAAATTGTAGAACCTAAACCTATTCAGGAGGAAACAAAAAAATTCAAATTTGAGGGACCTATTAAAAAACCATTAGCCAATACTTTTTAAAGAATATTGATGTCATCAAAACACAAAAATGAATGAGAAACTGCTCTAGATTAAGTGAGACTAAAGAAACATGACACTTGATTGAACACAATATAGAATCTTTTTTCCAGGTCCTGAAGGATGAAAGAAATTGCCATAAAGAACAGTATTAGAACTGGTGAAATCTAATAGCAGACTATATATTAATGTAATATGTTGGTACTATTAATAAATTTCCTGATTTAAAAAACTGTACCAGAGTTAAGAGGATTTGCAGGCTCTCAGAAAGTCGATTCTGAGACATTTTAGGATATAATGACATAAAATCTCTACCTTACTTACGAATACTTAATAAAGTAAGAATAACATAAGGTGGGGGAGAGAGAGAAGAGACAGAAAAAATGAGGGAAGGAGGAAGAGCAGGGAAGTAAGAAAATAAAGAACAAACAATGTAGAAAGAAAGTTTGGGTAAGAGCATCTGAAAGGGATCTCTATGATTCTTGCAACTCTAAATCTAAAATTATTTCAAACTTAAAAAGTATAAAAAAAATACTACTGGTATAAGGTATGCTTAAGACAGTATGCTTATGTAATGGGGATCCTGGGTGGCCAGTTGTTTAAATGTCTGCCTTCAGCTCAGGTCATGATCCCAGCATCCTGGGATCTAGCCCTGTGTCAAGCTCCCTGTATAGTTGGGTGCATGCTTTTCCCTAGGCCTGTCACTTCCCCTTCTTGTGCACTCTCTCTCTCTGACAAATAAATAAAATCTTGAAAAAAAAGAAGCTTATATACCTCCAAGAACCCCTCCACCAAGAAAAGGTCAATGGTTTCTACCTCTAAACAAACAGGATGACTCTTGTGATTGGAGGAAATATTTTTATTTCTTTCTTAAATAAAAACCATAACATTTATGGTCTTTATTTTAATCCATGGCCAACCGGTTACTGTTTAAGAATTAAGTTAAAAATATGATTTTCACCTATTAGATTGGTTGAAAACTTAATAGATTGATAATATATATCCTATATAAGTTTTTATGAAAATTAGCACAGCCACTACACCATAGCTATGTGCTGGCAATTTCACAGTATCTACTTAAATTAAAAGTGAGCAGAGCTGATGATTCCACAATGCCACAATTAGAAATATATCTTACAGAAATGGAAGCCCAAGTGTTTTAATATTATAGATATATACATATATATGTACATATATATATATAAAATTATATACATTAAAACATTTTATGTAGCAGCAAAAATAAATTAATCTGCATTTCCCAAGATAGAAAAATGGATAAACCCGTTATATCTACTTTATAACCAATGAAATGTTTGTAGGTATACTTCATTTACTGGTTTAGAAATATGTACACAATATATTAAAAAAAATATATAATTGCAAAACCATAATGACATCATATTTATAAAATATGTTCCAGATAAACTTCTATATAAGCTTAGAAATGTTATACACCACTAGCACAACTGATTAACTCTTGACACACTTAAGTAATAGGAATCATGAGAGACTGTGGACTCTGAAAAACAATCTGAGGGGTTTGAAGTGGTGGGGGGGTGGGAGGTTGGGGTACCAGGTGGGGGGTATTATAGAGGGCACGGACTGCATGGAGCACTGGGTGTGGTGAAAAAATAATGAATACTGTTATGCTGAAAATAAATAAATTAATAAAAAAAACTCCAAAAAAAAGAAGAAGTAGGAATGAAAGAGGATGAATGACCACATTTTGTTCTAAATTGTTTAATAACCAATTCATCCCTTATGGCCCTGATTCAATGTACTAGGGGTCAAACTTGTCTATTGAGACAGGCTGGGCAATGCACTTAGTAGTTCTCTGATGACAGTGTAGTTTATGCTCCAGAAAACTCAGTTAAAACTTCCAAAAAACACAGCCATTTATATTAAGCCCATTTTGGTTAAACAGAAAACAAATGAAAATCAGAATAATGTGAATGAAAGTAAAATATCTTCATGGCTTGGGTTTTTTGGTCCAGTTCCAGTGATGGCAATAAAATGATAGAACTGTGTGTTCTACAGTCTGGATCTTCCTTACATAGCTGGAATTGTGATAGCATCTGAGTCTTAAATTAGGGTGCTAAGGAAAACATCAACTATAATCAGGCTCAGATCCTGTTCTAGAGGGAGACCTAGTAGGTGCCATAAGAAGTCAAACTATAAATGGTCTATTTGCATGTAACACAAATGTTTTAAAAGGATCTATTTTGGGGACCTCTCTAAAAACTGTGGGCTCATGATTCAAATGAGAAATAAAGTATTTTACAAATAGTATCCAAACTGGCCTATGGCAGGCTTGTGACAAAGCCTGATTAGAATGCTTTAGTGTGACCAAGATGTCCATAGGATTGCATTAATTATATATACCACACATAAATCTTATTCCCGCTTCTAATGGAAAAACATAGAGGGGGAAAAAAAATCAATGAGGTAAACAACAATAGAGGAAAGCATAAGATATATTCAGAGAACAAAAAAGTACTTAACATTCTGGGCAATTACTTGCCAAAAAGAAGATCACTTCTATTCCTGGTGGTACATATATAAAACTTGTGCCTTTTGAGATATAAAGATGCAATGAGCTTCCAAAAGTGGAAATAATGACAGGAAATAGGTGATGCTGTGCATGGTACCACTGCAGAAGGTATTGATGGTCCTCTTGTACATATGTTCAACACCTGGGATAGTGCAGAGGGTTGATTACAAATGGAAAAAAACAAGTTATCACAAAGCCATGCATCAGGACAGATGGATATCACCCTTCCAGTCAAGTATTCTACTGTATCCATGAAAAACAATTCCTATGAGCCAGATACTAAGTATCTTCCAACTACAAAAACCAGATATATTTACAGTAGGAAAATGACAAAAACATAGTTTTACTTCCTCAGCCCATTTACTGTGATTTAAGTACCAATATTGTATTCCAAATTATTTTCATGTCATTTACACACCCATACATCCATTCTTTGAACAACCATTTCTAGTGTTATCTTCACAGTGTTAATTCATATACCAGTCAAAGGTTAAAAAATAAAAGATAATGGTACAAGAAAATACTAATAATCTGCCCTGTAAATTTCATAGGAATCTTTCCAAAAACCAAACCCCATTATCACAGTACCCACATTATCTATTCTTCCTGCTTTCCCAGAAGTTTATTGTGCTGCTTTGATAGCTCTAACTAGAAGAAAACTTCTACATCCTTAAGTGTTGCTTACATACAATTGAGAATACTAAAACTTTAAGTTAAACTATAACCTCAAAATAATCATGTAGGTCCTATGAGGTTTGATGAAAAAGAAATTTACTGTCAAATAACTCAAAAACTTAACTATCAATATAGCCAAAAAAGATCTCTTAAAGATCAGAATATACACCTCAGTGTCCTTACCTGTAGACAGTTTCTTTGATCCTTGCTTATGAAACATGCTAGAAAAGGAAAGGAAATGAAAAAGGAAAAAGGAAAAAGGGAAGGGGAAGGGAAAGGGGAAAGAAAGGAAAAGAAAAGAAGGGAAAGGGAAGGGAAGAAAAGGAAAGGAAAGGAAAGGAGAGGAGGAAGGAAGGAAGAAAGGGAAGGAAGGAAGGCGGGCAGGCAAGGAATGAAGAAAGAACAGAGAAAGGGAGGAAGGAGGGGAAAGAGAGAAGCTTGAAAATAATTGAAAAATATCTTCATTCATCAAATGAAAGGGTGCTAAGGATCTAACTTCTTAACATTAATAATAGAATAGAATGTTCCTCAACTCCTGTCTATCTACCTTACCTAAACACTGATAATATTACCAATACACTAAATTATTCATCTGGAAAAGTATTTTAGCTTTCTGCTATCATTAAGACCCACATTATTTGCAGCAAATTGTACTTCCTAATGGCTTTTCTTTCTAGTGCCTTTTTATCCTCTTTTCACTTTATTCCTCACCTGCCTGACTTCCTTGTCTCCATTTATCCATCCATCACTAATGCATGTACTTCAAAACATTTAATATTTAAATGAATTTAACATTTACTGAGTGTACCGACAGAGATTATAGTCTCTGCACAACATCACATTTTATGATGAGTATATTAAAAGTAGTAAATCAAAATCTACACAATCTATGTATCAACACTGCATCAAAATTTAATGCCTTTTTAAATCTATTCCATTCCATCTAATTGGCAATCACTCCACAATTTGATAAACCTATGATTTTCTGGAATTCATATATGGTTTGGAACCTTAAAATATTACCAATTTATTCCACATCAAAAAACAAACAAATAATACACCAGTGTTAGTGATTCTTACCAGTACTTTTGAAGAACGAAGTCCACAGAAATGAGAAATAAGTACAAGAATTTGGATTGATATAGAAATGTCAGATATTGAAGCATCTAAAATGTCTCAGTTCTTAAGCTGGTAACACCTCAGTTAAAACTGTGGAAAATATGGGAAAATTGTCATATACCATGATTAACATAAAATACTGATGGTAAAGTTGACTCTTGGATCAATCTCTTAAGAGTCCCCCAATTATTAAAATATAAAATGGAATCATAGAAAACAACTCTCATATTTTCACTATAGTTGGTTTTTGGTTTCTTTTTGTTTTGTTTGGTACTTTAAAAATACGACTATCACAATACATTGAGAGCGCAATCACTAAATTTTTGTAAAAAATTGTAAAAAAACAAATTAGCCTATATCCCTCAACAGTTGCTCCATTTTTTAATTCAAATTTAGATACGTCATTTTATGATATTAGTCTATTCTTCCAGTAACAAAATTCCTATAACATCCCTTCTTGAATTAAACCATCTATGCATCCATATATCTATTAATCCACCCTGAAAGAATCAATGATATTATCACACTCACACAAACCATTTACGTATGCATTGATCCTTACATTCATCATTACTATAGCCAGCCATATGTGCACCTATGAATCTAAACACCCATTTATTTGCAGATGATGCCTGCATCCAACAATCCATTCTGGAAACCACTTAGATTCTAACATCTATCTATCTAAACAACTATACCTTCACTGAACATTAAGTCCACCAATCCATATATACCTCCGTCTTTCTGAAACATTAATTCTTTATTCTTGCATTAACAATCCACTTAATATTCTAGTTTTAATTCATTCTTTCAGTCATTCAATTCTGCACTGATTCATCCATTGTTGTACCCTCAGTTACTTAAAGCAATAGTTCATTATATCTACTTTCACAGCTGACTTTTAAAGTATCCCATCTTACATTCCTTCATCCACTAATTTTTATTTTATTTGTGTATTTATTTGATAGAGACACAGTGAGAGAGAGGGAACACAAGCAGGGGGAGTAGGAGAGGGAGAAGCGGGCTTCCTGCTGAGCAGGGAGACTGATGCAAGGCTCAATCCCAGGACCCTAAAGATCATGACCTAAGCTTAGGGCAGAGCCTTTAACCCACTGAGCCACCTAGGCGCCCCTAGATATTATTTATTTGACAGAGAGAGATCACAAATAGGCAGAGAGGAGGAGGCATGTTCCCTGACAAGCAGAGAGCCTGATGCGGAACTCAATCCAAGGACAATGAGATCATGACCTGAGCCAAAGGCAGAGGCTTAACCCACTGAGCCACCCAGGCACCCGCCATGACATAATCTGACTAAGTTTTACTACCCAAGGAACTAAAAAATGCATGAGTGTTTAAGACTTAAAATGAATTTTAGGCACAACTCTCTATAAATTGAAAAGTTCTGTACCTCCCTTGGAGGATATTTCCTACATTGCTTTCTTAAAGGCTCTTTCTCTCTGACAAATAAAATCTTTAAAAAAATGAATACTTTAAAAAAAAAAGGAAGTTCCTATGTCTGTTTATCAAGAGTAGGCAAAGTGAGATCTAACACGCACATCAGTGGAAATCACCTCCTGATAAGAGCACACAACTGAGAAATACTGGACTTTGAGCTAGATGAATCTTTTTTTGTTTGTTCCCAATGAGAAGGACACACAATTTTATGTGTAAATACAAAGTAAACTCATTATCTGAAGTCTGAGAGGTGTCCTATGTTAGATATTACTATTGATTCATGTTCTTTCTACTCTCCCTTTGAAGACATGGGAGAAATAGTTTGTAAATCCTCTAAGTTTACAGACGTGTATATGATTCATTTTACCCAAAACAAAATCTAAAATATTATTTCTCAAGTTATGTAATTTTCCAAACATCTCCAAGTGACAATAAACTCTTATGTTGTGATCACCGTGACATGAGAGAATCATGGTCTTTCTGGTATTTGGCCTATCAGTGACTGTCATTGAACCCAGGACAAATAACAAATTCTTGTTGCAACAGTCTTTAAGAATACATCCTCGTAATTTAACATAACTGAAATTTATGAATTAACCTTTCCTGAATCAGTCTACCCATATATTCTTTCAGGGATATATCCATCAAATCATTCATCCTTATAACCATCTATTCATCTGTTCATTTCACATTATCAGTGTATATCCACATGTTTCTTATCCATACTCCCTTCCACTCTCACATCAGAGCTGAGAGTAGTAAATAGGTCCTAAATTATTTGCTTAAAATGTGCATCAAATCAGTCTGACCACAGGATTAACCTCAAATGACATCTCTACTTTATAATCTTTGCAAAGTTATGATAAGAACTGGGTGCTGTATATAAGTGTTCAATCACTATATAGTATACCTGAAATTAGTATTACACTGTATGTTAGCTGGAACTTAAATAAAAATCAAAATCAGTAAGTCAAAATAAAATAAAATGAAATTTTTCCATAGAACCTCAGGTACTTCTATTATGACTTTGCAGTATTGGCCAAACGCTTCAAGAGCTACCATAAATCATTATGAGGGATTGGGGTAAATGAGAGTGGGAGATGAAGCAAGAGAAACTGGATGCTGAGAAACAAACTGAGGGTTTTGGAGGAGAAGAGGGTGGAGGGAATGGTTGAGCCTGGTGGTGAGTATTGAGGAGGGCACATATTGAATAGAGCACTGGGTGTGAGGCATCAACAATGAATCTTAGAACACTGAAAAAAATAAGATAAAATTAAGGTGTTTAAAAAAATCATTCTGAGGGAAAACAAAAGGAGAGAAGAGCTCAGGATTTTGGAAATATTCATTATCCCCAGTACCAAAAAAAAAAAAAATGCTGTCTTTATATTTACACTTTTTTTTTTTAATCTTCAGCATAACAGTATTATTTTTGCACAACTTTTAAAGAAATACCAAATCTTTTCTTTAGAATACTAACAAAACCACCAATAGCTTGAATTCTTACCTAAATCAAAATGTATCCAATCCTTTTATTTCTAACTTATTCCATTAAAACAGCATTTATTTTGTAGGACATTGAATATAAGAATTAGCTGTTTCTAAAATTCTGTAAATAGAATTTACAAATTCTATTTAATTCTTACAAAAGACCTGAACTGTTTTCAGATACTACCCAGGCAACAGGAACAAAGAACATTCAAATAGTTGTGATGATAAAATCATTGTTTTGGACCACCTGCATGGCTTGGTTGGTTAAGTGGCTGTCTTTAGCTTGGGTCATGATCCCAGAGTCCCTGGATGGAGCTCTGAGTCAAGCTCCTGAATAAACCTTGGAGTCTCCTCCTCCCTCTGTCCTTTCCTCCCTACTCCCTCACACAAGTGCACACACTCTCTCTCAAATAAATAAGTAAAATCTTTCTTATAAGCCATCATTTTATAATCATCACTTCCTACATCCCGACACTTGTATCTTATTTATACTTATATCCCAAAAATTATTCCATAGTACCTTATATGTACTTACCAAGCAATTTTAAGATTACATATTACTACAAGATGTATAATGAATTTGCCACAAATTAAATAAATTCACTAAATACTCAATCCCTATCCATGTAAGTTTTACGTTCTACACTACCACTATCAAATGGTTTTACCAGATTCCCCTCCCTTCAGCTTGCTGAAAGAGAGTGTTGTCAAATATCTGGACTTACTGGAAATCTAATAGCTGAGACATTTATTATATCCTGTTTGTATTGTTAATTATAATTATACTTAGTATAAACAAATCCAAGGATACTTCCATATCAATTTTTACTCCTTCCATGTCTATTTAGTCATAGGTGCCTGGGCTGCTCAGTTGGTTAAGCAACTGCCTTCAGCTCAGGCCATGACCCCAGCATCACGGGATCGAGTCCCACACTGGGCTCCCAGCTCTGCAGGGAATCTGCTTCTCCTTCTGACCTTCTACCCTCTCATGCTTTCACTCTTCCCCACTCTCTCTCAAATAAATACATAAAATATTAAAAAAAAAATAAATGAGGGGGCGCCTGGGTGGCTCAGTTGGTTGGACGACTGCCTTCGGCTCAGGTCATGATCCTGGAGTCCCAGGATTGAGTCCCGCATCGGGCTCCCAGCTCTTTGGGGAGTCTGCTTCTCCCTCTGATCTTCTCCTCGCTCATGTTCTCTCTCACTGTCTCTCTCTCAAATAAATAAATAAAATCTTTTATAAATAAATAAATAAATAAATAAGTAAATGAGTAAATATGGGGTAGTTTTCTACCCCATATTAGGATCTATCTGTATTAGAAAGATTTCAGCATTCTTATATTACATATCCTTTCTTAATTATCATTTGGTGTTTGCTTTGCCTATTATTTTATTTTAACATTATGAAATTCATCACTTCTTTTAACAATTCTAGAATTTTAATAATAAGGATTTAAATATCCTTCACTCCTAGCTTAAGAAAATCAGCATGTTCTGTAATTCTGTAATTTCCTCAGTTTAATTTAAACCTCTGAGTCACGTAAAATCCATCCTGCTCTATACTGGAAGAAATGCATCAAACTTCATTTTTCTGTATGTGGCTAACAACTCCCTCCAGTGATGGCAGGTAATTCTATTGCACTTTCTATGTCCTAATGAACCTGTAAAGTTCTTGATTTTCTGTACTATTGCATTACTGTGCATTCATGTGTAATACATTTCTTCTTTTGATGTTCAATCTTAAGATAAACTTGGTGGCAGTTATCACTGCCAATTTTAAGACCTCAACTCTCAATATTCTATCATTTGCAGTAATAGATATAAGGAACAGATCTATTGAGAACAAGATTCTTCTGTGACATATTTATTGCAGATATAAATATCTGGGGGCCCCTGGGTGGCTCAAGGGGTTGAAGACTTTGCCTTCGGCTCAGGTCATGATCTCGGGGTCCTGGGATCGAGCCCGCATCTGGCTCTCTGCTTAGCAGGGAGCCTGCTTCCTCCTCTCTCTCTCTCTGCATGCCTCCCTGCCTACTTATGATCTCTGTCTCTCAAATAAATAAAATCTTTAAAAATAAATGAATAAATAAATATCCAAATCACTCTAGAGGAAACAGACAGCCTGTATTTATATATGTTCTTATAAATATAATGCTATCCTTAGCCTAGAAGAGCCTTTTATTTGAAATACAGACCTATTCCAAATTTCCTTAATACTTCTGTCTTCTGTTTCACCTTAATATCAATAAATATTGCTTAAATGATTACCAGACATGTGATTATTTAATAGAGCAGAAGATGAAAAGAAAACAATAATCGAAGAAATCATACTGTTAACTTTTCTAGAAGCTAACAAGGTCATCATTATTTTACTCATATGTGCAATTTAAGAAAAAAAAAAAAAACAAAGGAGGGGATAAACAGAAAAAAAAATGTCTTAAACCTAGAGAATCGTTGGTTACCAGAGGGATGGTGGGTAGGAGGATGGTGAAATAGCTGAAGGCAATTAAGAGGACACTTATTGGGATGAGCAATGAGTAATATATAGAATTACTGAATCACCATATTGTGCACCTGAAACTGGTATAATACTGCATGTTAACTACACTTGAATAAAAAATTACACTTAAAAGCTAACCAAAGGCAACTTATGAATACACCTGAAAATTTTTTACTTTCCCCTATTCATCACTTATCTGCATTAGAAATTGTTTCCCATGAAGAAATGACTAGGTCTTCCTGAACTTTTTCCTAATCAAAATCTTTCATGCATTTTCTGTCCATGAAGACCAGATATATGAGATGAAAAGCACATTCAGTGTAGAATATTATGTGACTTGTACTCTGAAAGAAATCTGAGAAGGTGCTATCAACCATAACTAAAAGAAATTAAACAGTCCTTTCTGGGTGCCACTTGATAAAACATATGGACCACAGAAAAACACAAAGTGACAAAATAAGATCCTCTACTATCCTTAAGAACTAGTTTTCAGAAAATAATTCAACAAATTGCCACTGCAAAAATGGTATTGGATTAACTAACAGCCAACACATTTACTTGATTCTCATACATTTTATTAATTTTTATTTGCTAATGCCCTCCCTTTTCTTAAACATATGAAAATATTCATGCAACCTACAATCTTCCAGTAACATATGATGTATTGCCCTTTATACTGAGTTTATGATGAACATTGCCTACAATCTTTAAGAACATAAAACTAGGGGTGCGTGGGTGGCTCAGTGGGTTAAAGCCTCTGCCTTCGCTCAGGTCATGATCCCAGAGTACTGGGATCGAGCCCCATATCAGGCTCTCTGCTCAGCAGGGAGCCTGCTTCCTTTCCTCTCTCTGCCTGCCTTTCTGCCTACTTGTGATCTCTGTCAAATGCATAAATAAAAAATCTTTAAAGAGTTAATATTTATTCTTCTCAAACTATTCAAAAAAAAAATAGAAAAGAAGCAAAACTGCCAAATTCCTTCTCCATGGACAGCATCATCCTGGTAACAAACTAGACAAAGACCCCACTAAAAAAGAGAACTACAGGCCAATTACCCTGATGAACATGAATGCAAAAATTCTCAATAAAACAGTAGCAAAACAAACCCAACAATAAATTAAAACAAAAAATAATTCACCACAATCACATGGGATATATCCTTGGGATGCAATGTTGGTCCAAAATTT
Source organism: Mustela erminea (assembly GCF_009829155.1). NCBI lineage: Eukaryota > Metazoa > Chordata > Mammalia > Carnivora > Mustelidae > Mustela > Mustela erminea. The sequence goes on along the minus strand of NC_045618.1, from coordinate 24,302,727 downwards.
ATAAATCAATCAATCTGATAAATCTACACTGACAAAACAGAAGAACCATATGATCATTTCAATAGATGTAGAAAAATGATTTGACCAAGTAAAACATCCATTCATGCTAAAAAACAACCTTCAACAAAGTAGGTTTAGAGGAAACATACCTCAATATAATAAAAGCTATACAGGAAAAACCCAAAGCTAATACCTTCGTCAGTAAAAACAACTTTTCTTCTACAGTCAGGAACTAGAGAGGGTTACTCACTGTCACATGTTATTTACCATAGTACTAGAAGTCCTAGCAACAGCAAAAAACCAAAAGGAATCCAAAGTGGAAAGAAAGGCAAATACTTTTCACTCTTTGCAGATGACTTGATATTCTATATTGAAAACTCAATTGACACCACCAAAAACCTGCTAGAACTGATGCACAAACTCAAATAGTCGAGTCACAGTATACAAAAATCAAAGTACAGAAATCTGTTGCTTTTCTCTATGTCATTAATGAAGCAGTAGTAAGAGAAATTAAGAAATCAATCCCATTTAGAACTTCACCAAAGACCACATAACTAGAAATAAAGCTAACCAAAGAGGTGAGAGACTATTCACAGAAAACTATAATATATTGATGAAAGAAACTGATGAAAACATAAAGAAATGGAAAATCATTCAACACTCATGAATTGGAAGAACAAATATTGTTAAAATGCATACAGTATCCAAAGCCATGTACTCACTTACTGCCATCCCTATCAAAATACCACTCATATTAGAGCATGTTGGTGGCTCGATGGGGTAAGCCTCTGCCTTTGGCTCAGGTCATGATCTCAGGGTCCCGGGATTGAGTCCCGCATCAGGCTCTCTGCTCAGCACGGGAGCCTGCTTCTCCTTCTCTCTCTGCCTACTTCTGATCTCTCTCTCTCTCTCTCTATCAAATAAATAAGAAATCTTTTTTTTAAAGATTTTATTTATTTATTTGACAGAGAACACAAGTAGGCAGAGAGGCAGGCAGAGAGAGGAGGAAGCAGGCTCCCTGCTGAGCAGAGAGCCCGATGCGGGACTCGATCCCAGGACCCTGAGATCATGACCTGAGCCGAAGGCAGTGGCTTAACCCACTGAGCCACCCAGGCGCCCATAAATAAGAAATCTTAAAAAAATAATACTACCTGTATTTTTCACAGAGCTAGAATAAATATCGTATAATTTGTATCAAAGCACAAAAAGACCCTGAATTGACAAAGCAACTTTGCAAAAAGAAAGCAAAGCTGGAGGCATCACAATTCTACATCTCAGGTTACACTGCAAAGCTCTAGTAATCAAAAGGTTGTGGTGTTAGCACAAAAATGGACACATAGAAAAGTGGAACTAAAAAGAAAATAAACCCACAGCTATATGATTAATTAATCAACAAAGCAGGAAATAATATCCAATGGCAAAAAAAGTCTCTTCAATAAATATAATGGGGGAAACCGTAGACAGCAACACACAAAAGAATGAAACTGGACAACTTTCTTACATTGTACACAAAAATAAATTCAAAATGGATGAAATCCCTTAATGTGAGACCTCAAACAATAAAAATTCTAGAGAACACAGGCAATAAATCTGCTGATATCAGCTGAAGCAACTGTTTTTCTAGGAAAGTCTCCTGAGGCAAGGGAAACAAAAGAAAGAATAAACTAACATTAAAATAAACACATTAAAACACATTTAAATAAACACATTAAAATAAAACAACACATTAAAATAAAAAGCTTCTCAGGTGCCTATGGGGCTCAGTTGGTTAAGCCTCCAACTACTAATTTTGCCTTAAGTCATGGTCTCAGGGACATCAGATCTGTGCTGAGCATGGACCCTGCTTAAGATTCTCTCTCTCACCCTCTCTATTTCCCTTCCACTCACTCTAACTCTCCTGCTCTAAAAACAATAAAATATTAAAAAAAAAGAAAGCTTCCATACAGTAAAGGAAATAATCAACAAACTAATGAGCAACTTAACGAATGGAAAAAGATATTTGCAAATGACACATCTGATGAAGAATTCATTATCCTAAATATATAGTCATATAACTAAACACTCAAAAATCATAATAAATAGCAAAGATATGAACAGACATTTCTCTAAAAAAGACATACAGATGGCCAAAGAACACATGAAAAGATGCTTTTCACTCATCATCAGGATAATGCAAATCAAAATTACAATAATGCATCACCTCACACGGGTCACAATGGCTAAAATAAACAACATAAGAAGCAGCAGGGTTGGGGAAGATATGGGGAAAACAGAAAATTCTTGACCTTTTGGTGAAATGCAAAGTGGTGCAGACACTCTGGAAAACAGTATGAAGATTCCTCAAGAAGTTAAAAAATAGGGGTCCTTGGGAGGCTCAGTTGTTAAGCATCTGCCTTTGGCTCAGGTCATGATCCCAGGGTACTGAATTGGGCTTCCTGCTCAGTGGGAAGTCTGCTTCTCCCTCTCTGACTCCCCCTGCTTATGTTCCCTTTCTGGAAGGCTGTCTGTCATATAAATGAAATACAAAAAAAAATTTAAATTAAAAAAATAGAACTACCTTATGACCTATGAATCACATACTGTAAATTTACCTAAATATTACAAAAGCACTAACTAAAAGTAGTATATCCACCCCTAAGTTTATTGCAGCATTATTTACAACAGGCAGGTTATGTAAGCAGCCATGTGTCCACTGACTGATGAATGGATACTTAACTATACAGTGTGTTTGTGTTTATATCATATATATGACAGAATGTTACTAAGTTATAAAAAATAATCAAACTGTCATTTGCAACCACACAGATTGAGGTTGAGAGTACTGTATTAATTGAAATAAGTCAGTCATAAAAAGACAAATACCATATTCTTTCACTCGTAGGTGGAAGGTGGAATTTAAGAAACAAACTAGCAAACAGAAAAAAGAGAGAAACCAAAACTCTTAACTCTAGAGAAAAAAAAAACCAATGGTTATTATAAATGATGTGGGGGGGATAGGAATTGAGTGCACGTGTGATGAATGCTAGGGGATACCTGGAATTCTTGAATCACTATATGGATACTTGAAACTAATTTAACACTGTACCTTAACTATACAGGAATCCAAATTTAAAAATTCTTATGTTCAGGCCCCTGGGTAGCTCAGTGGTTAAGTGTCTGCCTTTAGCTCAGGTCATCATCCCAGAGCCCTGGAATTGAGTCCCAAATCAGGATCCCTGCTGAGTGGGAAACTTCTCCCTCTGCTTCTCCCTCTCCCACACTTCCTGTTGGTGTTTCCTCTCTCGCTATGTCCCTGTCAAGTAAATAAAATGAAATCTTTAAAAAAAATAAAAATTTGTACTGTTCTTATAGTAAATGAATTATATTGTACTACCACAGAAAATATTCCTGCAATAAATAACCAATGAGGGGCACCAGGATGACTCGATCATTAAGCATCTGCCTTCAGCTCAGGTCCTAATCTCAGTCTCCTTCTCAGCAAAAAGCTTGCTTTTCCCTCTCCCACTCCCCCTGATTGTGTTTTTTCTCCCTCTCTCCCCCCCTCTCTCAAATAAATTAATATATAAATAAAATGTTTTCAAAAAACGTTGTCAAAAAATGACAAAAGAATTAATAAATCCAATATGGTATGTCATTTACACCTAGCTATCATAACAAATGGAGGACATTATAGCCTATGACAAGGATGTCATATACTAGTTGAATAATCTAGGAATATAATAGTTTCAAAAGGCAAGTATCCTGATATTTTCCAAATATAAATAGAACAGATTATTTTTATAAGGAATTACACATTAACAAGCCACGTGGAATGGAATGCATCATTATTCAAGTGCTGATTTGAATGTAACTATTTTAAAAACACATTACATATGAATAGTATTTTTTTAAATATTTTATTTTATTTGACAGAGATCAAGTAGGCAGAGAGAGAGTGGGAAGCAGCCTCCCTGCCAATGCAGAGATTCAGGGCTCAATACCAGAAGGCAGAGGCTTTAACATACTGAGCCACCCGGACATCCCTGAATAGTATTTTTTTATCTAGAAATACCTCAAAGTACTTTATATCCCCCTGTGATACACTATAATGATTTTACTATATATTCTTCACCAGGTAGCATAATGATCATCCTTTAGAAGTAATGGGACCCCCAAATGAGGAAATCCAACAAAATACATTGACAAGACATTATAAAAGCGATGTAAGCCTTAATTATTATTTCTAGGATAAGACATGAGAAAATCTAAGTACATATTCACCTTCTATTTTCGACATAGTTAAGAAATGATCATGAAACATTGACAGAATGGTCAAATATTCAACATGAAAAGAAACAAGAAGAAAATTGAGGTTAGGACACCAATAGCAAGTCATATTAATAAGACTAAGATGGTCCCTATTAGAGATAGAGATACAAACCTATAACAATAGTGAACCTGTCACAATTACTTATAGTGCTTTGTACATAGGAGACTCCTCTTTCCATGTACCCGTCATGTATTTAAAAGTCTGAGCTATACTTTTGCTATGGTCTAACACAGATATATATATCTAAGGTATACTATATATACATATACATATATATACATATATATATTCTATATATAGATGTCTATATTCTATATACAATATAACAATGTATATAATATTCTATATATAGTCTATATAATTCTGTAATGTTTATAGATAGTTACATAGGTATGTGCCAGAGAATACAGGAAAGAGACAGAGAATACCTCAAGGTAGAAATAACATGTGTATTAGTCATAACAATGAAATTAATACACTAGAAATAGTGGATAAAATCAATAGGAATATAAAAGAAACAGAAATATTAAGTTCCTGTCTTAAGTCTTCACTTCCGAATGAAATGAATTACAAAATATCAAGTATCTTTAACATATTTAACACATGAAACAAAAAAGCAAGAGAAAATGTCCTATATTAAAAGAGAGAAAAAGATTTAATATAAAGACTAGATTACTATAAATAACCAAATATAAGATAAAAATGGCCTAGATAAAAATGCACGGTCCCAGCTTGGATCCAGATTTTCCAATTCTTATGGTATCTTGGGACCCACTCACACATTTACATGAGAATTTATTTTTAAACTCATTAAGGGATTCTACTTAATAACACAATAATAGACATATTATATTATAGTTATTTAAAATTCTCTTCTAATTGCATGCAGAAAATTCAACATTGAAATTTCTTGGAATTTGTAACTTTCAAAATATGGCAAAATATTGAAAATTATTCATTTTAGTTGCTCAGTATGTTTAAGTTCATTATTATGATTTTATATATATATATATATATGTATGTAATTTTTTCTTCCAAGATCGTATCTATTTTATGAACAGAGAGAGAGAGAACAGGAGCAGATGCAATAGCAGGCAGAGGTAGAAGGAGACACAAAGAGAGCACAAGCAGGCAAGTGGTAGGGAGAGGGAGAGGGAGCAGCAGGCTCTCTGCTGAGCAGGAGCCAGCCCAATGGAGGACTGAATCCCAGAACCCTTGGATCATGACCTAAGCTGAAGGCAGAAGGTTAACCAACTGAGCCACCCAGCTGCCCCTGAATATGAAAAATTTTTATAATAAAAACAACCCAAACTTCAAAGAGTTCAACATGATAATACCCATGACTCCTAGCAAATTCCTTAGATATATACCCAAAGGAAATGAAAACAGGGACTCAAGACATTTTCACACTAATATTCCTATCAGCATTATTCAAAGTGGACAACCAGAAGCCGAACTATTATCTAAGTGTTAAAAAAAAAAAAAACTAGTAAAACTGGACATATATATACTTTGGAATATTACTGGGCCACAACAATAAATAAAGTTCTGAGGCATAACTTATTTCCTAACTACCATTCCCTATAAGGAACCAGGTATCCTCAGAGAAATTACTGTTCCCATACCTAGAATAAGAGAAAAAATAAACCCGGATACTGTTAGATGGCCAGAAAGTATATGGTCCCCAGAAAAGGACATATGGATCCAGAAGCCAAATTAAGACAGAGGCCAACTAAAGAGAGACCGGACTTGCCAAATGAGGGAAAATTTGATTCAAGAGTAATGAATTTAACCCGAATGACGAGTGAGAAATGTCCATGTGTCCACACTGAATTGAATAATCCAAACTTAAATGGGGGACAAGGAATAACTCTTAATTATAGTACAAAATTTCAATTCTAATTAATAAAATGTAGGACTGACAAATTTTTAAAAATCGAAATTTGCATTTTCAACATAGTATGTCATCTTAGAGGAGTGAAAGTTTGACTTTTTCTTTGCCGATTTGGATGTAACTGTTTTTGTTGTCCGATTCCTGAGGTTAGAACTTCCAATACCGTGATGAACAATAGTGGTGAATGTGGACATCCCTGTTGTGTTCCTGACCTCAGGAGAAAAACTCTGTTTTTTCCACTGAGGATGGTAATTGCATAGATCATGGAATTTAACTATATGGCTTTTGTGATAATGAGGTATGATCCCTCTATCCCTACACTATAGAGTTTTAATCAAGAGAAGATGCTGTATTGTGTCAAATGCTTTTTCTGCAACTATTAAGAGGATTATAGGGTTCTTGTTCTTTCTTTTATCAATGTGGTTTATCACATTGACTAATTTGGAGATGTTGAACCACCCTTGAAGCCCCGGAATAAAACCCACGTGGTTGTGGAGAATAATCCTTTTAAGATACTGTTAGGTCCTCTTAGCCAATTACTTATCAGATAAAGGGCTAGTATCTAAAACCTATAAAGAACTTCTCAAACTTGGGGCACATGGGTGGCTCAGTGCGGTAAAGCCTGCCTTCAGCTCAGCTCATGATCCTGGTGTATTGGGATTGAGCCCTCTATGGGGCTCTCTGCTCTGCGGTAGCCTGCTTCCTCTTCTCTGCCTGTCTCTCCGCCTACTTGTGATCTCTTTGTCTGTCAAATAAATAGATTAAAATCTTTTAAAAAAAACTTATCAGGGGCACCTGGGTGGCTCAGTGGGTTAAAGCCTCTGCTTTTGGCTCAGGTCATGATCCTAGAGTCCTGGGTTCGAGCCCTGAGTAGGGCTCTCTGCTCTGCTCAGCAGGGAGCCTGCTTCCTCCTCTCTCTCTGCCTGCTTCTCTGCCTACTTGTGATCTCCCTGTGTCAAATAAATAAAATCCTAAAAGTAAAAAACTTATCAAACTCAACACCCAAAACAAAAAAATCCAGTCAAGAAATGGGCAGAAGACATGAACAGACATTTTTCCAAAGAAGATATATAAATGGCCAACATGAAAAAAAATGCCCAGCATCCCTCTGCATCAGGGAAATACAAATCCAAACCACAAGGAGATACCACCTCCCACCACAATGGCTAAAATTAACAAGTCAGAAAGTGATAGATGTTCCCAATGATGGGGAGAAAAGGGTTCCTACTGTTGATGAGAATGCAAGATGTTGCAGCTACTCTGGAAAACAGTATGGATGTGCCTCAAAAAGTTAAAAATAGAACTATGACCCAGCAATGGGACTATTAGGACTATTAGGTATTTATCCAATTGATACAAACAGAGAGATTTGAAAGTACACCAACACTGCAATGTTTATAGTAACAATGTCCACAAAATCCAAAACATGGAAAGAGCCCAAATGTCCATCAACAAGTAAACAGATAAAGATGTGGTACATATACACAATGGAACATTATTCAGCCATAATAAAAATTAAAATTTCATGATTGGCAACAATGTGGATGTAACTAAAAAGTGCTATGCTAAGCCAAGTAAAAGTCAAAGAAACACAAATATCATGATTTCACTTGTATGTGTAACTTAAGAAATAAAACATGATCATAGAGGAAGTTAGGGAAAATTAAAATAAGATAAAATCATGGTGTGAGACAAACTCTAAGAGACTCTTAACTCTAAGAGATTAACTGAGTGTTGCTGGAGGGGAGTTGGGTAGGGGAATGGGGTACCTGGGTGATGGGCATTAAGGAGGGCACAAGATGTAATGAGCACTGGGTATTACATGTAATTGACAAACCACTAAATTCTACCTCTGAAACTAAAAGGAAAAAAAGTGTTTTGTCAAAAGAAATCACAATTTGTCAAACACCATTGTGTATTAATTATTACAAGCAATGATAGTCTAAAATTTGCAGATAAGTATAACAGTATTTATAGTACCTTCTCCAACATACTTGCTACGTAACACTGTAATCAAAGTTACATCACTAGTCACAAGGCGTATCAGCATTATGTGATCTCTAGTGATGATCTGAGAAGGGAGTAGCATTTCTGTAGTAATCTTATGCACAACCTCAATTTCAATGACAAAAATCACACAAACCCATATGGAGTTATGTTAATAAATATTCTGTAGACTCTTCAAAAACATCAACATTGTGAAAATAAAAGAAAACTGGGCATCTGCCCCAAGCAAAGTGGCATTAAGGAGACTATGACAACTATCTGCAGTGCAGGATTCCACTTTCAGTCATGGATTATAAAAATATCAGTTAACAGGACTATACCAATTTCCTAGTATAGGTAACTGTGTAACACATATGAAAGATGTTAATACAAGAGGAAGGTAGAGAACAATATACATTTTTGTAAGCTGAAAGTTATTTGAAAATAAAAATTAAAAAATTATTGCTAATACTTCTGGTTTTCAGTTGATAAAAAATAATACTACAAATATATTGATAGAACAGGTAAACCAAATACAAAAACCTGACAAAAGCAGAATATAAGCTATTTATTTAGGATATTTTCAGAAATTGCAAAGAAAAATTCTAACAATAGGGAAATATTTACGGATACATATGCACAACAAATAGACATCCACGTTCATACATACACAAAGTATAGCTCAAGAATGTTCAGTTTTAGGAAGTTACTTTTTAGCATTATCAATAATTATAATGGCATGTGTGATCACCTATAATCACCTATAATATGTGACAAATACAAAGCATTTTATTAAACTGTCAACAAATTTTGCATAAATGCCCAGGATAGGAAAGTTACCTAAAATGACCCATAAGTAAATGAACCTTAAAATAGTAAGACTAATATTCACTGTCAAATAAGCGAGAGCTGTTTCTGCTTCCATATTTCTATAAGAACCATGAATTAGGAAAGAAAGGCAAAATTCTGAAATTTTAATGAAATGTCACTAGGAGAGTAAACAAAAATGGCTCTTTATGAAAATAAACTAGTAGTACTATTCCTGTAACTACATTAACAAAACTATGAAATGACTGGGAATGAATTAAAAAAACCACACCAGCAGTTTCCCAACAATTTGATTAAAAAAAAAAAAAAGACAGACATACCTTGCAGATTGATAGGAAGACTCACTTTTAAAGACATCTATTCTCTCCTAATCTATTAAATTTGGTGCAATGAAATTAAAACTGCATTTTTTTCCAACTTGCAAAGTAATTTTAAGCATCAATTGAGAGAAAAAAATGCGACTATAGAAAGACAATATTCTGAAAAAAAAAAGAGAAATGAGATAGATCTCAATGGAATAGACAAAATCATCAGTAACTTTAAAGTATCAAAAGACAGTAAGGCAAACACATAGAGATGCAGATGATTCTATGTGGGAATTTCTAAGTAACTATGGTAGCATTTAGCTAAGTGATAATTGCTTAAATCAAGGTAAATAATTTGACTGGGTAATGGTTTAAAACCACAGTAACAATTAACAGAAAAAATGAAATGACAGAGTGACAAAAAACAGAATACAAAGAATGCATGAGAGTGATGGACACATATCTGAATAAAAACACAGAACTCAAAAGGCATAAAGCAGAGCATTATATTTGAAAACACAACTTTTGTACAACCAAAACATCACAATAAAATGGTGATGAGAACATACAGTATGAAATTTGCAATGCATGACAAATGGTTAACATACTAACATACTTAAGTCATAAATCATCTTAGAAACCATTACAAAAACACTAATATTCTGAGGGAAATGAAAAAAACAACAGAGGAAAATGAAAAAATAAGTGACTAATAAGTTTTAAGGATATATGAAGATGACTGAACTGAACAGTTTAAGAGAATAAAAGCAGTTTTTTGTAACACCACATTGTCAAAGATTAAAACTCCGAAATGTAATGTTTGTACTATTTAAGATCATACTGAACCTCTCTGGGTAATAACATCTCCACCATTCAAGCTCCTGAGATTTAGTCCAATGTCAATTATGAAAACAGTCAACATGCCTGGTTACAATTCCCTCCAATGACACTCTAGTAATTTTCAAACTTGAGTTTTCCCAGTCCATTTTTTTCTGATCTGCGAGGAGTATCCACTCCAACACATGAAACAGAAGTCTCCATACATTATTAAGACTGTTTTTTGGATTTGAAGATGGTGGCAGAAGCAATAGCATCAGTTTTTCTGTTTAGTCACCACCTGAGAGACACATTGGGGAATGGTTAAAAATCAGAAACATACTTTTATGTAATTATCACTAGGAGCTAATAAAATTATGTACAATGAAATGCAACATCCATTAAATTGTGAAGAAAAAAACAGATGGATAAAAATTACTTTTGGAATTTTCTAATAAGGCTGGAGATGGTAACTACACTCACTGTGTTGACCATTACATAATGCACAGAATTATCTATTCACTATCACTATTCACTACTGATACATGTGAAGCTGATGTTAACATTGTCAACTTAAAAAAGCCAATTACTGGTATTCTTTCTTCTCATACCTTTCTAGTTCTCATGTTATGTTTCTTTTCAGCTATGTATTTGAAGGATTGCCTATATCCCTAGATTGTTCATTCACATACATAATTATTTGACATAATCTACATGCATTTCTGTACACAGGGTAACAACGCCAAAAAATTCCCAAAAAAATAACAAATGGACCTCAATACGTTTGGTGAGAATAATGGTATCTGTAAGATATAGAGATAATGGCACTTAGATCTTAAATCCTTAGGTCTAACTTAGATCTAACTTAGAAATAAATCCTTCAATTTAGATCCTAACCCATTATTCTAGCTATCAAAAAACTGTTGAGTAGACACTTCCTCCAAGAAGTCTTAACCCTAACCCAGAATAACCTTAAAGGTGAAGACGTTAATCATAAAGTATTTTTTTCTTAGTATTAATCATTACTAAATAGAAGATAAAGGACTTCTTCGAGGAAGTACATTATGTAACCTGAATAGACCTCAGTTCCCACTAGCTATCACCATAAATTCATTAATCTTAGTAAAAGCATAATATTGGGACACGTGGGTGGCTCAGTTAGTTAAGCGGCTGCCTTTGGCTCAGGTCATGATTCCAGCATCCTGGGATTGATTCCAGCATTCTGGGATTGAGTCCCGCATCGGGCTCCTTGCTCGGCAGGGAGCCTGCTTCTCCTTCTCCCTCTGCCTACCACTCTGTCTGCCTGTGTTCGCGCTCTCTAACAAATAAATAAATTTTTAAAAAATAAAAAATAAAAGCATAATATTAGCTCCTGTCTAACCAAAGTGTCCCTTCCTGAATCAAATGAGCACTTATCTGTTCTTACAGTAATTTCTCCAAGGGGTATTTGTGGAAACAGAGATCAGAGATGAAGAAACGTTGAATGAATACTGCCAGTGAGAGGTCTGATGATACCAATTCTTGGAATTACAAACCAGGAGGGCGGAAGTGTGTTTTCATGAAACTATCACCTCCTGATAGGAAAAAAAAGAAACACAGTAAGATAAGGTATAGAACATTCTTATAGAATAGCGAAAGCAGCAGGTTAAGTGGATACTCATCTTAAACTTTTTTATAACTCCTTAAATTCTTAGAAACAATTCATCATTATGATTAATGATGATTAATCCCATAGTTGATGCAACTCTTCAGCATCGGCCATTACTTTACCCATACTTTTAAGTTTTTAAATTCCAGTTACATACACTGAATGTACTAGTTTCAGATGTACAATTTAGTGATTCAACACGTTCATACAATAACCCTTGCTCTTCACAAGTGCCATCCTTAATCCCCATCACCTATTTTCTCCATGCCTCCTACTTACTTGCCTCTGATAACCATCAGTTTGTTCTCTGTAGTTAAGAATGTTTCTTGGTTTGCCTCGGCCTTTTTCATTCCTTTGCTAGTTTGTTTCTTAAATTCCACATGCATGAAATATATGGTATTTGTCTTTCTTTACTGACAACTATATGACTGCAATCCACCTCACTGCAAATGGCAAAGTCTCATTGTTATTTTATGGCTGAATAACATTCCATTGTTTATTTATCACTTCTTTCTTATCCATTCACCAGCTGATGGACACTTAGTCTATTAACATAGTTTGGCTATTACAGACAACACTTTTATAAACACTGGGGTGTATGCATCCCTTTCAATTAGTATTTTTGTATTCTATAGGTAAATGCCTCATGATTCAATAGGTATTATTATATTTTTAACTTTCTGAGGAACTTCCACATGCTTCCACAGTGACTGAACCAGTTGGCATTCCCACCAACAGTGCAAGAGGTTTCCCCTTTATTTGGTTTCCATGAACTATACTATAAAATTTACCTGCAAAAATTCTGTCCAACTAATGAACAATTGCTCATTACCTTTATAATATTATGTCATGATATATCATTATAAATAAGGTCATTAATTGAAAGAATACACAAATAATCTCCTACATTCTACATCTAATCCACATCTCTAATTCAGCAAAAATTATCTTTGGAAAGAATTGGTTTTCTCACCAATTCTCAGACACCATTCAATATTCCAAAGTCTGCCCCAGTGATATTTTCCTGAGTCTTGCCAAAGCCTTGTAATAAAACACTACTTATTGGTCCAGAACTTCTTACCTATTGTTCCCAGTTAACACTTTTACATTAAAGAAGTCCATAGCATGAGGGATATTCCTGATGTCAGTTGTCCTCAGGTTATCTATAAATCTCTTCTTTTCATCATGTACTTCTGATAAGTAAGGATACAATATAGACAGTTACAAGTGAGACACAAGTACACACAAGTTAGGAGGACTACAAAATTATCAGGTGTAATGAAGGGAGATAAATAAGCAGTTAATAGCACAGTAACTTTTTAAAAATTTTCTCACCTTATCAGTGAAATTTTAACACAAATTTATTGAAATGTTTCTCATGTTTATTCTGAATAATATTAAAAAATGTGAAATTCTACTTGAAAACCTCTGGAAGACTGTCACTAGCACAAAAGAAAGTGATGAAACCATTCTCTAATTACTCCCATTAATTAAGAGTAACTTCCAACTTATTCCAATAACCTCTCCCTCAAACAACGTGATCTAGAGAGTAACCACAAATACAGCAGTGAATTATGAAAATTTACCCTAATGAGCAGAAACTTCTCCAATATAGACCTACAAATGGCTAGCAGACATATGAAAAAATGTTCATCATTATTAGCCATCAGGGAAATTCAAATCAAAACCACACTGAGATACCTCCTTACACCAGTTACAATGGCAAAGATTAACAAGACAGGAAATGACAAATGTTGGAGAGGATGTGGATAAAGGGGAACTCTCTTACACTGTTGATGGGAATGCAAGCTGGTGCAGCCAATTCAGACAACAGTGTGGAGATTACTCAAAAAATTAAAAATAGAGCTACTCTATGACCCTGACATTGCACTCCTGGGTATTTACCCCAAAGATACAGATGTAGTGAAAAGAAGGGCCATATATACCCCAGTGTTCACAGCAGCAATGGCCACAATAGCCAAACTGTGCCAAGAGCTAAGATGGCTTTCAACAGATGAATGGATACAGAAGATGTGGTCCATATATACAATGGAATATTACTCAGCCGTCAGAAAGGCTGAATACCGAAAATTTTATCACCACAGTTGGGACTGGAGGAGATTATGCTGACTGATATAGAAGTCAAGCAGAGAAAGTCAATTATTATAGGGTTTCACTTACTTGTGGAACTTGAGGAATAACGTGGAGAACATTAGGAGAAGGAAAGGAAAAATAAATTGTGGGAATCAGCAGGGGAGATGAACCATGAGAGACTGTGGACTCTGAGAAACAAACTGAGGTTTTCAGAGTGTAGCAGGGAGGGAAGAAGTGTGTGCCTGGTGGTGAGTATTAAGGAGAAGGAGAGCATGTATTGCATGGAGCACCGGGTGTTACAAGCTATGAACAGTGGAACACTATATAAAAACTAATGATGTAATGTTGTAGTGACTAATATAATACAATAAAAATTTCAGTTAATTTTAATCATTCATGTGTTTGTAAACCCAAATACAATTTTTTAGCACCTACCTCATATCCCATCTTCTCCCATATTCTTTTCGTGTATCCCACAATACTGTTTCAGTGTATAAAACTCTGCTGTACTAGTCTCTAAATCACACGTTCTTCATGATCACTCACAAACTATTCATAATGGCCACTGGGAATACAAAATTCGATATAACAGCCCAATACTCTCAAGATGTCAACAGGCAAGGATACAGAAAGGCACAAGTTGGTTTTATCTTTTAAATCCCCTTTTGTTGTTTAAATGTTCCTTTTGAAGTATCTTCACAATTTCAAATGCCAAAAGCAGAAGCAGCCCTTCCATTCCCAACTCTCTATACAGTAATGTAAAATTTTTGCCATATGATCTTCTAGACAACTTTCTATTCAACAATTCATATATTTCAGATTGTCAAGTAGCAATATACAGATTAACAATGTTTTACCATTTAACTTAAACATGTACAAAAATCTTATAAAAAATGCTTAAATAATCACCATTATATTAACTCTGATGATTAAGCGTTACTTAACTCTATAAATCATGGCAGAATAATTAGATCCCTTGGGAATAGTAAACATTAACACTTTTGTCAGAACAGCTAGAAGCACATGGATACACCTCTGTAAACATACTACTGATGTTTGTTTGAAAAATAACATAATTAAAAATATTCACTTAAAACACCGTTCATATCAGAGTATCCTCCAGTGTTTAAATTATATTCATATGATGAATAAGATATAACCATTATGATCTTTTAGGGATATATTATTTCAGATGGTCCAATTACTTAATACTTAATATATAACATATTTTCTTCTTTGTAAATTTGAGACTTTGGAATAGATAAAATCCCAACAACAAGTTATACCACTTCAAATGTTTACATACTTTAATTTCAACTATTATCGCCAAACTGCTGTTCAAAAAATATATTTATATTTTCATTTATATTCTTTCCTTCTTAGAAGACTACCAAGATGTAACACTTTTTACATTTGTTTGACTATGCATAACATACAAATATAACTACACACTAGATATTTTTGATAAGTTCTTCGAATAATAATAAAATATTCATAATTAAAGTAATTATTTTCATTTAGATGTATATATACATGGTAACAGAAAACATACACAAGAGCTAACCATTTTATATTAAAAATAATGTACATTTAGATATATCATGAAGTGGAATTATAGAAATGTTTAAGCTTAGATTTGAAATATTTCCATAAATTTCAAAAAAAATAAAATGCAAAGCAATATGGTAATAAATGAGAAAGAGAATAATATCAGGTTTATACTCCTAAAACTAGTTTTACTGTATACAGGTGCTTAACATTTATATTATGCATGTGTATGTATATATACATATAAATTTGCCATAATAGATCTATATAACACAGTAAAATAACAATTACTTAGCAATAAAAGTATCATTTAACTATGAACAGACCTGTGATTTTAAACAATTCCCTTTCTCATGCCTTCCTTTTTCTAAGGATAACATACATTCTGAGTATTTTTATTTTTTTTAAGATTTTACTTATTTATTTGACAGAGAGAGAAATCACAAGTAGGCAGAGAGGCAGGCAGAGAGAGTGGGGGAAGCAGCTTCCCCGCTGAGCAGAGAGCCTGATGAGATGCTGGGCTCAATCCCAGGGCCCTGAGATCGGGACATGAGCTAAAGGCAGAGGCTTAATCCACTGAGCCACCCAGGCGCCCCTTGTTTGTTTTTTAAGTATAAAAGTTAATCTTTTCTTCTATATGAGAAGCTAACAATCTGAAGAAAAAGGAAGCAGTCTGAGGATTTGATGATCTATCTATCCCTCTGCCCAAAAACCTACCTAACAATAATCAAATGTTATATAACCTTAAAAGAACAATTATTACTTATTACACTGAGAAAATATTTATAAAAAAAATTTATGGTACTTGACAATGTAATATTTATAAATGTATACATTGTGAAATTTCATGTCTGGAAAAACTAGGTATTTATAAATAATATAGTCATCTGCTATTTACAAAGTTGTCTTGAATGCTGTCATACTGTCCAGTTAAATACAAAACTGAATAGTTCTAAGACAGGGAATAAAATTTCTTATGTCGCATATTTTCTATGATTAAATACATAATGCCCTTTCAACAATATACCTATAAAATTATGACTTTGGATTCTTAATGTTTAATAAATACAAGGACTAAACAGTGATTAAAATGTAAAATTTTCTCTGAGAGAATTCGAGTGGTAGTACACCCTTCTAACTTTCTCCCTCCCCTAACAACTCCATAAACAGATACCAAAATATGTATAGCTCAAGAAACCTAAAATTGTGTTAGTTGCAATGCTATTATAATATTTGATAACGACTATGAAATTTTACAATGAATTATTTACAAAATTATACTTTGTGAGACTCTACACATCTAGAAAGACTAGATGTTAAAAAGTAAAAAAAAAAATCTGTATCTGCCCATTATTTACAAAGTTGTCTTGAATACTGTCATGCAACCAAAGGAACACATACAGAACTGTATATTGTTCCATGAGGTAGTATAAAAATCTCCTTAAGAAAGTCATTTATATATCCAATCTAAATAACAACAATAAAACAAATATGGGAGAGGGATGAATAGGTGGAGCATAGAGAATTTTTAGGACAAACAAAATAGTCTGTATAATACCATGAAGATGCAGGGCATTATACATTTGTCCAAACTCACAAAATGTAGAACACCAAGAGTTAGCCATAACAAAACATGGACCTTGGCTTATAATGATTATGTCAATGAATATTCGTCAGTATTAACAGATGTACCAGTCTGGTAAGGGATGTTGATAATGGGGGGTTATTATGCTTGTGCAGAATGGTTAATGATGGAGATTATGCAAGTGTTGGGCTGGGGCTATTTGGCAAATCTTTGTACCTTGCCCTCAATTTTGCTGTGAACCGAAATCTGCTATAAAAAATAGTCTTAACATAAAAATAAGATGTATATATATCAGGAAAATCCTAATAAAATAGATCACAATACATTCAGAAACATCAAATGAATTTACATGGTGTAAGTTTAATGGCACACTATTTTACTATAAGAGTGGAAAAAAGTACAATCTATTTCTCCTCTTAACAACCAAATAAATAGATAAATGTTTTACAGCTCTAAGAGCCTATACATAAATGATCAATTTCTTTGCTATGCTGATTTTAAAAGACAATAATCCTAACACATTTACAATGAAAACATTTAGATTATACTGTGATACTCAATACATCTAGAAATATTACATCTTTAAAAATAAATATTTCACTTGCTCATTATTTACAAAGTTGTCCTATTGCCACACAACAGATATACACAGAATTTTCTAATTTAGATTCTACAAAATGTTCTTTAGCAAAATTAATTTCATCAAGAACCTCAGTACATATGAGAAAATAAGATATACCTGCATGTCCCTTAAACTGGCAGAAATATTTTTATATAAAATGGGTACAATTTAATTACTGCAGTCTAACTTTTCTTCTAAATAAAACTGGAGACAAAAAACTTTTGACCACTCTGTCCTCTCTGACTGTATACATTCTTGTGCATGTGTATAAGCACACTAATGTTAACAAAAATAGGACTCAAAATCCTTTAACTCAATTTTTAAATAATCTGTCTTTAAAAATATCAACAATCCATGCAATTCTACACAAAAGTAACAGTATCAAAAGAAAACTGTTTCTTCCACTATCATATTTATCAGCAATTCTCTGTACTTCCTTAGTCAAATGTTATAAAGTAGCCACTATAAATACCACTCTTTAACAAACCAAAAAGCTACCCATACAGAATTCTTAGAATAATGTGAAAATGCTAACCATGTCAAACTTACATTTTATCAATAGCATGACTGCAACATATATGAGATGTTCACCATCTTTTTAAACCAAAAAGAATAGTTAACAATCAAAAAATCATACATTATAGATGAGATTGGAAAACATTCACCCCTCCACCCATATCCCTCACAACAAACGACTGAACATGCAGAGAATCTAATTACTATACTGATTTTTAAAAGTATGATATTTAAAAGTATGTCTGGCAGCAATGGTTATATATCTAAAAATAACAAGTGTTTTATAAATAATTACATACACAGCATTCTAGACATTATACTTAACAACAGAAGGTTATTTTATCATGTCTACAAGCATTTAATAAAGTATGTGTTCTAATTTTAGGTGAAATATATTCAAATATAGAACAGCCAATATCTGAACATCTATAAAATTATGGTATTAAAAAAAATCTGATCACATGTGCATAACTACTTAGTAACAACCCAACAGACACCAGGTGAAAACACAGAAGTGGTCTTGTAACAGTTCTGTTTTTGCCCTAGTTGTTCAACATTAATAGGTTTGCTATGCACGTGTATGCATGCTGTGTGTTTATGTGTGGAGAAGTTATTTCTATATAGCTAGAAATTAAGATGTTATATAAGTTAGTGAAAGGTTTCCCTGCACTGTTCTCAACATTTAACATCCAAAATTTTTATTGAAATAAGAAATTATTCAAGTTTCACATTTAAAAATATGAATGACAGTTTCTGTACTTTAACAAAAATTGTTGAAAAATATCTCAGTAACACAAAGAGAGAGAAAAAGAGAGAGGCAAACCAAGAAAAGACTCTTTTAAAGAAATAGTGTTACCAGAGACGGAAGGTGGGTGAGGGCATAGATTAACTAAGTGATGTGGATTAAGGAGTGCACTTGTGATGAGGACTAGGTGTTGTATGAAGTGCTGAAGTACACTTATTGTACACCTGAAATTATTACTATGCTGTATGTTAACTATCTGAAATTTAAATAAAAGCTTCATAAAATACACAAATATTTTAAAAAAATCAAAATCAAGCTTAACTCATGAAGATGCTCACTCTATCTACACTCAATGTTTCTACCTCTAATGTTTCAATGAAAATATATTTCTAAAATTATTGACAGAAATTATATATCTAGCAATGTTTTCGAAAATGACACTGATCTTCCATATGCAAAAAAAAAAAATAGTAATACAATCTCCAGCACCAAATACATCCTAAACAGACATGGTATAGTGATTCAACTTGCCAAAATAAAATGTCTCTCAGATTTGTATTCAAAAAATAAGTGCCTATCAGCAAATCTTATGCAGATGTTCTGAAACAAAAACTAGCACTGGTCTATTGACTTAGCTAGCAATCTAACAATATATTCAGCAACTAAAGCTCAAACTGCAAGTCACTTTATCACTCTCCTTTATGAACCACAAAATGACTTGAAGAACAGACTAAACCTGAGTGATAACGTTTCTTTGCTATGATTTTTAATAAACACTTATTTTATAGATCTGTTTACTATACAGCTGTGTGTATATTACACAGGTGTACATGAAAGAAACCCTGTAAAATCAAGGATTAAAAGTTTAAAGCAAAAACTATTATATATCCTAACTATTTCACACAGAACAATGTAACAAAATCCCATGAACTTCACCTGCCTAACCTGCCTAAGTATTTACTAAGAGATAATCTGAAAACTGTTACAGTAATTTTTCACTCTATTTATAATTAATATATTTACAAAACATGCTGATATAATAGTTCCTTGGCTTCAATAAAACGTAGTAACTGTGTCTATTATATACACATTATATAAAATATTTCTTGGATCATCCCATCCTTTAATGACCATAGGTTTGATAGATAATTGTGAACATCCCCCATAAAAACTTACAATCACCTACACCTATATCATTAGATGTAAATATATTAAAACAAGAACAATTTGGTTATTATTAAATGTGGAATTCCACTGACATGAAAACTTTTCTAACCTGTTACATTTAATCACATGTAGGATTTATCTAGTAACTGTATTTTCTGTTGATATAAACAGAAAATAAACATCTCAAAACCATGAACAGAGTCAGACCAATAGATATGACATTTCCACCATGATGAACCTTACATAAAACAATGAGATATTATACTAGACACTACACATTTACCACAACCTAAAAATTGAGACTAAATATCTGAAGAGGCTAGATATAATATCACTTTTGGGAAATAAAAATGTCTGTCCTGTAATATTTACAGTTAGGTCTATACATGTAAAAAATTAGATGTTAAGAAGTTACATTATATATAACACTGTAATAAAATATGTAACATTATCAACTGAAAAGGAATTAACTTTTGGAATTGAGAGGCAATTCCACAATTCCATTTTGTTACTGGTTAAAAGAGTAACAAAAACACACACCAGTTTAACATTATAGTATTAGTAAAATACATGTAAAATTCCCAACATCTGAACATGGAGTAAAGCCTGGCTGATCCAGAACTGTCTCTGTACATATGCATACTCATATAGCCCTCAAAAATTTCTTATTCTCTATCTTCTAAATTCTGCTTTTATTTGTTTAAAACAAACAAGGCAATCTAGAAACTCCTCTCTGTAATCCAACGAAACTAGATTCGAACAATTTTGATGACCAAATGTCAGCCATCACCGTTCTTAAAAGGGTGTTTTAACAGTACTTTTTTTCTATTATATACAGAGAAATAAAAATTCCATTATATCCTGGTCCATCAAACATGCATAGAGACTGGCCTCTTATGCAGCAATTCCATCATGAGAATTAAATCCTGTACCATACAAATATTAACATAAAGAGCATTTAGAGGATAACATCCACAGCCATATATAGCAGCCTTAAAAAAATTTCTTATTATGACCACTGCATACAGAATAATCCCTACCCCAACCCCCAAAAAAGCCACAGCAATCCCATCATAGGATATTAAATATCCATCATTCAGAGGTAACTTCTATTTCTATAGTCATGTTACTAAAAAATATTTCTTCTACATATGTTAGCAACTACCTTCTTAGAAATCACAGTGCCTTAAGGTCACAAAGCAATTATATTTGGTTATTTCATATACAACAGTCTCAAAATGCACATAAATAATTAGTGCCTTACATTTTTTCCTGATTAATATAGTAAACGCTCCCATGCCCATTTCCTCTTTGCTTTACATAAGCACTTGAACAATCAATATAGAATTCAGTACATCTTAACAAAATGGCCCATTTCTTTCTAAAATATTTTCCAGAAGGCAGTTTTACCAAACTTGCTTTTATAAACTTCCCTAGGAAACCTCTATGATCACAGCAACCATTTTTGAAAGTACCTAAAAACAATAGATTTGTTTATAAATGTAGGCCTCTGCATTTCAGCATTAGATTCCAAAAAAGGTTAAACAAAGTACAAATAAAATACATAGAAAATTACTACATGTGTAATTTCATTCCCTTTACCACCAAATATCTAATGAACAGTTCATGCATATTCATCATTTACTGAGTTCTTTATATTTCCATTTCAATACCATTACCCAATCACAATTTTTATAAGTATTTAGATAAATTCTTAAGCTATCTATATCCAATAAAATAGTTAATAGATGAGGTTCCTAGCTCTTTTAAAATGGCAGGCAGTGGAAGAAAAGAAAAAAAGAAAACTACTACTTGTGTTTATCACATATGCAATCAATGTCACATATGCAAGGCTCTCACTGGTAAATATTTCGATGGCAAGTTGATACTCCATAAAAAGCAAAATATTGAGATTTTTTTCCAAATTCAAAGACTATCAATGAAATATCAATATTTGAAGGGCAAGATGAATTTCAGGACTGTGTGCATCTTTATTTGTCTGTGATTATTTGTAGTTGATGAAGCTTCTAGATTAATTCATGATGTATTGTCCTTCCCCTTCTTTTCATATTTTCCTAGAAGGCTGGCATAAATGTACTTGAGATTGTCCACACTAGACCAATACTATTAAGTGTCATCCACTTGAAATAATTTTCAATTCAGTAGACACCTTCACACACTTGCATTTTGGGGAATAATTTGGAATGAGAGATGCTGTGCTGATCATGTTGGACAATGAAATAGAGCAGAAGATCTAGACTGTCTCTACAGGAAGGTCCTAGTCAGTGACCCTTAAATCAACATCAGATTTAGACTTCCATAGCAGTCCATAAGTAAAATTGCACAGGATACCCCAGAATAACTTGAGAACTACAATTTTATCAATGCAGAGGCACTCAAACTATCCTTCCCTGTCCAATTTAATGGAAAAAAAGGTTTGCACATTATCCTCTATCATTCTGGATTTTAATCACATTGTTTCTTGCTGCAAAAATTTCTCCAGATTCTTATCAGGGGCATCTTATTCAGGGAGTGAAAGTAGAACTTCCAGTTCTGTCAGAGTCAAAAGATGCTCTAAATATTATCAATTTATATAATCTTTGTCCTCTTCTCTGATTATTGCTTATTTCTATCACTCTTGAAACATGTCAACTGCAGATTTTTGAAGCAACATGGTGATATTTGTCATTATCTTTCCAAAAGACTGCTCTGGCAGACAGATGAATTAGAGAATCTGAAGCTAGAAGTAAGGGGATCAATTAGAAGTTTTAATACAGATAAAAGACAGCAGTAACAACAAAACTAATCTAGAAGGCAGCTCCAGAACAACCATCTAATGGAATTTATACAGCATCTACTGTCCAATAAGTTTTCTAAGCTTCCGGATGAAATACTTGTCCTTGTTTCTTAGCCTCCATTCACATCCATGAATGAGAGCCACTTCCTAACCTAGCTGGCATCACCTTTTTATGTCTATGTAAAATTGATAAACAAATATATCATATGATAATATCTAAAGGATGTTTATGAGTGATTTTCAGACATTTCATTTTACTTGCCAATACTTTCTTCTTTGAATTATCTGTACATGTTTTTGTCATTTTGAATACAATCATTCCAAGTCTTTAAGAGTTGTACAAATGTTTATGTACATTACAAAAACCAAGAAAATAAATAACTGATATATTTTGCCAACTGAAATGATGACACATTTTCACATGTTTTTATGTGCCCAATTACTCTATTACCTACTAACAAGTCATATACTAAAAAACAATGCTCTCTTGATTTCTAAGAGATATGCACAAAGGGCTAAGTTCAACAGAATGCAGACTTTTTAAAATATTTAAACTTGGAAGATTTATTCTCCTTTGAGTTGTACTGAAACAGGAAGAAATATCCAATAAGAGAAGACAACCTTAAGGAACATCATTTTCCATTTCCACCAAGGTCACAAATTAAAATGTGGCACTCTCTAAATGACAGAATGGGCAAGTTGATTTTAAGATAATAAATGGACTCATAACTCTATGGTCAAATAAACTTTGAGAATGCAGGAAAAAAAAGATCTAGTGGAAAAAAGCCTCTTCAATACATGGTGCTGGAAAAATTGGACAGCTATATATAGAAGAATGAAACTCAACTATTTTCTTACACCATACACAGAAACAAACTTGAAATGGATAAAAGACCTCCCCATTAGGCAGGAATCTATCAAAATCCTGGAGAACATAGAGGAGAACTTCAACATCAGCCACAGCAACTTCTTTCTAGACATGTCTCCAAAGACAAAGGAAACAAAAGCAAAAATGAACTTCTGGGACGTCATCTAGATTAAAACCTTCTGCACAGCAAAGGAAACAGTCAACAAAACCAGGAGGCAACCCAAGGAATGGGAGAAGATATTCATAAATGACACTACAGATGAAGGACTGATACCCAAGATCTATAAAGAACTCCTCAACCTAAACACCCAAAAGAGATAATCATGTCAAAAATGGGCAGAAGTCATGAACAGCTTCACTAATGAAGACATACTAATAGCTAGTAGACATATGAAAAATTGTTCATCATCATTAGCCATCAGGGAAATTCAAATCAAAACCACACCAAGATACCACCTTACACCAGTTAGAACAGAAAAAATAAACAGGGCAGGAAATGAGAAATGTTGCAGAGGATATTGAGAAAGAAGAACTCTCTTACACTGCTAGTGTGAATGCAAGTTGGTGCAGCCACTTTGGGAAACAGTGTGCAGATTCCTCAAAAAATTAAAAATAGAGCTACCTTATGACCTGGCAATTGCACTACTGGGTACTTACCCCAAAGATACAGACATTTGAAAAAAGGGCCATATGTACCACAATGTTCATAGCAACAACGGCCACACTAGTCAAACTGTGCCAAGAGCCAAGATGCCCTTCAACAGATGAATGGATAAAGAAGACATGGTCCATAAATACAATGGAGTATTACGCCTCCACCAGAAAGGATGAATACCCAACTTTTGCATCAACATGGATAGGACTGGAGGGGATTATGCTGAGTGACAGAAGTCAAGCAGAGAAAATCAAGTATCTTAGGGTTTCACTTATTCATGGAGCATATGGAATAACATGGAGGACATTAGGAAAAAGAAAGGAAAAGTGAATTGGGGGAAATCAGCAGGGGATACAAACCCTAAGAGACTGTGATTTCTGAGAAATAAACTGAGTGATTTGGAAGGGAGGGGGTTGGGAGGATGGGTTAGCGTAGTGTAGGTATTAAGGAGGGCACATACTGCACAGATCACTGGGTGTGGTGCATATATAATGAATCTTGAGACACTGAAAAAATAGAACAAAATTTTTAAAAAAGATATTATCACTTAATTTGTGCATAATAATATGTCCACATTTCATGACTCAAAAAAATTATAAAGAATGAGAAATCTGAGTTTTAAACTGAAGCCAAGTTTTGTCTATACATAAAGAAAATTTCTTGTGCCATTTGCTCATTTATGTATTAATTCCACCAATACCTGTGTTAGTATCAATATAAAAAAATTGCTACCTTTCCAAACTCCTACAAGATTCCAATTATTAATGTTCTGTTCTCCTTATAAGGGAAGGGTTAAATCTATGGCTTCATGCAATGATTTTAATGAATCTTCCATATTGTAACCTTAGACATACAAATATTGTTTGGTAAGTCACGGCTTTTATGCATTATTTCTCCACTGTGACTTCACCAATCTTAGAGGAAAAGAATATTTCTATTCTTACTTTGATAACATTTAAGGCCATGAGTCATTTAGTTGAGAAAACACCCCATCTGGGATGCCTGGGTGGCTCAGTCAGTTAAGTGTCTGCCTTTGGCTCAGTTCATGATCCCAGTGTCCTGGGATCCAATCTCCCACTGGGCTCCCTGCTTAGCAGAACTCTGCTTCTCCTTGTGCCTGAGCTCTGTGCTCATTCTGTCTCTCTTGGTCTCTGACAAATAAACAAAAGCTTGAAAAAAAAGAGAGGGATAAAATACCCCATCTATCTAAAATACAAAGCCATTGTCTAGAGAAGCTCACCAAAGCAGATTATACATTATACAAAACATAAGTAAGAAAAATACAATGTGCAAAATGTTCTGCCATGGGGCTCCTGAGTGGCTCAATGGATTAAGCGTCAGGCTTTGGCTCAAGTCATGATCTCAGGGTCATGGGATCGAGCCCCCCATCGGGCTCTCTGCTTAGCTGGGAGCCTTCTGCCCCCCCCTTTTCCTGCCTTTGTGCCTACTTTTGATCCCTCTCTCTCTGTCAAATAAATTTTTCAAAAAATCTAAAAAAATTTCTGCCGTTCTTCAAAAATAAGAAAACCAGTTTCACTGCAATAATTTATTTTCAGAAGTCGTAAGTTATAATATTAAAAAATCCTGTGTAATTTATTTTACTTACTCCAAGCCACAGAAAACAAGTCCCCTCATTTCAATTGTGGGTTCCTTATTTCCTATAGCCTGGGGGAATGTCTCTGATTTGACCTACATCTATATTCTCCAGACTTTATATCCTAGTGAAATCCTTGGCTAATTTTCATTGTGTCTAAGTAGAAGTAGACAGTCCATTTTAACATAATTCCCATTAAGAAGCACTATTAGAAAACAGCCCTAGATTTTAATAACCATATAGAGCCACCAGAGTATTTACAGCCAAGCTATAGCACAGTGGTTGAAATTTCCCCAGAAAACAAACTCAATCCCAATATCAACACCCAGAAATCCATTAGTATTGCCAGTTTCTGGCCTACTTAAGATGATCCCCAAGTGGCTGCTTAAAACAAAACAAGGGCACCTGGCTGTCTTAGTCATTAGAGTGTGCAACTCCTGATTTGGGGGGATAACTGTTAAGTCTGAGCTTCATACTGGGTGTAGAGATTACCTGAAAATAAAATCTTAAAAAAATGCCCAAATGCAAAGTAATTCAAATTATGATGTTGTGTGATTAACAGAACACAAACCAGATAAATCTTGTCCCAGAAGTAGAATTATTATACAGAACTTACCATGTCCTGGAAATCACACAATTCACTGAGATTATGTCTACTTAAAAAAAAATTATGTTTGTTTGGGTTTTTTTTTAGATTTTTGTTTACTGATCATCTTACCAAATTAAAATTTTACATTTTACATTTGTATAGTTAGGTGAAAATTTGTATAGTTAATTCACTATCAAAAAGAAATACGGGGCGCCTGGGTGGCTCAGTGCATTAAACCCTATGCTTTCACCTCTGGTCATGATCCCAGGGTCCTGGGATTGAGTCGGACATCAGGCTCTCTGCTTAGCGTGGAGCCTGCTTCCTTCTTTCTCTCTGCCTGCTTCTCCTTTCTACTTGTGATCTGTCAAATAAATAAATAAAATCATAAAAAAAGAAATTTACTTCTTCAAATGATGTACATAATTTAAATGTATACTATTTGTTCTCTGAAGAAAATCCAACTGTTTTCTACATGTGGTACTAAAATCAGCATCTGTCAGCTTCTCAGACCTAGACCTACTGCTGATCCAGAATCCCTCACTCAAACTACACAAGCCCTCCTCGTAATTCATTTTGTAAATTTTTTAAAGATTTTCATGTATTTATTTGAGGTACAGTGAGTAAGTATGCACATGCTGCAGAGGGGTGTGGGAGGCAGAGGGAGAAGTGGACTCCCTGCTGAGCAGGAAGCCTGACTTGAGTCAGGGCTTGATCCTGGGACCCTGGGATGATGACTTGAGCCAAAAGCAGACAATAGGCAGACAACACAAGAGTGTGGTTATTTGCAGGCACCCAGGTGGCACAATCAGAACACTGAAAGTAACCAAACAAAATATGAGGTTATGAATATTCTAAAATTTCTGGCAGGGAAACAAGGACTTAAGAGAAATATCTGTGAAAAGACTTACCCTCCCTGCTCCTTTAAAAAAAAAAAGGAATGTAATTTTTCTGAACCTAAAAAGCTTTTCCCTATAAAATACCACTTGTCATAGTATCAATACCCATGTTATTTACACACACACACACACACACACACACACACACACACACTCCCCACATACTCCTTAAAAAAATTAAGATAGCTATTTAAGAATTATATCCAGGTATATTCAACTATCCATAGTACATTTCTATAAAGGCTTTTCCCAATTACCTGTTTAATTATTACTCAATTCCCTCATAACTAAAATAAGCAAATCAGAAGGATCTATCATAGAATGCCAATCACAGATAACAAAAGGTCCATTACTCACTCAAGTAAACATAAATAACAAAGAATAATGGGAGATTAAGGTCCTGATTCAAAAGAAAACGTATGGTACTTAGCAAATCAGTTCCTCTCTAGGGCTCAATATTAACAACTACGAAATGTCACCTTCATCGCCTTAAATCACAGTCCAAACTTCTACATCTCCATTTAGGACTTAATAAAGATGCAGAAAATAGTAGTTTAGTAAGAGAATTAGAGTAATCCACCTGATGTATCTTTACATTCTGCTTAATGTGTAACTCTAATTTCAAACTCATTTCAAACCAAGGAGTATCTCAACAACAAACTAGAAATTTCTTACTCATATGTTAACTGGAGCTGCCTCATAGTTTGGGGACATGCTCTTGGGAAACAGATGTAAAGGTCGAACTGAATGATGATAGTAATATAAAAAAAAACCAGCAAAATATCTACCATATCATTACTCACTTGAAATTCCTAATAAAAAAGATCAGATATACAAATGTTACAAACATAGAAGACATTCTATAAAAGGAAACTGCAGTAGTGGAATTTAGGATTCACTTCACTTTACATCTCTGGGAAAACCTACACTTCCATATTCCCTAACCTGCACAATATTGCTGCAATACCTTATGAAATTTACAGGCTAAGAACTTACGGTCAGGATATGTGTGTCCCAAGTAGTTGGACTAACTAAGGCTGTACTTCAGAGTAATCATGTTCAGCCTCATTTCATCATGCTCAGTTTCCATAACTCATCACAAACCCAGTTAATGTCTTTTCCAACAACTACTACAACTCTGTAAAGGAACTGATATCTGCAGACAGTATATCTCTACTAATGCAAAATCTTCTAGCTTAGGAAAACAAATGATCGTCTTCCTGTAACGAGGTAAGTTAAATGCCAGCAATATCATTCAACTGACACAGAATAAAGGTAAAAATATGGGAAAAAAATTAAAAGACAGCAATGTGACATAATAACATTAAGATCTTTGCTGTCTTAGAACTAAATATAATAGTTTATAATCTGCTTCTACAAGCAAATCACCTAACAAATTTAAAAAAATGAAATATTCGAATATATTCAGGATCTAGATTACATTGAAAACACCTACAAAAATATTTGAGTTAAATTAGAATCCATGTCAATGGTCAAATAAAATTAAGGAAAATCAAATAAATAAAACACAAAGTCCAACAAGTCCACTGATACATGGTGTTGAGGATTCTGAAGGAGGTCTAACATTTCTAATACAAAGAACACAGTGAGATGATAATACAATCGAAATTACCATGGGACGAAGAGAGCACACACTACCTTTCCTGATACAGATCTCCTAATAGACAATAAATTATTCCTATCAAGAACTGTACTTTTTGGGGCGCCTGGGTGGCTCAGTGGGTTAAGCCGCTGCCTTCGGCTCAGGTCATGATCTCAGAGTCCTGGGATCGAGTCCCGCATCGGGCTCTCTGCTCAGCGGAGAGCCTGCTTCCCTCTCTCTCTCTCTCTGCCTGCCTCTCCATCTACTTGTGATTTCTCTCTGTCAAATAAATAAATAAAATCTAAAAAAAAAAAAAAGAACTGTACTTTTTAACTTTCTTTCTTTGTTGGGTTAAATATGTGATGGACGATTAATGAGTGTACCAGGTATTATATAGAAGTGTACTATATGTTAACCAACTACCATTTAAATAAAAACTTTTTTTTAAAATAGAAAAAAAAAGTAACTAGGGGTACAAATAAACTTTATATAAGAACAGATATTACCATTTACATTGAAATGGATGGAATTGGAGAGTATTATGCTAAGCGAAATAAGTCAATCTGACAAAGACAATTATCATATGGTTTCACTCACCAAGTGGAATATAAGAAAAACTGCAGAGGATCATAGTAGAAGGGAGGGAAACTGGACTGGAACTTATCAAAGGAGGAGAAAAACCAAGAGAGGCTCAAATTAACTACAGTAAACAAACTGGGGTTTTATGGAGGGGACATGGGCAGGGGAATGTAACTGAGTGCTGAGCATTAAGGAGGGCATGTGATGTGATGAACACTGGGTATTATACGGAACTGATGAATTACTGAACTCTACCTCTGAAACTGATGATGTACTATAGCTTGTCTAATTAAATTTAACTTAAACATATGGGAACAGACAGTCCAATGATTGCAGATGTACAAATATCTCACCCATGGGTCAATGTGTTACCCTTGTTAACAGTAAATCTAATACAAATGATTCATAATCATCAAATATCTGGCTGGTCTTTGAGGCTTTTTATTACATCTTGGCTATCTCACCTCATTTTTAAATTATTTTTCCCACCAAAGAAAATTAATCCAGTCCAGTCTTCTACTAACCAATTCTATTCTACATTAGAACTTCCTAAATTAGAGGCAAAAAAAAACCATTGATGTTAGCAACATGGACTCCAGAGCAAAACTGAGGTGACACTGAATGCAGAAGACCCATTGGGACTTTTTTTTTTTTTTTTTTGGTCTGCACCCCTGCCAACAGGGGATACCAGGGGCAAACGGCACATCACTTTTAATACAAGGAAAGTCCCTTGAGTTTTCCTCATCTATCATTTAAGTCGAATGAAGTAAACTGCAGCCAACACCCAGCTGCTTCCCTTCACATTCTACTCACTTTTGGCATAGATGGACTTGCTGCATTTAACACCTGAAGTCATTAATCAACATTCACATCTAAAACAAATATATCCTTGGAACTGGATTTCAAAAACTGCTCTCCTATTGGTCCTTCATCATCTCAATTAAGCAGGAGAGATCCTCTCACCCCTGTAAAATCAAACAGAATTTTCTTATTTCTACTCTTTGACCAAAAATGACTCTGAGGAGAGCCTACTTCCTCCTCTCTCTCTGCCTGCCTCTCTGCCTACTTGTTATCTCTGTCTGTCAAATAAATAAATAAAATCTTAAAAAGAATACGGAGCTAGTTATTAGTTAGGCATAGATTCTAATCACAGACATTCCACTACATGGAAGGAACTATAATAAATCTTAAGAACTTGCACCCTAATATTTCTTTAAAAATTGGTAATGCTGACACATTTTTTAATTATTTTTATTAACATATAATGTATTACTTGCCCCAGGGGTGCAGGTCTATGAATTGTCAGGCTTACACACTTCACAGTTCTCACCATATCACATACCCTTCCCAATGTCCATAACCCAAACTCCCTCTCCATAACCCCCATCCCCCCAGCAACCTTCAGTTTGTTTTGTGAGATTAAGAGTCTCTTATGGTTTGTCTCCCTCCATGTGATAGGGTCTATGCCCACTGATCACTGCAGACAACTGAAGAAAAACAAAACCAAAATAAATAGTCTTCAAACACCAGTGGTGTCCATGTAAGGACACTTACCATACTCACTGCATTTTATAATACATGTTCCACAAATATGAGTTCCCCTCTTTCCTGGACATCACTAATTCTGGCATTCTATGTTTTATCGAAGAGGTGGTCGTCTCCCTTTGACATGTCCTTGCTTCCATCTCAGCATGTGTGTGTACCTTCTGGGATTTAAGGATGAGTTTCCTTTTTTGCTTTCAACAGCATACATGTTTAAAAAGAAGGGAAAAATAATGAGCTCAGAATATCTTATGAAAACTTAAAAAAATATGTCTGAAGAATTGGCAATGTATACTGCCAATTTACACCTGACATTTCTAAGTATTCAAAGTTCCACAGTAAGTCAAAA
The DNA here is from genome assembly GCF_009829155.1 of Mustela erminea. Taxonomy (NCBI): domain Eukaryota; kingdom Metazoa; phylum Chordata; class Mammalia; order Carnivora; family Mustelidae; genus Mustela; species Mustela erminea. The sequence continues at coordinate 24,271,192 of NC_045618.1, read as the reverse complement.
TATCTGTTGAAAATAATGTTCTACGAAAAGTCTACTGAGGCACATTGACTAGATTTCAGAGTGTCATTTAAGCTCAAGTTTTGAAATCATTATGTTCAGACAAGGTCCTTTGTCATCATGAACCTAGCCAAGGCCTCTATAATACACTATAACTTTTCTTTACAAGGTTATTTTACCTGGAATGATTTTTGTTTGTCCTAAGTGCAGCTAACACCATTTTCAGCTTCCTTCTGATACTACTGGGTAGGATCCAGTGACATGTCAGAAAACTGAGTGGTTAAATTCTCTCCTCGTTTCAGAGTCATCAACTATGTGGGCAAAAAGACCTTATTAAGACCAAAAAAACTGTAATACAAAAAAAAAATGATTAGAATATGACCCCAAAGAAATAAAAAATTAAATTAAATTTTTAAAAAATGTATCTTGCTTTACTTATTTACTATAATTCAAATATTGAGCTTTATTATATGAATGGCCAGTCGCAGGGAACTGGAATGTAAAGATGAGTAAGAATCTGGCAATGTATTATCAATTGGATAACATGTATTTGAAAACTTCATATAATCTCACAGAGGGTGTAACTGACTACTGGCTGAAATCAATTAAGTTTTATTGGAAATGAACACAATAAATTGTTTTCCTGATCACTGAAATCAGATTATGTAAGTTCCAGACAAGTATTATTATTATCACATAACTCTGTAAGTTAGTTTCTACTACGTTATTATTATAATGCAAGTTAAGATCTACAAGAAATAAAACACCGGTTAGGTTTACAAAAATTACAAGACTTCGGGGCGCCTGGGTGGCTCAGTGGGTTGGGCTGCTGCCTTCGGCTCGGGTCATGATTTCAGGGTCCAGGGATCGAGTCCCGCATCGGGCTCTCTGCTCAGTGGGGGGCCTGCTTCCCTTCCTCTCTCTCTCTCTGCCTCTATGCCTACTTGTGATCTCTCTCTGTCAAATAAATAAATAAAATCTTTAAAAAAAATTACAGGACTTCTGGGCAACCCCCTTGGGTCCCCTCCCTCCTTAGGAGCTTTGTATTACCATTTGTTATCACTCAATAAACCTTGTATTGTTGCCCAAAAAGAAAAAAAAAAAAAGACTTCTGGTATCACCTGCATGTGAATTCTGAAAAAGTTAAACTCACTGAAACAGACTATAATGGTGGTTGCCTGGGGCTTATGAGGTGTGTAAAATGGAGATGCTGATCAAAGGGTATAGAATTTTAATTATAAAATGATTAAGTTCAAAGGATCTAATACACAGCATGGGAGCTATAGTTAACAGTATTATAATATTCGAAATTTGCCAAGAGTAAATCTTAAATGTTCTCATCACAAGAATAAAAAATGGAAGGGGCACCCAGGTGACTCAGTGGGTTAAAGCCTTTGCCTTCAGCTCAGGTCATGACCTCAGGCTCCTGGGATCGAGCCCCCAATTGGGCTCTCTGCTCAGCAGGAAGCTTGCTTTGTCCCACTCTCTCTTTCTCTCTGCCTGCCTCTCTGCCTACTTGTGATCTCTGTCAAATAAATAAAATTTTAAAAAAAAGAAAAAAATGGAACTATGCAACGTGATGGATGTGTTAAATAACCTTGTTGTAGAAATCTTTTCACAATAGAGGTGTATAGTAAATCATCATGTATCATACCTAAAAATTACATAGCATAATTTATCAATTATATATTGATAAAGCTGAAGAAAATTACAAGACTTATAAAATTTTACATGACTGAAGAGTAATGAGTGTATGAGCACAAGAAGCCACATCATTTTTATATGAAGTCCAGTGTACCTATCATATAAACACAAATACCACAAATAACTCAAAATCATGAAGATTTAAGGTAACATTAACTATTAAATCCCAGAATTCTATTTAAAATTATTATTTAAACCACAATGAAAAATCTGTACTGATGTGCTATGTGTATATATTTATGAAATTACTGTTAATAAATATGACCAGGAAATCAAGAAGTCATTGCCCAACTGTCCTTTAGATATAATGTGTAATTCATGTGAATACAGAATGGGATAAAACCATACGGGACAAGTATTATTGCCATGAATGTTTGAAAACTCTTATGTCATTATGTGTTTACAACGGAACTCTGTAGCAGCTCAGATCTAGCAATCCATAACAAAAGATCCACATTCATCTTACACTCCACATGCAGTTACAGGAGTATCTGTACCAAGTATCTTTTTCAATATGTGTTCCCACAATCAAGGTTATCAAACAATTAGAGAAGTTCTAGGAAAAGAATATTACCACCAAATCAAAACACCATTAGAAGTAAGCATCTTGCAGAATCTAGAGTTCTTGTCACTTACCTCTGCCTTGCAAAAGTAGCCATCAACTTTACTTAAGGAAATATGAGAGAACAGGTTTTCTTTGAATATGATTCACAACCACTCATGCCAAAATCTAAGGATCATCCACATTAGCAGGTCTATGCAAGTAGGAAAGTTTTCCTTTCAAAACAGGAAAAAGTACCATAAATTATTCAAAAGTTGGTCCAGAAAGGCCATCTGCATAGAAAACAATGCTCTTTGCATATCACACACACAATTTTAAGAAGTTCTAAGTCATATATATCAGTCAATTTTATCTTAACAGAATTGCTTTGCCTTCAGAGATCCAGATCCATCAAGTATTTTGCCTGGTGCTCTAGTAACCAAGAAGTTCCACTGTAACAATTACAATCTCTAAAGTATTATACCTGCCTTATATAAACTAACTAAACAGAGGTGGACCTGGCTACTTTACGTTCCCTTCCTAATAGTGGCCATCAGTATTAAAAACTACTTTGGGAGAGACCATACAGATTTGGTGACAACAACTGCAGTAACTTTAAGGGCCCCTTTTCCTTGGGAGACTATTAGTTGAAAGGCCATGATTTAAAAGATGGAAATTGAAGGAGCACCTGGCTATCTCACTCAGTAGAGCATATGACTCTTGCTCTCAGGGCTATGAGCTGGAGCTCCACTTTGGGTGCAGAGATTATTTAAAAAATATATCTTTAAAAAAATTAAAACTAAAAGATGGAAATGGTGATATACACACATTTTTTTGTAAAATCAATGGAAAAGACATGATCGATCTACCTAAGTTTGAAGTTACTGAGGAATTAAAATCATCTTTAACTCATATTTTATAAGCCACAATTAAAATCGATAAGGACTGATTCATTGCCCAGTTGAAAGCTTAGCAGTAAAACCTAAAAAATTCTACTATTTCCCTTTTAAAAGTGAGTTCACCATTGTTGCATAACCATCGCAAACTAGACCCAGATATCTGGGCATCCCTCAGCTATTTAACTGGAAGATATTTCCCATTCCGCTAAACATTTCCAGTACACCGCTAAGTGATGTGATTGGATAATTTGTACTCAAGAGTTATCAACTAATAACACAACTTATCCCAAATAATGAACTCTCCCTGGTTCCCAGTACCCAGCCTTTTCCATTCATTTAAAAAAATTGTAAGTAAGGGGCGTCTGGGTGGCTCAGTTGGTTAAGCGACTGCCTTCTGCTCAGGTCATAATCCTGGAATCCTGGGATGGAGTCCCACATTAGGTTCCCTGCTAGGCAGGGATTCTGCTTCTTCCTTTGACCTCTCCCCTTTCCTGCTCTCTCTCTCTCTCATTCTCTCTCTCTGAAAAGAAATAAAATCTTTAAAAATAATAAACTAAGTAAAAAAAATGTATAAGTAAATACTTACTGGTAGACAGTGATGATTATTCCAGTATTGTATCATCTATTCTGATCACACAAGGCCCAAGGGCACTGTAAAAGCTCATCACCTGATACAAACTTCCATGAAAAGGAGTATCTCCAATTCCAAATGCTTTGATTTAATGAACAAAGTTTGTTTCAGTACCAGTTTCTTTCCATAGGTGGCCTTACATGGCCTTTCATCCCACCCTTCCTTCCTTTTGGGTATGTATGACATAGCAAAGAGAAAGATTCCATATGTAAGTTTTAGCCTATCTACTTAACCCCCTGGTTAAAGGTTTTCTTTGATGTCATGGTTGCAAACTAATACCAGTCAATGCACAAAGTGGAAGTTAGGAAGCTTAATCAAGTATCAGAACCATTTTATCTTAAGAATCAGAGAGAATATTATTTAAATGCATTGCTTAACAGAATTCACCTTATCCATAATAACTTCAAAACCAGAAAAATCCCAGTCTTCACTTTGAAAACAACAAAATCAACAGGCAAAAAAAGTACAACATACAACAGTACCTCGCAGTTTAATTGCTCTGTGCATTTATTAGCTAGTATTAATGCAGCAAGGAGGGAACAACAGCTCACAAACACTCTACACAATTTCACAAGACACATCGCAGGGGAAAAAGTGACTTTTTAAGAATGATCAACAGTATCCTAGGGTCTTGGTGGACGCATTCCTGGGGGAGGTGGACCTGGGGAGGAAAAAAAGCAAAATTCCAAGGGACCATTAGAAAAACGTCACATAAATATTAAAGGGCCCAGCTGGCACCAATGCACAAAAGTGTAGTCACTCACCTCTAATTCCTGGTGGAGGGGGTCTCATTCCTGGTGGGGGCATGCCTATTGGCGTCCCTCGAGCAGGGGGAAGCCCAATTGGTGGTCCCATGGGGGGTCTCATACCAGGTGGAGGAGCCATAATGCCTAGAGAAGAAAAAAATGATAGAAATAAAGACCTCGTAATTAAGCTCAGCTAAGATGATAGAATAAAATACAAGATAATATTTAAGGAAATGTGCCCAGATACTAAGTAGAGGGTTGAACAATTTCTCCTGGACCATTACCATGTAAGCCCATCCCCAACTTCATTAATAAGAGCCCACAGCTTTCCATTAAAAACTACTTAAAAAGAGGTTTAAAAGTGGGAAACATAATCTAAGTAACTAGTTAGGTAATTGGGCTGTTTCTTAGTTCAGTATGTTGTTAGAATATTTTTTGTCGTCACTTCCTCCAGAAAATACAAATTTTTCACATAACATCACACATACACACACACACACACATACCCCACACACATATGTATTTAATATCTATATAGATAAATAACAAATTCTCTTACTTTATATTATCATTTTCTTACCTGGAGGTGGTGTTGCTCGGCCCACAGGAGTGGGTGGGGTCCCCCGTCCTGGTGGGTATTGAGTTGGGGCTCCGGCAATGCTGGCAGTAGCAGCAACTGCAGCAGCTGCTACAGTGCCTCTCCCCTGTGGAGTCATTACCTGACAAGGCATGGTCAGATATGTAAAGGTAAGGCATATTCTCACATTATTCAAACAAAGTAATCAGTGGATACCATGGCCTATTAAATATGATATAAAAATTTTGTATTTCTCCCATTTGCATTTCAAAAATCTTAATACACTCATACATCCTCCTAAAACGCCATGTTCCTTATTTTCTTTTACTGTTATTTTTCATTTCTTTTCAGTGTTCCAGATTTCATTGTTTATGCACGACACCCTGTGCTCCATGCAATACGTGCCCTCCTTAATACCCACCACCAGGCTCACCCAACCTCCTACCCCCCTCCCCTCCAAAACTCTCAGTTTGTTTCTCAGAGTCCAGTCTCTCATGGTTCATCTCCCCCTCCCAATTTCCGCCAACTAACTTCTCTCCATCTCCCATGTCCTCCCTATTATTCCTTATGCTCCACAAATAAGCAAAAACATATGATAATTGACTGTCTCTACTTGACTTATTTCACTCAGCAAAATCTCCTCCAGTCCCATCCATGTTGATACAGTGATAGAGAAGTTGGGTATTCACCATTTCTGATGGAGGCATAGTATTCCATTGTATATATGGACCATATCTTCTTTTTTTTAATTTAATTAATTTTTTAATTTTTATAAACATTTATTTTTATCCCCAGGGGTACAGGTCTGTGAATCACCAGGTTTACACACTTCACAGCACTCACCATAGCACATACCTCCCCAATGTCCATAACCCCACCCCCCTTCTCCCAACCCCCCTCCCCCCAGCAACCCTCAGTTTGTGAGATTAAGCGTTACTTATGATTTGTCTCCCTCCCAATCCCGTCTTGTTTCATTTATTCTTTTCCTACCCCCTTAACCCCCATGTTGCATCACCACTTCCTCATATCAGGGAGATCATATGATAGTTTTCTTTCTCTGACTGACTTATTTCACTAAGCATGATACCCTCTAGTTCCATCCACGCCGTCGCAAGTGGTAAGATTTCATTTCTTTTGATAGCTGCATAGTATTCCATTGTGTATATATACCACACCTTCCTCACCCATTCATCTGCTGATGGACATCTAGGTTCTTCCCATAGTTTGGCTATTGTACACATTGCTGCTACAAACACTCGGATGCACGTGCCCCTCCGCATCACTACGTTTGTATCTTTAGGGTAAATACCCAGTAGGGCAATTGCTGGGTCATAGGGTAGTTCTATTTTCAACATTTTGAGGAAGCTCCATGCTGTTTTCCAGAGTGGTTGCTCCAGCTTGCATTCCCACCAACAGTGTAGGAGAGCTCCTCTTTCTCTGCAGCCTCGCCATCATCTGTCATTTCCTGACTTGTTAATTTTAGCCATTCTGACTGGTGTGAGGTGATATCTCACTGTGGTTTTGATTTGTATTTCCCTGATGCCGAGTGATATGGAGCACTTTTTCATGTGTCTGTTGGCCAACTGGATGTCTTCTTTGCAGAAATGTCTGTTCATGTCCTCTGCCCATTTCTTGATTGGATTATTTGTTCTTTGGGTGTTGAGTTTGATAAGTTCTTTATAGATTTTGGACAGTAGCCCTTTATCTGATAAGTCATTTGCAAATATCTTCTCCCATTCTGTCAGCTGTGTTTTAGTTTTGTTAACTGTTTCCTTCGCTGTGCAAAAGCTTTTGATCTTGATGAAATCCCAATAGTTCATTTTTGCCCTTTGCCCCCCTTGCCTTTGGTGATGTTCCTAGGAAGAAGTTGCTGCGGCTGAGGTCGAAGAGGTTGCTGCCTGTGGTCTCCTCAAGGATTTTGATGGATTCCTTTCTCACATTGAGGTGGACTATATCTTCTTTATCCATTTCTGTTGAAGGGCATCTTGGTTCTTTCTAGTTTGGTGACTATGGCCATTGCTGCTATGATCATTGGGGTGCAGATGGCCCTTCTTTTCAGTACGTCTGTATCATTGGGGTAAATACCCAATAGTGCAATTGCAAGGTCATAGCGTAGCTGTTTTTAATTTCTTAAGGAATATCCACACTGTTTTCCAAATACATTCCCTATTTTAACCTACTAAGTCCTTTCACATTTTTTCAACTTTTTTTTTTTTGAAGATTTTGTTTATTTGACAGAGAAACATCACAAGTAGGCAGAGACGCAGGCAGAGAGAGAGGGGCAAGTAGCCTCCCCACTGAGCAGAGAGCTTGATGCAGGCCTCGATCCCAGTACCCTGAGATCATTACCTGAGCTGAAGACAGAGATTTAACCCACTAAGCCACCCAGGCATCCCTCAACTCTGGTTTACTAATCCATATTTCTCTTTACTCACCCATTCTGGTAAGTTCCTCTTATCAAGGTGGCTTTAATCCTTTCCCCTCCTGATGTGTATTTGTCTTTCATCACCTTCTACAACATATGCTGCTTACATAGTTATAGGATGTACACTCAGGCTTTTAAATCTATTCAGCTTCTAGACATATTCTCTAAATAATATAAAACCTTCTCCTATCTCCTCACCTGTTGGGACGGCCCCCCAACCCCTCGGACAGGGCCTGCTAATCCAGCAGGAGCCTGGGGAATTGGAACACCAGCTGGCACTCCTCTGCCAGCTGCCCTGCCAACCCCAGGACCTCCTGCAGCTCCAGCAAGTGGTACCCGAGCAATTCCAGTCTGAAACAAGAAAAATTATTTGAAATCAAATTATTTACCAATGTCACAAATAATCTTATTCCTAAAATATCACTACCTCCCACTATTTTCTCACATCATCTAGTTTGTATTAGTTCCATACTCAAAGGAATAAGCAAGTACAACATGGAGGCATTCAACACATTACAAGTACATAGAATTTTTAGTACACAGAAATCCACCACTCCCACCCTTATATCGGTAGTCCCAGCACATAGAATAATTCACTGAAAAGTCCTTTATCACCATATATGGACAAGTAAGCACGAACATTAAGTGCTGGGCATATTTTACTTGACAAATGTATATTATTATTATGCCTTATTGTACCTTCATTTAGCAAACATCTCAAATAATCTAATGTCCTTCCACATTAATGTTCTGTCCTACCCTACAGCTTCCTTACATCTTTAGGGGGTGGTCCTTCCACAGTCATGGATACCAAGTTCTCCCCACGTAGTAATACCAGACCTAAAACCCGCTTTTCTTCACGCTCTGGCTGCTTAGCATTCTTTGGCCTATAAATCAAAAGTAAACATTGTTGAGATTAAATTAGTGGTCACTCATTAAAATTTAAGTTAGGTATCAACTAGGACAATAATTGATGGAAAATATTCATGCTCAGTTACTAAGTTATTACTAAGTTATAACAAAACAAAGACCAATACAAAAACACTAGACTCACTGACATATAAGGAAAAATGGTAAACCCCTTTCCTATCAAAATTTTTAAGAATGTTACCTCAATGTTTTATTTCAGCAAGATTAATTTCTGCTTAGTTAAACAAAATGCAAATTATGCAGCTGAAACTTTTAAGACAAGTTAATTGTAATGTGTTTTCATGTTAACATGGGAAGTAAATTTTTTTAAATCATATTTTAAGTAAATCTGGATGACAGACAACTAAAATAGTAATAATAAGAGGCAGTCTTTTTATTCCAAAAGATAAAGGCAAAAAAAAAGGATTTGAATAAGGCATGACTATGCATTATTGGCATTACCACTTACATAATAAAATAAAGTAAAATAACTATAAATAAAAACAAAATTTAAAAAAAACTTGTGTAGTCACAACTGTCAGCAGCAAAATATCATAAATTCATGAGGCATATACTATGTAATATGAGTAAAAGCAACTGACAATGTCATTCAACAATCCTCATTAAATATTATCAGAGAATAATGTGCAGTTTAAAGCATTATGCATGTGAAATTATCCTTGTATCTTAGTGAGAAAAGTGAAACAGAGAAATTAATATGCCTAAAACTCTCAAATACCTTCAGAATTTGTATTTTAGGGAAAAATCTGGATTATTTATACACAAGAAAAAGCACTGAAACATGCCATCATCCTAGAATATCTGAAATAATCCTACTTGGTGTGCAGGGAGGAGATGGAGAATACATGAAAAGGGAAAGATGTGGGATATGTTTTTGAATATGTTTTTTGCCTGAGAGGAAAAGACTTAAAAGAGTACAGCGGACAACTCATGATGAAAATTATCTTTTTCTGCATATTTAATAAAACTTATATGAAATAGGCAATTTAAACTTCTGGATATCACCAACTGTGGAAATAAAGTAAATGAAGCCAAGAATCCAGGGTGATGCCTCACAAGTTCTACCCCATGATAAAAGCCTAAAACAAAGCCATCTTGAATGTCCAGAGGTATTACAAGCACCAACTCAACTCCTCTGAATGAAAAGTCAACTGAGTGGAAGTAGGATGCCACTAAGATCCACCAATTTCTGTGATCTTGCTGCAGATAGTCAACAGCGCCCTATGAAAGCAAGCTCCCTGGTCACAGGTATAAAGATGGTAGCCTAATGTGGTAAGGCATAAACATAAAGGTCATTCCTGAAGAAATTAAATGGGCAAATGATAAATACAATAAGCAAAAAGGATTAAGAATGGACACCAAATCAACATTGGACATGATGAATTTGGCCAAAACAAGGAACATGCAAAGAGGCTAGTAGAACCAAATGTTGAACTTAGCCCGGAGTATTCTAATCATATCCCAACACCTCTACCACTAAGACGGAAAAATGTTATTCCCTCAGGAATGCTGCAGAACCAAACCTATTAATAACATCTTCTAACTTTTTTTAAGATTTTATTTATTTGACAGAGAGCTCACAAGTAGGCAGAGAGACGGTCATAGAGAGGGGGAAAGCAGGCTCCCTGTGGAGCAGAGCCTGATGCAGGGCTAGATCCCAGGACCCTGGGATCATGACCTCAGCCAAAGGCAGAGGCTTAACCCACTGAGCCACCCAGATGCCCCATCTCATAACTTTTTAAATAAATGCAGATACTCTGTTCATACTGTGAGTTCTATTTCAAATTAAGTTCATGTATGTTTGCAAACTTAAAACAGTAGTGTAAATACAGCGACTTTATGACTGGGAGACCCTAATCCAATTCAGTAATGGTTTAGGTTGTAAGGCAATAGACTAGCCCTATCACATTTTTCCTCCTCTCTTAACAGTTACCCTCTATAACTCCTTATGCCTATTACCCTATCCCTCATTCTCCCACCAACCAAACCCAAAATAGTCTTACTTGATCTTTCTGAATTCATCACAATCACAGAGGATCAAGTTCATATGTTTGTCAAAAGCCTTAAAGGTGCCAATGAAGATTCGGCCATCTTGCAAGATACATCTCATTCTATAGTCAATGTGCTGCAGCATCTTGCTGCTCTTTCCCACAGTCTGAAAGAAGTAAGAAAGTTGTCAGTCACTCATAAGCCAGTTTGTAATTATGTTATAACCTTCCCACCATGTCTTCCCTATTCCTTTGTCAATCCAAACTTTGTTTCCTTAACACATCCTGCCTCCCTTATTTTCTCCAAAAATCCCTTCAGTCTCAAGATACTGGACCCAATTTAGGCCCAGAACAACTATGCTCTTCTGTGGAACCCTCTACTTCTCAGAATGTATTGAGTGTAGTCTCCCATCATCCTAACTATATTTCCCTAACTACATTTCTTCCCCAACAGAGTCACAAACCCAGTTTCATGTTAGTATTCTATCATTCTAATTAGTCTCCTTTCCCAATTTTGATCCCAAATCCCACTCTCTTTCAGAACACTCAACCCTATGGATTACTTCTTTTCTCCTAGACCTGTAGCCAAACAGTGGGAAATTCCTACCTCCATCAGAAACTTTCCAATTCCCATTGACCTAATGCAAACACAAACTATTATTTATTTCCCCAAAGACCTTTATCCTAGTTATATCACACCCACATCCCCTCCCCTTCAGAGTTTGGAACAGTTGTTTCTCAAACCTTTTTCAGTTTGATTTAACCTACTAAGTCACTTCTAAAAATATGTTTACCTTAAATCACTCACTCTACTGAAATTTTAATATGCTGATAATACTGTATCTCTATTTATATACTGTAGCCCTTAAGAAGACCACAAGCTATCATAAAATCTAATATTCCTTCTACTTTCCAAATCAACTTTTGCTGCCTTAAGGTAAGGTATCTTTACTGCTGGGAATACATACTGTAAGTAATCTAAACTTTAACAGAACCACAAAACAGATTATTAGGGTGTTTTATATCTTTAGAAACTGTTTATTATTATGCATTTCTCATGCCCTGAATTGCTAAACCCCTCCATCTTTAATGTAGAATTTATGTCTATTATAACCTGAGTCTCTTATCCACTGGATGGTCCCTTACTATTTTAAGTCATAAGGAAAACTCTCTTCTGTATTTTCTCACATGTAATATCCCTCCTTAGGATATTTTCAACCACTTTATCACTACTATAGGATGACAGACATAGCTGTTCTTCAGTTGATACTTCATACAATGAGATACCATCTCTTAAAGACTGATTTCTTATTTCTAACATTAAGAACCCAAAGATACCCCACACTCTGGTAAACCATTATACTAGGTCTTTCCAGTAGCTTTTCACCCTCCTGTCTTAATATACACCTTACCATGGTTGCTGTTCCACCAAATCCAATGTCCACAGGAAGGTTTCAGGATCCTTAAGACCTAAGGAAGGCTACAGATAAAGGTATGACGCAGGTTCTCCTATAAACAATGCAAGCTTGGGGCAGAAGCTTCAAACAGGAGATGGAGCCTGCAGAGGAAAGCATGATCTAGCTGCACTGCAATATACCATGTTTAAAAACAGGCAGACAATTTTTCATGAAAATCATTTTAACAGATATGTTCAAAACACTTCCCATGTTCTTACACCCACCAAGTGAATACCAAATTTCACTATTCCCACACCTTAATTCCCTCGTTTGTTTATATGCCTATCTGGGCAACTTTCTTAGCAGTCAAAAAATATGCATTATGATAAAAATTGTTTTTCCCAATATACTAATGAAAATGCTCGTAAGTCTGGCAACCAAGAGAGTCAAAACTGGAAAAGGCCTCAGACTACTAATTATACTTATCTGAAAATTAAATACACAAATTAGACTTGAATAGGAATTTGGTTTTATGCATAGAAGCATCCCCATATCATAAACAGAATCTGATATAATTTTACTTTTAACAATACAGACATTTCTAGTAAAACTGTTCGGTTCCCAATAAAGGCACTTTTCAAACAACAATGTACACTGCTTAAGTAAATTATGAATTATCTATTTCAGGATATGAAAAAAAATATAGTGTGAACTGTAACATCAAAACAATAAGGTTAAAGAAATGTTTTGAGGATACAGTTTTCCATGTGGAACTATTGGACACTAGATCAGAAGGTAACAGAATGGTATGAAAGAAAGAACTCAGTTAAAGTGGTAAGATGTAGATGTTTCTCCATAATTACAAAAATGTGATGGTAGTTAAATACATTTCTATGAGAATTTGGAGTACCATATTGTCTAAAAAATAAATTCATCATTACTCAGAATATCTCCTAAACTTTGTTCTCCAAGTGCAAACTGCCATGCACCATTTGTGCCTTTTTTCTGAAAGACAATCTACCTATATCCTCAACATTGTCCATGCTTCTCTTTCTTAAAATAGATTTATTTATTTGAAAGAGACTGTGCACATGCACATGCATAAGCAGGGTGAGGGCGGTAGAGAAGGGCAGAGGGAGAATCAAGACTCCCCACTGAGCAGGGAGCCTGATGCCAGCTGAGCCAGTTAGATGCTCAACAGACTGAGCCACCCAACAATGCCTCTTAACATTTATCTTAACTGACAATAATAGCTATACACTTTTTTCTTCTCCCATCTACCTAATTTACATCTTTAAAGATAAAATGACATCAGTGATAACCCCTTTTGTAGCATCCAGTATTTGTACATGAATTAACATTTTGCATAAAACTCACATGTAAAGATCTCAAAAGATCTATTCAAATCATCATACTAATGCATGCTCCCCTCCCCAAATAATTGTAGTTTCTTTTTAATTTAAATTCGATTAGCCAACATAGGAGTAGTTTAAGGCCTATAATATAGATGTTCTTAACCCGGAGGGCATTATCTAGGAAGTAGAGTCTACAATCCTATACTTGTTTATTTTTAAGTTAGCAACTCTTTTAGCAATTTTCATTTTTATAATATGTATCTATTACGATATAAAGTCTTCAGCAATCTATTATAGAAGAAAGTAAATTATCTACAGAAATGGAAAAAAAATAAACACTGAAACAGAAAGTAAATTAAATGGTAACCTGAAGTTGGGTGTGGAAACAGAGAATGTATGTATGTAAGCATGAAGGATCTTACTTTGGTAATGCAGCATCCTAAAACTACCTGGCAATAGTTGCAAAAGTCAGTAAATTTATGAAAAAATTAGGTACATTTTATAGTATATAAAATATATATCAATAGAGCTGTTCTTAAAATGTAAAAAGTGAAAACCTTCACATAATATACAAAGTCTGTAACATTACTTTTTACATCATCATTATTGAAAAAATAAAACAAAAACAAAAAATGCTAACCATTCAACAAGACACTATTACTGGAGTACACCTCCTCTACCATCAACAATGGAGACATGCTACCAGACACTAAGCCACAAGACCATGATTATTACAACAAAAGAAAAAAAATGTAGGTTTAGATTTCAAGATTCATTTAAGGGAAAAAATGTAATCACTGAAAAGTTTCTTATGTAAATATAAGTTTCTTATGCAATGGGACCCAGCATCAAATGTGTGAATTTAAGGTAAAATTTGTAGTCAGTCACCTTTCCAATGAAAATTTAAAATTCAGAAACAAGACTTTTACCTTCAAATGCCAAAATGATTTGAGTACAGATTTCCCTATCAGCTTCAGTTTAAATGTTCTGTCCCAACTGGCTTTTCAGTGAACACATAACCATCAGATCTAATTCAAAGTTTAACTATAAGAAACCAACAAATTCAAAAAACATTTCCGGGTGCCTGGGTGGCTCAGTGGGTTAAGCCGCTGCCTTCAGCTCAGGTCATGATCTCAGGGTCCTGGAATGGATTCCCGCATCAGGCTTTCTGCTCAGTAGGGAGCCTGCTTCCCTTCCTCTCACTCTGCCTGCCTCTCTGCCTACTTGTGATCTCTCTCTGTCAAATAAATAAATAAATAAAATCTTAAAAAAAAAATTTCCTTGTATAGTGGAAGAGTAAAATGGAAAGGCCGGTCAGTGCTGTTTCTGTTCATCACCTAAACTGTTTGAGTTTCCAAACCCTTCCCACATTCCTACTAGATGTTGTTAGCCAGTTACCAAGTATAAAAATGTACCAAGAGATGTGAGTCATAACCGAAAGAACTGGGTACATGGATGTGTAATATAAAATAAAATATTCTATATAAGTTAGAGATACACATTTTACTCACACGGATGTGTAATATAAAATAAAATATTCTATGTAAGTAAGAGATACACATTTTACTCACAACTCAGATTAAAGGTTGACTGAAGTGATTTAGAAGTTCCCTAAACTTAGCAAACCATAATCCTGAACCCTTATCACGGAAAGGATGTTTCACTGAAGAGATTGACCAAATTTATCTCCCTAACAAATGACAGCAAAATCCTTCATGAAATAGAGCATAAGAGCAGCAACATGACACTGCACTGATGAATTAGCAGTTACGATAAATCTCCTTATATCAAAAAGCCATGTAAGCAAATAAATGACCCCAGGTCCCTGACTGGGGCCCACAGATTCCTCATAGGAAAAATTCTTAAATTTTTGGAAAGTCTGAACTTTCAAATGATTAAACTTTATAAAAATAGAAGTGAAAAATAGAAGTGAAAAGATAAGATGCTCAAACTTGGCCAAGATACATACAACAAATGAGAAATCATATAATAATGGTAATGTATTAGTGCTCACTCAAAACTAGTAAAGTATCACCCCTCGCAGAAAATGTGCATAGAAGTTAAATAATTAAAAGGAGAAAACACACATAAATGGGAAAGTACTCACCCACAAAGCAATGCCAATTAAAACCACACACACACACACACACACACACACACACACACGGATTTTCAATTTTTTGAACTGTTTATTAAAGAAAAAGACACACAAATATGGTACTGAGAAACTAGCGCTAGTAGTAATTATCCTTGATAATAAGCAACAATGCTTATGCTTCTGTCACAAAGCAATGTCAAGAAACATTTAAGAGTCATACTAATACGCATACCCTGCACTGCACAACTGGATCCTTATCCTAATAAATTTAGGATACCAAATGTATCTTTAAAATATAGAGTATTTATAAAGCATAGCAAACTAGAAAAAAAAAACAAGTACAAGGGAAAAGTAAATCATGAATGAACTATCATTTATTCATTACAAATGATAATTATGTAGACTATAATAAAATGAAAAAAATATTAGTGATATACAGTTAAGTGAAATAAATACAAAATAAATTTATTTAAAAGCACGATTCCAACTAAAAAAAGCAAATGGGCAAAATTAAAGAAAATTCAATATTTTTTTCTTTTTTAATTCAACCTTATGCTATGGTTTAAACATGGGTTTTAAAATCTTTGGTTTACTTCCCCATTTTTCTTCTCTATCACTTGGAAGCTTTCAATTTATATTGTAAAAAAGGAAACATAACAATTGTCAAAACATCTTTAAAAACTACCCAATCTACATTTACTCTTTAGATATAATTCTTTAACATGATTCTTAGACTTGACCCTCATCCTAGAAATTTATCTGGTTCCCTACCCTTTAATGTTTACTTTCATATACCTTCCTTCCTAATAAACCCTTTCTCTTCACCACCTTCTATAGTATCACTAGATCCCCTATTGTCCCAATTTGGTGTTTCATCTTTAAATGTGATTCTCTAAGAAAGATGCCTGAGAACATTCTTTTAAGGGAAACGATAGTATTTCAATTTTAAAATTTAAAAAAGGTCACATAAAACAAAAAAGACAGACTGTAAATAAATCTATATCACATTGAAAATATCATGGATAACAGTTTTATTACATTGTCAGCTGAATCAAATACATTGACACACTGTCAGCTGATTCAAATACATTGTTTAAAAAAAGTGAAAAAGACAAAACAAAAAAGGAATAATTAGTAAATATGCATGGGAAGTTATTTAACTTACTTGATTATGAATGTGGTATGTATTTATAATTCAGCAGGCAAACTGATAATGTAATTAAAACAATCAATGCAGGCAAAAGTATATCGTAACTAGTATTCCCTTTTTTCAGGGTAACAGTGACTAATACTTCATAATACAATTAGAAAATGTACCTAAGCTTATATTTTTTATTTAGTTTATTTTCACATCTGCATATCTGAGATGAACCTAATATGTTATGCTCAGCAGTTCACTGAATCTTTTACTAAACTACCAGGAAAAAGATTAAGTTTTTCACAAATGATAATTACAAAGCATTCACTAGCAGGACATTCAGCAGCTATTTATAATGCAGTATGTTTATATAATATTAATTGGAAAATTAACAGAAATTAGACACAAATAAAACTACCTAAAAAGCATGAACTAGAATGACTGGGAAACTTAGGTTGGATTAAGACGACCAAGGTCCTATTGCTTGATTTTACTTTTTTGATCTTTCTGCAATGTGCCTACAATAAGAACTTTTTAATTTAATTTTAATTGGGAAATTTTTAAGAAAAAATCTTATTTCAACACAACCCAAATAATTACGTGACCTCCAAACACATTATTTATTTATTTTTAACCATTACTCAATTAATTCTAACCTGGTTTTTCACTTGGAAATCAGCTACCTGGATGTTCCAATAACTGCTTTAACCACCTCTCGGTGTCTCAGCTAAGAATGCCTGTCTCAGTTCCGCCTGGAAATCCACCACAAGTACTTGCTGCTGCTGAGATCTCCTTGGGTACAGCTGACACCTATGAACAGAGCACAATACATTAAAATGAATATAAATGGAAAGAGAAAATTAAAAGGATAACAATATGAAAGAAAATGTGTAGATCCTTACATTTAAGGAGAACCTCAATTGGGGTCAGAGCTTCCCATTCTCTTATAAAGATATTATAAGAAGAAACAGGAGTCTCTGTACACAGAACATGCAAGGAACAGAAGAAGGACACTTACTACTTTGGGGATACTATACAAAGAAACTTTAAAATAAAAAAGAAGTTCTTTTGTTTTAAAAAACCCTATGCATCACTCACTTTTCTATCTGAAAACAATTCTTTAACCCTTAGCAAGAAGGAGGCATTTGCTAAGGCATTTCCAGCAAGACATTAATGCTGTTAGCCATACTGAATACTCCAAGGAGTAACCATCTAAAACAAGGAATTATCAGAGCCCAAGCTTTTAGGTTCTCAAACTATATAAACTACCTACCTATTAGTTGGAAGGGAATTCCAGACAAAAGTTCTCAACATATCTCTATGGATCAGTTATTTGGCTGTGAATCTGATTCTATGAATAATGATTCAGAAGTACTGCTGGCTAACAAGTCAAGCGTAAAAATAAATCACCAGCAATTCTGCTCCTGTTAAGTGTGTATGTATGTATCACGCACATGTGCGTTATATATATGTATGCGTCTATTTATGAAACCACTCAATAGTAGTCACATTTGGAAATAGACCTGAAAAAAGGTATTCCACTATTTTTCTAGTTTTTAAATACACTTTAAACATTCTGTTATATAATAACGAATTAGGTTGGACTTTGTCCATGGCTCGTGGGAGGTGCTCTCTAATTTCTCAAATTTACCAAGTTATTAAAAATATCTTCATTATTCTTGATGGGCCCCTTGGATCACACCTGAGCTAATGCTAACAAGAGGATTCAGGATAGGCACTGGCCAAGCCACAGAGAGCAAGTATGTGATTAGAGTGTATGGCCATGGATGAAGGGATGGCTTCAAGGAAGATGGAGTTCAACCCCATGCTGAATGATTCAATCATGTTTAAATAATGAAACTCTAATAAAAACTCTAGAAGACAGGGTGCCTGGGTGGCTCAGTTGGTTAAGCAGCTGCCTTCAACTAAGGTCATGATCCCAGGGTCCTGGTGGTCCTGGTATCAAGCCCCAAGCCCCTCGTCAGGATCCCTGCTCAGCAGGAGTCTGCATCTCACTCTGCCACTCCCTCCACCCACAACCCATGCTCACTCTCTCTCAAATAAATACATGAAATTTTCTTTTCTTTTTCAATTTTTATTTTTTTTCTTTTCAGTGCTCCAGAATTCATTGTTTATGCACCACACCCAATATTCCATGCAATATATGCCCTCCATAATACCCACCACCAGGCTCACCCAACCTCCCACTTCCTGCCCCTCCAAAACCTTCAGATTGTTTTTCAGAGTCCACAGTCTCTCATGGTTCATCTCCCCCTCCAATTTTCCCCAACTCACTTCTCCTCTCCATCTCCCCATGTCCTCCCTGTTATTCCTTATGCTCCCCAAATAAGTGAAAGGATATGATAATTTACTCTCTCTGCTTGACTTATTTCACTCAGCATAAGCTCTTCCAGTCCCATGCATGTTGATATAAAAGTTGGGTATTCAGGGCACCTGGGTGGCTCAGTGGGTTAAGCTGCTGCCTTCGGCTCAGGTCATGATTTCAGGGTCCTGGGATCGAGTCCCGCATCAGGCTCTCTGCTCAGCAGGGAGCCTGCTTCCCTCCCTCTCTCTGCCTGCCTCTATGTCTATTTGTGATCTCTCTCTGTCAAATAAATAAATAAAATCTTTAAAAAAAAAAGTCGGGTATTCATCCTTTCTGATGAAGGTATAATACTCCCCAGTATATATGGACCACATCTTCCTTATCTATTCATCCGATGAAAGGCATCTTGGTTCTTTCCATGGTTTGGCGACTATTGCCATTGCTGCTATGAATATTGGGGTACAGACAGCCCTTCTTTTCACTACATCTGTATCTTTGGGGTAAATACCCAGTAGTGCAATAGCAGGGTCATAGGGAAGCTCTATTTTTAATTTCTTGAGGAATTTCCACACTGTTCTCCACAGTGGCTGCACCAACTTGCATTCCCACCAACAGTGGAAGAGGGTTCCCCTTTCTCCATATCCTCTCCAACACAGGTTGTTGTTTACTGTATTGCCAATTTTGGCCATTCGAACTGGTGTAAAGTGGTATCTCAATGTGGTTTTAATTTGAATCTCCCTGATGGCTAGTGATTATGAATACTTTAAAAAAAAAAGCCTCTAGAAGGTACCCAAAGTTCTGGTGAGCTTCCTGGTCGGTGATATAGATACACTGATGAAGCTGAGAGTATTACAACCTAAGGTCATGAAGTTATGGATCGTGTCCTAGGAGTCTCTACGTTTGGCTTATCCTGATTTTTATCTTCTATAGGAATCTTAATAGTAAACGTAGGGCTTTTCTTTTGTGCTGTGAATCAATCCAACGAACTATGGAACCTGAAGAAACAATGGAAACCCTGAATCTCTATCTGGACATTCAGAAGTGCAAACGGCCTGGAAACTCGAGGATTTGCAATTGGTAACTGCACCGAAGGTAATCTTAGGGAGGGAACTGTACCCTTAACATGTCAGATCTGCACTAGCTCCATTAAGAATCGGAATTATACTGCTCATGCTTTTAAACTGTCCCATTTTTATTGTCCCATTTACTTATTTATTTCCACAAGGCAACTAAGAGTCTCACCTAATTTACTTATTTATTTACTTATTTATTTCCAAAAGGCAACTAAGAGTCTCACCTAATATGATTCTAAATGTGTTTCAGAGAAAAAAAGTATATTCTTTGGAATTTTAAAACTCCTGTTAGAGTGTTCCTCTTGGTTAACCTGAAACCCAGCTGTAATTAGAATTGAGAAAATAAAATGCAATACTGATTTCATTTCATAAAATGCAAATATAATTTAGAAAGACATTGAAAAGGATGCATAAAATATACTCTCCAGGAGACTCTCCAGCCCCCATCTCCAAATTCTCTCAAATTTATAATACATCAAGAAATGGTTAAGACATTCACCAGCCCCAAAGATCAAAAACTGATTTACTTGACAGATTTATTGGAAGATGGTATAACCATAAATTCCAAGAATAAAAACCAATAAGCTTCTATTATTAATAATAACTGTTGGTCTACGAGAGGTTTTGTCTGCCTCGTTTTGGCTTTTATTCATTTTGCTTTGTATCTTAGATGGAACATGAATAGCAAATCTTTACTAGCATTAGAACCAGTACCACACAATTTCTCTGGAATACTGACTTTTAGCACTATGGTCTGGTAAAATGTGGGATATTGATGAGTTTTGATTAAAATAAACAGACTACAGCTATTAACTATCCAAATACTGAGAGAATTCTGAGCATACATATCAGTACGCAAAGCTTAGCAAGTAACAATACTGCTTCCCCATTTTATAATACACTTACTCTCAAAATGAGAGAAATGACTGGGGAAATTACATTATTTCCCTAATTTGAAACTCCCCTCCCCCATTTAGCACCCTATAGTACTTATACATGATATAAACAGCAGAGGTTTGGAAATGAACTTTTTTCTTCTTTGAAAGCAATAAATGTTTCCATAGATTTGGAAAAGAAAATGACACAAGAGGGCTTAGAGATAGTTATGAGATTTTGTTATGCTGGTTCACACTAGTCCTGCGCAAAATAAAGGCTCTAACAAAATTTAACTACGATAAAACCATTATCCACTAACAAAAGAGTCTCCCTTCAAAAGAATCCCCCATACCTCAACTACAATCTTTTTTTTTTTTTTAAAGATTATATTTAGTCATTTAAGAGAGAGACAGAGCACAAAGAGGGAGAGAGGCAGGAGAGAGAGCAGCAGTCTTTCCACTGAGCTGGAGCCTGATGCAGAGCTCAGGCCTCCATCCCAGGACCTGGACATCATGACTTAACCATATGAGCCACCCAGGCACCCCTCAACGGCAATCTCTAAACAACCTTAAGATAATTCCAAAGGATCTGGGTAAAAATAGCACTTAAAAAAAAAAAAGATTTTATTTACTTATTTAACAGACAGATCACAAGTAGGCAGAGAGGCAAGCAGAGAGAGAGAGGGCAGGGGAAGCAGGCTTCCTACTGAGCAGAGCCAGATGTGGGTCTCCATCCCAGGATCCTGGGATCATGACCTGAGCCGAAGGCAGAGGCTTTAACCCACTGAGCCTTCCACGTGCCCCCAAAATGGCACTTTTTAAAGCTCTGAAGTATATGGGATGCTTGGCCTGCTCGGTCATTAAGCATCTGCTTTTGGCTCAGGTCATGACCCCAGGGTCCTGGGACTGAGTCCCGCATTGAGCTCTCAGCTCAGTGGGAAGCCTGCTTCTCCCTCTCCCACTCACCCTGCTTGTGTTCCCTCTCTCACTGTGCCTCTCTCTGTCAAATAAATAAATAAAATATTTTTAAAAAAGGCTTTTAAGTTACAAAAGATATTACCATACAAGAGAAAATTAATATGGCAAAAGGTCTATTATAAAGGGCAAATTATAGGGGCAACTGGGTGGCTCAGTTGGTTAAGTGGCCAAACTCTGATTTTGGCTCAGGTGAGGATCTCAGGGTTGTGGGGTTGAGCTCTGTTCAACGCTCAGCAGGGAATCTCCCTGAGAATTCTTTCTCCCTTTGTCCCATCCCCTCTCACTTGCGCATGGCTCATGATCTCTCCCTTGTTCAATAAATCTTTTAATTTATTTTTTTTTGTTGGTTAGAACCTATTTTATTTTACTTTACTTTTATTACGTTATGTTAATCACCATACAGTACATCATTGATTTTTGATGTAGTGTTCCATGATTCATTGTTTGTGTATAACACCCACTGCTCCATGCAATCTCTGCCTTCCTTAATATCCATCACCAATACATCTTTTAAAAAATAGAACAAATTATATAGAATATCCATTCAGAAGATACTTCTTTTAAAGAAGTTCCCAAACTAAAAATGTAATAAAAGAATAATGAGCTCAGAAGAATAAACAAACAGGGAAAATGGGGAAATTGCTAGCCTCACCAGTAATTCAAAATGTGCAAGTGAATATACTGCAATTTTCCCATATAAAATAAGAAAATAACAGAAATAGAAGACAAAATTTTACCTCTATTTTATAAGAGCCTTTTTTTTAAAAAAAAGCTTTGTATTTGAGGAACTGAAATAAAATGTAAATAATATTAAAGAATATTAACTTTCAAATTGACTGCCCTTATCTTTGTTGATAATAGCTAAGAAATGCAAACCTATCAGTAAGCTAATGATAAATGAAATTATTAAACCACCCATATTCTACAATTTCTAAAATAAGGTATTTATATGTACTGACAAGCAAGATCCCCAAGACCTATTGTTGCAGAACAATAAATATTGCATATGTAAAGAGATCACAAGTATGCCACCATGCTTCTCCCTCCTTCCATGTGTGCATACACATGAACAAACAGGAAAAGGTATGAAAGTATAGACACCTACATATCTATGGATACTCTCTAGGGACGGAAGGGGAAAGGACAGATGGCAAGTTGAAGTAGATACTTTCTATCTCAAAGTTACCTGTTTTATAAAGAGACAATATTCTTGTACTTTTAATATGTGTAATTTTGGATAATAACTAAAACAGCTTTAGGAAAATAAAAAAGAATGCTACACACTGATTCTGTCAAGATTTGTGATAACAAAATGGAAGATCCAATAAATATTATGTATCAGGTGATTCAAAATGTTGGTATATTTTGTTAAAATCCCCCTTTTGGAAACTAAATTTAAAAGTATCGAAGGGTATCAGGGTGGCTCAGTTGGTCAGGTGTTTAGCTCTTGATTTTGGCTTGGGTCATGATCTGGGGTCCTGGATTTTCTCTCTCTCTCTCTCTCTGATCCTCCCCCAGCTCCATCTCACACTTTTTCTTCCTAAAATGAATAATTAAATTTTTGAAAAAATTAAAAAATAAAAGTGTGTATATCCTATGTAGATTTCCTATGTAAGAAGAGGAACAAATGGGGCTGCCTGGGTGGCTCAGTGGGTTAAGCCTCTGCCTTTGGCTGAGGTCATGATATCAGGGTCCTGGGATTGAACCCAATGTTGGGCTCTCTGCTAAGCAAGGAGCCTGCTTCCCCCTCTTTCTCTACCTGCCTCTCTTCCAACTTGTGATCTCTCTCTGTCAAATAAATAAAATCTTTAAATAAAAAAAAAGAGGAACAGATGTATACACTTCAAGCTTTTTTTAAGATTTTATTTATTTGAGGGCTGCCTGGGTAGCTCAGTCGGTTAAGCAGCTGCCTTCAGCTCAGGTCATGATTCCAAGGTCCTGGGACTGATCCTTGCATCAGGCTCCCTGCTCAGTGGAGAGCCTCCTTCTCCTCTCTCCCTCAGCCTGCTTGTGCTCTCTCTCTGTCAAATAAAAAAGTAAATAAATCTTTAAAAAAAAAAAGATTTTATTTGAGAGAGAGATCACGACTGAGAGAGCAGAAGCAGGAGAAACAGAGGGAGAGAGAGAAGCAGGTTCCCTGTTGAGCAGGGAGCCCAATGCAGGGTTAGATCTCAGGACATGACCTGAGCCCAAGGCAGTTGCTTAACTGACTGAGCCACCCAGGTTCCTCACATTTCAAGTTTTTTTTTTTTAATATTTTATTTATTTGACAGAGAGAAAGATCACAAGTAGGCAGAGAGGCAGGCAAAGAGAGAGGGGGAAGCAGGCTCCCTGCTGAGCAGACAGCCTGATGCGGGGCTCGATCCCAGGACCCTGAGATCATGACCTGAGCGGAAGGCAGAGGCTTAACCCACTGAGCCACCCAGGCACCCCACATTTCAAGTTTTTAATTGGATAAATGTACTAATGAAAAATAAAAATCTGAATAATGCAGCACATGCATGAATACATAAATTAGCATTTGGTCAATGAATAAAAAAAATTGCAAACATAGAAGTGAATTTAGTAACAACATAAATTAAATAATTTTAATTTCAAAGTTGAAGGATTTAGAATTTTATTGATAAAACCACCTACACATTTAGGGAAAAATGCATTTTTATTGAAATTATTAACATAAGTTAGTACTACCTGGTTAAGATTGATTCGACTGCTTTGCTGTATCTTCTACAAATTGGTTCTCAAACGAGACTACTCACTCTTGGTTGCTCAGTGAGGCTGTCCTCCTACGTTTGACTTGGACTTCCACCTCTGGCACGTGCTGTTCTGTAGTCCGTCTCAGGTGTAAGCGGTCCCTGAAGCAGAAAGAATAATTTATTTGATAAGACTTCATCAATTTTAAAATAACCACACTTACTTAAAGGCTATATTTATTTTTAAAGTGTTTTATTTGAGAGAGCAAGCAAGTGAGAGAGCACAAGCAAGGGCAGAGGAAGATGCAGACTCCCCACTGGGCAGGGACCCCAATGTGGGACTTGATCCCAGATCTCCAGGACCATGACCTAGCTGAAGACCAGAGCACCGACTGAGCCTCTAAAGGCTGTATTTAAAAACTCTATTTAATAGGACAGAGTTTTTAAAGTGCTTATAATTGGGGCACCTGGGTGGCTCAGTGGGTTAAAGCCTCTGCCTTGGGCTCAAGTCATAATCCCAGGGCCCTGGGTCCCTGCTCGGCAGGGAGCCTGATTCCTCCTCTCTGCCTGCCTCTCTGCCTACTTGTGGTCTCTGTCTGTCAAATAAACAAATAAAATCTTAAAAAGAAAAAAAAGTGCTTATAATCCATTAAAACAAGGTACAGTAATAATGTATGCCAACTATATCTCAATAAAAATGGTGGAAAAGAAAGGAGGCAAAATTTAATGACTATATCCTCCAGTAGTCAGGATCTACCCTAAAGTCACTTCCTCCCTCCTTTAGAAGCCCCTTAACGTCCTAGATGCCTGAGTATCTTAGTTGAGCATCTGACTCTTGATTTCAGCTCAGGTCATGATCTCAGGTGGGTAGACGGAGCGGAACCTCTTGTCAGGCTCTGTGCTCAGCAGGCTGTCAGCTTGGTTTCTCTCCCTCCATCCCTACCCTCACTCACAAGCACCCTGTCTCTTTCCCCCTCACACTCTCTCAAATAAATAAATCTGTGTTAAAGAAAAAAAAAAAAAGCCCTCCGAGGTGCAAGAGGCTGGACGGCTTAGTCAGTTAAGCATCTGCCTTTGGCTCAGGTAAGATCTCAGGTCCTGGGATCAGGTCCCACCCATTATCTGGCTCTGTGGGGAGCCTGCTTCTCCCTCTGCTGCTGCTCCTGTTCTCTATCTCTCTCTGTGTGTCAAATAAATAAACAAAATCTTAAAAAAAAAAAAACAAAAAACCCTGACAGCATGAGATATCAGAAAACTGGGGGCTTGGATATATCAGAAAAATAAGCAAAAAGAAAATATTTATTTTCACGTATTTTATATATGCAGATACAAAGCTATACATTTACAGAGATATGCACTAACCTCCTACCCATACCTACATCACCTGAAAAAAAAAAAACAGCAATGTTGATTCCAAAACTGGCTTGAAAATATTTTAAAGATACTTTGAATTTATTTATTTTAGAGAGAGAGAGAGAGAGAAGTAAGAAAGGGGGGACAAAAAGGAAGAAGCATATTCCCTGAGTAGGGAGTCAGAAGAAGGACTTGATCCCAGGACCCTGAGGTCATGATCTGAGCTAAAGGCAGACACTTTGACAAGCCACCCAGGTGCCCCTGGTCTGAAAATATTTAACTGGGCCAGATCTTTTAGTAAAACGGAAAAAGCGTCACATTTAAATTATAAAATTTCTACTTAAGCAACCCCCTGTGCAAATGCTGTTTTCCTAGGATTTATAAAACAAGAAATAAAAAGGATGCTTAAGTAAAAAATAAATACATAAAACCAACATATCTACCACTGTCTGATGATCGACAGAACAGCTCACAAAATGGCTGCTCAAAGGAAGTGAGAATGTAAATTTCCCACCTGGGTCATCCATCCATGTTAGAAACTACAGGAACCACTCGTAAAACTGCAATTTAACAATGCTAATCAGAGAGGATAGCAGAAACAGGATTTTACAAAAGTCATGCAATGTAATATTTCCATGGCAGAATTCAAAAGAAGCATCTCCCAAACTAATTCTTTGAACCCTTGTTATTTTCTAATTCATATTAGATTATGCAAAGTAACCCAATCAAATAGCTTTCCAATAAGCCCAAGTTGTTTTACTGCTTAAAAAAGCTTTACTGTTTCAA
This sequence comes from Mustela erminea, assembly GCF_009829155.1. Taxonomy (NCBI): domain Eukaryota; kingdom Metazoa; phylum Chordata; class Mammalia; order Carnivora; family Mustelidae; genus Mustela; species Mustela erminea. Next base: position 24,244,682 of record NC_045618.1, on the reverse strand, counting down.
TCAAGCAATAGAAATCATTTAAAAAACATATATGTACATATCAGATTTTTTAAATGATAAAAGTATATAATTTACTATTCTCCTTACCTTTGATTAGGCAATGGTTTTCTTAAGATACCTGAAATACCTGAGAAAGGAATCTATAAGTTGGATTTCATCTGAAGTAAAAAATGTATTTGCTTCAAGGACACTTTATGTACAGCTGGCCAGCCAAATGGGAGAAAATATTTGTAATTCACACAGCTTGAGGACTCTTACAACTCAATAAAATGAAAAAAAAAACTCCACTTAAAAATGGATGAAAAGATTGGAACAGACATTTATATGAGCACTAAAAAAATACTTTACATCACTACAGTTATTAGGGAAATGCAAATAAACACTACAAACATACCATTTCATATCTCCAGGGTGGAGGAGGTGGAGAAACAGGTAGTGGGAATGTGAAATGGTGGAGCTTCTGGCACTTCCTAAAAATGTGTACCATGGAGTTAGCATATGACACTAATCCCACTCCTAGAGGGAGTAAAATTATGTACTGCCAAAATGAACATAAGAGGGAGTAAATATATATATATATATATATATATATATATATATATATATGCATGCTTGAGTGTGAATTTTCCTAGCAACATTTATAATAAAAGCCAGGAAGTGTAAACCACCCAAAGTATAACCACTAAAAAAATGGATAAACCAAATATGGTGTGGTATGGTAAAGTCAATACAATGGAAACGTCATTCAGTGCCAAAAAGGAATGAAGTATTTATTGATTAAACATAACTTCACAAATGTATGTGTTAATATAATAAAATTATGTAATAAAAAGAACCATCATAAACCTTTATAGCTCACAGGCCATCAATTATGATTGATCAAATCGTATAACTGAAAATATTACATTACCAAAAAATTAAAGAAAAATCTTCAGTTCTTTTATTCCTTCATAGCAGTTGCTCAGTATGAAAAGGTCTGAGTTCATGGGATAAATGAAACAGCACATGGAATTATTCAATTTTCTAAATCCATTTTTATTTTTATTTTTTTGAAGATTTTATTTATTCATTTAACAGAGATCACAAGTAGGCAGAGAGGCAGGCAGAGGGAGAGGAGGAAGCAGGCTCCCCACTGAGCAGGGAGCCCAATGCGGGACTCTATCCCAGGACCCTGAGATCATGACCAGAGCCGAAGGCAGACGCTCAACTGACGGAGCCACCTAGGCACCCCTAAATCCATTTTTAAAGCTACATGTAAAATAATCAAAGAGCAGCATTGTTTTCACAATATAGAAAGTGTGTTCTAAATATACACACATATGAGTGCATTTACAATCTTCTACTGCATTTCTAATCTAGTAACCAGCTTTCAGAAAATAAGCATTTAAAGGGAAAATAAGCATTTAAAGGAAAAACAGAGAGGTGCCTGGCTGACTCAGTCAGTGAAACATGAAACTCTTGGGTTCAAGACCGACACTGGGTGAAGAACTTACTTAATAATGAAATCTTAAATAAATAAGTAAACAATAAAGGAAAAAGTGATGTGTTTGTTGGCTCAGTTGGTAGAGCATGTGACTCAGTTTCAGGGTTGTGAGTTCAAGCCCCACATGTGACAGAGAATACACTTTTAAACGTTAATGAAGGGGCGCCTGGGTGGCTCAGTGGGTTAAAGCCTCTGCCTTCGGCTCCAGTCATGATCCCCTGGGATCGAGCCCCATATCGGGCTCTCTGCTCGGCAGGGAACCTGCTTTCCTCTCTCTATGCCTGCCTCTCTACCTACTTGTGATCTCTGTCTGTCAAATAAATAAATAAATAAATAAAACTTAAAAAAAAAAAAAGTTAATGAAAAAACGGAAAAAATTCTATGGGCACAATGTTAATTTTTTTGCTCCAAAATTGCTTTCCATTAAAAAAAAAAATACTAATTTGGAAATACACTGAGAAACAAGTGATGAGATCAACACAATGTTTTACCAAATAACTTAACATTCTTTCAAATATACAATATGCCTTACGTTCTGCCCAAATAAACTAATAAAAATTCAATTACTAAGATCTCAAGAACAAAAAATTTAAAAAAGAAAATGTGAGGTAATCTTAGTCTACAGATCTTCCCATAATCATGAGAAAATCAGTGTCTCTAAGCCAAAACCTCTGAACCATCAAAAAGAAAATCCTAAGCCAGCCAGCATTCAGGAACTAGAAGACAAAATAACTGACTCCCTTACAAAACCGTTGCTAGTGAGAGAGGCAACCTTAACCATCAACAACTCTTAAGCTTTACAGCTCTGGGCCACAAAAGTGGAAGAGGAAAAGGATACAAGCAATAAAATCCTAATGTACACTGAAGAAAGAAACAAGTCTCATTATCCCCGTCATATTGAGAAAATATCCATACCCTGCTTATTAATTAAAGGATTCTTTCTATACATAGCTAAGTAGTAGAGTACAGTGTCAAAGTAAGAGATTAAACTCAAAATGCAAAGACCTAAATGTGAGACCTGAAACAATAAAACTCCTTAAAGAAGATATAAACAGTAATTTCTTGGGACGTTGGCCTTAGCAACATTTTCCTATATATATATATAGGTCTCCTCTGGCAAGGGAAACAAAAACAAAACTAAACTATAGGGTCTACATGAAAATAAAAAGCTTTTGTGGGGTGCCTGGGTGGCTCAGTGGGTTAAGCCGCTGCCTTTGGCTCAGGTCATGATCTCAGGGTCCTGGGATGGAGCCTCGCATCGGGCTCTCTGCTCAGCAAGGAGGCTGCTTTCCCCCTCTTCCTCTGCCTGACTCTCTGCCTACTTGTGATCTTTCTCTCAGTCAAATAAATAAAAATCTTAAAAAAAAAAAAAGCTTTTGCAAGCAATGGATAACATCAACAAAACAAACAGGCAACCTATTGAATAGGAAAAGGTATTTATTTGCCAATGATATATTTGATAAGGTGTTTATGTAATATAGTGTATCTGATAAGGGGTTAATATATAAATAACATAAAACCCAACGCATGCATGTACAAAAACACACAAATCAACAAATCCCATTAAAAATGGGCAGAGGAACTTAGCAGACATTTTTTTTTTTATTCCAAAGATATAGAGAGAGCCAACATACTCATAAGATCCTCAACATCACTCATCATCAGGAAAATGCAAATCATTAATGTGCCGAGATATTACCTCAAACCAGTCAGAATGGCTAGTATAAAAAAGACAACTGGGCGCCTTGGGTGGCTCAGTCGTTAGGCATCTGCCTTCGGATCAGGTCATGATCCCAGGGTCCTGGGACTAAGGCCCACATTCAGTTCCCTGGTCCACAGGAAGACTGCTTCTCTTCCTCCCACTCCCCCCTGCTTGTGTTCCTTCTCTCTCTGTGTGTGTCAAATAAATAAAACCTTTAAAAAATACAAGAAATAAGTCTTGGTAAGGATGTGGAAAAAAGAAACTCACGCACTCTTGGTAGGAATGTAAACTTTTTCAATCACTGTGGAAAACAGTATATATGTTCCTCAAAAAATTAAAAATAGAAATAGCACATGATCCAGTAATTCTACTTCTGAGTATTTACACAAAGAAAACAAAAGCACTGATTCAAAAACATACATGCACTCCTGGGTTTGACTGTAGAATTATGTATAATAGCCAAGGTATTAAAGCAACCATCCAAGTGTCTGTCAATAGATAAATGGATAAAGATGCAGTATATAAATAAATATTAATCAGCTATAAAGAAAATTTTGCCAGTTTTTACAAGATGGATAGACCAAGAGAGTACTATGTTAAGTGAAATAAGTAAGAGAAATTCAAATACCTTACTATTTCACTTAAGTGTGGAATAAAAAAAAGAACAACAACAACAACAAAAAAAAAACAGAAACAGGCACCCAAAAGTAGAGATGAAAGTGGTTTTTACCAGCAAAGAGAAGGTGGAGATGGACAAAATGGGGAAGGGAAGTGGGAGGTACAGGCTGGGGATGCAATAGGGAATATACAGTCAATGATATGTATTTTAACAGCACTGTATGATGACAGACGTAACTACACTTATGAACACTTCAGAACAGAGTCGCTGAATCACTACATTGTACCCTTGAAACTAATGAAGCACTGTGGGTCAACTAAACTCCAATAAAAAAAAAAAAGATTAACTTTGAGACTTTGACATCTTAAGTGTGGAATTAAAAAAAAAAAATCTGAGCACATTCAGAGGAAAGGACAGGAATAAAGATGTCGCATCACCACATATGAGGAAAGGATTTCAGCAATGAAACATGGGACAGATGCACTGGGCAAATGAAGATAATACAAAATAATCTGAATAAGTCCAAACTAAACACTACCTTGCCTTAAGTAGCAGTACAACCATCCCTGAACTGTTTCTTTTCACTAAATCACAGAAAGGGTTCACAAGGGCTCATCATTTTCAAAAAGTCCTGATACTAAGCCAAATATTCAGTGGGCAGGGCAGAGACCTTGAAACTTCAGAGGTCTTTCCAAAGAGATCCACCATATTGACATCCTAAGCCTGCCTGTAAAACTACAAAATGGCTGACCAAGGTAATACACGCTCCTTTTCTAAATATCCAAAATGATCAGAAGTTAAGCAAAGTATATTTGAAATAGTAAGTGTATATGAGTAGGAAAAAATGAGCAAACTGTACTTATGGCAGAATTCCAAACTCCTGCTATTTTTAAAAACTACTCAAAAAGAAACAATTTCCATAACAAAGTTTTCCAAGACTTCTGGGTTTGTTTTCCCTAATTACATTCCAACTTAGCACAACCATATTTGTTTGTGATGTTGGGCGGGGAAAGAGAAAAGCCTGCCCACCAGCATTCTGCAAAAAATGAAGTCCTTTAAAATGCTCCCCTCCAAAGGTGGAATACAGAATACAGAATATTCAGTTACTTTGTTAATTATATATTCTCACCAAATTTTCACAGTAGCTCCCATTCCAAAAATGATGGATCAAAAGCATCAGTTTAAAAACCGAACTAGGGCAAGAATTCCCTTATCCAACCTGTACTTACAGCCGTGTAGCATTCTACTTTTCTGATTCTCTGCTCTGTTCCTCTTCAGCAAACAATACTTACAGGTCTCAGCTCCTAAGAACCCTGGAGGAGCCCTGACCCCCAATTTAATGAAACTGTATATAAAGGCTGGGTCACAAAACGAACATACACAGATTAAGAAATATGAGACTCTTAAAGGTGATGCAGTCGTACAATTATCAAATCTGTAAAGGGGAAATCAAATGTAGTAAGGGATTTTCTAAAGGGTCACGAATCCCGTTTGAGTATTAAAAATAATTAGACTGGTCATAATACAATACAAATAAATACAAATAAAATACAAAAGTGAAAAGGTGGGGCTCTCTTTAAGTGAGAAAACATTTAAAATCAGTACCACTGATAAAGGTGGCCTCAAGTAGTAGTGGGTGACTTCGCCTTTCCTTCCCTGCCTGCAGGCCCCCATTTCTCTCCTCTATGGTGCAACAGAAATGCAGGGGCACAGCATGGCTGCCAGTCTACGCAGGCCTAGAATGTACAAATCCATTGCCCCGTTGCCATCTCCACTCCAGTGTGGCTTTATGGGTAAGGGGCGGCCCAAGGTACCAGCTCAACAAATCCATGTCTTCCTTCTGCCTACCCATGGCAGTCAAGAGGAAAGGAGCAGTCATTACAGCATACAGGTGAAGGGGGTAACTACCAGCCCCACCAAGTGGACACTGCGCAAACCCCCTCCTCTAGTGCCCGCCCCACTGTGGGGCGGAGACGCTGTCTTCCCAGTTGCGCCTGCGCACCCAAAATCCCGCACCCTTCCCCACTGCGGCACTTTGGGGAGGGGGCAGCTGCCCACTTTGCCAAACTCCTCCCCTCACCACAGTGCTGCGGTTTGAAGGTGCCGCGGAAATTGCTGCCTGGGAGAAACCTCATGCATTACCCTTCCCCCACTGCGGCACGGGCGGAGGGGTAGGCTGCCCCCCACCCTGTCACGCCTGCGCAGATCGGCACATCTGCAACGGCAGCCATCTTGGCGAGGCTCACAATGGTAGTGACGCGGCAGTGGACCCCTGTAAACCTTACTCCGAAGGCAAGGAAAGATCCATACAAACAAGACACGCCTCTGCAGTGTTACATCCCAGAACCTGGCACAACTCTCACAAGTTCATAAGGCAAGCTCTGCACACCATACCCCTAATCTTATACCAAAACCTCAAAAGCAAGGAATTATACAGGGGTTAAATATCTGAAGACAAACTTTTCTGCAGCTATTCCTTTAGGTGAGCAATGGAGAGTCGGTTCACCCTAATACAGACTCTTAAGACTGCAGAGAACAACTGAACGTTCTCCCCTTTTCCTCAAACTAAAGGTGTGGACCCCTCGCCTCTTCCATCAGCCCACCACCAGATTCGTGGTCCACTGCTCCCGCCCCTCTTAACGCGCTCATTCAACCACTGCCATGGCGGCCACTCTGCCAAGGTACCCACCGCCACCCTATCGCCCCTCCCGTCACCACCATCATGGCTGCCTCGCCACCCCCACACATACCATATCCAAGGTGGGTCACCCCTTTCACAGGGCCGCCCACTTTGTAGCACCCTCACGGTGGCCTCCCTGCCACCACCTCCCAAACACCGCCATGACAGCCACCCCAGCTTACCAACTCCGCCCCTCCCTACCACCACCATGACGGTCACTTCACTGCCCCCTCCGTGGCAACCATGATCACCCTGCTAGTCACCCCGCCATCTCTGTATCACTGCTGCTGTGTCCACCTCACGGACCCCCCAAACCACCAGCACAACCACCGTATCTCCCCCTCACTACCATCACCAAGAACAGCCTATCCTCTACTCCCTCCCACCACCACCATGACGACCACCATGGTGGCCACCATTGCTACACCACTATCACACATAGTGAATATCTCACCCTAAAGATCCTTCCTTATCACCACTGCAAGCACGCTGCGACCCCTGAGATACCACTGTCACCAAAACCAGATGCCCTATCCTGTCAACCCCTCCTTGGTACTGCGGACTCCCCAGTGATTCCACCCCTGTCTTTCGCACCACAGTCATCACAATATACCTTCCTCAACCACAGTCATGGCCTCAGATCTCAAGGACAAAAGGCCACTTTAGAAAGGATCTGACAGGACACGATACGGTGGCATATACCAGCTGCAATACGACACGATACGGTCAGAGCACCATCCAGGGAGGTACAACCAATCCCCAAACCTTCAAAAGTATCTCGTTCAGTTCTCCAGAACAAAGAACTTTAGAGCCCAGATTTCCACTATATACAACAATACTTTAAGTTCTGCAAATCTGGAACACTGAACAAACAACAAGGACTGTTCCCCAGGCTGTCTCTAAGGGAAGAAATCCATACAGCTAACCTGGCCCGCTCCATCGCGCTGCTACCCGCTCCTCAGAACAGACCGTCAGGCATCTCCGGCGACAGCTCCACTCTGCTCTTGAGTCACTGCAGCAACACCAACTAATCACGCCAGTTCCACCTGCGCATGCGCAGCAAACCGCCCCTCCTTCTTTGGCTGCGCATCCGCAACAGTTTGCCGCAGTGCTGAGGTCCTGCCGCAGTGCAGGCGTGCCAGCGCCTCTGCTAACTGGCATTACCACGGCGTGATGTTTGCTTGACTCCAAGTACCCAAAGCATTAGCGCCCTAGGAGGGGGACTCCAAGGACGGCACCACCACCCTGGGGTTCAATGGCAACGTTTCTCTTTCTTAAATATATATAAAATTTTGAGGAAATAATTCTTGGCTCCCCAACAAATCTTTGCAGGCACCGTGGGCCAAAAATCCTGATTTATAGTCATCTTCGTGTTTTCCTATACCATGTCAGAAATGCTGATTTGGGGGGCGCCTGAATGGCTCAATCCTTGAGCATCTGCCTCCGGCTCAGGTCACAATCCCAGGGTCCGAGATGGAGCCCCGCATGGAGCTTCCTGCTCCACAGGAGGCCTGCTTCTCCCTCTGCCCCTCCCCCTGCTGTGTTCCCTCTTTAGCTGTGTTTCTCTGTCAAATAAATAAATAAACAAATAAAATCTTTAAAAAAAGAAAGAAAGAAAAGAAAAAAATGTTGATTTGGAAAAGCTAAATTGATGCAAAACCGCAGTCAGTGCAGTATTGCTAGATCATTGAAACCCAATCTAGGAGAAAATCCCTTTTAAAAGATACTGTATTAGAGTGCCTGTGTGGTTCAGTCATTAAGCATCTGCGTTTGGCTCAGATAATGATCCCAAAGTCCTAGGATCCTGTCCTACATTGGGCTCTCCCTCTCCCACTCCCCATGCTTGTGTTACTTCTCTTGCTATGCTCTCTCTGTCAGATAAATAAATAAAATCCTAAAAAAAAAAAAGATACTCCATTATTTGAATTTGGTTAGATTTCTTTCCCTCTTTTTATGCTTTCTACAGTTTTGGGTTTTGTTTTGTTTTGGTTTGTTTTTCTTTGAAAATTTTGAAAATTATGCTAAAACCATCATAATGTAATTAACCTCTCAAACACAGAATGGATCAGTAATTAAGTTGGAAAAGTTGTCTACTCAATTTCTATAAAACGAAAAATGAACGTGGATTCCTACAAAAAACAAAACGTTTACATGGGTATATTGAAATTTTTACCAATAATCAGTGATAGCTAGAGTGGGGAAAATCATATTTTCATACAACAGGGATGAGCAAGTAGATAGAATGATTTCCTTTTTTTTTTCCTTATAATACCCTTTACAGATTTAAGAGACACTTTGGTTAACTCCAAAACTGTTGCATACGTGAACATGGAGAAAAACAATGCTAAGGACAGAAAGCTAAGGGAATAATCCTGAAGCTGTATTTGCATAGAATTTTACACAGCTTTGTAATTTCTCAATTCTCCATGTCAATGAACTGAGGGGGAAGGTGGGCTAATGGTGACTAAATAGCCAAAATCCCCTCCCCATTCCCTTTAGCTAGTGCTCTGTTCCCAATCATTTTATACTTTACAAACAAGTGTGAAGAGACGTGTCAATGCAGACATCTATCATAATAAAATCTTGAAAACTATGTAATGTGCCTCATGAAAGATATATAGGCTAAGTAAATTTTACCTATGTATACAAACAATAATAGGCTGATATATAGAAATATAATACAGCTCATATAAAGAATCATTTGAAATTATCAATATTAAACAGATTTTTAATCTACAAAATTTCACTAATAGATCATTTTTACACATTCTTGTGGAGAAACATATGAAGGAGTTCATAATATACTACCCTAAAATATGCCACCCTGGCATACTGACTATTTTTAGTTACTCCCCTATAAATAGAAAGTCAACCCTGATCATGGGAGCAAATAGTAAAATATTATGTAAAATTAATGCTATGTGAATATTTTATGTAAATATATGTTACCTGCACATTAAAAAAAAATGTATGAACGAATACATACCACTATACTGTTGAAAACTATCATTGGACTCAGAATCATTTGATTCAAATTCTAGTTTTGAAACTTGACAGCAACGTTACTTGAGGCAATTATCTAACTTTCTGTGCCTAATTTTTTTAAATCTGTAAAATACGGAGAAATTGTACTTACCTTACACAATGATCTGACAACTAAATGAGTTAATATGCCTATATAGAGTAGAGTTTGTTTCAGACCAAAAACTCTATAAAAGTGTTAGCTCTTCAAACAGCCCCAAATACTACAGTGATAACTTCTACTAGGAAATAAAAATTTGGTATATGTGTTATTGTTGTTAATTAAAATTTGTACCTTATTCATATTTCCTCAGATTTTTCTTTATGTCATTTTTCTTGTTACAAGATACCATACGTGTTTTTCAGGAGTCATGTCCCTTTAGGCTCCTGTTGTCTGTAAAAATTTGGGTGCGTTTTTTTTTAATGTTTTTACCATGTTTATACTTTGTACAATGTTAATTAATTACTTTTAGAATTAAAAAATAAATATTAAGATAAAATTATACTTAATTCGCAGCTCTAATATACTTGATTGTCTAGTTACTGACCCAGCTTCCAAATCCTTTTCCAGCCTGCTCTTTTTGACAACTCTGACCACACTCCTGATAGTTTTCTGGCTGTTCTACCACCTTAAGAAACTGGCTTTAGATGCCAAAGAAGGCGTAATAAGTTCCCTGAGCCTTATACACACTCCAAAGAAAGCTGACATATTGGATCATTCATATACTTAAAGAGTATAATTTATATCAGTTTATAAGTCTGATTGAGCATTCCTTGCAATTGGGAAGTAAACATACAAAAAAAAAAAGAGAGAGAGAGAGAGAGTGAGAGAGGGACTTTACCAATACACTTTGTTATAAGGACTGTGTTGCTAGACCCACATATGTCTCCCAACAATTCCATTTTTCCCAAAGTCTAGACCTATCCCCAAGTCATATACTCATAGTTATACACCTATGGGACAACAAATCTGGAGTAAAACTATCCTCAAAATTTTTTTTTTTAAAAATTCTGTATACAACTGAAGCTAAAGAATCTGCAAAACTGATCAGAGCTCCTCCATCATATATAAAAATTAAGTCAAAATGGATTAAAGATTCAATATAAGAGTTTAAAATATAAAACTCTTAGATGAAAATATGGGTGTAAATCTGTGTGACATTGACTTAAGTAAGCAACATTTTCTTAGAAAGGATACAAAAAAAAATAAAGTAGACTTCACCACAATTACATTAAAATTTTTGCTTCAAAGGACATCATTAAGAAAATAAAATGACAACCAGCAGAATGGTGGAAACTATTTGCAAATATCCTATAAAGAAAGTCTTACAACTCAACAAAAGATAGAATAAAGTATGAAAGATTTGAATAAATAATTCACCCCAAAAAATGATATAAACAAATGGCCAATCAGCACATGAAAAGATGTTCAACACCATTAGTCATTAGGGAAATGCAAAAGATTATCTCAATGAGGTGCCACTTCACACTCAGTAGGAGGGCTATAATCAAAAAGACAATAACAAGTGTTATGGAGGATGTGGACAAATTGGAACATTCATACCTTGCTTATAGAAATGTAAATTAGTGCAACCACTTTAGAAAAAATTTTTGTAATACCTAAAACTTTAACAATAAAGTTATCCTATGATCTAAACTCTACTCTTAAGTATATAACCATAAAGAAATGAAAACACACATGTATGCAAAAATATGTACATGAATTTTCATAACAATCTTATTATAATAGAGAGAGAAAATAACTCAAATGTCTATCAACTGATGAATGGATAAACAAAATATGTGGTATGGCATATCTATATTAAAATATCATTTAGCCATAAAAAGGAATGAAGTATTGATTCATGCTATAAAATGGATAAAGCTTGAAAAATGTTATGCTAAATGAAAAGATTCAAACATAAAGGGCCACATTTGATATGAGTCCACTTATACAAAATGTTCAAAATAGTCAAATTCATAGATACAGAAAGCCAGACAGCGGTAGTCAGGGAATGGGGGAAGGATGAGTAGGGATTGACTGCTAATGGTTATTGGGTTTCTTTATAGGATGATAAAATGTTTGAAATTAAATAGTAGGGATGTTTATAAAACATTGTGAATATGCTTGGGACGTCTGGGTGGCTCAGTTGGTTGAGCGGCTGCCTTCGGCTTGGGTCATGGTCCCAGTGTCCTGAGATCGAGTCCCACATGGGGATCCTTGCTCTGCGGGGAGCCTGCTTCTCCCTCTGACTCTGCCTTCCACTCTGTCTGCCTGTGCTCGCTCGCACTCGCTCTCTCTCTGACAAATGAATAAATAAAATCTTAAAAAAAAAACATTGTGAATATGCTAAAAATCACTGAATTGTACAATTTTTAAAAGGTGGATATTACAGTGTGTACATTTGAATTTTTTAAATTCCAATTGAGGGTCATTTTATAAAATACCTGAATAGTAATCCAAAAACTGTCAAAAACAAAGAAAGTCTGAGAAACGTTCTGAGTTTTGTTACAACCCAGAAGAGCCTTGAGAGAGAAGTACTAAATGTAATGTTATCCTGGATGAGATCCAGAACAGAGAAAGGACATTATGAAGAGATGAGAACATCTAAATAAAGTCTAAACATCAGTTTGGTTTATTAATTATAACCAATGCACCATACTAATGTAAAATGTTGATAATAGAGGAATATATGTGTGAGATATATAATAACTGCTCTATCTTTGAAGTAATTATGTAAGTATAAAGCTGTTCTGAGATAAAAAGTTAAGAGAATAAACTGATCAGAAATTATATACAGAAGTGTCCTGACATGGTCACCTACAAAGGGAGCAGGTTGGTGGACAGGGCAGAAAGGAGAGGTACCACTGAAGCATCTCTGTAAGCATATTTTTTTAAATTATCATTTGAATTTATGAACTGTACCAAATCAAAAGCAAACAATCAAATAAAACAGAAAAAGTTGTTTAAGGACACGTGTATGGCAAAAGTATATAATAAACAAGGTTAAAAGAGAGGAGAATACCTTTGGAATACACTTAATACATACCCATTACATCAAGAACTCACAGAAATCAATAAGGAAGAGAGAATTTCCAAGAAAAAAGGGCAAAGATGTTAGTCATTAAAAAGTATTTGTTCTTTGTGATCTCTCTACTTTGCAACTGTGGGAGATCTCTCTCTACCTAGGTGGTCCTTCTTACCTTCTTCTTTGGCCACAATCAAACCTACAAAGCACACAGATTCCCCACTCTGGCCCTTCTAATTCCTCTGGCAGGTGAAGAACAAAGAATACAGGCTCCCTTCCTAGCAATGGAGCCCACCCCTCTCCCCCAAGCCATTACAAAACCCAAGAATACCCTCCGGAGGAGTAGGGCGCAAGCAGGTAAATAGGAAGAAGTCAAAAGGCAGCCAGCCGAAAGACAATGGTTGGATTCTATTCATGAGGTCTTCCAACTTACACACAGGTGTTCTGCTCCTTGGGAAAGTTCTACATAAATCCCAACAGCATTATTTTGAATTATCTTCCATTTTGAAATAATCCAAATAGTGACAAATTAAAATATACAGACTTAATGTTTTCTTTTCTTTTCCTTTTTTTTTCTAAAGATTTTATTTATTTATTTGGCAGAGAGAAAGATAGTGAGAGCAGGCACATAAGCAGGAGTGGGAGAGGGAGAAGGAGGTTTCCCGCAGAGCAGGGAGCCTGATGTGGGGCTCCATCTGAGGACCTGGGATCAGGACCGGAGCAGAAGGCAGATGCTAAATGACTGAGCCACCCAAGCACCCCTTGATGTTTTCTAAAGTAAACCAGTCACATTAGGAAAAAAGCTTGAGGATGGGACGAAGCAAAGAAAAAGTGTTTTGAAAGTGGATTTCTGTTTTTGAATTTGTTATATTGTGAAATTATTATGTGGCGAAAATGTATATAATTAATACAACGCTAATAAATTTTCATAGAAAAACGAATGATGGACATGCCTGGGTGGCTTAGTCGGTTGAGCATCTGCCCTCAGCTCAGGTCATGATCCCGGGGCTCATGGGATCAAACCCCACATCTGGCTCCTTGCTCAGCGGGGAAACTGCTTCACCCTTCACCTCTGCTCATTCTTTTTTCTCTCTCTCTCACGATCACTCTCAAATAAATTAATTATTATTTTTTTAAGTGAGTGATAGACTGTGATGGTTTTGACTCATATAAATTGTTTTGTATTTGCTGAATGTGAGGGAAGTATAAAAATCCTGCCCAGGTTTGAAAATAAGATGTCCTTCTACTTGAGTAAAATTCCCCTTGTAGGGAGTTAAAAAAAAAACCAAAAAACAAAAAACAAAAAACTTTAAAATCAAATAAATATAACTATATAACAGAACAAGTTATAAAATGTTTAAACATAAAATAAGATATTATAAAGTTTTGTATGTGGGACAATTAGACAATCTCCAGTCTTCTTTTCTGCCACTAGGAGGACTTCTGTGGAGGAGTCTTTAAAACACGATTACTTATCTTTTTTGTAAAAACATTTTTGTTAATATGAAAAGGAAAGCCATACCCACTAAAACCACTTTTTTGGAATTTTATTCCAATGTATCAGAACTAAAACAAATACAAAAGATAAAATTATAAAATAAGAGGCAAACATTTTGAGATACAGGTAAAATACTCTCTAGACAGGCTAGAGTCCTTTTTATGACAAAATTTAAAATTCAGAAGCAGAAGTTCAAGGCAATAAAGACTGCATGGTTTGAAGTCTGCATTCTATGCAGAGCAGCTATTTTTCATTATTCATTTATTTATTTTGCAGACATATATTCTGCTTACAATGTGTCAGGTAATTTTTCCAGGTACTTTACCATTAATCCAAATAACTACCCCTTGAGTTTCTTTATATTTCCAACCCTCTTACATATTAGGAAACTGAGCCCCAGAGAAGTCCAGAACCATACCCAAAGTCACACAGCTCACAACCAGTTGAACCCAGATTCAAGCGCAGCTCTCTGTTTACTTTGCCCTTGCTCTTAACCACTACTCTACCCTGCAGTAACTATTATGGGCAATGACTCTCTTTATAATTCTGATTCCACAAACCTAAAGCCCAAGCAGTAAACTGGGTGAAAAGACAAAACAGAACACACACTTTGAGCACAAAAGCCCAAGACAGTGCCTACAGGCTATTTGCTCAAGGCACTGGGTGGCAGCCTTTCCCTACAGGCAAAATCCATTCACAGGAGAACTGACCTGGAGATATTTTTGCCTTAGGCTCCCTTCCCCCTATCTGGGGAACCACATTCTTGAAAATCCCAAGACTAGCTCCAGAAGAGGCTGAGCAGGGGGAGGAAATGCCTACTTCTCTTGAGAATACTCCAGCAGGTCACAAGTAACGAAAAAGAGAGTCTTTCACCCATGGCTTTTGTATACATTCTCACCGTATCCAGGCTTTGGGCAAAAACCCTCTAGGTGGTCAGCAAATGACACCAAATCTCACGTACTGCCTATGTTTTAAGTAGGTGGGAGGGAATCAAAAGAAAGGCAATTTTGTAACACATGAAAATTACTTAAAGTTCAAATTTCAGTATCCATACATAAAATGTAATTAGAACACAGCTGAATAGAAAAACCCAGTCTTTCCTTCCTAAATGGGAAACATCAAGCTCTCCACTCCTGTGTGTTTCTCCTTCTCACACTATTACCCCATTCAGTTGGAATACTTCACTTCTGATACTTTTGTCACCAAATTTATGAGTAGTAATAACACCAAATAATTCTCCACAACACCAGCTGGGTTTGTAAATTTACCTCAATTCTGATAATATGTTACCTGGAGGTAGTGTCAGATCCTAAAGTTAAGGCTCAGTCTCAGAAGATTGCTCCTACCCACTTCAGATGCCAATTGCAAGTAGTAGGTCCAGAGGTTCCCCGTAACATCTGTCTGGAGTGGCTACAAATCAGAGGCTTATGTGACCTTCTACGCCTTTTGGTTTAATTAAGGCTCTCTAAACTCGGGGAAACATTCACAGTTGACCCTTGAACAACAAAAATTTGAAATGCATGGGTCCACTTTAAAGGTCAAATTTTTCCAATAAATAAATTAGGAAGATTTTTGGAGATTTGTAACAATTTGAAAAATTTTGCAGGTGAACTATGTAGCCTAGAAATATTGAAAAAATTAAGAAACAAACCGAGGGTTATAGAAGGGAGGCGGTGGGGATATGGGGTAACCCATGGGGGGTGGTTATTAAGGTGGGTGTGTGATATGATGATCACTGGGTGTTATACACATCAGATGAATCCTTGAACACTATATCAAAAACTAATGATGTACTACATGTTGGCTAATTGAACTAACTAACTAAATAAATAAATGTATTTCAATGCTTTCTAATCAAAAAAAGAAAAGAAAAAGTATTGTTGAGGGGCACCTGGATGGCTCAGTAGGTTAAGCCTGTGCCTTCTGCTCAGGTCATATTCTCAGGGTCCTGGGATCAAGCCCTGCCTCAGGCTCTCTGCTCAGCGGGGAGCCTGCTTTTCTCTCCCTCTCAGCTTGCCTCTCTCCCTCTCTCTCAGCCTGCTTCTCTGTCTAATTGTGATCTCTCTCTCTATCAAATAAATAAATAAAGTGTTTAAAAAATGAAAGAAAGAAAAAGTATTGTAAGAGCCTGGTGATGGGTATTAAAGAGGGTACGGATTGCATGGAGCACTGGGTATTATAATGCAAACAATGAATCATGGAACACTACATCAAAAACTAATGATGTACTGTATGGTAACCGACATAAAAAAAAAAAGGAAAAAAAAGAAAATAGTATATAATACATGTAACATACAAAATAGGTGTTAATCAACTATTTGTTATTAGTAAGGCTTCTGGTCAATTGTAAGCTATTAGTAGTTAATTTGGGGGGAAGTAAAAAATTATACATAGATTTTCAACAGTGTGAGAATTGGCACCCCTAATCCCCACATTGTTTGAAGGTCAACTGGACCAGTTTAATCGGTTTAATTAAGGACATGCTAAAAGGATATAGATGAACAACCATATGAGGAGAGACCCAGGCAAAGTCTGAGAGGCTCCGAAGAGCAGAAGCATTTGTCCCATGGAGTTGAGGTGTATCATCCTCCGAGTAATGGATGTTTTCACCATCCTGGAAGCTTAGTACCATACATTGGTTTTTTTTTGTGGAGACTTTACTAGGATGACATGATCAATTATTAGCTCCATTTATAGTCCCTCTCTCCTTTCTACATAAGTGGGGGTGGGCCTGAAAAACTCCAAGCTTCTAATCATGACTTCACCTTTCTGGTGGTCAGCTCCCATCCAGGAGCCATCCAGGAACCCAACCAGAGTTACCTACTCAGAACAAGAGATCCTCCTAGTGTTCTTACCACTAAGGAATTTACAAGTGTTTTAGGAGTTCTGTGTCAGGTATGGGGTTGAAGACCAACAGTTAAAATAAGAGTTGCTCTTAGTGTTCTTATCAATCATAAAAATCACAAGGATTTTAGGAACTCTGTGCCAGGAACTGTGAGTGTGTGTGTGTGTGTGTGTGTGTGTGTGTATATATATATATATATATATATATATATATATATTTTTTTTTTTTATTAAATTATAGCTGCTGATACATATATTTTTTTTTCTATTATCTCATACAGCCATGCCCATTTGTTTATATATTTATCTATGGCTACAACTTCACAGCTGAATAGTTACAATTGATGGGATTCAGTCCACACTAAGCCAGAATATGGCGCCTTGGCATATTGAATATTTAAGGCAATGGATTTTGAGAAAATTATAAAAGAAAAAAAAATCACTTTGGGGGCACCTGGGTTGCTCAGTTGGTTAAGTGCCTCTCTTGATTTCATCTCTGTTCATGATCTCAGAGTTGTGAGATACAGCCCCACACTGAGTTGAGTAGTAGGCCTGGAGCCTGTTTAATATTTTCTCTTTCCTCTCCCTCTGTTCCTCCCCACTCTCCCAGGCTCTCTGAAAGAAAAGTTCACTTTGATCTCCCTCCCCACCCTTCTCCTCTGAAATAGGACATAGACTCCTCCTTTGAGAAGTACTTTCCCTATGCCTAGAGAGATGTATCCTTATCTCTAAAGAAAAAGAGATGCCAAGAATTGAAAAAAACAGCTCTTGCTAAATTTCTCCCAGTTTGCTACACTAACCTCAAATTTTCTGACCTAACATTCTTCCATGGTTACTCACATTTCAACAAACCTGGCAAAAAATAATCATCTCTGTTTCTTTGGGGCTTCATTTCCTTAGCAATAAAAGCTTCTGGGTCACATAAAACTTATATCAAATAAATAAATAAACAATTTAAAATAGTATAAAATCAAACTTACATTAATTTTCAGACCCAGCCAGAGCCCTAAAGAGGCTTGAGGAAAACTTTTCCTTCCCTACATAGCAGAAACCAGATGGTTCACAAAACAAAAATATTTACTACTGATAATGATGGTAATTTTGTGTGTCAATTGAATAGGCCATAATACTCAGATATTTGATCAAACATCAACCTGTGTGTTTCTGTGAACATATTTTTATATGGGATTAAAATTTACATAGTTTTAGAATAAAGCAGATTACATTCCATAATGTAGGTTAGCCTCACTTAATCAACTGAAGGGGTTTTTTTGTTGTTGTTGTCATGTTTTTTTTTTTTGTTTGCTTTTTGTTTTTTATGAGAAGGGGTAGAGAAAATGTGCAAAAGCTGGGTGGGGGGAAGGGGAGGGACAGAGAGACAGAGAATGTCTAGCAGGCTCCACTCTCAGCAGAACCTGACTTGGGGCTCAATCTCATGACCGTGAGATCATGATCTGAACCAAAATCAAGTCAGAAGCCTAACCAACTGAGCCAACCAGGCACCCCCATTTGAAGGTCTTATGAGAAAACAGAGGTTCCCTAAGTGGTTATTTTGCCAGTAGACTGACTTTGGACTCAAGCTGCAAATCAACTCTTCACTGGACCTCCAGCCTCCTAGCCTGTAGATTTTGGACTTGCCAGCCTTCATAACCACATGAGTCAAATTTTAAAAAAAGGATTTTTTTTAAAGATTTATTTATTTATTTGACAGAGAGAGATCACAAGTAGGCAGAGAGGTAGGCAGAGAAAGAGAGGAGGAAGCAGGCTCCCCGCTGAGCAGAGATCCCGATGTGGGGCTCGATCCCAGGACCCTGAGATCATGACCCGAGCTGAAGGCAGAAGCTTTAACCCACTGAGCCACCCAGGCACCCCGGATTTTTTAAGTAATCTCTACACCCAATGTGGGGTTCCAACTCACAACCCTGAGATTAAGGTTCACATGCTCTTCTGACTGAGCCAGCCAAGTACCCCATGTGAGTCAATTTCTTAAAATCAATGTCTTGGGCACCTGGGTGGCTCAGTATGTTAAAAAGCCTCTGCCTTCGGCTCAGGTCACAATCCCCCAGGGTCCTGGGATCAAGCCCCACATCAGGCTCTCTGCTCAGCAGGGAGCCTGCCTCCTCCTCTTTCTCGGCCTGCCTCTCTGCCTACTTGTAATCTCTATTTGTCAAGTAAATAAATAAAATCTTTTAAAAAAAATCAATGTCTTTCTCCCTTTCAAAATAAAGGGGAGACACACACACACACACACACACACACACACACACGCACATACACACACAGACTGACGGACCAATATACATACCCTATTGGTTCTACTTCTCAGGAGAATGCTAATACAGATTTTGGTACATAGAGTGGCTCTAGAGGAACAAAATATTAAGGATGAGTTTTTGGAATTCGTTCTAGGGTTTCTGTAATTGGTTCTTTTTAAGATTTTATTTATTTATTCATGAGAGACAGAGAGAGAAAAAGGAAGGTAGAGGGAGAAGCCGACTCCCACCAAGTAGGGAGCCTGATGCAAGACTCTCAGGATCCTAGATCTGAGGACCCTAGGATAATGAACTGTGAAAAGGCAGACGCCCAACCAACTGAGCCACCCAGGTGCCCTGTGCAGTTGGTTCTTTTAGCTGATTAGGCTTAAAGGGATCCCATATATATTAGTAAAGAGAACATGGATAGTCTATGGTATGATGTAGCAATGGAGATATGCAAAATACAAACTTTGGGCACCCTAATCACACACTTACAGGAGGCAAGACTGTGGGTGACTGTGTACATAAGGCTCTCAATTTGTTTCTTAAACTAACAAATAAATTTATATTGCCTGATTATAGGTTCCCTATGGTCATATGAGAGAGTAAGAAAAAACTCAAGCCTGCAGAATATGCAGACATCACCCAAAAATACATAATTGCAGCACTATGTCCCTTTTCTGGGATATTTCTGAAAGAACACAAAAAAGTGGTAAATTCTTTTCCAATGGGCAGAACTTCTAGCAGTACACCTAATTGTTTATTTTGCTTCGGGGAAATGGCCAGACATGTGATTATTTGTTGATTGTTATGCTATAGCCAATGGTTTGGCCAGGGATTTGGAAAGAACATGATTGGGAAATTGGCAATAAGGAGGTCTGGGAAAGAGGTATACAGATAGACTATTCTGAATGGGCAAACATTGTGAAGACATTTTTTTCACTGTGGATATTAAGCAAAGGATGAACTCAGAAGGGAAGGATTTTAATAATCAAGTGAATAGTATGACCTATTCTGTGGACACCAGTCACCCCATTTCCCCAGCTACCCATCACCACTCAACAGACCCATGAACAGAGAGACGATGGTTGCAGGGACAAAGGTTATGCATGATCTCAGCAACATGGACGTCCACTCACCATGGTAAACCTGAATGCAGCCACTGCTGAGAACTTAATCTGGCAGAAGCAGAGATCAACACTGAGTCTCTGATATGGCACAATTCTTTGGGGTATTCAGCTAGCTACTTGTTGGAAGGCTGATCACATTGGACCGTTCCATCTTAGAAAAGACAACATTTTGTTCTTACTGAAATAAATTTACTTACCTACTCTGGATATGTATTTGCCTTCCCTGAGTGCAGTACTTCTGCCCACACTGTCAAAGTACCACCCATAGTCTTATAGCATATCATATCCACTGACATGTATCCTTCTCATCAAGGAACTCACTTCAGAGTGATAGGGTCTAGGACCAGCTACCCCCAAGTGTGTCACTTTAACATATTGGATATTTGAGAATAAAGGAGTTTGAGAAAAAAAAAACACAGAATCAGGAAGTTCACTCATACTCTACCCTCCACCTCACCCTAAAACAGGCCATAAAACCTCATATGAAAGATACCCTCCCCATATCCAGAAAAAGTAAACATATTTATCTCTGAACACAAAGGGATACTGAGAAAAATCTGAGCAAACAAGACCTTTTATGTTTCCCCACATTTACTACAATTACTCCTACTCCTTAGCATATTTCTCCATGACTGCCCATTTTTCAAAAACCTAACATCAATATACTCAGGTCTGTTTCTCTGGGTCTTCATTTCTTTAAGGCTCCCATGTTACATAAAATTTACATTAAGTAATTTGCATGATTTTCTCCTGTTAATCTTCCTTTAGAATATTCAGATCCAGGGGCACCTGGGTGACTCAGTCAGTCTGCCTTCAGCTCAGGTCATGATGTCAGGGTCCTGAGATTGAGCCTCATAACCACTGGGCTCCCTGGGGCCCATCAGTGGAGAGTCTGCTTCTCCCTCTCCTTTGGCTCCTCCCTGATACTCATGATCTTTCTCTCTCTAATAAATAAAATCTTAAAAAAAATATTCAGATCCAGCCAGAGGCCCTACAAGGGTCAAGGAAAACTTTTTTCTCCCCAATAACAGGAAATGAAGTATAGCACTGGTACAGCACTGGTGGGAATTCACTCATCTTACCATGTTTCCCACCATCCTAAAGCTGCTGGCTTATAGAATGGTAAAATGGGCTTTGAAAGACTCAGATGCAGTATCAGCTAGTGGTAATATCTCGTATAGCTGGGGCAAGGTTTTTCAGGAGGATGCATATGCCATGAATCTGCATTCAATATGATACAGTTTCTCAGATAGACAAGATTCTTGGATTCAGGAATTAAAGGGTAGAAATGGGAGTGGCCCTGTTACTTATTAATCCTAGCAACCTACAAGCAAAGCTTTACTTCTTGTCCCTATGACCTATGCGTTTCTGGCCTAGAGATTTTTGTTCCAAAGGAAGGATACTAGGGCACCTGGGTGGCTAGGTCAGTTAAGCATCTGCCTTCAGCTCAGGTCATGATCCTGGAGTCCTGCAGTTGAGCCCCATGTAGGGCTCCCTGCTCAGCTGGCAGTATGCTTCTCCCTCTGACTCTGCCTCTCCCCCTGCTTGTGCTCTCCCTTGCTCACTCTCTCTCAAATAAAACAATAAAAATAAAAAAGAAAAAAGGATACTTCGAAAAGAAGACAGAGTGATTCCACTGAACTAGAAGTTAAGAGTGCCACCCAGCCACTTTGGGCTCCTTGTATCTTCGAAACAACAAATAAAGGAGCTACTGTGCTGGCTGGGTGACTGTTCCTAATTACCAATGGAAAACTCAACTACTAATCACAAGAGAATTAAGGAAGAGGATGTTAGGACATCTCTTAGTATTACTATAGTCTATAATTAACAATAGAAGCCTACAACAATGAGGAAGACTACTCATGGTCCAGACTCTTTAGAAATGAAGGTTTGGTTATACCACCAGGTAAAGAACCCCAACTAGCTGAGGTGCTGGCTGAAGGCAAAGGGGATACAGAATGGGTAGTGGAAGAAGGTAGTTATAAATACTGGCTAAAACCACAGGAAGGAGGCCTAAATAGTAATTAATAATAGTATTCTCTCTTCATTTTGTTATATGTTTGGGTGGCTGTTTTATTTAGATATCATTAACTTTACATCATAGTATTTCAATTACAGGGTATCAAGGAAAAAAGTTTAGATCACCCAAAGACTTTGTATCCTTTTCTGGATAAAGAGTGAGTTTTCAGTTTTACTCAAAGTTTTAGTTTTACTCAAAATAGCTGTATCATGTTATGCAGAAATAGAACATTGCTAATATCTTTATTTGGAAATTGAGTATGCTTGTTTGGGTTTTTTTGTGAGGGAGGGGCAGAAGGAGAGAAAAAAATCTTTCTTTCTTAAGATTATATTTATTATTTATTTGATTTTTAAAAAAATATGTTCTTAAAAATTTTTATTTATTTATTTGACAGAGATCACAAGTATGTAGAGAGGCAGACGGGGTGGGGAGCAGGTCCCCCATTGAACAGAGAGCCTGACGTGGGGCTCGGACCCCAGGACCTTGAGATCATGACCTGAGCTGAAGGCAGAGGTCCAACCCACTAAGTCACCCAGGCTCAATTATTTTAATTTTAAAATTAATTTTTTAAAATTTATTTATTTATTTGAGATAGAGAGCACAAGCAGGGAAGAAGGGCAGAGGGAGAGAGAGAAGCATACTCCCTGCTGAGCAGGGAGTCTGATATGGGGCTTGATCCCAGGACCCTGAGTTCATGACCTGAGCTGAAAGCAGACACTTAACCGACTGAGCCACTCAGGGGCCCCAAGATTATTTGAAAGAGAGTGCAAGTGAGAGTGAGAACATGAGTCGAGGGATAGATAAAAGAAGCAGAATCCCTGCTGAGCAGGGAATACCCCCAATGGGGGCTTGATCTCAGGACACTTAACTGACTGAGCCACCCAGACGCCCCTGGAGATTAGGATGGTTTAAGGAAATATATATGAATGCCAAGTTGACAGGAGATGAATTTATGATGTTAATTTTATGTGTCAAATTGGCTGAGCCACAGCACCCATATATTTGGTCAAGCATCAGCCTGGATGCAATTGTGAAGGTGTTTTTTGGAGAAGATCAACAACTAAATATACCATTAGTTATGTGGATTAACTTCTTTTGTGGGTGGGTCTTATCCAATTAGTTGAAAGTTTTGAGAGAGACCAGAGTGAGGTTTCTTAAGAGGAAATTTGGGGCACCTGGGTGGTTCAATCTTTAAGTCTTTGCCTTCAACTCAGGTCATGATCCCAGGATCTTGGTATTGAACCCCACAACAGGCTTCCTGCTCAGTGGGAAGCCTGCTTCTCCCACTACCCCTCCTTTGTTCTCTCTGTTATGTCTCTCTCTGTCAAATAAATACATAAAATCTTGAAAAAAGGAAAGAAGGAGGGGAGGGAGAGTGAGAGGGAGGGAAGGAGGGAAGGAAATTTTGTCTCCAGCCTGGTGTTGGATTAAAATCTGCAACTCTTCTTTGTCTCTAATCTACCAGCCTACCCTGCAGATTTTGGACTTGTCAATCTTCATAATTACATGAGTCAATTTCTAAAAGTAAATCTCTCTGTCCTTAATAAACTGGCCCTTTAGAAAAAAAGGTTTGCTGATCTGTATCCTGGTCACATGGCCTATATCATGAAAATTGTCAGAGATTCCTAGTCAGAATAGTGTGATTTAAAATCTTCCTCATCGTATTTATTCTTGCAAGATCTACTAGGAATGCTAACTTTGAAATGTAAACCCTAAGAAATATTTTTTTTTTAAAGATTTTATTTATTTATTTGACAGA
The DNA here is from genome assembly GCF_009829155.1 of Mustela erminea. Classification (NCBI taxonomy): domain Eukaryota; kingdom Metazoa; phylum Chordata; class Mammalia; order Carnivora; family Mustelidae; genus Mustela; species Mustela erminea. Next base: position 24,220,642 of record NC_045618.1, on the reverse strand, counting down.
CAGAGATCACAAGCAGGCAGAGAGGCAGGCAGAGAGAGAGGAGGAAGCAGGCTCCCTGCTGAGCAGAGAGCCCGATGTGGGGCTCGATCCCAGGACTCTGAGATCATGACCTGAGCCGAAGGCAGCGGCTTAACCCACTGAGCCACCCAGGCGCCCCAGAAATATTTTTTAAAAATGCAAAACACATAGACAAATGGAATAGAACCCAGAAATAAACTTGCCTACAGCTCAAATGATTTCAACAGGAATACAAAGGCCATTCAATGGGGGAAAAGATAGTCTATTCAACACACAGTGCTGGGAAAATTGAATATCCATATGCAAAACAATAATTTGTATAAAAGACCTAAACTTAAGAGCTAAAATTATAAATCTCATAGATAAAATCTTCATGACATTTGATTTGTCAAAGATTTCTTTGATGACACCAAAAGCACAGGAAACAAACAAAAAAATAGATTAAATGGGAGTACATCAAGTTTTAAAACCTCTGTGTATCAGTAATATGAAACAAAAACAAGCTTCAGGATGGGGGAATATTTTCAAATCCTATATCTGATATATGGTTAATATCTACAATATATAAGAATTTCTACAACTCAGCAACCACCACCACCACCAAATTACCCTGGTTAAGAAATGGTCAAAAGACTGGAATAAACATTTCTCCAAAGATGAAGATAAACCAATCAGTAAAAGATCAGCATACAAGATACCACTTTACACCTTTTTGAGTGGTTATTGAATTAAAAAACAATAACAAAAACAGAATAACAAGTATTGGCAAGGATATAGAGAAATTAGAACCCTTGCACTTTGCAGTTAGAAAGGTAAAATGGTACATCTGCTATGGGAAACAGTGTTTCCTAAAAACAAAAGGACAGAATTACCAGATGTGGCATATATGTGTAGTATATACATGCAACAGAATGTTATTCAGTTTTTTTTGTTTTTGTTTTTCAACATTCCTTATCAATTCAGAGTCTCTTCTGATTCCATACAAACTTTAGGATCATTTGCTCCAGCTCTTTGAAAAATACTGGTGAAATTTTGATCGGAATGGCACTGAAAGTATAGATTGCTCTAGGCAGTATAGATATTTTAACAATATTTCTTCTTCCAATTCAAGTGCATGGAATGGTCTTCCATCTTTTTGTGTCTTCAATTTCTTTCACGAGTGTTATTTAGTTCTTTGAGTACAGATCCTTTACCTCTTTGGTTAGGTTTATTCCCAGATATCTTATGGTTCTTGGTGCTATAGTAAATGGAATCAATTCTCTAATTTCCCTTTTTGTATTTTCATTGTTAATGTATAAGAAAGCTATTGATTTCTGTACATTGACTTTGTATCCTGCCACATTACTGAATAGCTGTATGAGTTCTAGTAGTTTGGGGTAGAGTCTTTTGGGTTTTCCATATAAAGAATCATGTCATCTGTGAAGAGAGAGAGTTTGACTTCATTGCCAATTTGGATACCTTTTATTTCTCTTTGTTATCTGATTGCTGATGCTAGGACTTCTAATACTATGTTGAACAAGAGTGGTGAGAGTGGGCATCCTTGTCGTATTCCTGATCTCAATGGGAAGGCTGTCAGCTTTTTCCCATTGAGGATGATATTTGCTGTGGGTCTTTCATAGATAGATTTGATGTTAAAACAACATTGAGATACCACTGGGGCACTTGGATGGCTCAGTGGATTAAACCTCTGCCTTTGGCTCAGGCCATGATCTCAGGGTCCTGGGATTGAGCCCCACATCGGGCTCTCTACTCAGTGGGGAGCCTGCTTCCTCCTCCTCCTCCTCTCTCTCTCTCTCTCTGTCTGCCTCTCCACCTACTTGAAATTGAAATAAATAATATCTTTAAAAAAAAGAGAGAGAGAGAGATACCAACTTACACCAGTTAGAATGGCCAAAATTAGCAAGACAGGAAACAACATATGTTGGAGAGGATGTGGAGAAATGGGAACGCTCTTACACTGTTGGTGGGAATGCAAGTTGGTGCAGCCACTTTTGAAAACAGTGTGGAGATTCCTCAAGAAATTAAAAATAGAGCTTCCCTATGACCCTGCAATTGCACTCCTGGGTATTTACCTCAAAGATACAGATGTCGTGAAAAGAAGGGCCATCTGTACCCCAATGTTTATAGCAGCAATGGCCACAGTCTCCAAACTGTGGAAACAACCCAGATGCCCTTCAACGGATGAATGGATAAGGAAGATGTGGTCCATATACACTATGGAGTATTATGCCTCCATCAGAAAGGATGAATACCCAACTTTTGGAGCAACATGGACGGGACTGGAAGAGATTATGCTGAGTGAAATAAGTCAAGCAGAGAGAGTCAATTATCATATGGTTTCACTTATTTGTGGAGCGTAACAAATAGCATGAAGGACAAGGGGAGATGGAGAGGAGAAAGGAGTTGAGGGAAATTGGAAGGGGAGGTGAATCATGAGAGACTATGGACTCTGAAAAACAATCTGAGGGTTTCGAAGGGTCAGGGGGTGGGAGGTTGGGGGAGCCAGGTGGTGGGTATTAGAAAGGGCACAGATTGGATGGAGCACTGGGTGTGGTGCAAAAACAATGAATACTGTTACGCTGAAAAGAAATTTAAAAAAAGAAAAAGAAATGGGCAAAAGTCATGAATAGATGCTTTTCCAAAGAAAACATCCAAATGGCCAACAGACACATGAAAAAGTGCTGAACATTGCTTGGTATTAGGAAAATACAAATCAAAACCACAGTGAGAAACCACCCTATCAGAACGGCTAAAATTAACAAGTCAGGAAACAACAGATGTTGGTGAGGATACTGAGAAAGGGGAACACTCCTACACTATTGGTGGAAATGCAAACTGCTGCAGCCACTCTGTAATACAGCATGGAGATTCCTCAAAAAGTTGAAAATAGAACTACTCTACAATTCAGCAACTGCCCTACTAGGTATTAGTCTAATTGGTAGAAAAATGTTGATTCCAAGGGTCACATGCAACCCAATGTTTAAAGCAGCACTATCAATAATAGTCACATTATGGAAAGAGCCCAAATGTCCATCGACTAATAAATGGATAAAGAAGATGTGATATATACATATATACAATGGAATATTCCTCAACAATCAAAAAGAATGGGGGTACCTGGAGGCTCAGTGGGTTAAACCTATGCCTTCAGCTCAGGTCATGATCTCAGGGTCCTGGGATCAAGCCCCGCATCAGGCTCTCTGTTCAGCGGGAGCCTGCTTCCCCCACCACTCTCTCTCTGCCTGCCTGTCTGCCTATTTGTGATCTTTCTCTCTCTCTCTCTCTCTCTCTCTCTGTGTCAAATAAATAAATAAATAAAAATAAATAATATTGAAAAAAACACAAATAAACAAATTACTAGATTCCTTTTTTATGTAAAGATTTTATTTAATTAATTTTTAAATTTATAAATATTTATTTATTTGACAGAGAGAGAAATCACAAGTAGGCAGAGAGGCAGGCAGAGAGATGGGAAGCAGGCTCCCCACTGAGGAGAGAGCCCGAAGCAGGCCTAGATTCAAGGATCCTGAGACCACGACCTGAGCAGAAGGCAGAGTCTTAACCCACTGAGCCACATAGGCGTCCTATATAAAGATTTATTTATTTGACAAAGAGGGATACAGTGAGAGAGGGAACACAAGCAGCCGAAGTGGGAGAGGGAGAAGCAGGCTTTCTGCTGAGCAAGGAGCCCAATGCAGGGCTCGATCCGAGGACCCCCAGGACTCTGGGATCATGACCTGAACCAGAGGCAGATGCTCAACAACAGAGCCACCAAGGCATCCCAAATTATTAGATTCCTAAAAATCAAGTCCAGATCCAAATTTTAAAAGTACTAAAAAATGTCAGTATATTATACATGTCCAAGGAAAACTGTTTTGGTTTTACTAAATACTTTATAAATTACTACTAAAACATATTTATCTTTTATCAACAATTCCGTTGATTACTAAAAATAAGTAAATTTATTTTTTTTGGTTCCCACTCCCCTGGCCTCAACCATTATTAGTCCATTGATCCATACCTATACTATATTCAAATCTGACTCCCCTCCCACTGAGATTCTGGTTCCTAACACCCTCACTATTCTTACCAAGATATCAGGAATCTGGGCTCCCTGAAAGTTAATATGGTATCAAACTTGGCCTTCCAACTTCTGATGATAAAGGGCATGTTAAGCTATCCCTGATTCTTAGAGACAAATTTTAAACAAAATTAATAAGGAAAAAAAAATAAGTACATGTTTAAGCAAGAGATTCATTATTACACAATTCACAGGATACTCATGAAAATTTTCAGTGGGAAGGAGGAGGAAGGTTCAGTGTATTTCAGTTTTCTGTGGAACTTCCATCAAATCCAACACTTTCTGTACCCTGGAACTCTAACCCAATCAATGTCTTCCCTAAGAATCCCAACCTGGCTACCCTCTGCTAGGGTCGCAAACACTACATTCCCAAATATGCTGTACTTTGCTCACTGTCCTGTAGCAGGCTGTCTGATTGCTTACCTTCTCTCTTTTCTGAATCTGCTCCCCACCAGAGCATAGATATTGTACCAACAATTCCACAAACGGGCTGGCAAAAAGTGAAGGTTCAATTACCATTATATAACCAATGATTCTCACTGCTGGGAAACACAATATACTTTAAAAAAGTAGAAGAAAACTGAAATACACTGGAAATCATTTGGTATATGTGACATCATTGCTAATAAGACCAGGACTAAGTATAATATAGTAAGTACACTTAGGAGAGGGTATCACTTGGCAAAACTAAGGGATAGAAGCAGCAGTGGCTCTGTGTTGCTAACAGATGGGCTGGGGAGAGTGCCATAATAACTGAACCTTGTTAGCAGGGCTGGCTCCTGGCTCACAGAATATGGAGCTCCAACCCCAAAGGTGAGAGCCTTACCTCTAGGGAACTAGCTACCTATGATACTACGATTTGGAACAAGAAATCCACCAGAAACCATCTAGAGCCACCCAGGGGGTACCTGGGTGGCTCTAGATGGTTAAGCATCTGCCCTCCAGCTCAGGTTATGATCCCGTGGTGGTCCTGGGATCGAGAGCTGCATTGTGCTCCCCGCTCCACAGGGAGTCTGCTCCCCACCCCCACCACTTACACTCTCTCTGCCAAATAAATAAATAAAATCTTAAAAAAATAAAGAAATAGGGGTACCTGGGTGGCTCAGTGGGTTAAGCCTCTGCCTTTGGCTCAGGTCATGGTCTCAGGGTCCTTCGATCAAGCCCCCCACATGGGGCTCTCTGCTTAGCAGGGAGCATGCTTCCCCCTCTCTTTATGACTGTCTCTCTGTCTACTTGTGTTCTCTCTGTCAAATAAATAAATAAAATCTTTTTTAAAAAAGTAAAGAAATATATAGCTGCTCTTCATCCCCCTTTCTGGCACAGAGCTCCTAAAATTCTTAGAATTTCTGTGATGAGATTGATAAAAATATTGTCTGTGATGTTAAAGAGGTAACATTGGAAGGCCAGGAAGTATGGGGGCTGGTTTGGTTGCCAGGAGGATCACGTGATTAGAAGGTTAGACTTTTCAGTCCCATCTTCCTAATGTTGTGGGAGGGGAGACAGGCTGGAAATAGAATCAATTTCCAATATCCAATGACTTAATAAATCACTCTTATATAATAAAACCTCCATAAACCCCACAAAGATAGTGTTAGGAGAGCCTCCAGGCTGTTGAAACAATGCTTCCATGTGCCACTGTGCTGAGCCCAAACTCCATGGACAAATAAACTTCTGTGTTTGGGACCTCACGGTATGGGTCTTTTCATCTGGCTGTTGATTTCTATTCTTTATATCCTTTGTAATAAAATGGAAATTTAGTGAATAAACCGATTTTTTTTAAAGATTTTATTTATTTATTTGACAGAGAAAGATCACAAGTAGGCAGAGAGAGAGAGAGGGAAGCAGGCTCCCTGCTGAGCAGAGAGCCCGATGCGAGACTCGATCCCAGGACCCCGAGATCATGACCTGAGCCGAAGGCAGTGGCTTAACCCACTGAGCCACCCAGGCGCCCCAATAAACTGATTTCTTGAGTCCTGTGAGTCAGTCTAGCAAATGAATCCAACCAGGGAGGCGGTCATAGGAATCTCTGATGTATAGCCAGTTGGTAAGAAGCACAGGTGACAACCTGGAGTTGGCAATCAGCATATGAATTAGAGCACAGTCTTGTGGGTCAGAATCCATAACCTGTGGAATCTGATCCTATCTCTGCAGAGATGGTGTCAGAATGGAGTTGTATTATAGGTTGCCCAGCTCATGCCCGAGAGTTGTTCGAGGTATGGGGCAAAACTCCCCACACAGTAAAAATGAATGCAGAGAATGTAATACTCAACATTCAGCAAGCATGAGTACCATTCTCTTCCAGCTCCCACACCAACAACAGCTTCAGAACTCCACTGGTTAGGAGAGAAAGACAAAGAGGTGGGGAAAGAGCTGGTGAACTTGTGGGCTTCCCTTCAAGTACTTCAAACATTTTTTTGTTGTTGTTTTTGTTTTTGTTTTTTTGTCTGAGCTTATTTTCTAACACATTCTCTGAAAAGAGTAAGGAAACAGAATCACAGCCAATTTAAGTGACTTACCTGTGTTCCCACACTTTTTTCTCCATTATTATCATAAAGTTAAGAAAATCACAAGCACATGCTAGTGAATCATCAAGGTTTAGATCCAGATGGTACTACAAATGTGGAAGATATTAAGATACAAACTTCTGCATCCACTTTGATCTTTCTCAAAATTGTCTTCAAACTTGTTGCTTATTTAGTCTTAGAAGTTTTAGAAGCTGTTAACTTTTGGGACACCTGGGTGGCTCAGTGGGTTAAACTCTCTGACTTTAGCTCAGGTCATGATCCCACGGTCCTGGGATCAAGCCCCACATTGGGCTCTCTGCTCAGTGGGGAGCCTGCTTCCTCCTCTCTCTCTCTGCCTACCTCTTTGCCTACTCTCTCTCTGTCAAATAAATAAAATCTTTAAAAAAAAAAAAAGAAGAAATTACTGAAGATTGTGAAGAGGGGCACCTGACTGGCTCAGTTAGTGGAGCACATGACTCTTGATCTTGGGGTTGTGAGTTCAAGTCCCACTTAAAAAAAATAAAAAAAGGAAGATGAAAGAACATGAAATGGTAGGAAGGAATGTTAGAATAACTTATCACTTGTTTATAGGGAGGGTCACTGGTTCAAAGGCTCAATCATTATTATTAGTTATGCCGGTGAAATCTTTGACCACTGAGCTCAGTTAATGACAGAAACTCCTGAAATAATTCCACTGAATGAAGATGTTCTGATAACATAAGGAAGAGTTCCAAAAATTGAGACATGATCTTGAAATGGTACTGTCTACCATTTAGTCAAAGAAGGAAAAATTAAAGGAAGACTTGGATAAATAAATAAAATAATATAATATTATTTTGAATAAACAAATAAAAAATTAAAGGAAGATTTGGAAAAAAGTGTTGGATAAATAGCAACAGATACTGCAATCTCTTAATGTACTACAAAACAAATTGAAGCATCATATAGTGACATTTTCTGAATTGAGAACTTTCAATAAGTTGATGATAAAAATATTTAAAAGAGGGTCGTCTAGCTGGCTTAATCAGTAGAGAACGTGACTTTTATTTTCCATCACTTCAAGCCCCATGTTGGAAGTAGAGCCTAATTTTAAAAAATGATTAAGGGGCCTTTGGGTGGCTCAGTCATTAAGGTTCTGCCTTCGCCTCAAGTCATGATCCCAGGATCCTGGGATTGATCCCTAAATCCAGCTTCCTGCTCAGAGGGAAGCCTGCTTCTCTCTTTCCAACTCCCTCTGCTTGTGCTCCCTCTCTCACTGTCTCTGTCAATTAAATAAATTAAATTTTAAAAAACTAAAAAAATTTTTAAAATGATTACAAGAATAGGAGATACTCTTGATTACTTTGAGTTTATAGAAGACCATTTTCCTCTACCCAACAGAAATGTTAAAAAGAAAAAAAAAATTCAAGAATCAACTGCATAGGAGCACCTGGCTGGCTCATATGGAGTGTGAAACTCTTGATCTTAGGGTCAGGGGTTTAAGTCCTATGGTGGGTGTAGAGATTACTAATAAATAAATAAACTTAAAAAAAAATCAACTGCACAGTTGACAGCACTGTGAAATGTTACAGATTCATATAAATAGATGTTCCACATTATCTGCATCAAAATTTGTGATTCCATTTGGCTGTCTTATATTGAACTGCCCTTACTTAATGGAATTGCCTGGAGATATGCAGAAGAGCCAACCCAGATAAGACTGGAAACATTCCATCAGTGAAAGGATGGTCTCTTTTTCACAAAGTACTTAAAGAATCCTATCATTCAAGGATAATGGAAGTCCTGAGGACTACTTGGATAAAGAACATATTTGTAAATCAAAGCACATACGCAATCTTCCTTTTATCATTAAAATGAAATGTGCCACAGAGGCACCTGGCTGGCTCAGACAGTAGAGCATGTGACTCTTGATTGCTGGGTTGTAAATTCAAGCGCTATTTTGGGTGGACACGTTACAGAAAAGTGAAATCTTAGGGACGCCTGGGTGGCTTAGTTGATTAAAAGTCTATTTTTGGGTCAGGTCATGGTTCCAGAGTCCTAAGATCGAGCCCTGCATCAGAGTCCCCGTTCAGCAGAGAACCAGCTTCTCTCTCTCTGCTTGTGTGCACTTTCTCTCTCTGTCAAATAAATAAGTAAAATCTTTTCTTTAAAATATTATTAATTTTATTTATGTATTTGACAGAGAGAGACATAGCAAAAGAGAGAACCTAAGTGGGATAGTCGGAGAAGGAAAAGCAGACTTCCCACTGAGCAGGGACCCTGGGATCATGACCTGAGCAGAAGGCAGATGTTTAATGACTGAGCCATCCAGGCACCCCATAAATAAAATATAAATAAATAAACCTTAAATAAAACGCATTGCCACAACTATTATTTATTTTAAATTATTTTGAAATGGTTCTCTCTCATTCAGTTAGCGCTTTAGAATTTTAAACGATATGGACAAGAATGCAAGTAAAAATATTCTAGTCTTAATCATTATAAGATACTTAATTTACCTTCATGCAATATTTTTTAAAATTCTTTAATTTATGATGTTGCTAATGTAATATTTTCCATTTAAATTTCAACAGTTTTTAATGTATTTAAGTTCCATTTAGTAATCAACTCTTACATTTAGGAAATATAAATATAAATATAATATATATATATACATACCTCCAACAGATGAAATATTTTATATATATAGATATTTATATTTATACCTCCAACAGATAAAAAGATGCTCAAGATCACTCATCATGAGGAAAATGCACATCAAAACTACAATGAGATCAGCTCACACCTGTCAGAATGACTAACATAAAAAATGCAAGAAACAACAGGTTTTGGCAAGGATGCAGAGAAAGAGGAGCCCTCTTGCACTCCTGGTGGGAATGCAAACTGGTACAACCACTCTAGAAGACAGTACAGAGATTCCTCAAAATGTTAAAAATAGAAATACCCTATGATCCAACAATTGTACTACTAGGCATTTACCCAAAGGATTCAAAAATACTAATTCAAAGGGATACATGTACCCCCTTGTTAATGAGCACCAGGTGTTATATGGAAACATTTAATCACTATACTGTACACCTAAAACTAATATCACACTATGTTAACTGGAATTTAAATGAACACTTAAAAAACAAAAAACAAAATAAAACAAACAAAAAAAAACCACACTTCATTTCTGGAGCACTGGTTTGGTGTTCAACTCTTGGTTTCAGGCCAGGTCCTAATCTCAGGTTCATGACATCGAGCTCTGTGTTAGGCTCCACAATCAGCACAGAGTCTGCTTAGGGTTCTCTCTCCTTCTCCTTTTGTCCTCCTGCTTGTGATCTCTCTTCTCTCTCAAAATAAATAAATATTTTAAAAAATATTTTATTTCTTCGGTCCCTGTGTGGCTCAGTCAGTTAAGTGGCTGCCTTCTGCTCAGGTCATGCTCTTGGGGTCCCGGGATGGAGCCCTGTGTCCTTCCAGCTCCCCACTCAGTGGAGTCTGCTTCTTCTTCTCCCTTTACCCCTCCCTTAGGCTGTGCTCATGCTCTCTCTCTCTCAAATAAATAAAATCTTGACAAAAATTCATTTCTGATAATGTGTAGATAAATAGTACAACGACTCAGAAATTTCTGGAATTGGTGATCTGTCTTCTGAGAATTTAAACTAAGGACATAGGGAGAATGAAAGAAACATATCTATTTATAAAATATACTTTTCCCTCTTAAATAAAACAATATAACAATATAATTTATTACCTCCTTTAATCATTTTACTTGAAAAATATGTATTTTTCTCCTGTTGCAGAGACTGGTTGCTGACATAAAAATTTATCACATGGACCCTGACCTCATTTTCACTCTTCCACAGGAAAAGAAATGTTGGACCAAGCGTGGAAAAAAAATACATATATGCCTTTTATAGAAAACTGTGTGGCAGCTCCATGGAAGGTTGTCAGGGTCTTGGCATAGGGCTCTGGGATTATTCTGTAAGACAAATCTCAAGCACTAAAGTTGTCACCCTCATGAAGGGACAGCCACGTGACAGGATTTCTGCAGCTTCCCTAAGCCAGGGTCACTTCAGGCCCTGGGTGTTTGCAAATATTCCTCATTCCCCTAGACCAGGCACCTTTCACTTTCCAGAAAAGCGCTTTCATTTTCTGACATTTTCTTAAAGTTTGATATTAAACCTATGATGCCTGTATTGTGCTCCTCTGGTGTGTCAACCAAAGAGAAGGAAGGAGAACAGGAGATGAGAAGGGAGGGAGAAAAGAGAGGACAAGAGAAGCCAAAACAGGGAAGACGACTCTGGAAAAGAGGGTTCTCAGTATGTAAATAGGGAATGCAGGAAGGCAAACCAAAACCTGTGCGACTAGATTGGGATTGAAAGTATCATTATAAATACATGGAAAAAATACATGCATACACACAGTTTTATATGTCTATATTTCTATACACAAATCTTCCTCACCTTATATTGGGGTTATATCCTTATAAAGCTGAGTTGAAAATATTGTGATCTTTAAGACCCCTAATCTACCAACATCATAGCTTAACCAAGCTTACCTTAAAACATGTTCAGAACATTTACATAGTCTATAGTTAGGCAAAATCCCCTAATGCAAAAATTATTTTACAAAGTGTTGACTATTCCATGTAATGTGTTAAGTAATATAGTGAAAGTGAAAAACAGAATGGTTGCATGGGTTCAGACTGCATGGCTAACTGGTAGCTGTGACTCCCAGCCACTGTCCTGCATTATGAGAGAGTATCATGCCTCGTATCACTAGACTGAGAAAAGATCAAAAATTAAAATTTAAAGTAATTTCTCAGGTTCTTGCTTCCAAGACACCCAAGGAAAGAAGGAATCGTTATCATGCCAAAAAGGGCCACATACAGCCCATTATCCATACCATCGGCAACTAACCATTGCAAGCCTAAGGAGGACAAGGCCATTGAGAAGTGCATTATTGGGAACATAGTAGAGGCCACTGCCATCAGGAACATTTCCAAAGTGAGTGTCTTCAACGTCTATGTGCTTCCCAAGCTGTGTGTGAAAGTCCATTACTGTGTGAGCTGTGCCATTCACAGCAAGGTGGTCAGGAATTGCTCTGGTGAAGCATGGAAGGACTGAACACTCCCATTCTGAATTAGATTCATAGGTTCTACCCCACCATCTCCACCAAAGTCCATTTAAGGAGCTAAGTCCTTCAGATCTGAAGAAAAACTATTCTAGGAAAAAAAGGCAAGATGGAAATTATACTATAAAAAATGTTTGAGTATGATTTCTACTAAATGAGTACTGTATTTATGCCACTGTAAAGCTGAAAAATCATAAATCAAACTATTGAAAATTGGGGACTATTGTATTTATATACAACTACATATAATTATACACATATAGTTATGTACATAGCTATATATATATATATTTATCTGAAAGGGCATAAAAGCAGTATTAGTAGCACTGATACCTTATTTTCTAAACACTTTTAATCTATACCTATTTTTTAATTTATGAATTTGAGTGTCTAACACAGTCACATGTTAAAACATCAAAATGTACAAAATGACATACCATGTAAAGCCTGTATTCCACGCCTGATGACCATATATCCCCATTTTCCTGAAGACTCATTTTACAACCACTGTTCTGATATACTAAGGAATACCCCCTTCTTTCTCTCAGAAGTGTGCTATTTTGGATGATAAATTATACAGACACTCTACTCGGAACTCTCCTCCTTCACCATGTTGTCACCTCAAGACATAAGAGTCACCTGTGTTATATATAAGTAAATACATATATACATATGTATACAAGTAAATACATATATAATTTTTTTTTAAGTTTTAACTGACTGAGCCACCCAGTATCCTCTTCTTTTTTTTTTAATTAAAGATTTTATTTATTTATTTATTTGTTTGTTTGTTTGGCAGATCACAGGTAGGCAAAGAGGCAGGCAGAGAGAGAGGAGGAAGCAGGCTCCCCGCTGAGCAAAGAGCCCCATAAAGGGCTCGATCCCAGGATCCTGGGATCATGACCTGAGCCAAGGCAGAGACTTTAACCCACTGAGCCACTTAGGCACCCCCCCTTTTTTTAAAGATTTTATTTATTTGTCAGAGGGAGAGAGAGAGTGGGGGAAAGAGAGAGAGAGAGAGCACAAGAAGAGGGAGCAGCAGACAGAGGAAGAAGCAGGCTTCCCACTGAACAAGGAACCTGATGGGGAATTCAGATCCCAGGAGCCTGGGACCATGGTTAACCAACTGAGCCATCCAGGCATCACCTGTTTGTTTGCTTATTTATTTATTTACTTATTTTATTTGAAAGAAACTGGTATATACATGCTATTATTACCTTTACTTTGAATCAAGCTTACATATATAGAAATTACAAGAATATTAAAAAGAATTCACTCTTCACCTAGACTCACTAATTCTAAACATTTGGTTTTTCATGTTTTAAGCCACCTAACTTTCACCTGGATTGCAGTTTCCAGCCCCTCCCTCTGTCAGCCCTCCTCCTAAATGATGTGGGAAAATTAATACACAAAGGAAGACTCCAAGAGGACAATACTGAAAACATCATGGCCTGGCAGAAATGATAGCAGTGAAAGGTGACTATTGAGGTGGCAGAGAGTGGGGGGTGCATAAGAAAACCCTGGAATTCTAATTTTGAGAATCAAATAATTACATAATCAGTAGGTATATATAAATGCTTTACCCATGATTGATATAAAACACTGAAAATATCCTTTCTCCCAGAGCCTTTTATAAACTTAATAATGCATGTACCATGCACTAAGTGGCATAGGCAAAAAAATAAAATAAAATAAAAGAGCTGAAATTTTAGCTTTTCCTGCCTCAACCTGAATAACTTCAGCACAAGCCTTCAAACACAATTCTATTTAAGTCAACAAAGAAAATAATCATGTGGATTTTTCCCTTACTGTATTCACAGTCCAATGAAGAATTAGAACTAGTTAATAAAATTTGAATTTAAATAGTGAGAAAATAACTACAGGTAAACCACAGGTCTCTCCCTCAATCTGCACCCAAGCCTCCTGCTAGACATGAACAGATCTACAGACAATAGTCATTTATCAGTTTTCACATTGCAGTGTAATGGTTGGGTCTCATCTAGTCTTGCTTTTAAGTATAAGGGTCTAAGGATGCACACACTTAGAAGTTCATGGCAGCAGTGTTGGTAATAATTGTACACTATACTGGACCCAAACAATCATCAGGTATAGAAGGTATTTATTCATATATCATATAAAACGGTATTATTCATACATATACAGATATATTTAATATCACTATATACATAGATATGCGTAATTATTGGTACTTGATATGTAGTGGTAATAGATACTGATAATGATAGAATATTGTCTAGAGGTGAAAATGAACAATTGGTGCTACATGCAACATAGATAAATATTGAAAACATAATAGCCTTACTTTGGAAATATTGTGGGATCTGTTCCAGACTACTGCAACAAAGTGACTATCACAATAAAGTGAGTCAAATGAATTTTTTTGGTTTTCCAGTACATATAAAAGTTATGCTTACACCATACTATAGTTTAAGTATGCAGTAGCATTATGTCTAAAAAAAAGTACATACCTTAATTTAAAAATATTGCTAAAAAATGCTAACCATCATCTTAGCTTTTGGTGAGTCATAATCACTGTCATAGATTATCATAACAAAGATAAAGTTTTAAAATTTTATGGATGTGATACAGAGACATGGAGTAAGCAAGTGCTGTTGGAAAAATGGCACAGGTACAGTTGCTTGATGCAGGGTGTCACAAATCTTCATATTGTAAAAAATGCAATGTTTGGGGCTCCTGGCTAGCTCAGGGGAAGAGCATGAAACTCTTGATCTTGGGGTTGTGAGTTCCAGTTTCCCCATGTTGGATGTAGAGATTACTAAAAGAAATAAAATAAACCTAAAAAATGCAATGTCAATTATCATATGGTTTCACTTATTTGTGGAGCATAACAAATAGCATGGAGGACATGGGGACTTAGAGTGGAGAAGGGAGTTGGGGGAAATTGGAAGGGGAGGTGAACCATGAGAGACTATGGACTCTGAAAAACAATCTGAGGGTTTTGAAGGGACGGGGGGTGGGAGGTTGGGGTACCAGGTGGTGGGTATTATAGAGGGCACGGATTGCATGGAGCACGGGGTGTGGTGCAAAAATAATGAATACTGTTATGCTGGAAATAAAAAAAAAATGCAATGTCTGTGAAGCACATTAAAATGAGGTATGCCTATTGTAAGTGGGGGAGAAAACAAAAAATATTCAGTTAAGAGCAAGTAAACTCTATAAACTCTGTAACTTAAATATGTAATCTCAAGGGATAAAACTATAAAGATCCATGACAGATCCATCTCCACTGGAAGAGGATATCAAGATTGGGAAGGGATAGGGATGCCTGGATGGCTCAATTGATTAAGCATCTGCCTTCAGGTCATATTCCCAGGGTCCTGGGCTAAGGTCACCGCATCTGGTCCTCTGCTCAATGGGGAGCCTGCTTATCCCTCTGCTTGCTGCTCCCCCTGCTTGTGTTCTGTCTCTCTGACAAATAAATGAATAAAATCTTTAAAAAAAAAGATTGGGATGGAGAAAGAAGGTGATAAATCTTTTTACGGGGGGAAAATTTCCCTTCCTGTATCACGGTTGTTAATCCTTTAACAATTGTGTCCTCAGTAGGCTTGAAAACTATTCAGTCCTTAAAATAAAAAAAAAATCAAAGAAGTTTTGCTGAAAATTCTTGCTTTGTATTTATTTCCTTTTTTTCCCTGTTTAATAGTATATGAAGATCTTCAATAAATGCTGTAACTACCCCTCCCCACCCTGCAAAAAACAGAAGATTGAGAAAGGATACCCAATGGTCATGAGAAACCCAGGGATTTTCCCTTAAGATTCTATATCACTGTTACTTCCACTCCCTTACCTGGAAAATTAGTTGGGATATCCATAGACTAATAGAAGAAAGACTTATTCTTGAGTGCAAATAGACTTGATTCCCAGCTAACCCTGCAGCAATATGTCCCGGAAGTGGCTACAACTCCTCCAGGAACATTGTTTTTCAAGTGCATAAAAGCATGCACCTGTTTCCCTATTAATTCCCCCAAATAAGCCTCAGGGCAAACTCTATTCACCTGCTAATATCAATCTTCTTAAATACAGCTGCATCAGAAATCTCCACTCCAAGCTGAACTTGTAGTTCCAGTTCCATTGACTTTGGATCACATCCAGTCTTGCACTAAGGCAATCCTTTCAGGAGAGTATTACAGTTGGAATATGTTAACTGTCTTTGGATCTATGCTAATGACAGAATTTGTGAGTGTCCCCACCAGGCAATTTGTGGATAATCTCTGCTCTGTCAGTTAGAAGCTGTTCTGAGATGTTAAGGCTGATAGTGTATTTCTAGGGCATGCTTATTAAATCCCTACTTGGAAGGGTGCCACACCTGGGTAACTCTCCCAAACAAATCTTTTTTTTTTAAGATTTTATTTATTTATTTGACAGACAGATTACAAGTAGGCAGAGGGGCAGGCAGAGAGGGGAGGAAGCAGGCTCCCTGCCAAGCAGACAGCCTGACTCGGGGCTCAATCCCAGGTCCCAGGACCCTGGGATCATGACCTGAGCCGAAAGCAGAGGCTTTAACCCACTGAGCCACCCAGGTGCCCCTCACAAACAAATTTCAAACAGCAACTGACTTACATCGCCCCAAAGCATTAGCTATCCAAATGCTCTCTGAGCTGAGCTCTGCTTCAGGGATTTGAGATTTGGAGGGGAGCCTAACCCAGTGCTTTTCAAAGTATAAGGAGCTTTGGAATCACTGGAGACCATATGGATTCTAATTCAGTAGGTCTGAGGTGAGAGCTGAGATTTGTATTTCTAACAAGACTCCAGCTGATGCCAGTTGTGCTTGTTCACAAACCTCAGAGTAACAAAGATTAAGCATCCTGCTTAAGGTTGTACTTGTCAGGGAGACATATCTAGATAGAATCCTAATTTTAACTGAACTGCTGTAGGGTCTTGAACAAGTCCTTTCCCTCCAGAGTTGGGTTTATGATTAACCCCCTCCCATGTCCGCCTTCATGGAGTTTGAGTATGTAAAACACTCATTTACATATTAAATTAAGCTTTAGTTCTGTACTCCCAGATTTAGTACGTTTCAGTGATTTTCTCTGTCCTTGTTAGTGAACCCCAGTCTCAGTCACTGGTTGCGTTATTCTGAGTGTGGTCCTCAGATCAACCCTGGCATTTGTTAGAAACAAATTCTCAGAACCCAAACCAGACCTAGTGGATTAGAAACCTGGGTGGAGGGTTTCACTCTATGTCTTTTTTTTTTTTAAGATTTTATTTATGTATTTGACAGAGAGAGACACAGTGAGACAGGGGACACAAGCACGGGAGAGGGAGAAGCAGGCTTCCTGCTGAGCAGGGAGCCCTATGCAGGGCTTGATCCCAGAACCCTGAGATCATGACCTGAGCCAAAGACAGATGCTTAATGGCTAAGCCCCCAGGTGCTCCCACTCTGTGTCTTAATAAGCTTTCAGATTATGCTGATACACACTCAAGTAGGAAGACAATTGCCTTTGCCAAGGTGATATAGCAGAGTCAAGCAGAACCACTGGAAAAAATAAAATATCCAAATGTTATATTCATAATTGCACAATATTAAAATTGAAATGGTAATTGATTTATTGATATGAAAAAGTGTTTCTTTTTTTTAAAGATTCATTTATTTTTTTAAAGATTTTTATTTATTTATTTCACAGAGATCACAAGTAGGTAGAGAGGCAGGCAGAGAGAGAGGAAGGGAAGCAGGCTCCCTGCTGAGCAGAGAACCTGATGCGGGGCTTGATCCCAGGACCCTGAGATCATGATCTGAGCAGAAGGCAGAGGCTTTAACCCACTGAACCACCCAGGCACCCCTAAAGATTCATTTATTTGGAGCACCTGGATGGCTCAGTGGGTTAAACCTCTGCTTTTGGCTCAGGTCATGATCTCAGGATCCTGATCTCAGGATCCTGGAAGTGAGCCCCTTATCAGCTCTCTGCTCAGCAGGGAGCCTGTGTCTCCCTCTCTCTCTGCCTGCCTCTCTGCCTACTTGTGATCTCTCTCTAGTTCAGTCAAAAAAATAAATAAGATCTTTAAAAAAGATTCATTCATTTATTTGAGAAGGAGACAGAGAGCGTGGGTGGGAGGAACAGAGGGAGAAGGAGAAAAAGAACTCGAACACCCTTCATACTGAGTACAGAGCCTCACATGGGGCTTGAACTTACAACCCTGAGATCACAACAGGAGCTGAAACCAAGAGTTGGCCAATTAACTAGGTGTGCCACCCAGGTGTCCCCCAAATATTTCTGATACTAAGTTAAGAAAAAATTTCTAAGCATCTCTAACAGAGAGAGGAGGTGGAGAACTTGACAGGACATATATGCAAGTAGAGAGTAAGGAGTGAGAAGTTAGAGATATAGAAGATTTCTACTCACATAAGGGAAAGTACCTTTGGTGACTGGTTAAAGGGGCAGAAAATTCTAAGACAGCTTCACATGCACTGAAGTTGAGAATTACAAAGAGAAAAGCTGTATCACATTGTTCACAATTATATTAGTCTAAAAATAATGTGATAATATGCTTTGTGTCCCTTGGAAAGGGGAGATACAGAAGAAAGAGAGGGAACATTTTATTTAAAAAAACAAAAAAACAAAACAAAAAAACCAAAAACAAACCACTTGATTTCCAGGGTGTCTGTCTGGCTCAGTCTAGAGTGTGCAACTTTTGATCTTGGGGCCATAAAATTAAGTCTCATGTTGCTGTATAGAGATTATTAAACAACAATAATAAAACTACACAACCACACTTGATTCCCTGCATGCACAAAACCAAAATAAAAAACTATATACTGATATACAAACACACATATTCTTTTAAGATAAAGTAAATGTAACTGTGGCAAATTTGCTTAAGAAGCTGTTGTCTCTGTCCTCTGTGAACAGACAGACCTCAGAGAAAAGTAATAGAGTGACGGAATTAAAAGAAAACTCCGAGTATTTTTAATAATAGGAGTCTCATGAAAATAAAAACAAAATTAACTTTACCATTACTTCCTGAAAAATACCTCAAACGTTTTGACAAACATGTTAAAAACAACACAAAATAATTGTTTTGAAAGAAAGGCACATAAGCAAATTTTCTCACAGATGATTTCTGTAGCCATAGAATTAATGCAAAAATAGTTTTATATTATTCTCTATAAAATCCAAAGCTCTCTTCAGGGCACATTTGTAAAGCCAGAACTAAAGGAAGAAAGTAAAATATAAATGGGGAAAATTAGATTAAAGTGTGTATTATATAGGATACATTTGTAAGACTGCTGCTGCTGCAAATTCATGTTTTAAAAACCGAAATCTTAAACAAAATAATGAAAGAACCCAAGAACTCAAATATGAAACAGGTAGGTTTTCCACAGCGGCAGAAAAGAAAACCATAGGGGAAAAAGAGCAGAAGCAGGAGGATTGATCCTTGCAGGTCTCCATCGGCTAAGTTGCCTTCCAGCAGGGCGTGATGGGGGCGGAGCCACGCTGGCGGCCTGGGTTCACTTCCCCTGGGGTGGTTTGCGGAGAAGGGCTGGCGCGGGAAGGGACTGGTAGGCACGGAAACTCTAGAGATACTTTATCTTATAATATAATAATTTTTAATAATAATTATAGGTTTTTTTTTTAAAAGAAAGAAAAAAGAATTTAATAGAGGGAATTCATTGAGCAGGTATTAAAGGATTAAACAGGCAAAAAAGGACCCCCTGAGATAAGGATGAGTGCCCGCAGCAGGGAGCCCCATCGAACTGACACTCAGACCAGTGAGGAGAGTCCTGCTGGGGCTGGTTCCTCCAGACTAGGAAATCACAATTGCTCCATGTCCTTGCATACATTTGATGGTACTGTTGCCGTTGTCTTTAATTTTTTCCCCCCTATGGTGTATAAGAGTATCCCACTGTGGTTTTAACTTGTGAAGTTCTTTTCCAAGTACATGAAGCTCATTTTTCAAGTACGTGATTTCATTTGTTTTTAATCTATTTGCACACGTGTTCTCTGTATTCTGCACGAGTGCTCTGTCAGCTCTGTGTGTTGTAAATACATTCCGCTGACTGCTTGACTCTTCACTGTCTTAATCCTGTCCTCTAATGAACAGAAGTCTTTGTTTAATAAAGTCCAGCCTATCATTCTTTTCCTTCATGGTGGTACCTTTCCCCTTCCATTGAAGAATACTCACTTGCTTAAAAGTCATGAAGATAATCTCTTAAGGTATCTTCTGGGGACATAATTGTTTTACCTTTCACATTTATGTCTGTAGTTCATCTAGAAGTGACTTTTATGGTTTTGTATGTGTGTGTGTGTGTTTCCAGAGCTCCTTTTCATCTGCTTTATTTTTTAAATTTATTTTTTATTTATTTTCAGCATAACAGTATTCATTATTTTTTCACCACACCCAGTGCTCCATGCAATCCATGCCCTCTATAATACCCACCACCTGGTACCCCAACCTCCTACCCCCCCACCCCCATCCCCCCCACTTCAAACCCCTCAGATTGTTTTTTGGAGTCCATAGTCTCTCATGATTCACCTCCCCTTCCAATTTCCCCCAACTCCCTTCTCCTCTCTAACTCCCCATGTCCTCCATGATATTTTTTATGCTCCACAAATAAGTGAAACCATATGATAGTTGACTCTCTCTCTGCTTGACTTATTTCACTCAGCATAATCTCTTCCAGTCCCATCCATGTTGCTACAAAAGTTGGGTATTCATCCTTTCTGATGGAGGCATAATACTCCATAGTGTATATGGACCACATCTTCCTTATCCATTCATCCGTTGAAGGGCATCTTGGTTCTTTCCACAGTTTGGCGACCGTGGCCATTGCTGCTATAAACATTGGGGTACAGATGGCCCTTCTTTTCACGACATCTGTATCTTTGGGGTAAATACCCAGGAGTGCAATAGCAGGGTCATAGGGAAGTTCTATTTTTAATTTTTTGAGGAATCTCCACTGTTCTCCAAAGAGGCTGCACCAACTTGCATTCCCACCAACAGTGGAAGAGGGTTCCCCTTTCTCCACATCCCCTCCAAAATATGTTGTTTCCTGTCTTGTTAATTTTGGCCATTCTAACTGGTGTAAGGTGATATCTCAATGTTGTTTTAATTTGAATCTCCCTGATGGCTAGTGATGATGAACATTTTTTCATGTGTCTGATAGCCATTTGTATGTCTTCATTGGAGAAGTGTCTGTTCATGTCTTCTGCCCATTTTTTTGATATGATTGTCTGTTTTGTGTGTGTTGAGTTTGAGGAGTTCATTATAGATCCTGGATATCAACCTTTTGTCTGTACTGCCATTTGCAAATATCTTCTCCCATTCCATGGGTTGCCTCTTTGTTTAACGATTTTAGTTTTCAAGATAGTCAACATTGGTTTGAGAAAAAAGTACTTCAAAATTACTACTTCAGTTCATTCAGTGATGCTCCAAAGGCGTGAGTTTTAAATAATGAGGACCACATAACACCGTGATAAAAAAAAAAAAAGTCCATTTAAAAAATGTTTGATTCAGGGGCGCCTGGGTGGCTCAGTGGGTTAAAGCCTCTGCCTTCGGCTCAGGTCATGATCCCAGGGTCCTTGGATCGAGCCCCACATCGGGCTCTCTGCTCCACGGAAAGCCTGCTTCCTCCTCTCTCTGCCTGCCTCCCTGCCTACTTGTGATCTTACTCTCTCTCTGTCAAATAAATAAATAAAATCTTAAAAAAAAAGTGTTTGATTTAGAAAATTGAATCATTGAAAAAAAAAAGACTACATATTATTTCAAAGGAAGTTTTCCTTTATTTCATTTTTCAGCAATAAAGTTCCCATTTTTCAGAAATTTGTGACCTTCAAAAATTCTTAAAAGTTCATACTTGGCATATATTATGTACTGAGCAAATGCATGCAGACTAAATTTAATATTAACACGATCTATGTAATACACATACATGTATACAATAGAACACATGTAGAAGAATACAATGGTGGTATTTCTTAAGTGGATAACTGAATAGAAAGAAACCAAACTGCATTGTTGTGTAGCCACACAACTCAGAAGGCTGAGGTAGACTTTTTATTTCCTAATTTTTGATTATTCTTTCAATTACGTTAGCACACATCCCTCCTTAAAAAAAAATATATATATATATATATACACACACATATATATACACACACACATATATATAAAAACACTGAATATTAAAACACCGAAAAAAATAACATTAAAATATATATGTAGTCAAAATGAAATATGTTGAAACAGTCACCATTTTTACGTTTATAATTTAATTTTTAAAATATTTACTAAATAAAAATTGATTATTAAAAAAAACTGGACATAGCTGAGTGTTAATTTGTTGAAATTATTCCCTGCCTCCCCCTTACCTTTTCTGTGGTCATAATATTTTCTATCATTATGTTAAAAAATACATAATAAAAAATTAATATAATTTAAAAATATGTCAGCTTCCAAATAAGAATAAAGGAAGTAAGGAATCCTATTTTCTTTTTGGAGTAGTTTGGAGTATTGACTTACTAAATTGTGGAATTCAACAGATATAAATTTATGCTATATTTTTGTAATATACATTGAAACCAGAAAGTGGAGCCCAGCACTGGGGAAATGGGTCCATTGGACAATAAAGTTGAGGGAGAAAAATGAATCCCAGTGCAAGCTGGTGAGAAGAAAGAAAGGGAGAAAGGATGCATTCAATAGGGGCGAAAATAATCAAAGTTCAGTAGCTACTTTGAAAATAATTTTGAGTTATTTATTCAAAACTCGGCAAAACACAAAAAATGTCAAAGTAAGGATGTTTTTAAAAGTCAAAATTTCGTTATTTTTACGTAAATCTTGAAACTTGGCTGAAATTTTGTCCCAGTCAAGCAAATGTTCGTCAGCTAATTTTTTTTTTTAAGGAAAGTGCCAAAGAATGTAAAGCAAAACCTAAAATTTTACTTTATTAAAATGGCATTCTATTTACATAAACAAATGAAGAATAATAGTATCCATATAATTTTAAAAGTATTTGAAAATTCAGACCAATGAAATTAAAGAGAAATAAAAGTATTATAAATGCTTATGTGATGTTTTACAGACAATAATTATAAAACAAAAAGTCTATGGGCATAAAAATACCACTTTATTTTTCTAAGTAAATGGTTATTACTCTATATGCATAAATCTGGAAGTACAAGAATGTCCCCCTCCTTTCCCCCACCTTCCTAGGTGGTCTTTTTCTCCATGGAGCAAACTACTGTTGGAAATTCCCCTAAAGGAAGAATCCCACAGGAGTCAGGAAAACAGACACCAGGAGCCAGAAGGAAGTCATAAGGGGTGCTGCACCCCCATGCAGTGCAAAGGCTCACTGGATCATCCCATGTGGGCCACTGTCCTCCAGGCCATTCACTTGACCTTTCCTGGTGTGTTGGGGAGACCCAGGAGGACAGAATAGTTGTGCAATTTTTTGCTGGACATAGTGCCAGGTCTGGCACGATGATGGAACCTGGAGTGAAAACTCGCAGCCTCTAGGCTTTGGGACAACAGCTGTATTATTTCTGGTTTCCCACGACTCTACAGTGAGTCCAAAAATAAGATTCTCAGTTTAATGCAGAAAATTCAAAATTGGCATAACATAAAATTCAATTTTCTGTAAAGGTATTATAAACCAAAACTCAATATGTAACAACATGCTATCAGGAAACCACAGGTTTCAAGAGAGTTTTATCCTGTTTTAAAATTTTAAATGCTCTGTAAGTTAACAATTATATTGCTATATAATTTTGACTATATGACAATGATTTCAAAGAACTATAGAAAACAAATGGATAAAATAAAGACATCATGTACTTAGGAGAAAAATGCTAACAAAACTTTAGTTGTTAGAAGAATAGGAAAAATCTAGATTAATAAGTGGACTTCTTCAAATGAAAAATTAGCAAATCAAGGAATGCACAAGTATGGTAAAAGAAACTCCAACAAGGTAGATATAAAGTGATAATTTTTTCTCAATCATATTGGAATACTTAAAAAAAAACTATCAAGGCTTTAGGCTTTGGGATTACATTTATCTTCTAAACCACCTTGCAATTCATGAGGAAAATGACACACACACATTTAGGGAAGGATGAGTTTGACACAGGACAAACACAACTGCGAACACGTTTTACAATAAAACACGAACTGTGTATGTGTGTCCATGGAAGCACACTCCTGAAATCCAAATATATAAATGAAATCCATCAGCCTAATAGGGTTTCACACCAACCTGAACAATAGTTAACTACAGAAAGTGGTGTTAAAAAGTAGATATGGGGCTCCTGGGTGGCTCAGTGGGTTAAGCCTCTGCCTTCGGCTCAGGTCATGATCCCGGGGTCCTGGAATCGAGCCCCATGTTGGACTCTCTGCTTGGCAGGGAGCCTGCTTTCTTTTCTCTCTCTCTCTCTGCCTGCCTCTCTGCCTGCTTGTGATCTCTGTCTGTCAAATGAATAAATAAAATCTTAAAAAAAAAAAAAAAGTCGATATGGAGCCAGGCTTCCCTGTGTTTTTAGTCGTTAAATAATTCCGACTTGTATTGTTTCCCTGGAGGCAAAACATACCATTATGTTTCCAGTTTTGAAATAAGGATTTAAAAACAGATTCCTACTCAAGTGAATGCAGTTATCTTTGATTCTTGGGCCCATCTTTTCCTTCTTAGGACTTTTTCTCCTTTCAGCTTTGTGAGACTTGATCCCTCCCATCACAACTCTGCATTATCCCCAGCAGCTGCTGATAAACAACATACTGTGTGTGAGCTTTTCAATGAGACTGATTTTGTCCTCTCATTGTCTTGATGCCAGATGGTGCTGCAATCCTGAATCCTATACATGAAACAAAGTTTCTATTCCTGAAACCTGAGCAATAAAGGCATCCAAATAACTTGTGCATGGAATATTCACAGACTGATTTGGATTCTAACACAGGAAATTCTAAGTAGGTGAAGAGAATGGTGTGAGTCATAAACCATAATTCTTCATAAGCTTCTCCTTGGATTTTGAAATTTTTTTCTCTCTCTTCTAAACCCTTTATCCTTTTGCCTGAATAGACTCTCTCTCTAAAACCAAGGGTTTGAATTAGGGTTTTTGGATAACAAGAAACCAAAATTCCTAATTTATAGGCATACCGGAAACTTCCCTATTGAGAAGATGTCAAGTGTAGCTAATGAAATATAAGAACAGCATACAATCAAGTAATTGAAGTGTCATTCACCATTTTCAAAATTTAGCCCCTGCATGATTGATCTATTTGCTTGATTCAAGTAGATGAAATGTTTTCTACTTGTGGTACCTCAAATATTTTGTCATACCCTATTTGTCACACCCTATTTCCTTCCTGGAACAAAAATCTTAATTTTGTCTTCCCTGTTGTATTTTCCTTGACTTTCTACTACTTACCCTGTATGTGTCTCTAGTCATGCTTCCTCCAGGGAGTGAGCCTTCCCTGACCACTTAAATCTCAACTACAGGCTCATATTTCCTCTGAAATCCTCCAGTACTGTGCACAGCCGAAATCATAGCTTTTCTACTGTAGGAGAGGAAAAAAAAATTCTTTTTACAGTTCTAGATTCTCCACTGGGACTGTAACAAAAGCCAGATTAAGAGAAAAGTATAAACATTTATTTAGGTTTTACATGATATGGGAGCTTTCATAATGAAATGAGGGGACCCAGAGGAACATTAAACCTAAATGTTTTTACACAAGGTTTGATAAGAGCATAAAGTCATAGAAAAATGTGATAGGACGGAAAGGTAAGGGCTAAATATAGTAAACTGAAGGAAATTTAACAAGGTCTATTCATTCATATTCCTCTTGGTGTCTCTCTCTCCTAGGAGATGAGGATGTTCCTTTCCTCTCCAAGGTTGGGGAGGGTACCTGTCACCAAAGGGTCTTAGCACTTGCTTCAAGGAAGAAGGTTAGCAAGTCCTTTCAGTAACTACTCTTTCTCAAATTCCTTCAGCTTAAAATAATATGCTAATATGTCATATTTTGGGGTGGTATCCCCAGCCCTGTCACTATTCACAACTTAATTGCCTGTTAATTTATTTGAATCCCCACTCCTTTGTTGCTGAATACCCAAGGAGAACTATGTTTTTCATTCATCTGTTCGTCCACTACAGGTGACAAAGTGGATGCCATGCAGTTGCCACTCTAAACTTGTTTGCATACATGCAGCAGTTTCCTTATATCCGTCTACCTTTCCCCAATTTAAGCATAACTTAGCACTTAAATAGTACCACCCTAAAGTCCAAAAATATGATTAGAGCTTCTCCCACATGAAAATTTCTCGGTTTCTTCT
This sequence comes from Mustela erminea, assembly GCF_009829155.1. Classification (NCBI taxonomy): domain Eukaryota; kingdom Metazoa; phylum Chordata; class Mammalia; order Carnivora; family Mustelidae; genus Mustela; species Mustela erminea. The sequence goes on along the minus strand of NC_045618.1, from coordinate 24,194,622 downwards.
AATTGTGGAGAGGTAAAAATGATACCAGTCCTCCCTGGCTGTTCTGTCCCATCTCTTTCTCCAAACCTCCATTAACAACTCTAGGAGCAGGTCATTCTGTTTTTTGTTTGTTTGTTTGTTTTATAATTTGTCGGTGTGCCTTGCTTCTTCTTGCCTCCTTATACTTGCAAATTTTCCTTTCTGCTTGTGTGTCCTTTTCTAAGTTCTGTGCACCCTCTAAGAATGAAGTCACTCATTATTTTACTCCAGAAACCAATGTTCACATCTCACTTTATTTTAAGGTACAAGTTGATCCTCATTATTTGTGGATTCAGTATTTGCAAATCTACTTACTAAATTTTATTTGTAACACCAAAGTCAGTATTCGTGGCACTTTTAGGGTCGTTTGCAGAAAACAGAAGTGTGATGAAAAATTTGGGTCATTCTTTGAGAGCATGTTCCCAGCTAAGATCAAACAAGATGATTTGTCTTTTTATTTCAGCTTTGATACTGTTTTTAAAAAAGTGTTCTTTTCATGGTATATCTAATGCCATTTTGAGTCTGTAATTGACTTACGTTTGGAAGCTAGGTAGAAATCTGTTACATTTTTTACTTTTCCTCTAAGGTAGATCAAAAAATACTCCAGTAGGTTTCCCATCTTGTTCTAGATCTGATCTCTCTGATCAGTTAGCTGCTATCATAGATCCCCGTGTGCTGAAATGTTCTGTTTCTGGGACATCCCCATTTTATGGTAAATCATAACACCATATCTCTGGCAGTTAAACTCTCACAGGAGCAAACTGTTCAAGCCTTCACCAGCTGCATAAGATAATATGATAAATTTTGGGGTGCCTGGATGGCTCAGTGGATTAAGCTGCTGCCTTTGGCTTGGGTCATGATCTCAGGGTCCTGGGATCCATCACTGCGGAGATACTCCGCAGGGACTCTGTTTCCCCCTTTTTCTCTGCCTGCCTACTTGTGATGTCTCTATCAAATAAATAAATAAAATCTTAAAAAAAGACAACATGATAAATCTTGAACCTTTTGTAATTGCACTGATATCATGAATTTAATCAATAAGTTGTTATATTTTCCCCTCTTTGATGATGACCTTAGATTCCACATCCAAGCATGCAGGAGTTTCAGAGATGGCCTAGTATCCCTTTAAAGGGTTCATCTGTTCATCTGTTCAGATGATACTCCGTTTTATTTATTTTATGTTATAATGGTAGCTTTTGTTGAGCACTTACAGTATACCAGTGACTCTTTTTTAAAAATAATTTAATTTATTTATTTGACAGAGAGAAAGAGATCACAACTAGGCAGAGAGGGAGGCAGAGAGAGAGGGGAAGCAGGATCTCTGCTGAGCAGAGAGCCCAATGTGGGGCTCGATCCCAGGACCCCAAGATCATGACCTGACCCGAAGGCAGAGGCTTAACCCACTGAGTCACCCAGGTGCCCATTTTTTAAAAGATTTTATTTATTTAATACCTCTTTATTTAATTATTAATTAATTTATTTAATACTTCATTATTTATTAATACCTCCTTATTTTATTTATTTAATATCTCTTTAATACCCATCTACCATCTAGCCCATCACTGACCTCTGTCCTTCCCTTAACACTCTGTTCTCTATTGTTAAAACCTCTTATAGTTTGTTTCCCTCTCTCCCTTTTGTTATATTCCCCCTTCCCATATGTTCATTTGTTTTCTTTATTAAATTCCATTTATGAGATATGGTATTTTTCTTTCTCTGACTGCATTATTTTACTTAGCATAATACACTCTCACTCCATCTACCTTGTTGCAAATGGCAAGATTTCACCTTTTTTGATGGTTGAGTATTTTATATAAATACCACAGTTTCTTTATCCATTCATCAGTTGGTGGACATCTGGGCTCTTTCCATAGTTTGGCTATTGTTGACAATTGTGTTATAAACATCAGGGTGCATGTACCCCTTTGGATCTGTATTTTTGTGTTTTTTGGGAAATATTTAGTATTGTAATTGCTGGATCATAGGGTAGTTCTATTTTTCAACTTTTTTTTTCTTTTGACTTTATTTATTAGTCAGAGGGAGAGAGAGAGAGAGAGCACAAGAAGGGAGAATGGCCGGCAGAGGGAGAGGGAGAAGTAGGGTGAAGAGAGAGAGAGAGGGAGAAGCATAATTTCTGCTGAGCAGGGAGTTCAATATGGGCCTTGATCCCAGGATGTTGAGATCTTGACCTGAGCCAAAGAAAGACACTTAACTGACTGAACCACCCAGGTGCCCCAATTTTTAACTTTTTGAGGAACCTCCAAACTTTTCTAGAGTGACTTCACCAGTTTGCATTCCCACCAACACTGCAAGAAGGTTACCCTTTCTTTACATGCTCCCTAACACCTGTTGTTTCTTGTGTTGTTGACTTTAGCCATTCTGACAGGTGTCAGGACATATCTCATCATGGTTTTGATTTGTATTTCCCTGATGATGAGTGACATTGAGTATCTTTTTCATAAGGGCACAGTCACTTTTAAGGTGAAAGTGTTTTCAAGGAACCTGGGTGGCTTAGTCATTGGGATGCAGCTCAGTTCTGGGATGGAGTCCTCCATCAGGCTCCCTGCTTGGTGGGAAGACTGCTTCTCCCTCTCCCTCCTCCCCTGCTTCTGTTCCCTTTCTCACTGTATCTCTCTCTGTCTAGTAAACCAATATATATATATTTTTAAAGATGAAGGTGTTTTCAACATTATATCACCAATTCAAAGCTCATGTTCTTGGAACAGCTTTTGGAGCAAAAAAGGCAAGTGGAATCCATATTCTGAGAAGAGGGGAGAAGGGGTAGGGAGGAACCTCTAAGTTCCTGGGTCCAGCTCATTGTTCAATTAGTGGTCATATCTTTTCTGATCACATTCCCCAACATTCTACCCCTTGTGGCTGGCTCTTACAATATCATGTGACCCTCTTTTTTAAAAAAAGATTTAATTTATTTATTTGACAGAGAGTGCACGAGCAAGGAGAGTGGTGGGTAAAGTGAGAGGGAGAAGTAGGTCCCTGCTGAGCAGGGAGCCCAATATGGGGCTTGATTCCAGTACCCTGGGATCTTGATCTAAGCCAAAGGCAGATGCTTAACCATCTGAGTCACCCAGGTACCTCTCTTTTCTGCAATGGACCTGAGTGGTCAGCAAGGCATTTCATTAGCATAGAGGTAGCTCTTGTGGTGGTTATCTGGCTGCATTGGAAACAGATGCCACAACAACATAGGCACATGCATGAGAAAATATAGCTAAAGACAATATTTTTTATAATTAGTAAAAACTTTTTCTACCAAGAGTCAAAGCTCCAAACCATTAGTTTATTAAATTTCCTAGGCTGGGGGTTGGGTCACTCAGGACATTTATTTGTGTCTTCATGTGATTCAATAAAGATGATACATTAACAGACACATCAGATATTAACATACATCATTCTGTTTGGATAATGGTACAGGTGCCTTCTTGTGAGGCAGCAATAAGTCTAAGGTGATCCTATTTAGGAGGCTGTTAGAGTTATTTCAGTGTTTAGTCAGACCAGGCTTTGTTGGTTATCATACAGGGCTTGCTGAATGAATTTAGTAAGGGCTTCTATGTGTGCTATGGCATTTTCTAGGCCTATGGAGGGAACAAAGGCAGTGACCAAATGATCTTACCAGTGAAAAAAACTATCTACATGGGTGTGAGGAAAGCAAGTTCAGCAGCTTAAAAACTTGACTTGGTTGTAAATACCATGCATATTGTCCAGGGCAGGAAGCATTATCAGGCATGAGAAGATGAACTGGGGATGGGCTGTGCTAGAGTAGGAGGCCCATATTCTCCCCTCTCTCAGGGTGGATGTTCTCTCTCAGGCATAATTTATTTTCATAAGTCCAGCTTTGAGGCAAGACAATGGGGTCCCAGTGGAGACAGAGTAGTTTCCCCTTACATAGGAACTTGGTAAAGTAACTTACCAATCCTGCTGAGCTGTCCATTTGAAAATTCCAGTTAATAATGCCTTTATGAAGTATTATGGGGCTTGGAGTTTGGTGCAGCATAGCATGTTGATCCATGGTGATAACTGGGGAAAGTACTGTTTCCCATGATTTCTACACCTTTTCACTCTTGGTTACATTGACAGGGGTTCCCAGACCGCCATATGGGTCAACAGGCCCTACTGGTGGATTATGCAAATGTAGGAAAGCCTGGGACAGTACTTTAATCCCCCTGACTGAATTGGGCTATTTTATTTATTTTAATGTTTTACTTAAATTCAATTTAGTTAATATACACTGTATTATCACTTTCAGGGGTTTAGAATTTAGTAATTCATTGGTTGCATATAAATCAAATACCCTCCTTAAATGTCCATCACCCACTCACTCCATGCCCCCACTCACCTCTCATCCAGCAACCCTCAGTTTGCCTCCCTCTCTCTTTTCATATTATTTTATTTTTCCTTCTCTTCTCTTGTGTTCATCTTTTTCTTTCTTAAATTCCACATGTAAGTGAGATCACATGGTATTTGTCTTGCTCTGACTAATTTCTTTAACATAATACCCTCTAGTTCCATCCACATCCCTGCAAATGGCAAGATTTTAGTCTTTATGATGGCTAAATAATATTTCATTGCATATATATACCACATCTTTTTTTATCTATTCAACTGTCAAGGGACATCTGTGCTCTTTTCATAGTTTGGCTATTGTGAATATTGCTGCTATAAACACTGGGGTACAGGTACCCCTTCAGTTTATTATGTTTGTGTCCTTTGGATAAGTACCTAGTAGTGTAATTATTAGGTTGTAGAGTACTTCTATTTTTAATTTTTTGAGGTACCTCCATACTGTTTTCCAGAATGGCTGTACCAGTTTGCTTTCCCACCAACAGTGTAACAGGGTTACCCCCTTTTTTTTCTACATTCTTGCCAACATATGCTGTGTTGTTAATTTTATTTATTTACTTATTTAAAGATTTTATTTATTTATGTGACATATCACAAGTAGGCAGAGAAGCAGGCGGCGGGGCGGGGGGACAGGCTCCCTGTGGAACAGAGAGCCCCATGTGGGGCTTGATCCCAGGACCCTGGGATCATGACTTGAGCCAAAGGCAGAGGCTTTAACCCACTGAGCCACCCAGGGGGCATGAAGCACTTGTTAATTTTAGCCATTATGACTGGTGTGAGGTACTAACTCATTGTGTGTGTGTGTATTTTTTTTTTAAGATTTGATTTATTTATTTGACAGAGAAAGATCACAAGCAGGCAGACAGGCAGGCAGAGAAAGAGGGAGAAGCAGGCTTCCAACTGAGCAGAGAGCTCAATGTGGGGCTCAATCCCAGCACCCCGAGATCATGACCTGAGCTGGAAGCAGAGGCTTTAACCCAACTGACCCACCCAGGTGCCCCTCATTGTGGTTTTTATTTGAATTTCCCTGATGCTGAGTGTTGTTGAATATTTTCTCATGTGTCTGTCAACCCATTGTATGTCCTCTTTGGAGAAATGTCTGTTCATGTCTTCTGTCCATTTCCTAACTAGATTTTTTAAATTTGGGGGTGTTGAGTTTGATAAATTCTTCAAACATTTTGGATACTAGCCCTTTATTTGATAAATGCAAATATCTTCTCTCATTCTGTAGATTACTTTTTATTTTTGTTGGCCATTTCCTTTGCTGTACAAAATCTTTTTATTCTAATGAAGTCCCAATAGTTCATTTTTGCTCTTGTTTCCCTTGTCTTTGGAGACATGTCTAGCAAGAACTTCTTACAGCAGAGGTCAAAGAAGTGCTGCCTGTTTTCTCCTCTAGGATTTTGATGGATTCTTATCTCACTTTTAGGTCTTTCATCCATTTTGAGTTTATTTTTGTGTTTGGTGTAAGAAAGTGGTCCAGTTTCATTCTTCTACATATGGCTGTCCAATTTTCCCAGCTCCATTTTTTGAAGATATTCTTCAATTTGATATTTGTTTTTGCTTTGTCAAAGATTTTTTTTCTTTTTTTTTTTCTGTTGGATATTCTTTCCTGCTTTGTCAAAGATTAGTTTATCATAGAGTTGAGGGTCCATTTATGGGTTCTTTATTTTGTTCCATTGATCTATGTGTCTGTTTTTGTGCAAGTACCATACTGTCTTAATGATTACAGCCTTATAATATGACTTTAAGAGTGGAATTGTGATGCCTCCAGCTTTGGTTTTACTTTTCAACACTAATTTGGCTATTTGGAGTCTTTTTTGGTTCCATACAAATTTTAGGATTATGTATTCCAGGTCTGTAAAAAATGATGATGGTATTTTGATAGGGGTTTCATTGAATGTGTAGATTTCTTTAGTTAGCATAGACATTTAAAAATATTTTTATTCCAGTCCATAAGCATAGAATGTTTTTCAATTTTTTATGTTTTCCTCAATTTCTTTCATGTGTTATATAGCTTTCAGAATACAGATCCTTTGATTCTTTGGTTATATTTATTCCTAGGCATCATATGGTTTTTGGTGCAATTTTACATGGCACTGATTCCTTGATTTCTTTTTCTTCTGCTTCATTGTTAGTGTATAGAAATGCAACTGACTTCTGTGCATTGATTTTATATCCTGCTACTTTGTTGACTTCCTGTATTAGTTCTAACAATTTTTTTGGTGAAGTCTTTTGGGTTTTCTACATAGAGTGTCATGCTGTCTGTGAAGAGTACAAGTTTGACTTCTTCTTTGCTGATTTGGATACCATTTATATTTTTTTGTTGTCTGATTGCTGAGGCTGCAACTTCTAGTATTATGTTGAACAATAGTGGCAAGAGTGAACATCCCTGTTGTGTTCCTGACCTTAGGGAAAGGCTCTCAGTTTTTCCCCATTAAGGATGATATTTGCTGTGGGTCTTTTGCATATGGCTTTTATGATATTGAGGTGTATTTCCTCTGTTCCTACACTGCAGAAGGCTTTTATCTAGAAATGATGCTGTATTTTGTCAAATGCTTTTTTCTGCACCAATTGAAAGGATCATATGGTTCTTGCCTTTAATTTATTTATTTTTGACACATAACATTTAATTAGTTTCAGTTGTACAATATTGATTCAATATTTGTATATATTATTAAATGATCACTGCAATGTCTAGTTAACATCTATAACATACATAGTTACAAAATCTTTTCTTGTGATGAAAAGTTGTAAGATCTACTCTCTTAGCAACTTCCAAATATGCAATATGGTATAACTAACTATAATCACTATGCTGTACATTATATCCCCCATGAATTATTTATTTTATAACTGGAAGTTTGTACCATTTTATTCTTTCACCCATTTAGGTATAACATGTTGATTGATTTATGGATGGTGAACCACTTCTAGAGCCCAGGAATAAATCTCACTTGGTTGTGGTACATAATCCTATCAATTTACTGTTGAATCCTAGTAGATGGTATCTTGGTAAGAATTTCTGCATCCATGTTCATCAGGGATATTGGTCTGTAATTTTCATTTTTAGTGGGTCGTTGTCTAGGTTTGGGATCAAGGTGATCAAGGTAATTCTGGGTTCACAGAATGAGTTCAGAGGGGCACTTGGGTGGCTCAGTCAGTTAGGCATCTGCCTTTGGCATAGGTCATGATCCCAGGGTGCTGACATCAAGTCCCACATCAGGCTCCTTCCTCAGTGGGGATCCTGCTTCTCCCTCTGCCCGCCACTCCCTCTGCTTGTGCTTCCTTTTTCCCTCTCTCTGACCAAAAAAAAAAAAAAATTAAAAAAAGAATGAGTTTGAAAATTTTCTCTCCATTTCTGTTTTTTTGGAACAGTTTCCAATGAATAGATATTAATTCTTCTTTAAATCTTTGGTAGAATTTCCTTGTTTTTTGGGAGATTTTTGATTACCAATTCAGTTTCCTTGTTCATTGTGGGTGTGTTCAGGTTTTCTATTTATTCCTTTTTCAGTTTTGGTAGTTTGTATGTTTCTAGGAAAGTATCCATTTCTTCTAGATTGCCTAATTTGTTGGCATATTATTACTCATAATATTCTCTATAATTGTTTGTATATCTGTGGTGTTAGTTGTGATCTCCCCTCCTTCACTCATAATTTTGTTTATCTGGGTCCATTCTATTTTATTTTTGATAAGTATGGCTAGAGGTTTATCCAACTTATTAATTCTTTCAAAGAACACTCTCCTAGTTTCATGATCTGTTCTACTGTTCTTTTGATTTCTATTTCATTGGTTTCTGTTCTAATATTTATTATTTTCCTTCTTCTGCTTGATATGGCTTCATTTGATGTACTTTGTCTATATATTTTAGGTGTAAGGTTAACTGTATATTTGAGAATTTTTTTCTTTCTTGCGGAAAGTGTGTCATATATACTTCTCCCTTAGGACTGACTTTGCTGCATGTGAAAGGCTTTGAACTGTAGTGCTTTCATTTTCACTAACCTCTATGTATTTTTTTTTAATTTTTGAAATTTATTTTCAGTGTAACAGTATTCATTGTTTTTGCACAACAGCCAGTGCTCCAAACAATCCATGCCCTCTCTAATGCCCACCACCCGTTTTCCCCAACATCCCACACGCTGCTCTTTCAAAACCCTCAGATTGTTATTCAGAGTCCATAGTTTCTCATGGTTCACCTCCCCTTCCAATTTCCCTCAACTCACTTCTCCTCTCTAACTCCCCTTGTCTGCCATGCTATTTGTTATGCTCCACAAATAAGTGAAACCATATGATAATTGACTCTCTCTGCTTGACTTATTTCACTCAGCTTAATCTCTTCCTGTCCCGACCATGTTGCTACAAAAGTTGGGTATTCATCCTTTCTGATGGAGGAATAATAATACTTCATAGTGTATATGGACCACATCTTCCTTATCCATTCGTCTGTTGAAGGGCATCTTGGTTCTTTCCACAGTTTGGTGAACGTGACCATTGCTACTATAAACATTGGGGTACAGATGGCCCTTCTTTTCATTACATCTGTATCTTTGGGGTAAATACCCAGTAGTGCAATTGCAGGGTCCTAGGGAAGCTCTATTTTTAATTTCTTAAGGAATCTCCACACTGTTCTCCAAAGTGGCTGCACCAACTTGCATTCCTAACAACAGTGTAAGAGGGTTCCCCTTTCTCCACATTCCCTCCAACACATGTTGTTTCCTCTCTTGCTAATTTTGGCCATTCTAACTGGTGTAAGGTTATATCTCAATGTAGTTTTGATTTGAATCTCCCTGATAGCTAGTGATGAGGAACATTTTTTTCATGTGTCTGATAGCCATTTGTATGTCTTCATTGGAGAAGTGTCTGTTCATATCTTCTGCCCATTTTTTGATATGTTTGCCTGTTTTGTGTGGGTTGAGTTTGAGGAGTTCATTAGAGATCCTGGATACCAACCTTTTGTCTGTTCTTTTATTTGCAAATATCTTCTCCCATTCCGTGGGTTTCCTCTTTGTTTTGTTGACTGTTTCCTTTGCTGTGCAGAAACTTTTGATCTTGATGAAGTCCCAAAAGTTCATTTTCGCTTTTGTTTCCTTTGCCTTTGGAGACATATCTTGAAAGAAGTTGCTATGACTGATATTGAAGAGATTACTGCCTATGTTCGCCTCTAGGATTCTGATGGATTCCTGTCTCACGTTAAGGTCTTTTATCCATTTCGAGTTTATCTTTGTGTATGGTGTAAGAGAATGATTGAGTTTCATTCTTCTACATATAGATGTCCAGTTTTCCCAGCACCATTTATTGAAGAGACTTTTTTCCACTGTATATTTTTTCCTGTGTTGTCGAAGATTATTTGACCATAGAGTTGAGAGTCCATATATGGGCTCTCTACTCTGTTCCACTGGTCTATGTGTCTGTTTTTATGCCAGTACCATGCTGTCTTGGTGATCACAGCTTTGTAGTAAAGCCTGAAATCAGGTAACGTGAAACCACCAGTTTTATTTTTGTTTTTCAACATTTCCTTAGCGATTTGGAGTCTCTTCTGATTCCATACAAATTTTTGGATTATTTGCTCCAGCTCTTTGAAGAATACCGGTGGAATTTTGATTGGAATGGCATTAAAAGTATAGATTGCGTTAGGCAGTATAGACATTTTAACAATGTTTATTCTTCTGATCCAAGAGCATGGAATGGTCTTCCATCTTTTTGTGTCTTTTTCAATTTCCTTCATGAGTGTTCTGTATAGTTCCTCGAGTACAGATCCTTTACCTCTTTGGTTAGGTTTATTCCCAGGTATCTTATGGTTCTTGGTACTACAGTAAATGGAATCGATTCTCTAATTTCTCTTTCTGTATTTTTATTGTTAGTGTATAAGAAAGCCACTGATTTCTGTACATTGACTTTGTATCCTGCCACATTACTGAATTGCTGTATGAGTTCTAGTAGTTTGGGGGTGGAGTCTTTTGGGTTTCCATATAAAGAATCATGTCATCTGTGAAGAGAGAGAGTTTGACTTTTTCATTGCCAATTTGGATACATTTTATTTCTCTTTGTTGTCTTATTGCTGTTGCTAGGACTACTAATACTATGTTGAACAAGAGTGTTGAGAGTGAACATCCTTGTCGTGTTCCTGATCTCAATGGGAAGGCTGCAAGCTTTTTCCCATTGAGGATGATATTTGCTGTGGGTCTTTCATAGATAGATTTGATGAAGCTCAAGAATGTTCCCTCATCCCTTTACTTTGGAGCATTTTAATCAGGAATGGAGGTTGGATTTTGTCAAATGCTTTTTCTGCATCAATTGAGAGGACCATGTTGTTCTTCTCTCTCCTCATATTAATTTGTTCTATCACATTGATTGATTTGTGAATGTTGAACCATCCTTGTAGCCCAGGGATGAATCCCACCTGGTCATGGTGGATAATCTTTTTAATGTGCTGTTGGATCCTGTTGGCTAGGATCTTGTTGAGAATCTTAGCATCCATATTCATCAGTGATATTGGTCTGAAATTCTTCTTTTTGGTAGGGTCTTTGCCTGGTTTGGGGATCAGGGTGATGCTGGCTTCATAGAAAGAGTCTGGAAGTTTTCCTTCTGCTTCAATTTTTTGAAACAGCTTCAGGAGAATAGGTGTTATTTCTTCTTTGAAAGTTTGGTAGAATTCCCCAGGGAATCCATCATGTCCTGGGCTCTTGTTTTTTGGGAGGTTTTTCATCACTGCTTCAATCTTGTTACTAGATATCGGTCTACTCAGGTTGATAATTTCTTCCTGATTCAATTTTGGGAGTTTTAGTTTTCCAGGAATGCATCCATTTCATCTAGGTTGCTTGTCTTATTGGCTTATAACTGTTAATAATAATTTCTGATGATTGTTTCTACTTCCTCGGTGTTCATTGTGATCTTTCCCTTTTCATTCATAATTTTATGAATTTGGGCTTTCTCTCTTTTCTTTTGGATAAGTGTGGCCAATGGTTTATAGATCTTATTGATTCTTTCAAAAAACCAACTTCTAGTTTCATTGATACGTTCTACTGTATCTCTGGTTTCTACCTCATCGATTTCAGCTCTAATCTTGATGATTTCCCTTCTTATGTGTGGAGTTGGTTTGATTTGTTGTTGATTGTCCAGTTCTTTAAGGTTTAGAGACAGCTGCTGTGTTCTGGATTTTTCTTTTTTTTTTTTTTGAGGGAGGCTTGGATGGCTGTGTATTTCCCCCTCAGGACTGCCTTTCCTGTATCACATAGGTTTTGGACCAATGTGTCTTCATTCTCATTGGTTTCCATGAATTGTTGCAGTTCTTCTTTAATCTCCTGGTTAATCCAAGCATTCTTCAGCAAGGTGGTCTTTCGATTCCAGGTGTTTGAGTTCCTTCGGAACTTTTCCTTGTGATTGAGCTCCAGGTTCAAAGCATTGTGATCTGAGAATATGCAGGGAATAATCTCAGTCTTTTGGTATCGGTTGAGTCCTGATTTGTGACCCAGTATGTAGTCTATTCTGGAAAAGGTTCCGTGTGCACTTGAGAAGAATGAGTATTCTGTTGTTTTAAGGTGAAATGTTCTGTATATATCTATGAGGTCCATGTGGTCCAATGTGTCATTCAATGCTCTTGTTTCTTTATTAATTTTCTGCTTTGATGATCTATTTCTGAGAAAGGCGTGTTAAGATCTCCTACTATTAGTGCATTCATATCAATATGACTCTTTATCTTGATTATCAGTTTTCTTATGTAATTGGCTGCTCCCATATTGGGGGCATAGATATTTACAATTGTTAGTTCATCTTGGCGGACAGTACCTTTAAGAATGATGTAGCGTCCTTCTGTATCTCTGTTTACAGTCTTTAGTTTAAAGTCTAATTTATCTGATATTAGAATTGCTACCCCAGCTTTCTTTTGAGGTCCTTTGGCATGAAAGATGCTTCTCCATCCCTTCACTTTCAGTCTGGGTGTATCTTTAGGTTCAAAATGGGTCTCTTGTAGACAACATATGGATGAGTCCTGCCATTTTATCCAATCTGCAACCCTGTGCCATTTTATGGGCACATTTAGGCCATTCACATTGAGAGTGATTATTGATAGATACGTTTTTATTGACATTGTGTTACCTTTGAAGTCTTTTCTTTCTGCAGATTGTGTCTTTATTTCTGTTCAATGCTATTCTTATTATTTTTCCGGTTTTATAGAACCCCCCTTAATATTTCCTGCAGTGTCAGCTTGATGGTTGCGTAGTCTTTTAAGCTTTGCCAGTCTTGGAAACTCTTTATCTCTCCATCCATTTTGAATGTCAGTATTGCTGGATAAAGTATTCTTGGTTGCATGTTCTTCTCATTTAATTCCCTGAATATATCTTGCCAGCCCTTTCTGGCTTGCCAGGTCTCTGTGGACAGGTCTGACGTTATTCTGATGGGCTTTCCTCTGTAGGTAAGGAGCCTCTTTGTCTTAGTGGCTTTCAAGAGATTATATCTACAATTATGATTCCTCAATTTGACTATCAGGTGCCTTGACATTCTTTTGGAATGTATAATCTTGGGTGGAGACCTTTTGGCCTCTAGTACATGAACGCTGGTTCTATTCGTGAGATTGGGAAAATTTTGATGAAGAACTTGTTCCACTATATCTTCTAGACTTCTTTCTTTCCCCTCCCCTTCAGGGATTCCAATAATTCTGATATTGGAATGTTTTATGGCATCATTTATTTCCCTGATTCTGTTTTCATGGCTTCTAAGCTGTTTGTCCCAGGCTTCCTCCTGATCCTTTCTCTCTCTATGTTTGTCCTCCAGATCACTAATTCTATCTTCTGTCTCAGTTACCCTAGCTTTGAGATCATTTAGATTTGATTGGAATTCATTGAGAGCATTGTGAACCTCATCCCTGGTAGCTTTCAACTCTGCCCTAACTTGGTGAGCATCATCTCTGGTCACTTTCAGTTTGGCCCTAATCAATTCTGTTTGGTCATCCATGGCTTTCTCCAATCTAGCTATTGTCTAGATAATTGTTAGCCTGAATTCTCTTTCTGACATAATGTCTATGTTGATAGCTGTTATCTCTGTTGCAGAAGGTCTATCCTCTGTATTTTTCTTCTACTGGGCATTCCTCCTCCTAGTCATTTTGCTGAGAGATGACTGAACGGATGTAGCTGGATGTATCGACCGTGGTGCAGTCAAGGGGCACCCTGGAACACTTCTGCTCTGGCGTCTTCTGTCCCTGTAGAGATCCAGACGTGTATAATTCTGATCTTAGGCTGATTTCATGGGTGATCAGAGTTCTTTGGTAAGTAATCAGCTCACTTTAGGGTACAGGTTGAAAAGGTGCCTCCTCCTACTTCCCCGCCGTCTTGTCTCTCGCCTCTATGTATTTTTAAAGATTTTATTTATTTATTTGTCAGAGAGAGAGAGAGAGAGAGAGAGCGAAAGAGCGAGCACAGACTGGCAGAGGCAGGCAGAGGCAGAGGGAGAAGGAGGCTCCCTGCTGAGCAGACAGCCCGATGTGGGACTGGATCCCAGGATGCTGGGATCATGACCTGAGCCAAGGGCAGCCACTTAACCAACTAAGCCCCCCAGGCATCCCTCCTCTATGTATTTTTAAGGAAAACTCTTAGGGTGTCTGTTTGGCTCAGTGGGATAGGCCTCTGCATTTGGCTCAGATCATGATCTCATGGTCCTGGGATTGAGTCCCACATTGGGCTCTCTGTTCAACAGGGATCCTGCTTCTCCTCTTTCTCTCTTCCTGCCTCTCTGCCTGCTTGTGATCTCTCTCTGTCAAATAAACAAATAAAATCTTAAAAAAAATACTTCTTAAATTTCCTGATTAACCCTTTCATTTTTAATCTTTAACCTCCATGTATTTGTTTTCTTCCAAGTTTTTTCTTGTGGTTGACTTCAAGTTTCATAGCCCTGTGGTCTGAAAAATATTATTGGTATAATCTCAATCTTTTGTACTGATCGAAACCTCGTTTGTGACCAGTATGTAATCTATTCTGGAGAATGTTCCATGTGAACTCAAAAAAGACTGCTTATTCTGCTGATTTTGGATGCAATGCTCTGAATAAGTCTAAGTCCATCTGGTCCAATGTGTCATCCAAAGCTCTTATTTCCTTGTTGATCTTCTGCTTATATGATCTTTCCATTGCTGTGAGTGGGGTGTCAAAGTTCCCTACTATTATTGTATTATTATCAGTGAGTTTCTCTATGTTTGTTTAATTGGTCTATATATTCAGCTGCTCCCAAATTAGGGAGGGGCATGAATATTTATAATTATTAGATCTTCTTGTTGAATAGACACTTTTATTATGATATAGTATCCTTCCTCATCTTTTATCACAGTCTTTCATTTAAAATCTAGTTTGTCTGGTGTAAGATATAAGTATTACTACTCCTTTGGATGTCTGTTAGCATGATGAATGGTTCTACACCCCCCTCACTTTTAATCTGAAGGTGTCTTTAGGTCTAAAATGAGTCTCTTTTAAATAACATATTAATGTGTCTTTTGAAAAATCTATTCTAATAACCTAAGTATTTTTATTGGAGCATTTAGTCCATTTAGATTCAGAGTATTTATTGAAAGATGTGAATTTAGTGCACTGTATTACGTGTAAATTCACTGTTCTTATAGATTCTCTCTTCCTTTCTGGAATTTGTTACTTTTGGATTCCCTCTGTACTCAAAGAATTCCCTTTAATATTTCATACAGGGATTAGTGAAGGGTTTAGTGTCCACAAATTCCTTTAGTTTTGGTTTCCTGTAAACTATCTTTCCTTGTATTCTTATTGACAGCCTTGCTGGATAAATTATTCTTACCTGCATGTCTTTCCCATTTAGCATGTTGAATATATCATGTCAGTCTTTTCTGTCTTGCCAGGTCTCTGTGGACAGGTCTGCTGTCAGCCTTTTGTATCTACCCTTTAGGTTAAGGACTTCTTGTCCCAAGATGCTTTCAGGATTTTCTCTTTATCTTTGAAATGTGCAAATTTTGGTGTAATATGTTGAGGTGCTAACCTATTTTTGTTGACTTTAGGGTTGTTCTCTGTGCCTCTTGGACTTGAATGCCTGTTTCCCTCCCCAGAAGATTAGGGAAGCTCTCAGCTATAACTTGTTCACAAATAAACGTTCTGCCCCTTTCTCTCACTCCTCATCTTCTGGGATCTCTATAATACAGATATTATTTTGCTTTATGGACTCACGGAGTTCTTTAAGTATTCCTTCATGATCTAATAGTTTTATTTCTCTCCTTTTTTCAGATACCTTGTCTTTTTTCAGTTTCTTTTCTTTTTTTTTTTAATTTTTTATTTTTTATAAACATATATTTTTATCCCCAGGGGTACAGGTCTGTGAATCACAGGGTTTACACACTTCACAGCACTCACCAAAGCACATACCCTCCCCAATGTCCATAATCCCACCCCCTTCTCCCAACCCCCCTCCCCCCAGCAACCCTCAGTTTGTTTTGTGAGATTAAGAGTCACTTATGGTTTGTCTCCCTCCCAATTCCATCTTGTTTCATTGATTCTTCTTCTACCCACTTAAGCCCCCATGTTGCATCACCACTTCCTCATATCAGGGAGATCATATGATAGTTGTCTTTCTCTGCTTGACTTATTTCGCTAAGCATGACATGCTCTAGTTCCATCCATGTTGTCGCAAATGGCAAGATTTCATTTCTTTTGATGGCTGCATAGTATTCCATTGTGTGTATATACCACATCTTCTTGATCCATTCATCTGTTGATGGACATCTAGGTTCTTTCCATAGTTTGGCTATTGTGGACATTGCTGCTATAAACATTCGGGTGCACGTGCCCCTCCGGATCACTACGTTTGTATCTTTAGGGTAAATACCCAGTAGTGCAATTGCTGGGTCATAGGGAAGTTCTATTTTCAACATTTTGAGGAACCTCCATGCTGTTTTCCAGAGTGGCTGCACCAGCTTACATTCCCACCAACAGTGTAGGAGGGTTCCCCTTTCTCCGCATCCTCGCCAGCATCTGTCATTTCCTGACTTGTTGATTTTAGCCATTCTGACTGGTGTGAGGTGATATCTCATTGTGGTTTTGATTTGTATTTCCCTGATGCAGAGTGATATGGAGCACTTTTTCATGTGTCTGTTGGCTATCTGGATGTCTTCTTTGCAGAAATGTCTGTTCATGTCCTCTGCCCATTTCTTGATTGGATTATTTGTTCTTTGGGTGTTGAGTTTGCTAAGTTCTTTATAGATTTTGGACACTAGTCCTTTATCCGATATGTCGTTTGCAAATATCTTCTCCCAATCTGTCAGTTGTCTTTTGATTTTGTTAACTGTTTCCTTTGCTGTGCAAAAGCTTTTGATCTTGATGAAATCCCAATAGTTCATTTTTGCTTTTGTTTCCCTTGCCTTTGGCGATGTTCCTAGGAAGATGTTGCTGAGGCTGAGGTCGAAGAGGTTGCTGCCTGTGTTCTCCTCAAGGATTTTGATGGATTCCTTTCACACATTGAGGTCCTTCATCCATTTTGAGTCTATTTTCATGTGTGGTATAAGGAAATGGTCCAATTTAATTTTTCTGCATGTGGCTGTCCATCTTCAGTTTATTTTCTATATCACTCATTCATTCTTCCACTTCATACTTTCACATTTTTTATGGCCTCTACCTGGAACTGCATCTCAGTTATAGTATTTTTAATTTTGGCCTGATTAGATATTAGTTATTTTAGCTCTACAGTAAGGAATTCTCTAATGTCTTCTATGTTTATTTTTCAAGCCCCGCTAGTATCTTTATAATCATTGTTTTAAATTCTAGTTTAGATATCTTACTATATCTGTATTATTTAAATCCTTGGAAGTTAGTACTATATCCTGTTCCTTTTTTCATGTGAATTTCTCTCTCTTGTCATTTGTTCAGAAAAGAAAAGAAGAGAGAGAGAGAGAGAGAGAGAGAGAGAGAATAAAAACAACAACAACAGAGGAACAAAACAAAACAAAACAAAACAAAAAAACAAGATTAAAACAAATATCTAGATCCTGGATGTGCTTTGTTCTGCTTGTTAAAAGAGACTAGATACCAAAATAAAAAAGAAAGAAAAACTTATGTGTATAAAAATAGAAAAGATATCTTGACTATAGGAAACAAACTGAGGGTTGCTTGTGAGGGGATGGGGTAACTGGGTGATGGAAATTAAGGAGAGCACTTGATATAATGAACACTGGGTGGTAAATACAACTGATGAATCACTAAATTCTACCCCTGAAACTAATAATACATTAAATGTTAATTAAACTAATTTAAGTAAAAAAAAAAAGAAAAAAGGAGAAGAAAATAAAATACAATGAAAGGAGACAAAAATTTTAAAAAATACATAATGTACAATAAAAAAATAAAAAGCGAAAATATAAGAAAATAACTGAGAAAATAATACTAAAATTATAAAGAATAAAAGTACAAACAATGCAATACAGTTTTTCCCAAGAGCTAAGCTTTTGCAGCTGTCTATGATCAGTAAACCTGGCCAGGGATTTGTTTGTGTTGTTCTTCTGTGGGTGGGGTCTATTGCTCTGATTCTTATGTATACTTGCTCTAGTGCAGATGTGTCTCCCATGTACAGAGGTAGGTCTCAGAGTAAAGAGCTCCAGTTTCCAGTGTGTAATGATCTTTGTCTCTCTAGAGACTTTCAGCACTTATGGGTGGGATGAGTATGGCTGTACCTTCCTCTCTAGCTCCAGAGCTGAAAATTAGAGCCTCCTGCTCTTCAGTGAGCCTTCACAGAAAAGTGATCAATCACTCTTGTCTCCCTGGTTTCCCTCTAAACTCTTTGTTCACCCAGTTTGTGAGTGAGCATTTTTATCTCAGACACATGGCTGAATTACAACTCCAAATTTAATGGACTCCTGTGGCACACACCCACACTGTTCTGCTCAGTGGTGGACATGAGGGTCTTGCCATGCTTCTGCTTTTTGATGGACCCCTCCCAGGAAAGTGGTCACCTGACTGTGTGGCAGTTTGCAATTTATGTCAACACAGTAGGAAACCAACACCTAGATTCTATTTTCACCTGGCTCCCCCACTCCTATGCCTGAGAAGTCTGTTGCAGTCAGGCTCCACTGGTTCTTCTTGTGACCCCAGGGATCCTGAGACCATGCTGTCACACATCCCCACTTTAGCATCTAAGCACCTTTCTTCTCCTTTTTTCTTTTTTTTACTTAAATTAGTTTAATTAACATTTAATGTAGAAGACTACTGAAAGTTCAGATTTTGTGCTCCTCTGCTTATAATACTTTGCAGTAGCCTCCCAAGCAGGCTTCCTCCCTCTGCCATATCCACATATCTGCAGCTATATCACAGGAGATTGAAGTCTTTGCACCTTATACCTTTGAAACAGTGTTCATTTTTCTACTTAAAGACTTGCAGCATTGGTTTTCTCAGATCTCTTATTGATTTCTCAGATGTTAAGATTGATTTGATAGCTCTCCAGTTGTATTTGAGAGATGAGACAAACCTAGGGTCCTCCTTCTCCTCCATCTTAACTCTTCTCCCCTGACCAAAGTGGTTTTACTTGCTAACAATTTAATCTGATGTTTTAACATTTTGTTATATTTTTTCCTTTTATTAACCTTGTCACTTGTGGATTAGAGGGGAGATGAAACCTCTATTTAATGTCAATTTTTTTTTCTTCCAGTATTACATAGATTGACCTTTTAAATGTGACCCCCAATTACTATCTATTTGATGAGGATATCTATGCATAGTACTTAATTTCTCAAATCCCCAATGGTGGCAGCATGGTTTGCCTGACAGTAGGGGACAGCTTGTGTTAGGCCAGATGTTGTGTCCATACAAATCAGAACATATTTAGAACCTTCACTCAAGGGACAGGGCAAATATAATAAATTTTTTATTCCTCTCTGGTCTGGAACTCTAATGAATGGCCCCAGATTCTTTTGGCAGTTACTTTAGGTCTTGTTTAGAACACACAGGACAGAAAAACAAACAAACAAACAAACAAACCCACACAGGACCGGCTATTACTGAACTAACCAAGTCACTGTATTTTAAGGGCAATCTGACATCCTTGAGAACATGCCAATTGACTAGGGCATTTCAACAGCCATTCTTTCTCTGTACTCAACCTGCTGGGTCAGTAGCTAACTAAGGCTTATGCCCAAGCTAAGGCATCAGTTTCCTGATAGGAGGCATCAATGCCTTATGAACTGAGACATGGAAAACAGTGAAGGCTGCCATATAGGCTCTTGCATATGGACCCAAATATCTCTCATGTCTTGACCCCACATGGGTTTATTCATAATCATCCATCAGTTGGCTTTCTACTGTTTGAGCAATAGAATTAATCTCATTAGAGCATCCTGGCTGCCAATGCAAAAGGTTAACTTCCAGGGCTCATGAATAATCACCAGCCCCACTGCTCTGAGCTCAGTCCTTCAGCTGATGCACTGTCTGCTGCGTGAGAGGCCCTACCTGGAGAAATATTGTGTCCACTGAGAGGAGCTGTTGCTCTATGATGGCATATCAGTTGTCTCATTTCAGAACTGGGACCAAAAACCTAAGGGCATTCTTCCCTTCTGTTGTTTCTACTGTGGTGCCTATTCATGATTTTTGGAGTCAAAGACATATTTAATTCAAATGTTAACCATATTTGGGAACTACCCAGGTCTTTCATCTATTTCAGTAGTATTTTTGCTTTCTCAAAGATGGCTTGCTACCCTGATCCCCAGTCCCACATATGTCCTTATTGTGTTGCAAGAATTTCTCTCCCCTCAAGGGTCCTTCTAGCTAGACTAAGAATCATGAGACAGATTAACAGGAGAAAATAAAATTTAATAGTTGTATATATGAGGAATCCACATTGGCATGGAAATTGCAGAGACAGGCAAACTGATGTAAATATGTCATTCTGAACTAAGGAGAATGGAGTAGGGGTCTGGAATTTCAGAGGAAAGGAATGCATTTCAAAGGGTGATAAGGAGTAGATGTTTAGGCATCAGATGTTTGCTCTACCACACATATGGTTTACTCAGATAAAATTTATCTCTGTTAAATACCCTATTCTGGGAAAGGCACTCTATTTAGATTCTTCTGTGTGATTAAGGGAGAAACAAAATTTTTTCTTGAGCCCACAGGATTTCAAGGACTTTTAGCTCAAAATAATCTACATGTCTGAGTGGCACATTCTGGGGGGTGGTCCTATACAGAACCCTCAGTTTCATTGCCTGAAACTTTCTTGGGAATTTTACATCTTAAAAGTTGAGCTAGTAGGTTATTTTATTTTATCAATCCAGTCTCTTGGTTCTGACAATAGGTGAACTTAATTAAACTCACTACAAGAGGCAGGGATGTAGGTGTCTTTTCAAAGTTAGGCCTATGGTTCAAGTAACCAGGCATTAAGTAAGGGACATTAATATGGAAATGTCCATTTCTTTTCAGTGTAACAGTATTCATTGCTTTTGCACCACACCCAGTGCTCCATGCAATAGGTGCCCTCCTTAATCCGTCCCACCTTGCTCCCCCAACCTCCCACCACACCCCTTCAAAACCCTCAGATTGTTTTTCAGAGTCCATAGTCTCTCATGTTTCACCTCCCCTTCCAATTTCCCTCAACTCCCATCTCCTCTCCATCTCCCTATGTCCTCCATGTTATTTGTTATGCTCCACAAATAAGTGAAACCATATGATACTTGACTTTCTCTACTTGACTTACTTTGCTCAGCATAATCCTTCCAGTCCCGTCCATGTTGCTACAAAAGATGGGCATTCATCCTTTTTGATGGAGGCATAATACTCCATAGTGTATATGGACCACATCTTCCTTATCCATTCGTCTGTTGAAGGGCATCTTGGTTCTTTCCACAGTTTGGCAACCAAAGGAAACAAAAGTAAAAATGAACTTTTGGGACTTCATCAAGATCAAAAGCTTCTGCACAGCAAAGGAAACAGTCAACAAAACAAAGAGGCAACCCATGGAATGGGAGAAGATATTTGCAAATGACAGTACAGACAAAAGGTTGATATCCAGGATCTCTAAAGAACTCCTCAAACTCAACACACACAGAACAGATAATCATATCAAAAAATGGGCAGAAGATATGAACAGACACTTCTCCAATGAAGACATACAAATGGCTATCAGACACATGAAAAAATGTTCCTCATCACTAGCTATCAGGGAGATTCAAATCAAAACCACATTGAGATATCACCTTACACCAGTTAGAATGGCCAAAATTAGCAAGACAGGAAACAACATGTGTTGGAGAGGATGTGGAGAAAGGGGAACCCTCTTCCACTGTTGGTGGAAATGCAAATTGGTGAGGCCACTTTGGAGAACAGTGTGGAGATTCCTCAGGAAATTAAAAATAGAGCTTCCCTATGATCCTGCAATTGCACTACTGGGTATTTACCCCAAAGATACAGATGTAGTGAAAAGAAGAGCCATCTGTACCCCAATGTTTATAACCAGTGTTTCTAATTGTATCCTGTTACAAGGAAAATATATTCTTATTGAACTTATATAGTAAAATATAAGAATATGCATTGAGATTTTACAAATTCTGGAAGGTTAAGGTAAAGAGAAAGTACAATGATTCAATTTGTTCACAAAGGTATATTTTGTGTAAATTGCTGTAAGTCAGAGGAAAAAATTTTCTTAAATTTGGAAAAAGCCAAACATTTTAAAATGTCATCAATTTTGGGGGATGCCTGGGTGGCTCAGTCAGTTAAATGTCTGCTTTGGTTCAGGTCATCAAGCCCTGATTGGGCTGCCTGCTGGACAGGGAATCTGCTGCTCTCTCTTTCTGCGCTCCCCCCTGTTTGTGCTCTCTCTCTCTCTCAAATAAATAAATAAAATATTTAAAAAGTCATCAATACTTCAAACAAAAATCAAAAAAGTATAATTATCGTCCTTAATTTTATTCAGTTCTATAGTATTACTTCTTATTCTGCTTGAATACAGTTTTTCAATAGTTGCAGAAATTTTTGCCAAGGTCATTTATGATCTTAAGGTCATCAGAAACCTGTAATCAAGAGTTTTATCCATGAGTGCTTTTTCTTAAGATTCTTTCTTTATTTATTTTTCAGATATATAGAGAGAAGGTTTTCAAGCAGGGAGAGTGGCAGGCAGAGGGAGAAGCAGGCTCCCTGCTGAGCAAGGAGGCTAATGCTAGACTTGACCCCAGGAACCTGGAAACATGACGAGAGCTGAAGGCAGATGATTAACTGACTGAGCCACTTAGGGGTCCTCATGAATCCTTTAAAAAATATTTATTTATTATAGAGAGAGCACAAGCAGGAGGAGTGGCAGACAGAGGGAGAGGGAGAGAGGGAGAAATAACCCCCCCACCCCACCTTGAAGAACAGGGTGCAGGATGCAGGATTTGATCTCAGGACCCCAAGATCATGACTCCAGGAGAAGGCAGACTCTTATTTATTTTTAATTTTACTTAATTTTATTTTCAGTGTTACAAAATTCATTGTTTATGCACCACACCCAGTGCTCCATGCAATATGTGCCCTTCATAATACCCACCACCAGGCTCACCCAAGCCTGACCCACTCAAGCCTCACCCCCTCCCCTCCAAAACCCTCAGTTTGTTTCTCAGAGTCCACAGTTTGCCATGGTTTGCCTCCGCCCTCTGGTTTCCTCCTCTCTCAATGTCCTCCGTGTTACTACTTATGCTCCACAGTAAGCGAAACCATATGATAATTGACTCCCTCTGACTGACTTATTTCACTCAGCATAATCTCTTCCAGTCCCATCCATGTTGATGGAAAAGTTGGGTATTCATCATTTCTGATGGAGGCATAATAACTCTATTGCATGTATGGACCGTATCTTCTTTATCTATTCATCCATTGAAAGGCATTTTGGTTCTTTTCACAGTTTGGCGACTGTGGCCATTGCTGCTATGAACATTGGAGTACAGATGGCCCTTCTTTTCACTACATTGGTATTTTGGGGGTAAATACCCAGTAGTGCAATTGCAGGGCCATAGAGTAGCTCTATTTTTTAATTTCTTAAGGAAACTCCACACTGTTTTCCAAAGTAGCTGCACCAACTTGCATTCCCACCAACGGTGTAAGAGGGTTCCCCTTTCTCCACATCCTCTCCAACACTTGTTTACTGTCTTGTTAATTTTGGCCATTGTACCTGGTGAAAAGTGATATCTCAATGTGGTTTTAACTTGAACCTTCCTGATGGTAATGATGATGAACATTTTTTCATGTGTCTGTTAGCCATTTGCATGTTTTCTTTGGAGAACTGTCTCTTCATGTCTTCTGCCCATTTTTTGACATGATTATCTGTTTTGTGTGTGTTCAATTTAGGAGTTCTTTATAGTTCTTGGATATAAGCCCTTAGTCTGTAGTGTCATTTGCAAATATCTTCTCCCATTCAGTGGTTTGCCTCCTTGTTTTGTTGACTGTTTTCTTTGCTATGAAGAAGTTTTTGATCTTGATGAAGTTCCAAAAGTTTATTTTCACTTTTGTTTCCTTTGCCTTTGGAGACATATCTTGAAAGAAGTTGCTGTGGCCAATGACCAAGAGGTTACTGCCTATGTTCTTTTTTTTTTTTTTAATGTTTTTTGGTTGTGTGTGTGTGTTTTTTAAGATTTTATTTATTTTATTTGACAGGTAGAGATCACAAGTAGGCAGAGAGGCAGGCAGAGAGAGAGAGAGAGGAGGAAACAGGCTCCATGCTGAGCAGAGAGCCCGATGTGGGGCTCCATCCCAGGACCCTGGGATCATGACCCAAGCTGAAGGCAGAGGCTTTAACCCACTGAGCCACCCAGGCGCCCCTACTGCCTATGTTCTCCTCTAGAATTTTGATAGATTCCTGCCTCACATTGAGGTCTTTTATCCATTTTGAGTTTATCTTTGTGTATGGTGTAAGAGAATGTTCTAGTTTCATTCTTCTACAGATAGCTGTCCAATTTTCCCAGCACCATTTATTGAAGAGACTGTTTTTTTCCCACTGTATAATTTTTTCCTGCTTTGTTGAAGATTATTTGACCATAGAGTTGAGGGTCCATATCTGGACTCTCTACTCTGTTCCGCTGGTCTATGTGTCTGTTTTTATGCCAGTACCATGCTGTCTTGGTAATCATAGCTTTATAGTAAAGCTTGAAATCAGGCAATGTGATGTCCCCAGTTTTGTTTTTTCTTGTTCAACATTTCCTTAGCAATTCGGGGTCGCTTCTGGTTCCATACAAATTTTAGGATTGTTTGTTCCAGCTCTTTGAAAAATGCTGGTGGAATTTTGATCACAATGACGTTGAAAGTATAGATTTCTCTAGGCAGTATAGACATTTTAACAATGTTTATTCTTTTAATCCATGAGCATGAAATGCTCTTCCATCTTTTTGTGTCTTCTTCAATTTCTTTCATGAATGTTCTGTAGTTCCTCAAGTACAGATCCTTTACCTCTTTGGTTAGGTTTATTCCCAGGTATCTTATGGTTCTTGGTGCTATAGTAAATGGAATTGATTCTTTAATTTCCCTTTCCATATTTTCATTGTTGGTATATAAGAAAGTAACGGAAATCTGTATATTGATTTTGTATCCTGCCACATTTCTGAATTGCTCTATGAGTTCTAGTAGTTTGGGGGTGGAGTCTTTTGGGTTTTCCATATAAAGTATCACGTCATCTGTGACCAGAGAGTTTGATATTTCTTTGCCAATTTGAATATGTTCTATTTCATTTTATTGTCTGATTGCTGTTGCTAGGACTTATGGTACTATGTTCTATAACAATGGTGATAGTGGACATACTTGTCATGTTCCTGATCTCAAAGGGAAGGCTGTCAGCTTTTCCCCATTGAGGATGATATTTGCAGTCAGTTTTTCATAGGTAAATTTTATAAAGTTGAGAAATATTCCCTCTATCCATATACTTTGAAGAATTTTAATCAGGAGAGGATGCTGTATCTTGTCAAATGTTTTTCTGCATCAATTGAGAGGACCATGTGGTTCTTCTATTTTCTCTTATTGATTTGTTATATCATATTGATTGATTTGTGAATGTTGAACTACCCTTGCATACCAGGGATAAATTCCACCTGGTCATGGTGGATAATCTTTTTAATGTACTGCTGGATCCTATTAGCTAGGATCTTGTTAAGAATCTTGGCATTCATATTCATGGGGATATTGGTCTGAATTTCTCCTTTTTGATGGGGTCTTTGTCTGATTTGGGGATCAAGGTAATGATGACTTCATAGAAAGAGTCTGGGGGTTTTCCTCCTGTTTCTATTTTTTGAAACAGCTTCAGGATAATAGGTATTATTTTTTCTTTGTATGTAAGTAGAATTCTCAAGGGAATCCATCAAGACTTGGGCTTTTGTTTTTTGGGAGGCTTTTGATCACTGCATCAATCTTGTTACTAGATATTGGTCTATTGAGGTTGTCAATTTCTTCCTGATTCAGTTTTGGAAGTTTATAGGTTTCCATGAATGTATTCATTTCTTTTATGTTGCTTAACTTATTGGCATATAATGGTTGATAATAATTTCTGATGTTGTTTCTACTTCCTTGCTGTTAGTCATGATCTCTCCCCTGTCATTCATAATTTTATTAATTTGGGTCCTCTATCTTTTCTTTTGGATTAGTTTGGCCAGTGGTTTATTGGACTTATTTATTCTTTCAAAGAATAAGCTTGTAGTTTTCTTGATGTGTTCTACTGTATCTCTGGTTTCTAACTCATTGGTCTCTGCTCTAACCTTAATTATGTCCCTTTCTGTGTATGGGATTGGTTTAGTTTGTTGTTGATTTTCCAGTTCTTTGAGGTGTAAAGAGAATTTGTGTATTTGGGACTTTTCAGTTTTTTTGAATGAGGCTTGGATAGCTATGTATTTCCCTCTTAGGACTGCCTTTGTCATATCCCATAGGTTTTGGACCAATGTGTCTTCATTCTCACTGGTTTCCATGAATTATTTAAGTTCTTTGATTTCCTGGTTGATGTGAACATTCTTAAGCAGGGTGGTCTTTACCTTCCAGGTGTTTGAATTCCTTCCAAACATTTTCTTGTGGTTGAATTCTAGTTTCAAAACATTGTGGTCTGAGAATATGCAGAGAATAATCTCAGTCTTTTGGTATGAGTTGAGCCCTGATTCATGACCCAGTGTGTGGTCTATTCTGGAGGAAGTTCCATGTGTGCTCGAGAAGAGTGAGTATTCTGTTGTTTTAGGGTGGAATGTTCTGTATCTGTCTATGAAGTCCATCTAGTCCAATGTGTCATTCAAAGTTCTTGTTTCTTTATTGATTTTCTGCTTGGATGATCTATCTATTACTGAGAGTAGTGTGTTAAGATTCTCTGCTATTAATATATTCATATCAGTATGACTCTTCATTTTGATTAACACCTGGCTTATGTAGTTGACTGTTTCCATGTTAGGGGCAGAAACGTTTACAATTTTTAGATTTTCCTGGTGGATAGACCCTTTAAGAATGAGGTAGTGTCCTTCTGTATCTCTGGCTACAGTCTTTAGTTTAAAATCTAATTTATCTGATATGAGAAACTCTACCCCAGCTTTCTTTTGAGGCCCATTGGCATGAAAGATGGTTCTCCATCCCCTAACTTTCTGTCTGAATGTATCTTTAGGTTCCAAATGGGTCTCTTGTAGACAACATATGAACAGGTCCTGTCGTTTTATCCAATCTGCAACCCTGTCCCATTTTATGGGGGTCTTTAGGCCGTTCACATTGAGAGTGATTATTGAAAGACACGTTTTTATTGACAACATGTTGCCTGTGAAGCCCTTGTTTCTATATATTTTCTCTGTAATTTTCTGTTTTATGATACTCTTGGGTTATCTCTTCCTTTTTAGAATACCCCTGTTAATATTTCTCATAGTGCCAGCTTGGTGGTCACATACTCTTTTAAACCTAGCCAGTTTGGAAGCTCTTTATCTCTCCATCCCTTTTGAATGTCAACCTTCCTGGATAAAGTATTCTTGACTGCATGTTCCTCTCATTTAGTGCCCTGAATATACCTTGGCAGCCCTTTCTGGCTTTCCAGGTTTCTGTGGAGAGTTCTGACGTTATTCTGATGGACCTTCCTCTGTACATAAGGAGTTTCTTTCCCCTAGCTGCTCTCCAAAGCTCTTGTCTAAAATTATGATTCATCAGTCTCACAATGAAGTACCTCCAAATCTTTCTAGGTTTATTGATCTTGAAGGGTATTCTTTCTGGCTCTAGGACACTAATGCTGGTTCCATTCCTCAGATTGGGAAAATTTTCATGGAGAATTTGTTCAACAATATCCTCTAGTCTTCTTTCTTTCTCCTCCCCCTAGAGATCCCAATAATTCTGACTTTGGAATGTTTCATGGCATCATTTATTTCCTTAATTCTCTTTTCATGGCTTCTAAGCTGTTTGCTCCAGGCCTCCTCCTGATACTTTTTCTCTATCAGTTTGTCCTCTAGATCACTAATTCTATCTTCTGCCTCAGTTATCCTAGATGTTAGAGTATTTAGATTAGATTGGATCTCATTGATAGCGTTTTTAACTTCTTCCTGGGTGGTTTTCACTTCTGCCTTTAGGGATTCCATGTTGTCACCAATGGTTTTCTCCAACCTAGCCAGCCATTGCCTGGGTAATTGTTACCCTGAATTGCTTTTCCAACATACTGTTTATGTCCATATCCAATAGTTCTGATGGAGAGGGCATAGTGTCTGAATTTTTCCTCTGTTAGGTGTTTCTCCTCCTAGTTATTTTTGTGAGATGTGGTTCAGGGGATTTATAACTGAATATATCAACCAGGATCCAGGCAAGGTGCACCCTGGAATTCTTCTGAGCAATCAGAAGTCACCAATAAAAGAAAGAGAAAAGAGCATAAGAGAGAGAGAGAGAGAGAAAGGGAGAGAGAGAGAGAGAGAGAGAAAGGGAAGACCCAGCTAGAATGGGTCCCAAAGGTAGGATTTATAAAGTAGATAAATAAAAATGGAGAAACAAAAAGACCCACAAAAGTAAATGACAAGAAAAAAAAAGAAAGAACCCAGCCAAAATGAACCTGAAGGATAAGATTATATAATGCCAGAACAAAAACAAATACACATAAACACTGACAGACGAATAAGATGGGAGGGTGGTTATAAATCCTCCATGTGGGCAAAGAAGGTTAATTTGATTTTCCTGGATGTATCCTGATATCTTTGTTAAAGGACTCAACTTTCTGGGGTACCCAGAGGGCTCAGTGGATTAAATCCTGTGCCTTCAGCTCAGGTCATGATTCCAAAGTCCTGGAATTAATTAATCCCTGCATCAGGCTTTCTGCTCAGCGGGGAGCCTGCTTCCTCCTCCTCCTCTCTCTCTCTCTGCCTGCATCTCTGCCTACTTGTGATCTCTGTCTGTCAAATAAATAAATAAAATCTTAAAAAAAAGGACTAAACTTTCCAGAGAAAAGGGAGATTAAAACTGGATTATATATATATGGGTAGTGTTGATTAGGATAAGAAGATTACCTTGAAGCTTATATCTATATGTATATTAAAAATAGAAAAGAAAAAGAAAAACACAGTTGGGTGTATGAAAAAAGTTCAAGTTAATGGGTTATTATGAAATATGTTATATTAAACCTCTAGTTGTAATGGTAAGTAGGTTTAAAATTAAAAAAAAAAAACAGGAGTAGTGAGAATGAATTAAAAATAAAAGTTGTATCTATGAAATATACAGGTTTTAGGGCAATACCAGGAGCTTAATATATTGTTTTCCCCTGAGCTTGTGATTTTACAGTTGTATGGGAACGCTGTGGTGGTCGTCCTCTCATTCTTCTGGCTGGCTTTCTGGGGGAGGGGCCTGCCACATTATTTTTCAGGCAGCATTGCTTTGGTTGTGTCTTCCTACCCCATATCAAGGGGCAGTGGGGCTCTGTGGAAACTGGTTTTTCAGGCTTTTGTTCTCTGGAGGGTTGTTTTGTTTTGTTTTCTTCTTCTTCTTTTTTTTTTTTTTCGGTTTTTTGGAGGTTTAGTGGAAAGCAAACTGCACCCAGATCTCCATCTCAGAGAGAAGCTTCAGTCTGCTCCCCTCTGGATGGTCCAGAATACACAGACTCCCCCTCTGCAAAATCTGCTGAGCCGTGCAACCTCGCATAGGCAATGCATGTCCCCAGCCACCATCTCAGCGGTTGCCCGAAGAGCCCACTTGTCTCTGCACCCCCGTGCCACTAAAACCATGAGTGATATTGGTCCAGGGAGCCCACTTCTGGTGGCTGCCTTTGCCGGGACTGCTGTCTAGAGTCTAGACCTCAGTTTACCATTACAGGACTCAGCCAGTTCTAGAGACTACAAGTTGACACCTGCATGGAGTGTTCTCAGTCTTTGACGGGGAGTGGGTCAGACCCCAGTCGCACAGTATGCAAAAGTTCTAGGCAGCGTGAGCTGGTGCTGCCACCAGACTCTCTCATGCAGGGGTGTGAGTGTGCCCAGCCCAAGCCATGGTGCAAGCTGCACAACCCCAGTTGCTCCCCTGTACTCTCTCTGTCATGGGTGGTGGCTGCTGGTGGTGGCCAACCTGGGACCGTGGGCTTAGGCTTTGCCCATGACCACCCGATTCCACCAGTTGCCCCTTAAGATCTTTTGCTTTCTTTGAGTGCTTTTAGTCAGACTCCAAGTTAATGCTGGTCCCCAATCACGGGGCACTTCTGTATTATATCATGCGTGTTCAGAGTGTTCTGGTAGATAATTAACTCACTTTAGGGGACCGGTTGAAAGAAGGTCTCCTACTTCTCTGCTCTCCAAAGGCAGATTTTTTTTTCAATTAAAAAAAATATTTATTTTTTAAATTTCTTTTCAGTGTTCCAGAATTCATTGCTTATGCATCACACCCAGTGCTCCATGCAATACGTGACCTTCATAATACCCACCACCAGGCTCACACAACCTCCCACCCTCTGCCCCTCCAAAACCCTCAAATTGTTTTTCAGAGTCCACAGACTCTCATGGTTCATCTCCCCCTCCAGTTTCCCCCAACTGCCTTCTTCTTTCCCTCTCCCCATGTCCCCCATGTTATTTCTTATGCTCCACAAATAAGCAAAATCTTATGATAATTGACTCTTTCTGCTTGACTTATTTCACTCAGCATAATCTCTTCCAGTCCTGTCCCTGTTGCTACAAAAGTTGGGTATTCATCCTTTCTGATGGAGGTATAATACTCCATAGTGTATATGGACCACATCTTCCATATCTATTCATCTGTTGAAGGGCATCTTGGTTCTTTCCACAGTTTGGTGACCGTGGTCATTGCTGCTGTGAACATTGGGGTACAGATGGCCCTTCTTTTCACTACATCTGTATCTTTGGGGTAAATACCCAGTAGTGCAATAGCAGGGTCATAGGGAAGCTCTATTTTTAATTTCTTAAGGAATCTCTATACTGTTTTCCAAAGTGGCTGCACCAACTTGCATTCCCAATAAGAGTGTAAGAGGGTTCCTTTTCTCCACATCCCCTCCAACATACGTTGTTTACTGTCTTGTTAATTTTGGCCATTCTAACTAGTGTAAGGTCTTATCTTCATGTGGTTTTAATTTGAATCTCCCTGAGGGCTGGTGATGATGAACATTTTTTCATATGTCTGTTAGCCATCTGTATGTCTTCATTGGAGAAGTACCTGTTTATGTCTTCTGCCCACTTTTTGACATGACTATCTGTTTTGTGTGCGTTGAGTTTGAGGAGTTCTTTATAGATCCTGGATTCCAGCCCTTTATCTCTATTGTCATTTGCGAATATCTTCTCCCATTTCGTGGGCTGTCTCTTGTTGACTGTTTCCTTTGTTGTGCAGAAGCTTTTGATTTTCATGAAGTCCCCAAAATTCATTTTCCAAAGGCAGATTCTTAACTAGCTGAGCCACCCAGGCACTCCTTATCCATGAATCCTAAATGAAGATTAAGCATATTTGCACAATTTTTTTTAGAGGCATCTTAATAAAAGTACAACTTTTTATAAATGGTAAAAGACTTAAAAATGGCATGGTTAAAGATCTGATTAGACTTCATTACAATGCAATTGATAAGGAAATTAAGCCATTTTAGTGACATGCAACACTTCCAGATAATTACATAATGGAACATTGGATTTCTAGGAGTCTCATATAATTTCAGAATACTTTTTTTATTTTTTTAAAGATTTTATTTATTTATTTATTTGTCAGAGAGAGAGCGAGCACAGGCAGATAGAGTGGCAGGCAGAGTCAGAGGGAGAAGCAGGCTCCCTGCGGAGCAAGGAGCCCGATGTGGGACTCAATCCCAGGACGCTGGGATCATGACCTGAGCTGAAGGCAGCTGCTTAACCAACTGAGCCACCCAGGCGTCCCTAGAATACTTATTTTAATAACATAACTACATAAATAAAATCTAAGAAGGTTTAATATCACATTTTGACAATATTTTCCATGTAATTCAATATGCCAAATAAGCTTAATTAGTTTAATTTTTCACACACACAACTTTTTTTTTAAATTTTTATAAACATATAATATATTTTTATCCCCAGGGGTACAGGTCTGTGAATCACCAGGTTTACACACTTCACAGCACTCACCATAGCACATACCTCCCCAATGTCCATTACCCCAACCCCCTTCTCCCAACCCCCCTCCCCCAGCAACCCTCAGTTTGTGAGATTAAGCGTTACTTATGGTTTGTCTCCCTCCCAATCCTGTCTTGTTTCATTTATTCTTCTCCTACCCTCTTAACCCCCCATGTTGCATCTCCACTTCCTCATATCAGGGAGATCATATGATAGTTGTCTTTCTCCAATTGACTTATTTTGTTAAGCATGATACCCTCTAGTTCCATCCACGTCGTCACAAATGGCAAGATTTCATTTCTTTTGATGGCTGCATAGTATTCCATTGTGTATATATACCACACCTTCTTTACCCATTCATCTGCTGATGGACATCTAGGTTCTTTCCATAGTTCGGCTATTGTACACATTGCTGCTACAAACATTCGGGTGCACGTGCCCCTCCGGATCACTACGTTTGTATCTTTAGGGTAAATACCCAGTAGTGCAATTGCTGGGTCATAGGGCAGTTCTATTCTCAACATTTTGAGGAACCTCCATGCTGTTTTCCAGAGTGGTTGCTCCAGCTTGCATTCCCACCAACAGTGTAGGAGAGCTCCTCTTTCTCCGCAGCCTCGCCAGCATCTGTCATTTCCTGACTTGTTAATTTTAGCCATTCTGACTGGTGTGAGGTGATATCTCATTGTGGTTTTGATTCGTATTTCCCTGATGCCGAGTGATATGGAACACTTTTTCATGTGTCTGTTGGCCATCTGGATGTCCTCTTTGCAGAAATGTCTGTTCATGTCTTCTGCCCATTTCTTGATTGGATTATTTGTTCTTTGGGTGATGAGTTTCCTAAGTTTTTTATAGATTTTGGACACTAGCCCTTTATCTGATATGTCGTTTGCAAATATCTTCTCCCATTCTGTCAGTTGTCTTTTGGTTTTGTTAACTGTTTCCTTTGCTGTGCAAAAGCTTTTGATCTTGATAAAATCCCAAATGAAAACGGACAGCCTCTTCAATAAATGGTGTTGGGAAAATTGGACAGCCACATGCACAACTTTTTTTTAAATTTTATTTTTTGTTTGTCAGAGAGAAAGAGAGAGAGAGCAAGCAGGGGTCACAGCAAGCAGAAGAAGAAGCAGGCTCCCTGCTGAGCAAAGAGTCCAGTGCAGGGAGCCCAATGCTGGACTCTACCCCAGGACTCTAGGATCATGACCTGAGCTGAATGTGGATGATTGACCAAATGAGTCACCCAGGTAGCTCCACAAAATTTTTTTGAAGTGTTCCAGGGACTTGATAGGAATTTCATTTAGATTGTGGTAAAAAACAAAAAGCAAAAACAAACCCCCAACAACAACAACACAACCTTCATTTTAGAATTCTATTTTGGCTCATCTGATCTCGGAAGCTAAGCAGGGTCGGGCCTGGTTAGTACTTGGATGGGAGAATTCGATTTGGGGAAATATGTTTAAAAATATTAAAAGTTTCAAATATTTGATTATGAAATAAAATTTATCTATTTATCCAGTGTAAGGTATCAAAAACAAATATGTAAGTTACATTGTTTTGAGAAAAAATTAGCTCTTTTAATATTAAGTCTTAGATCCCTTAATCAGAGATCTGACAAATATGGTAAATTATGTTGACAAACATAAATTATTCTTTTTTTTCAGGCATTTAATTTAAAAGATAAAAACTTTAGGGGATACCTGGTGTCTCAGTCTGTTGAGCATCTGCCTTAAGCTCATGTCATGATCCCAGGATCTGGGATCGAGTCCCATCAGTGGGCATTGCTCACCAGGCAGCCTGCTTCTCCCTCTGCCTGCTTTTGCTCTCTCATACTCTCTCTGACAGATAAATTTGAAAAATCATTAGGAAAAAAAATTATTCTCTTTCCCTCTCCCTCTGTCCCCATTTTCTCTCTCTCTCTCAAATAAATAAATAAATAAATCTTAAAAAAAATAGAAAAAAAACTTTTGCTTACAATTTCTTAAGGAAAGCCACCAAAAGTTTAAGAAAACTTTTTAACAAAGAGAAAACGAAAATTTGCACCAGTGTACTTTTGATAGTCAAACTCATGCAATTATTTAAATTTATCCTAATTTTAGCTAGTACTGATGACACATAAAATTTCTTTCCAGAGACACCTGGATGATTTAGTCAATTAAGCATCTCACTCTTGGTTTCAGCTCTGGTCGTAATTGATCTCAGGGCTGTGAGATAGAGGCCTGCACTGGGCTCTGTGCTGAGTGTGGAGTCTGCTGGTTTCTCACTCTTCCTCTCTCTCTTCTCCTCCCCATTTCACACACATGCTCTCTCTCTCAAATAAATAAATCTTAAAAAAAAAATCTTTCCAAAGGTTCTATCTTCATAAAACTTCTACAACTTTCTTTTTTATATTCAGTTTTTGACCAAAATTTTCCCCTATAAATAACCAGTCTTACTTTAGGACATGATTTTCTTTTCCCTTAACAAATAGGTATTTTGTTCCTTATCTTTTCCCCCCAAACACAGATCTTACTTTCCTCACATACAGAGTTGTTTCCCTTATTATTTCTAGTAATCTTATATATTTATTAAAATCCTCAATCCTTATAGGGGCCTGGGTGGCTCTGTCAGTTGAGCCATTGACTCTTGGTTTCAGCTCAGGTCCAGATCTTAGGGCTGTGAGATAGAGCCCTGCATTGGGTTCCGTGCTCAGCAGGGAGTCTGCTTGAGATTCTCTCCCTCTTCTTCTCAACCTCCCCATGGCCTTAGCTTAAGTCAGATGCTTAACCCAGGTGCCTCTAAATAAATACAATCTTAAAAAAGGAATTTTTAATGCTTATAAACCTTCATTTTTTTCTTATCAAAAATTTTATTCATTCATTTATTTCAGAGAGAGAGAGAGAGCACAAGCAACCAAAAAATTATGAAATATATTCATAAATTTGCCAATATAAAGAAATCTGGTGTAACATATAATTCACAATTGTTTACTACTTAGTTTACATTAAAAATCAAGGTTTTGGGGTACCTGGGTGGCTCAGTCAATTGGGCATCTGCCTTTGGTTCAGATCAAGCCCCGCATCAGACTCCCCGCTAAGTGAGGAGTCTTAGCCTCGCATCAGACTCCCCGCTAAGTGAGGAGTCAGCCCCGCATCAGACACCCCACTAAGTGAGGAGTCTTAGAGGCGGGGCTTGATCTGAACCAAAGGCAGATGCCCAATTGACTGAGCCACCCAGGTACCCCAAAACCTTGATTTTTAATGTAAACTAAGTAGTAAACAATTGTGAATTATATGTTACACCAGATTTCTTTATATTGGCAAATTTATGAATATATTTCATAATTTTTAGAAACATTTTATAGCACAGTATTAAATAAAGCACAAAATATGTTTACTAACAGACACACACTCATCTTTAGTTTTTCTATAATAAGACAAAAATATATAAATCATGTTTAGTACTTAATGTTTTATTACTTTATCTTGTTTTGAAAAAAATCTAGATTATCAACAAACTTAATTTTACTCATCTTTTTTTTTTTTAAAGATTTTTATTTATTTATTTATTTATTTATTTATTTGACAGAGAGAGATTACAAGTAGGCAGAGAGGCAGGCAGAGAGAGAGAGAGAGAGAGAGAGAGAGAGAAGCAGGCTGTCTGCCGAGCAGGAGCCCGTTGCGGGACTCGATCCGAGGACCCTGAGATCATGACCTGAGCTGAAGGCAGCGGCTTAACCCACTGAGCCACCCAGGTGCCCCAATTTTACTCATCTTGTAACTTAACAAAACTTTTGAACTTTAGGTTACCAAAGACAGAGGAAACTTTATAAAAGTTTACCTACAAATCTTTTTTATTTTATTTACATCTATTTCATTTACTTTTTCTTGAAACTTGTGCTTAGACTACCCACAAAACTCCATGAGGCATATAGAAAAAGTAAAAAATTGTCCTAAGATTTCTTATTTACCAATTTTGAAACAGGAATATAATACAGTTATTTGGGACGCCTGGGTGGCTCAGTTGGTTAAGCGGCTGCCTTTGGATCCGGTCATGATCCCAGCGTCCTGGGATCGAGTCCCACATCGGGCTCCTTGCTCCGCGGGGAGCCTGCTTCTCCCTCTGACTCTGCCTTCCACTCTGTCTGCCTGTGCTCACTCTCGCTCGCTCTCTCTGACAAATAAATAAAATCTTTAAAAAAAAAATAATACACTTATTTGAGTTCTGATAAACAGAAGCAGGAAAAAAAAAGTTTTTTGGAAAGGTTTTTTTTTTTAAATTCTAGTTAACATACAGTATTTTATTTTATTTTAATTATTTTATTTTATTTTGTTTTATTTTTATTTTATTTGCTTTTTCAGTGTTCCAAGATTCATTGTTTATGCACTACACCCAGTGCTCCATGCAATATGTGCCCTCCTTAATACCTAGCAGGCTCACCTAACACCCACCCCTCCCCTCCAAAACCCTCAGTTTGTTTCTCAGAGTCAGTCTCTCGTGGTTCATCTCCCTCTGTGATTTCCCCCAATTCATTTTTCCTTTCCTTCTCCTAATGGGCTCCATGTTCACTTACTTGTGGAGCATAAGGAATAACATGGAGAACATGCAGTGTTATATTAGTTTGGGGTGTACAATATATTGATTCAACAATTCCCTACAACACCTATGCTAATCATGGGAAGTGCACTCCTTAACTCCCCCACCTCCCCCCGGGAATCATTAGTTTGTTCTATATAGTTATGAATCTGTTTCTTGGTTTATCACTCTCTCTTCTCAACCTTTTCTTATTTGTTTTAGTTTCTTAAACTTCACATATAAATGAAATCATGTGGTATTTGTCTTTCCCTAGCTGACTTATTTCACATAGCATTATACTCTCTAGCTCCATTAATGTCATTGTAAATGGCAGATTTCATTATTTTCATTATTTTTTATGTTAGAATAATGTTCCCACATACAATGTGGTTTGTGTGTATATATATAATCTTTATCTATGCATCTATGGATGAACACTTGGGCCACTTCCACATCTTGGCCATTGTAGATAATGCTGCTATAAACATACGGGTATATATATCCCCTTGAATTAATTTTTTGAGATAACTCCATCCTGTTTTCCACTGTAGCTGCACCAGTTTCTACTCTCACCAACAGTGCAAGAAGGTTCCTTTTCCTCCACATCCTCACTATCATTTCTTGTTTCCTATGTTGTTTATTTTAGCTTCGGACAGGCACCAGGTGACATCTCATTGTAATTTTGATTTATATTTCCCTAATAATGAGTGATGTTGAGCATATTTTTATATGTGTTGCCTGTCTGGGTGTCTTCTTTAGAAAAGTATCTGTTCATGTCTTCTGCCCATTTTTAAATTGGATTATTTGCTCTGCAGGGATTGAGTTTTATAAGTACTTTATATAATTTGGATACTAATTCTTTATCTGATATGTCATTTGCAAATATCTTCTCACATTCTGTAGGTTGCCTTTTCATTTCTTGTTGTTTCATTCACTGTGAAGAGGCTTTTGTTAATTTTAACTTTTGTTTCCTTTGCTTCAGGGGTCTTTGTAGAAAAATGTTGTTTATGATTGTGGTTGATGTCAGGGAAATTACTAACTGTGCTCTCTTCTAGGATTTTCATGGTTTCAAGTCACACATAGGTCTTTAATCCATTTTGCGTTTATTTTTGTCTATGGAGTAAGAAAGTGGTCCAGTTTCATTCTTTTCCACATTGCTCTTTGCCAACACCATTTGTTGAAGAGACAATCTTTTCTGTATTGGATATTCTTTCCTACTTTGTCAAAGATTAATCGACCATATAGTCATTTTTGGGTTTTCTATTTCATTTCATTTATCTGTACATGTATTTTTAAAAATTTTTCATTTATTTATTTGACAGCGATCACAAGTAGGCAGAGAGGCAGGCAGAGAGAGGATGTGGAAGCAGGCTCCCTGCTCAGCAGAGAAACAACTTGCGGCTCACTCCCAGGACCCTGAGATCATGACCTTAGCTGAAGACAGAGGCTTAACCCACTGAACCACCCAGGCACCTCTGTATGTGTATTTTTGTACAAGTACCATACTGTTTTAATCATTATAGTCTTTTGTGGTTCCATATAAATTTTAGCATTCTTTGTTCTAGTTTTGTAAAAAATGTTATTGGTATTTTTAAAATTTTTGTTTATTTATTTGACAGACAGAGATCATAAGTAGGCAGAGAGAGATAAAGAGAGAGAGAGAAGGAGGAGGAGGAAGCAGGCCCCCCGCACTGAGGAGAGAACTTGATGTAGGGCTCCATCCCAGGACCCTGGGATCATGACCTGAGTTGAAGGCAGAGGCTTTAACCCACTGAGCCACCCAGGTGCCCCTGTTATTGGTATTTTGATAAGGATTGCATTGAATGTGTAGATTGCTTTGAGGAGTATAGACATTTTAACAATATTTGTTCTTCCAATCCGTGTGTATGGAATGTCTTCCCATTTCTTTGTGTCCTCTTCAATTTCTTCAGTGTTTTATAGTTTTCAAAGTACAGATCCTTCACCTCTTTAATTAGGTTTATTCTTAAGTACCTTATTATTTTGGTGAAGTTGTAAATGGGATTGTTTTTGTAATTTCTCTTTCCGCTGCTTTGTTATTGGTGTATAGAAATGAACAGATTTCTGAATATTGATTTTGTATCCTGGGACTTGACTAAACTTGTTGGTCAGTTCTAGCAGTTTTCTTGTGGAGTCTTTTTGGATTTCTATATATGGCATCAAGTCATCTGTAAATAGCAAAACTTTTACTTCTTCCATATCAATTTGGATGTTTTTTATTTATTTTTGTGTCTGAATGCTGTGATTAGGACTTCCAGTACTATGTTGAATTAAAGTGATGAGAGTGTACAGATCTTTGTCTTGTTCCTGACCTTCAAGGGAAGCTTTCTGCTGTCCATCTTTGTATGATGTGAGCAGTGTGTTTTTCATATTGTAGCCTTTAATTTGTTGAGATATGTTCCCTCTAAATCTACTTTGTTGCAGGTTTTTAATCATGAATGGATGTTTTGCTTTGTCCAATGCTTTTTATTCATCTATTGAAAGGATCATATTGTTCTTATTCTTTCTTTTATTAATGTGGTGTATCACATTGATTGATTTATGAATATTGAATCATTTTGCAACCTGGGAAGAAATCCTACTGATTGTGGTGAATGATTTTTACAAATATATGCTTGGATTCAGTTTGCTAGTATTTTGTTGAGGATTTTTGCACCTATGTTCATCAGAGATATTGGCCTATATTACTTTCTTTTTGTGATGTCTTAATCTGGCTTTGGTATCAGATTAATGCTAACCTCATAGAATAAATTCATATTTTTTCCTTCCATTTCTATTGGTTGGAACACTTTGAGAAAAAATAGGCATATACTGTTCTTTAAACATTTGTTAGAGGGACATCTGGGTGGCTCAGTGGATTAAGCCTCTGCCTTTGGCTCAGGTCATGATCTCAGGATCTTGGGATCAAGCAGAGAGCCTGCTTCCTCTTCTCTCTCTGCCTGCCTCTCTGCCTACTTGTGATCTCTCTCTCTCTGTCAAATAAATAAATAAAATCTTTAAAAAAAGCTATGTTATTTATTTCTGCTGTAACTTTTATTATACCTTCCCTTCTTCTGGTTTTAGGCTTTGTTTGTTGTTCATTTTCTATTATTTTTAGGTGTAAGTTTAGGTTACTTATTGAGCAAGCACAATAAATGTTTTATACTTAATGCTGATAACTCTAAATACATATATATTTTTGTTCAATCAACAACCTTAAATTACCTTTAATAACAAACGTTATCCCAGATATATGAACTTGAAAATCATTTAGGTTAGTTCCTGTCTGTGAATTTTTTTTTCAAAGATTTTATTTATTTATTTAACAGACAGTGAGCGAGAGAGAGAGAGATCACAAGTAGGTAGAGAAGCAGGCAGAGAGAGAGCGAGGCAGGCTCCCTGCTGAGGAGAGAGCCTGCCGTGGGACTTGATCCCAGGACCCTGGGATCATGACCTGAACTGAAGGCAGAGGCTTTAACCCACTGACCCATCCAGGTGCCCTGCTTTCTTTGAATTTTAGAATGTCCAATCCTTGCAAGCACTTGCCTTCAAAACAACTGAATGGAACTCTTTTACATAATAATTTTAGCAGTATAATCCAGAGGTAGAGAAAATATCTCAAATTTATAGTATTCATGGATACACATAGACACACACACACAAGTATAAATGAGACATTAACAAATATTAACTTTGTTTCCACTAAAGTTTTTGGAGAGGATATTATAAACACAATTTTAAAATGTATGTATTTATTTATTTAACAACCAAAAAACCCTACCTATTTCTAAAATTTGAATGACAAGAATTGGTGCTTAGGTCCCAGAGAAAATAGGAGTAGAAAATGTATATCAAAGTCAGAGTGATATTATCTATGCTTTTCTGAAGTTAGATATTGGCCACATATCTTCCTGTTATTAGAGGCATTAGATTCTTGACTAAAAGCTCTTCCACACACAGTTCATATTTTAAAAAGGCCTCCTTGCAGCTTTCCTTCTTCTCCTCCTCCTCGCCATCCTCCTCCTTCTTCTTCTCCTTCTTCTTTTTTCTTCAGTCTCAGGAGATTTTGGGCTATGTTTACATTTCAAAGACATGATAAATTTAAAATTTCAAGGGAAAGAAAAATAATGTAAAGATTTTTTTCTAAATATTTCAGATTTCCAAAGTAATATTGAAAAAGAAAAACAAAACTGGAGGTATGACAGTTCTAGACTTCAAGTTATTTTATAAAATTGTAATAATCAAAACAGTATCATATTGGCACAAAAATAGAACAGAAAACTGAGATATA
The DNA here is from genome assembly GCF_009829155.1 of Mustela erminea. Lineage (NCBI taxonomy): Eukaryota > Metazoa > Chordata > Mammalia > Carnivora > Mustelidae > Mustela > Mustela erminea. The sequence continues at coordinate 24,153,931 of NC_045618.1, read as the reverse complement.
AGCCCACTATTATATGGTCAATTAATCTTTGAAAAGAGAGGAATGAATATTCAATGGGAAAAAGAGAGTCTCTTCAACAAATGGTATTGAGAAAACAGAACAACAACATGCAAAAGAATGAAACGGGTCCACCTTCTTTGACCATACATGAAAATAAACTCAAGATTCGTTAAAGACCTAGATGTGAGACCAGAAGCTTTGGAAATCCTAGGAGATAGCAGGGACAATAAGCTCTGTGACATCAACTGTAGTGATATTTCTCTAGAAAGGGCCCCCGAGGCAAGGAAAATAAAAGCATCAATAAACTACTTGGACTACTTCAAACCAAAAGGCTTTTGTACAGTTAAGGAAACAAACAAGCAAAAAAAGTGAAAAGGCAATCTACAGGTGAAAAGGCAATCTACAGAATGGGAAAAGGTATTTGGAAGTGATCTACTTGATAAAGGGTATCCAAAATATATAAGGAACTGATTCAACTCAATACCCCAAAGCCAACTAATCCAATTTAAAAATGGGCAGAACACGTGGACAGACACTTCTCCAAAAAAGACATTCAGATGACAAACAGCCACGTACAAAATGCTCAAGATTGGGGGCTTGGGTGGCTTAGTTGGTTAAACAACTGCCTTCAGCTCAGGTCATGATCCTGGAGTTCTGGGATCAAGTCCCACATCAGGCTCCTTGCTCAGCAGGGAGTCTGCTTCTTCCAGTGAGCTTTCTCAGCTCATGATCTTTCTTTCTCGCAAATAAATAAAATCTTAAAAACAAACAAACAAACAAACAAACAAACAAAAGAAAAAACCCCAAAACGCTCAAGATTATTTATCTCTGGAAAATATAAATCAAAACCTCAACGAGATATCACCTCTTGCCTGTCATATATATATATATATATATATATATATATATATATATATATATATTATTCAACTATGAAAAAGAATGAAATCACCACCTTATACCAGTTAGAATGACAAAAACTAACAAGGAAAAAACAACAAATGTTGGAAAGAATGTGGAGAAAGGGGAACCCTCTTACACTGTTGGTAGGAATGCAAGTAAGTGCAAGTGCATCCACTTTGGAAAACTGTGGAGATTCCTCAAAAAAAGAGCTACCCTATAACCTGAAAATTGCACTACTGGGTATTTATCCCAATATACAGATGTGGTGAAATTAAGGGTCATATGTACCCCAAAGTTCATAGCAGCAATGTTCACAATAACCAAACTGTGAAAAGAGCTGAGATGCCCTTCAACAGACAAATGGATAAAGAAGATGTTGTCCAGATATATAATGGAATATTACATCTCTATCAGAAAGGATGAATACCTGACTTTTGCATCAGCTTGGATGGGACTGGAGGAGATTATGCTGAGTGAAATAAGTCAAGGAGAGAACGTCAATTATCATCTGCAGAACATAAGGAATAACATGGAGGATATTAGGAGAAGGAAGGGAAAAGTGAAAGGGGAGAGATAAGAGGGGGAGATGAACCATGAGAGACTATGGACTCTGAGAAACAAACTGAAGGTTTTAGAGGGGAGACGGGTGGGGGATATGTGAAGCTGGTGATGGGTATTAAGGAGGGCATGTATTGCATGGAGTGCTGGGTGTTATACATAAACAATGAATCTTGGAACACTACATCAAAAACTAATGATGAACTGTATGGTGATGAACATAACAATAACTAAAAAATTAAAAAGAAAACCAAAATGCTGTCAAGCAAAAAAAAAAAATCTTATTTGCAATGATATGGCTGGAGCTAGATAGTATAATGTTAGGTGAAATAAATCTGCTAAAGAAAGATAAATAGTATATGTTTTCACCCATATGTGGAATCTAAGAAACCAAAAAAAAAAAAAAAATTGTGCAACAGGAAAAAAAAAAAAAAGAGAGTGAGTAACCAAGAAAAAAACCCCTTTTTTAAAATATTTTATTTATTTAACAGAGAGAGAGAGAGAGAGAGAATACAAGGAAGGGGAGTAGGAGAGGGAGAAGCAGGCCTCCTGCTGAGCAAGGAGATGGATGAGGGATTCGATTCTAGGACCCTAGGATCATGACTTGAACAGAAGGCAGACACCTAATGATTCAGCCACCCAGGTACCCCAAGGATAAAAAGCAAAACAAAACAATTAACCTCTTAACTACAGAAAACAAACTGATGGTTTCCAGAGAGGAGGTGGGTTGGTTATGGGGGATGGGGATTAAAGAGTACATTTAGGGGTGCCTGGGTGGCTCAGTGGGTTAAGCCTCTGCCTTCAGCTCAGGTCATGATCTCAGGGACCTGGAATTGATCCCTGCATCAGGCTCTCTGCTCAGCAGGAGCTTGATTCCTCCTCTCTCTCTGCCTGCCTCTCTGCCTACTTGTGATCTGTCAAATAAATAAATAAAATCTTCAAAAAAAAAAGAGTACATTTATTATGACAAAAAATAAAATGATAAAAAATGAAAAAAAGAAAAATAAGAAAGTCTTTCTAGAGTTTCAGGGTAATTGCCATTTAAAATTTACTTTTAGAGGTGCCTGGGTGGCTCAGTGGGTTAAAGCCTCTGCCTTTGGCTAAGGTCATGATCCCAGGGTCATGGGATGGAGCCCTGCATCAAGCTTTCTGCTCAGCGGGGAGCCTGCTTCTCCCTCTCTCTCTCCTGCCTCTCTGCCTACTTGTGATCTCTGTCTGTCAAATAAATAAATAAAATCAAAATAAAATAAAATTTACTTTTATTTAAAGTACAGAATGATTTTGTTCCAATATCCTGATTTTAAAAATAGTATCTGTAAACATTTTCAGAAGAAAAAGTGATGTTTGTAGACTGGCAAAGACAGTCCAGCTTTAATTTTTCCTAATACCCTAAACACCTATATTGTAGCCTGAATATCAAGGGACTTGCCCATCTTTTTAACTAAATTTGATTTTTTAAATCAGAGAGTTTTAAATAAAATGGGATGCAAATAATTTATGCCTTAGTAAAATATGTATAAAGCATTTTATCAAAAACCTTTTTTTCTGGATACACAATTTAACCTTGGTTTTTATTAGTCTGTGAATATTTGGCCTTTTGCAAATCATTTGTACAAGTGCCTAGGAGAAATTTTGGTTATCTATTTCCACAGAAGGGAAGGTTGTGAATATAGCTAAATAATCTTTCTAATTCTCTAAATTAAGTTAGAGACTCTGAAAGTAGAGGTAAAGGGGCCTTAAAATTTAAAACCTCTACTGTTGTCCAGGGGATACTTTTTTGTTTGTTTTTGATTTTGTTTTTAGCATTGTAGGGGTCTAAGATACTACTGCAAAAGACATGTATAGGTTTGCCTAAGGTTAGACAGAGTGTGATTACAGAGCCCTGGAAGATAGGAGCAAAGTTACCCTTATTGGCAGTCTTGGATGCTATTGTTAAATTTGTTTTCTGGCTTCAGCATTTACACTAGCAATCTGTATACCTTGAACCAAAGATTAGGCCAAAATGATTTTGTAAATTTTATTGAGAAAGAGAGTAAAAACTGGAAGATGAGGTCAGATTTTAGGAAGCAAATTTACATTGGTTATGGGCATTTCTTTTTATCTTCTGTCTAAATTATGTTCTTTTGGGGAACATGGTTTGCTCAGTCTGTTAAGTGTCTGCCTTCACCTCGGGTCATGATCCCAGGGTCCTGTGATTGAGGCCAGCACTGGGAATTTCTGCTCATCAGGGAGCCTTCTTCTCTCTCTCCCTCTGCCTGCCACTCTGCCTTGGTGTTCTCTCTCTCTCCTCTCTCCCTGTCAAATAAATAAATAAATAAAATCATTTTAAGAAAAGATTTAAAAGAAGAATTTTTAAAAATTTTATTTATTTATTTGAGATATAGAGAGAGTGAGGGCATGAGTCAGGAGACAGAGGGAGAGGGAGAAGCAGGCTCCCCATTGACCAGGGAGCCTGATTCGAGGCTTGATCCCAGGACCCTGGAATCATGACCCGATCCAAAGGCAGCTGTTCAACTGACTGAGCCACACAGGTGCCCCAAGAAATAAACTTTAAAAAAATAAATAAAGTCTATTCTTTTATCTTGTCAAAGCAATACCTAAGACTAGCTGTTGTACCAATAGAACAATTGAGAGTTTATATATATATATATATATATATATATATATACACATACATGTATGTATATATATATATATATATACATACATGTATGTGTATATATATATATATATATTTAAAGATTTTATTTATTTACTTGACAGACAGAGATCACAAGTAGGCAGAGAGGCAGGCAGAGAGAGAGAGGAGGAAGCAGGCTCCCTGCGGAGCAGAGAGCTCAATGTGGGGCTCGATCCCAGGACCCTGGGATCATGACCTGAGCGGAAGGCAGAAGGTTTAACCCACTTAGCCACCTAGGCACCCCTAATATATATTTTAATACAGGCAATTTAAAGGATCCATCATCCAGTCATTGAGAAGTAGAATCTCTTAATAGTGACTCAAACCAGTAAGACATTTAATGGCTTTTTCCTGCTTTGTTGAAGATTATTTGACCATTGAGTTGAGGGTCCACATCTGGACTCTCTGCTCTGTTCCATTGGTCTATGTGTCCGTTTTTGTACCAGTACCATGCTGTCTTGGTGATCACAGCTTGTGGTAAAGCTAGAAATGAGGTAACATGATGCCTGATACTTTTTACAGCTTTGTTTCTTTTTTTTAATAAAATTATATTTATTTATTTGACAGAGAGAGAGAGAGAGAGATCACAAGTAGGCAGAGAGGCAGGCAGAGTGAGAGGGGGAAGCAGGCTCCCCACTGAGCAGAGAGCCTTATACGGAGCTCCATCCCAGGACCCTGAGATCATGACCTGGGCTGAAGGTAGAGGCTTGACCCACTGAACCACCAAAGCACCCCTGTTTTTCTTTTTCAACATTTTAAAACATTTCCATAGCAATCTGGAATCTTCTCTGGTTTTTCTATAGTGTCATGTGAATATCTTTTCCCATTCCGTGTGTTTTCCCTTTGTTTTGTTGACTATTTCCTTTACTGTGCAGAAGATTTTTATCTTGATGAAGTCCCAAAATTTCAGTTTCAGTTGTGTTTCCTTTGCTTTTGGAGACATGTCTTGAAAAAAGTTGCTGGGGCTGATGTCAAAAAAGGTTCTGCCTTTGTTCTCCTCTAGGATTTTGAAGGATTCCTGTCTTACATCCACTTTGAGTTTATCTTTGTGTATGGTGTAAGAGAGTGGTCGAATTTCATTCTTTCATTCTTCTATACATAGCTGTCCAATTCTACCAACACCATTTATTGAATAGATGGACTTTATTTTTTCCACTGGATATTTTTTCCTGCTTTGTTGAAGATTATTTGACCATAGAGTTGAGGGTCCATATCTGGACTCTACTCTGTTCCATTAGTTTATATGTCATGTCAGTACCAAGCTGTCTTAATGATCACAGCTTTGTAAGAAAGCTTGAAATCAGGCAAAGAGGTGCCCCCAGTTTTGTTTTTCTTTTTCAACATTTCCTTAGCGATTTGGGGTCTTTTCTGGTTCCATACAAATTTTAGGATTGTTTGTTCCAGGACTTTGAAAAATGCCAGTGGAATTTGGATCAGGATGATATTGGAAATATAGATTGCTCTGGGTAGTATAGACATTTTGACAATGTTTATTTTTCCAATCCCTGAGAATGGAATGTTTTCCCAACTTTTTGTGTCTTCTTCTATTTCTTTCATGAGTGCTCTGTAGTTCTTCCAGTATAGATCTTTTATCTCTTTGGTTAGGTTTACTCCAAGATATCTTATTGTTCTTGGTGCTATAGTAAATGGAATTGATTCTCTAATTTCCCTTTCTATATTTTCATTGTTAGTGTATAAGAAAGCAATTGATTTCTGTACATTGATTTTGTACACATTACTGAATTGTTGCTTGAGTTCTAGTAATTTCAGGGGTGGGCAGTGTGGGGACTCCTTAAGAAATTAAAAATAGTGTTTCCTTATGACCCCGCAATTGCACTATTGGCGTTTACCCCAATGATACAGATGTAGTGAAAAGAAGGGCCACATATACCTAATGTTCATAGGAGCAGTGGCCACATTTGCCAAACTGTGAAAAGACCCAAGATGCCCTTCAACTGACAAATAGATACAGAAGACATGGTCCACTTATATAATGGAATATTACTCAGCCATCAGAAAGGATGAATACCCAACTTTTGTAACAACATAGACAGGACTGGAGGAGATTGATTATGCCGAGTGAAAAAAGTCAAGTAGAGAGAGTTAATTATCATACGGTTTCACTTACTTGTGGAACATAAGGGATAACATGGAGGAAATTAGGAGAAGGAAAGAAAAGTGAATTGGGGTCAATTGAAGGGGGAGATGAAGCGTGAAAGACTGCAGACTCTGAGAAACAAACTGAGGGTTTTAATAGGGAGTAGGGGAGGAATGGGTGAGTCTGTTGGTGGGTATTAGGGAGGGCACATATTGCCTGGACCACTGAGTGTGGTGCATAAACAATGAATCTTGGAACATTGAAAAAGCAAAATAAAATTTAATAAACAAAATAAAAAATAAAAATAAAATTGTCAAAAGCTAAAACATATTTTAAAAAATTCTTTCTGTCAAAAACAAACAACAAAAAACCCAAAAATCTTTTAATGGCTTAACAAAAGATGCAAGAGGTGTCCAGGGATCACAGAGATGACACAGTGTCTATGATCCCAAAGTTTATTCCTGAAATTAGTCTAAAAAGCAAAAATCTTTGTTGTACATGTGGTAAAGATGGTATAGTGAAAATGGTATCCCCAGGCTTCCATGAAACTGTGGCATGCTTCCAACCACAAGCCTGTTAATCAGTGATACTGGACAGGGAGTTCTAGAATGGATTTTAAACACTAATAAGCAACAGAGGTTGAAATGACAAAAGTGCCTATGAGTTGGAACCTCTCATGACAAACATCTCTGAGGGTTAGCATAGCCAGACAGAGAATGAAACTCAGATCCCCTGTCTATTTTATTGCCCACCATGGTGTAACCTTGTAGAGACCAAAAAGAATTTTCTCACTGGTCACAAAACCAAGCTCTTATGACACAGAACGAGACAAATGGAAAAAAAAATAACAGTTTTATCTAAGCCTTGGGTCTCTTGGAGCCACACTAATACCTAAAAAAGATATGCTGCAGGTTGGGGACTGTTTGTAGTTTTACAAGGTACTTAAATACACAGAAGTATTTTTGAGGTTGGTGGGAGAGCTAGTGTCAATCTAAACCATTCCATGACCAACTTATCACAGTAGTCTTCTTGAGGTGGCAAGTGCTCTAACTACTTTTAAGTGCTTTACCCATATAGCTTTGTAGCTTTGGTTTCCAAGATATCCCTTAGCAATAAAAAGACATACCACATGAAGGACAAAAGAAAGGAAAACAAAGACTGTCTCATGGAAGAAATGGATCAGTAATCAAAACATTGGTACCAAATTCAACCAAAGAATCACCAGGCCCAAGGATCTAGTTCCACACATATTTTCTTCTGCAAATCTAAATTTAGAAAGATAGAAAAGGGACTCTCTACATTCTTTCTCCATTAGACTCTCTCTGCAGATAGAGATTACAGCAGGTGTCAGATGTCCCAGGATCTCTCAGCTGCAGCAGTGTCCAGCAAATGATGTTCAATGAGTCAAAATGTCCTACTGACTACACCATCTGTTGGGGAATGACAACCTCTGTCTCTTCAAAGGTCCATCTAGATAGCCTAAGAATAAAACTGACATGAGACAGATTAATAGGAGAAAATGGAATTTAATAGGCATATGTATGAGAAATTCACATAGACATGGGAATTCCAAAACAGTCAAAAGAATGAGGTAAATATGCCATTATGACCCAAGGAGAATGGGGTAGGGTCTGGGATTTCAGAAGAAAAAACACACTTTACAGGAAAATAAGAAGAACATATTTTTGGTCATTAGATGTTTGTTCTATTATGCAGATTCACATAAAATGTATCTCTTTTAATAACTCTATTCTGAGGAAAAAAACCCAATTTATATTTTTCTGTGTGATTAAGGGAGAGACAAGTTTCTCTTTGGCCCATATGATGTCAAGTATCTTCAGCTCAAAATAACCCACATTCTGTGGTAAATTCTGGGGGTTCTGTCCTAAACCTCTTTACTCCTTCTTTAGAGGGTAGCATAAGGGATGGATGTATTGTGCCAGGTGGGGAATGAAAGTCCTTCAGTACTCTAAAATTCCTACAAAGGTTTGCATCTCTTTCACATTCTTAGGGGTTGGATAGGCTGGCAGATTATTAACCATAGTTTTGGGGACAATATGAGTCATATCCAACCAGACAACACCCAAAGCCTTACAGCAGTGTCTGTATTTTGAGTTTTCTGTGGGTTCATTTCCAATTCTCTTCCTGGAAGATGCTCCAGGAAAGCCTACAATGTTCTGCAGTAAAGGCAACTCTTTACATGTTAACAGTATATTTTCTTTATTTTTTTAAAGATTTTATTTATTTATTTGACAGACAGAGAATATAAGTAGGCAGAGAGGCAGGCAGAGAGAGAGGGGGAAGCAGGCTTCCTGTTGAGCAGAGAGCTCAAAGCGGGGCTCAATCCCAGGACCCTGGGATAATGACCTGAGGTGAAGACAGAGGCTTTAACCCACTGAGACACCCAGGTGCCCCAACATTATATTTTCAATATAATGGGTTCATATCACTGATGTGGGGAAGGAGAACAGGGATAAATCCCAGACTACCATCCCATGACATACTGTGGGCTATGCAGGTAGTTTTGGGGGAACACTTGAAACATTTATCATTGTCCCTTCCACATGAAAGCAAAGTGACCTTAGTTATCAGTTATAACCTATCTCCCATGAGTCTTCTGGAATATGAAGTAATTTTACAAGAACACTTTTTGTGAAAGCATTAGAGAAAATAATACTCTGTAAGTAACAGAAGACAATAGCCATGGTTAGGGGGCCCTGGGTAGCTCAGTGGGTTGAGCCTCTGCCTTTGGCTCAGGTCATGATCTCAGGGTTCTGGGATAGAGCCCAACATCAGGCTCTCTGTTTGGCAGGGAGCCTGCTTTCCCCTTTTTCTCTGCCTGCCTCTATGCCAACTTGTGATCTCTCTCTCTGTCTATCAAATAAATAAATAAAATCTTAAAAGAAAAGGAATGCCCATGGTTAAAGATATAGTGAGAGTTTCTTATACACCTGGTAAAACAGAAACTTAATTTTTCTGGGTAAATAAAGAAAAACAAAACCTCTTTGTTAATAATTTCTCATCAAGAGCAGACCAATCATCCAAGAAAATTTTGTCTTTTCTAAAATATTTCATTTATTTCTTTGACAGAGAGAGAGAGAGAGAGAGAGACCAACCAGGGGAGCAGCAGAGGGATATGGAGAAGACGGCTATCTGCAGAGCAGGGAGCTGGGCATGGGACTCTATTCCAGGGCCCTGGAATCATAACCTGAGCCGAAGGCAGATGTTTAATGACTGAGCCACCCAGGTTCACACAAAAGTTTGTCTTTTTAATATAGAGAATTCAATCTTATATCAGCATATTTTTTTTAAATTTATTTTTTATTTTCAGCATAACAGTATTCATTATTTTTGCACCACACCCAGTGCTCCATGCAATCTGTGCCCTCTATAATACCCACCACCTGGTACCCCGACCTCCCACCCCCCGCCCCTTCAAAACCCTCAGATTGTTTTTCAGAGTCCATAGTCTCTCATGGTTCACCTCCCCTTCCAATTTCCCCCAACTCCCTTCTCCTCTCTAACTCCCCATGTCCTCCATGCTATTTTTTATGCTCCACAAATAAGTGAAACCATATGATAATTGATTCTCTCTGCTTGACTTATTTCACTCAGCTTAATCTCTTCCAGTCCAGTCCATGTTGCTACAAAAGTTGGGTATTCGTCCTTTCTGATGGAGGCATAATACTCCATAGTGTATATGGACCACATCTTCCTTACCCTTTCGTCTGTTGAAGGGCATCTTGGTTCTTTCTACAGTTTGGCGACCATGGCCATTGCTGCTATAAACATTGGGGGTACAGATGGCCCTTCTTTTCACGACATCTGTATCTTTGGGGTAAATACCCAGGAGTGCAATAGCAGGGTCATAGGGAAGTTCTGTTTTTAATTTCTTTTCTTTTTTTTTTTTTTAAAGATTTTATTTATTTATTTGGCAGAGAGAGATCACAGGTAGGCGGAGAGTCAGGCAGAGAGAGAGAGAGAGAAGCAGGCTCCTGCTGAGCAAAGAGCCCTGTGCGAGGCTCGATCCCACGACACTGAGATCATGACCTGAGCCGAAGGCAGCGGCTTAATCCACTGAGCCACCCAGGCGCCCCTGTTTTTAATTTCTTGAGGAATATCCACACTGTTCTCCAAAGAGGCTGCACCAACTTGCATTCCCACCAACAGTGGAAGAGGGTTCCCTTTTCTCCACATCCTCTCCAACACATGTTGTTTCCTGTCTTGCTAATTCTGGCCATTCTAACTGGTACAAGGTGATATCTCAATGTAGTTTTAATTTGAATCTCCCTGATGGCTAGTGATGATGAACATTTTTTCATGTGTCTGATAGCCATTTGTATGTCTTTATTGGAGAAGTGTCTGTCTATATCTTCTGCCCATTTTTTGATATGATTTTATATTTTTCTTTTTAAAAGACTTTATTTATTAGAGAAAGAGCAAGAGCATATGTGAGAGCAGGAAAAAGGATAGCGACAGGCAAAGGGAGAGGGAGAAGCAGATTCCCTACTGACCAGGGAGCCTGACCCAGGGCTTCATCCCAGAACTCTGGGATTATTACCTGAGCTGAAAGAAGACACTCCACTGACTGAGCCACCCAGGTGACCCCAGATTTTATTTTTAAGTAATCTCTACACCCAATGTGATGCTCGAACTCACAACCCCAAGATCAAGAGTTGCATGCTCCTCCAACTGAGCAGCAAGACACCCAGCAGTCTTCATTTTTAACAGCCCACACCATCATTTTTCCCCTTCTGTCTCTGTGTGCAATGCTTTTTTCTTGATTTGCTCATATTTCCAAGACATGATAAGATTGGTAATTTAAGAGACAGAGAAAGGATGCAAGTTTTCATTGCAAAGAGTTTTGGGGATAATTGCTATTTACAATTTTTCTTTCCAGGAGGCGGGTCAGGATGTAAGTGGAGTAGGAGACCCTATTTCAGCTGGTCCCCTAAGTTGAGCTAAATATCTTCCAAGGCACTGTGAGCACCCACGAAAGCAGCCTGAGATGTAAGATTATACACTTCTGGAACTCTACAGGGGCAGTGGAGAGGTACAGAAGAGTTGGGAGTTCATGGACTGATATTGGAGGATAAACAAAAGAGGGAGAGAACCACCAGAAGCAATCCATTGGGAAGTAATACCCTAATATAAAAGTGTCCTGCACTTAGGGACAAGCATTAGCTTGGAGACTGGTGGATGCAAGACAGGAAGGGATTAATAACAACACTCAAAAAACCCAAAGGGACTTAAGGGACAATTGTAGGGATGGGATGGCTGCAGGCAAAGACCTAAGCCCACAGTCCCAGGATGGCCACAGCCAGTGCCAGCTGCACCTGAGAGAGCTTGACATGAGCTGCAGCCCCTGTTCTTGGGTCTGTAGCCACCATAGCCACCTCTGCTGTGTCCATCCGCCACTACCCAGGCTGAATGCATCCCCACGCATGCCTGACAGAGACTGATGCAGGCTCCAGTTGGCAGTCCTTGGGTCTGCAGCCATTCACTGCCTCCACCCCAGTTGGGGCTAAGTGCATCCTGCATGGCTATGGGCTTCAGAGAGCTGTCCCTGGAGTGGCAGCCACAATGATCACGTTCTCTTAGACTGCTATTGTTCATGCTTTTGGTGGTATGGGAGTACAGAGACAAGCAGGGGTCTTGGGAAACCATGAAGATGGTGATCATGGCTGCGTACCACCTGTGGGACATTGCAGTATTCAACAGAGTTTGCAGAGGGGGAGTCAGTCTGTGTGTTCTGGACCATTCAGAGGGGAGCAGACTATGTCTTCTCTCTGAGGTGGAGGTCTGGGTGTGGACAATTTACTTTGCTCTGACTCTCCAAAAATGTGCAAAAAGATGCCAAAGAATAAAACCTCCAGAGAGCAGAAGCCTGAAAAACCGGTTTCCAAAGAGCCCAGCCCCTTCACAGGGGGCAGGGCAACTCAGCGAATACAAACCAAAAGAACAAGAGGACAACAATGACAGGGTTCCCATAAAACTGTAAAACCCCAACACCAGGGGAAAACAATATATTAAGTTCCTGCTATGAACAGTCTACAGCCTGTTCATAGATAAACATTTTCTCTCTCTTTTTAAAAAATTCATTCTCATTATTCTTATAATTTTATTTTTAACCTACTTACTACTTCAACTCAATGTTTAATACAACATATTTCAAAGTAACTTTTAAACTTGAACTTTTTTCATACATATAACTTTGTTTCTTTATCCTTTTTAAAAATATGTATAGCTGTAAGCTTCAAGGTAGTCCTTATTCCCTAGTCAGTTCTACCCATATATGTATGTATATATATATATGTACATAATATGTATATACCCATATGTATATGTTTATATATCTATATCTATATCTATATCTATATACAGGTTTTTAAAAAGATTTTATTTATTTATTTGACAGAGAGAGAGATCACAAATAGGCAGAGAGGCAGGCAGAGAGAGAAGGGGAAGCAGGCTCCATGCTGAGCAGAGAGCCCAATGTGGGGCTCGATCCCAGGACCGTAGGATCATGACCCGAGTTGAAGGCAGAGTTTTATAATAATCTTTAATATAATTTAAACATGTGTTTTAAAACTTTCTGATTTTACCAATGTTCCAAAATATAACTTTTAAATGAAGTCTTTTTAACTATTTAGGCTTGTTTACTTGGTATGTCAAATAATTTGGGAAACATTGTCAAATAAGTGATGATAAACAAAATTTCATTTTCAATTGCATTGTTATGACAAGTATGGTCTCTGGTACATTTAAGATTCTTATGTTTTCATGGCAATATATTTATTTGCATAATTTCAATAAGAATCTGGTCTTATGACAGGATGCAATTGAAAAGAAGTTCTTTAGAGATCTTCGATATCAGCCCTTTGTCTGTAGTGTCATTTGCAAATATCTTCTTTCATTCCGTGGGTTGCCTCTTTGTTTTGTTGACTGTTTCCTTTGTTGTACAGAAGATTTTGATCTTGATGAAGTCCCAAAATTCATTTTTGCTTTTTCTTCCTTTGCCTAATGTGTCTTCATTTCCAATGTGTCTTCATTCTCTTTAGTTTCCATGAATTGTTTAAGTTCTTCTTTGATTTCCTGGTTTATGTCAATGCTCTTGAGCAGGGTGGTCTTTAGCTTCCAGGTGTTTGAATTCCTTCCAAACTTTCTTGTGGTTGGGTCCCAGTTTCAAAGCATTGTGGTCTGAGAATATGCAGGGAATAATCTCAGTCTTTTGGTATCAGTTGAGCCCCAATTCATGACCTAGTATGTGGCCTATCCTGGAGAGAGCTCCATGTGCGCTTGAGAAGAATGAGTATTCTGTTGTTGTAGGATGGAATGTTCTGTATCTACCTGTGAGGCCCATCTAGCCCCATGTGTCATTAAAGCTCTTGTTTCTTTGTAGATTTTCTGCTTGGATGATCTGTCTGTTGCTGAGAGTGGCATATTAAAATCCCCTACAATTAACATACTCTTATCAATATGACTATTTTGATTAACAGTTGGCTTATGTAGTTGACCACTCCCATGTTGGGGGCATAAGCATTTACAATTGTTAGATCTTCTTTCTGTTTAGGAATGATGTAGTGACCTTCTGTATCTCTGACTACAGTCTTAGTTTAAAATCTAATTTATTGATATGAGAAACGCTTTTGAGGCCCATTGACATGAAAGATGGTTCCCATTCATTTCACTTTCAGCCCGGATGTATCTTTAAGTTCAAAATGGGTCTCTTGTAGACAGCATATGGATGGGTACCATCATTTTATCCAGTATGAAGCCCTGTTCTGTTTTATGGGAGCAGTTGGGCCATTCACACTGAGAGTGATTATTGAAAGGTAAGCTTTTATAGTCATCATGTTGCCTGTGAGGTCCTTGTTTCCATAGCTTGTCTCTATAAATTCCTGTTCTATAGCACTTGTGGGTTCTTTCTTCTTTCATAGAACCCTCTTAATATTTCTTGTAGTTATGGTTTGGTAGTCACATAATCTTTTAGTCTTTGCCAATCTTGGAAGTTCTTTATCTCTCCATCTATTTGGAATATCAGCCTTGTTGGATAGAGTATTCTTGGCTGCATGTTATTCTCATTTAGTGCCCTGAATATGTCTTGCCAGCCCTTTCTGGATTGCCAGGTTTCTGTGGATAGGTCTATCATTATTCTCATGTTCCTCCCTCTGTATGTAAGGGATCTTTCCCCCCTAGCTGCCCTTAAGACATTTTCTCTGAATTTATGATTGCAAATTTTACAATTACATGTCTGGTCGTCTTTCTACCTTCATTGATATTGGGGGCGGGTGCCCTCTATGCCTCTAGGACATGAACACTTTTACATTCCTCAGATCATGGAAATTCTCATCTAGGATTTGTTCAACTATATCTTCTTGTCCTCTCTCTCCCACCACCCCCTCAGGGATCCCAATAATTCTGACATTGGGACATCTCATGGCGTCACTTATTTCTCTACTTCTGTTTTCATGGCTTCTAAGCCATTTGTTCCAGGCCTCTTCCTGGTCCTTCTTTTCTATCAGTTTGTCTTCTAAATCACTAACTCGATCTTCTGCCTCATTTACCCTAACTTTTACAGTATTTAGATTAGATTGGATCTCATTGATAGCATTTCAAAATTCATTCAGATAAGCTCTCACTTCTGCCCTTAGAGATTCTATGTTGGCCCTAATGGTCTTCTCCAACCTAGCCATTGCCTGGATAATTGTTACCCTGAATTCTATTTCTGACATATTGTTTATGTCCATATCCAATAGTTCTTTGGCAGAGGCCATAGTCTCTGGATTTTTCCTGTGTTTGGTGTTTCTCCTCCTAGTCATTCTGGTAAGAGGTGGTTGAGAGTTGTATAGCTGAAAATATCAACCATGATCCAGGAGAGGTACACCTTATTCCAGTGATGATCTTCTGCTTCTGTAGAGGTCCAGAAGTTTATAATCTTATATCTCAGGCAGATTTCATGGTTTTTCAGAAACCATGATATGTAGATATGGTAGATATGTAGCTCAATTCACGGTACCAGTTGAAACAGGATCTCCTACTTCTCCCCCATCTTGCACCTCCTTGGAGCTTGTAAATTTTAGTGAGTCTTTTTTTTTCCCCACTTATGCAAATGGTCGACAGGGCCACCAAAATCCCTTTTTAGGTGCCATATTAGCAATATACCTTTACTGCCTTTTTTTTTTTTTTTAACAGAAAAGTTTTGATTTTTAGATGAGATATTCCAGGTACTTTGTAAGAACTTTACTCATCATTGTCTCCAGAGCATACATTCATTTCAACATATAAATTACTCTACTTTGAATACTCTATTAAAGTTAAAAATTTCTAGTTTAAAAGGCTTGTCACATTTCCAAAGATAATTAGGTAATACGCTTATTAAAATACTGGTTTGCAGAACTGAGTACATTATAGATAGTTCATTAATGTTCTTTATGTGTAACTTAAAGTTAAAATTTGAGGAATTAGAATTTTTATTATCAGAACTACATAGCAAAACCATGTCCAGATGATAGACATACTAACTAATCTATAGATCAAGATAACCTGTAAGACATTTAATAATTCAATCTAAAGGAAAAACAAATTTTAGGAGAGATATTACATGATATATAGGTTAGCAAACATTTGAAATGCTTAATCCTATATTTATTTATTATTAATAATTAATTCATAAATTCAATCAGCTAACATATAGAATATCATTAGTTTCAGATGTAGAGTTTAATAATTTATCAGTTGCGTATAACACCCAGTGTTCATCATATCACATGTCTTCCTTAATGCTCATTACCCAGCTACCCCAGCCATCCACATACATCCCCTTCAGCAACCCTCAGTTTGCTTCCCAGAGTTAAGAATCTCTCATTGTTTGTCTCCTCTCTGATTTCTTCCCATTCAGTTTTCCCTCTCTTCCCTGTTTCTTATGTTCCATATATGAATGAAACCATATGATAATTTTCTTTCTCTGATTGATTTATTTCATTTAACAACACCCTTCAGTTCCATCTCTGTCAATGTAAATGTAGGTATTTATGCTTTTTAAAAAATAGCATATAATGTATTATTTGTTTCAAGGGTACAGGTCTGTGATTCATCAGTCATACACAATACCCAGTGGTCACCACTACACATACCCTTCCCAATGTCAGTCACCCAGCCACACCATCCATCCCACCTCCTCTCCACTCCAGAAATCCTGTTTGTTTCCTACGACTAAGATTCTCTTATGGTTTGTCCCCTTCTCTGGTTTCATTTTATCCTGTCTTCCCCTATGATTCTCTGCCTTGTTTCTTAAATTCCACCTATCAGTGATATCATATAATTGTCTTTCTCTGATTGATTTATTATGCCAAAATAATACCCTCTTATTCCATCCACATCATTGTAAACGGCAAGATTTTTTTTTTTGATGGCTGCTTAATATCCCAGTGTATATATATACATCTTCTTTATCCATTAATCTGTTGAAAGACATCTAGGCTCTTCCATAGTTTGGCTACTGTGGATATTGCTTCTATAAACATTGGGGTACATGTGCCCCTTCAGATCACTACATTTGTAATTTTGGGCTAAATACCCAGTAGTACAATTGGTGAGTCATAGGGTAGCTCTATTTTCAACTTTTTGAGGAAACTCCATACTGTTTTCCAGAGTCACTCTACCAGCTTTCATTCCCACCAACAGTGTAGGAGAGCTCCCCTTTCTCTTTATCTTCACCAACATCTGTCCTTTCCTGATTTGTTAATTTTAGTGCTTCTGACTGGTGTGAGGTGGTATCTCATTGTGGTTTTGATTTGTATTTCCCTGGTGGTGAGGGATGTTGAGGACTTTTTCATGTGTCTGTTGGCCATTTGGATGTCTTCTTTGCAGAAATGTTTGTTTATGTCTTCTGCCCATTTCTTGATTGGATTATTTGTTCTTTGAGTGGTATTCATCCTTTCTGGTGGTTGAGTAACATCCTATATTTTTAATGCAACAAAAGTCCTCAAATATTAAAGTAGGCACATACACCTAATATATTTTATCCTGTGAAAACAAACTGCTGAATCATTTGGTTGTTTCGACATTATTTGGGCTAAATTCACTCTACCTGTGGCAGGCACTGAGCAGTCATAAACGGAAAGTGTAATTGCCTGAACGGAAACACAGCTTAAATAATTTATTTAATACTACTATTCTACAAAGACACAGTAATGCTGTAGTTGACATTTACAGTTGTACAAAGTCTTGCTAAAGATTAGCAAGCTTGATGAGACAATACCAAAAGGTCACAGGTCATGAAGGAACTAAAGAATATCTTAAGTATATGGGTATATCAACACTCCATTTGCATGTTTAGTTTGTAGGAATGTTGATCAATTTTCCCTTCCATAAGATATTATACTCCTCATTACATTGATGACATTATGCTAAATGGAAATAATGAGAGTAACAAGTACTCTAGACTTAATAGCAAGACGTTTAATGGATGTGAATGGATGTATAATTAATGCAAATAAAATCTAGGGAATTCTACCTAAATGAAAATTATAGGAGTCCACTGATTTTGGGGTATATCCAGATATCTCTTTTAAATTTTAGAATAAGTTTGCGCCTGGGTCTTCTTACAATCTAGAAAGAGGCACAACTGCTTGCGAGTCACAACCTTTCAATCAATTATTCAACTTGAACCAGTTTACAGGCCTTGAACTCCTGAATGAATGGGAGGCCTTGATAAAAGACCCTGGAATACTATCAAAATGTATAGTGTTAATTTCTCTTTGAGCTTTCCCTAAAGTAACCTATGGCTTTATACCAGGATAACCGTGCATTGTAGGAAAGGAAATAATCAGACCCTTCATGGACTATTGGATGCTGCTCTGAATGCACACTCTTTCCAGGGTAAATAAACATCACTATAGTCCTCTAGTCAGATTAGGAGTTCATGGTATTCACAGTATCAATAGAGTTTTAGCACAGATCTATCTCACATTGTGTCCAGTTGGTTTATGAACACATGCTATGGTTCTTCCCCCAGTTTTAGAATGTATAATTGGAATAAAAAATATTTTGCAGCTGAAACAATCTTCTTATTGGTTCCTGACCTGAAGAGTGAGGACTATAATGGTAGGAAAGGCCACATATAAGCTATTATAATTGTATGTAAGAATATAGTAATGTAAGAATATAGTGAATAAAGAGTAATACTGCTTTCTTGGTGGGATTTCAGAGATTTGCACCACAAACAAGAACTTTTGAGATGCAGAGATAATTCTTACCCACATCCTCATTCAAGTCTTCAATTTGCCTGAGATAGAAGATATATGGAAAAGGGCAGTGGATTATACCATAAGTTTAGCCAAGATTATATCAGTAGCTCAGCACAAACTTGTTATTCCACCTCTAGCTGTTATACTAGATGTAGTTATTTTGCTTCACATATCCCTGCACTGGTGTGCATTTATTGATATGGCTAGTGCTTTTTATTTATACATTTCCATGAGGCCCACTGGAAGAATTTTTATTACAGCTGGAAGACCAGCAACATACCTGTACAGTCTTACCTCAGTGGTGTGTAAACTTTCAGCCTTATGTATCAATTTAAATATTAGGAATCTTAAAAAAAAAGATTTTAGTTATTTATTATTTAGAGAGAGATCAAGAAAGGGAGGGAGAGAGAGAACAAGCAGGGGTAGCAGCAGGCAGAGGGGTAAGCTGTCTCCTTGCTGAACAAAGAGCCCAATGTAGTACTCAATCCCAGGACCCTGGGATCATGACCTGAGCTGAAGGCAGATGCTTAACTGACTGAGCCACTCAGGCATCCTGATATTAGGGATCTTGATTACTTTTTTTTTCCCCACAATATACATTGCAAAATTATCACATTAATGATATGCTGATAGAACGTCTAGAACATGATTTTCAACTTCTCCACACTTACTGACAACATATTTACATGTCAGAGAGTATGGAATAAGTCTGATTAAAATTCAGAGGTCCTCTACCTCAGTGAAATTTCTGAGTCCAGTCCAGTGTTGTAATACATGTTCAGATAACCCTTTAAAGGTAAATGATTTTTTAAATTAAAAAAAAATTTTTTTTTTTGCATCATACCCCTCCTACATCAGAAAAGGCACACTGCTGGTGGGCTTTTTAAGATTTTGAATACTCTATATTCCTCACAAATAATTTCATTAAATGGTGGTATGCACCTGATTCTTAGTCCTCCTGTACATCCTTTCCTCTCCTAGCTTATACTTAGTCCATCATGGAGATTTTCCTGTGACAACTAACAGAAGAAAAAATGTGGGGCTGGATTATAGATAGTTCTGCACCAGATGCATATACCACCCAAAAGTATGCTACTACCCATCTCTGGGACATCTCTGAAGCACAATGGTAAAAGGAAATCCATCCATGGACAGGACATCAAGAAGTTCACATGATTGTTCTCTTAATTTAGAAGGAGAAATGACTAAACATGTCATTATATATTAATTTATGAGCTCTGGCGAATGGTCAGAGTTTTGAAGGAAAAATAAATGTAAAATTGTTGATAATGACATTTGGGTAAAAAAGAATACGGACAGACCATTTCTATTGGGCAAAAAGACATGAAAATATTTGTGTCCTATGTGAAAGGTTACTAAATGATGACTTTGGGAGAGGAAGATTTCAACAACCAAGTGGGTAAGATGAAATATTACTGTAGATATCAGTCAGATTCTTTCCCCAGCCACCTCTGTCATTGCCCAACATGCTCATGAACAAAGAGGCGATGGTAAGCAACAGACATTATGCATGGACTCAAAAGCCGTATTATACACTTACCAAGTCTGAATGACCAATCTGCCAGCAATGGACACAGCATTAATTTCCTGATATAACACCTGAGGTGTTTAACTTGCTGCCTTTTGGCAGAATAATTATATTCCTATGCTTCCATGAAGGAAGGGGCAGCTTTTGTCCTTACTTCAGCACATCCTTCATTTGGATATAAACGCATTTTTACTGCATGTAATACTTCAATCAATACTACCATCTTTGTACTTATGGAATGAGTTTTCTAATGCCATGGTATTATATTTTATTTTATTTTAAATTTTATTTTTTAAATGAAAAATTTTTTTATTTTTTAATTAAATTTATTTATTCTCAGGATAACAGTATTCATTATTTTTTCACCACACCCAGTGCTCCATGCAATCCGTGCCCTCTATAATACCCACCACCTGGTACCCTAACCTCCCATCCCCCCGCCACTTCAAAACACTCAGATTGTTTTCCAGAGTTCATAGTCTCTCATGGTTCAACTCCCCTTCCAATTTCCCCCAACTCCTTTCTCCTCTCTTTCTCCTCATGTCCTCCATACTATTTGTTATGCTCCACAAATAAGTGAAACCATATGATAATAGACTCTCTTTGCTTGACTTATTTCACTCAGCATAATCTCTTCCAGTTCCGTCCATGTTGCTACAAATGTTGGGTATTCGTCCTTTCTGATGGAGGCATAATACTCCATAGTATATATGGACCACATCTTCCTTACCCATTCGTCCGTTGAAGGGCATCTTGTTCTTTCCACAGTTTGGCGACCGTGGCCATTGCTGCTATAATCATTGGGGTACAGATGGCCCTTCTTTTCACGACATCTGTATCTGTGGGGTAAATACCCAGGAGTGCAATGGCAGGGTCATAGGGAAGTTCTAGTTTTAATTTCTTGAGGAATCTCCACACTGTTCTTCAGTGGCTGCACCAACTTGCATTCCCACCAACAGTGGAAGAGGTTTCCCCATTCTCCATATCCCCTCCAACACATGTTGTTTCCTGTCTTGCTAATTTTGGCCATTCTAATTGGTGTAAGGTGATATCTCAATGTGGTTTTAATTTGAATCTCCCTGGTGGCTAGTGATAATGAACATGTTTTCATGTGTCTGATAGCCATTTGTATGTCTTCATTGGAGAAGTCTCTGTTCATGTCTTCTGCCCAATTTTGATATGATTGTCTGTTTTGTGTGTGTTGAGTTTGAGGGGTTCTTTATAGATCCTGGAGATGAACCTTTTGTCTGTACTGTCATTTGCAAATACCTTCTCCCATTCCGTGGGTTGCCTCTTTGTTTTCTTGACTGTTTCCTTGGCTGTGCAGAAGCTTTTGATTTTGATGAAGTCCCAGAAGTTTATTTTCACTTTTGTTTCCTTTGCCTTTGGAGACATATCTTTTTTTTTTAAATTTTTTATTTTTTATAAACATATATTTTTATCCCCAGGGGTACAGGTCTGTGAATCACCAGGTTTACACACTTCACAGCACTCACCAAAGCACATACCCTCCCCAATGTCCATAATACCACCCCCTTCTCCCAAACCCCCTCCCCCCAGCAACTCTCAGTTTGTTTTGTGAGATTAAGAGTCACTTATGGTTTGTCTCCCTCCCAATCCCATCTTGTTTCATTTATTCTTCTCCTACCCACTTAAGCCCCCATGTTGCATCACCACTTCCTCATATCAGGGAGATCATATGATAGTTGTCTTTCTCTGCTTGACTTATTTCGCTAAGCATGGAACTAGAGCGTATCATGCTTGGAGACATATCTTGAAAGATGTTGCTGTGGCTGATATCGAAGAGATTACTGCCTATGTTCTCCTCTAGGATTCTGATGGATTCCTGTCTCACGTTAAGGTCTTTTATCCATTTTGTGTTTATCTTTGTGTATGGTGTATGAGAATGGTTGAGTTTCATTCTTCTACATATAGGTGTCCAGTTTTCTCAGCACCATCCTTTGGAGACATATCTTGAAAGAAGTTGCTGTGGCTGATATCAAAGAGATTACTGACTATGTTCTCCTCTAGGATTCTGATGGATTCCTGTCACACGTTGAGGTCTTTTATCCATTTTGAGTTTATCTTTCTGTACGGTGTAAGAGAATGGTGGAGTTTCATTCTTCTACTTATAGCTGTCCAGTTATCCCAGCACCATTTATTGAAGAAACTGTCTTTTTTCCACTGTATATTTTTTCCTGTTTTGTCGAAGATTATTTGCCCATAGAGTTGAGGGTCCATATCTGGGCTCTCTACTCTGTTCCACTGGTCTATGTGTCTGTTTTTATGCCAGTACCATGCTGTCTTGGTGATCACAGCTTTGTAGTAAAACTTGAAATCAGGTAACGTGATGCCCCCCGTTTTATTTTTGTTTTTCAACATTTCCTTAGAGATTCGGGGTCTCTTCTGATTCCACACGAATTTTTTGATTATTTGCTCCAGCTCTTTGAAGAATACCGGTGGAATTTTGGTTGGAATGGCATTAAAAGTATAGATCTATCTAGGCAGTATAGACATTTTAACAATGTTTATTCTTCCGATCCAAGAGCATGGAATGGTCTTCCATCTTTTTGTGTTTTCTTCAATTTCTTTCATGGGTCTTCTGTAGTTCCTCGAGTACAGATCCTTTACCTCTTTGGTTAGGTTTATTCCCAGGTATCTTATGGTTCTTGGTGCTATAGTAAATGGAATCGATTCTCTAATTTCCCTTTCTGTATTTTCATTATTAGTGTATAAGAAAGCCATTGAGGACCGTGTGGTTCTTCTCTCTTCTCACATTAATTTGTTTTATCACATTGATTGATTTGCAAATGTTGAACCATCCTTGTAGCCCAAGGATGAGTCCCACCTGATCATGGTGGATAATCTTTTTAATGTGCTGTTGGATCCTTTTTGCTAGGATCTTGTTGAGAATCTTAGCATCCATATTCATCAGTGATATTGGTCTGAAATTCTCCTTTTTGGTAGGGTCTTTGCCTGGTTTGGGGATCAGGGTAATGTTGGCTTTGTAGAAAGAGTCTGGAAGTTTTCCTTCTGCTTCAATTTTTTGAAACAGCTTCAGGAGAAAAGGTGTCTTCTTTGAAAGGATCGGAAGAATAAACATTGTTAAAATGACAATACTGCTTAGAGCAATATATACTTTTAATGCCATTCTGATCAAAATTCCACCGGTATTCTTCAAAGAGCTGGAGCAAATAATCCAAAAATTTGTATGGAATCAGAAGAGACCCCAAATCGCTAAGGAAGCTGGGAGCATCACGTTACCTGATTTCAAGCTTTATTACAAAGCTGTGATCACCAAGACAGAATGGTACTGGCATAAAAACAGACACAAAGATCAGTGGAACAGAGTAGAGAGCCCAGATAGGGACCCTCAACTCTATGGTCAATTAATCTTCGAGAAAACAGGAAAAAATATACAGTGGAAAAAAGACAGTTTCTTCAATAAATGGTGCTGGGATAACTGGACAGCTATAAGTAGAAGAATGAAACTCCACCATTCTCTTACACCGTACAGAAAGATAAACTCGAAATGGATAAAAGACCTCAACGTGTGACAGGAATCCATCAGAATCCTAGAGGAGAACATAGTCAGTAATCTCTTTGATATCAGCCACAGCAACTTCTTTCAAGATATGTCTCCAAAGGCAAAGGAAACAAAAGTGAAAATAACCTTTTGGCACTTCATCAAAATCAAAAGCTTCTGCACAGCAAAGGAAACAGTCAAAAACAAACAAACAAACAAACAAACAAACATGCAACCCACGGAATGGGAGAAGATATTTGCAAATGACAGTACAGACAAAAGGTTCATCTCCAGGATCTATAAAGAACTCCTCAAACTCAGCACACACGAAACAGGCAAACATATCAAAAATTGGGCAGAAGATATAAACAGACACTTCTCCAATGAAGACATACAAATGGATATCAGACACATGAAAACATGTTCATCATCTCTAGCCCTCAGGGAGATTCAAATTAAAACCACATTGAGATATCACTTTACACCAGTTAGAATGGCTAAAATTAACAAAACAGGAAACAACATGTGTTGGAGAGGATGTGGAGAAAGGGGAACCCTCTTCCACTGTTGGTGGGAATGCAAGTTGGTGCAGCCTCTTTGGAGAACAGTGTGGAGATTCCTCAAGAAATTAAAAATAGAACTTCGCTTTGACCCTACAATTGCACTCCTGGGTATTTATCCCACAGATACAGATGTCGTGAAAAGAAGGGCCATCTGTACCCCAATGTTTATAGCAGCAATGGCCATGGTCGCCAAACTATGGAAAGAACCAAGATGCCCTTCAATGGACGAATTGATAAGATGTGGTCCATATACACTACCGAGTATTATGCCTCCATCAGAAAGGATGAATACCCAACTTTTGTAGCAACATGGAAGGGACTGGAAGAGATTATTGTGAGTGAAATAAGTCAAGCAGAGAGAGTCAACTATCATATGGTTTCACTTATTTGTGGAGCATAACAAATATCATGGAGGACAAGGGGTCTTAGAGAGGAGAAGGGAGTTGGGGTAATTTGGAAGGGGAGGTGAATCATGAGAGACTATGGACTCTGAAAACAACTGAGGAGTTTGAAGAGGCGGGGGTGTGGGAGGTTGGGGTACCAGGTGGTGGGTATTATAGAGGGCACAGATTGCATGGAGCACTGGCTGTGGTGAAAAAATAATGAATACTGTTTTTCTAAAAATAAATAAATTAATTTAATTTAAAAAAATAAAATAAATAAAAGTTGTCCTATGAAGTAGTGATTGTTCTCTTGTAGTTTTTTTTTTTTTTTCTTCCTTTCTTGGTTGGTTTTCTGGGGTTGGTTTTCTGCCACGTGGGTTTTCAGTCAATGATGTTCCCTGAGTTAAGTCCCCCCACCACCCTCAAAGGGGTGGGCTCTGAGGAAACTGGTTTTTTTCATGCTTTTGTTCTTTGGTGGTTTTTATATTTGTTCTTTTTTTTTTTCTCTCACCTTGACCGCTTTTGATGGTTTCTGCAGTTTTAGATGAAAAACTGCATTCTGACCTCCCTCTCAGAAAGAAGCCTCAGTCTGGCTGCAGAGCCCACATAAGTTCCCCCTTGGCCACTTGCAGAGGAGGTTCCAAGTCACAGTCCCTGAGGACGCAGGATCTTTTGCTTGTACCCAAAACCACGACAGTGGCAGCGGCGGCTGTCTCGGCAGCTCCAGACTGCCAGAGAGGTTCCAAGCAGCGATTGCACACTGAGATTTTCCTGCTGGCCAGGGCTGGGAGTGCCTGGTCTTTCTGGGTCTAAAAGCACTCAGCTTGTGCTCACCTCTTTCAGGGGAGGCTGTGGGTCGCGCACGCATTTCAGACTCTGAGAATGGGGAGCAGGCCTGAAAGCACCAGGCTGGGCCTTCGCACACCTCTTTCAGGGGAGAGTTTGGGGCGCACCTCTTAGGCTCTGAAGCAATGGCGCAGGTCAAAGAGCGCTGGCTGGGCCTTTGTGTACCTCTATCAGGGGAGAATGAGGGGCGCGCGCATCTCAAGCTGTATAGCAGGGCTTGCGCGTTCTGTCCTCTGGCAAGGCTCCCAGCCCCTCACAGGAGATGGACCCCACGCATTCTTGGGTGCACTGGCTTAAGGCCCAAGACCTGGCTTCTCCGCTGCACTCTCTCTGGCTTAGCGCCAGGGGAGGCTGTCCTTGGACCAGGGACTTAAGCCCCTGTCCCCAGCCGGCCAATTCCCACAATTTTCCCCCTGCGATCGTTTGCTCTTTTGAAGTACTTTCAACCAGTCTCCAAGTTAATGCTGGTCCCCAGAAGCAGGGCGCTCTCGCTCGTATTAGGGGTATTACTTTCCAACTTGTCACTTCTGGTGGGTCCCTCCCCCGTTTGTTTATCTTCCAGTATCAGTTTGCCGTTCCCACTCCGCTTTACCTGCCCACTGGCATTTTCTGCTCCTGTAGAGATCCAGATGTGTATAATTCTGATCTCAGGCTGATTTCATGGGTGATTGGAGTTCTTTGGTTGGTAATCAGCTCACTTTAGGGTACAGGTTTAAAAGGCGCCTCCTCCTACTTCCTCACCATCTTGTCCTTCCCTCTACTCTTGTCATTTACTTTTGTCCGTTCTTTTGTTTGTCTGTTTTTGTTTGTATACTTTATAAATCTTACCTTTGGGGCCCATTCGGGCTGGGTCTTCTCTTTTCTTTTCTTTTTTTTTTCCCTCTCACTCCCTTTCCCTTTTTTCCTTTTTTTCCTTTCCTATTGGTGGGGACTCCCGATTGCTCAGAAGCATGCCAGAGTGCACCTTGCCTGAACCACTGTTGATACTTACAACTACACATCCCTTCAGCCATCTTTCACATAAATGACTAGGAGGAGGAATTCCCAACAGAGGAAAAATTCACAGCCTGGGCCCTCTCCATCAGAGCTTCTGGATATAGACATAAACAGTATGTTGGAAAGGGAATTCAGATTAACAATTATCCAGGCAATAGCTAGGTTGGAGAAAGCCTTTGATGACAAAATGGAATTGATTAGGCAGAAGTGAAAGCCACCAGGGATGATGTTAACAATGCTCTCAATGAGTTCCAATCTAATCTATATTCTCTACCAGCTAGGGTAACTGAGGCAGAAGATAGAATTAGTGATCTAGAGGATAACAGATAGAGAAAAAGGATCAGGAGGAAGCCTGGAAGAAACAGCTTAAAAGCCATGAAAACAGAATTAGGAAAATAAATGATGCCATGAAACATTCCAAAGATGGAAGACAAAAAGATGGAAGGCCATGAAACATTCCAATGTCAGAATTATTGGAATCCCTCAGGGGGAGAAAAAATAAATAAGACTAGAAGATATAGTTGAACAAATTCTCCATGAAAATTTTCCCAATCTGGTGAATAGAACCAGCGTTTGTGTCCCAGAGGCAGAAAGGTTTCCCCCAAGATCATACAATCTAGAAAGACCACGAGACACCTGATTGTGAGAATGATAAATTGTAATTTTATTTATTAAAAAAAATATTTTTATTTATTTATTTGGCAGAGAGAGATCACAAGTAGGCAGAGAGGCAGGCAGAGAGAGAGGGGGATGCAGGCTCCCCGTTGAGCAGAAAGCCTGATGTGGGGCTCGATCCTAGGACCCTGGTATCATGACCTGAGCTGAAGGCAGAGGCTTTAACCCACTGAGCCACACAGGTGCCCCAATAAATCATAATTTTAGAAAGGAGCTCTTGAAAGCAGCTGGGGAGAAGAGATTCCTTAGGTACAGAAGACGGCCCATCAGAATAACGTCAGACCTGTCCACAGTAACCTAGCAATCCAGAAAGGGCTGGTAAGGTGTATTCAGGACACTAAATGAGAAGAACATGCAGCCAAAAACACTTTATCCAGCAAGACTGACATCCAACGTGGATGGAGAAATAGAGAGCTTCCAAGAAAGACAAGGTTTAAAAGAGTATGTGACCACCAAGCTGGCACTGCAAGAAATATTAAGGGTGGTTCTATAAAAGAGGAAAAAACCCAAGAGTATCATTGAACAGAAATTTATGGAGACAATCTATAGAAACAAAGCTTTTACAGGTAACACGATGTCAATAAAAACGTATCTCTCAATTATCACTCTCAACGTGAATGGACTAAATGTGCCCATAAAATGGCACAGGATTGCAGATTGGATAAAATAACAGAACCTATTCACATGTTTTCTACAAGAGACATATTTAGAACCTAAGGATACACCCAGACTAAAAGTGAAAGAATGGGGAAGTATCTTTCATGCCAATGGGCCTCAAAAGGAGGCTGGGGTAGTGGTTCTTATACCAGATAAATTAGATTTTAAACTGAAGACTGTAGTCAGAGATACAGAAGGACACTAGATGCAGAAGGACACTACCTCTATACAGAAGGACACTATTCTTAAAGGGTCTATCTACCAATAAGATCTAACAATTGCAAATATTTATGTCCCCAGTACAGTAGCAGCCAACTACATAAGAAAACTGTTCAAGATAAAGGGTCATATTGATATGAATACATTAATAGTAGGAGATCTTAACACACCACTCTCAGTAATAGACAGATCATTCAAGCAGAAAATCAATAAAGAAACAAGAGCATTGAATGACATTGGACCAGATGGACCTCATAGATATATACAAAACATTCCACCCCAAAACAAAAGAATGCACATTCTTCTCAAATGTACATGGAGCCTTCTCCAGAATAGAACACATACTAGGTCACAAGTCAGAGCTCAACTGATACCAAAAACTTGAGACTATTCCCTATATATTCTCAGATCACAATGCTTTGAAACTGGAGCTCAACTGCAAGAAAAAAGTTTGGGAGGAATTTAAACACTTGGAAGTTAAGATCACCTTGCTTCTTGCTTAAGAATGTTTGGATCAACCAGGAAATCAAAGTAGAACTTAAACAATTCATGGAAACCAATGAGATTGAATACACTTCAGTCAAAAACCTATGGGATACAGCAAAGGCGGTCC
Organism: Mustela erminea; assembly: GCF_009829155.1. Taxonomy (NCBI): domain Eukaryota; kingdom Metazoa; phylum Chordata; class Mammalia; order Carnivora; family Mustelidae; genus Mustela; species Mustela erminea. Next base: position 24,125,414 of record NC_045618.1, on the reverse strand, counting down.
TAAGGGAAATACATAGCCATCCAAACATCCCTCAAAAAATTGAAAAATCTGGAATACACCAGCTGTCTTTACACCTGAAAGAACAGGACAATCAAAAAAAATTAAGCCAACTCCACACACAATAAGGGAAATAGTAAAGATTAGAGGAGAAATCAATGAGATAGAAACTAGAGATACAGTAGAACACATCAACAAAACTAGAAGCTGTTTTTTTGAAAGAATCAATAAGATAGATAAACCATTGGCCAAACTAATCCAAAAGAAAAGAGATAAGATTCAAATTAATAAAATTATGAATGAAAAGGGAGAGAACACAACTAACACCAGGGAAATAGAAACAATATCTGAAATTATTATCAACAGTTTAAGCAACCTAGATGAAATGGATGCATCCCTGGAAAACTATAACTTTCCAAAACTGAATCAAGAAGAGACTGACAACCTGAATAGATTAATATCTAGTAACCAGATTGAAGCAGTGATCACAAACCTATTTTCCTGAAGCTGTTTCAAAGAATCAAAACAGAAGGAAAACATCCAGACTACTTTTATGAAGCCAGAATTACCCTGATCCCCAAACCAGGCAAACCTGATCCCCCACCACAAAAGAGAATTTCAGAGCAGTATCCCTGATGAATATGGATGCTAAGATTCCTCAACAAGATCCTAGCTAATAGTTCCAAAAGTACAGTGAAAAGATTATCCACCATGACCAGGTGGGATTCATCCTTGGGCTACAAGGATGGTTCAACATTTGCAAATCAATCAATGTGATACAACAAATTAATATGAGAGGAGAGAAGAACCACAGGGTCCTCTCAATTGATGCAGAAAAGGCATTTGACAAAATCCAGCCTCTGTTCCTGATTAAAATGCTTCAAGTAGAGGTAAGATTCCTTGACTTCATAAAGTCTATCTATGAAAAACGCACAGCGAATATCATCCTCAATGGGAAAAAGCTCACAGCCTTTTCTTTGAGATCAGGAACACGACAAGGATGCCCACTCTCACCACTCTTGTTTAACATAGTATTAGAAGTCCTAGCAACAGCGTTCAGACAACAAAGAGAAAAAAAGCTATTCTAACTGGCAATGAAGAAGTCAAACTCTCTCTTCACAGATGACATGATTCGTTATACAGGAAACCCAAAAGATTCTACCCCCAAACTACTAGAACTCATACAGCAATTCAGCAATGTGGTAGGATACAAAATCAATGTACAGAAATTAGTGGCTTTCTTATACACTAACAATGAAAATACAGAAAGGGAAATTAGAGAACCAATTCCACTTACAATAACACCAAGAACCATAAGATTCCTGGGAATAAACCTAACCAAAGAGGTAAAGGATTGGTACTCGACAAACTACAGAACACTCATGAAAGAAATTGAAGAAGACACAAAAAGATGGAAGTCCATTCCATGCTTATGGATCAGAAAAATAAACATTGTTAAAATGTCTACACTGCCTATAGCAATCTATACTTTCAATGTCATTCCAATAAAAATTCCACTGGCATTTTTCAAAGAGGTGGAGAAAATGATCCTAAAATTTGTATGGAATCAGAAGAGATCCCGGATTGCTAAGGAAATGTTGAAGAAAGAAACAAATTTGGGGGCATAACTTTGCCTGATTTCAAACTTTACTGCAAAGCTGTGATCACCAAGACAGCATAGTACTTGCACAAAACAGACACATAGACCAGTGGAACAGAGTAGACAGCCCAGACATGGACCCTTAACTCTTTGTCTTTGACAAAGCAGGAAAAAATATACAGTGGAAAAAAGACAGTCTCTTCAATAAATGGTGCTGGGAAATTGGACAACAATGTGTAGAAGAATGAAACTTGACCATTCTCTTACACCATACACAAAGATAAACTCGAAATGGATAAAAAACTCAACGTGAGACAAGAATCCATGAGAATCCTAGAGGAAAATACAGGTAGTAACCTCTTCAACAGCCACAGCAACTTCTTTCAAGATATTTCTCCAAAGGCAAGGGAAACGAGTGAAAATGAATTTTTGGGACTTCATCAAGATCAAAAGCTTCTGCACAGCAATGGAAACCATCAACAAAACAAAGAGACAACCCACAGAATGGGAGAAGATATTCACAAATGACAAATACAGACAAAGATCTGATGTTCAGATCTATAAAGAACTTCTCAAACTCAACACACAAAAAACAGATACTCATCTCAAAAAATGGGCAGAAGATATGAACAGACACTTCTCCAATGAAGACATATAAATGTCTAACAGACACATGAAAAAATGTTCATCGTCACTAGCCCTCAGGGAAATTCAAATCAAAACCACATTGAGGGGGTGCCTGGGTGGCTCAGTGGGTTAAAGCTTCTGCCTTCAGCTCAGGTCATGATCCCCAGGTCCTGGGATAGAGCTCCACATTGGGCTCTCTGCTCAGCAGGGGGCCTGCTTTCTCCTCTCTCTCTGCCTACCTCTCTGCCTACTTGTGATCTGTGTCTGTCAAATAAATAAATAAATAAAATCTTTAAAAAAACTACATTGAGATACCACTTTATACCAGTTAGAATAGCCAAAATTAGCAAGACAGGAAACAACATGTGTTGGAGGGGATGTGGAGAAATGGTAACCCTCTTACACTGTTGTTGGGAATGCAAGTTGGTGCAGCCACTTTGGAGAACAATGTGGAGATTCCTCAAGAAATTAAAAATAGAGCTTCCCTATGATCCTGCAATTGCACTACTGAGTATTTACCCCAAAGATACAGATGTCATGCAAAGAAGGGCCATCTGTACCCCAAAGTTTATAGCAACAATGGCCACAGTTACAAACTGTGGAAAGAACCAAGATGCCCTTCAATGGATGAATGGATAAGGAAGATGTGGTCCATATACATTATGGAGTATTATGCCTCCATCAGAAAGGATGAATACCCAACTTTTGTAGCAATAGGGACAGGACTGGAAGAGACTATGCTGAGTGAAATAAGTCAAACAGAGTCAATTGTCATATGGTTTCACTTATTTGTGGAGCATAACCAATAGCATGGAGGACAAGGGGAGATGGAGAGGAGAAGGGAGTTGTTGGAAATTGGAAGGGGAGGTGAACCATGAGAGACTATGGACTCTGAAAATCAATCTGAGGGTTTTGAAGGGGTGGGGGGTCAGATGTTGGGGGAACCAGGTGGTGGGTATTGGAGAGGGCACGGATTGCATGGAGCACTGGGTGTGGTGCAAAAACAATGAATACTGTTATGCTGAAAAAAATTAATTAATTAATTTAAAAAATGCATGTAAAAAAAATAACATGAGTATTTTTCACAGAACTGGAACAAACAATTCCAAAATTTATATGGAACCAAAAAAGACCCTGAACAGCCCGAGTAAAGTTGAAAGAGAAAACCAAATCTGGAGGTATCACAATTCCAGACTTCAAGCTCTATTAAAAATATGTAATCATCTAGACTGTATGGTATCATCACAGATACAGAAATATAGATCAATGAAATAGAATAAAGAACCAATAATTTACTCACAACTATACAGTTAACAAATATTTGACAAAGTTGTAAAGAATATCCTATTGAAAAAAGATAATCTCTTCAACTAATGCTCTGTGAAAAACTGGACAACAAAGATGCAGAAAAATGAAACTGGACCACTATCTTACAGCATACACAAAAATAAACTAAAAATGGATATAATACCTAAGTGTGAGAAAGGAAATAATCAAAATACTAAAGTAGAACTCAGGTAGCAATCTCTTTGACATTGGTTCTAACAATTCCCTATTAGACAAATCTCAGGAGGCAAGTGAAACAGAAGCAAAGATGAACTATAGGGATTTCATTAATATAATATTTTTCTTCACTTCATAAGGAATAATCAACAAAACTAAAAGGCAACCCATGGATTGGGAGAAGATATTTCCACATGATATATTTAATAAAGGTTAGTATCCAAGGTCTATAAAGATCATGTCAAAGTCAACACACCAGTTGACTTAAAATTTTTAATTTAAATTTAAAATCCAGTTAAGAAATTAGCAGAAGACATAAATAGACAATTTTTCCAAAGAAGACACAAATATCTAACAGACACATGGAAAAACGCTCAGCATCACTCATCACCAGGGAAATACGAATGAAAGTCACAATGGGATTCCCCCTCACACTTGTCAGAATGGCTAAAATTAACAAGTCAGGAAACAACAGATGGTGACAATGACGTGGAGAAAGGGGAACTCTCTTAAATTGTTGATTGGAATGCAAACTGGTATGGCCATTCGGGAAAACAGTATAGAGGTACCTTAAAATGTTACAAATAGAGCTACCTTATGACATAGCAATCGAGACTAATGGGTATTTATCCAAGGTATACAAACATATTAATTTGAAGGGGCACTGGCACCCCAATTTTTATAGCAGCAATCTCCACAATAGCCAAAATATGGAAATAACCCAGATATTCATCAACAAATGTGGATAAAGAACAAGTCATATATATATATATATATATTCCATATACATTAACTATATATTATATATCATATATTTCATTTTATATATTCATTATATTATATATTCATTAATATTTATACATATATGTATATGTATATTGGCCATCAAAAAGAGTGAAATTTTCCCATTTGCCATGATAAGAATGGTATTAGGGTATTATGCTAAGTGAAAGAAGTCAGCCAGAGAAAGAAATATGCCATATGATTTCACTCATATGTGGAATTTAAGAAACCAAACAGATGAACATAGGGGAAGGAAAGGACAAATAAAATAAGAGGAAAACCGAGAGGGAGACAAATCATAAGACTCCTAACTATAGGGAACAAACAGGTTTGTTGTGCAGGAGGTGGGGGAATGGCATAAGTGGGTGATGGATATTAAGGAGGACACATGTTGTAATGAGCACTGGTGTTCATATGGAACTGATGAATCACTAAACTCCATCCCTGAAATGAATACTATACTCTATGTGAACTAACTTGAATTTAAATAAAATCTTGAAAGGAAAAATAAAAGTTTTGTCAAACAAAGAATCTTCTTCAGCCCCTCCCTTGTTCAAGAAAAGAAGAGAGATATTACCCTTTTCTTTGAAAAATATAAATGAATTTTTCTTTGCTTCTCATTTTCCATCAAAGAGAATCAAAATCTGACTAATTTATTTGCAAAATAAATCCAGTTATTAAAGTTGGTCTGATTATTCAGAGAAGTGCAGTAAGAGTAGTGACAACACTTGTAGGTCTCTTGAGGGTTTTATTTTTTGATGGAACTTTTCATAAAACTGGATTTTATAGCATGTATTGTATGGAGCCCTAGGTATAATGCATAAACAATGAATCTTGGAACACAAAAAATAAAATAAAGTTTAAAAAATTGGATTTTATAGTTTCTTGAGGATAAGAAGTCACACCTAGAACTTACCATTAGATTTTGCCCACAAAACCTATTTGGATAAATTCCTCTCTTGAAGTTCCCAAATATCCTGATGTTCATGAGTGTGGCAAGCAGTGACATTTATTTGTGCCTTACATATCAGGCACATTTATTTGTGCCTTACATATCAGGGACTATTATGGGCTGTTTTTCCCCCCTCTAAGAGTAGCCTAGTTAGCATTGGCTCCTTAAAATCAACCTTAGTCATTTAAAAATTTCTGGTCATATATTAATTGTAGTGTCATAAATCCAAGAATATTAAGAGTTTTCACATTCTGGAGGGTTTAGTTGGGGGGGGATGAATTGTTTAATCTTAGGTAACAGAAATACATTTTACAAATTCTGTAACTTACACATAGATTAAAAGAAAAAAAATCATGTCCTAATTCTAAGAAAAGCAGAAAAAAACACCACAAGTCAGATATTTTGAACACGGCAGAGTAGGAAGATTCTGAGCTCCCCTTGTTCTATGGGCATACCAAGGCAACAGCTAAATTTATACAACTAGTTCTGAAAATGACCTAAATACCGGCAGAATAGATAACCCACAGCTAGTTATAGAGAGAAGACCACATCAAAAAGATAGAAGGGGTGAAGGATAGACCACATCAAAAGGACATTTGGGAACCAACTCATCACCATGATTAATCACAAATGGGAACAACAACACATGCACAAGTAAGCAAGGAAATTGGGCCCTCTATAGGGCACTCTCAGCACTAAGGGTCTACACTGGGAATATGAGTTTCTGTAATGTCTGGCTTTGATGTGGAGCTTGACTCAGGGAGCTTTAAAAATTCTCATCCTGTCCAGGAGAATCTGAGGCTGATAGATAGGAAACCAAGTACATGTCATTATTGAGATAGCAAACTAAATAACAGCCTGAGACACAGCAAAATAGAAGCAGTTTGACATGTGCCTGGGGTATACAGGAAGTTTATTGGCTAATCTCAGAATGTGTGCTGGAGGATCAGGAATCTGCAGGAGATTTGTTTAAGAACAAAAGTGATGCTGGACATCATTTTTCCTGCCTTCCCCAGTTTAGATAGCCAGAGGTTTGTGAGAACCAGTTCTAATATTCTGCATCTAACTTTGTAGAACCACATGCCACGCTCCAGTGTTACCCTGCAGACCCACCTCACCCAAACTGCCTGCCTTGACATCATTCCTCCAATTTTCTTCTCAGTTCTCACCACAGTCAGCAGGCAGCCTTACCCTGGACCAACACCACTGTGAACTGACTTCCACCCTGTGTATGTGGGTTAACCATACATGCCAGCACACTGCAATTCCTATAGCCATACTTCTTAACTGGTTGTGCAGGGAGCAAGTTCTGGCCTTAAGTGCACCTGCAGCTGTAGCAGGGAAGGTAATTGCTTATAGCCATACTGAATGTGAACCTACCCAACAAATGGCCCATGGCAGCAGCAGACAAGTCTCTCAAAAGTGCAAGGGGGCAAACCCTGACCCTCTCCCATAGCAGGCAAATGCAGGTCATTGCAGCCAACTAAGTCAAATGGAAGAGTGGCTCAGCTATAAGAGAAAGGCATACACAGTCCACACAGGGGACACTCCTGGAGCACCTGGTCCTGGCGCTAGAGGCTACTGTACTATACTGTACTATAAGGCACCACATGATCTCTTCTACACAAAGTTACTACTTTGAAGACCAGGAGACATAGGTAAAGTACCTAATATATAGAAACACACACAGAATTAGACTTAATGAGGCGACAGAAGAAAATGTCCTAAATGAAAGAATTAGAAAAAAATCCCAGTAAAAGGGCCAAATGAAACAGAAATAACCAATAACCAATAAGTCTGATAAAAAGTTTAAAGTAATGGTCATAAAGATACTCACTGGACTTGAGTCCACACTTTTGAGTGGAGAAACTCAGTGAAACCTTCAATAGAGAAATGCAAATATATATATATATATATATATATATATATATATATATATATATATATAAGAATCAGGCAGAGCTGAAGAATTCAATAACTGAAATGAAAAGAAAATACACTAGAAAGAATCAACAGCAGATTAGAGAATGCAGAAGAATGAATCAGCAATCAGGAACACAGTGTAAATAAAAGCAACCAACAACCTGTATATCATGTAGTAGGAGTAGTAGTAGTAGTAGTAGTAAAATTAATAATAATAATAATAATAATGGAGAATAGGTTAAGAGACCTCTATGATATCAACAAACATAACATTTGCATTATAGAGGTTCCAGAAAGATAAGAGAGAAAAGGGAGCAGAAAACTTTTTTTTTTTTTTTTTTTTTTTAGAAATCATAGCTGAAAACTTCCCAGATTTGGGGAAGGAAACAAACACCGCAGTACTGGAAGTACAGGGAGCCCCTAACAAGATAAAGCTAAGGAAGACTACATGAAGACATTTAATATTTAAAAAGTAAAAACTTATTTAATCTTTCCAAAGTTATAGTCAGAAATTGAGGTTTTCTTGTAAGTCTTATGTAGCCACAGCTTTACTACATTTTATACTCTTCACCTATATTAGAAAAAAAGTACCTTCAATGTTATAAGGAAATATAAAGTGGTAATAATATTATTATTACAAAATAGGGATAATATTTTCTCTTTCATAGAACCATTGATAATGAGATAAGATCATGTGGAGCCCTTTTGAATTTCCAAAGAAGTTGGATAAACACAAGGAACAGATGGTTAATCACTTGTATGAGAAAGAAAATAATAGAATACTTAAATGTAATTTAAAAAAATCACAAGTTACACTGCTAAAATTCTTTGAAAAATATTAGATTTTTTAAACCTTTTCTGTTTTGATGGTAAATTAAGTTTACATACAAATATTGGTTGGCATGAATGACCTTCCCAATTAAAGGGACTGTGCATTTATTTGTACCTAAAATTTAAAAAAAAATGACAAAAAGTGATGATAAGTAGTTGAATTTTAGAAGTATCAAGAGAAAAGAAAATTACATACAAAGGAAACGCTATAAGATATCAGCTGATTTTTCAGCAGAAAATTTACAGACTAGAAGAAAGTGGCATGATATATTCAAAGAACTAAAAGGAAAAAGGATGTCCACTTTCAAAACATTTACTTAACATTAGTAGTGGAAGTTCCAGCTATAGCAGTCAGAAAAGAAAAAGAAATAAAAGGCACTTGAATTGGTAAGGAAGAAGTAAAACCACTATTTGCAGATGACATAATACTATATATATATATATATATATATAGAGAGAGAGAGAGAGAGAGAGAGAGATAATAGATACTATATATACATGACTCCACCAATAAACTATTAGAGTGAATAAATAAATATTTTAAAATAATTTTTAAAACTATTGAACTAATAAATAAATTCAGTAAAGTAAGACTACAATATTAATATAGAGAAATGTTTCATTTATATACACTAATAATGAAGTAACAGATAGGAAAATTAAAAAAAATCCATTTTTAATTGTCTCTAAAAGAATAAAATAGCTAGGCACAAATTTAACCAAAGAAATAAAAAACCTATATCCTGAGCACTATAAAATATTGATGAAAGAAGTTGATTATGCTGAGTGAAATAAGTCAAGCAGAGAGAGTCAATTATCATATGGTTTCACTTATTTGTGGAGCATAACAAATAGCATGGAGGACATGGGGAGTTAGAGAGAAAAAAGGAGTTGGGGGAAATTGAAAGGGGAGGTGAACCATGAGAGACTATGGACTCTGAAAAACAATCTGAGGGGTTTGAAGTTGTGGGGGGGTGGGAGGTTGGGGTACCAGGTGGTGGGTATTATAGAGGGCACGGATTGCATGGAGCACTGGGTGAGGTGTAAAAATAATGAATACTGTTATGCTGAAAATAAATAAATAAATAAAGAAAGAAGTTGAAACAATACAAATAGAACGATAAACCATGTTCATGAATTAGAGTAATTAATATTGTTACAATATCTATACTACCCAAAGTAATAGATAATTCAATACAGTTTATATCAAAGTGCCAGCAGCATTTTCCACTTAACTAGAAAAAATGATTTTAAAATTTGTATAAAACCACAAAGACCTTAGGGCACCCAGGTGGCTCAATTGTGAAGTGTCTGCCTTTAGCTCAGGTCATGCTACCAGGGTGCTGGGATGGAGCCCCACATTGGACTCCCTGTTTGGCTGGAGGTCTGCTTCTCTCTCTCCTACTCCTCCGCTTGTGTTCCTTCTCACACTGAGTGTCTCTCTGTCAAATAAATAAAATCTTTATAAAGAAAACACACACACACGAAGACCTTAGATAGCCAAAGTTAATATTGAGAAAGAACAAAACTGGAGGTATCACAATTCCAGATTTAAAGTTATACTACAAGCCTTAGTAATTGCAACTGTATGATACTGGTACAAAAATAGACACAAAGATCAATAGGATAGAACTTAGGGCCCAGAAATAAACTGATGGTTATATGCTTAATTAATCTTTGACAAGATTATACAATCAGGAGAAAACAACCTTTTCAATAAATGGTGAGGGCACACTTGACAGCTACATGAAAAGAGTGAAATTGCAGCAGTTTCTTTTTTTTTAATTTAGTTTTTAATTTTTAAGTTTAATTTTATTTTTTTTTTCTGTGTTCCAAGATTCATTGTTTATGCAGCACACCCAGTACTGCATGTAATACGTGTCCTCCTTAATACCCACCACAGGCTCGCCCATCCCCTCATTCCCTCCCTTCCAAAACCTTAAGTTTTTTCCTCAAAGTCCACTCTCTCATGCTTTGTCTCTCATGCTTTGTCTCCCCCTCCGATTTCCCCCAATTCACTTTTACTCTCCTTCTCCGAATGTCTTCCATGTTATTCCTTACACTCTACAAGTAAGTAAAACCTTAGGATAATTGACTTTCTCTGCTTGACTTATTTCAATCAGTATAATCTCCTCCAGTCCCATCCATGTTGATACAAAAGTTATGTATTCATCCTTTCTGATGGAGACGTAATATTCCATTGTATATATGGACCATATTTTCTTTATTCATTTGTCTGTTGAAGGACATCTTGTTTCTTTCCACAGTTTGGTGATTGTAGCCATTGCTGCTATAAACATTGAGGTAGATATGGCTCTTCTTTTAGCTACATCTGTATTTTTGGGGTAAATACCTAGTAGAAATTGCACCAGTTTCTTAATCCATACACAGAAATAAATTCATAATGGATTAAAGACCAAGTTGTGGAACCTAAAATTATAAAATATCTGAAAGAAAGCATAGGAAGTAACTTCTTTCACATCAACCTAGCAATATATTTATTGATTTATGGATACGTCTCCTTGGGCAAAAGAAAGAGAAGCAAAAATAAACAATCAGGACTACACCAAAATACAAAGCACTTCACAAAAGGGAGAGCATCATCTAAACAAAAAGGCAACCTACTAAATGGGAGAAGATATTTGCAAATGCTATATCAGATAAGGAGCTCATACCCCAAATATATAGAGAACTTAAACAAGTCAACACCAAAAAACCCCAAAATAACTAGACTTTTTAAATGGGCAGAGGAACTGAAAAGTCATTTTTCCAAAGAAAACATAATCAGGGCCAACAGACACATGGAAGAATGCTCAATGTCACCAATAATCAGGGAAATGCAAATAAAAATCATGAGATATCACCTCACATCAGTTAGAATAACTAGGATAAAAAAACCCAAACAAACAAACAAAGAAGAAATAACAAGTGCTAACAAGGATGTGGAAAAAAGGTAACACTTGTGCATTATTGGTGGGAATTTAAATTGTTGCATCCACTGCAGGAAATAGTGTAGATATTCCTTAAAATATAAGAAATAGAAATAATATATAATCCAGTATTTCCACTAAGGGGTATTCTCCCCTCCCCTTCCCTCCCATTTCCAAAAAATGGAAAGGCTAATTCTGAAAGATGTAGGCACCCCCATGTTTATTGCAGTATTACTTACAGTACAAAGATACAAAAGCAACCAAACTGCTCATTGGTTGATAAATGGTTAAAGAACATAACACAACAGAATACTACTGAGCTATAAAAAAGAATAAAATCTTGCCATGTGTGATAATATGGATAGATTCAGAAGGTATCACACTAGGTAAGTCAGATAGAGGAAGACAAACAGTATATGATTTCACTTATATGTGGAATCTAAAACATCAAACAAATGAACAAATGAACAAATAAACAGACTTTAAGTATAGTTGGTATTATATAAATTTTTGGTATATGTTATATTAATTTTAGGTATATAACATGGTAATTCAACAAGTTCATACATTATGCTATTTTTCATTGTGTGTGTAGCTACCATCTGTCCCCGTACATGACTATTACAATATCATTGATCCTTCTGATGTGACATTTATTCCTGTGACTTACTCATTCCATAACTTCAAGTCTGTATCTCCACTCCCCCTAACCTGTTTTGGCCACTCATTCACCCCTCTCTCCTCTGACAACCATCAGTTTGTTCTCTGTGTTTTTAGATCTAATTCTGCTTTTTGTTTATTTATTCATTAAACAAACACACTGTCTATTACAGAGCACAGAAGATGGCAGCTTAGGAGGAAGACCTTAGGCTTCTCTTGTCTTCTTATAAACACAACTAGATAATTATCAAATCATTCTGAATACACAAGAAATCAACCTGAGGGCAGACAGAACAAATTCCACAATTAAAGGGACAGAAGAAGCCACATCAAAGATAGTAGATATGCAGGGACACTGGGAGAGAAATTGATGTGGAGGGAAGGGAGGCCTCACTGAAGAGAAAGACAAGATATAGGAGCACACAGTGGAATGCATCAGGAGAACACTTCCCCAAAGCCATTTTCTGGGGAAACAGGAAGGGATGATTTAAAAAAATATATTTTATTTATTTATTTGACAGACAGAGATCACAAACAGGCAGAGAGAGGAGGAAGCAGGCTCTCCGCTGAGTAGAGAGTCCGATGTGGGGCTCCATCCCAGGACCCTGGGATCATGACATGAGCTGAAGGCAGAGGCTTTAACCCATTGAGCCACCCAGGCACCCCTGGAAGAGATGATTTTTGTGAGGTCTTACAACCAGTGGGGCTTGAAGACTAGAGTTTTGGAGGCCCACTCTCTTGGCTGAGATAGAGCCCTGAGGTCACTGTCTTACTCCTGGAGAGAAGCCTGGCAAAACAAAACAGAACAAAACAAACAAACAAAACAGAACAGTGGGCAAGTAGCATGGAAGCAGATACCCGAGGAATAAATGGGGCAAACAGAGAGAATAGTCCCTATTAGAGCTTGTCACTGAGAGGTGGTTTTCATGGAGATGACTCTCTGGGGACAAAGGAACCCATGAATACAAATTCTTTTCTCCCTCACCTTAGCAAAAGTGCAGACTCATCTATGAATGATAGCTAGGTGCAGACACCGGCTGCCTAGCCTTCTCAATCTAAGTCTTAAATGCAATTCACCATTTTGATCAAATCTCCCTCAGTCTCAGCATGGCAAGACCCTTACCAAGATGACCAGTGCAGACCCCTGCCCATATCATGTCCCTAAAGCCTGGAGTTTTAAAAGTCAGCAGCCTTGGTTGGGATAGAGGCTGGAGGACACTGTACTGCTCCTGGAAAGAAGGGGTTCAGACAACACAGAGGCACATGGTATGGAAATGGCAATCTAAAAAGCACTTGGGACATATTCAGGGGAGATTATTTGATTTTCTCTGAGTTCTTCACTGGGAGAAAGAAGCACAGAGACCCTTCTCCAAGTACAAAGGAGCTAGCTGGCACCTTTTCCTTCCCTTGTTTCAACATAACCACAGAGCCACCCACCTACAGTAAATACCACAGCACTGACACTGACTGCCTAACCTGGCCACACCTGGTCCACAATACTGTGCTCTACCAGTGCTACCCTTTCAGGTCAATTTAGCCTCAGTCCCAGTGTGGCAGGCCCCTTCCACAGAAGATCAGCCGAATCCCCTCCCCACACCATGGCTCCTCACCAGAAAATGATACAAGACTTCTCTTCTTGTGGAAGTAGTATTAGGTCTCATTTAACAAGCAGACCAGAGTGCACCTAATTAAAACTTGCCACACTCTGACTGAGGACCAAACATTGCCCAGTGCAGGCAAGTATAACCTCTGCAGATGACTGGCCAGAAGGACAGAGCAACCAAAACACAACAGCAAAGTGCATGCATCAGAGACCATCTGTGAAACACTGGCCCCTGGACAATAATGAAAGCCAATAATCTCAGGAAAACATAATGGGCTTTTTTTAACATAGAGAAGAGGACAAAGACAGACAAAAAATGAAGACAGAACTCATCCCAGTTACAAGAACAAGATAATATCATGGCCAGAGATCTAAGTGTAACAGATATAAGTAACATGCATGGTGGAGAATTTAAAGTGACAATCACAGGGTTATTCACTGGGCTTGAAATAGAATGGAAGACTCCAGGAAGATGCTTCACAAAGAAATAAAAGAGTTAAAAAGCAACCAGTCAGAAATGAAAAATATAATATCTGAGATTCAAAACAGGCTGGATAAAATGAACACAAGGATGGAAGAAGCAGAGGATTGAATAAGTGATATAGGAGATAGAATTAGGGAAAATAATGAAGCTTAGCAAAAGAGAGAAAGAAGGATTATGGAACATGAGAATAGACTTAGGGAACTCAGTGACTGAATCAAACCTAGTAATATTTATATTATAGGATTCCCAGAAGAAGAAGAGAAACAGAGGCAGAAAATTTATTTGAGGAAATAATAGCTAAAAACTTCCCTAAACCGGCTAAGGAAACAACATCTAGATCCAGGGGGTACAGAGAACCCTCATCAAAATCAACAAAAGGAGACCAACACCAAGACATATTGTAATTAAATTTACAAAATATAGTGGTAAAGAAAAACTGAAAGCAGCAAGAGAAAAGAATTCCCTCACATCAAAGGGGAGACCTATAAAGCTACTTGAAGATCTCTCAACTAAAACTTGGCAAGCCATAGGTAGTGACATGATATATTTAACAAGCTGAATGGGAAAAATTTGCATCCAAGAATATTGTGTCCAGCACAGCTATGATTCAGAATAGAATTAGAGATAAAGAAGAATGAATTAGGGAACACTGAAAAATTAAACAAACAAACAAAAAAAGATGTGGTATACATGTACAATGGAATGTTGCCATTAAAAAAAAAAAGAAGTAGAAATAAAGAGTTTCTCAGACAATCGGAAATTAAAGGAGTTTATGACTATTAAAACAGCCCTGTTGAAATATTAAAGGGGACTCTGTGAGTGGGAAGGAAAGACCAAAAGTAAAAAGGATGAGAAAGAAACAAAGAAAATTTCCAGAAACAACGACAAAACAAGTAATCAAATGGGACCAAATACATATCTACTAACAATTAATCTGAATGTAAATTCACTAAATGTTCCAGTGAAAAACCCTAAGGTGTCAGAATGGCTAAAACAAACAAACAAACAAAAAGCTATATGTAGCATACAAAAGACTCATTTTAGAACTAAAGGCATCTGCAGATTGAAAGTGAGGGGATGAAGAAACATTTATTATGCAAGGGGATGTAAAAAAAAATGGTCAGAGTAGCAATACTTACAGCAGATAAACTAGATTATTTTTTAAAATTTTTATTTAAATTTGATGTAGTTAACATAGAGTGTAATATTGGTTTCAGGAGTAGAACTTAGTGATTCTTCACTTACTTGTAACACCCAGTTCTCATCATAACAAGGGCCTACTTTGATATCCAGCACCCATTTAGCTCACCCCCGCACCCACCTTTCTTCATCAACCTTCAGTTTGTTGTCTATTGTTAACAATCTCTTATGCTTTGTTTCCCTCTCTCTTTTTTTAAATTTCCCTTTCCCATTTATTCATGTGGTTTATTTCTTAAATTACACATATAAGTAAAATCATAGCAGGCAAACTATGTTTTAAACCAAAGACTATAACAATAGATAAAGAATGTACTATTTCATAAAAAAGGAGACTATCCAGCTAGGAGATGTAACAACCGTAAATATGTATGCCCCCAATTTGGGAGCACAAAAATATATAAAATAATTCATAATAAACATAAAGAAACACACTGATAATAATACAATAATAGTAGAAGAATTTAACATGACATTTAATTTAATGAACAGGTCATCTAAGCAGAAAATCAATAAGGAAACAATGGCTTTGAATTGCACCCTGGGCCAGATGGCCTTAACAGATATATTCAGACATTCCATCCTAAAGCAGCAGAATATACATTTTTTTTTAGTACATATGGGACATTTTACAGAATAGATCACACCCAGGTCACAAGTCAGAACTAAAGAGGTAAAAAAAGATTGAGATCATAAGATGCATATTTCTGATCACAACACTATGACACTTGAAGTCAACCACCAGGGGAAAAAATGGAATGACCACAAAAACATAGAAATTAAGCAACATAATTACTACACAATGAATGGTTCAACCAGGAAATCAAAGAAAAAAATTAAAAAGTACATGAAATCAAATGAAAATGAAAATATAATGATCCAAAATCTTTGGGATGCAGTAAAAAGTTGTTCCTAAGAAAGAAGCATAGAGCAATAAAAGCCTACTTCAAAAAACAAGAAAACTCTCAAATATATGAGCTAACATTACACCTAAAGGAACTAAAGAAAGAACAAATGAAGTGTAAGGCCAGCAGAATGAGGGGAAATAATAAAGATCAGAGTAGAAATAAATGAAACATAGAAACTACAAAATCAGCATAACAGATCAATGAAACTTGCACTGGTTCATTTATAAAATTAATAAAATTGATAAAGCCCTACCCAAACTTAACAAAAAGAAAAAAAAGAAAAGATTCAAATAAGTAAAGTCACAAATGTGAGAAAAGTAATAAAAACCAATACCATAGAAATACAATTATAAGAGAGTGTTACAAAAAACTATATGCCAAAAAATTGAACAACTTGGAAAATATTGGTAAATTCCCAGAAACATATAAACTACCAAAACTGAAAGAGGAAGAAATAGAAAACTTAAGCAAACCCATAATGAGGAAATAAATTGAATTAGTATTCATAAACCTCTCAACAAACAAATGTCCAGAGCCAGACGGCTTTCTAGGGTAATTCTAACAAATATTTAAAGAAGAATTAATACATTTCCTTTGCAAATTATTCCAAAAATAAGAAAGGAAGACAAATTTGTAGATTTATTCTATGAGGCCAGAATTACCCTGGTTCCAAAAACAGAGAAAGACTCAATTAAAAAAAGAGAATTACAGGCCAATATCTCTAATGAACATGGATGCACAAATTCCCAATAAAAACCTATCAAATCAAATCCAATGGTATATTTAAAGAAGCTCTTTGACATGGGCCACAGCAACTTCTTTCTAGATATGTCTCCAAAGGCAAAGGAAACAAAAGTGAAAATGAATTTTTATGACTTCGTCAGGATTGAAAGCTTCTGCACAACACGGAATGGGAAGAAGATATTCGCAAATGACAATACAAAGGGCTGATATCCAGGATTTATAAAGAACTCCTCAAACTAAATGCACACAAAACAGATAATCATGTCAAAAAATGGGCAGAAGACATGAACAGACACTTCTCCAATGAAGACATACAAATGGCTAACAGACACATGAAAAAAATGTTCATCATTCCTAACCATCAGGGAGATTCAAATCAAAACCACATTGATATACCACTTTACACCAGTTAGAATGGCCAAAATTAACAAGACAGTAAGCAACGTGTGTTGGAGAGGATGTGGAGAAAGGGGAACCCTCTTTGCATTCTCACTGTTGGTGAGAATGCAAGTTGGTTCAGCCACTTTGGAGAACAGTGTGGAGATTCCTCAAGAAATTAAAAATAGAGCTTCCCTATGACCCTGCAATTGCACTCCTGGGTATATACCCCAAAGATACAGATGTGGTGAAAAGAAGGGCCATCTGTACCCCAACGTTTATAACAGCAATGGCCATGGTCGCCAAACTATAGAAAGAACCAAGATGCCCTTTAATGGATGAATGGATGAGGGAGATGTGGTCCATGTACACTATGGAGTATTATGCCTCCATCAGAAAGGATGAATACCCAACTTTTGTATCAGTATGGATGGGACTGGAAGAGATTATGCTGCGTGAAATAAGTCAAGCAGAGAGAGTCAATTATCATATGGTTTTGCTTATTTGTGGAGCATAAGGAATAATATGGAGAGCATGGGGAGATGGAGAGGAGAAGGGAGTTGGGGGAAATTGGAGGGGGAGATGCACCATGAAAGACTGTGAATACTGAGAAACAAACTGAGGGTTTTGGAGGGGAGAGGGTTGGGGGTTGGGTAAGCCTGGTGGTGGGTATCATGGAGGGCAAGTATTGCATGGAGCACTGGGTGTGGTGCATAAGCAATAAATTCTGGAACACTGAAAAGAAATTTAAAAATAAATAAAAAAAATAATAAAAGAAACATTCACCACAATCAAATGGGATATATTCCTGGGCTGCAAGGATGGATCAATATTCACAAATCGATCATTGTGATACAACATATTAGAAAGAAAACATCAGTGCCATATGGTCCTCTCATTATAAAAACCCTCACAAAAATAGGGATAGGTGGAACATAGCTCAACATCATAAAGACCATATACAAAAGACCCACAACTAATATCCTCAATAGGGAAAAACAGGGCTTTTCCTCTAAAGTCAGGAACAAGAGAGGAATGTCCACTCTAACCACTTTAACATAGTACTAGTAATACTAGCCATAGTAATCAGACAAAACAAAGAAATAAAAAAGTATACAAATATGCAACAAATAAGTCAAACTTTAACTCTTTGCAGATGACATGATATTCTATATAGAAAACCCAAACAGTCCACCAAAAAATTGCTAAAACTGGAGCACAGATTCTATAAATTTGCAGGGTACAAACCAATGTATAGAAATCTGTAGTATTTCTATAGACCAATAAGGAAGCATTGGCAAGAGAAATAAAGGAATCAGTTCCATTCACAATTGCACCAAAACCATAAGGTATCTAGGAATAATCTTATCCAAAAGGTAAAGAATCTGTGCTCTGAAAACCATAAAACACTGATGAAAGAAATTGAAGAGGACACAGAGAAATGGAAAAACATTTCATGCTCATGGATTGTAAGAATAAGTATTGTTTAAAAAGGTCTATATTACGCAAAGCAATCTACATTTTTATTCTATTTTATTTTATTTTTTCTGTGTTCCAAGATTCATTGTTTATGCACCACACCCAGTGCTCTATGCAATATGTGCCCTCCTTTTTACCCACCACCAGGCTTACCTATCCCCCCCACCCTCCCCTCCCCTCCAAAGCTGTTAGCTTCTTTCTCAGAGTCCACATGTTTAATGCAATCCCTATCAAAATACCACCTGCATGTTTCACAGAGGTAGAAAAAAAAAACAATTCTAAAATTTGCGTGGAGCCAGAATAGACCCCAAATAGGCAAAGGGATCTTGAAAATGATAAGCAAAACTGGAGGCATAATAATTTGGGGCTTCAAGTTATATTACTAAGCTGTAGTGATAAAAATAATATGGTGCTGGCATAAAAGAGACACACAGAACAATAAGATGAAAAAGAAAAACCAGAAATGAACCCACAACTATATGCCCAATTAATTTTCAAGAAGGGGGAGAGAATATCCAGTGGATAAAAATACAGTATCTACAACAGAAGTTATTGGAAAGAATTGGACAGCAGTATGCAAAAGTATAAAACTGGACCACTTCTTTACACCATACACTAAAATAAATTCAAAATGGATGAAGGACTCAAATGTAAGACAATAAACAATAAAATCAAAGAGGAAAACACAGACAGTAAACTTTTTTGACATCAGTCATAGCAACATTTTACTACATATGTCTCCTGCAGCAAAGGACACATAAACAAATATAAACTCATGGGACTTCATTGAAACAATAAGCTTTGCAGCAAAGGAAACAATCAAGAAAACTGAAAGGCTACTTATGGGATGGAAGAAGATATCTGCAAATGATATATCTGATAAATGGCTAGTATCCAAAATCTGTAAAGAACATATCAAACTCCAAAAAATGAATTACCTGTTTAAGAAATGGGCAGAAGATATGAATAGACATTTTTTGCAAAGAAGATGTCTGGATGGCCAATAGACAAATGAAAGGGTGCTCAATTACAGTCATCATGAGGGAAAAACAAATAAAAACTACAATGAGATATGACATCACACCTGTCAGAAATGTTAAAATTAACAACAGGAATCAGGTTTTGGCAAGGATGCCAAGAAATTGAACCTTCTTACAGTGTTGGTGGTAATGAAAACTGGTGCAGCTCTTCTGAAAACAATACGGAGCTTCCTCAAATAGTTAAAAATAGAGGTACTCTCTATCCAGCAGTTGCACTACTAGGTATTTACCCAAAGGATAAAAAAATAGTGATTCAAAGGGATAAATGCATTCCAATATTTACAGTAAGATTATCAAAAGTCAAATTATTGAAAGAGTCCAATTGTCTATTGATTTATAAAGGGACTATATATTTTATATATATATATATATATATACACATATATATAATCCCTATATATATTATATACTTTATCCTTTTATATATATAAAGTATATATATATATATGAATATATATGTGTGTGTATACATCTTACACTGTACAATGTTATTAAAATATGTGTGTGTATTCACACACACACACACACACATATATTCCATTATGCTAACAAAGTCAGTGATAGGCATATATCATATGATCTCACTCATATGTGGAATTTAAGAAACAAATAAATGAACATTGGGAGGGGAAAAGGCAAGTCAAGAAACAAGACTTTTTTTTTGTTTGTTTGTATGTTTGTTTGTTTTTAAGAAACAAGACTTTTAACTACAAAGAATATACTGATAGTTACCACAAAGATGCTGGCTCTGGCAATGTTGTGGGGATTAAGGAGGGCATTTGTGATGAGCAACTGGTGTTGTATGTAAGTGTCAAATCACCGAATTGTACACCTGAAACTAAAATCACCTTGTATGTTAACTAACTGGAATTTAAATAAAAGCTTGGTTAAAATACAAGGAATCAATAAACAAACAAAATGCAGGGAACAAATTGGTTTTTGCTAAAAAGGACTTGGTTAGGGGTATAGGCAAAACAGAGGAGGTAGTATTAGGTACACAAATTTTCAGTTATAAAGTAAATAAGGCACAGAGATAAAAAGTACAGCATGGGAAATATAGTCAATATTTTAATAACATTGTATGGTGAAAGATGGTAACTATCTTTATCATGATAAGCACTGAATAATATATAGAATTATCAAATCAACATGTACACAAATCAACATGTTGTACAACAATGTATACAAAATAACATTGTATCCAATTAGACTTCTAAAATTATAAATTAGGAAAAAAACAAAGTAAAACAAAACACAATAAAATGAAGAAATTTTACATGTCAAATATGAAGGGGTAGGGGGTGGGAGGTTGGGGTACCAGGTGGTGGGTATTATAGAGGGCATGGATTGCATGGAGTACTGGGTGTGGTGCAAAAATAATGAATACTGTTATGATGAAAATAAATAAAAAATAAATTTAAAAAAAAAGAAAAAATATGAGGTAATAGTAAAAGAAACTCTTCTTTTTTAAATTAAATTTTAGTTAGTTAACATACAGTGCAATGTTGGTTTCTGGAGTAGAACTCAGTGATTCATCACTTGCATCCAACACCCAGTGCTCATCACCAGTGCCCTCTTTAATTTACATCGCCGATCTAGCCCATCCATCACCCATTCACCTCCCTCCAGCAACCCTGCTTGTTCTCTATCATTAAGAGTCTCTAATGGCTTGTTTTCCTCTCTCCTTTTTTTTTCTTTTTCCTCTTCCAATGTGTTCACCTGTTTCCTTTCTTAAATTCCACATATGTGAGATCATATAGTAATTATCTTTCACTGACTGACTTATTTGGCTTAGCATAATATACTGTAGTTCCGTCCATATTATGCTTAGCATAATATACTGTAGTTCCATCCATGTCCTTGCAAATAGCAAGATACCAATATTTTTGATGGCTGAGTAATATTTCATTGTGTGCACACACATGTACATGTGCATGTACATATACATGTAGTATATGTACATGCACAATATATACATGTATATATATTATACACACACACATACACATACATACCAAGTCCTCCTTATCCATTAATCAGTTTATACACACACACACACACACACACACACACACACACACATACATACCAGGTCTTCCTTATCCACTAATCAGTTTATGGACATTTGGGCTCTCTCCATAGTTTGACTATTGTTGATAATGATGCTATAAACATCAGGGTGCAGGTACCCCTTCAAATATATATTTTTGTTTCCTTTGGATAAACACCTAGTAATGCAATTGCTGAATTGTAATGCAGTACTTTTTTTTTTTTAACTTTTGAGGAACCTCTATACTGTTTTCCAGAGTGGCTGTATTAGCTTGCATTCCTACCAACAGTGTAAGAGGGATCCTCTTTCTCCACATCCTCCCCAACACTTTTTGTTCCCTGTCTTGTTAATTTTTGCCATTCTAAATGGTGTGAGGTGGAATCTTATTGTGGTTTTGATTTATATTTCCATGATGCCGAGTGATGTTGAGCATTTTTTTCATGTGTCTGTTGGCCATTTGGATGTCTTCTTTGGAGAAATGTCTGTTCATGTCTTCTGCCCATTTCTTGACTGGATTATTTGATTTTTTGGGTGTTGGGTTTGATAAGTTCTTTATAGATTTTGGATACTGGCAACACAGCCAATAAGATATTTGCAAATGTGTTCTCCCATTCTTTCAGTTGTCTTTTGGTTTTAAGAAGCTTTTATTTTTGATGATGTCCCATTAGTTTACTGTTGCTGATGATTCTCTTGCCTCAACAATTGTGACTATTAAGAAGTTGCTATGGAAAACAACAACAACAACCTTAGTCCAACAGGATAAGAGGAATAATAAAGATTAGAAAAGAAATAAATCATATAAATCATATAGAAATTAAAAATAATAAGACAACAGATAAACCAAACTAGGAGCTGGTTCTTTGAGATAATTAACAATATTTACAAACCAATAAGCAGACTTACCAAAAATAAAAAAGAAAGGGCCCAAATAAATAAATAAATGGCTAACAGACAAAGAAGAAAATGCTCAAAATCACTTGGGATCAAAGAAATACAAATCAAAATCACAATGAGATGTCACATAACACCAGTCAGAATGGTTAAAATTAACTTCAGAAACAACAGATGTTGCTGAGCATGCAGAGGAAGGGAAACCTCCTTACCCTTTAAGTGGGAATGCAAACTGGCACAGCCATCCTGGAGAACAGTATGGAGGTTCCTCAGGAAATAGCTGATGTAAGTGAGGATGCGGAGAAAGGGGAAACTCCTTACACTGTTGGTGGAAATGCAAACTGGTGCAGCCACTCTGGAAAACAGCATGGAGATTCCTCAAAAAGTTGAAAATAGAGCTACCCTATGATCCAGCAATTGCACTACTGAGTATTTACCCTAAGATACAAATGTAGTGATCCCCAAGGACAAGTGCACCCAAATATTTTTATTTATAGCAACAATTTCTACAACAGTCAAACTGTGGGAAGAACCTATGTGTCCATCAACAGATGAATGGATAAAGAAAATGTGAGATATATATATATATATAGATAGATAGATTAGATATATATCTATATCTATATATATATAGATATAGATATATATCTAATCTATCTATCATCTATCTATCTATCTATCAACCAGAGAAAGACAATTATCGTATGATATCTCTGTTATGAGGAATTTGAGAATCAGAGTGGGGGGTTTCAGGGATAGGGAAGGAAAAAATGAAACAAGACGGGATCAGGAGGGAGATAAATCATAAGAGACTCTTAATCTCACAAACCAACTGAGGGCTGCTGGTGGGATGGGGATAGAAAGAGGATGGTTGGCTTATGGACATTGGTGAGAGTATGTGATATGATGAGTGATGTGAAATGTGAAATGTGTAAGTCTGATGATTCAAAGACCTCTATCCCTAGGGCTAATAATACAGTATATGTTAATAAAAATAATTAATAAAATTAAAAAAAAGTCTTTAGCTCAAATTTAAACAAAAATTCAGGACTGGAGTCCTCAGAATTTTCTAATATCTTGAAAATTTCCATTTTCTCTTTATTTTTTTTTTGACTGTACATGAACTGGTAAACTGGTTATTAACTTGACTGCAGCAGATAGTTATCACTGATGATAGTGGTTGGAACCCTCACCTTGATCTTCAAGGTCAGGAGACATGTCATAAAATTTGTCAGTCAAAGCCAATTGTTGTATATCATCTCATCAAAGCAAATACTATCAATCAGAAAAATGTGGAAAGACTAGATGCTAAAAGAGAACTGAAAAAGCTGATCATCCACAAAAGTCATTTCCAAGGTGGGCAGGTGGATTTAATCCAAGGTGGATTAAATTAATATAAGAAATCTTTAGACCCTAAAAAATTGATGGAATTATTAAAATCTAGGTATTATGAAAGTGAAGTGAAAGTATTAAGACAGGTCATAAGATCTGTTGGATTGAAGTGCTATTTTTGAAGACACCAGAAAATTCTGAGGATTCCAGTCCTAAATGTTTGTTTCATTTATTTAATTTTATTTTAATTTTTAAGATTTTATTTATTTGCTTGAGAGAGACAGAGAGAGAGTATGAGTGGAGAGAGGGAGAAGCAGACACTCCAGCTGAGCAAAGAGCTCAATGTGGGGCTCAATTCCAGGACCCTGAAATCACAACCCAAGCTGAAGGCAGACACTTAACCAACTGAGACAGCCAGGTGCCCTATGAATGTTTTTTTTTTTTTAAATAAATTTGAGCTAATGACTATCTTTTGAAGTTATTGTATACATCTAGTATTCTACCTGTATTGGCTTTAAAATTCAATCCACTTTACCTTTTTGGTTTTATCCATTTACATTATGAAACATGTACCACTGCATAATTAAGAGATAGTAATTTTCTAAAATTCATTAAGAACAATGAATTATTCATGGTAAGTTTAGATTTTCCATTAGTTTCTCAAATCAGTAATAATTTTGGGTGCAGATTGATGTGTAGTTAACCACTGCCAGATTTATACTGTTTTCCTGCAGAAGTTTCATGTCTTTCTCCCCTCTTTTAGCAGTACAGTTCATGGATTTAGGATACTTCAGTTACAGAGAAAGCTTTTGATGGGGGAACGATTGGGATTATGCTTTCTGTAGTTTAAATAAGAAATTGTTTGATTTAGAATCTATTTCTATAAAACAGTTTACCAAATAAATGTTCCAAGAAAAAAATCATTTGTTAAGAAAAAGTACTTCTTATTTTATGGCATACAATAATTGATAATTTTTTTCTTTTTTCTTTTTGATAAATTTCTGTAAACATTATACACTTTCTTTTTTTCTGTTTTTTTTATTATGTTCAGTTAGCCACTGTGTAGTATATCATTAGTTTTGATGTAGTGTTCAATGTTTCATTAGTTGTGTATAACACCCAATGCTCATCACATGTGATCTTCCCAATACCCATCACTCAACTATGCCATCTCCCCACCTTCCTCTCTTTAAAATCCCTGAAAAAGATAAAAATCTAAACCATAATTAAATTTTAGTTGAAAAAAATAAAAAGACCCCATCATTTATGGCCAAAGGACCAAATGAATACAGAAGTGAACATGGAGCTTGCTGATTCACTTCCTCTTTGACTACTCAAAACTGAGTACATAAATACACATTTTGTTCAGATCTTGAGCAATCAAGATGACTCAAGATCAAGCATTCAAAGATGCTTAAGAAATCTGCATAGCAGTTTGGTTAGCCTACCACCATAAAGAGTTCTAAGATGAAAACCAAAACAAAGCAACAAAAAACTTTATATACTTTCTGCAATACCGTTGTTAGTAACATATCTGCACATGCACACATATATATGTGTATGTGTGTGTATTTACTATGTTGAGTTAAACCTAAGTATTTTAGCATTTCATTTTCACAAGGTGAGATAATTTTTTTTTTATTTTTTTTTTATTTCCAGCATAACAGTATTCATTAATTTTTGCACCACACCCCGTGCTCCATGCAATCCGTGCCCTCTATAATACCCACCACCTGGTACCCCAACCTCCCACCCCCCGTCCCTTCAAAACCCTCACATTGTTTTTCAGAGTCCATAGTCTCTCATGGTTCACCTCCCCTTCCAATTTCCCCCAACTCCCTTCTCCACTCTAAGTCCCCATGTCCTCCATGCTATTCCCAAAGGCTCAGTTTTTATTTGTTTAATTTTTTTTTACTTTATTTTCTTTCTTCAAATGTTTAACTTCCAGTATAGTAAACAGTGTTTCAGATGTTCCACATGGTGATTTAACAATTCCACACGTCACCCCATGGTCATCACAAGAAGTGCACTCCTTAATCCACATCACTTATTTCACCCAACCCCACACTCCCTTCCACGCTGGTTGGCCATGAACTTCTTACTGTAATATAGTAATGTAGTAATATTGAGCATCTTTACATGTGCCTGTTGGCCACCTGGATGTGATTGTCTTCTTTAAAAAAAGTGTCTGTTTCTTCTGCTCATTTTTAAAATGGATTATTTGGGTTTTGGTGTTGAGTTGTATCAGCTCTTCATATATTTTGGATACTAAGACTATTGGATATGTCATTTGCAAATATTTCCTATTCCGGAGGTTAATTTTTTAGCTTGTTGATCATTTCCATTGTTATGCAGAAGCTTTTTATTTTGACATAAGCCTAATAGTTTATTTTTGCTTTATTTTTTCCTTACTTCTAGAGACATATCTAGAAATATATTACTATGGCTGATATCAGAAACCTTACTGCCTGTGTTCTTTTCTAGTATTTCTATGGTTTCAGATCTCACATTCAGGACTTTAATCTGAATACATGGTGAAAAATGTGGTCTATTTCCATTTTTTTTTCATGTGGCTGACAAATTTTCCCAATCCCATATGTTGAAGAGATTCTCTATACCCCACCGGATATTATTTCCCACTTTGTCAACAATTAATTCACCATATAATTGTGACTTTATTTCTGGATTTTCTATTCTGTTCCATTGATCTTTGTGTCTACTTTTGTGTCAGTATGATATTGTTCAGTATAACTTGAAGTCTGGAATTGTTTTTCTTTTTCAAAATTGCTTTGGCTATCTGGGTCTTTTGTGGTTCCCTGTTTCTTCTAGTTCTGTGAAAAATGCTGTTGGAATTTTGATACGGATTGCATTAAATGTATAGATTGCTGTGGGTAGTATAGACATTTTAACAATTTGTTATTCTAATCCATGAGGAAGGAATGCCTTTCTATTTCTTTGTAATTTCTTCGACCTCTTTTGTCAATGTTTTACAGTTTTCAGGGTACAGGTCTTTCACTCCTTTGGTTAGGTATCTTATTAATTTGGGTGCAATTATAAATGGAATGATTCTCTTAATTTCTCATTCTACAATTCATTGTTAATGTATGGAAATGCAACAGATGTCCACACATTGTTTTGGTACACTGCAACTTTCATGAATTAATTTATCAGTTCTAGTAGGTTTTTGGTAGAGTCCTTATGGTTTTTGATATATTGTATCATGTCATCTGCAAATAATGAAAGTTTTATTTTTTCTTACCAATTTGGATGACTTTTATTTCTTTTGTTGTCTGTCATAGCTAGGACTTCCAGTACTATGTTGAAGAAATGTGGTGACAGTGGACATCTTTGTCTTGTTTCTGACCTTAGAGGGAAAGATCTTGTATTTTTTCCCATTGTGCATGGTGATCTATATGGGTGTTTCTTATATGGGCTTTATTATGTTGAGGTATGTTCCCTCTAAACCTACTTTGGTGAGTGTTTTCTATCATAAATGGATCTTGTTCTTTGTCAAATTTTTTTTACATCTATTGAAATTATCATATGGTTCTTATCCTTTCTCTTGCTGATGTGATATGTCACATAGATTGGTGTATATTGAACCACACTTGCATTCCAGGCATAAATCCCACTTGATTGTGTGAATGATTTTTTTTAAAGGTTTTATTTATTTATTTGATAGTCGGATCACAAGTAATCAGAGAGGCAGGCAGAGAGAGAGAGGAGGAAGCACTCCCTGCTGAACAGAGAGCCTGATGTGGGGCTTGATCCCAGGACCCAGAGATCATAACCTGAGCCTAAGGCAGAGGCTTTGACACACTGAGCCAGCCAGGTGCCCCTGTGTGAATGATTTTTTAAAAGATATTTTTGGATTCTGTTTGCTTGTGTTGTTGCAGATACTTGCATCTATGTTCGTCAGGAACATTGACCTGTAGATCTCTTTTTTAGTGTGTCTTTATCTAGATTTGGTGTCAGGCTAATGCTGAACTCATAGAATGAATTAGGAAGTTCTCCTTCCTCCTTTATTTTTTGAAATAGTTTGAGAAGAATTGGCGTTAACACTACATTAAATATTTGGCAGAATTAGTTTGTGAAGCCATCTAGTTCTGGGCTTTCCTTTGTTGGGAATTTTTTTTAAAAGATTTTATTTATTTATTTGTCAGAGAGCGAGCGAGCGAGAGCGAGCACAGGCAGACAGAGTGGAAGGCAGAGTCAGAGGGAGAAGCAGGCTCCCTGCGGAGCAAGGAGCCCGATGTGGGACTCGATCTCAGGATGCTGGGATCATGACCTGAGTCGAAGGCAGCTGCCCAACCAACTGAGCCACCCAGGAGTCCCCCTTTGTTGGGAATTTTTAAATTAATGACAATATCATTGCAGATAATTGGTCTATTCAAATTTTGTATTTAATCCAATTCAGTTTTGGTATCTTATATGTTTCTAGGAATTTATCCATTTTTTCCAACTTGTCCAAATTTTTGGCATATAATTTTCATAATATTATCTTATAATAGTTTCTTTTTTAAAGATTTTATTTATTTGACAGACAGAAATCACAAGTAGGCAGAGAGACAGGCAGAGAGAGAGGAGGAAGCAGTCTCCCTGCTGAGCAGAGACCCCGATGAGGGGCTTGATACCAGGACCCTGGGATTATGAACCAAGATGAAGGCACGGATCCACACACTGAGCCACCCAGATGCCCCACTAGTTTTTATTTCTGTAATATTGGTTGATATTTTTATTCTCTCATTTATGCTTTATTTATTTGAGTCCTTACTCTTAGTTGTTTGATGAACCTGGCTAGAGGTTTATGACATTTTTTTTTTTGTCTTTTCAAAGAATTAGCTCTTGGTTTCATATATTTTTTTTACTTATTGTAATTTTTTTAAATTCAAGAAATTAACTTATAGTGTATTATTAGTTGTGCCTTCCTTAATATTTATTGCCCAGTTACTCCATCCCCTCTCCCAACTCCCCTCAAGCAACCCTCAGTATGTTTCCTAATTTAGGAGTTTCTTGTGATTTGTCACCCTCTGTGATTTCATCTTATTTTATTTTTCTCTCTCTTCCCCTATGACCCTATGTTTTGTTTCTTAAGTTCCACATATGAGTGAAATCATATGATAATTTTTTTCTCTGACTGACTTATTTTGCTTATTAAAATACTCTCTAGTTCCATACACATTGTTGCAGATGGTATGATTTCATTTTTTTTGATGGCTGAGTTCTATTCCATTGTATGTGTATATCACTTCTTTTTTTATCCATTCATCTGTCAATGTATATCTCAGCTCTTTCCATTGTTTGGCCATTGTGGATATTACTGCTATGAACATTGGGGTGCTGGTGTCCCTTTGGATTACTGTTTTTATCCTTTGGGTAAATACCTAGTAGTAGAATTGCTAAGTTGTAGGGTATTTCTATATTTAACATTTTGAGGAAACTCCATACTATTTTACAAAGTGGCTGTATCAGCTTGCATTCCCAGCAACAGTGTAAGAGGATTCCCATTTCACTGCATCCTTGTCTACATCTCTTGTTTCCTGAGTTGTTGACTTCAGCCATTCTGACTGGTTTGAGATGTTTTTATTTCCCTGATACTGAATGTTGTTAAGGATTTTTTATGTGTCTTTTGTCCATTTGTATGTCTTATTTGCAGAAAAGTCTCTTAATGCCTTTTTCCTATTTCTTGACTAGATTTTTTGTTTTTAGGGTGTTATATTTAGTAAATTCTTCATAGATTTTGTATAATAGCTCTTTATCTGATAAGACATTTGCAAATATCTTCTCCCATTCTGTCAGTTGTCTTTTGGTTTTGTCATCTGTTTCCTTTTCTGTTGCAAAAACTTTTTATCTTGATGAAGTCCCAATAGTTCATTTTTGCATTTGTTTCCCTTGCCTTGGAAGACATGTCTGGCAAGAAGTTGCTATAGCTGAGGTCAAAAAATTGCTCCATGGGTTCTCCTCTAGGATTTTGATGGATTTTTATCTCACATTTAGGCCTTTCATTCATTTTGGGTCTATTTTGTGTGTGGTGTAAGAAGTGGTCCAGTTCCATTCTTCTGCATTCTGATATCCAGTTTTCCCAGCACTATTTGTTGAAGAGACTTTCTTCCATTGGATATGCTTTCCTGTTTCTCAAATATTAGTTGACCATAAAGTTGAGGGTTAATTCTTGGGTTCTCTATTCTTTTGCATTGATCTATGTGTCTGTGTTTCTGCCAGTACCACATTGTCTTGGTGATTATAGCTTTGCAATATAGCTTAAAGTCTGGAATTGTGGTGGCTCCAGCTTTGGTTTTCTTTTTCAACATTCCTTTGGATGTTTTGAGACATTTATGGTTCTGTGGAAATTTTGGGATTATTTGTTCCAACTCTGTGAAAAATGCTCAGGATATTTTCATAAGGATTACAGTGAATGAGTTGATTTCTTTGGCATAGAAATTTTTTTTATGCCAATAAGCTTAGCAACCTAGATGAAATGGATGCATTCCTGTAAAACTATAAACTACCAAAATTGAACCAGGAAGAAATCAACAACCTGAATAGACCAAAATCGAATAATGAGATTGAAGCAGTGATCAAAAACCACCCAAAAAACAAGAGCCCAGGACCTGATGGATTCCTTGGGGAATTCTACCAAACTTTCAAAGAAGAAATAACGCCTATTTTCCTGAAGCTATTTCAAAAAATTGAAGCAGAAAGAAAACTTCCAGACTTTTTCTATGAAGCCAGCATTACCCTGATCCCCAAACCAGGCAAAGACCCTACAAAAAGGAGAATTTCAGACCAATATCACTGATGAATATGGATGCTAAGATTCTCAACAAGATCCTAGCCAACAGGATCCAACAGCACATTAAAAAGATTATCCACCATGACCAGGTGGGATTCATCCCTGGGCTACAAGGATGGTTCAACATTTGCAAATCAATCAATGTGATAGAACAAATTAATATGAGAAGAGAGAAGAACAACATGGTCCTCTCAATTGATGCAGAAAAAGCATTTGACAAAATCCAGCATCCGTTCCTGATTAAAACGCCTCAAAGTATAGGGATAGAGGGAACATTCCTGAACCTCATCAAATCTATCTATGAAAGACCCACAGCAAATATCATCCTCAATGGGAAAAAGCTTGCATCCTTCCTGTTGAGATCAAGAACAAAACAAGGATGCCCACTCTCACCACTCTTGTTCAACATAGTAATAGAAGTCCTAGCAACAGCAATCAGACAACAAAGAGAAATAAAAGGAATCCAAATTGTCAATGAAGAAGTCAAACTCTCTCTCTTTGCAGAAGACATGATTCTTTATATGGAAAACCCAAAAGACTCCACCCCCAAACTACTAGAACTCATACAGCAATTCAGCAACATGGCAGGATACAAAGTCAATGTACAGAAATCAATGGCTTTCTTATACACTAACAATGAAAATACAGAAAGGGAAATTAGAGAATCGATTCCATTTACTATAGCACCAAGAACCATAAGATATCTGGGAATAAACCTAACCAAAGAGATAAAGGATCTGTACTCGAGGAACTACAGAACACTCATGAAAGAAATTGAAGAAAACACAAAAAGATGGAAGACCACTCCCTGCTCTTGGATCGGAAGAATAAACATTGTTAAAATGTCTATACTGCCTGGATCGATCTATACTTTTAATGCCATTCTGATCAAAATTCCACCGGTATTCTTCAAAGATCTGGAGCAAATAATCCAAAAATTTGTATGGAATCAGAAAAGACCCCAAATCGCTAAGGAAATGTTGAAAAACAAAAATAAAGCTGGGGGCATCACGTTACCTGATTTCAAGCTTTACTACAAAGCTGTGATCACCAAGACAGCATGGTACTGGCATAAAAACAGACACATAGACCAGTGGAACAGAGTAGGGAGCCCAGATATGGACCCTCAACTCTATGGTCAATTAATCTTTGACAAAACAGGAAAAAAATATACAGTGGAAAAAAGTATCTTCAATAAATGGTGCTGGGAAAACTGGACAGCTATAAGTAGAAGAATGAAACTTGACCATTCTCTTACACTGTACACAAGGATAAACTCAAAATGGATAAAAGACCTCAATGTGAGACAGAATTCCATCAGAATCCTAGAGGAGAACATATGCAGTAATCTCTTCGATATCAGCCATAGCATAGACATTTTAACATTTGTTCTTCCAATCTATGACAAGGGAAAATTTTCCATTTCTTTTTGTCTTCCTCAATTTATTTTTTTTTAATTTATTTTTTATTTATTTTCTGCATAACAGTATTCATCGTTTTTGTACAACACCCAGTGCTCCATGCAATCCGTGCCCTCTCTAATACCCACCACCTGGTTCCCCCAACCTCCCACCCCCTTACCACTTAAAAGCCCTCAGATTGCTTTTCAGAGTCCATAGTCTCTCATGGTTCACCCTCAATTTCATTTTTAATTTCTCTATAGTTTTCAGAGTAAAGATCTTCTCCCTCTTTGCTTAGGTTTAATTCTAGGTGTCTTATGGTTTTTCGTCCTATTGTAAATGGAATTGATTCTTTAATTTATATTTATTATGATACATTGTTGGTGTATAGAAATTCAACTGACTTCTGTGCTTTGTTTTTGTATCCTGCCATATTGCTGAATTTCCCTTTATTTTTAAATTTATTTTTATTTATTTTCAGCATAACAGTATCATTATTTTTGCACCACACCCAGTGCTCCATGCAATACGTGCCCTCTATAATACCCACCACCTGGTACCCCAACCTTCCACCCCCCACCCCTTCAAAACCCTCATATTGATGAATTTCTGTATGAGTTTTAGTAATTTGGGGGTAGAGTCTTTTGGGTTTTACACATAAATTATGTAATCTGCAAAGAGAGAGAGTTTGACTTCTTCTTTGCCAATTGAATGCCTTTTATTTCCTTTTTGTTCTCTGATTGTTGAGGCTAGAACTCTAGTACTATGTTGAAAATGGTGTCGAGACTGGGCATCCCTGTCGTGTTCCTAACCTTAGGGAAACACTCAGTTCTTCCCCATTGAGGATGATATTTGCTCTTGGCTTTTCATACAAGGCTTTTATTTTTTATTTTATTATTTTATTTATTTTTATTTTTTTTAATCTTTTTTTTGTTGTTGTTGTTTAAACAAACATTTTATTTATTCATTTGACAGAGAGAGATCACAAGTAGGCAGAGAGGCAGGCAGAGAGAGAGGAGGAAGCAGGCTCTCCACAGAGCAGAGAGCCGGATGCGGGGCTCCATCCCAGGACCCTGGGATCATGACCTGAGCCGAAGGCAGAGGCTTTAACCCACTGAGCCACCCAGGTGCCCCCATACAAGGCTTTTATGATACTGAGGTATATTGCCTATATCCTTACACAGTGGAGAGTCTTTTTTTAAGATTATTTATTTATTTATTTATTTGAGAGAGACAGAATGGAGAGGTTTTATAAAGAAAGCATGCTGTCTTGAAAGGGTCATATCATTCTCGTCCTTTCTTATATAAAGTGGTGTATTACACTGCATGATTTCTGGACATTGAACCATCCTTGCAGTCCAGAATAAATATCACCTGATCATGGCAAATAATCTTTTAAGTGTACTCTTGGAATGTACTGACTGGTATCTTGGTATTTTGGCATCCACGTTCCTCAGAGATTATTTATAATATTTATGGTGGGATTTTTGTCTCGTTTTGGGATCAGGGTAATGTTGGCTTCATAGGATGAGTTTGGAAGTTTTCTTTCTATTTCAATGTTTTGAAACAGCTTCAGAAGGATAGGTATTAATTCTTTAAATGTTTGGTAGAATTTTTCTGGGAGGCCATCTCTTCCAGGACTCTTGTTTGTTGGGAGATTGTCGATTCCTGTCATTTTTGATTTGTTCTGTTTTGTTGCTGTTCATGAGTCTGTTCAGATTTCCTATTTATTTCTCTTTCAGTTTTGGTAGTGTATATATTTCTAGGAATGCAACTATAATTTCACATGCTGTTTAACCTCTATGTATTTGTGGTCTTTATGGCTTTTTTTCTTGTGCTTTATTTCTAGTATCATACCGTTTCATTCAGAAAATATGCATAGTATGCATTCCACCTATTTAAATGTGTTGAGACTTGTTTTGAGGACTAATATATGATTTATGTTGGAGAATGTTCCATATAGGCCCTAAAATAATGTGTATTCTGCCATTTTATAATGGAATTTTCTAAATACATCTGTTAAACCCACTTGATCCAATGTGACCTTTCTTTCCTTGTTGATTGTTTCCTTGTTGATTTGTTTCTTTGTTGATTATTTGGTTGGATGCTTTTTTCCTTGTTGATTATTTGGTTGGATGATCTGTGATTAATGTAAATGGGGTGTTAATATCCTATTATTATTGTGTTTCAATTTACTAGTTTCTTTATGTTTATTATTAACTGTTTTATGTGTTTTGATGCTCCCATGTTGGGTGCATACATATTGAAATTGTTATATATCTTCTTGTTGTTTTGTCCCCTTTATAATTATGTAGCATCCTTCTTTTGTCTTTTGTACAGTTTTTGTTTCAATGTCTATTTTGTTTGATATAAGTGTTGCTATTCTGGCTTTATTTTGACTTCCATGTCCATAATAAATGTTTCCCCATCTCCTCACTTTTAATCACAGGTTTGTCCTTTTGCCTAAAGTGAGTCTCCTGTAGAAAGTATATAGATGGGCTTTTTAAAAAATCCATTACATCACCTTTTATCTTTTGATTAGAGCATTTAGTTTATATTCAAAATAATTATTGATAGTTATGTATTTATTACCATTTTATTACTTTTTGGTATATATTTTTTAAATTTTTTTTTTATTTATTTTCAGCTTAACAGTATTCATTATTTTTTCACCATACCCAGTGCTCCATGCAATCCGTGCCCTCTATAATACCCACCACTTGGTATCCCAACCTCCCACCCCCCCACTTCAAACCCCTCAGATTGTTTTTCAGAGTCCATAGTCTCTCATGGTTCACCTCCCCTTCCAATTTCCAACAAATCCCTTCTCCTCTCTAACTCCCCATGTCCTCCATGCTATTTGTTATGCTCCACAAATAAGTAAAACCATATGATAATTGACTCTCTCTGCTTGACTTATTTCACTCAGCATAATCTCTTCCAGTCCCGTCCATGTTGCTACAAAAGTTGGGTATTCATCTTTTCTGATGGAGGCATAATACTCCATAGTGTATATGGACCACATCTTCCTTACCCCTTCGTCTGTTGAAGGGCATCTTGTTTTTTTCCACAGTTTGGCGACCATGGCCATTTCTGCTATAAACATTGGGGTACAGAGGGCCCTTCTTTTCATGACATCTGTATCTTTGGGGTAAATACCCAGGAGTGCAATTGCAGTGTCATAGGGAAGTTCTATTTTTAATTTCTTGAGGAATCTCCACACTGTTCTTCAAAGAGGCTGCAACAACTTGCATTCCCACCAACAGTGGAAGAGGGTTCCCTTTCTCCACATCCCCTCCAACACATGTTGTTTCCTGTCTTGCTAATTCTGGCCATTCTAACTGGTGTAAGGTGATATCTCAATGTGGTTTTAATTTGAATCTCCCTGGTGGCTAGTGATGATGAACATTTTTTTATGTGTCTGATAGCCATTTGTATGTCTTCATTGGAGAAGTCTCTGTTCATATCTTCTGCCCAATTTTTGATATGATTGTCTGTTTTGTGTGTGTTGAGTTTGAGGAGTTCATTATAGATCCCGGAGATCAACCTTTTGTCTGTACTGTCATTTGCAAATATCTTCTCCCATTTCGTGGGTTGCCTCTTTGTTTTCTTGACTGTTTCCTTTGCTGTGCAGAAATTTTGATTTTGATGAAGTCCCAGAAGTTTATTTTCGCTTTTGTTTCCTTTGCCTTTGGAGACATATCTTGAAAGAAGTTGCTGCGGCTGATATCGAAGAGATTACTGCCTATGTTCTCCTCCAGGATTCTGATGGATTCCTGTCTCACGTTGAGGTCTTTTATCCATTTTGAGTTTATCTTTCTGTACGGTGTAAGAGAATGGCTGAGTTTCATTCGTCTATATATAGCTGTCCAGTTTTCCCAGCACCATTTATTGAAGAGACTGTCTTTTTTCCACTGCATATTTTTTCCTGTTTTGTCAAAGATTATTTGCCCATAGAGTTGAGGGTCCATATCTGGGCTCCCTACTCTGTTCCACTGGTCTATGTGTCTGTTTTTATGCCAGTACCATGCTGTCTTGGTGATCACAGCTTAGTAGTAAAGCTTGAAATCAGGTAGCATGATGCCCCAGTTTTATTTTTGTTTTTCAACATTTCCTTAGCGATTTGGGGTCTTTTCTGATTCCATACAAATTTTTGGATTATTTGCTCCAGATCTTTGAAGAATACCGGTGGAATTTTGATCAGAATGGCAAAAAGTGTAGATTGCTCTAGGCAGTATAGACATTTTAACAATGTTTATTCTTCCGATCCAAGAGCATGGAATGGTCTTCTATCTTTTTGTGTCTTCTTCAATTTCTTTCATGAGTGTTCTGTAGTTCCTCGAGTACAGATCCTTTATCTCTTTGGTTAGGTTTATTCCCAGGTATCTTATGGTTCTTGGTGCTATAGTAAATGGAATCGATTCTCTAATTTCCCTTTCTGTATTTTCATTGTTAGTGTATAAGAAAGCCATTGATTTCTGTACATTGACTTTGTATCCTGCCATGTTGCTGAATTGCTGTATGAGTTCTAGTAGTTTGGGGGTGGAGTCTTTTGGGTTTTCCATATAAAGAATAATGTCTTCTGCAAAGAGAAAGAGTTTGACTTCTTCATTGACAATTTGGATACCTTTTATTTCTCTTTGTTTTCTGATTGCTGTTGCTAGGACTTTTATTACTATGTTGAACAAGAGTGGTGAGAGTGGGCATCCTTGTCTTGTTCTTGATCTCAACGGGAAGGATGCAAGTTTTTTCCCATTGAGGATGATATTTGCTGTGGGTCTTTCATAGATAGATTTAATGAAGTTCGGGAATGTTCCCTCTATCGCTATATTTTGAAGCATTTTATCAGGAATGGATGCTGGATTTTGTCAAATGCTTTTTCTGCATCAATTGAGAGGACCACATGGTTCTTCTCTCTTCTTATATTAATTTGTTCTATCACATTGATTGATATGCGAATGTTGAACCATGCTTGTAGCCCAGGGATGAATCCCACCTGGTCATGGTGGATAATCCCTAATGTGCTTTGGATCCTGTTTGCTAGGATCTTGTTGAGAATCTTAGCATCCATATTCATCAGTGATATTGGTCTGAAATTCTCCTTGTTGGTAGGTTCTTTGCCTGGTTTGTGGATCAGGGTAATGCTGGCTTCATAGAAAGAGTCTGGAAGTTCTCCTTCTGCTTCAGTTTTTTGAAACAGCTTCAGGAGAATAGGTGTTATTTTTTTTTCTTGTTTTCCTCTTATTCTTTCTCCTCTTTCTCTTTCATGATTTGTTGATTTTCTTAGTGATATATTTAGATTTATTTCTATTTACTTGCTGTATCTCCATTAGTGGGTTTTGATTACCTAATGGTAGCCACAAATTAGTTCTTCTGCACATATTAGTCTCTGTTAAGTTGGATGCATAAGAATGAACGTATTCTTCACTCTTTACTCCCCAAATTTTAGGTATATCATATAATATTTTACAGTTTTAAAATATTGTGACTTCTCTGATTTTTTTTTACAGAAATATCCATTTCACTGCATTTCTCCTACTTTCATGCAGTCATGTTTGATCTTTACTTTCCACTCAAAGAGTCCCCTTTAATTTTTTTTTTTCTTTTAGGGCTAAGTAGTGGCCATTAACTCTCAATTTTTGTCTGCCTGGGAAACTTTATCTCTTGTATTCTGAATGATAGCCTTGCTGAATAGAATAACCTTGGCTTCAGTATTTCCCATTCAGCATTTTGAATATAACAAGCCATTTTCTTCTGAGTTGCAAAGTTTCTGCTAGAGTTCACTGATAGCCTTTTGAGGTTTCTCTTGTATGTAGCTGTCTTCTTCATATTTTGCTGCATTTGAAATATTTTCTTGAGTCATCAAGACCCTTGTGACACCATCTTGTGTCACACAGATGGTTAAGCATCCGACCCTTGGTTTCAGCTTAAGTTGCCATCTCAGGATATTGAGATTGAGCATAGCATCAGGCTCCATGATCAGTGTCAAGTTTGTTTGAAATTCTCTTTCCCTCCCCCTTCACTCCTCCCACTTGTGTTCTCTCTCCCTAAAGTAAATAAATCATTAAAAATGTTTCCTTTATGACTACATTTGCCGTTTCTTTAAATTTTATTTTTAAATTTCTTTTTAGTGTATCAGAATTCATTGTTTATGTACCACACCCGTGTTCCATGCAATAACTGCGCTCCATGATACCTATCACCAGGCTCCCCAACCTGTCACTCCCCACCCCTTCAAAACCCTCAGATTCTTTTTCAGTCCATAGTTTCTCATGGCTTGTCTCCCCCCTCCAATTTCCACCAACTCACTTCTCTCCATCTCCCCATGTTCTTCGTGTTATTTCTTATGCTCCACAAATAAGTGAAACCATATGATAATTGGCTTTCTCTGCTTGACTTATTTCACTCAGAATAATCTCTTCCAGTCCTTTCCATGTTGATACAAAAGTTGGGTATTCATCCTTTCTTTTTTTTTTTTAAGATTTTATTTATTCATTTGACAGAGATAGATCACAAGTAGGCAGAGAGGCAGGCAGAGAGAGAGAGAGAGGGAAGCAGGCTCCCTGCTGAGCAGAGAGCCCGATGTGGGACTCGATCCCAGGACCCTGAGATCATGACCTGAGCCGAAGGCAGCGGCTTAACCCACTGAGCCACCCAGGTGCCCGTATTCATCCTTTCTGATGGAAGCATAATACTCTATAGTGCATATGGACCACATCTTCTTTTTCCATTTGTACATTGAAGGGCATCTTGGTTCTTTCCACAGTTTGACGACTGTGGCCATTGCTGCTATGAACATTGGGGTAAAGATGGCCCTTGATTTCACTACATCTGTATCTTTGGGGTAAATACCCAGGAGTGCAATTGTAGGGTCATACGGAAGCTCTCTTTTTAATTTCTTGAGGAATCTCCACATGTTTTCCAAAATGGCTGCACCAACTTGCATTCCCACCAATAGTGGAAGAGGGTTCCCCTTTCTCCACATCCTCTCCAACCCACTTTGTTTACTGTCTTGTTAATTTCGGCTTTTCGAACTGGTTTAAGGTGATATCTCAATGTGGTTTTGATTTGAATCTCCCTGATGGCTAGTGATGATGAACATTTTTTCATGTGTCTGATAGCCATTTGTATGTCTTCATTGAAGAAGCATCTGTTCATGTCTTCTGCCCATTTTTTGATGTGATTATCTGTTTTGTGTGTGTTGAGTTTGAGGAGTTCATTATAGATCCTGGATATCAGCCTTTTGTCTGTATTGTCATTTGTGAATATCTTCTCCCATTCCGTGGGTTGCCTCTTTGTTTTGCTGATGGTTTCCTTTGCTATGCAGAAGTTTTGATCTTGATGAAGTTCCAAAATTTCATTTTAGCTTCTTTTTCCTTTGCCTTTGGAGACATATCTTGAAAGAAGTTGCTGTGGCCAAATATTGAAGAGGTTACTGCCTATGTTCTCCTCTAGGATTCTGATGGATTCCTGTCTCACGTTGAGGTCTTTTATCCATCTTGAGTTTATCTTTGTGTATGGTGTAAGAGAACGGTCAAGTTTCATTCTTCTACACATTGCTGTCCAATTTCCCAGCACAATTTATTGAAGAGACTGTCTTTTTTCACTGTATATTTTTTCCTGCTTCATTGAAAATTATTTGACCATAGAATTGAGGGTCCATATCTGGGCTCTCTACTCTGTTCCACTGGTCTATGTGTCTGTTTTTATGCCAGTACCATGTCGTCTTGGTGATCACAGCTTTGTAGTAAAGCTTGAAATTAAGCAACATGATGTCCTCAGTTTTGTTTTTCCTTTTCAACATTTCCTTAGAAATTCAGGGTTTCTTCTGAATCCATACAAATTTTAGGATCATTTGCTACACCTCTTTGAAAAAATGCCAGTGGAATTTTGATTGGAATAACATTGAAAGTATTGATTGCTCTAGGCAGTATAGCCATTTTAACCATGTTTATTTTTCCAGTCCATGAGGGTGGAATGGAATTCCATCTTTTTGTGTCTTCTTCAATTTCCTTCATGAGTGTTTTGTAGTTCCTCAAGTACAGATCCTTTACCTTTTTGGTTAGGTTTATTCCCAGGTATCTTATGGTTCTTGGTACTATCGTAAATGGAAATGATTCTCTAATTCCCATTTATGTATTTTCATTGTTAGTGTATAAGAAAGCAACTCATTTCTGTACATTGATTTTGTATCCTACCACATTGCTGAATTGCTGTATGAGTTCTAGTGGTTTGGGGGTGGAGACTCTTGGGTTTCCTGTATAAATAATCATGTCATGTGTGAAGAGAGAGAGTTTGACTTCTTCATTGCCAATTTGTATACCTTTTATTTCTCTTTGTTGTCTGAAAGTTGTTGCTAGGACTTCTAAAGCTATGCTGAAGAAGAGTGGTGAGAGTGGACATCCTTGTCATGTTCCTGATCTTAAAGGGAAGGCTGTGAGCTTTTTCCCATTGAGGATGATATTTGCTGTGGGTCTTTCATAGATAGATTTGATGAAGTTCAGGAATGTTACCTCTATCCCTATACTTTGAAGCGTTTTAATCAGGAACAGATGTTGGATTTTGTCAAATGCCTTTTCTGCATCAATTGAGAGGACCCTGTGGTTCTTCTCTCTTCTCTTATTTATTTTTTCTATCACATTGATTGATTTGTGAATGTTGAACCATCCTTACAACCCAGGGATGAATCCCACTTGGTCATGGTAGATAGTCTTATTAATGTACTCTTCTTAAGAATCTTTTTTAAAAAATATTTTATTTATATATTTGACAGACAGAGATCACAAGTAGGCAGAGATGTAGGCAGGGAGGGGGGAGAGCAGGCACTCTACTGAGCAGAGTGCCCAGTGTGGGACTCGATCCCAGGATCCTGAGACCATGACCTGAGCCAAAGGCAGAGGCTTTAACCCACTGGGCCACCCAGGCGTCCCTCTTGTTGAGAATCTTATCATCCATGTTCATCAGGGATATTCGTCTTAAATTCTCCTTTTTGGTGGGGTCTTTGCCTGGTTTGGGGATCAGGAATATTGGTCTGATATTCTCATTTTTGGTGGGATCTTTTCCTGGTTTGAGGATCAGGGTAATGCTGGTTTCATAAAAAGAGTATAGACGTTTTGAAACAGCTTCAAAAGAAGAGGTATTTCTTCTTTGAAAGTTTGTAGAATTCTCCAGGGAATCCTCAGGTCCTGGGCTCTTGTTTATTGGGAGGTTTTGATCACTGCTTCAATCTTGTTACTAGATTTCAGTCTATTAAGGTTGTGAATTTCTTCCTGGTTCAATTTTTTTAAATTTATTTTTTATTTTCAGCATAACAGTATTCATTATTTTTGCACCACACCCAGTGCTCCATACAATACATGCCCTCTATAATACCCACCACCTGGTACCCCGACCTCCCACCTCCCGCTCCTTCAAAACCCTCAGATTGTTTTTCAGAGCCCATAGTCTCTCATGTTTCACCTCCCCTTCCAATTTCCCCCAAATCCCTTCTCCTCTCTAACTCCCCATGTCCTCCATGCTATTGTTATGCTCCACAAATAAGTGAAACCATATGATAGTTGACTCTTTCTGCTTGACTTATTTCACTCAGCATAATCGCTTCCAGTCCCATCCATGTTGCTACAAAATTTGGGTCTACTCTATCCAGCAAGACTGACATTCAAAATGGATGGAGAGATAAAGAGTTTCCAAGACCTGCAAGGCTTCGAAGACTATGCAACCACCTAGCCGATACTGCAGGAAATATTAAGGGGGTTTCTTTAAAGGAGGAAAAAGCCCAAGAATAGAATTGAACAGAAATATAGAGACAATCTACAGAAAGAAAAGACTTCAAAGGTAACACGATGTCAATAAAAACATATCTATCAATAATAACCCTCAATGTGAATGGCCTAAATGCTCCCATAATACGGCACAGGGTTGCAGACTGGATAAGACAACAGGACACATCCATATGTTGTCTACAAGAGACCCATTTTGAACCTAAACATACACCCAGACTTAAAGTGAAGGGATGGAGAAGCATCTTTCATGCCAATGGGCCTCAAAAGAAGGCCGGGGTAGCGATTCTCATATCAGAAAAATTAGATTTTAAACTAAAGACTGTAGTCAGAGATACAGAAGGACACTACATCATTCTTAAAGGGACTATCCACCAAGATGATCTAACAATTGTAAATATCTATGCCCCCAATATAGGAGCAGCCAATTACATAAGAAAACTGTTAATCAAGATAAAGAGTCATATTGATATGAATACACTAATCGTTGGAGATCTTAACATGACTCTCTCAGAAATAGACAGATCATCAAAGCTAAAATCAATAAAGAAACAAGAGCATTGAATGACACTTTGGACCAGATGGACCTCATATATATAGACAGGTCATTCCAACCTAAAACAACAGAATACTCATTCTTCCCCAGAGCACATGGAACCTTCTACAGAATAGACCACATACTGGGTCACAAATCAGGGCTCAACCAATACCAAAAGACTGAGATTATTCCCTGCACATTCTCAGATCACAACGCTTTGAAACTGGAGCTCAATCACAAGGAAAAGTTCCGAAGGAACTCAAACACCTGGAAGCTAAAGACCACCTTGCTTAAGAATGCTTGATCAACCAGGGCATCAAAGAAGAACTGAAACAATTCATGGAAACCAATGAGAATGAAGACACTTTGGTCCAAAACCTATGGGATACAGCAAAGGCGGTCCCACGGGGGAAATACATAGCCATCCAAGCCTCCCTCAAAAAAATTGAAAAATCCAGAACACAGCAGCTGTCTCTACACCTTAAGGAACTGGAGAATCAACAACAAATCAAATCAACTCCACACATAAGAAAGGAAATCATCAAGATTAGAGCTGAGATAGATGAGGTAGAAACCAGAGATACAGTAGAATGTATCAATGAAACTGAAGCTGATTTTTTGAAAGAATCAATAAGATCGATAAATCATTGGTGACACTAATCCAAAAGAAAAGAGAGAAAGCTCAAATACATAAAATTATGAATGAAAAGGGAGAGATCACAATGAACACCAAGGAAGTAGAAACAATCATCAGAAGTTATTATCAACAGTTATATGCCAATAAGAAAAGCAACCTAGATGAAATGGATGCATTCCTGGAAAACTATAAACTCCCAAAATTGAACCAGGAAGAAATTGACAACCTGAATAGACCAATATCTAGTAACGAGATTGAAGCGGTGATCAAAAACCTTCCTGGTTCAATTTTGAAAGCTTATATTTTTCCAGGAATGCATCCATTTCATCTAGGTTGCTTAACTTATTGGCACATAACTGTTAATAATTTCTGATGATTGTTTTTATTTCCTTGGTGTTAGTTGCGATCTCTCCATTTTTATTCAAATTTTATTAATTTGGGTTATCTCTCTTATCTTTTGGATTATTTTGGCCAATGATTTATTGATCTTATTCTTTCAAAAAAAAACAGCTTCAAGTTCCATTGATGTGTTCTACTGTATCTGT
This sequence comes from Mustela erminea, assembly GCF_009829155.1. Lineage (NCBI taxonomy): Eukaryota > Metazoa > Chordata > Mammalia > Carnivora > Mustelidae > Mustela > Mustela erminea. The sequence continues at coordinate 24,081,810 of NC_045618.1, read as the reverse complement.
AGTTTCTATCTCATTGATCTCTGCTCTAATCTTGATTATTTCCCTTCTTGTGTGTGTAGTTAGCTTAATTTGTGGTTGATTCTCCAGTTCTTTAGGGTGTAAAGACAGCTGGTGTATTCTGGAATTTTTAGTTTTTCTGAGAGAGGCTATGTATTTCCCCCTTAGGACCGCCTTTGCTGTATCCCATAGGTTTTGGGGAAGTGTCTTCATTCTCATTGGTTTCCATGAATTGTTTAAGTTCTTCTTTGATTTCTTGGTTGATACAAGCATTCTTCAGCAAGGTGGTCTTTAGCTTCAAGGTGTTTGAATTCCTTCCAAACTTTTTCTTGTGGTTGAGTTCCAGTTTCAAAGCACTGTGATCTGAGAATATCCAGGGAATAATCTCAGTGTTTTGGTATCAGTTGAGCCCTGATTTGTGATCCAGTATGTGGTCTGTTCTGGAGAAGGCTCCATGTGAATTCGAGAAGAATGAGTATTCTATTGTTTTAGGGTGGAATGTTTTCTATATATCTATAAGGTCCATCTGGTCCAATGTGCCATTCAATGCTCTTGTTTCTTTCTTGATTTTCTGCTGTGTATTATTGAGAGTGGTGTGTTAAGATCTCCTACTAATAATGTATTCATATCAATACGAGTCTTTATCTTGATTAACTGTTTTCTTATGTAAGTAGCTGCTCCCTTGTTGGGGATATAAATATTTATAATTTTTAGATTTTCTTAGTGGATAGACCCTTTAAAAATGATGTAGTGTACTTCTGTATCTCTGACTACAGTCTTTAGGTTAAAATCTAATTTATTTGATATGAGAATCACTATCTCAGCTTTCTTTTGAGGCCCATTAGCATGAAAAATACTTCTCCATCCATTCACTTTCAGTCTGGATGTATATTAGGATCAAAATAGGTCTCTTGTAGACAACATATGGATGGGTCCTGTTGTTTTATCCAATCTGCAACCTCGTGCCATTTTATGGGCACATTTCGACCATTCACGTTGAGAGTGATTATTGAGAGATACATTTTTATTGACGTCATGTTACCTGTGAAGTCTTTATTTCTATATATTATCTCCATATATTTCTCTTCAATGATATTCTTGGGTATTTTCCCCTTTCATCAAAACCCCCTTAATATATCTTGTAGTGCTAGCTTTGTGGTCACATACTCTTTTAAACTTTACTGGTCTTTGAAGCTCTTTATCTTTCCATCCATTTTGAATGTCAGTCTTGCTGGATGAAGTATTATTGGCTGCATGTTCTTCTCAGTTAGTTCCCTGAATACATCTTGGCAGCCCTTTCTGGCTTGCCAGGTTTCTGTGGACAGGTCTGACATTATACTGATGGACCTTCCTCCGTATGTAAGGAATTTCTTTGCCCTAGCTTCTTTCAAGAGCTCCTGCCTAAAATTATAATTCGCTATTTTTACAATCAGGTGTCTTGAAGTCTTTCTAGATTCTATGATCTTGGGAGCAGACCTTTCTGCTTCTATTACATGAATGCTGGTTCTATTCACCAGATTGGGAAAATTTTCATGGAGAATTTGTTCAACTGTACCTTCTAATCTTCTTTCTTTCTCCTTCCACTCAGGGTTTCCAATAATTCTGGCATTGGAATGTTTCATGGTGTCATTTATTTCCCTAATTCTGATTTAATGGCTTCTAAGCTGTTTGTTCAAGGCGTCCTCCTGATCATCTTTCTCTATTAGTTTGTCCTCCTGATCACTAATTCTATCTTCTGTCTCAGTTACCCTAGATTTTAGATAATTTAGATTACATTGGAACTCATTAAGAGCATTGTTAACAACATCCCTGGTGGCTTTCACTTCTTCCCTAATCAATTCCATTTTGTCATCAAAGGCTTTCTCCAACCTAGCTATTGCCTGGATAATTGTTAGCCTGAATTCCCTTTCTGACATACTGTTTATGTACATATCCAAAAGCTTTGATAGAGAGGGCCAGGCTCTGAATTTTTCCTCTGTTGGGCATTCCTCCTCCTAGTCATTTTGGTGAGAGATGGCTGAAGGGATGTGTAGCTGTATGTATCAACTATGGTACAGGCAATATGCACTCTGGTATGCTTCTGAGCAGTTGGGAGTCCCCACCAAAACGAAAGAAAAAAGAAAAAAAAAAAGAGAAGAAGAGAGAAAGAGAGAGACAGGGAAAAAAAAAAAGAAAAAAAAAAAGAGGTGAATCATGAGAGACTATGGACTCTTAAAAACAATCTGAGGGGTTTGAAGTGGCCGGGGGGGGGGTGGTCGGGGTACCAGGTGGTGGGTATTAGAGAGGGCACGGGTTGCATGGAGCACTGAGTGTGGTGAAAAAATAATGATACTGTTATGCTGAAAATAAATAAATGAGAAAAAAAAGTGAAGACCCAGCCTGAATGGGCCCCAAAGGTAAGATTCATAAAGTATGCAAACAAAAACAAACAAAAGGACCAAAAAAGTAGATATGAGGAAAAATAAATAAATAAACATATAAATAAATAAATAAAAAGAGCCCCATCAAAATGAACCCCAAGTATAAAATTTATATACTGCCAGAACAAAAAGAAATACACAGAAACACTGACAGAAGAAAAATATGGGAGTTTGGTTATAAATTTTCAGTGTGGTTAAGGAAGGTTATTTTGGTTCTTCCTGGATGTATCTTGATATCTTTGTTAAAGGACTCACCTTTCCTGAGTTATATAAAGGGGGAGTAAAACTTGTTTATATATAGGGGTAAAATTGATTGGGAAAAGGGGATTACCTTGAAGCTTATCTCTATATGAATATTAAAAAAGAATAAAATAAAGATAAATAAAAAATAGAAAATCATAAGAAAAACAGGTATATGTATCAAAAAATTTCAGATTTAAAGGTTATTATGGAATTTGATGTACTGAACATCTCATTGTAATGGTAAATAGGTTAAAACTTTATATTAAAAAATGAAAAGAACAAGAATAATGAGAATGAACTAAAAATAAATGTTATCTATGAAGTAATGGTGTTGTTTTCTTGTTTGTTTGTTTTTGGCTGGCTTTCGGGGGAGGGGGTACTGCGGCATGGTTTTTCAGAGTCTTGCTTGAGTTGAGTCCTCCTAACCTCATGGAATCCAGTTTTTCAGGCTTTTGTTCTCTGGATGTTTGTTTGTTTGTTTTTCCCCTTGCAGCTTTTGGCCGTTCTTTGGAGGTTTAAAGTAAAGCAAACTGCACCCAGACCTCCATCTCAGAGAGAAGCCTCAGTGTGTTCCCCTCTGGGTGCTCCAGAGCACATAAATTCCCCCTCTGCTCTGCAGCTGGCAGAGCACATCCCCAGTTATGGTCTCTCGGGTCACAGGAACTCTTGCTTGTATCCAAAACCATGAGAAATACTAGCTGCAGCTGTCTGGCAGGTCCAGACCACCAGAGAGGTCCCAACCAGAGATAGCACACTGAGATTTTCATGCTGGCCCAGGCTGAGAGTGTTCAGAATCATCTGGTCCTAGAGAACACTGGCTAGCGCCTGCATAGACCTCTCTCAGGGGAGGATGTGGAGCACAACTCAGACCCCAGTCACACAGCGTGTGTGCAGAGCCAAAAGGCTGTGGTTCTAGAGAATGCCGGTGGGCATCCACCCTAGACTACCTCATGGGCGCCACCACCCAGACACTCTCACTGGTGGCTCAGAGACCAAGACCTGGCTTCCTCACTGTGCTGATTCCTCGTCCCTGGAGGCAGTCCTGGGTCTGTGGGCTTAAATCCCTGTCCCTAACCGCCTAATTCCACCAATTTCCCCTTAAGATCTTTTGCTCTTTTTGAAAGCTTTCAACCAGAATCCAAGTGAATGCTGGTCCCCAATCACAGGGCACTCTCATATTGGTGTATTACTTTCCAGTGGGTCGCTTCTGGGTGCCCTTTTGTTTATCTTCCAATATCAGTCCAATGTTCCCACTCTGCTTTACCTGTCCACTGGCATCTTCTGCTCCCGTAGAGATCCAGAAGTGTATAATTCTAATCTCAGGCTGATTTCATGGGTGATCAGAGTTCTTTGGTAGATAATCAGCTCACTTTAGGGGACAGGTTGAAACAGCACCTCCTACTTCTCTGCCATCTTGTCTCTAATCCCTACATTTGCCATTTTAATTACAACATGTCTTGGGATGGACCTGATTTTGTTGATTTTATTAGGGAGTTTTCTGTGCTTCCTGAATCTGGATATCCATTTCCTTCTCAAGATTAGTGATTTTTGGGGTGCCTGGGTGGCTCAGTGGGTTAAGCCTCTACCTTCAGCTCAGGTCATGATCTCAGGGTCCTCTTCTCAGCGGGGAGCCTCTTTCCCCCTCTCTCTCTTCTTGCCTCTCTGCCTACTTGTGTTCTCTCTCTCTCTCTGTTAAATAAATAGATTAAATATTTGAAAAAGAAAGATTAGTGATTTTTTTCAGCTGTTTTTTTTTTAAATCTTTTGCCCTTTCCCTCTCTTCTCCTTGTGATATCCTGATAATGTGAATCCTATTACATTTGATGGATTAACTGATTTTTCTAAATCTATTATAATTATGCAGTATTTGTTTTTCATTTATTCAGCTTGATTTATTTCTATTAGTCTATCTTACAGGTCAAGGATACATCCATTTCCTGTAACCTTCTGCTTATATCATCTATTGTATTGTATTTTTAATTTTATTTATTGAGTTTTTCATCTGTGATATGATTTTTTAAATCTTTGTTAAGGGTCTCACTGATGTTCTCTAGTCTTTTTCTCAAGGTCTGTGAATAATAAGGTATAATGAAGTAATGATAAAGTAATAATAATTACTTTAAATTCTGTATCAAACATACTACTTATTTCTGCTTATTTTTTTGTTTTGAACTCCTTTTTATTTTGATTTTATTGTGTGTGTGTGTGTGTGTGTTTTCAGTTGGGACAAATATCTCTGTCTACTCCGTTTGTCTACTTCTCTGTATCTGCTTCTCTGTGTTGGGAAAGCCAGATACATTTTTTTTTGATGGAGAGAGAAAGAAAGAGAGGGAAGTGAGAGTGGTGGGGGAAGAGAGAGAGGGAGAGAGAGAATCTAAAGCAGATTCCATGCCCAGTGTGGAGCCCTAAATGGGGCTCATTATCACAACCCTGAGATCACTGAACCAAAATCAAGAGTTGGACACTTAACCACTTGAGCCACCCAGGTGCCCCTTGTATTGTTGAAAGTAGTGGTTTTTGAAGAAGTGTTCCTGTAGTGAATTGTCATGCAGTGCTTCCTGTGCACCAGAATTTGGCACTTCAGGGGAGTCTCTGTGTATTGCTTGTGTCCTGCTTTTGTGTTTAGGTATGTTTCTCCTTCAATAAGACTTCTGCAATATCTCTCTGCCTGTTGTGTGTTGTGCTTATTCTCCATGGTGTCAGTATTACCTAACAGATAGGCCCTGAGTGACATTATCCTTCGGGGGCTAAAGGGTGGAACAGTGGTGTTAGCAAAATATGCAATGAATAACTAGTTCTGTGCCAGATGGCTAGAAGTGTGGTGGTGGCCATAGGTGAGGTGCAAGTTAGTGGCAGCAACCAAGGGCAAGCTGCACAGCTGAGGTGGCAGTAAAGGGTTCTCAGTGACTAAATAGGGCATGAGAAGTGATAGCAAAATATGGTGAAGCTGCTAGTCTTAGGCCAATCCCCCAAACTGGAGGCAGCCAGGGGTGTGGCACTCTGTGGTGGTGGTGTTGATGACATTGGGTGTCTGTGTATGTGGTAACTTGGTGAAGTATGTAGTGTCTGCTGTTAGGGCCAATTTAATGTTAAAACCTGTTTAACTATTAGGGCCTACTTAGCCAGAGCAACTCCATATTGCCTAGGTAGCCATATTGTTGTTTACATCCACGGACTTCATTCTGGGAATAAATGCCCCCGTAGTTCCTGGTATGGTTCCGGGTATTGATTCCAGGAGTAAACACCTTAACAATAGAAGCCACGTACCTTGGGTCTGCAATTATGCCCTATAAAACCAGCCTGTGAGATCTGGAGGGGGTTGCTCTCTTTGGAGGCAACCCTGGTCAGTCAGTCTGACTTCTGACGCCTGGCACAAAAGTGAAGCTTTGCCTTACTTTCAATTTGTATCAGTCTCACTCCTTTGATAACAGACTCCAACATTCTGGGGGCCCGTCCACAATCAAATGACAAGAACTGAGTCAGCATCAGAATTTCTGGGTAAAGCCTCTGGAGGTAATATCTTGAGATTTTATTCTGCAGGATCTAGTCTGCCTGTCTGGTTGTGGAGCTCCAGGGTATAGCCCACTGGGGAGAAGCTGGAGGCAGCATTGTTCCCCAGGGCTGGAGTGGATGTAGGGACATCCCATCCCTCCACTGGGATATTGCCAGGAGGTTCGAATCCCCCTAGATGGTCAGGGGACCTGCCAGGGTGTTCAGGTCCCCCTAGGCAGTCAGGGGACCTACAGGGGGTTCAAGTCCCCCTAGGCAGTCAGGGGCCCTGCCACGGGGTTCACATCCCCCTAGGTCAGGGGGTTCTAGTCCCCATAGATGGTCACTGGGGGTTCGAGTTCCCCTAGGTGGTCAGGGGACCAAGACAATCCCACCAGCGGCAGGTAGTGTTTTTGAGTTGGGATTATATCTTGCACACCCTTAGACTTGATATCTGGTTGAAGAAGGGCTACTGGGTCTGTGGTTGTCTTTGTCTTGTCTTTTTATTGTCTTTTGTGTTGTTTGTCATGATTGAAGAAATGGGGCAAGCAGGGAGTAAGGGACCTATTACACCCCTAAGTCTTGTTCTCCAGTATTTCAAGGATTTTCAAGGTAAAGGAACCCAGTCAGGTGACAAGGTTTACCCAGGAAAACTCTCTAAAACTGGAAATCCTTTCTCTGCTTTCTGGTGGCACTTTGTTCTTCAGTCACCCCTTCTGTTTCTGCACCAACTTGGGTGCAGCCTGCATAACTGGTCTCTAGACCATCCTTGGTGCTTCCTGCACCACAGCTCCTTCCCTCTTCACTGTCAAGGAGCAAGAAGAGCAGCTCCTGGACCTAACAACCCCCAATCCAGATCTTCCCACCCGTGTCTCAGGTAAACATTAAAAGTGGAGTGGGTCCAGGTGAAATGTAAATCAGTATTTGAATTAAGTTAAGTTTGTTGGTTTAATTAAGATAGACATGTCTTTAAAGTTACAGCAGTAAATGTGAAATTTCAAAGTTTACTGAAGGTCAAATAAGCTCATGTTATTTGTTAAAATCTATTAGCAAATAAATAACTGAACTGATGGTTAATTGTCTTTCTCAAAGTTTAAATGGGTAATTGTTAAAGTAACTTTCAAAGTCTTTGGTAACCTGAAACTTCAAAGTTTTGGTTGGATGACAAATGGAATTAAATTTGTTGGACATCTAGGTCTTAACCAAATGGGATAGAATGCTCAAATATTGAATACTTGATGTAGGTATGTGCTTTTGACTTCTTACTGAAAAGAAACTAAGAATATTTAAATCTGTTGGTAAACCTGTTTTGTGCCTAACTGATTCATAAGTTTGCCATCTACAGAATTCTGTTGTAACTGTTCACAATTGGTTAATACTTAACTATCACTAGAAACTGAAATGTTTCTAAGCATAGAAAATTCTTCCAGTCCCGTCCATGTTGCTACAAAAGTTGGGTATTCGTCCTTTCTGATGGAGGCATAATACTCCATAGTGTATATGGACCACATCTTCCTTATCCATTCATCCGTTGAAGGGCATCTTGGTTCTTTCCACAGTTTGGCGACTGTGGCTATTGCTGCTATAAATATTGGGGTACAGATGGGACTGGAAGAGATTATGCTGAGTGAAATAAGTCAAGCAGAGAGAGTCAATTATCATATGGTTTCACTTATTTGTGGAGCATAACAAAAAGCATGGAGGACTTGGGGAGTTAGAGAGAAGGGGGTTGGGGTAAATTGGAAGGGGAGGTGAATCATGAGAGACTATGGACTCTGAAAAAACAATCTGAGGGGTTTGAAGTGGTGGGGGGGTGGGAGATCGGGGTACCAGGTGGTGGGTATTATAGAGGGCACGGATTGCATGGAGCACTGGGTGTGGTGCAAAAATAATGATACTGTTATGCTGAAAATAAATAAATGAAAAAAAAAGAATAGAAAATTCTGCTTACTGTAACTAAGACTGATGGAAGTAAGGGAAATAACCCTATATGTAAAAAAAAGTAGTAGATACATAAGAAAGATAAGGAATGGAAATACAATTTGTTAAAGAAAAAGTATTTTTTTCCTAAATGAGATGGTTGTTTGAAAGGAAATGGCTTGGGACAAAACCTGGATACAAAAGAAAGTTGTAAAAAGGATCGTGAAGGGAAATTTTCAGAAAAAAAATTAGGTATTGTCAGGATGGACTATTAAAAGAAAAATGCTGTAAGGTTTTATTAAAAGTTTTAATATTGTCTGAAAAAACAGAGGAAAGGTAGTTGACTGATAGTAATTTTAAATAAACTGTATACACAAAAAAGAAGGCCTACGAGAGTAAATAGTTTTGTCTTAAAGTAAAAATATCTGGTTGCACCAGAACATGAAAGGAGATAATAAAAACTAACCTTGAAGGTACATAGTAAGTCGTAGAAGGCTTGGGGAAAGTAACTTTTATTTGCCTTGGTTTTTAGGTTTGAAAGGAAACAATGAAAGATGTTAAAATTTGACCATATTAGATCAGTTTGATGGATTTATTCACAAGAAGGGAAAAAAGACTAATAAATCTTTTCCTGTAAAATGCTTCTGTTCAAATGAGGCATAGTATTTAAGGAAGGAAGACTAAAGCCCTGTGTCATGGCAAATCTATATTGGTGATCTATTCAAGTAAATGTTAAAACCAGAGGGCAGTAAATCTTGCCTTTGCCAGTCAGTCAGCGCCAGATATAAGGAAGAAACTTTAGAAAATTGAAGGATTTGAAGGGAAGAATCTGACTGAGTTAGTAGGAATAGCGGAAAAGGTGTTTAACAACAGGGATACACAAGAAGATGAAAAACAGCCAAAAAATAGGTAAAGTTTTGACATGAGTCAGGAAGGAGACAAGAAAAAAAAAAAAAGTCAGTGGAAAAGAAAAAGGCAGGAAGGAGATGATCAATGGAAAAAAAAATAAAAATAAAAACCTATCTTAATCTCACAAAACAAACTGAGGGTTGCTGGGGGGAGGGGGTTTGGGAGAAGGGGGTGGGATTATGGACATTGGGGAGGGTATGTGCTTTGGTGAGTGCTGTGAAGTGTGTAAACCTGGTGATTCACAGACCTGTACCCCTGGGGATAAAAATATATGTTTATAAAAAATAAAAAATTAATTAAAAAAAAAAAAAACCTAAACACAGAGAAAGCAGGTGGGAAGGCTTAGATTCAGATCAGTGTGCTTACTCCAAGGAAAAAGGACACTGGGTCGGAGAGTGCCCTAAGAAGAAAATGACAATGCTGGCCACCAAAGATTGAAGGGGTCATGGTTCGGAGCTCCTCCCTGAACCTCAGGTTAAAATTGAGATGGAGGGGAAATCAATTGGTTTTTTGGTGGACATGGGAGCCCAATTTTCATCATTACAAAAGCCTATGGGAAACTATCTGGAGAGGAAGTCTAGGTACAAGGGGCAAATGGCACAGAACGACAGAACAAAACAACAGAAAGGACTTTAAATTTGGCCTCAGGAGTAGTCAAACATGGATTCTTGGACCTCCCTAATGCCCAATATAACCACATGGGAAGAGATCTCCTCCACAAACTACGGGCTGGCATTCGGTTCTCGGAAGGAGACATGATTGTGACTTTGGAACAAACTGTGCAGATGCTTGTGGCAGCAGTAGATGTACATCTCCCTTACAATCCAGTCTCAAAACCAGAGGAGAAAAGGGAGGAAAGCCTTCTCCAAACTCTACAGGTCGAATTACCCAAAGTCTGGGCAGAAAGGAGGCCTCCTGGCCTGGCTAAGGGATAGCCTCCAGTAGTGGTACAGTTAAAAGCAACAGCTACAGCTGTTTGAATCCGGCAGTAATCCCTCCCCTGGGAAGCAAAGGAAGGGATCAGAAAACACATTAACCACCTCTGAGGAGATGGGATCCTAGTTCCTTGCAAGGTTTCATGGAACACACCTTTACTGCCCGAGTACTGCCGAGTACTGAAACTGGGAGTACCGACCCATTCAGGACTTGCGGGAAGTTAACAAATGGATTGAAGATATCCACCCAACAGTGCCCAACCCCGATACCCTACTTTCCCTCCTAGGCCCCAAAAGAACTGTGTATGCCATCTTAGATCTCAAGGATACATTTTTCTGCATACCTTTGGCAAGGGAGTCTCAACCCCTCTTTGCTTTTGAGTGGTCTGACCCACAGGAAGTGTCAGGAAGGGCCATCTCACCTGGACAAGACTTCCTCAAGGATTCAAAAATTCACCCACCATCTTCGATGAGACCCTACAGGAGGATTTGCGTGAGTACAGAGTCTTCAACTCGGGAGCCCCTCTGTTACAGTATGTTGATGACTATGAGGTTACAGTATGTTGATGACTATGCTGAGGACTATGAGTCATGCTTGTAGGGGGATGAAAACTCTCTTACATTGAGGTCCTTCATCCATTTTGAGTCTATTTTTGTGTGTGGTGTAAGGAAATGGTCCAATTTCATTTTTCTGCATGTGGCTGTCCAATTTTCCCAGCACCATTTATTGAAGAGGCTGTCTTTTTTCCATTGGACATTCTTTCCTGCTTTGTCGAAGATTAGTTGACTGTAGAGTTGAGGGTCTATTTCTGGGCTCTCTATTCTGTTCCATTGATCTATGTGTCTGTTTTTGTGCCAGTACCATGCTGTCTTGATGACAGCTTTGTAATAGAGCTTGAAGTCCGGAATTGTGATGCCACCAACGTTGGCTTTCTTCTGTTGGTGGGAATGCAAGCTGGTGCAGCCACTCTGGAAAACAGCATGGAGGTTCCTCAAAATGTTGAAAATAGAACTGCCCTATGACCCAGCAATTGCACTATTGGGTATTTACCCTAAAGATACAAACGTAGTGATCCAAAGGGGCACGTGCACCCGAATGTGTATAGCAGCTATGTCCACAATAGCCAAACTATGGAAAGAACCTAGATGTCCATCAACAGATGAATGGTATATATACACAATGGAATACTATGCAGCCATCAAAATAAATGAAATCTTGCCATTTGCGACAACATGGATGGAACTAGAGCGTATCATGCTTAGCAAAATAAGTCAAGCAGAGAAAGACAACTATCATATGATCTCCCTGATATGAGGAAGTGGTGATGCAACATGGGGGCTTAAGTGGGTAGGAGAATCAATGAAACAAGATGGGATTGGGAGGGAGACAAACCATAAGTGACTCTTAATCTTACAAAACAAACTGAGGGTTGCTGGGGGGAGGGGGTTTGGAAGAAGGGAGTGGGATTATGGACATTGGGGAGGGTATGTGCTTTGGTGAGTGCTGTGAAGTGTGTAAACCTGGTGATTCACAGACCTGTACCCCTGGGGATAAAAATATATGTTTATAAAAAATAAAAAATTAAAAAAAAAAACTCTCTTACAGACTGCAGGAAAAAAAAGTATCAGGTGTCAGCAAAGAAAGCACAGCTTCGTCAGAGCCACACCACTTATTTAGGCTTTGATCTCCATGAGGGATCTCCTTCCACTTGTATGTAGATGAAAAGGCAGGGGTGGCGAAAGGGGTTTTGACTCAGACTCTGGGGCCTTAGCAAAGACCAGTAGCCTATCTTAGCAAAACAAGCAAACAAACAAAAAACAAAAAAAAAAACAAAACAAACAAACAAACAAAAAAACTAGATTCAGTAGCAGCTGGGTCCCCCCCTTGCCTCTTCATAATTGATGCCACAGCCCTTCTGGTCAAAGATGCAAGTAAATTAACTTTGGGTCAAAATATCATCTTGACATGCATTGAAGGCCTCCTCCGGACCCCACCAGACTGGTGGATGACAAACGCCCGAGTGACAGGGTATCAAGCCCTCCTCCTCAACAAACTGAAAATTATTTTCAGGCCCCGGTGGTGCTAAATCCAGCCATGTTGCTACCAGAAAAGCTAGCTGACCACCCACATGACTGTGGGGAGGTCCTAACCCAGATCAGAAATAAGGCCTGACCTCAGAGATACTCCCCTCCTGGATGCAGAGAGGGCTCTGTTCACAGATTGGGGTAGCTACATGGCTGATGGAAAGAGGTATGCAGGGGCTGCAGTGTTTTCTCCTGAGAAGGAGCTCTGGAAGGCAGCCCTGCCACATAGAACCTCAGCGCAAAAAGCGGTGCTAACTGCATTCACCAAGTCCCTGCAGATGGCCAAGTATAAGACCGCCAACATCTATACAGATAGTAGGTACAGCAGGTACACCTTTGCTACTCTCCATATACATGGAACATTTATAAAGAAAGGGACCTATTAATAGCAGAAGGAAAATAAATTAAAAACAGAAAAGAGGGGGAGGAGTCAAGATGGCGGAGAAGTAGCAGGCTAAGACTGCTTCAACTAGCCGGAGATCAGCTAGATAGCTTATCTAAAGATTGCAAACACCTGAAGAACAGCAATTCTGGAAACAGAAAAACAACCACTTTCTGAAAGGTAGGACCGGCGGAGAAGTGAATCCAAAGCGACGGGAAGATAGACCCCGGGGGGAGGGGCCGGCTCCCGGCAAGCGGCGGAGCAACGGCGCACAAAATCAGGACTTTTAACAGTCTGTTCCGCTGAGGGACATCGCTCCAGAGGCTAAACCGGGGCGAAGCCCATGCGGGTTCAGCGTGGCCTCAGGTCCCGCAGGGTCACAGAAGGATCAGGGGTGTCTGAGTGTCGCAGACCTTGCGGGTATTGGAACGGGAAAGCCGGCTACAGAGACAGAGCCGACAGTAAGCTCACAGCTCGGTGTTACCTTGAACCGGTCGCAGGCTCGGTGAGCTCGGAGCGCGGCCGGAGGTCGGGCAGATGGGAGTAACTGGGCGCTGTTCTCTGAGGGCGCACTGAGGAGTGCGGCCCTGGGCTCTCGGCTCCTCTGGGCCGGAGACCAGGAGGCCGCCATTTGTATTCCCGTCCTCCGGAACTCTACGGAAAGCGCTCAGGGAACAAAAGCTCCTGAAAGCAAACCCGAGCGGATTACTCACCCCGGCCCCGGGTAAGGGCGGTGCAATTCCGCCTGGGGCAAAGACACTTGAGAATCACTACAACAGGCCCCTCCCCCAGAAGATCAACAAGAAATCCAGCCGAGACCAAGTTCACCTACCAAGGAGTGCGGTTTCAATACCAAGGAGAGCAGCAGAATTCCAGAGGAGGAGAAAGCCAAGCACGGAACTCATGGCTTTTTCCCTGTGATTTTTTTTTTAGTCTTGCAGTTAATTTAATTTTTTTCTTTTTCATTTTTTTTTTTTTTTCTCGCCTTCGGGAAAATTTTTTTTTTTTAACTGTTACCTTTTTCTTTTTTAACGATTTTTTACTAGTTTATCTAATATATATATTTTTTCTTTTTTACATTTTTCTTAGATGTTTTCCTTTTTTTTTTTAAATTCTTTTCTTTTCTTTTTTTTTTTTCTTTTTTCTTTTTTTTTTCTTTCTTCCTTTTTGAACCTCTTTTTATCCCCTTTCTCCCCCCTCACGATTTTGGATCTCTTCTAATTTGGTTAAAGCATTTTTTCCTGGGGTTGTTGCCACCCTTTTAGTATTTTACTTGCCCCTTCATATACTCTTATCTGGACAAAATGACAAGACGGAAAAATTCAACACAAAAAAAAGAACAAGAGGCAGTACCGAAGGCTAGGGACCTAATCAATACAGACATTGGTAATATGTCAGATCTAGAGTTCAGAATGACAATTCTCAAGGTTCTAGCCGGGCTCGAAAAAGGCATGGAAGATATTAGAGAAACCCTCTCGAGAGATATAAAAGCCCTTTCTGGAGAAATAAAAGAACTAAAATCTAACCAAGTTGAAATAAAAAAAGCTATTAATGAAGTGCAATCAAAAATGGAGGCTCTCACTGCTAGGATAAATGAGGCAGAAGAAAGAATTAGTGATATAGAAGACCAAATGACAGAGAATAAAGAAGCTGAGCAAAAGAGGGACAAACAGCTACTGGACCACGAGGGGAGAATTCGAGAGATAAGTGACACCATAAGACGAAACAACATTAGAATAATTGGGATTCCAGAAGAAGAAGAAAGAGAGAGGGGAGCAGAAGGTATACTGAAGAGAATTATTGGGGATAATTTCCCCAATATGGCAAAGGGAACGAGCATCAAAATTCAGGAGGTTCAGAGAACGCCCCTCAAAATCAATAGGAATAGGCCCACACCCCGTCACCTAATAGTAAAATTTACAAGTCTCAGTGACAAAGAGAAAATCCTGAAAGCAGCCCGGGAAAAGAAGTCTGTAACATACAATGGTAAAAATATTAGATTGGCAGCTGACTTATCCACAGAGACCTGGCAGGCCAGAAAGAGCTGGCATGATATTTTCAGAGCACTAAACGAGAAAAACATGCAGCCAAGAATACTATATCCAGCTAGGCTATCATTGAAAATAGAAGGAGAGATTAAAAGCTTCCAGGACAAACAAAAACTGAAAGAATTTGCAAATACCAAACCAGCTCTACAGGAAATATTGAAAGGGGTCCTCTAAGCAAAGAGAGAGCCTACAAGTGGTAGATCAGAAAGGAACAGAGACCATATACAGTAACAGTCAACTTACAGGCAATACAATGGCACTAAATTCATATCTCTCAATAGTTACCCTGAATATTAATGGGCTAATTGCCCCTGTCAAAAGACACAGGGTATCAGAATGGATAAAAAAACAAAACCCATCTATATGTTGCCTCCAAGAAACTCATTTTAAGCCCGAAGACACCTCCAGATTTAAAGTGAGGGGGTGGAAAAGAATTTACCATGCTAGTGGACATCAGAAGAAAGCAGGAGTGGCAATCCTTATATCAGATCAATTAGATTTTAAGCCAAAGACTATAATAAGAGATGAGGAAGGACACTATATCATACTCAAAGGGTCTGTCCAACAAGAAGATTTAACAATTTTAAATATCTATGCCCCCAACGTGGGAGCAGCCAACTATATAAACCAATTAATAACAAAATCAAAGAAACACATCAACAATAATACAATAATAGTAGGGGACTTTAACACTCCCCTCACTGAAATGGACAGATCATCCAAGCAAAAGATCAGCAAGGAAATAAAGGCCTTAAACGACACACTGGACCAGATGGACATCACAGATATATTCAGAATATTTCATCCCAAAGCAACAGAATACACATTCTTCTCTAGTGCACATGGAACATTCTCCAGAATAGATCACATCCTCGGTCCTAAATCAGGACTCAACCGGTATCAAAAGATTGGGATCATTCCCTGCATATTTTCAGACCACAATGCTCTAAAGCTAGAACTCAACCACAAAAGGAAGTTTGGAAAGAACCCAAATACATGGAGACTAAACAGCATCCTTCTAAAGAATGAATGGGTCAACCGGGAAATTAAAGAAGAATTGAAAAAAATCATGGAAACAAATGATAATGAAAATACAACGGTTCAAAATCTGTGGGACACAACAAAGGCAGTCCTGAGAGGAAAATATATAGCGGTACAAGCCTTTCTCAAGAAACAAGAAAGGTCTCAGGTACACAACCTAACCCTACACCTAAAGGAGCTGGAGAAAGAACAAGAAAGAAACCCTAAGCCCAGCAGGAGAAGAGAAATCATAAAGATCAGAGCAGAAATCAATGAAATAGAAACCAAAAAAACAATAGAACAAATCAACGAAACTAGGAGCTGGTTCTTTGAAAGAATTAATAAAATTGATAAGCCCCTGGCCCGACTTATCAAAAAGAAAAGAGAAAGGACCCAAATAAATAAAATCATGAATGAAAGAGGAGAGATCACAACTAACACCAAAGAAATACAAACTATTATAAGAACATACTATGAGCAACTCTACGCCAATAAATTTGACAATCTGGAAGAAATGGATGCATTCCTAGAAACATATAAACTACCACAACTGAACCAGGAAGAAATAGAAAGCCTTAACAGACCCATAACCAGTAAGGAGATTGAAACAGTCATTAAAAATCTCCAAACAAACAAAAGCCCAGGGCCAGACGGCTTCCCGGGGGAATTCTACCAAACATTTAAAGAAGAACTAATTCCTATTCTCCTGAAACTGTTCCAAAAAATAGAAATGGAAGGAAAACTTCCAAACTCATTTTATGAGGCCAGCATCACCTTGATCCTAAAACCAGACAAGGATCCCACCAAAAAAGAGAGCTATAGACCGATATCCTTGATGAACACAGATGCGAAAATACTCAACAAAATACTAGCCAATAGGATTCAACAGTACATTAAAAAGATTATTCACCACGACCAAGTGGGATTTATTCCAGGGCTGCAAGGTTGGTTCAACATCCGCAAATCAGTCAATGTGATACAACACATCAATAAAAGAAAGAACAAGAACCATATGATACTCTCAATAGATGCTGAAAAAGCATTTGACAAAGTACAGCATCCCTTCCTGATCAAAACTCTTCAAAGTGTAGGGATAGAGGGCACATACCTCAATATCATCAAAGCCATCTATGAAAAACCCACCGCAAATATCATTCTCAATGGAGAAAAACTGAAAGCTTTTCCGCTAAGGTCAGGAACACGGCAGGGATGTCCATTGTCACCACTGCTATTCAACATAGTACTAGAGGTCCTAGCCTCAGCAATCAGACAACAAAAGGAAATTAAAGGCATCCAAATCAGCAAAGAAGAAGTCAAATTATCACTCTTCGCAGATGATATGATACTATATGTGGAAAACCCAAAAGACTCCACTCCAAAACTGCTAGAACTTATACAGGAATTCAGTAAAGTGTCAGGATATAAAATCAATGCACAGAAATCAGTTGCATTTCTCTACACCAACAGCAAGACAGAAGAAAGAGAAATTAAGGAGTCAATCCCATTTACAATTGCACCCAAAACCATAAGATACCTAGGAATAAACCTAACCAAAGAGACACAGAATCTATACTCAGAAAACTATAAAGTACTCATGAAAGAAATTGAGGAAGACACAAAGAAATGGAAAAATGTTCCATGCTCCTGGATTGGAAGAATAAATATTGTGAAAATGTCTATGCTACCTAAAGCAATCTACACATTTAATGCAATTCCTATCAAAGTACCATCCATCTTTTTCAAAGAAATGGAACAAATAATGCGAAAATTTATATGGAACCAGAAAAGACCTCGAATAGCCAAAGGGATATTGAAAAAGAAAGCCAACGTTGGTGGCATCACAATTCCGGACTTCAAGCTCTATTACAAAGCTGTCATCATCAAGACAGCATGGTACTGGCACAAAAACAGACACATAGATCAATGGAACAGAATAGAGAGCTCAGAAATAGACCCTCAACTCTATGGTCAACTAATCTTCGACAAAGCAGGAAAGAATGTCCAATGGCAAAAAGACAGCCTCTTCAATAAATGGTGCTGGGAAAATTGGACAGCCACATGTAGAAAAATGAAATTGGACCATTTCCTTACACCACACACAAAAATAGACTCAAAATGGATGAAGGACCTCAATGTGCGAAAGGAATCCATCAAAATCCTTGTGGAGAACACAGGCAGCAACCTCTTTGACCTCAACCGCAGCAACATCTTCCTAGGAACAACGCAAAAGGCAAGGGAAGCAAGGGCAAAAATGAACTATTGGGATTTCATCAAGATCAAAAGCTTTTGCACAGCAAAGGAAACAGTTAACAAAATCAAAAGACAACTGACAGAATGGGAGAAGATATTTGCAAATGACATATCAGATAAAGGACTAGTGTCCAGAATCTATAAAGAACTTAGCAAACTCAACACCCAAAGAACAAATAATCCAATCGAGAAATGGGCAGAGGACATGAACAGACATTTCTGCAAAGAAGACATCCAGATGGCCAACAGACACATGAAAAAGTGCTCCATATCACTCGGCATCAGGGAAATACAAATCAAAACCACAATGAGATATCACCTCACACCAGTCAGAATGGCTAAAATAAACAAGTCAGGAAATGACAGATGCTGGCGAGGATGCGGAGAAAGGGGAACCCTCCTACACTGTTGGTGGGAATGCAAGCTGGTGCAGCCACTCTGGAAAACAGCATGGAGGTTCCTCAAAATGTTGAAAATAGAACTGCCCTATGACCCAGCAATTGCACTATTGGGTATTTACCCTAAGGATACAAACGTAGTGATCCAAAGGGGCACATGCGCCCGAATGTTTATAGCAGCAATGTCCACAATAGCCAAACTATGGAAAGAACCTAGATGTCCATCAACAGATGAATGGATCAAGAAGATGTGGTATATATACACAATGGAATACTATGCAGCCATCAAAACAAATGAAATCTTGCCATTGCGACAACATGGATGGAACTAGAGCGTATCATGCTTAGCGAAATAAGTCAAGCAGAGAAAGAGAACTATCATATGATCTCCCTGATATGAGGAAGTGGTGATGCAACATGGGGGCTTAAGTGGGTAGGAGAAGAATCAATGAAACAAGATGGGATTGGGAGGGAGACAAACCATAAGTGACTTTTAATCTCACAAAACAAACTGAGGGTTGCTGGGGGGAGGGGGTTTGGGAGAAGGGGGTGGGATTATGGACATTGGGGAGGGTATGTGCTTTGGTGAGTGCTGTGAAGTGTGTAAACCTGGTGATTCACAGACCTGTACCCCTGGGGATAGAGTATTATGCCTCCATCAGAAAGGATGAATACCCAACTTTTGTAGCAACATGGACGGGACTGGAAGAGATTATGCTGAGTGAAATAAGTCAAGCAGAGAGAGTCAATTATCATATGGTTTCACTTATTTGTGGAGCATAACAAATAGCATGGAGGACATGGGGACTTAGAGTGGAGAAGGGAGTTGGGGGAAATTGGAAGGGGAGGGGAACCATGAGAGACTATGGACTCTGAAAAACAATCTGAGGGTTTTGAAGGGACGGGGGGTGGGAGGTTGGGGTACCAGGTGGTGGGTATTATAGAGGGCACGGATTGCATGGAGCACGGGGTGTGGTGCAAAAATAATGAATACTGTTATGCTGGAAATAAAAAACAAAACAAAACAAAACAAAACAAAAAAACAGAAAAGAAATATTGGCTCTCCTCCAGGCTATTTGGAACCCAAAAGAGGTGGCTGTTATGCATTGCCTGGGGCACCAAAAGGGTACTAATCCAGTTTCAACAGGAAACCAATTAGCAGATGGATCAGCAAAGCAAGCAGACAGGGAAATGGCTCAAGAACTGGTTACACTCCCGGCTTCAGCCTTACCAGAAAAAAACAGATTATTCAGAGGAAGGTTTAAAATATTTACAAAAATGGACTTAATTAGACTATGAAGGGGATTGGGCTAAGACTAGGGCAGGAAAGTTAATTTTTCCTTAAAGACTAGAAAAAAAAAATTAAGCCAAATACATGAGGGCACTCATTTAGGGACACGCAAGCTTAAAGAGCTCATGGGTAAACAGTTCCAGGTTTCTAAATTAGGGCATATGGCTCAGGATGTGGTTGATAGATGTGCTCAATGTCAGGCGGTAAATGCGGGAGGAACTCGGATGGGAAGAGGAAAAAGAGAAAGAGGAAGGGAACCAGTTAGTTATTGGGAAGTAGATTTTACAGAGATGAAACAGGGAAAGTATGGACACAAGTTAGTTTTTGTGGATACATTTTCAGGCTGGGTAGAGGCTTTTTCAGCCAAACATAAAATGGCAGGAATGATAGCCAAAAAGCTACTAGAGGAAATAATTCCTAGGTTTGTGTTGCTTCTCACAATTGGGTCAGACAACAGCCCTGCATTTGTGAGTTCAGTCTCATAGGCATTGGCCAAGGCCATGAGCACTAATTGGAAACTACACTGTGCCTACCAGCCCCAGAACTCTGGGCAAATAAAAAATGAACTGGACTCTTAAAGAGACCTTGACAAAGTTAATTCTGGAGACTGGCGATGGAGATGTGGACCTTCTTCACTTTGCCCTCCTTAGGGCATGATATACACCCTACTTAAACAAGGTTACCTCATTTAAAATAATGTTTGGGAGACCCCCTCCACTATGCCCATGGCTACAAGAGGTTGCCCTAACACAAATGACTGATCAGTCTGTACTCCAGTCACTGTAGGCACTATAGTCTGTCTTTAAAAGAGCCCACACAGGAATCTGAGCTGCCTACAGTGAGACAGAGACGGAAATAAAATCGCATCCTTACCAACCCGAGGACTTGGTTTGGATACATCGCCACTGAATGAAAAACTTGGAGCCTTGCTGAAAGGAACCATTCACTGTCATCCTGACCACCTCCACAGCAGTAAAAGTAGAAGGCATCAGGGCTTGGATTCACGTGTGTCACGTCAAATGAGCTGAAAACAAGGACACCCCGCAGAAATGGGAGCCACAGCCAGTGGACTCCACTGTTGACTAAAACTAAGACTCAAAAGCGTTTCATAACTTGGTCACTTTTAACCTTGTTCCTACTCAGTAGCAGCCAGGGGACACCTCATCGGCCTAAAACAGCCCAGTAGAAAATCAGAAAAACGGCAGATGGAACAACACTCAAGGTTAATGACACCTCAGGTCAGCCTGTTTTCACCCTCAAGAACTGGCTGAAGAGTCAAAGAATTGACTAATCTCCAAAGAAAAGGGCGGGGGGATGTTAAGGCCAATTTAATGTTAAAACTTGTTTAACTATTAGGGCCTGCTTAGCCAGAGCAACTCCATATTGCCTATGGCTAATATGTTGTTTACATCCACGGACTTCATTCTAGGAATAAATGCCCTTGTAGTTCCCGGTATGGTTCCGGGTATCGATTCTGGGAGTAAATGCCTTAACAATAGAAGCCACGTACCTTGGGTCTGTGGTTATGCCCTATAAAACCAGACTGTGAGATCAGGAGGGGGTCGCTCTCTTTGGAGGTGGCCATGGCCGGTCAGACTTCTGATGCCTGGCATAAAAATAAAGCTTTGCCTTACTTTCAATTTGTATCAGTCTTGCTCCTTTGATAACGGACCCCTATATCTGTGTGCAGTAACTGGACACTGAGTAAAGTGACTGGGACACATGGTGTATGTGAGTAGCTACTCAGAGGTGGTGCATGCCGCATTAGCAAAATTTACACTAAGACACTAGGCCTGGCCAGATTGCCTGAAGCATGGTGGCTGCAGCAGCATGGTACATTGAGACAGCAACTGGATGGAGATCATGCAACATTGACAAAATTTGCAGTAAGTCTAGGGCCAAGGCCAATAGGCTTGGATGGGCAATTTTTCAGGAGAACTTGTGGGTGGGATGCACAGCTAGCAGGTTAGGTAGCAAGTGTTTGTACAGCACTGTCTCCCATATATGGCTCTGAGTGTATGTTGGGAGGTGGAGAAGAAATGGCACCAGCAAGCTCCTTTGTTTCTAGACAAATCACCCAACACACCCTGAAATCAGTATAAACATATTTCTTCCAGTTGTGTAAATTGTCACTTGTATATTGCCTCTCTTCCAGCTGTTGTCTCTTTAAGTATGGGACCCAGCTATCATTAGCTCTCCAGGGGTTCCCAATGATGAATCAGGTAACATTAGGGCCCAAGGCTGAAAGTTCTGCTGGTTATAGAATGTCATGGAATTCAGTCTCTCTGGTTTACAAGACCAGAAGTTATGAGGATTCCTTTCTCCCTGTGTGGGATCCCTGTTCATTTGTTTTTTGGTTTTTCTCTCTTTCTGTGACCACACCTCCCCTTCCTTTGGGGCAGCTTCTGATCACCATTTCTACCTTTCATAGCCTTTCAGATGTGGCTTATTTTTTAAGATTGTATTTACTTAATTGACAGTGAGAGATCACAAGTAGGCAGAGAGGCAGTCAGAGAGAGAGGGGGAAGCAGGCTTCCTGCTGAGCAGAGAGCCAGATGCAGAGCTTGATCCTAGGATGCTGGGATCATGACCTAAGCCAAAGGCAGAGGCTTTAACTCACTGAGCCACCCAGGCGCCCCTCAGATGTGGCATTTTACATTTAGTTGTGGAGTTTGTTCTCCACTTTACTTGACTCAGATGTGAGTGATATCTAGTTATAAACATGAGGTAGGATGAGCTTAGGTTCCTCTTACTCTGCCATCTCCAAGTGGATTTCCTTGTTTCCAATTTGAATGTCTCTGGTGATGGCATCAGGGATTCTAGGGAACCTTCTGAGTAACTAATACAACAGTGGAAAAAAGGGTTTCTCATCCATATTCTGTTGTAATGATTTCTTTGACATTCATAGCAAGTCATCCAGTTTCAACATGTCGGGCTTTGGGAACAGGAAAGATATAGTTTCAACAGTATTTTGTAGAAGAAGAGAAACAGGGAATGTTAATTTAGACAGTTTTAGCCTTATATTAAGTTGTCCAGAAGAATTTAGATTTTGTCAAAAACTGGCAAAATATGCAGGGAGGAACAAAAGGGTATGCTGCAATTTTCCACAGAAATATGTTTCTTTCTTTAATCACCAATATTTCTATCAGAGAATCGAATCAGCCTGATTCATTTACAAAATAAGTCAAGTATCATCAAATTTGATCTGATAACTTAAATAGCACAGCAAGATTAGTGATTAGCCACATTACTTTCTTGAGTTTTCTTTGCTGGAAATTTTATTAACTAAACTCAGATCATATTGTCCAAAGCCACTCAAGACTATGAAGCCAAGTCAATAATTTGCCACCAGCTTTTACTTTTAATACTTACATATTTGAGTAAATTCTTCTGTTCTGAAGGTCCCCATAGTATTCTGAGGTTTTTGGACATGCCAAGATGCTTTATTTCTTTGTTAATTATAAGGGAGGAAACTACATTATACCATTATAGATGAATTATTCTAAAAGGGGCCTTATGGGCATTGGCTCCCTAAAGTCAATATACATTTCCTGAAGCTGTGTGGTCATATATGATTTGATACACTTTATTCTCAAATATGAGACTCTAGTGAAAGCTTTTCTAATATAAACCCTGTCTACAATTATGTCATGTTATAAGGTTAATGGATTCTTATTGAGCTTATATAAATAACTATACTGTCATAAGTTAAGAATACTCCATAAAGTTTTCAAGTTCTTGAGGGATTATATAGGAAGAAAAAACTAATTGTTCCGTTTTAAGTCACAAATGTGTACTTTATAAATAGCTGTAAGTTGCTGTACCTTAAGATAAGAAAGTTTTATTAATTCTGGAAAACTAGTAAGGAAATGTAGTGTTTCAAATAGAAACACATAAAATTTTAACCATCTCCATCAGCTTTTTCAGGTTCATGGATTAAATTCTTATTGTTTTATTAATATATCAACTTTTTTTATTATATCTGGAAATTCATATTCAGTTCAAAGGGACATTTTCAAACTTTCAAGTAATGTAATTATGGATCCTTGATGCTTTTGGCTGATTTTGAACACTTGCAGAAAGATATAAAATCTAAAAAAGTAATTAATTGTGAATGACAAATAACCAGAGTTAAAGTCTGATAAGAGTTTTTTAGATGAAAAAAAATTAGTTATTTTGCACTTGCAACATTTTACTATAATAACCAATGAGTACATTGACAAATGTCTATGAACTTTATACTATTTCTGCAATAGCTACATTAGTAACATATATTCTGCCACATATAAACTATGAAGGTTTATTTTCATATCTTTCACAATATGTCCTACATAATTTAACATGTAAATATATCTAATTAGTTTACCATTTCCTCTTTATAATGTAGGTGAGAAATTATTTGTGATTTTCTAGGAAATGTGATTGTTAGTTTGAGGTCAAAAAGACTGCAATTATGGGGAAAGCAAATATGGCTGCATGGTAGGAAGACCCCAGGCTTGCTTTGTCCCTGAACACAGCCTGATAACTATAAAATCATTACAAATACTCAAGAAATTGACCTGAGGACTGATAGAATAAACGTCACAACTAGAGGGAGAGAAGAGGCCATGCTGAAGAAGGTAAGAAGTGCAGAGATGTGCTTTGATGAAGGAATTGTGGTGCTGTAGAGGAGAGGCTTGGTCATGGAGAAAGGTGAAAAAGAGTGGACCACACAGGGGTTTATGCACAAGAAGACCACTTCCCCCAAATCCAGTGAATGGGAAAACAAGAGGGGTTGATTTTCATGAGTTTTTGTAACTCGTGGAACTCAAAGACTGGAGTTTTAGAGGTCCTCAGGTGTGGCTGAGATAGAACACTGAGGGTGCTACCATACTCCTAGAGTGAAGGCAGAAAAACAACCCAGGGACAGATTAAGTGATCCGAGGATCACTTAAAGTGCACAGGGAGAGACAGTGCTCTTTTTGGTTCACATCTATGATATGTAGCAGTCTCCAGAGTCATCTTTCAGGGGACAAAAAACTTGGCAATTGTCATTTCCCAACCCCACCCCTCAGTACCTGTTGAGGGTGACTAAATCTGACAATGACTCTATAGTCTGCTTTGTTCCAAATCCCATGCCTCCAAACTCTGGCATGACTACCCTTCTTGGGCAAACCTGTATCAGTTCCAGCATGGTGAAACCCTTACCAGAAGACCAGAACAGATCCCCATGCCAGGCTCCTTGAGTTTGGAGTTCTAAAAGTCAGTAGGCTTGGCTGGTATAGAACTAAATATTCACTCTCCTGCTACAGGCAGGCAAGCAACCTGGAGAGAGATAGCATGGATCAATTATCTGAGAAATGCCTTCAATACATAAGTGGGAGATTATTTCTTCTTTTGGTAGTGCTTCCCTGAAAGCAGCAAGCAGAGTCCCCTCTCTGGACAAAAGGGGACCTACTGGCACCATTTCCATCCTCCACTCCTCAACATAAACCAACTTCAGTAAACAACAAAGCATCAACATGGGCTTCCTAAACTGCTTTTACCAAGTCCAGTTCCCTGTGCCCTACTGGTACTTTTCTTGGGCAAGTGAGTCTAAGGACAACAGCAGTAGGCTTCATCCCCAGAAATCCAGAAGAAACCTCATCATTACACACCATATCCACCAGCCATATTATTCTGGAAGACTTCAGTTCTAGTGGAAGTAGCATTAGGTTTCATTTAACAGTGGCCTGGAGCACACTTAGAACTCAACACACTCTGTCCAAGGTCCCAGCCCTGCCTACTGCAGGCAAGGAGAGATTCTGCAGATGACTGACCTGAAAGAACAGCCAAAAAAGAGCAGCAGTGTGCATGCAGAAAACACTAGAGGCACTCCCTAAAGTGTGAGACCCTGAACACAATATTGCATCTTCTTCATAAAGCCATTATTTTCAAGAGCAGGAAAAGCAAGTCTTTTGTAACACACAGAAGAAGACAGAGGACTAGAAAAATGCCAAGGAGGAATTCATCCCAAAAGAAAGAACAAGAAAATGTCACAGCCAGAGATCAAATTGAAACAGAAAGAAGTAATTCGGCTGATGGAGAATTTAAGGCAACTGTCATAAGGATACTAGCTGGGCATGAGTAAAGCATAAACAACCAGAGAGATCTTTACTTCAGAGAAAAAAGAAGTAAAAAACAATCAGGCAGGAATGAAAAATTCAATAACGGAAACTGAAAAATTTGAAACTGACTGGATGTAATGACCACAATGATGGAAGAAACAGAGGAACATATACATGGTATAGAAGATAGAATTATGGAAAATAATTAAGCTGAACAAAACAGAAAAAGAAAAAGTATGAATCATGAAACTCAACATAGGAACACAGTGACTTGATCAAATGTAATAACATTTGAATCATCAGAGTCCCAGAAAAAGAAGAGACAAAAAGGCACAGAAGGATTAAATAATAGCTCAAAAGGTCCCTAATCTAGGGAAGGAGAAAAGACATCCAAATCCAGGAGACACAGAGAACTCCCATCAAAATCAACAAAAGAAAGCCAACACCAAGACATATTGTCATTAAATTTGCACAATAAATTGAAAAAGAAAAAAAAGTGAAAAAAATGGTAAAAGTAACAAAACAAAAGAAGTTCCTATCACACAAGAAAAGACCCATTAGGCTAGCTGCAGATGGCTCCACAGAAACTTGGCAAACCAGAAAACAGTGGCATGATATAATTAGGTGCTGAATGGGGAAAATATGCAACACAGAGTACTCTATCCAGCAAGACTGTCATTCAGAATTGAAGGAGAAATAAAGTTTCCCAACAAACAAAAATGAAAGGAGTTTATGACCACTAAACCAGCCCTGCAAGAATTATTAAAGGGGGGGGGGTGCCTGGGTGGCTCAGTGGGTTAAAGCTTCTGCCTTCAGCTCAGGTCACAATTGTGGGGTCCTGGGATTGAGCCCCACATGGAGCTCTCTGCTCAGTGGGGAGGCTGCTTCCCCACCCCCCCCCGCCTGCCTCTGCCTACTTGTGATCTCTGTATGTCAGATAAATAAATAAAATCTTTTAAAAAATATCTCCAGGAGCAAAAACAAAGCAAGTAATAAAACAGCACTCAATACGTATCTATCAGTAAGTACTCTAAATGTAAATGGACTGAATGCTCCAATCAAAAGACAAAGGTTGGGGCACCTGGGTGGCTCAGTGGGTTAAAGCCTCTGCCTTCGGCTCAGGTCATGATCCCAGGGTCTTGGGATCGAGCCCCGCATCTGGCTCTCTGCTCAGCAGGGAGCCTGCTTCCTCCTTTCTCTCTCTCTGCCTGACTCTCTGCCTACTTGTGATATCTGTCAAATAAATAAATAAAATCTTAAAAAAAAGACAAAGTTTATCAGAATAGATTAAAAAAATAAACACACACACACACACACACACACACACACACACAACACCTATCTCTATGCTGCCTATAAGAGACTCATTTTAGACCTAATGACACCTGAAGGTTCAAAGTAATGAGATGAATAAATATTTGTTATGCAATTGGATATGAAAAGAAAGATAAAGTAGCAATACTTATGTCAGACAAACTAGATTTTATACCAAAAACCGTAACAAGAGTTGAAGAAGGGAACTATACTATAATAAAGGGGACTATCCAACAAGAAGATCTAATAATTGCAAATATTTATGTCCCCAACTTGAGAATACCCAATACATAAAACAATTAATAACAAACATTAAGGAACTAATTGATGATAATACAAAAATAGTAGGGGACTTTCACACCCCACTTACATCAATGGTCAGATAAAGTGAGCAGAAAATCAACAAGGCAACAATGGCTTTGGATGACACAATGGACCAGATGGAGTTAACAGATATATTCAGAACAATTCATCATAAGGCAGCAGAATGCACATTATTTTCAAGTGCACATAGGTCATTCTCCAGCATATGTCACACATTAGGTCACAAATCAGTCCTCAAAAGGCATAAAGTTATTGATATAATATAACACATATTTTCTGATCACAATATTATGGAACATAAACTCAACCACAAGAAAAAAATATGGAAAGGCCACAAATACATGCAGGTTAAACAACATGCTACTGAGGAATAAATGTGTGAATCAGGAAATCAAAGAATGCACTTAAAAGTACAAGGATTCTTCCCAATCCCAATTCATTCTTGAGCAAATAAATTTAAAATGTTTAATAAAAAATAAAAGTATAAGTAAACAAATTAAAATGAAAACAGAATGGCCCAAAACCTAGGGATGCAGCAAAAGCTGTCCTAAGAAGGAAATGTATAGGAATACAGCTCTATCTGAAAAATTAACAAACAAACAAACAAACAAACCAAAAAAACCTCAAATAAACAACCTAACCTTACATCTATAGGAGCTAGAAAAAGAGTGGCATAGATTAAAATCAGGAAAACAGAAATAATAGTGATTAGAACCAAAATAATTCATATAGAAACAGAAACAAAAACTAAGCAAAACAAAACAATAGATCAGATCAATTAAACCAGGAGTTGCTTCTAAGGAAAAAAAATAATAAATTAATAACCCCCTAACCAGACTTACAAAAAGAAAAGAGAATGGAATCAAATAGGTGAAGCAAAAATGAGAAAGGAGAAATATCAACCAATGCCACAGAAATATAAACAATTATAACCATATTATGAAAAAATATATGGCAAAAAATTGGACATTCTGGAAGAAATGGATAAATTCCTGGAAACCTATACACTGCCAAAACTGAAACAGGAAAAAATAGAAAACCTGAACAGAGTGATAACCAGCAAATAAACTGAATCATTCCAAAATCTCCCAACAAACAAAAGTCTAGGGCGAGGTGGCTTCCCAGCAGTATTCTACCAAGAATTTACAAAAGTATTAATACATATTCTTCTCAAACTATTCCACAAGTTAGAAAAGGAAGGAAAACCTCCTCATTCATTCTATGAGTCCCTCATTACCCATATATCAAAACCAGGTAAATACTCTGTTAAAAAGCAGAACTATGGACCAATATCCCTGATGAATATGGATTTCAAAATTCCCAACAAAATACAAACAAATGGAATCCAACAGTACATTACAAACCGTAAGAAGTGCTGGACCATGTGAAACAAACTGAGGGTTAAAGAAGGGAGAGGGGTGGGGGATAGGGTAACTGGGTGATGGGTATTAAGGAAGGCACATGTTGGGATGAGCACTGGGTGTTATATGCAACTAATGAATCGTTGAACACTACAACAAAAACTATAATGTAATATATGCTGGCTAACTGAACATAATAAAAAATATGAAATTAAAAGAAAATAAAAAAGAATACATGAAAGAAGTATTCACCATAGTCAGGTAAGATTTATTCTTGAGCTTCAAATGTGATTCAGTATACACAAATCAATCAACCTGATATACCACCTGAATAGAAGAAAAGCAAAGAATCACATGTTCCTGTCAATAGATGCAGAAAAAGCATTTAACAAATTACAGTATCCATTCATGATACAAACCCTCAATAAAGTAGGTTAAGAGGGAACACACCTCAACATAATAAAGGTTCTATATGAAAAACCCATAACTAATATAATTGTCAATAGGGAAAAACAGAGTTTTTCCCCTAAAGTCAGAAACATGACAGAGATATTCACTCTCACCACTGATATTTAAACACAGTACTGGAAGTACTACCCACAACAAGAAATAAAAGGCATCTAAATTAAAAAGGAGGTCAAACTTTCACTATTTGCAATTGACATGATACTCGATACAGAAAACCTTAAAAACTCTATCAGAAAATTGCTAGAGATAATATACAAATTCAGTAATATCATAGGATACAAAAATCACTGTACAGAAATCTGTTGAATTTCTAAACACCAATAATTAAGCAGCAGAAAGAAAAATCAAGAAATCAATTCTAATTACAATTGAATGAAAAATTAATAAGATACCTAGGAAGAAACCTAACCAAAGTCGTAAAAGACATGTACCCCATGATAAAACAGTGATAAAAGAAAATGAAGATGACACAGAAAAAATGAAAAAAAAAAACTATACTCATGGATTGGAAGAGCAAATATTGTTTAAATATCTATACTCTCTGAAGTAATCTATACATTTAATGTAATCCTTGTCAAAATACCACAAGCATTTTTCATGAGCTAAAACAATCCTTTAATTTGTATGGAACCACAAAAGACTCTGAACAAACAAAGCAAACTTGAAAATGAAGAGCAAGGCTGGAGGCCTCACAAATCCAAACTTCAAGTTTTATTACAAAGATCTAGTGATCAAGACAGTAAGATCAAAGCACAAAAACAGATATGTAGATCAAAGTAATAAAATAGAAAACCCAAAAATGAACTCATAACTGTACATTCAATTAATCTTTGACAAATTAGGCATGGGTATCCAATGGGGAAAAAGATTACCTTCACAAATGGTGTTGGGAAAACTGGACAGCAACATGCAAAAGAATGTAACTGGATGACTTTCTTACACAGTAAACAAACATAAATTCAAAATGGATCAGAAACATAAATGTGAGATAGGAAACCATAAAATCCTAGAAGAGAACATGAGTAGTAATCTCTTTTTACATCAATTGGAATACCTTCTTACTAGATATGTGTGCTAAAGCAAGGAAAACAAAAGCAAAAATAATCTATGGAGACATCATCAAGACAAAAAGCTTCTCCGCAGTGAAGGAAATGATCAACAAAACTAAAAAGCAATCTATGGAATGGGAGACATTCTGGGACGATATATCTGATAAAGAGTTGGTATTCAAAATCTATAAAGAATTTCTCTAACTCAACACCCAAAAAACAAATAGTCTAATTAAGGGGGGAAAAAAAGCCAGGGAAGAGGGGCCAGATGGTGGAGAAACAGGAGACTCTGTTTCAACTGGTCCACTACAGTGAGCTAAATACCTACCAGAATACTCCAAACACGCATGAAATCAGTCTGAGATGTAAGATTATACACTTTTGGATCTCTAGGGGGGCAGAAGACACCAGTGGACATATAAAGCAGAGTGGAAATGCTCGGACTGATATTGGAGGATAAACAGAAGAGGGAAAGAGCCACCAGAAGTGACCTATTCGAAAGTAATACCCCAATACGAAAGTGCTCTGTGATTGGGGGCAAGCATTAACTTGGAGACTGGTTAAAAGCACTCAAAAAGAGGAAAAGATCTTAAGGGACAACCGGTGGATCAGGTGGTCATTGGCATGGCCTAAGCCCACATTCCCAGGATGGTCACTCCTGGTGACCAAGCATGCCAAAGAGAGCCCAGGAGGGCCTGCTGTTTGTGGTCCCTGAGCCCGTGACTTTCTGCTGCTTGCACCACCACTAGGGCTGGGAGAGCCTGGTGTGGGATCAGCTGGTGGTCTCTAGGTCTGCAGCCTTCTGTGACTGTCTGCTGGGTCTGTGTACACCCAGACCACACCTGAGAGAACTCAGAGTGGTCTCTGGTTGGGGTCCCTCAGACTGCAGTCTTCTGTGACCTGCATGACCATAGGGCCTGAGTGCATGTAGCATGTGCGTGAGGGAACCCAGCTTAGACTCCGCTTGGGGTCCCTCAGCCTGCAAACTTCTGGGGTCTGCATCTGGCATGGGTGTGGACCCCAGACAGCAGTCCTGGCAGTGGTGGTCACCCAGGTTCGCACTCACCCAGACCAATATCGCTCACAGTTTTAGTGACATGGTGGTGCAAAGACAAGCAGGATCCTGGATGAACACTGAGTTGGTGGTTAGGGGTGTGAGCTGCCTATGGGAGGTTGCAGTGTTCAGCAGAGTTTGCAGATGGGGAGTCTGTGTGTTTTGGACCACCCAGAGGGGAACAAACTGAGGCTTCTTTCCGAGGCAGAGGTCTGGGTGCGGACAGTTTAATTTCTACTAAACCTCTGAAATGCCACAAAAAGCAACCAAAAAACAAAACCTTCCAGAGAATGAAAGACTGAAAAACCAGTTTCCACAGAGCCAAGCCCCTTGGTAGGGGGCAGGGAGACTCAGCCCAAGCAGAACTAACTGAAAAACAACACAGCAGGACCTTCTCCCAGAAGACAAGGGAAAAGAACAAGAATAAAACCACCACAGGGTCCCCATAAAACTGTATGAAATTGAAAACCTGAATAGACCAATAACAAGTAATGAGGTTGAAGCAGTCATCAAAAAACTCCCAAAAAAACAGGACCCCAGGACCTCACTGATTCCCTGGGGAATTCCACCAAACATTCAAAGAAGACCTTTTCTCCTGAAGCTGTTTCAAAAAATAAAAACAGAAAGAAAACTTCCAGACTCTTTATATGAAGCCAAACTAGGCAAACTAGGAAAAGACCCCATCAAAAAGGAGAATTTATGCCTCCATCAGAAAGAATTAATGCCCAGCTTTTGTATCAACATGGACAGGACAGAAGAGATTATGCTGAGTGAAATAAGTTAAGCAGAAAGTGTCAATTATCATATGGTTTTGTTGATTTGTGGAGCATAAGGAATAACACGGAGGACATGGGGAGCTGGAGAGAAGTGAGTTGGTGAAAATTGGAGAGGGAGATGAACCATGAGAGACTGTGGAATCTGAGAAACTCTAAGGGTTTTGAAAGGGAGGAGGGTGGAAGGTTGGGTGATACTGGTGGTGGGTATTATGGAGGGCATATATTGTGTGGACCACTGGGTGTGGTGCATAAGCAATGAATTCAGGTTTCTCGAGGTCTTTCTAGATTGTATGATCATGGGGGAAAACCTTTCTACCTCTAGAACAAAAACACTGGTTCTATTCACCAGATTGGGAAATTTTTCATGAAGAATTTGTTCAACTATATCTTCTAGTCTTCTTTATTTCTTCTCTCCCCTCAGGGATTCCAATAATTAGCACATTGGAACGTTTCATGGCATCATTTATTTCCCTAATTCTGTTTTCATGGCTTCTAAGCTATTTCTTCCAGGCTTCCTCCTGATCCTTTTTCTCTATCTATTATCCTCTAGATCACTAATTCTATCTTCTGCCTCAGTTACCCTAGCTATTAGAGAATTTAGATTAGATTGGAACTCATTTAGCGCATTGTTAACATCATCCCTGGTGGCTTTCACTTCTGCCCTAATCAATTCCATTTTGTCATCAAAGGCTTTCTCCATCCTAGCCATTGCGTGGATAATTGTAAAAAAAAGAAAAAAAAAAGAACCCACCCAAATGAACCCCAAGTATAAGATTTATATACTACTAGAACAACAACAACAACAACAAAAATACACAGAAACACTGACAGAAGAAAAATATGGGAGGGTGGTTATAAATTGTCAGTGTGGCAAAGAAGGTTATTTTGATTCTTCCTGGATATATATTGATATCTTTGTTAAAGGACTCAACTTTCCTGAGATAAAGGGGGATTAAAGCTGGTTTACATATAGGGGTAGCATTGATTGGGGAAAGGGGATTACCTTGAAGCTTATCTCTATATAAATATTAAAAAATAAAATTAAAAATTTAAAAAAAATAGAAAAGCAAAAGTGAAACATAGCTATATATATCAAAAAAGTTCAGGTTAAAAGGTTATTATGGAATTTGTTGTACTGAACATCTCATTGTGACGGTAAATAAGGTAAAAAGTTATATTTAAAAAAATGAAAAGAACCAGAATAGTGGGAAAGAATTAAAAATAAAAGTTGGATCTATGAAGTAGTGGTGGTTGTCCTCTTGTGGGTATTTTGTTTGTTTGTTTGTTTTGTTTTGTTTTGTATTGTTTTGGCTGGCTTTCTAAGGCAGGGGTCTGCCACGTGGTTTTTCAGGGAGTCTTGATAGAGTTGAGTCCTCCTGCCCCTATTAAGGGGCTGGGCTCTGAGGAAATCGGTTTTTCAGGCTTTTGTTCTCTGGAGGATTTTTGTTTTGTTTTATTTTGTTTTCTCCCCTTGGAAGCTTTTGGTGGTTCTTTGGAGGTTTAGAGGAAAGCAAAATGCACCCAGACCTCTGTCTCAGAGAGAAGCTTCAGTCTGTTCCCCTCTGGGTGCTCCAGAGCACATATATTCCCCCCTCTGCCACTGGCAGAGCTTGTCCCCAGTCACGGCCTCAGGGTTTATAGGAACTCCTGCTTTTACCCCAAACCACAAGAAGTTCTAGTCCAGAGAGCTCACTTCCAGTGGCTGCCTCTGTGGTAGCTGTCTGGGCAGGTCCAGACATCCAGAGAGGTCCCAGTAAAAGATAGAACACTGAGATTTTCAAGCTTGGCCAAGCTGGGAGTGTTGAGACTCTCCTGGTCCTAGAGAGCACCTGATAGTGCCTTCACAGACCTCTCTTAGGAGAGGGTGTAGAGTGCAACTCAGACCCCCAGTTACACAGCACACGTGCAGAGTGAAAAACGTGGTTCTAGTAAATTGTCATTTATTTTTGTTGGTCTTTTTGTCTGTCTGTTTTTTTTTTTGTATACTTTATAAATCTTACCTTTGAGGCCCAGTAAGGCTGGGTCTTCTCTTTTCTCTTTTCTTTTTTTTCTCTCTCTATCTCTGTCTCTCTCTCACTCTCTCTCCCTTTTTTATTTTTTTCTTTCTTATTTGTGGGGACTCCTGATTGCTCAGAAGCATTCCAGAGTGCACCTTGTCTGCACCACAGCTGATACTTACAGCTACACATCCCTTCAGCCATCTCTCACCTCTCACTAGGAGGAGGAATGTCCAACAGAGGAAAACTTCAGAGCCTGGGCCCTTTCCATCAGAGCTTTTTGATATGGACATAAATAGTATGTTGGAAAGGGAATTAAGGCTAACAATTATCTAGGTAAAATCAATGCACATAAATCAGTTACTTTCTTAAACAATAACAATGAAAATATAGAAAGGGAAATTAGAGAATCCATTCCCTTTACTATAGCACCAAGAACCATAAAATACCTTGGACCAAGCATAACAAAAGAGGTAAAGGATCTGTATTTGAGGAGCTACAGAACACTCATGAAAGAAATTGATGAAGACACACAAAGATGGAATAGTATTCCATGATCATGGATTAGAAGAATAAACATTGTTAAAATGTCTATACTGCCTAGAGCAATCTGTTCTTTGAATGCCATCCTGATCCAAATTCCGCCAGCATTTCTCAAAGTTCTGGAACAAACAATCCTAAAACTTGTATGGAACCAGAAAAGACCCTGAATTGTTAAGGAAATATTGATAAGGAAAAACAAAGCAGAGTGCATCATGTTGCCTGATTTTAAGCTTTACTACAAAGCTGTGATCACCAGGACAGCATGGTACTGGAACAAAAACAGACACATAGACCAGAGGAACAGAGTAGAGTCCAGATATGGACCCACAACTGTATGGTCATATATCTTCAACAAAGCAAGAAAAAAATATCCAGTGGAACGAAGACAGTCTCTTCAAAAAATGGTGCTGTGAAAATGGTACAGCTTTGTATAGAAGAATGAAGGTTGACCATTCTCTAACACCATACACCAAGATAAACTTGAAATGGATGAGAGACCTCAGTGTGAGGCAGGAATCTATCAAAATCCTAGAGAAGAACATAGGCAGTAACCACTTTGACATCGGCCACAGCAACTTCTTTCAAGACATATCTCCAAAAGCAAAGGACATGAAAGCAAAAATGAACTTTTGGGACTTAATCAGGATCAAAAGCTTCTGTACAGCAAAGGAAACAGTCAACAAAACAAAGAGGCAACACACAGAATGGGAGATTTTTGCAAATGACACTACAGACAAAGGGCTGCTATCCAAGATCTCTAAAGAACTGCTCTAACTCAACACCCAAAAAAACCCAGATAATCACTTCAAAAAATAGAAGACATGAGGAGATACTTCTTCAAAGAAGACATACAAATGGCTAAAAGATACATGAAGAAATGTTTATCATCACTAGCCATTAGGGAGATTCAAATCAAAACCACACCGAGATACCATCTTACATGAGTTAGAATGGCCCAAATCATCAGGACAGGAAACAACAAGTGTTGGAGAGGATATGTAGAAAGGGGAACACTTTTACACTGTTGGTGGGAATACAAGTTGGTGCAGTCACATTCAAAAACAGTGTGGAGTTTCCTTAAGAAATTAAAAATAGAGCTTCCCTATGACCCTGCAATTGCACTACTGGGTATTTACCCCAAAGATACAGATGCCGTGAAAAGAAGAAAATGTACCCCAATGTTCATAGCTGCAATGGCCACAATCGCTAAACTGTGGAAAGAGCCAAGATGCCCTTCAATGGATGAATAGCTAAAGAAGATATCGTCCATATATACAATGAAGTATTATGCCTTCATCAGAAGGATGAATACCCAACTTTTGTATGAACACGGATGGGAATGGAAGAGATTATGCTGAGTGAAATAAGTCAAGCACAGACAGTCAATTATCATAGGGTTTCACTTACATGTGGAGCATAGAACATAACATGAAGGACATTAGGAGAGGGAAAGGAAAAGTCAATTGGGGGAAATTGGAGGGGGAGACAAACCATGAGAGACTATGGACTCAGAGAAACAAAATGAGCATTTTTGAAGGGAGCAAAGTGGAGGTATGGGTGAGCCTGATTGTGGGTATTAAGGAGGACATGTATTGCATGAAACACTGGGTGTGGTGCATGAACAATAATCTTGGAACACTGAAAAAAATAAATTAAATTAAAAAGAAGAAAGAGAAATTCCAGTCAGGAAATGGGCAGAAAACATGAATAGGCATTTCTCCAAACAAGACATACAAATGACAGACACATGAGAAAAATGCTAAACATTACTTGGTATCAGGGAAATACAAATCAAACCCACAATGAGATACCACCCCACAACTGTCAGAATGACATGTATTGCATGGATCACTGGGTGTTGCACATAAACAATGGATCTTGGAAGACTGAAAAAAAAAAGTGGCTAAAATTAACAAGTCAAGGTATAATAGATGTTGGCATGCATTTGGAGAAAGGGGAACCATCTTACACTTTTGGTGAGAACATAAAATGATGCTGCCACTCTGGAAAACAATATGTGGATTTCTCAACAAGTTAATAATAGAACTACCCAAAGACCCAGCAATTGTACTACTAGGTATTTACACAAATGGTACAAATATAGTGATTAAAAGGGACACATGAATCCCAATGTTTATAACAGCAATGCCCACAATCACCAAACTATGGAAAGAGGCCATTCACCTGTCTACCGACAGGTGAATCAATAGAGAAGAAGTGGTATACTCACACACACACACGCACGCACACACAGGAATATTACTCAGCCATCAAAAAGAATAAACTTTTACCTTTTGATGTGGATGGAACTAGGTGGTATTATGCTCAGCGATATAAGTCAGTCAGAGAAAGACACATATGATATGATTTCACTCTTACGTGGAGTTTATGAAAACAAACAGATAAGCATAGGCAAAGGTAAGGAAAAGTAAAATAATGTGAAAACAGAGAGGGAGGTAAACCATAAGAGACTCTTAACTATAGGGAAGAAACTGAATATTGTTGAAGGGGAGGTGGGTCAGGGGATGTAGTAATTGGGTGATGGACATTAACAAGGCACTTGAAGTAATGAGCACTGGGTGTTGTATGCAACTAATGATAACTAAATTCCACCTCTGAAACTAATACATAAATGTTAATTAAATTAAATTTAAGTGGAAAAAATGGACAGAAAATATGTTTAGAACTTTTCCCAAGGAAGATATATGGATAACATACAAATGAAAAGATGCTCACCATCACTCATAATCATGGAGGTACAAATTACAATTACAATGAGACACCACTTTACACCAGTCAAAATGGCAAAAATTAGCAATTTCCTACAGAAAAATAAAAACAAAAACAAGTGTTGGCCATGATGTAGAGAATGGGGAACCCTCTTACACCATTGGTGAGAATGCAAACTGGTTCACTGCTGGAGAAAATGGCATGAAGATTCCTCAAATAGCTAAAAATAGAAACAGTCTAAATCAAATGGTAACACTACTAGGTATATTTGCATAAACTGATTCAAATGGATTCATGCTCTTTATAGATTTTGCATAACAACATTTTATCATTCAATCTCCAGTTTATAGCTGCATTATCAACAACAGCTAAATTAGGGAAGGAACCCAAATGTCCATCAACCTATGAATGGATAAAGAAGTGTTATACACACACAAACACACGCACACAATTGAATTTTACTCAGCCATTAAAAAAAAAAATAAATCTTGTCATTTGCAATGATGTGGATAGAGTTAGATTACTATGCTAAGCAAAATAAGTGTGTCAGAAACAGGAGTACCATCTGATTTCATTCATGTGGAATTTATGAAAGAAAATAGATTAACATATTAAAAAGAGAGAGAGAGGTAAACCAGGAAGTGGACTCGGGTTACTGGTGGAAAGATTTTGGAGAGGCTGGGATAAATGGGTCATGGTTTAAGGAGGGCACGTGTTGGGATGAGCACTGGGTATTACATGCAACTAATGAATCATTGAATACTACCTCAAAACCTAATGGTGTACTATATTGTTGGCTAATTGAACATAATAAAAAAAAAAGTTTTGCGTTTAAAAGAAAACAAAAGAAAAAGAAGAAATAGCTGTATGTTTATCCCATTAAAAGTTCATTTTTAATGTGAAAAAATGCTATAATTATAATTTGATTATGGGAGGTTGTCAAAAATGCCCAAAAGTTTTGAGTGGAATCAAAGTGGAGTAGAAAGAACCTGAGCTCACCTTTCACAGGCACAGCAAAATATAAGTACATCAGAACAACTGTATTTAAGAATTAACTTGAAACTAGCAGAAAAACTCATATACAGGTAATGATAAAAAGAAAAACCCACATTTTGATAGGTAGGAGGAGTGCAGACATGTTTAACTTAGGACCCACACCCCTAGTATAGTGACCCTTAAGTGGAAAGATAGCACAAGCTTAGAAATCCTCCTTGAAGAACACGAGATTCAAACCCCCATTGAGCTCTACAAGCCAGGGGATATGAACCAAAGAAAATGAACATTCACAATACCTGGCTTTGAAAACCAACATGGTTTATGTCTGGGATGGTGGGAGAGCAGTTATAAACCAAAATTGTGCTCTTAAAGGCTTAAAAACAATCTCACTTACTAGGAATCATAGAGCAAAGGAAGCAGTTTGAAAAGTGTCTGAATTACACATAAAGGAGATTTCCTGACTAATTTTAGGGTACGTGAGGCAGGGAATGGGAGCTGTTTTGAGAGTTCTCTGGGGACGGAACCATAGCCATTTGCCGTGTTTCTTGCCCTCTTCTACCTAGCTGGTCCAACTGATAAATGCAATTTCTGACACTTTTCATGTATAGTGATAGTACTGCTCACTTTACCCCAACATTCCTTTGTGGATTTACACCACCCAACTTGCCTTCCTAGCCTTGAAACCTTTCAGGGGTTTCCCCACACTGGTATTGGTGGATTGAGGGTGGTTTCAGGGTGGATCCCCACACTGTCACCCAGCTGACACCCTAAGCGGTCCCTGAGCCCCTCCCAGGTGACTCCCCACCTCTACACTCCTATTGGACATCCTCAGCTAAGTGGAGCCCTTTTAGATGGCTCTACAACCCGGCATTTCTTGTGGTCATGCTCAGCTGGCCCAGAGCCTTCCCAGACAGTTCTCTACACCAGCAGTTTCAGAAGGCACTCTCAGCTGGCCCTGTGGACCCTCTCGTGTCCCTATGGACACTGTCAGCCATCACTGGAGCCTCTCCCAAGCATCACACCTTGAGGGAACAGACTAAAATATTAGAATGTCTATAATGGTTACAGCTAAACCTCATTGTAAGACATGCAGGAAACCTGCTCTGCCCACAAGCACACTCACAGATGTTGTAGCTGGGCCTTGCATCCAGCTATGCCCAGTGATGCCCCACACACCAGGATGCCTACAACAGCTATTAAGTTCTCTTCAGCAAGATGCGCCAGGGCCAGTCTCACTCATCATTACTCCCACAACAGTCATGGCCTGACCTCATAGACAGCTGTGACTGACAATCCTGTATACCTGAATCCACACCTATTATGACCTAATCACAACTGGAGGATTCATGTAGGTCATACAGGGGAGGCTCATAGGACATCTTTGGGTGACCTGGGTGATTTGTGCTACTGGGTCCCACAAGACACCTTATGCATAGATTAACTCCTTTAAGACAAAGAGACATTACTGAAGGGCATCTTGGTTCTTTCCACAGTTCTTTCTATCTTTTATTATTTCCCTACTCTTTTTACCTTCCTTCTTTCTTATTTGTTAGGTTTATAGTTTATTGTCCACCTGTTTACATTTTAGTTTATTTTCCTTTCCTTTTGTATCAGATTAGGATTTTTTTTGTTTTTATTTTTTATTAACATGTAATATAGTATTTTTTTCAGGGGTAGAGGTGTGTGAGTCATCAGTCTTACACAATTCACAGCATTCACCATAGCACATACCTTCCCCAATGTCTATCACCCAGCCACCCCATTCCCCCTATTCCCCTACCCTCCAGCAATACTCAGTTTGTTTCCTGGGATTAAGAGGCTCTTATGGTTTGTCTCTCTCTCTTGTTTCATATTCCTCATTTTTCCTCCCTTCCCCTATGATCCTCTGTCTTGTTTCTCAAATTCCTAATATCAATGAAAGCACATGATAATTGTCCTTCTCTAATTGACTTATTTTGATTTTCATAATACCTTCCAGTTCCATCCAGGTTATTGAAAATGGCAAGATTTCAGAATTTTTGGATGGCTACATAATATTCCCTTATATATGAATTCCATATTCCACTATACACACACACACACACACACACACACACACACAAGCCATTCTGACTGGTGTGAGGTGGTATCTCACTGGTTTTGATTTGTATTTCTCTGACGCTGAGTAACATCGAGCACTTTTTTCATGTGTGTGTTGGCCATTTGTATGTCTTCCTTGGAGAAATGTCTTCTGCCTATTTCTTCATTGGATTATTTGTTCTTTGGGTGTCGAGTTTGAAACTAGCCCTTTTTCTTATCTGTCACTTGCAAATATCTTCTCCCAATCTGTCAGTTGTCTTTTGGTTTTGTTGACTGTTTCCTTTGCTGTGCAAAATATTTTTATCTTCTGAAGTCTGAATAGTTCATTTTTTGCCCTTGATTTTCTTGCCTTTGACAATGTGTCTAAGAAGTTTCTGTAGCTGAGATCAAAGAGGTTGGTGCCTGTGTTTTCCTCAAGAATTTTGATAGATTTCTGTCTCACATTAAGGTCTTTCATCTGTTTTGAGTCTATTTTTTGTGTGTGGTGCAGGGAAATGGTCCAGTTTCATTCTTCTGCATGAGGCTGTCCAGTTTTCCCAACACTACTTGTTGAAGAGACTGTCTTTTTTCCATTAGACATTATTTTATGCTTTGTTGAACCTTAGTTGGCCAGAGAGTTGAGGGTCTATTTATGGGCTCTTTATTCTGTTCCATTGATCTATGTGTCTGTTTTTGTGCCAGTACCATACTGCCTTGATCATTACAGCTTTGTATTACAGCTTAAAGTGTGGATGCTCCCAGCTTTGGTTTTCTTTTCAACATTCCTTTGGCCATTTGGGTTCTTTTCTGGTTCCATATAAATTTTAGGATTATTTGTTCCATTTTTTGAAAAAAGTTCATGGTATTTTGATAGGGATTGCATTAAATGTGTAGATTGCGTTAGGTAGCATAGATATTTTCACAATATTTGCTTTTCCAATCCATGAGCAGGAACTTTTATCCATTTCTTTCTGTCTTTCTCAATTTCTTTCATGAGTACTTAATAGTTTTCTGAGTACAGATTCATTGCCTCTTTGGTTAGATTTATTCTTATGTATCTTATGGCTTGGGGTATAATTGTAAATGGTATTGGCTCCTTAATTTATCTTTCTTCTATCTTGTTGTTGTCATTGTATAAATGGTGGAATTTTGATTGGGATGGCATTGAAAGTATAGAATGCTATAGGCAATATAGATATTTTAATAATGTTTATTCTTCTGATCCATGAGCATGGAATGCTTTTCCATCTTTTTGTGTTTTCTTTAATTTCTTTCATGAGTGTTCCATAGTTCCTCAAGTACAGGTCCTTTACCTCTTTGGTTAGGTTTAGTCCAAGTTATCTTCTGGTTCTTGGTGCTATCATAAATGGAATCAATTCTCTAATGTCTCTGTCACTAGTTTCATTGTTAGTGTATTAAAAAAAACTGATTTCTGTACATTGATTTTGTATCCTGCCACATTATTGAATTGCTGTTTGAGTTCTAGTAGAATGGGGATGAAGTTTTTTGGGTTTTCATATAAAACATTAAAAATAGAACTACCCTATGACCCTGCAATTGCACTACTGGGTATTTACCCCAAAGATACAGATGTAGTGAAAAGAAGGGCCCTCTGTTTTCCAATGTTCATAGCAGCAATTGTCACAGTCACCAAACTGTGGAAAGAACCAAGAAGCCCTTCAACAGATGAATGGATAAAGAAGATATGGTCCATACATACAGTGGAATATTATGCCTCCATCAGAAAGGATGAATATACAACTTTTATATCAACTTGGATGGGACTGGAGGAGATCATGCTGAGTGAAATAAGTCAAGCAGAAAGAGTCAATTGTCATGTGATTTCGCTTACTTGTGGAACACAAGGAATAACACAGAGAACATTGGGTGAAGGAGAAAAGAAGTGAGTTGGGAAATTGGAGGGGGAGAAGAACCATGAGAGACTGTGGACTCTGAGAACAAACTGAGGGTTTGGGAGGGGAGGCATTGGTGGTTTGGGAGGGCCTGGTAGTGAGTGTTAAGAAGGTCACATATTGCATATGCACTGGGTGTGGTGCATGAACAATGAATCTTGGAACACTGAAAAAATAAAATTAAAAACAAAACAAAACAACAACAACAACAAAACCCAAAAAATTTTAAAAAGTTATAAGATGTTGATTAAAATAAGAAAGAGGGTTGGGGTGCTTGGGTGGTTCAGAGGGTTAAGCCCCTGTCTTTGGCTCTGGTCATGATCTCAGGGTCGTGGGATTGAGCCCCACATTGGTCTTTTTTCTCAGCAAGGGGCCTGCTTTCCCCTTTCTCTCTGCCTGTCTCTCTGCCTACTTGTGATCTCTCTCTCTGTTAAATAAATAAAATCTTTAAAAAAAGAAAGAGAAAAAATTTAAAAAGAAAGAAACTTAAAGAAGTTGAGCTTTGAAGGACTAAAGAATCATGAGAAAAAAAAATACATTATATGTTTTGTAGTGCCAAAGCACTGGAATTTTGCAGTTCACATTGATCAGTTAATTTGGTCTTGCCGGATGTTCTTGCTGATCTTCTGGGGAGGGCCCCGTTGCAGTAATTCACATAATTTTTTTTTCCCAAGGCAGGATGGCACTGCCCTTGCCAGGGGCGGGCCAGGCTAAACAATATTCCCAGGTTTGCTCTCTGTAGCTTTTGTTACTTGAAAGCTTTATATACAGATCTGGAGAATGAGAATGAAAATGGTGACCTCCAAATCTCTGGCCTCCACCCAGAGGCTCCACCCTCTTCAGTGAGCCCTTAGAGAAAACCAGTCAATCACACTTGTCTCCCTGGTCTCTGGCTGCACTCTGAGTTAACCCACCTTGTTACTGAACATTTCTATCTCTGGCACATGGCCCCATTTGGAGTCTCCAAAACCCAGCAGATTTCTGCAGTGTGTTTCCACACTGCTTCTCCTGGTGGAGGAAGGGGTGGGTCTCCCCAGATTTCCTACTTGTGGGGTCCCTACTCAAAGAATAATGACCTGACTTGCCTCAGATCATGGTGTGTGACAACACCAAGATAAGAGCCCCATCCTTGGCTCATCTTTGAAGCAGCCTTCCCCACTCTGATACCTGTGAGCTGTGCCACACTCAGGCACCTTTGGTATTTCTGTGACCCCAAGGGTCCTGAGACCATACTGTCCCAGCAAGAGTTTCACATCCCACTTAGCCACTGGAGGGATATCCCCCAGCAGAGCAGACTTCTAAAAGTTCTGATTTTGTGCACTACTGCACTATTATTTGTTGGAAGCTGGCTGAAAGAGGCTCCTCCTCATCCCATGAGCTGTCTTCCCAAATCTCACCTCACATTCACTTATCCACATGCCCCACCTGTCAGAAGGTAGTTGCTTTTCTGTTCATAGAATTTCTGCTAATATTTTCTTTGATCTCCTGTTGAGTCCGTAGGTTTTCAGAATGGTTTGATAGCTATCTAGCTGAATTCCTGGGACCAGACAAAATTTAGGTCTCCTACTCCTCTGCCATCTTGCTCCTCCTCCTGTTTTTGTTTTGTTTTTCATTTTCTTTTTATTTCTTCTTCTTTTTTTCTCCTACAGGTTTATTTTGACAAACAAATCAAAACACACCTACTTAAAGGTCCAAACACTCCTCATTACAAGCAGTGAGGAAATCTGTAGATGAAGGAGAGGTGGGACAGAGCAACCAAAACACAACAGCAGAGTGTATACAGCATACACCAGAAACACCTTTTGAAGTTTTTGTTGTTGTTATTGCTGTTTTTTATTTGTGTGCTTTTTGTTTTGTTTTGTTTTTCATTTTCCTCTGCTACTTTCTTTTCTGGAAAAAAAAATGACTGACTACACAATGAAATTCATTCCGAGCAAAGAGTAAGAGTTAATGTACACTGTCAGAGATTTAATCAATATGGACATAAGTAAAATTTCTGAATTAGAATTTAAGAAAACAGTAATAAAGATAATAAATCGGCTTGAAAAAAGCATAGAGGACATCATAGAATCACTTACTGTAGAAATAAATGAACTGAAATCTAATCAGGCCAAAATTAAAAGGGCTATTACTGAGATACAGACACAAATCTGAGATAGTCAGTGATATTGAAGACAAAATTATGGGAAATAAGGAAGCTGAAAAGAAGGGAGAAGGAGACTACTAGATCATGAAGGGATACTTCAAGAATTCAGGAATTCCATAAAGTGAAATAATATCCTGAAAATAGGGGTCCCAGAAGATGAAGAGTGGGAGAGAGAGACAGAAAATTTATTTGAACAAATTATAGCTGAGAACTTCCATAATCTGGGAAAGGAAACAGGCACTCAATTCCAGGAGGCACAGAGAACCACATTTAAAATTAATAAAATAATAGGTCAACACCTCAATACATAATGGTTAAGCTTGCAAATTTCAGAGACAATGAGAAAATCCTGAGAGCAACTTGGGACAAGAGGTCATTAACCACAAAGATAGACAAATGAGGCTGACAACAGACCTGTACACAGAGACCTGGCAGTCCCAAAGGGACTGGCATGATATATTCAACATGCT
The DNA here is from genome assembly GCF_009829155.1 of Mustela erminea. NCBI lineage: Eukaryota > Metazoa > Chordata > Mammalia > Carnivora > Mustelidae > Mustela > Mustela erminea. The sequence continues at coordinate 24,037,138 of NC_045618.1, read as the reverse complement.
AAATAGGAAAAATATGCAGCCTGCAATACTTTATCCAGCAGGACTCTTGTCCAGAATAGAAGGAGAGATAAAGAGTTTCCAGGACAAATAAAAACTAAAGGAATTTTTGAACATCAACAGGCCTATAAGAAATATTAAAGGTGAACCTTTGAACAAGGAGAGTGCCAAAAAGTAACAAAGACCAGAAAAAAACAGAGGCAATCTACACACAGTGAATTTATAGGTAACAAAATGGCACCAAATTCATATCTTTCCATAATTACTCTGAATGTAAACGGACTAAATTCTCCCATCCAATAAAACAGGGTATCAGACTGGATACATAAGCAAGACCTATACATCTGCTATCTAAATAAGAGTTTCATTTCAGACCCAAGGAAAACTAGAGATTGAAAGTGAATAGGTGGAGAACAATTTGTCATGCTAATGGACTTCTGAAGAAAGCTGGAGTAGTCATCCTTATATCAGACAAACTAGATTTTACACCAAAGACTTTAATAAGAGTTGAAGAAGGACACTATATCATAATAAAGGGTCTTTCCAACATGAAGACCTAACGATTGTCAGTACTTGTGCTCCTAATTTTGGAGCAGCCAAATATATAAAATACTTAATAACAAAATTTTAAAAAGCACTTTGATAATAATATAATAATAGTATTGGATATTAACACCTAACTTACTACAATGGACAGATTTTCCAAGCAGAAGATCAACAAGGAAACAAGGACTTTGAATGACACACTGGACCAGAAGGACTTCACAGATATTTTCAGAAAATTTCATCTTGCAACAACAGAATACACATTCTTCACTAGTGCACATGGGACATTCTTCAGAATATATCACATAGTGGGTCACAAATGAGGTCTCAACCAGTATAAAAAGATTCAGATTATTTCATGAATATTTTCAGACAGCAATGTTTTAAAACAAAGTCCTTCAGAAGAGAAACCATGGAAGAAACACTAATTCATGGAGCTTAAAGCTATATATGAAAAACCCATAGCAAATATCATCCTTAATGGAGAAAAACTGAGAGATTTTCCCCTAAGGTCAGGAACAAGATAAGGATTTACATTCTCAACACTGCTGTTCAAAATAGTAATAGAAGTCTTACTCACAGCAACCAGAAAACAAAAGGAAATAAAATTCATTCAAATGAACAAGGAAGAAATCAAACCTTCACTCATCACAGATGACATGATACTTTATGTGGAAAACCCAAAAAACTCTACCCCCAAAATTCTAGAACTCATACAGGAATTCAACAAAATGGCAGGATATAAAAATCAATGCACAGAATTCAGTTTTATTTTTATACACTAACAAATGAGGCAAAAGAAAGACAAATCAAAGAGTAGATCCCATTTATAATTGAACCAAAACCAATAAGATGCTTAGGAATAAACCTAACCAAAGAGGGAAAGAATCTCTCTTCTGAAAACTATAGAATACTTATGAAAGAAATGAGGAAGACACAAAGAAATGGAAAAACATTCTATGCTCATGGATCAGAGGAACAAACATTGTTAAAATATCCATGCTGCCCAAAGCAATCTAAACATTCCATGCAATCTCTATGAAAATATTCTTAACATTTTTCATGGACCTGGAACAAACAACCTAAAATTTGTATGGAACAAAAGATTACCCTGAATAGCCCAAGGAATGTTGAAAAAGAAAACCAAAGCTGGAGGCAACACAATTGTGGACTTCAAGCTATATTACAAAGCTCTTATTACCAAGACATATAGATCAATGGAACAGAATAGAGAACTCAGAAAGGGACTCACAACATTATGGTCAACTCTTTTTTGACAAGTGAGGAAAAAATATCCATTGGGGAAGAAAAAAAGACAGTCTCTTCAAGAAATGGTGCTGGGAAAATTGGACAGCCACATGTAGAAAAATGAAACTGGACCACTTTCCTATGATATATTCAAAAATAAACTCAAAATTGATGAAAGACCTCAGTGTGAGAGAGGAGTCCATCAAAATGCTAGAAGAGAACATAGACAGCAACTTCTTGACCTCAGCTGGAGAAACTTCTTGTTAGACCGTATCCAACGGCAAGAGAAACAGAAGCAAAAATGAACTACTGGCACTTCATCCAATAAAAACTTTTCCATAGCAAAGGAAACAGTCCACAGATCTAAAAGACAGCCTTCAGAATGGGGGAAGATACTTGCAAATGTCTTATCAGATGAAGGGCTAATATACAAAATCTATGAAAAACCTGTCAAACAAAGCAACCCCCAAACAAAAAATCCAGTCAAGAAATGGGCAGAAGATATTAAGAAACATTTCTGGAAAGAATACATCCAAGTAGACTAAAGACACAAGAAAAATACTCAACATCACTCAACATCAGGGAAATACAAATCAAAACCACAAGGGCATATCATCTCACACCAGTCATAATGTCTTAAATTAACAACTCAGGAAAAAAGAGATGTTGGTGAGGATGTAGAGAAAGGACAACCCTCTTATACTCTTGGTTGGAATGCAAACTTGTGTAGCCACTCTGGAGAATAGTATGGAGATTCCTCAAAAAATTAAAGACAGATCTACCCAAAGACCCAACAATTGCAGTACTAGATATTTTTCCAAGGTTAAAAACATTATGATTATAATGAGCACATCCACTCCAATTTTTATTTTTTTATTTTTTTTAAATTTTTTTATTTTTTATAAACATATATTTTTATCCCCAGGGGTACAGGTCTGTGAATCACCAGGTTTACACACTTCACAGCACTCACCAAAGCACATACCCTCCCCAATGTCCATAATCCCACCCCCCTCATCCAAACCCCCTCCCCCCAGCAACCCTCAGTTTGTTTTGTGAGATTAAGAGTCACTTATGGTTTGTCTCCCTCCCAATAGCAACAATGTCCTCAATAGCCAAACTATGGAAAGAACCCAGCTATTCATCAATGGATGAATGAAGAAGAAATGGTATATACATACAATAAAATATTACTCAGCCATCAAAAAGAATGAAATCTTACCATTTTCATTGATGTGAGAAGTCAGAGAAAGACAAGTATTGTACAGTCTCACTCATATGTGTAATTTAAGAAACAAAATATCTGAATGTATGGGAAGGGAAGGAAAATAAAATAAGACAAAACCAGAGAAGAGAAAAAACACAAGACTTTTAACTATAGGGAAAAAACTGGGGTTGCTAGAAGAGATTTGGGTTGGAGGCTAGGTAACTGGGTGATGGGCACTAAAGAGGGCATGTGATATAAAGAGTACAGGATGTTGTATACAACTAATGCATCACTGAATTCTATCACTGAAATTAACAATACTGTATATGTTTATTAAATTGAATCTAACTAAAAAAATTAAAAAGTGAAACCAACATCCATACAAAGGCATATCATAATCAAAATCTCAATAAGTAAATATAAATGAAAATCTTAAAAATTAGCAACAGAAAAACTGCGAGTTATATATAATGGAATCTTTATAAGAGTACAAGCTGATTGTTCAACAGAAATGTTCTATTCCAGAAGAGAATGGCTTGGCTTACTGAAAGTGCTGAAAGGAAAAAAAAAATAAATAAAATAAAATAAAATAAAACTAAATAAAATAAAATAATAAACAACAAAAACAAAATTCTTACAATCAAGAATACCCTACTCGGTAGGATATTACTCTGAATTAAAGGTAAGGAGTTTCCTAGATAAGCAAAATCTAAAGAAGTTCATCTGCACCAAACCAGCCTTATAAGAAATGCCAAAGTATCTTCTTTAAATTGAAAAAAAAATAAGGCCACAACTAGAAATAAGAAAGTTATGAATGAAAAAAAAATCTCTTTGGTGAAGGTAACCATATAGTAAACATAGTGGATCAACCACCTTGCAAGTGAACTCCGGATCAAGATGGTAGAGAAGTAGGAGACCATGTTTCAATTGGACCCCTACATTGAGCTAAATATCTACCAGAACACTATGAATACCCATGTATTCAGGCTGAGATGTAAGATACACTTCTGAATCTCTACAGGGCAGGAAATCATCAGGGGAGAGGTAAAGCAGAGTGGGAACATTCAGACTGATACCAGAGGATAATCAGAAGGGGGAGGGAGCCACCAGAAGAGATTGATTGGAAAGTAACACCCAAATATGAAAGTGCCCTGTGGTTAGAGACCAGCATTAACTTGGAGTCTGGTTAAAGCACTCAAAAAGACTAAAGTATCTTAAGGAGCAAGTGGTGGAATTGGGTGGTCATATGCATGGACCTAAGCTCACAGTCCCAGGGTGGTCATAGTTGGTGCCCACCCATGAGAGAGAGAGCCTGGCAGAGGCTTCTGTTGGTGGTCTCTGAGCTCAAAGCTTTCTGCTGCTTGTACCACCACTGGGGATGCACGCACCCCTGCTGCACCTGAGAGAGTCCGGCGCAATATTCTCCCTGAGGTCCCTGGGTCCACAGCCTTCCATGACTTGCATCACCGCCTTCTGTGACCTATGTCACGACAAGGTCTGAATGCACCCAGCGTGGGTGTGGTCTCCAGCAACAGTCCTGGCAACTCACCCAGACTGATATCCCTTGCGGTTTTAGTGACATGGAGGGGGGCGGTTGCAGAGACAAGAGGGGTCCTTGGGTGACCACTAAGACAGTGGCTGGGAATGTGCACAGCCTGTGGGTGGTTGTAGTGGAGTTTGCAGAGGGGGAGTCTGTGTATTCTGGACCAACCAGAAGGGAGCAAACTGAGGCTTCTCTCTGAGGCAGAGATCTGGGTGCAGACCGCTTACTTTGCAGTAACCCTCCAGAAAGCCACAAAAGCCACCAAAAAACAAAAACCTCCAGAGAACAAAACCCTGAAAAAAAGGTTTCCACAGAGTCCAGCCCCTTATTAGTGGCAGGGTAACTCAGCCTAGGCAAAATTGACTGAAAAATAATGCAGCAGGCCCTCCCCAGAAGACAGGCCAAAAGAACAAGAGGACAATAACCACAAGGACTCCACAAAACTGCAAAACCCCAACATCAGGGGAAAACAACATATTAGGCTTCTGGTATTGCCCCCAAATCTGCATATTTCATAGATACATTTTTTAAAATTCATATCACAATTCTTCTATTTTTAACCTACTTACCATTACAAATAGATGTTTAATACAACATATTACATAATAACTTTTTAACTTGAACTTTCTTCATACATATACCTGTGTTTCTTTTTATTTTATTGTTAAATATATATAGATATAAGCTTCAAGGTAATCCCTTTTCCCTATTTAATACTACCCCTATATATAAACCAGTTTTAATTTCCTTGTATCTCTGGGAAGTTGAGTCCTTTAACAAAGATAACAAGATACACCCAGGAAGAACTGGAATAACCTTCCTCACCCACATCGAGGGTTTATAACCACCTTCCAATCTTATTCTTTTGTCAGTGTTTTTGTGTATTTGTTCTTGTTTATGTGCTATATAAATCTTAATCTTGGGTTTCATTTTGGCTGTTTTTTTCTTCTTTTACTTTTGTCTATTTGTTATTTTTGTCTATGTACTTTATATTACTTTCGGGCATCATTTTGGATGGGTTGCTTCTTTTTTCTCTTTCTTTGTTCCTTTTTCTTTATTTTTGGTGGAGACTTCAGATTGCTCTGAAACCTTCCAAGGTGCATCTTGGCAGGATCATGATTAATATATTCAGCTATATATCCCCTCAACCACCTCTCACCAAAATGACTAGGAAGAAGAACACCAAGCAGAGGAAAAATACAGAAACTGTGACCTTTCACACAGAATTATTGGATATGGACATAAACAATATGTTGGAAACGGAATTCAGGATAACAATTATCTAGGCAATGACTAGGTTGGAGAAGATCATTAGTGCCAACATAGAATCTCTAAGGGTGGAAGTGAGAGCTGATCTGGCAGAACTTAAAAATGCTATCAATGAACAGATTTAGTGAAAAGAAGGGCCATCTTTACCCCAACATTCAAAACAGCAATGGTCACAGTCACCAAACTGTGTAAAGAAAAAAGATGCCCTTCAGTGGACAAATAGATAAGGAAGATGTGGTCCATATATACTATGGATTATTATGCCTCCATCAGAAAGGACGAATACCCAAATTTTGTAGCAACATGGACGGGACTGGAAGAGATTATGCTGAGTGAAATAAGTCAAGCAGAGAGAGTTAATTATCATATGGTTTCACTTATTTGTGGAGTATAACAAATAGCATGGAGGACATGGGGAGATGGAGAGGAGATGGGAGTTGAGGGGAATTGGAATGGGAGGTGAACCATGAGAGACTATGGACTTTGAAAAACAATCTGAGGGTTTTGAAGGGGTGGGGGTGGGAGGTCAGGGTACCAGGTGGTGGGTATTATAGAGGGCACGGATTGCATGGAGCACTGGGTGTGGTGCAAAAATAATGAATACTGTTATGCTAAAAATAAAAAATAAATTAAAAAAAATAAAATATTAAAAAAAAACCACTCACCCTTTACTTATGGCTTTCCTTATCACTTTATTTTTAAAATTAAATTAAATTAATTAACATATAGTGTATTACTAGTTTCTGAGGCAGAGTTCAATGATTCACAAGTCTAATATAATACTTACTGCTCATTTCATCATGTGCCCTACTTAATGTCCATCACCCAGGTACCTCTTTTCTGCACACCCTCCCCTCGTTTCCTATGATTAATAAAGAAGTTATGATCTATATATACAATTGAATATTATATCTCCATCAGAAAGGATGATACCCAGCTTTTGCATCAACATGGATTGGACTGAAGGAGGTTATGCTGAGTGAAATAAATCAAGCAGAAAGAGTCAATTATCATATGATTTCACTTATTTGTGGAGCATAAGGAATAACATGGAGGACATTAGGAGAAGGAAAGGAAAAGTGAATTGGGGGAAATCAGAGAGGGAGATGAACCATGAGAGACTATGGACTCTGAGAAACAAAGTGAGGGCTTTGGAGGGGAAGGGAGTTGGGGGGTTGAGTGAGTCTGGTGGTGGGTATTATGGAGGGCATGTATTGCATGGAGCACTGCTTGTGGTGCTTAAACAATGAATCTTGGAACACTGAAAATATAAAATTAAATTTTAAAAAAGAGCCTCTTATGGTTTGTCTCCCTCTCTGACTGCATGAGTGAGATTGTATGATTAACTTTCTTTGACTGACAATTTTGCTTAGCATAAAGCCTTCTAATACCATCCACATCATTGCAAACAAGATTTCATTTTTTCTGATGGCTGAGTAATATTCCATTGTATTTATATACCGCATCTTTTTTTGTTTGTTTGCTTTTGGGTTTTTTGTTTGCTTGTTTGTTAATTTCTTTTCAGTGTTCCAGAATTCATTGTTTATGCACCACACCCTGTGCTCCATGCAAAACGTGCCCTCCACGATACCCACTACCAGGCTCACCCAACCTTCCCCCTTCCCCTCCAAGACCTTCAGTATAGACCACATCTTTATCCATTCAGCTGTTGATGGATATCTGGACTCTTTCCATTGTTTGGCTATTGTGGGCATTCTGCTGTAAACATTGTGATGCAGGTGTTATATTTGCATCCTTTGGGTAAATATGCAGTAGTGCAATTGTTTGGTACTAGGGTAGTTTTATGTTCAAATTTTGAGGAACCTCCATACTGTTTTCCAGAGTGGTGGTACCAGCTTGCATTCTCACCAACAGTATAGGGGGGTTCCCCTTTTTGGACAACCTCACCAATATGTGTTGTTTCCTGTCTTGTTAATTTTTTGCCATTCTGAGTGGTGTAAGATGGTATCTCATTGTAGAAGATATTATATCCCAAATTTGTTAAGAAATCAGGAAAATATATATACACACCCACACATCTCTCTATATAGATGTGTATATATATGTATATATATAGATGTATATATAGATGTATGTATATATATGTGTATATATATATATGAATCTCTTCCAGCAGAAAAACAACTACATTTTGCAAGGTAGGAGGTGTGGAAATTTGAATCTTTGAGGAGAAAGACTGGAAGAAAAGGGAGGGGGGGAGACCCTGAAAGTCAGGGTTTATATATATATACACATATATGTGTATATATATGTATATATATCTAGATGTATATATACATCTAGAGGGCACAGATTGCATGGAGCACTGGGTGTGGTGCAAAAATAATGAATACTGTTATGCTGAAAATAAAAAAATAAATTAAAAAATAAATAAAATATTAAAAAAAACCACTCACCCTTTACCTATGGCTTTCCTTATCACTTTATTTTTAAAATTAAATTCAATTAATTAACATATAGTGTATTACTATATACATACATACATATGTATGTATGTATATATACATCTAGATATATATCTAGATGTATATCTAGATGTATATAGGTACCTATATAGATCTAGATCTAGATCTATATAGACATATCTATAATATAGATATATTATATCATAATGTATATTAACATACAGATGTATATATATATATATATCTATGTAGACATATCTATAATATAGATATATCTATATAGGAATATCTATATATATATGGGAATAAATAATATTAAGATAAAATTGAAGAGTGAAAAGGGGCTAGTATGGGCAAAAATCTATAAAAATGTTAAAATAATTTTTAAAAATAAAAAGTTAAAATGCAACTTTAAAACACAATTTGGGAAATAATAATCTGTTTGAAACAGAAACAGTGTAAAAAAAAGAAATAAGAAAAGAAACTAAAAAAGAAATGTACAATTTTAGTCTGAAGTATAAACCTGTCATGAGGGAACACCTGTAGCTCCTTATATTAGCATCCCTGGTTGCTGGAGTTTTACAGTCTTATAAGAAATAAGCTTATTATTCATCTTCCAATCTGACTTCTGGGCGAAGGGACCTACTGCTGAGCTTCTGAGGCATCTTTGCCTGGGTGGAGTTACTCTCCCCCATGTTAGGGGGAGGGACTTAATGTAAGCTGGTTGGCTTGTACCTTTTATCCCCCCTGTCATCTTCCCACTTCCCTTTAGAGAGTTAAAACAGATATGGCTGTGTGAGAATCTCTGGCCTAGACCTGCAAGATCATAGTCCCTTTTTTTCAATAAATCCTCCAAATCAAACCATCTCCACTTCTGTGTGTACCGAACTCCACAGACTCATGATATCCACACCCCCACTCACTCCCCTGGTGAAGTTCTGGGTACTTGTGAGCCTCTATGTGCTTTGTTACTTTGCAACTGATAGTGGCCATAGGCTCACATGTGACCCCCTTTTGCAGCTCCCACGTCATGGCTGGGTGCTGCCCAGTGTTCACTTGGGGTCCACACCACCCTGAGAAGTGTTTCTTTCTCCTGGATACAAGGTGTTTTATATCTCCCCTATGATGCTAAACAGCCCTAACCTTCTAGTACTTTTCAAGGTGGTCAGGCAGAAAGGCTGTCTCCCTACCAGCTTGGATCATGGTTTATGGTGACTGGAATTGAGAGTCCCTTGTGGGCTTGCTGAACATAACCAGTCTCCCTGCTCCACTGCTTAGGCACTCTCTCGATTCAAACTCCCCTGTTCTTTCTGAGTATTCTGGAATCCACAATAATCCACCTAGAATTCTTCCCTATTAATTCCCTGTGCCCTTTTCTTAAAGGGGTACCTCTCATTGGAGCAGATTCCAATGGTCCCGGTTTTTTACTCCAGTGTTGTATCATTCTGTGTCTGACTTAGAGGGTCTCCCTCCCCACTCCCTTTTCTTCCAGTATTTCTCCTCGAAGATTCAAATTTCCACACCTCCTACCTTGCAAAATGTAGTTGTTTTTCTGCTTGAAGAGATCCAGATATATCTTCTTACATCTCAGAATCATTTGATAGATATCTAGCTAAATTTGACTGCCCTAATGAAAGGAGGTCCCCTGCTCTGCTGCCCTCTTGCACCCACAAACATTTTTTTTTACTCCCTCCACCTTTTATGTGTATGATATCATAATTCACATTCTTTTATTTTGGGGAATATCTAGTTGGATTTTCATTGTTACAATAAATTCCTCTGCTTTTGTGCCTTAACATCCTTATTAGCATTATAAATAATTATCTACTAATTTTATTAATTGTTAGCATTTACCTGTGAGATTTTTCCTTTACTAATATTCTTTTTTTTCCATCCTTGAGATTTGATTTATTTAAGTCTGTGCAATCAGTGCCCACATTTTATGTTTTTATGGAAGCATTTATTGAATCCCCTACTTCAGATGATTCCCTCCCCACCAATATTTATCTTCATTTATCTTCAATCTTTATTCTTTTTTTTTAAAGATTTTATTTATTTATTTGACAGACAGAAAACACAAGTAGACAGAGGCAGGCAGATAGAGAGGAAGGGAAGCAGGCCCCTTGCTGAGCAGAGAGCCCGATGTGGGACTTGATCCCAGGACCCTGAGATCATGACCTGAGCCAAAGGCAGCGGCTTAACCCACTGAGCCACCCAGGCACCCCCAATCTTTATTCTTCATTTAACATATCTTCAATAAGTTAATGTATTTTCTGTTAAAATATCTTTTTGGTTATGGACAAAGTTCATAGGCTGGAATTCCTGTTGAAATAGTATCACAGATTTTTTTAATTCATTATAGAATATATATATATATACACATATATATATATATGTGTATATATATATATATATATATATTTGTACTTCTTTGTTGAAGGTCCCACTGAAATCTTGCACTGTTTTCTCAAGTCCACTGAGTATCTCTATGACCATTACTTTGAATTCTCCATCAGGCATATTGCTTATCTTCATTTCATTTTTTTAAAATTTATTTTTTAATTTATTTTCAATATTCCAGAATTCATTGTTTATACACCACACCCAGTGCTCCATGCAATATGTGCCCTCCATAATTTGCTCTTTTGATGTGATTGTGTCCTGTTCTTAAAATTGATATATACCTAGATCAATCTCTCTCTCTATATATATATAGATCAAAGAGTAGGAGGTGTAGCAATACACCTATATATATATATATATATATATATATACATATATATATATGTATATATATCTCATTTTGTCTAACTCTCTGTGTTTGTTTCTATGTATTAGCAAAGTTAGATACATGTCCTGAACTTCAAAGTAGTGTCCCTATGAAGAAGAGGTCCTATGGTGCCCTATAGTGCAATGACATTTTCTGCAAAATCAAGGGCTTCAGAGAAATCCCTTTGTGGGTTGCATGCATCCTACTAGCTTTAGTGAACTGCATTTGCCTTCAGTCATGTAGGCTACAGTGATCCACTTTGCGTGTTGTTGGCAAGGTTTTGTCTCTGTGCTATTATGGACTGTTATGGCTGTGCTGCTTGTAATTGGGCAGTGTCCTCAGCCTATGTGCAGAGGCTGTAGCTAAATGATTTGGAAGGAACTCTTCCTCCCTTGTTCCTAGATAGGTTTTCCTTGGTGGGTGGGGCCAGCAATCAGACCAGATGCCTGATTCTAAGTGTAACTGTTGGGGTTTCAGTTGCACGAACCTTTAGGTTACTCTCCCTGCCTTGTCACCTGACAGACTTCAGTTGGTGTGCAGCTCCAACAGTCACCAGATGCCTTCCACTAGTCTGTCTGCTTAGTCTGAAATCACGACTTTCAGGGTACCCTCTCTGTGCTGATAATTGCAAGGCTCAGCTTGTAGAACTGCAGACACATTAGTATATGGTTATCTTCCCTTCTTTTTAAATCAGGAGACACTTTGGAGTGGCACTGCTGGTCCTTAAAGTGCCTGCTTGCAGGTTATGTCAGGGCAAAAAAAAAAAAAAAAAAGCATTGTAGGAATGCCTGTGGAGTGGAGCAGGTTGGATGGGGAAGATTCACAGAACTCAGGCAATGAGGTGCACAGTGTTAGAAAGATATGTGGAAAGTTAATGCTGATTCCTGCAAATGTCACACTATCTAGGCTTTGGAGTGTGGAGGAAGAGACATGACATCTACCTCTTTTGCTCTTGGAGATATCCCCTAAAGATCCCTGTCTATCCACACATCCTGAAACTAGTAAGTAAATTTTCATTTACACCCCAGTTCATTTTCAAATTTCTCCTTCTTTGCTTTATTTCAGCTTGGTTATTTCATTATGTGGCTCATTAGTGATAGGGATGCAGTTTCCTCTCACCCTCTGCCCTTCCAGAGTTAATCCCACTGATTTTTAAAGTACTCAGTTGTAATAATGCATGAATAAACCCCAGTGGTATTCAAAACCAAGTTATGGACAGTGATCTTCCCAGTACAAGCCCTCATGCCTATAGTACTTGTTGTGGGGTCTTATCTTCTTCCTTCTCTGTGTTTATGGTATCCCTCTCATTTGTAGTTCGTCTTACCAGGGATTTATTTCTCAATTGTATTGCTACACCTCCTACTCTTTGATTTGGCTTCCTTTCTTTGTTTTACTCTGGAAAGTCTGTTCATCCAGTCTTTGGGCTATTTACGAATTAGTTACACCAATTTACCTGTTATCGTAGTGTATCTATGGGAAAAAATGAAGTCAGGATTGTCCTACCCTGCCATCTTCCCCTTGCAGGAGCACTTTTTTCCAAAGAGAGTTTGACACATAAATGTCTATCAGACACATGAAAAAATGTTCATCATCACTAGCCATCAGGGAGATTCAAATTAAAACCACATTGAGATACAACCTTACACCAGTTAGAATGGTCAAAATTAGCAAGACAGGAAACAACATGTGTTGGAGAGGATGTGGAGAAAGGGGAACCCTCTTACACTGTTCGTGGGAATGCAAGTTGGTGCAGCCTCTTTGGAGAACAGTGTGGAGATTCCTCAAGAAATTAAAAATACAGCTTCCCTATGACCCTGCAATTGCACTACTGGGTATTTACCCCAAAGATACAGATGTAGTGAAAAGAAGGGCCATCTGTACCCCAATGTTTATAGCAGCAATTGCTATGGTCGCCAAACGGTGGAAAGAACCAAGATGCCTTTCAATGGATAAATGGGTAAGAAAGATGTGGTCCATATACACTATGAGGTATTATGCCTCCATCAGAAAGGATGAATACCCAACTTTTGTAGCAACATGGACAGGACTGGAAGAGATTATGCTGAGTGAAATAAGTCAATTATCATATGATTTCACTTATTTGTGGAGCATAACAAATAGCATGGAGGAGAAGGGGAGTTAGAGTAGGGAGTTGAGGGAAATTGGAAGGGGTGGTGAACCATGAGAGACTATGGACTCTAAAAAACAACCTGAGAGTTTTAAAGAGGTGGGGGACGGGAGGTTGGGGAAACCAGGTGGTGGGTATTAGAGAGGGCATGGATTACATGGAGCACTGGTGTGGTGCAAAAATAATGAATACTGTTATGCTGAAAAGAAATTTAAAAGAGAGAGAGAGAGGGAGAGAGTTTGCCAAACACTCTTTGCTAAAGCAGAGTAAAATAATATCTTTCTGCAAATGGCAAAGGATTTAAATGGTCATGGTTACAGATCTGATGATATAAGTGGAGGAGAAAAATTACCATGTCTGATTCTGCATTGCTTTTACGTTCCTGCTGCTACGACCTATTGCTTAGAAACTTCTGTTTAGTGTTGTATACGGTTACATTAATCATCAAAGGAATTTTGTTTACAACTAATATTTGGAAAAGCTGCTTTTTATCCAAAACTTCTTCACCCAAAGAGATAAGGAAGTATGTACAGATAATGATTTCAGGTTTAAGATTCACAGGGACAACATAACCAAATCCCTGTATGTAAAGATCAACTGACCCAAAACAAAGAAGTTACATACCCTTGCTCAGATGTTTATTGATGTAAGTCATTGTTTGATTCCAACCCAGTGCCACTTACCTCTTTTGTTAACAAAAAGTTTGATTTTATGTTCAGAAAGATGGTAATTGATGACAATGGTATACCATCTCCTCAGTTTGGTTGCTTTCCAAATTAAGTCTTTTTCCTTACCCCAAAATCTTGTCTCCCAACTTATTAGTCTATCATGCAATAGCAGAATGAGCTTAGACTTGGTTAAAATGAGAGTAAATCATATGGTATTTGACAAGGAAATTTGGTTATATCTTTTTAGATTTTTAGGAATTTCATACAAATATACTCTAAGGAAAGCTTAGCATCACTTTTTACTTGGCAATGTTTCCCATGAAATTTAACATATACAAAAAATTACATAGTTGTAAAAAATATAGCTTTTGTAATAGAGAAAACTCAGTTTCTTAAGTAACCAACTACCCAATAAGGACAAAACATATTTTCCTTCTAGGAAGATTAGATTAAAGGTAAAGAACAAGTTTTACTTCAAATTTCTTAATTGTAGACTAATAATCTAAGAAAACATTTTTTAGCAGAGAGAAAAAGCAAATTCCAGTTTTGTATGTTTACTTTTAATACTAAAGCACTCTTTTTTTCTTTTTCTTTTTTAACTCACATTAAGTCATTCCTATAATATAACTACCTATAAAAATCTTTCCCAGTATTTCCATTCCACAAACTTTCTGCAACGTTCTTTATTTATTCAGTTTTTATTTCAAAACCCTATCATGAATCAGGTCCAATGCATTTTAGTGATATTTGTGATCTTATGGAAGTGGTGGACTATATTTTGGACAAGGAAACTTTTACAGGAGTTTGTAATTTAAAGACCTCCTTCTCCTTCAGTCTCTGGGAGGAAATGTTTTGTTATCTCCTGGGGTGTTACATTTCAAAGGCTGACATTATTTATAACCACCAGGAACAGAGAAAATATGAATGTTCTGTCCTAAGAATTTTGGGATGATTGCTACTTAAAATCTTACTTTGCATTAAGGGTCTGAAGTTTGGGTCAGTTTGTCTGTTTCACTGTCAATCAACATAACATCTTCTTTTTCATTTTCATCACTTTCTCAGAGACTTCACCTCTTAGTGCCCTAATCACACTCTGTCACAAGATCCTGGATCTTAATCCATAGTACATTCTCATAGCTTTGCAAAACAACATGCTAAGATCTCTAAGTTATCATCCTGCTCTTACACCTGTCTGCCAGGCCCCAAACTAGCAGAGTAATTGACACTCACACATCTTTCTCTAGTCTTAGCTCCTCTAATTTGTACTTCAGTGTTTAACAGGAAATTGGCTGTCTGGCAAACTTCCCATAATAGAGGCCAGACCTCTGTAGCAACAATTTATTTTCCTTCTCTGCCACAGTGCTCCATGTGCATTCCTCTAATAAGTGCATTACAGCTGCTGGCCTTTTGAGAGTATCCCTTTATGTGGTGGTCAACAATCATCTAGCATATAGGCCACTCCTCCCCCACATGGAGGTCACTGGCCAAGATGGGACTTCTTCATTATACACCCTTTCCCCAAGGCTAGGAAATGTATGTAAAAGTTTTGTATGGGTTATCCACTCCCACACCAAAGCAGGTGGCCAGTTTGGGTCACCCCCTCAAAAGCTTTATTTCAAATGCCTTTTAAATTTTTAAATCTCATGTCTGGCTCACCAATTGTTGGTTTGCAACCCTCTCATGAGTTTCTCAGGTAATCTGAAGCCAGATGTACCTATGAGAATGTCTGCAAGATGGAGGGGCACCATAGAAATGAAGAGGACCAGACCCCTACATCAGGCACTCCAGGCATAGGGGACCTAAATGGGGCAAAGACCCATAAAATTTGGACTGGAAAACAAGATGGACCTAATGATCAAGCTTAACACTTGGAAATTTACAAATGAGCAGGCTTGACTCTGGAAGAGACAGAAGGGTGGAGTACCTGCCCTTAAAATATTAACACCGTATGATCCTGTCAATTGATGCAGAAGAAGCATTTGACAAAATACACCGTACTTTCTTGATTAAAGCTCTTTAAAGGGAAGTTCTGACCCTACCATTGCACTACTGTGTTTTTACCCCAAAGATACAGATGTAGTGAAAAGAAGGGTCATCTCTACCCCAATGTTTACAGCAGCAATGGCCACAGTCGCGAAACTGGAAAGAACCAAGATGCCCTTCAATGGATGAATGGATAAGGAAGATGTGGTCCATATACACTATGGAGTATGATGCATCCATCAGAAAGGATGAATACCCAACTTTTGTAGTAACATGGATGGGACTGGAAGAGATTATGCTGAGTGAAATAAGTCAAGCAGAGAAAGTCAATTATCATTTGGTTTCACTTATTTGTGGAGCATAACAAATAGCATGGAGGACATGGGGAGTTAGAGAGGAAGAGGGAGTTGGGGTATATTGAAAGGGGAGTTGAACCATGAGAGACTATGGACTCTGGAAAACAATATGAGGTGTTTGAAGTGGTGGGGGGTGGGAGGTTGGGGAACCACGTGGTGGATATTAGAGAGGGCACGGATTGCATGGAGCACTGGTGTGGTGCAAAAATAATGAATACTATTATGCTGAAAATAAATAAAATATAAATTTTAAAAAAACACCTGAAAAAAAAAACTCTTCAAAGGATAGGAATAGAGGGAACATGTATTAATATCATAAAAGCCATCTATGAAAAGCCCACAGTAAATGCAATTTTCAATGGGGAAAAACAGAGCTTTTCCCTAAGATCAGGAACATGACAGGGATGCCCACTCTCACAACTTTTGTTCAACATAGTACCAGAAGTCCTAGCTCCAGCAATCTGAAAACAAAAAAGAAATAAAAGACATTCAAAACGACAAAGAATATGTCAAACTCTCCTCACAAGTGACATGATACTTTATGTGGAAAACCAAAAGACTTCACCCCCAAATTACTAGAACTCATATGGCAAATCATCAGCAGGGCAGGATACAAAACCAATGCACAGAAATCAGTTGCATTTCTATACATTAACAATGTGCCTGAAGAAAAAGAAATTAAGAAATCAATTCAATTTAGAATAGGACACAAAACCATAAGATACCTAGGAAGAAAATTACCCAAAAGGGTAAAGGATCAGTGCTGTAAAAACTAGAACACTTATGAAAGAAATTGAGGAAGACACAGAGATGGAAAAAAATTCCAGGTTTGTAGATTGGAAGGAAAACTTTGTGAAAATATCTACACTGCCCAGAAAAATCTTCACTTTCAATGTTTTCCCCTTCAAAATAACATCATCATATTTCACAAAGTTGGAACAAACAATACGAAAATTTGTTGAACCACAAAAGACCCATATTTGTGCCAATACCATGCTGTCATTACCAGGGGAATGTTGAAAAAGAAGACCAAAGCGGGGAGCATCATAATGCCTGACTTCAAGCTATATTATAAAGCTGTGTTCATCAAGACTGGATGGTATTGGCACAAAAACAGACACGTAGATCAGTGAAACAGAATAGAGACCTCAGAAATGGACCCTCAACTCTATGGCCAATTATTCTTTGACAAAGCAAGAAAGAACATCCCGTGGGGGAAAAAAAAAGGTAGTTTCTTCAATAAGTGGTTCTGGGAAAACTGGAAAGCCACATGCAGAAGAATGAAACTGCATCATTCTCTTACACCATACAGAAAGATAAACTCAAAATGCATGGAAGACCTCAATGTGAGACAGGAATCCATCAAAATCCTGGAGGAGAATATAGGTGATAACCTCTTCAACACAGCAACTTCTTTCAAGACAGGTCTCCAAAGGAAAGGGAAACTAAAGCAAAAATGAACTTTTGGGACTTCAAGATAAAAATATTTTACATAACAAAGGAAATAGTCAATAAAGCTAAGAGGCAATCCACAGAATGGGAGAAGATATTTACAAATGACATTTCAGATAAAGGGTTGATATCCAAAATCTATAGATAATAATCCAGTCAAGAAATGGATAAAAGACATGAACAGACATTTCTGCAAAGAAGACATACAAATGGCTAACAGACACATGAAAAAATATTCTCCATCACTAGCCATCAAGGAAATACAAATCAAAACCACAATGAGATACCACCTCACACCAGTTAGAATGGCCAAAATTAACATGACAGGAAACAAGTGTTGGTGAGGATGTGGACAAAGGGTAACCTGTTTGCACTGTTGCTGGGAATGCAGACTAGGGCAATCACTCTGGAAAACATTATTGAGGTTCCTCAAGGCATTAAAAATAGATCTAACCTATGGCCCAGAAATTGCACTTTAGGTTTTAGCCCAAAGATACAAATGTAGTGAAATGTTATATTACTCAGCCATCAGAAAGGATTAATACCCAACATTTGCATCAACATAGATGGGATTGGAGGAGATTATGCTGAGTGAAATAAGTCAAGCAGAGAAAGTCAATTATCATATGGTTTCACTTATTTGTGGAACACAAGGAATAGCATGGAGGACATTAGGAGAAGGAACGGGAAAATGAGGGGTGGGGGGAATCAGAGGGGGAAACAAACCATGAGAGACTCTGGGCTCCAGGAACAAACTGATGGTTTTAGAGGGGATGGAGTGTGGGTATGGTTTAGCCCAGTGATGGGTATTAAGGAGGACATATATTGCATGGAGCACTGGGTGTTAGAATAAATAGTGAATCAATGAATCATCAAACACTACATCAAAAACTAATGACGTACTGTATGGTAACTAACATAATAATAATTTTTAAAAAGGTGGAACATGAACCCCAATATTCATAGCAGCAATGTCGACAATAGCCAAACTTCGGAAGGAACTGAGATGCTCTTCAACAGATGAAGGGATAATGAAGATGTGGTACATATATACAATAGGATATTACTCAGCCATCAGAAAGGATGAATACCCACCACTTGCATGGACACCAGTGGAACTGGAGAGGATTATGCTAAGTGAAATAAGCCAAGCAGAGATCGACAATCACCATATGGTTTCACTCATATGTGGAACATAAGGAATAGCATGGAGGACATTAGGAGAATGAAGGTAAAAATGAAGATGGGGAATCAGAAGGGGAGAGAAACCATGAGAGATTCTGTACTCAGGAAAAAAAAAAACAATTGAGGTTTACAGAAAGGAGGGGGGTGGAGGATGGGATAACCAGGTGATTATTATTAAGGATAGCACTCTCAGTGGTAAACACTTATATACAACTAATGACTCATTGAACACTCCATCAAAAGTAATGATATGTTGGCTAGTTGAACATAAAAAAAAAAAAAAGAAGAAAGTTTGGGTCATTTTTTTGATCTACATTATTTTTAAGTCCCAGCAGCCACTATCTTTATGCTCTCTCTATATACTGTTAAGCTGTCAGGTGCCATCTTTTTTTGTTTGTTCATTTGTTATCCTCAGCAGGTACCATAGCACCAATATCTCCCAGATGGAAGCTTGTAAATATATCTGGTGCACCAGGTTTATGTCTGATGCCCTAGGATGGTCCAACATTCCTTATGCTTTCAGTCCCACATAACTGTATGTATTTGCAGGCTTTAAAATTTGTTTTCCAAGAGTCTAGCCTCAATCAGGCTAAATATATGCGATGACTGTGATCCCCCTTTTGGGACCCTAACAGTTCTTGCACACTTTTTTTTTTTTAAGATTTTATTTATTTATTTGACAGGCAGAGAGAGATCACAAGTAGGCAGAGAGGCAGGTAGAGAGAGAGAGAGAAACAGGCTCCCTGCTGAGCAGAGAGCCTGATGTGGGGCTCAATTCCAGGACCCTGAGATCATGACTTTAGCCGAAGGCAGAGGCTTAACCCACTGAGCCACCCAGACACCCCAGTTCTTGCACACTCTTAACAACTGGCAGCTATTACAAGTAAAGTGGGCAGCTTTCACAGTCATAAAGCTTAAATATATAACAAAGAACTAGGATACATTGTACAAAAAGGCTTACCACCAATTCAGGTTACTTCTTAAAGCCTGAGAGAGGTGGCTATTTTATTGAATACATAGAAACAGAGAGAGACAAAATGAAGTGATGAATATCTTTCTCATTAAATAAAAGGATAATATCTCAGGGGAAAAAACCTTCATTAAATAGATAAGTAATTTTGAAAAATAATAAAGGAAAAACCTCATTGGAGTGGAGCTAGAATACTAGAAGACAAGGTTGCAAGGGGAGACAGTACCACTCAATGTCAGTCTCAGGAGGAAGTGTCAATTACAAACTTCAACAGAAGAAATCTTCAACAGGAAAGAATCGATAATTATAATTCCCAACAAAGAAAGGTGTACATTGCATCTCCTATAAGAATTTGACTACTCCTACAATTTGGCCAATAAGAAATCATCATCACTCTGATTTCTTGCTTTTCTCCTATGGACTTTCATTCAAAATACCCCCTACAAATATCTCATTCATTTGTTGGACTTGACTGTGGTTTTGCCAAAGATTGCATGTCTCAAATTAAAATTTTCTACTCTTTGCAAACAAACCAATTTTGTTGATAAAATAACTGATTTATATTTAACATTATCTGGTGAATAGACATGAGGACCAAGGAATATCCCCAACAACTCTGAAGATGGTGATGATACAGGTGCTGGCAGTTACTCATTGTTTTCTTGCCAACCCTGGAGTTTGATTATAATTTTTTTTTTCCTGGATATTGAGTTCTGGTGTCTTTGTGTTTTGATCTCAAGTTTTATTTGTGAAATATTTTGAGGTTTGCTCTTTCTGAGAGTACGTCTTTGACCTTTGGTCTGATGCTTTTTATGAGTGGGAAAAAGCACGGGAGTGTTTTTGTTGGCCTGTGATCTGACTCATTTTGAGGATCAGACTATTCTTGTTAGAACTGTGCCTGTTTGAACTGTGCTAACTATTGTTTCAAATTCTTTTTGGAACTGGACTACTCTTATTGAAACTGTGTTAGCTTATTCAGTCCTTTATAAGTGGGTCACTCCTACTGGTACTCTGTTGGACTTTGGCCTGAATCCATTTGGAACTGGGATATTCCTGTTGAAAATGTGCTGTTTAAATTTTTATTTATTACTCTAGAGAAAAACCCACAAGAAATGGAATCCCAGGCATCATAATGCCTCGAGGGTGGACTTACTCTTGGGACTCTCATTGGCTTTAGGTTTAAAATCTGCAGTCCTTCATCATGGGTATTGCTAAATAAATGGATCACCTTAACCAAAAGTAATTTAGAATTCCACTGACCATAATGGGACAGTTTTCATGTCCCCAAACTTTTCTCAAAACTGAATTAGACAGCCATAGCTCCAAAATTGTCAGAAGTGAATGGGAAACATATTTTGATCGTATTTTAAAGGTTACAAATGTTACCAGAAATAAAAATTGCCTCTGACAAAGCATTGTCTAGACTGAGGGAAGAAAGAAATAAAGCAAGAAATGGAGGGAGGGAGGGAGGAAAGAAAGAAAGGAAGGAAGAAAGAAAA
Source organism: Mustela erminea (assembly GCF_009829155.1). Taxonomy (NCBI): domain Eukaryota; kingdom Metazoa; phylum Chordata; class Mammalia; order Carnivora; family Mustelidae; genus Mustela; species Mustela erminea. The sequence goes on along the minus strand of NC_045618.1, from coordinate 24,015,891 downwards.
GAAAGAAAGGGAGGGAGGAAGAGAGGAAGAGAGAAAGGGATGGAGGGCAGGATCCTGAGGACTCTTACTCATTTACCATCTTCTTTGTCTGAAGATGCATGGCAGCTGTCTTATGCTCAGGCAGGCCCTACCTCCATGACCATTTTCTTCTATTCTCTCTACACCATCCCCACGTACTCTATCCTCTACTCTTTCATTCTAGTCCTTTTGCTGAAGTTTCATTTCCTCCAAGTATCTCCCTATTCCCTCTTCTTTTGAAATCATTAAAATCTGTATCTTTATTAATGTTTATTTTTTTCATTATGTCCAGTTAGCTAATATGTGGTACAACATAAGATTTTGTTGTAGTGTTCAGTGATTCATTAATTTCGTATAACACCCAGCGCTCATCCCAGCATGTGCTCTCCTCAATACCCATCACCTGGTTACCCCACCCCCACTCCCCTCCCTTCTATAACCCTCAGTTGGTTCCCAGAGATCAGAGTCACTCATGGTTTGTCTTCCTCTCTGATTTCTTCCCATTTAGTTTTCCCTCTCTTCCTCTGAGTTCCTTCATGCTATTCCTTATGTTCTACATAGAGTGAAAGTGTATGATGATTCTTTTCCTCTTCTTGGCTTATTTCACTTAGCATAATCCCCTCCTGTTCCATTGTTGTCCATGCAAATGGTGGGTATTCATCCTTTCTGAAGACTGAGTAATATTCCATTGTATATATGTACCACATCTTCTTTATCCATTAGTCTTGGTTCCTTCCAACATTTGGTTATTGTGGATTTTGCTGCTTTGAACATTGGGGTACATATGCCCCTTATTTCACTACATATGAATCTTTGGGGTAAATACCTAGTAGTGTAACTACTGGGACATAGGATAGCTCTATTTTTAACATCTTGAGGAACTTCCATACTGTTTTCCAGAGTGGCTGTACCAGTTTGCATTCCCTCCAACAGTGCAAGAGGGTCCCCCTCTCGCCACAATCTTGCCAACAATTGTTTTTCCTGTCTTATTTATAGATATTCTACTGGTGTAAGATGGTATCTCATTGTAGTTTTGATTTGTATTTCCCTGATGGTTAGTGGTGTTGAACATTTTTCATGTATCTGTTAGCCATTTATATGTCTTTTTTGGAGAAGTGTCTGTTCAGGTGTTCTGTCCATTTATTGACTATATTATTGGATTTTGGGGGGTATTGAGTTTGAGAAGTTCTTTATAGATCCTGGATATCAGCCTTTTATCTGAAATGTCATTTGTAAATATCTTCTCCCATTCTGTAGTTATTCACTGTGCAAAAGATTTCTATCTTGATGATGTCCCAAAAGCTCATTTTTGCTTTTTCTTCCCTTGCTTTTAGAAAACCCCACAGTGAATAACATTCTCAAAAGGAAAAACTGAGAGCTTTTCCTTTAAGGTCAGGAACAAAATAAGGATGCCCACTCTCACCAATTTTTTTTTAAACATAACACTATAAGTCCTAGCCACAGCAATCTGACAACAAAAAGAAATAAAAGTAATTCAAAATGGCAAAAAAGGGAGTTAAACTCTCTTCATGGGTGACATGATACTTTATGTGGAAAACCAAAAGTCTCCACCCCCAAATTACTGGAACTCATACAACAATCCAGGAACATGACAGGATATAAAATCAATGCACAGAATTCAGCTGCATTTCCATTCACTAGTAATGTGCCTGAAGAAAGAGAATTTAAGAAATTTATTCAATTTACAACAGCTCCAAAAACTATAAGACACCTAGAAATAAAACAAAAGATATAAGGGATCTGTACTCTAGAAACTATGGAACACTTATGAAAGAATTGAGGAAATCACAAAGAGATGGAAAAACATTCCATGCTCATGAATTGGAAGAATAAAAATCATTAATTTGTATATGATTCCCAGAGCAATCTACATATTCAATGCACTCAAAATACCTTGGTATCAAAATACCAAGGGTATGTTTCACAGAGCTGGGACAAACAATCCTAAAATTTATATAGAACCACAAAAAAAAACCACTAAAAAATGAAACAAAGCAAAACAAAAAACAAACAAACAAACAGAATTGCCAGAGGAATGTTGAAAAAGAAAACCAAAGATAGGGGCATCACAATGCCTGACTTCAAGCTGTATTATAAAGCTGTGTTCATCAAGCCAGCATGGTATTGGCACAAAAACAGACACACAGATCAATGGAACAGAATAGTGACCTCAGAAACGGACCCTCAACTCTATGATCAACTAATCTTTGACAAAACAGGAGAGAACATCCAGTGGAAAAAAGGCAGTCTCTTCAATAAATGGTGCTGGAAAAACTGGAGAGCCACATACAGAAAGATGAACCTAAACCATTTTCTTATATCATACAGAAAGATAAACTCTAAATGCGCGAAAGACCTCAGTGTGAGACAGGGATCCATCAAAATCCTAGAGGAGAACATAGGCAGGAACCTCTTTTACACTGGACACAAGAACTTTTTTCAAGATAAAAAATCTCTTTTTAAAGTTAAATTTTTCTTAAATTCAAATAATCTCCCAAATTTTGTTATGTTCCCTGAACTAAGTCCAAATGATGAGCAATTTTAAAAAGTTTCCTGGGAGAGTTTAGATCACAGAAGAGTAGGAGACCTCGTTTCATTTGGCCCCTTGAATTTAACTGGGTATCTATCAAACTATTATGAACACCCATGAATTCAGCCTGAGATGTAAGAAAATAAATCTGAATCTCTGCAAGTAAAATAGTGAATGCTTCTTGTAAGGTAGGGGGAGTGGAGATATAAATCTGTGGGAAGATATTGGAAGATAAATGGAGGGGGGAAGGAGCCTCCATAAACTTCATACCAGAGAGTGACATATCCCCAGAGGACAAAATTAGAACTTTAGAATTCTGCTCCATTGAGAGACATCCTTTTCTGAAAGGGACCCAGGGGATGAAAAGGGCAGAATTCTAGGTAGGCAATTGTGGTCTGAGGATCCTAGGAGTCACAGAGTGAATGGGGGTGCCTAAATCAGTAAAGTGTCCAAGCAGTGGAGTAAGGAAACTAGTTATCCTTAGCGAGCCCAAGAGGGGACTTTCAGCTCACCTTGCCATAAACCATGAGCCAGGAGGTCAGGTGACTGTTCTTTTCCTGAAAACCCTAAAAAGGACTGGAACACATGCACCATTTTCTATACCCAGGAAAGGGTTAAATGAGAGCACCCATGACCAGGCAATAGCTTTCAGGGCGGCTGACCCAGAAAGGACAGTAGGGCAAAACCCAGCAGTCCTCTGGGAGCAGTGGAGCTGCATATACACACGAACTTGCAACCACTCTCAGTCACAGGACACACAAAGAGCAGTGACTTGGGTCCCTTGGACTCCCCTCCACCCAGGAGGATTGCACTGGGCACGCACCACAAAAGTCTTCAGAGTTTGCCACACACAAACGTGAAGGGTGTTTGTCCCAGATGGTTTATTGAAGAGGAGGGAACTTCTATCCTTCAGCTCTAGGACCCGATATCAGGGCGAGGCCATTTTTATTCTGCACCTCTAAAGAGTTCCAGAAAACCTTCAGGGAATAAAAGCCATACAGCGGACCAGCTCATATTGAACTCAGCCTCATGGTAAGGACAGTGCAACTTCACCCAGGCAAAGACACCTGAGAGGCAACAAACATATCAGGCCCCTTCCTCAGAAGATAATCTGGAAGAACAGGTGCAAGTATGTTACAGATCCACAAGACTGTAAAACTCCAGTGCCAGGAGAAAATAGAATATTGAGCTCAATTTTTTTTTCCCCTCATGATTTGTTTACCTTTCAGTCTGAAACTTTCCATTTCTTTTTTTTTTAACTTTTTTTTTTCAGTTCAGCTAGTTTCTTATTTTACCATTTTTTAAATTATGTTCTATTATCCTGCATATAGTACATCATGAGTTTTTGTTGTAGTGCTTGACTCATTAGCAGTGGAATATTATTGTGTTACTTTTTAACTTTTATATTTTATACCTACACTTAATAGATATATGCTTCACTATAGTCCTTTTTAAAATTTTATGCAACATTTTTTTCATATATAGATAAATTTTGCTTTCTTTGCAATTTGGGAGGTAGTGCCTTCTAACACAGACCAAAATTCACTCAGGAACAAGTGGATCACCCTGCTTTGCTCACCCTGCATACTTATAGTCTCTCTTGCACCGCCACCCTTTTCTGTCTCTCTCTTTCTCTCTATTTTTTCCTGTTTTGCTTTTTGTTTGCTTTTCTGTTTTGGTTTATGACTGCTTCACTTTTGTCTCAGGCATATTTTGCTTGGGTCATGGTTGATATTTCAGACTTTGCTCACTTACTCACCCATTCTTCTCTGAGAAAAATGATTAGAAGAAGGAATTTACCACAAAAGAAAGAGCCAGAGGTAATGTTCTCTGCCACAGAGCTAATTGATATGGATATAAATAAGATGTCAGAGATATAATTCAGGATACTCATTATAAAGTTAATAGCTGGGCTTGAAAAAAACATAAAAGATAGTAGGAAATCTCTAAGTATGGAAATGAGATCTAACGAGGCTCAACTTAAAAATGCTATAACTTAGATGCTGTCAAAATTGGATGCTCTGGGGGTGCCTGGGTGGCTCAGTGGGTTAAAGCCTCTGCCTTTGGCTCAGGTCATGATCCCAGGGTCCTGGGATCGAGCCCCACTTCGGGCTTCTCTGCTCAATGGGGAGCCAGCTTCTTGCTCTCTCTCTCTCTGCCTGCCTCTCTGCCTACTCGTGATTTCTGTCTGTCAAATAAATAAATAAAATCTTAAAAAAAAGACTTTATTTAAAAAAAAAATTGGGGGGTGCCTGGGTGGCTTAGTGGGTTAAGCCGCTGCCTTCGGCTCAGGTCATGATCTCAGGGTCCTGGGATCGAGTCCCACATTGGGCTCTCTGCTCAGCGGGGAGCCTGCTTCCTCCTCTCTCTCTGCCTGCCTCTCTGCCTACTTGTGATCTCTCTCTGTCAAATAAATAAATAAAATCTTAAAAAAAATTGGATGCTCTGATAACTAGGGTAAATGATGCAAGAAAAGTAAGTGATCTAGAAGATCAGCTGATGGAAAGAAAAGGAGTAGAATAAAATAGAGAAAGACAACTCAGAACCCATGAAGAAAGCCTTCAAGAATTTAATGATGCTTTGAATCAAACAAAAGTCAGAAATATTCATGTGTCTGAGGGTGGGGACAGAGAGATAGAGAGAAAGAGAGAGAGAGAGAGAAAAAAAAAAAGAGCACCAGAAGTGATATTTGAACAAATCATAGCTGAGAATTTTCCTACTCTGGGAAAGGAAACAAGCATTCATGTCCAAGAGGCAGAGATGACACCTCCCCAAATCAATAAAAACATATCAACATCCATAGAGATTTTTGGATTATTTGCTCCAGCTCTTTCAAGAATATCGGTGGAATTTTGATCAGAATGGCATTAAGAGCAATAATTCAAAAATTTGTATGGAACCAGAAGAGACCCTGAATCGCTAAGGAAATGTTGAAAAACAAAAATAAAACTTGGGGGCATCACGGTACCTGATTTCAAGCTTCACTACAGGGCTGTGATCACCAAGACAACATGGTACGGGCATAAAAACAGACACATAGACCCATGGAACAGAGTAGAGAGCCCAGATATGGACCCTCAACTCAATGGGCAAGTAATCTTTGACAAACCGGAAAAAAAGACAGTCTTTTCAATAAATGGTGCTGGGAAAACTGGGCAGCTATATGTAGAAGAATGAAACTCGACCATTCTCTTACACCATATGCAAAGATAAACTCCAAATGGATAAAAAACCTCAATGTGAGACAGGAATCCATCAGAATCCTAGAGGAGAACATAGGCAGTAATCTCTTTGATATCAGCCACAGCAACTTCTTTCAAGATATGTCTCCTGCACTCCTGGGTATTTACCCCAAAGATCCAGATGTCGTGAAAAGAAGGGCCATCTGTACCCCAATGTTTATAGCAGCAATCGCCACGGTCACCAAACTGTGGAAAGAAACAAGATGCCCTTCAACAGACGAATGGATAAGGAGGATGTCGTCCATATACACTATGGAGTATTATGCCTCCATCAGAAAGATGAATACCCAACTTTTGTAGCAACATGGACGGGACTGGGAGAGATTATGCTGAGTGAAACAAGTCAAGCAGAGAGAGTCAATTATCATATGATTTCACTTATTTGTGGAGCATAACAAATATCATGGAGGACAAGGGATGTTAGAGAGGAGAAGGGAGTTGGGGTAAATTGGAATGGGAGGTGAATCACGAGAGACTATGGACTCTGAAAAACAGTCTGAGGGCTTTGAAGTGGCAGGGGTGTGGGAGGTTGGGGAACCAGGTGGTGGGTATTGTAGAGGGCACGGATTGCATGGAGCACTGGGTGTGGTGAAAAAATAATGGATACTCTTTTTCTGAAAATAAATAAATTGAAAAAATTAAAAAAATATATATGTCTCCAAAGAGAAAGGAAACAAAAGCGAAAACAAACTTCTGGGACTTCATCAAAATCAAAAGCTTCTGCACAGCAAAGGAAACATTCAAGAAAACAAAGAGGCAACCTAGGGAATGGGAGAAGATATTTGCAAATGACAGTACAGACAAAAGGTTGATCTCCAGGATCTATAATGAACTCCTCAAACTCAACACACTTAAAGCAGACAATCATATCAAAAAATGGGCAGAAGATATGAACAGAGACTTCTCCAATGAAGACATACAAATGGCTATCAGACACATGAAAAAATGTTCATCATCACTCGCTACCAGGGAGATTCAAATTAAAACCGCAATGAGAGATCACCTTACACCTATGGAAAGAACCAAGATGTCTTTCAACGGACGAATGGATAAGGAAGATGTGGTCCATATACACTATGGAGTATTATGCCTCCATCAGAAAGGACGAATACCCAACTTTTGTAGCAACATGGGCAGGACTGGAAGACATTATTCTGAGTGAAATAAGTCAAGCAGAGAGAGTCAATTATCATATGGCTTCACTTATTTGTGGAGCATAACAAAAAGCATAGAGGACATGGGGAGTTAGAGAGAAGAGTGTTGGGGTAAATTGGAAGGGGAGGTGAATCATGAGAGAGTATGGACTCTGAAAAACAATCTGAGGGGTTTGAAGTGGCGGGGAGGTGGGAGGTCGGGGTACCAGGTGGTGGGTATTATAGAGGGCACGGATTGCATGGAGCACTGGGTGTGGTGAAAAAATAATGATACTGTTATGCTGAAAATAAATAAATGAAAAAAAAAATCCTAAAAATTATATGGAACCAGAAGGACCCTTAGTATCCCCTGAATGTTGAAATAGAAAACCAAAACTGAGGTCTTCACAGTACCTGACTTTAAGCTATATTACAAAGCTTTATAGTCACCAAGACAGCATGGTATTGATACAAAAACAGATCAGTGAAAAAAAATAGAGACCCCAGAAATGGACCCTCAACTCTATGATCAACTAATCTTTGACAAAGCAGAAAATAATATCTAATGGAAAAAAAGGCAATCTTTTCAATAAGTGTTGTTGGGAAAATTGGACAGCCACATGCAGAAGAATGAAACTGAACCATTCTTTTACACCATACATAAAGATAAACTCAAAATGGATGAATGACCTCAATGTGAGACAATAATCATCAAAATCCTAGAGGAGACCATGTTCAGTACTACTTTGAAATCAGCCACAGTAAATTCTTGCAAGGCACATCTCTGAAGGCAAGGGAAACAAAAGCAAAAATGAACATTTGGGACTTTATCAAGATAAAAAGGTTTTGAACAGCAAAGTAAACATTCAACAAAACTAAAAGGCACCTAAGGAATGGGAGAAGATATTTGCTGCAAATGACATAGCCAATAATGTGCTAGTATTCAAAATCTATGATGTACTTATCAAACTCAACACCCCCAAAACAAATAATCCAGTGGAGAAATGGACAGGAGATGTGAAGAAGCACTTCTTCAAAGAAGTCATATAAATGGCCAAGAGACACATGAAAAAAAATGCTCAACATAAGTTGGCATCAGGGAAATACAAATCAAAACCACAGTGAGATACCACCTCACACCACTTAGAATGGCTAAAATTAACATGAGAGGAAACAACAAGTGTTGGTGAGGATGTGGAGGAAGGGGAACCTGTTTGCACTGTTGTTGAGAATGCAGGCTGGTGCAGCCACTCTGGAAAAGAGTATGGAGGTTCGGTTAACAGTATGGGGGTTAAAAATAGAACTGTACTATGACACAGAAGTTGCACTACTGGGTACCTATCCCAAAATACAGATGTAGTTAAAAGAAGGTGTACATACATCTCAATGTTCATAGTAGTAATGTGCACACTAGCCAAACTATGGAAGGAACCAAGATGCCTTTCAACAGATGAATGAATAAAGAAGATGTGGTGCATATATACAATGGCATATCATTTAACTATCAGAAAGGATACCCACCATTTGCATCAACATGGATGGAACTGGTGGAAATTATGTTAGGTGAAGCAAGTCAAGCAGAGTAAGATAATTATCATATGGTTTCATTCATATGTGGAACATAAGCAACAGCATGGAGGACAATAGGGGAAGGGAGGGAAATCCAAAAGGGGAGAAATCAGAGAAACAGATGAACCATAGAAACTATGGACCCCAAGAAACAATCTGGGCATTTCAGAAGGGAGGAGGTTGAGGGAAGGGGGTAACAGGGTGATTGGTATTGAAGAGAGCATATGCTGTGATAAGCACTGGGTGTTATACTTAAGTAATGCATCATTGAACACTACATAGAAAACTAAGGATGTGCTATATAGTGGCTAACTGAACATCATCATCATCATCATCATCATCATCATCACGGTTTTTGAAAGAATTAATCAAATTGATAAACACTTAGGCTTATCAAAAAGAAAAGAGAAAGGACACCAGTAAATAAAATCACAAATGAAGAGACATCACAACCAACACTGCAGAAATACAATTGTAGGAGACTATTATAAAAAAGTATGTTAACAAATTGGTTAATGTGGGAGAAATGGATAGATTCCTAGAATTTACAAACAACCAAAACTAAAACAGGAAGAAATAGAAAGTTTGAACAGACCCATCACCAGCAAAGAAATTGAAACAGTAATCAAAAATCTCCAAACTTCCAGTTACAAAAAAAAAAAAATTGATCTTAAGAGGTGACAATACTATATAACATAAAGGAATTCATTCACATTTTTTTCAATAAATTCTTGCATGATAAAAAAAAAATCTCCAAACAAATAAAAAAGCAGGGGCAGATGATTCCTCAGGGGGAATTCTACCAGGCATTTTAAGAACAGTTAATACCTATTCCTCTCAGAGTGTTCAAAAAACAGAAGTCAAAGGAAAAGTTCCAAATGCATTCTGAGGTCATCATTACCTTCATTCCAAAATCAAAGATACCACTAAAAAGGAGAACTACGGGCCAATATCCCTGATGAGATGGATACAGATAGTTTCAACAAGTTTCTTCCAAATTGAATACAAAAAGAATTACTCACCATGACCAAGTGGGATTTATTCCTGGGCTCCAGGGATTGTTCAGTATTCTGAAATCAATCAACATGATGCACCAGATTAACAAAAGAAAGGATAGCAATCATATGATTATCTCAATAGATGCAGAAAAAGCATTTGACCAAATGCATATCCATTCTTGATAACAACTCTTAACAAAAACAAACTAGAAATAGAGGGAACATAACTCAACATAATAAAGGCCATATATGAAAGACCCACAGCATTATCATCCTCAATTGAGAAAAACTGGGAGCTTTTCCTCTATTGTCAGAACAAGACAGGGATGTTCACTCTCACTACTATTATTTAACATAATACTGGAAGTTCAAGCCTCAGAAATCAGATAACAAAAATAAATAAAATGCATTGAAATCATCAAGGAAGAAGTCACATTTTCATTCTTCAGACAACATGAAACTCTATGTAGAAAACCTGAAAGACTCCAACACAAAACTGCTAGAATGATAAATGAATTCAGTAAATCTGAAGAATACATAACCAACAAAAATCTGTTTCATTTCTACACACCAATAATGAAGCAACAGAAAAGGAAATCAAGGAATTGAACCCACTTACAATTGCGCCAAAAAACCTTAAAATACCTAGGAATAAACCTAAAGAGATAAAAGATATGTACTCTGAAAGCTATAGAATACTTATAAAAGAAATTGAAGAGGACACATAAAAATGGAAAAATGTTCTATGCTCATGAATAGAAGAAGAAATATTGTTAAAATGTCTATACTCCAAAAAGCCACTTATACATTTAATGAAAACTCTATCAAAATCCCACAAGCATTTTTCACAGAGATAGAATAAAAAATTGTAAAATTTGTATGCAACTACAACTGAACCCGAATACCCAAATCAATCTTGAAAAAGAAAAAATCTGAATGCCTCACAATAACAGACTTCAATCCATATTTAAAAAACAAAACAAGACTGTAGTCTTCAAGACAATATAGTACTGGCACAAAAACAGACACATGGGTCAATGCAACAGAATAGAAAACCCAGACATAAACTCAAAGATATGGTCACATTATCTTTGACAAACAATATTGAATGGAAACATGAAAGTATCTTCAAAAATTGCATTTGGAGAACTGGACAGCAACATGCAGAGGAATGATACAGAAGCATTTTCTAACTCTATACACAAAATAAATTAAAAATGGATGAAAGACCTAAATGTGAGATAGGAAACTATCCAAATAATAGAGAATACAGGCTAACTTTTTTTTAAAATTTTTTATTTTTTATAAACATATATTTTTATCCCCAGGGGTACAGGTCTGTGAATCGCCAGGTTTACACACTTCACAGCACTCACCAAAGCACATACCCTCCCCAATGTCCATAACCCCACTCCTCTTATCCCAACCCCCCTCCCCCCAGCAACCCTCAGTTTGTTTTGTGAGATTAAGAGTCACTTATGGCTTGTCTTCCTCCCAATCCCATCTTGTTTCATTGATTCTTCTCCTACCCACTTAAGCCCCCATGTTGCATCACCACTTCCTCATATCAGGGAGATCATATGATAGTTGTCTTTCTCTGCTTGACTTATTTTGCTAACCATGATACGCTCTAGTTCCATCCATGTTGTTGCAAATGGCAAGATTTCATTTCTTTTGATGGCTGCATAGTATTCCACTGTGTATATATACCACGACAGCATGGTACTGGCACAAAAACAGACACATAGATCAATGGAACAGAATAGAGAGCCCAGAAATAGACCCTCAACTCTATGGTCAACTAATCTTCAACAAAGCAGGAAAGAATGTCCAATGGAAAAAAGACAGCCTCTTCAATAAATGGTGTTGGGAAAATTGGACAGCCACATGCAGAAAAATGAAATTGGACCATTTCCTTACACCACACACAAAAATAGACTCAAAATGGATGAAGGACCTCAATGTGCAAAAGGAATCCATCAAAATCCTTGAGGAGAACACAGGCAGCAACCTCTTTGACCTCAGCCACAGCAACATCTTCCTAAGAACATCGCCAAAGGCAAGGAAAGCAAGGGCAAAAATGAACTATTGGGATTTCATCAAGATCAAAAGCTTTTGCACAGCAAAGGAAACAGTTAACAAAATCAAAAGACAACAGGCTAACTTTTTTTACATCGACTGTAGCAAACTCTTACTAGGCACATCTCTGGAGGAAAGGGGGACAAAAGCAAAATGAACTATTGGGACTTCATCAAGATAAAAAGCTTAAACAAAACAATCAACAAAACTAAAATGCAGCCTATGGAAGGGGAGAATGTATTTGCAAATAACATAACTGATAATGGGTTTGTATCCAAAATCTATAAATAACTTATTAAAGCTAACACTCAAAAAAATCAGTTAAAAAATGAGCAAAAAAGAACAGAAATTTTTACCAAAAGAGACATATAATTGACTAACTGACATATGTAAAGACATATGTAAAATTACTCATATCAGAAAAATACAAATCAAAACTACTATGAAATATCACCTCACACCAGTCACAATGGCTAAAATTAACAACATAGTAAATAATAAGTATTGGTGAGGATGTAGGGAAAGGGAATACCCTTACAATATTGGTGGGAATGCAAATTGAGCAGCCACTCTGGAAAACAATACAGAGATTCCTCAAAAAGTTAAAAATAGAGCTACTTAATGATAAAGAAATTTCACTTATATATTTAATGTATAAGTGTATTTAATGTAAATACTAAGTATTTACCCAAGGGATACAAAAATAGTGCTTTGAAGGGATACATACACCCTAATGTTTACAGCAACTTTATCAACAACAGCTAAATAATGGAAAGAGGCCAAATGTCCATTGATTGATGAATGGATAAAGCCATTCATCAATCAATGGACATTTGGCCTCTTTCCAATGAAGATGTGGTATAGAAGGGAGGAGTTAAGATGGAGTAGTAGGAGGACCCCGAGTCCCTCCATCCCTTGAACAGAGCTAGATCAACACCAATTTGAATAAGCAGGGAATCTATCTGAGGATTAAGAAAACAATCTGACAACTGGAGGGCAGCACCAAGGTTCAGAGATGTTAATTGGAGGTTAGAAAAGCCATAGTGCCACAGAGGGGAGGGAGCCATTTTTGTGGTGAGAAGCTAGTGAGAGAAGGAGAGAATGGGGGAGGGAAGAGTGTGTAAGGATCCGTGCTTATGGATTTGGAAGAACATTGTTAAATCCTTATACTACCCAATGCAATTGACACATTTAATGTAATCCCTATCAAAATACCACCAGTTTTTTTCATAGAGCTAAAACAAACTATCTTAAAATTTGTCAGTAAGAGCAAAGGACCCCAATAGCCTAAGCAACACTGAAAAAGGAAAGCAAAATGGGTGGCATCATGATTCTGGATTTCAAACTATATTACAAAGCTGTAGTTATCAGGACAGTATGATACTGGGACCAAAAGAGACACATAGATCAACAGAACAGAACAAAGAACCCAGAAACAACCCAACAACTATTTGGTCAACAAATATTCAAAAAAAAAAAGGGAAAGAATACACAATGCAAATACTTTTTTTTAAAGATTTTATTTATTTATTTGACAGAGAGAGACCACAAGTAGGCAGAGAAGCAGGCAGAGAGGGAGGGAAGCAGGCTCCCCGCTGAGCAGAGAGCCAGATGCGGGGCTTGATCCCAGGTCCCTGAGATCATGACCTCAGCCAAAGGCAGAGGCCTAACCCACTGAGCCACCCATGCACCCCACAATGCATAAATAAAACAAAACAAGAAATCTCTTCAACAAATGTTGGGAAAACAGGACAGCAACATGCAGAAGAAAAAGACTGGACCACTTTCTTACAACATACACAAAAATACATTTTAAAAGGGTGAAAGAACTAAATGTAAGTCAGGAATCCATCAAAATCTTAGAGGAGAGAATAGGAAGAAACCTTTTTGACTAGCCAAAGCAACTTCTTACTAACAAGTTGCTATACTTATTAAATGCAAAATGAACTATTGGAACTAAAAAAGCGACCATATAAAAGTTGGAAAACAAAAGCTTAAAAATGAATATTTCTGTAAAAGAAACTCAGTCAAGGAACTCATTATTTTAATAATAGACCATAAACTATAACATGTACTTGAAACATGGGAAGAGAGGAATAATGAGTTCAAAATTAAGTGACCATCAATTTAATATAGACTGCTCCATGCAGAAGAGATCATATATAAACCTAATGACAACTATATAGCAAAACTATTAATTGAGTAGGTGGAGTTGGAGGACCCTATGTTGGCCTCATCACATCTACACAACCAAATAACTATCAACTCATCCTAAATACAGCAGAAATTGCCCTGAGGAATGAAAGAACAAACTCCACAAGTAAAGGGAGAGAAGATGCACATTGAAGAAGGTAGGCAATGTGGAGACTTGGTTCAGGGGAGAAACAGATTGTAGACACTGAGGAGAGGAGGAATCTGTGATTGAGGAAAAAGGTAAGAGAAAGAGAAACATACAGAAGAATGCACAAAGAGAAGTTTCCCCCAAGTCATAGGTTTAGAAAATAAGAGGGCCTGAATTCCATGAGTTCTTGCAACCTGCAGGGCTTAAAGATTTAGAGGTCAGTGGGCTTGGCTGTGGTAGAGCCTGGAAGAAATTGTGGTGCCCCTGAACACAAGGTTGACAAACAACTCAGGGGTAAACAGTGTGGGAACAGTGATTGGAAGAGCACCTGGGGTCCACAGTGGGGATATTATTCATGTTCGTGGAACACTACATTGAGAACTTTCATGGAGATGCCTCTCTGGGAACAAGGAGCTGCCTGTAACCATTTCCCTGACCCACACCTCAGGACAAATAAAGGGCCACTTGTGAGAAGCAGCATAGTGTCAACACTGGCTTCCTAACATGCTTACACCAAGACTCTCCCCCTACTGTTTTGTCTGGACTCCCTCTCCCACTCATACATGCATCAGTTCCAGAATGATGGATCCCTTTCCCAAAAGAACAGCATAAATTCCTGCCTGCACTATATCTCCTGACCAGAAAGTTAGGCAGGACATCAGTTCAGGTGGCAGTGGTGCTAGGTCTCATTACACCATCAGATCAGAGCACACCTAGTTAAAATACATCACATTCAGGCTGGGGACCAAACACTGCCCACAGCAGACAAGAAAAGCTCCAGATGACTGGTCTGCAGCCTAGAACAGTAAAAACACAATAGCAGAGCACATGCAACAGACACTAGAGGCACACCCTGAAGCACAACGCCCTGGGCACTACAGGACTTCTTCTTAATAAGGATATTACTTTCAGCAAGAAAGAGACATAACTGGCTTTTCTGACACAGAAAAGAAGGCAAGATTTAGACAAAACGCCAAGGTACAAGCATTTATACCAAATGAAAGAACAATATAAGGCTGTGGACAGGGATATAAGTAAAACAGAAACAAGTAGAATGCCTGATGGATAATTTAAAGCAATAATTATAAGATACTCACTGGGTTTGAGAAAATCATAGGCAAAATCAGTGAGACCCTTACTACAGAGATGAAAGATTTAAAAATGAATCAATTAGAGATGAAGAAGACAATAAACAAGATTGGAAACAGGCTCAGTGCAATGAACACCATGCTGGAAGAAGTAGATGAACAACTTAGTGACCAACAGAACATTAAAAAATGGAAAAATAATGAGGCTTAACAAAAGAGAGAAAGAATTGCACAACACAAGAATAGACTTAGGGACTCAGTGACTCCATCAAATGTAACAACATTTGTATTATAGAAGTCCCAAAAGGAAGAGAGAAAAAAGTGGGAATAAAATTGATCTGAGGATATACTAGATGGAAATTTCCCAAATCTGGGGAAGAAAACGGGTATCCAGACCCAGTAGGAACAGAGAACTCCCATCAAAATCAACAAAAGCAAGCTAACACCAAGATGTGTTATAATTGAACTTGAAAAATACAATGAAAAAGAACCCATCTTAAAAGCAGCAAGACATGCGGCACCTGAGTGGCTCAGTCAGTAAATCATCTAACTTTGGTTTAGGTCATGATTTCTGGATCCTGGATTGAGCCTCACATTGGGCTCCCTGTTCAGCAGGGAGTCTGTTTGTCCCTCTGTCCCTCTCCCTGCTTCTATCCTGTCTGTCTATGTCTCAAATAAATAAATAATTTTTTAAAGCAGCAAGATAAAAGAAGTCCCTAACTTAAAATGGAGATACCATAAGAATAACTGAACATTTATCAACAGAAAAATGGTAAGCCAGAAAGGAGTGTCATAATATATTCTAATGGGTGAATGGGAAAAGTCTACAGTCCAACTCATGATTTTTGCTCAGGTCATGATCTCATGGGTCATGGGATCAAACCCTGTGTCTGGCTCCACACTGGGCATGGAGCCTGCTTAATATTTTCTTTCTCTACTTTTACTCATTTGCACTCTGTATCTCTCTCTCTCTCTCTTTCTCAAAAATAAATGTTAAAAAAAATATGAAAGTGAATTCCATGAGTTGAAAGGAGAGACTAAAAGTGAGAAAGAGTAGAAAAGAACAGAGAGAATCTCCAGATATAATGACAAAATTAAAAAAATTGAGATAAATACATATCTATCACAATTACTTTGCAAGAGACCAGAGACCAGGGAGACAGGAGTTATTGACTGCTTTTATCAATTTAGATAAAAGTTCCAATGAAAAGCATATGGTATGTATATGAGGAGCAAGGTGGTGAATGAGTAAGAGACCTAAATTTCACTGGGTCCCAGGAATTCAGTTAGATAGTTATCCAACCATTCTGAACACCTACAAACTCAACAGGAGTTCAAAGAAAAGAATAGCAGTAATTCTAGGAACAGAAAATCAACCATGTTCTGGAAGGTAGGATGAATGGAGAAGAGAATCTGAGGTGATATAGAGGAAGATAGACCTTGGGGGAGAGGGGCCACCTCCCAGCAATCAGTAGAGCAATAGAGTAGTAGAGCACAAAATTGTAACTTTTAGAAGTCTGCTCCACTGAGGGACATTGCTCCAGAGACTAAATGAGTGGTTGAGTCCTTGCTGGGACTGTGTGGTCTCAGGTCCCTTGGGGTCACAGCAAGACCGGGGGTCCCAGGTATTGGAAGCCAGATGCAGAGACAGAGCCGAGGAGTGGGATCTCATCTCGCAGTTTCCACTAACCATGTTTCCCAGCAGAGTCAGGCCACTGCTCTTCGAGCAGGGATTCCACAAGTGGCAGATCTGGAGAGATGCCCCCTTCCTCCACCAGGAAGAGCGGGGCAGGAATGTGCTTCAGGAATTGGCTGATTTTGGAGACTCCAGTGGTCTGTGTGCTAGAGATAGAAATGCTTGGTCACAGACTGGGTGAGCACGGGGCATGACCAGAGACCAGGGAGACAGGAGTTATTGACTGCTTTTCTCTGAGGGTGCAAGTGGGACCCTGAGTGCTGGGCTCCACTGGGCCAGAGATTGGGAGGTTGCCATATTAATTCTCCTCCTCCAAAACTGTACAGAAAGTGTTCAGGGAACAGAAGCTACTAATAGTAAAACTGAGCAGATTACTTAGCCTGGCCCCTGGCAAGCGCAGTGCAATTCTCTCTGGGGCAAAAACATTTGAGAATCACTGCAACAGGCCCCTGCCCCGAAAATCACCAAGAACCTCCAGCCAAGACCAAGTTCACTAATCCATGAGAACCACAGACTCCAGAACAGGGGGAATGCAGCACATAGAATTCCTGTTTTTTTTCCCCATGTTTCTTTAGTCTTTCAAAGTTATTTTTTTAATTTTATTTTGTCTTAATTTTTTTTTTAAATTTTCCTCTCTCCTATTTTAACCTTTTAAAAATATTTTATCAATATCTTTTTAAAAACCATTTTAAATTTTTATTGTTATAGTCATATTCTATCCCTTCATTGTGTTTAACCTTATTTTTTGTATACATATAAGTCTTTTTTTTTTATAATCTTGGGATACAGTTCCTGCTAATAGATCAAAATATACCCTAAATCTAGCACATGTCTTTGTTCTAGTCTCCTTCCTGATCATATTCTCTCCTTTTGTTTCTTTTTTCAACCAACTTCTTATCTTTCTTTTTAGAATCTTTTTAAATTTTTATCTTTACGTCATATTCCATCCCTTCACGATGTTTACCCTTATTTTTGTGTATATATATATATATTTTTTTCTTTCTTTCTTTAAAATTAGGGGAGATAGTTTCTTCTAACAGACCAAAATAAACTCCAAATCAAGTGTGTGTCTCTGTTCTAATCATATATATGTATGTGTGTGTATATATGAGAGTTTTTTTCTTCTCCTTTTTTCTCCCCCCAGCTTCAGGGCTCTTCTGATTTAGTTAGTGTATATTTTTCTGGGGTCATTGCTGCACTTGTAGGATTTTTGTTCTCTCACTTGTCTATTCTTATCTGGATAAAATGACAAGGGAGAAAAATCTCACCTCAAAAAAAAAAAAAAAAAAAGAACAAGAGGCAGTATCAATGGATAAGAACTTAATCAATAGGGACATTAATATGATGTCAGAACCGGAGTTCAAAATGATGATTGTCAAGATGCTTTCTGTGCTTGAAAAAAAGCATAGAAGGTACTAGAGAATCCCTTTCTGGAGAAATAAAAATGTTTTCTGGAAAAAGAAAGAATTTAAATCTAACCAGTTTGAAATTTTTTTTAAAAAGTTATTAATGTAGTGCATTAAAAAATGGAAACTCTTGGGAAGGGGGCAAGATGGCGGAGAAGTTACAAGACCTGTTTCAACCGGTCCTCTAAAGTGAGCTAAATATTTACCAGAACACTCTGATCACCCAGGAAACCACCCTGAAATGTAAGATTATATACAGCTGGATCTATGAGGGCAGAAGACATCAGTGGAGAGGTAAAGTGGGAATGTTTGGACTGATATGGGAGGATAGACAGAAGGGGGAGGGGGCCACCAGAAGTGACTCATTGGAAAGTAATACCCCAATATGAAAGTGCCCTGTGATTGGGGGCCAGTGTTATCTTGGAGTCTGGTTAAAAGCACTCAAAAAGAGCACAAGATCTTGAGAAGCAACTGGTGGAATTGGGCAGTGATGGGCAGGGACCTAAGCCCATGTTCCCAGGATGGCCACTGCTGGCAACCACCCATGCCAGAGAGAGTGCAGCAGAGCCTCCAGTCTGTATTTCCTGAGCCCAAGCTTTCTGTTGCATTCACCATTGCTTGGCTGGGAGCACTGCTTCTCACGCATGAGAGAACCTGGTCTGGGTGCTAGCCAGTAGTCTCTAGGACTGCTGCCTTCTGCGACAGGCCAAGGGTCTGACCATACACATCCCCTGCCTGAGAGAAACCAACATGCTCCCTGGTCAGGATCTCTCAGTGACAGCCTTCCACAAAGTGAAGTACTGCGGGGTCTGAGTGCACCCAATGTGGGGCTGGACACTAACAGTAGTCCCAGCAAAGGCAGTCACCAGAAGCGGGCATCCTGGACCAATAACACTTGCAGTTTTAGTGGCACAGGTGTGCAGAGACAAGCTGGGGCCTTGGAGGACCACCAAGATGGTGGCTTGGCGTGCGCACCACCTGTGGGAGGTTGTGGTATCCAGCAGAGTTTGGAGAGGGGGAGTCAGTGTGTTCTGGAACACCCAGAGGGGAGCATATGGAAACTTCCCTATGAGTTGGAGGTCTGGGGTCAGACAGTTTCCTTTCCTCTAAACCTCAGAAAAGCCTCAAAAATCAGCCAATGAACAGAAACCTCCAGAGAACAAAAGCCTGAAAAAACTTTTTTCCACAGAGCCCAGGCCCTTGATTATCTACAGGATGACTCAACCAAAGCAAGACTGACTGAAAAACAATGCATCAGGCCCCTCCCACAGAAGACAAGCACCAGTTCTCTTTAAACCTTAAAGAACTGGAAAATCAACAACAATTTAAGCCAACCCCATGACAAGACAAGAAGAGAAATAATCAAGATTAAAGCAGAGATCAATGATTTAGAAACTAGAGATACAGTGGAACACACCAACAAAATTAGGAGCTGATTCTTTGAAAAAATCAATAATATTGATAAATCATTGGCCAAACTAATCTAAAAGAAAGGAGAGAGGACTCAAATTAATAAAATTATTAATGAAATGGGAAAGATCACATTAACACCAAGGAAATAGAAGCAATCATCAGAAATTATTATCAACAGTTATATGCCAATAAGTTAAGCAATGTAGAAGAAATGGATGCATTCCTGGAAATCTATAAACTTCCAAGACTGAATAAATAAGAAATTGACAACCTGAATAAACCAATATCTAGTAATGAGATTGAAACAATTTACTGAAACAATGATCAAACAATGATCAAAAACCTCCCAAGAAACAAGAGTGCAGGACCTGATGGATTCCCTGGAGAATTAAACCCAACATTCAAAGAAGAAAAATATTTATTACCCTGAAGCTATTTCAAAAAATAGAAAAAGAAGGCAGACTTCCAGACTCTTTATGAAGCCAGCATTACCCTCATCCCCAAACCAGGCAAACATCCCACCAAAAAGGAGAATTTCAGACCAGTATCCCTGATGAATATTGATGTAAAGATTTTCAACAGGAATCTAGCTAATAGGATCCACAGTACATTAAAATGATAATCCACCATGACCAGGTGGGATTTATCCATGGGTTTCAAGGGTGGTTCAACATTTGCAAATTAACCAATGTGATAGAACAAATCAATAATAGAAAAGAGAATAACCACATGGACCTCTCTTAATTGATGCAGAAAAAAACAGTTGACAAAATACAGTATCTGTTCTTAATTAAATGCACCAAAGGATAGGGATAGAAGAAATATTCCTCAACTTCATAAAATCTATCTATGGAGAAACCACAGCAAATATGGAGAAACCACAGCAAACATCATCCTCAATGGGGAAAAGCTGACAGCCTTCCCTTTGAGATCAGGAACACGACAAGGATGCCTACAGTCACCACTCTTGTTCAACATAGTATTAGAAGTCCTAGCAACAGCAATCAGACAACAAAAAGAAATACAAGGTGTTCCAACTGACAAAGAGAAGTCAAACTCTCTTTGCAGGTGAAATGATTCATCATATGAAAAACCTAAAAGACTCCACCCCTAAACTTCTAGAACTCATACAGCAAATCAGTAATAAGGCAGGATACAAAATCATTGTACAGAAATCAGTTGCTTTCTTATATACTAACAATGAGAATATAGAAAGGGAAATTAGAGAATCAATTCCATTTACTCTAGCTCCAAGAACCATAAGATACCTGGGGATAAACCTAACCAAAGAAGTAAAGGGTCTGTATCCGAGGAACTACAGAACACTTACGAAAGAAATTGAAGAAGACACAAAAAACTGGAAGAACATTCCATGCTCATGAATAAGAAAAATAAACATTGTTAAAATGTCTATAGTACCCAGAGCAATCTATACCTTCAATGCCACCCCAAACAAAATTTCACCGGCATTTTTCAAAGTGCTGGAACAAGCAATTCTAAAATTTGTTTGGAGCCAGAAAAGACCCTGAATTGTGAAGGAAATGTTGGAAAAGAAAAACAAAACTGGGGGTGTCACAATGTCTGACTCCAAGCTTTGATCACCAAGACAGCATGGTACTGACACAAAAACAGACACATAAACCAGTGGAACAGTGTAGAGAGCCTGGATTTGAACCCACAATTCTATGGTTAAATAGTCTTCACTATAGCTGGAAAAAATATCCGATGGAAAAAAGGAAAGTCTCTTCAATAAATTGTGGTGGGATGATTGGAAAGCTATGTGTAGAAGAATGAAACTTGACCATTCTCTAAAACTATACACAAAGATAAACTAGAAATGGATGGGAGACCTCAAAGTGAGGGAGGAATCTATCAAAATCCTAGAGGAGAACATAGGCAGTAACCTTTTTGACAGCAGCAGCAACTCATATCAAGACATGTCTCCAAACACAAAGAAAACAAAAATGGAAATGAACTTTTGTAATTTCAAGATCGAGCGTTCAGCACAGCAAAGAAAACAGTCAACAAACCAAAGAAGCAACCACGGAATGGGAAAAGTTATTTACAAAGGACACTACAAACAAAAGGCTGATATCCAAGATCTATAAAGAACTCCTCAAACAGCACACAAAAAACAGATGATCATGTCAAAAAATGGACAGAAGACATGAACAAACACTTCTCCAAAGAAGATATGCAAATGGGTAACAGACACATGAAAAAAAATGTTCATCTTCATTAACCATCAGGGAGATTCAAATGAAAACTACATTGAGATACCACCTTTCACCAGTTAAAAAGACCAAAATTAACAAGAAAGTGAATAACAAGTGTTGAAGAGGATGTGGAGAAAGGGGAACCCTCTTACACTGCTGGTGGGAATGCAAGTTGGTGTAGCCACTTTGGAGAACAATGTGGAGATTCCTCAAAAAATTAAAAATAGAGTTATCCTATGACCATGCAATTGCATTACTTGGTATTCACCCCAAAAGATACAGATGTAGTGAAAAGAAGGGTCATATGTACCCCAATATTCATACTAGCAAAGACCACAATTGCCAAACTGTGGAAAGATCCAAGATGTCCTTCAACAGATGAATGGATAAAGAAGATATGGTCCATACATACAATGGAATATTATGCCTCCATCAGAAGGGATGAATACCCAACTTTTGTATTGACATGGGCAGGGCTGGAAGAGATTATAATGAGTGAAATAAGTCAATTATCAAATGGTTTCACTTACTTGTGTAGCATAAGGAATAACACGGAGGACAGAAGAAGGAAAGGAAAAGTAAATTGGGAGAAATCAGAGTGGGAGATGAAAAATGAGAGGTTTTGGATTCTGAAAAACAAATTGAGGGTATTGGAGGGTATGCTGGGGGGATAGGAGAGCCTAGTGGTGGGTATAAAGGAAGACACATATTGCATGGAGCATAAACAATGAATCTTGGAACACTGAAAAAATTTAAATTAAAAAGAAAAATGATCTCAAAAAAATTAAAAAGGAAGTTCTTACAGCTCAGATAAATAAGGCAGAAGAGAGAATTAGTAATATAGACCAAATGGTGGAGAATAAAGAAGCTTAAAGAAAAGAGAAAACAACTACTGGACCACGAGGGGAAAATTAGAGGTAAGTGATACCATATAATGAAAAAAAATAGTTGGGATGTCAGAAGAAGAAGGGGGCAGGAGGTATGTTGGAGCAAATTATAGCAGAGAATTTCCCTAATATGGCAAAGGGAACAAGCATCAAAATACAGGAAGCACAGAGAACCCCCCCCAATTCAATAAAAGTATGTCCACACCCTGTCAACTAATAGCAAAACTACACGCCTCACTTACAGAGAGAAAATAATGAAAGCAGCTAGAGACAGGAGGTCTGTACCATACAATGGTAGAAATATTAGATTTGCAGCAGACACACCTACAAAGACCTGGGAGGCCAGAAAGACAGGCATGATATATTCAGAACACAAAATGAGAAAAATATGTAGCCAATAATACTATATCCAGCTAGGCTATCATTGAAAATAGCTTCCAGGACAAACAAAATCTAAAAGAATTTGCAAACACCAAACCAGCCCTACAGGAAATATTGAAAGGGGTCCTCTAAGGGAACCTAAAAATAAAAGACCAGAAAGGAACAGAAGCCATATGCAGTAACATACAATACAGGCAATACAATGGTACTAAATTATTATCTTTAGTTACCCTGAATATAAATGGGCTAAATTCCCCAATCAAAAGACACAGGGTATCAGAATAGATTAAAAACAAAAACAAAAACAACAACGGTGCTGGGGGACAAGATGGTGGAGAAATAGGAGAGGCTGTTTCAACCGGTTCCCTAAAATGAGCTGATTATGTACCAGAACACTCTGAACACCCATAAAATCAGCCTGAGATGTAGGATTATACACTTATGGATCTCTGTGGGGCCAGAATATGCCAGTGGTGAGTTAAAGCAGTAGAGCTTGAATAATCAATTGATAAATTGGACTGATATCAGAGGATAAACAGAAGGGGGAGGGAGCCACAAGAAGTGAACCATTGGGAAGTAATACTCCATGTACACAATGAGAGTGCCCTGTGACTGGGGACCAGCATTACTTGGAGTCTGGTTAAAATCACTCAAAAAGAGCAAAAGATCTTAAAGGGAAACTGGTGGAATCAGGCAGTCACAGGCACCAGTTTAAGCCCATGGACCCAGGACAGCCACCGCTGGTGCTGTACCAGAAAGAGTGCAGCAAAGCATACAGGCAATGGTCCCTGAACCTCTGGCATGTGAGAGTCTGGGTGGATGCTAGCCAGTGCTCTCTAGAACCACAGACTTCTGCACCCTGCAAGAGGCTGTGTGGCTGGGGCCAAGCTGGGCTCCATAACTTCCCTTGAGGAGGCCCATGCAGGTGCTAGCAGTGATCTCTAGGTACAGCCGAGAGGCTGAACACTTCAGCCCCAGCTGGCCAACAGGAAAATCTCAGCGCCCTCTCTCTGGTTCGGATCTCTCCGGTGGTCTGGACCTGCCCAGACAGCAGCCCCACAAAGGCAGCCACTGGAAGCAAGCTCCCTGGACCAATATTGCTCAAGATTTTGGTAGCACCAGGGTGCAGAAACAAGCAAGAGCTCCTGCGACCCCAGAGATGGTGGATAAGGATGTGCTCTGCGGGTGGGAGGAGGCAGGGAGGGAATCTATGTACTCTGGACCACCCAGAGGGGAACAAACTAAAGCTTCTCTCTGAGGCAAATGTCTGGGTGCAGTGTTCTTTCCTCTAAACCTTGGAAGAACCACCAAAATTCACCAAGTGGGGTGGGGGGAAACCACCAGAGAACAAAAACCTGAAAAACCGATGTCCTCAGAGCCCAGCCACTTGATAGGGGGCAGGAGGACTCAAATGAAGCAAGACTGCCTGAAAAACAATGTAGCAGACCCCTACCCCAGAAAACCAGGCCCAAAAACCAAAACAAAATAAAACAAAACAAAACAAAAACAAAAACAAAAAATGAGAGTACAACTACCACAGGATCCCCATAAAACTGCAAAACCCCAATATCAGGGGAAAAGAAGATATTAAGCTCCCGATATTGACTTAAAATCTGTATACGTCAAAAATACAACTTTTATTTTTTTTTTAACTTATTTTCAGCATAACAGTATTCATTATTTTTGCACCACACCCAGTGCTCCATACAATCCGTGCCCTCTATAATACCCACTACCTGGTACCCCAACCTCCCACCCCCGCCCCTTCAAAACCCTCAGATTGTTTTTCAGAGTCCATAGTCTCTCATGGTTCAACTCCCCTTCCAATTTCCCCCAACTTCCTTCTCCTCTCTAACTCCCCATGACCTCCATGCTATTTGTTATGCTCCACAAATAAGTGAAACCATATGATAATTGACTTTCTCTGCTTGACTTATTTCACTCAGCATTATCTCTTCCAGTCCCATCCATGTTGCTACAAAAGTTGGGTATTCATGCTTTCTGATGGAGGCATAATACTCCATAGTGTATATGGACCCCATCTTCCTTATCCATTCGTCCATTGAAGGTCATCTTGGTTCTTTCCACAGTTTGGCGACCGTGGTCATTGCTGCTATAAACATTGGGGTACAGAGGGCCCTTCTTTTCATGACATCTGTATCTTTGTGGTAAATACCCAGGAGTGCAATTGCAGTGTCATAGGGAAGCTCTATTTTTAATTTCTTGAGGAATCTCCACATTGTTCTCCAAAGAGGCTGTACCAACTTGCATTCCCATCAACAGTGTAAGAGGTTTCCCCTTTCTCCACATCCTCTCCAACACATGTTGTTTCCTGTCCTGCTAATTTTGGCCATTCTAACTGGTGTAAGGTGGTATCTCAATGTGGTTTTAATTTGAATCTCCCTGAGGGCTAGTGATGATGAACATGTTTTCATGTGTCTGATAGCCATTTGTATGTCTTCATTGGAGAAGTGTCTGTTCATATCTTCTGGCCACTTTTTGATATGATTGTCTGTTTCATGTGTGTTAAGTTTGAGGAGTTCATTATAGATCCTGGATATTAACCTTTTGTCTCTACTGTCATTTGCAAATATCTTCTCCCATTCTGTGGGCTGCCTCTTTGTTTTGTTGACTGTTTCCTTTGCTGTGCAGAAGCTTTTGATTTTGATGAAGTCCCAGAAGTTTATTTTCACTTTTGTTTCCTTTTTCCTTGGAGACATATCTTGAAAGAAGTTGCTGTGGCTGATATCGAAGAGATTACTGCCTATGTTCTCCTCTAGGATTCTGATGGATTTCTGTCTCACGTTAAGGTCTTTTATCGATTTTGAGTTTATCTTTGTGTACAGTGTAAGAGAATGGTCGAGTTTCATTCTTCTACATATAGCTGCCCAGTTTTCCCAGCACCATTTATTGAAGAGACTATCTTTTTTTCTACTGTATATTTTTTTTCCTGTTTTGTCGAAGATTATTTGCCCATAGAGTTGAGGGTCCATATCTGGTCTCTACTCTGTTCCGCTGGTCTATGTGTCTGTTTTTATGCACGTACCATGCTGTCTTGGTGACCACAGCTTTGTAATAAAGCTTGAAATCAGGTAACGTGAAGCCCCCAGTTTTATTTTTGTTTTTCAACATTTCCTTAGAGATTCAGGGTCTCTTCTGATTCCATACAAATTTTTGGATTATTTGCTCCACCTCTTTGAAGAATACTGGTGTAATTTTGATTGGAATAGCATTAAAAGTATAGATTGCTCTAGGCAGTATAGACATCAAAATCAAAAGCTTCTGCACAGCAAGGGAAACAGTAAAAAAAACAAAGAGGCAACCCATGGAATGGGAGAAGATATTTGCAAATGACAGTACATAAAAAAGGTTGATATCCAAGATCTATAATGAACTCCTCAAACTCAACACACACAAAACAGGCAAACATATCAAAAAATGGGCAGAATATATGAACAGACACTCCTCTAATGAAGACATACAAATGGCTATCAGACACATGAAAAAATGTTCATCATCACTAGCCATCAGGGAGATTCAAATTAAAACTACATTGAGATATCACCTTACACCAGTTAGAATGGCCAGAATTAACAAAACAGGAAACAATATGTGTTGGAGAGGATGTGGAGAAATGGGAACCCTCTTCCACTGTTGGCGGGAATGCAAGTTGGTGCAGCCTGTTTGGAGAACAGTGTGGAGATTCCTCAAGAAATTAAAAATAGAATTTTCCTATGACCCTGCAATGGCACTCCTGGGTATTTACCCCAATGATACAGATGTTGTGAAAAGAAGGGCCCTCTGCACCCCAATGTTTATAGCAGCAATGGCCACGGTCACCAAACTATGGAAAGAACCAAGATGCCCTTCAACGGACGAATGGATAAGGAAGATGTGGTCCATATACACTATGGAGTATTATGCCTCCATCAGAAAGGACAAATACCCAACTTTTGTAGCAACATGGATGGGACTGGAAAAGATAATGCTGAGTGAAATAAATCAAGCAGAGAGAGTCAATTATCATATGGTTTCACCTATTTGTGGAGCATAACAAATATCATGGAGGACAAGGGGTGTTAGAGAGGAGAAGAGAGTTGGGGTAAATTGGAAGGGGAGGAGAATTATGAGAGACTATGGACTCTGAAAAACAATCTGAGGGTTTTGAAGTCGCGGGAGGGTGGGAGGTCGGGGTACCAGGTGGTGGGTATTATAGAGGGCACGGATTGCATGGAGCACTGTGTGTGATGAAAAAATAATGAATATTGTTTTTCTGAAAATAAATAAATCAATTTAATTTATAAAAAGGGGAAGAAAAAGAAGAAGAATAAAAAAAAATATTTGCCAGATCAACAGCTACATACCTGTTACTAGGTGAAGTGTGAATTTGCTGTATAAATAAAATACTCCTGGTACAGCTGCTGCAGTTAGAGTCATTCTTATGTTAATCTTGCAATAATCAATTGTCACCTATTTTCAATATATCTGTCTTTTGCCCAAGTCAAATAGAAGATTTAAAAGGGGGGACTTTTAGACATTGGCCTCTAAAGTCTATTTAAGTTCTAAAGCTCTTAGACCATATCTAATTTGATGTACATCATTCACAAATACAAATCCTAGCCAAAGCTTTAGTAATATAAACAATGTTTCCAACTATCACCTATTATAGTAAGAATTATTTTATTGATGAAAATAACTATTTTTCCATAAATATAAGAATAATCACTGAGTTTTATATTCTGGAGGGACCAAATAGAAGCCCTGGAATTCTTTTCAGTGGGGTCTTTGTCTGGTTTTGGGAGCAGGGTAATGCTGGCTTCATAGAAAGAGTCTGGAAGTTTTCCTTCTTTTTCTATTTTTTGTTTGTTTGTTTCTATGTCCATGGTATTAGTCATGATCTCACTTTCCATTCATAATTTTATTAATTTGGGCCTTCTCTCTTTTCTTTTGTATTACTATGGCCAGTGGTTTATCGATATTACTGATTCAAAAAATCAGCTTCTATTTTTTTTTAATGTGTTCTATTTAATCTCTAGTTTCTATCTCATTGACCTCTGCTCTAATCTTATTTTCCTTCTTGTGTGAGGGGTTGGCTTAATATGTTGATTTTCCAGTTCTTTAAGGTGAAAAGAGAGCTGGTGTATTCTGGATTTTTCAATTTTTTTTTGAGGGAGGCTTGGATGGCTATGTATTTCCCCCTTAGGAATGCCTTTGTTGTATCCCATGGGTTTTAGACTGAAGTGTCTTCATTCTCATTGGTTTTCATGAATTGTTTAAGGTCTTTGATTTCCTGGTTGATTCCAACATTCTCAAGCAGGGTGGTCTTCAGCTTCCAAGTGTTTGAGTTTCTTCCAACCTTTTTCTTGTGGTTGAGTTCCAGTTTCAAAGCATTGTGGTCTGAGAATATGCAGGAAATAATCTTAATCTTTTGGTATCAATTGAGCCCTGATTTGCGACTTAATATGTGGTCTATTGTGGAGAATTCCATGCGGACTCAAGAGGAATTAATATTCTGTTTTGTTTGTTTGTTTGTTTGTTTTGGGTGGAATGTTCTGTATATATCTGTGAGGTCTATATAATGGAGGTCCAAAGTGTCATTCAATGCTCTTGTTTTTTTCTTGATTTTCTGCTTGGATGATCTGTCTATTACTGAGAGTGGCATGTTAAGATACCCTACTATTAATGTGTTCACATCAATATGACTCTTTATCTTTATTAAGAATTGTCTTATGTAGTTGGTTGCTCCCATATTGGGGGCATAAATATTTACAATTGTTACATCTTCATGGTGGATAGACCCTTTAAGAATGATGTAGTGTCCTTCTTAATCTTCCACCACAGACTTTAGTTTAAAATCTAATTTATTTGATATGAAAATCGCTCCCCCAGCTTTCTATTGAGGTCCATTGGCATGAAAGATGATTCTCCATCCCTCCAGTTTCAGTCTGGGTCTATCTTTAGGTTCAGAATGGGTCTCTTGTAGACAGCATATGGACAGGTCCTGTCATTTTATCCAATCTGCAATCCTGTGCTGTTTTATGGGAGCACTTAGACCATTCAGATTGAGGTTATTCAAAGATACGTTTTTATTGACATCATGCCTCTGAAGTCCTTGTTTCTATAGATTGTCTCTGTAAATTTCTGTTGTATGTCACTCTTGGATCATACACTTCTGGATCTCCAAGGGGACAGAAGACATCAGTGGAGAGGTAAAGTGGATTGGGTACGCTCGGACTGATATTGGAGGATAAACAGAAGGGGTAGGGAGCCACCAGAAGGGACCCATTGGAAAGTAATACACCAATATGAAAGTGTCCTGTGATTGGGGAGCAGCATTAATGTAGAGTCTGGTTGAAAACACTCAAAAAGAGCAAAAGATCTTAAGGGGCAACCAGTGGAATCAGGCTGTCAAGGGTAGGGCATAAGGCCATGGACCCAGGACAGTCACCACCGGTGACCACCCATGCCAGAAAGAGTGTGGTGGATCCTCCAGTTCCTGGTCCCAGAATCCCTAGGGTTGTGTGGCTTGCACCACCGCTGGCTGGGCTCACTCCCAACCCTGCATGAGGGAGTCTGATGTGGACACCAGCCTACACTCTCTAGAGCTACAGCCTTTTGCACTCTGTGTGCAGCACATGACCTGGGTCTGACCCACTCTCCCTTGCACCCGAGAAAGCTCCATGGGGATGCTAGCTGGCAATCTCTAGGACCAGCAGAGGGTCTGAACGCTACTAGCCCAGGCCTGAAGAAACTCAGCATGATTTATGTTTGGGACCCCTTGATGGCAACATGTGCAACCGTGAGGTCTGGACCCCAAAAAGCAGTCCCAGCAGAGGCAACCACTGAAAGTGGGCTCCCTGGAACAATATCTCTTATGGTTTTAGTGGCATAGACTGAGACGACAAGCGGGCACTTCAGCAACCCCTGAGACAGTGGATGGGGATGTGCACTGCATGGTGCATGGAGGTTGCACGGTTTAGTAGAGTTTGGGGGGGGGGGAGTCTGTGTGTTCTGGACCACCCAGAGGGGAGCAGACTGAGGCTTCTGTCTGAGGTGGAGGTCTGGGTGCAGTTGGCTTTCCATTAAAACTCCAAAAATTCCCAAAAAGCCAACACAGAAAAAAAAAAAAAAAGTCTCCAGAGAACAAAAGCCTGAAAAACAGGTTTCCACAGAACCCAGCCCCTTGATGGGTCAGGAGGACTCAACCCAAGCAAGCAAGACTGACTGAAAAATAATGCAGCTGACTACAGTCTTTAGTTTAAAATCTAATTTGTCTGATATGAGAATCGCTACCCCAGCCTTTTTTTGAGGCCCATTGGCATGAAAGATGCTTCTCCATCCCTTCACTTTCAGCCTGGGTGTATCTTTAGGTTCAAAATGGGTCTCTTGTAGACAACATATGGATGGGTCCTGTTGTTTTATCCAGTCTGTAGCCCTGTGCCATTTTATGGGCGCATTTAGGCCATTCACATTGAGGGTGATTATTGATAGATACATTTTTATTGACATCGTGTTACCTTTGAAGTCTTTCTTTCTGTAGATTGTCTCTATATTTCTATTCAATGCTATTCTTGGGATTTTTCCTCCTTTAAAGAAGCCCCCTTAATACTTCCTGCAGTATCGGCTTGGTGGTTGCATAGTCTTTTAAGCCTTGCAGGTCCTGGAAACTCTTTATCTCTCCATCCATTTTGAATGTCAGTCTTGCTGGATAAAGTATTCTTGGCTGCATGTTCTTCTCATTCAGTGCCCTGAATATATCTTTCCAGCCCTTTCTGGCATGCCAGGTCTCTGTGGACAAGTCTGACATTATTCTGATGGGCTTTCCTCTGTACGTAGGGATCTTCTTTGTCATAGCTGCTTTCAAGAGGTTCTGCCTACAATTATAATTCTTCATTCTTACTATTAGGTGTCTCAAGGACTTTCGAGAATCTGTAATCTTTGGGGGAAACCTTTCAGCCTCTAGTACATGAATGCTGGTTCCATTGACGAGATTCAGAAAATTTTCATGAAGAACTTGTTCCACTATATCTTCTAGACTTCTTTCTTTCTCCTCCCCTTCAGGGATTCCAATAATTCTGACGTTGGAATGTTTCATGGCATCATTTATTTCCCTGATTCTGTTTTCATGGAGACCCCGAATTGCTAAGGAAATGTGGAAAAACAAAAATAAAATGGGGGCATCACGTTACCTGATTTCAAGCTTTACTACAAAGCTGTGAACACCAAGAGAGCATGGTACTGGCATAAAAACAGACACATAGACCAGAAGAACAGAGTAGAGAGCCCAGATATGGACCCTTAACTCTATGGTCAAATAATCTTTGACAAAGCAGGAAAAACTATACAGTGAAAAAAAGACAGTCTCTTCAATAAATGGTGCTGGGAAAACTGGGTAGCTATAGGTAGAAGAATGAAACTCGACCATTCTCTTACACGATACACAAAGATAAACTCAAAATGGATAAAAGACCTCAATGTGAGAAAGGAAACCATCAGACTCCTAGAGGAGAACATAGGCAGTAATCTCTTCGATATCAGCCATAGCAACTTCTTTCAAGATATGTCTCCAAAGGCAAAGGAAACAAAAGTGAAGATGAACTTTTGGGACTTCATCAAAATCAAAAGCTTCTGCACAGCAAAGGAAACAGCCAAGAAATCAAAGAGGCAACCCACGGAATGGGAGAAGGTATTTGCAAATGACAGTAGAGAAAAAAGGTTGATCTCCAGGATCTATAATGAACTCCTCAAACTCAACACACACAAAACAGACAATCATATCAAAAAATGGGCAGAAGATATTGACAGACACTTCTCCAATAAAGACATACAAATGGCTCTCAGACACATGAAAACATGTTCATCATCACTAGCCATCATAGAGATTCAAATTAAAACTACATTGAGATATCACCTTACACCAGTTAGAATGGCCAGAATTAGCAAGACAGGAAACAACATGTGTTAGAGAGGATGTGGAGAAATGGGAACCCTCTTCCACTCTTGGTGGGAATGCAAGTTGGTGCAGCCTCTTTGGAGAACAGTGTGGAGATTCCTCAAGAAATTAAAAATAGAACTTCCGTATGACCCTGCCATTGCACTCCTGGGTATTTACCCCAAAGATACAGATGTAGTGAAAAGAAGGGCCATCTGTACCCCCAATGTTTATAGCAGCAATGGCCACGGTCGCCAAACTGTAGAAAGAACCAAGATGCCCTTCAACGGACAAATGGATAAGGAAGATGTGGTCCATATACACTATGGAGTATTATGCCTCCATCAGAAAGGATGAATACCCAACTTTTGTAGCAACATGGACGGGACTGGAAGAGATTATGTTGAGTGAAATAAGTCAAGCAGAGAGAATCAATTATCATATGGTTTCACTTATTTGTGGAGCATAACAAATAGCATGGAGGACATTGGGAGTTAGGAGAAGGGATTTGGGGGAAATTGGAAGGGGAGGTGAACCATGAGAGACTATGGACTCTGAAAAACAATCTGAGGGGTTTGAAGGGGCGGGGGATGGGAAGTCGGGGTACCAGGTGGTGGGTATTAGACAGGGCACGGATTGCATGGAGCACTGGGTGTGGTGTAAAATAATGAATACTGTTATGCTGAAAATAAAAAATAAATAAATAAATAAATAATGCATCTGGCCCCTCCCCCAGAAGGCAAGGCACAATAAAGAGAGGGCAACTATCACAGGGTCCCCTAAAACTGTAAAACCCCAATATCAGAGGAAAGCAATATATTAAGCTCCCTGTATTGCCCTAAAACTTGTATATTTCATAGATACAACTTTTATTTTTAGTTTGTCTCGGTATTCTTGTTCTTTTTAATGTTTTTAACCTACTTACCATTACAACTAGAGGTTTAATGCAATATATTCCATAGTACCTTTTTAACTTGAACTTTTTTCATACATATACCTGTGTTATTCTTTTTCTTTTCTATTTTTTAATATACATATACATATAAGCTTCAAGGTAATCCTCTTTCCCTAATCAACACTACCCCTATTTACAAACCACTTTTAATCTCTCTTTATCTCTGGAAGGTTGAGTCCTTTACAAAAGATATTGAGATACACCCAGAATCAAAATAACCTTCTTTGCCCACACTGAAGATTTATAACCATCCCTCCATCTTTTATCTTCTGTCAGTATTTCTGTGTATTTGTTTTGTTCTGGTATTATATAAATCTTATCCTTGGGATTCATTTTGGCTGGGTTCTTTTTTTTTTTCTCTTGTCATTTACTTCTGTCGGTCTTTTTGTTTATTTTTGTTTGTACACCTTATAAATCCCACCTCTGAGGCCCATTCTGGCTGGGTCTTCTCTCTCTCTTTCTTGCACACGTGCTCTCTCTTTTTCCTTTTTTCTTTGTTTTTGGTGGTGACTTCCGATTGCTCAGAAGTGTTCAAGGGTATACCTTGCCTGGATCATGGTTGATATATTCAGCTATACATCCCCTCAAATGCCTCTCACCAAAATGACTAGAAAGCCAAACACCCAACAGAGGAATAATTCAGAGACGGTACCCTCTCCATCAGAATTATTGGGTATGGACATAAACCATATGTCAGAAATGGAATTCAGTTTAACAATTATCCTGGCAATGACTAGTTGGAGAAAAACATTAGTGACAACATAGAATCTCTAAGGGCAGATGTGAAATCCACACAAGAAGGAGTTAAAAATGCTATTAGTGATTGGTGGCATCACAATTCCGGACTTCAAGCTCTATTACAAAGCTGTCATCATCAAGACAGCATGGACTGGCACAAAAACAGACACATAGATCAATGGAACAGAATAGAGAGCCCAGAAATAGACCTTCAACTCTACAGTCAACTAATCTTCGACAAAGCAGGAAAGAATGTCCAATGGAAAAAAGACAGCCTCTTCAATAAATGGTGCTGGGAAAATTGGACAGCCACATGCAGAAAAATGAAATTGGACCATTTCCTTACACCACACACAAAAATAGACTCAAAATGGAT
Source organism: Mustela erminea (assembly GCF_009829155.1). Lineage (NCBI taxonomy): Eukaryota > Metazoa > Chordata > Mammalia > Carnivora > Mustelidae > Mustela > Mustela erminea. Next base: position 23,981,872 of record NC_045618.1, on the reverse strand, counting down.
GAAGGACCTCAATGTGCAAAAGGAATCCATCAAAATCCTTGAGGAGAACAGAGGCAGCAACCTCTTCGACCTCAGCTGTAGCAACACCTTCCTAGGAACATCGCCAAAGGCAAGGGAAGCAAGGGCAAAAATGAACTATTGGGATTTCATCAAGATCAAAAGCTTTTGCACAGCAAAGGAAACAGTTAACAAAATCAAAAGACAACTGACAGAATGGGAGAAGATATTTGCAAACGACATATCAGATAAAGACTAGTGTCCAGAATCTATAAAGAACTTAGCAAACTCAACACCCAAAGAACAAATAATCCAATCAGGAAATGGGCAGAGGACATGAACAGACATTTCTGCAAAGAAGACATCCAGATGGCCAACAGACACATGAAAAAGTGCTCCATATCACTCGGCATCAGGGAAATACAAATCAAAACCACAATGAGATATCACCTCACACCAGTCAGAATGGCTAAAATCAACAAGTCAGGAAATGACAGATGCTGGCGAGGATGCAGAGAAAGGGGAACCCTCCTACACTGTTGGTGGGAATGCAAGCTGGTGCAGCCACTCTGGAAAACAGCATGGAGGTTCCTCAAAATGTTGAAAATAGAACTTCCTTATGACCCAGCAATTGCACTATTGGGTATTTACCCTAAAGATACAAACGTAGTGATCTGAAGGGGCACGAGCACCCGAATGTTTATAGCAGCAATGTCCACAATAGCCAAACTATGGAAAGAACCTAGATGTCCATCAACAGATGAATGGATCAAGAAGATGTGGTATATATACACAATGGAATACTATGCAGCCATCAAAAGAAATGAAATCTTGCCATTTGCGACAACATGGATGGAACTAGAGCATACCATGCTTAGCGAAATAAGTCAAGCAGAGAAAGACAACTATCACATGATCTCCCTGATATGAGGAAGTGGTGATGCAACATGGGGACTTAAGTGGGTAGGAGAAGAATAAATGAAACAAGATGGGATTACGAGGGAGACAAACCATAAGTGACTCTTAATCTCACAAAACAAACTGAGAGTTGCTGGGGGGAGGGGGTTTGGGAGAAGGGGGTGGGATTATGGACATTGGGGAGGGTATGTGCTTTGGTGAGTGCTGTGAAGTGTGTAAACCTGGTGATTCACAGACCTGTACCCCTGGGGATAAAAATATATGTTTATAAAAAATAAAAAATTAAAAAAAAATGCAAAAAAATAGAGAAGAAAAAAAAATGCTATTAGTGAGATCCAATCTAATCTAAATACTCTAACAGCTAGTGTAACCAAGGCAGAAGATAGAATTAGTGATCTAGAGGACAAACTGATAGAGGAAAAGGATCAGGAGGAAGCATGGAAGAATCAGCTTAGAAGCCATGAAAAGAGAATTAAGGAAATAAATGACGATATGAAATGTTCCAGCGTCAGAAGTATTGGGATCTCTCAGGGGGTTGAGAAAGAGAAAAGACTAGGAGATATAACTGAACAAATTTGGATGAAAATTTCCCAATCTGGGAAATGGAACCAGCGTTCATGCCTAGAGGCAGAAAAAATATCCCCCAACGTCAACAAACCTAGAACGACCTTGAGACCCTTGATTGTGAGGCTGATCAATAATAATTTTAAACAATATCTCCTGAGGGCAGCTAGGGGGAAGAGTTAACTTTCGGACAGAGGAAGTTCCTTCAGAATAACATCAGAACCATCCACAGAAACCTGGCAAGCCAGAAATGGCTGGAAAGACAAATTCAAGGCACTAAATGAGAAGAACATGCAGCCAAGAATACTTTATCCGGCAAGTCTGACTTTCAAAATGGATGGAGAGATAAAGAGCTTCTAATACCAGCAAAGTTTAAAAGAATATATGAACACCAAGCTGGCTCTACAAGAAATGTTAAGGGGGCGTTCTATAAAAGAAGAAAGAGACCAAGTAGAAGGAAAAAGTATTTGTTTCATCTTTGTTTACAAAGGTATACTTTACCAAACCATTGTGTGTTACACATAGCTTAATCTAAGTTTTCATAGAAAGGTAACATGGGGGATAAGGGAGGGACCCTAATTTTATCGAGTCTCTGGAAATCAGTTAGTTATAAAATAATTCCAAACACATGCAAAATCAACTGGAGATCTGAGGAAAGACTTACTACAATTTTATAAATAGAAAAATCATTGGTTTTTGCAAAGTAGGAGGTGCAGAAACATAAACCCAAGGCAATATGTTGAAGATAAATCACGTTGGGGAGGCAACCTCCATAAGCCAGGTACCATAAAATGTGATAAGCAGCAGGGCACAAAATTGGTACTTTAAGACGTTTGCCTGAGAGGTGCTTGGGAGGGGAAGCAGGACAGAATCCCAGGTGGGACAGGATGGTCTCGGGATCCCCAGGGACATAAAAAGAACCAGGAGATCCCTGAGAGCAGCAGAGTTCCCATGCAATGGAGCAGGGAAGCTGGTTGCAAAAAGAGACCAAGAACTGGCTTTCTTCTTGATGTTGCCAAGAAATGCTGCACAATTAGGCTACTGCTGTCTGAGCAGGGGGCCAACAGAATGCAGAACTGCAGAAAGGTCCCCTCCCTCTGCTGGCAGGAGTGGTATGGGTGTATACCCCAAGAGTCTGTAAAGTTTGGAAATTAGAAATGGGATTATGTTCCTGAGATAAATATGCTCTGTCACAGGCTGGGTGAACACAGAGTCCAGACAGAAACAGGGAGACAAGAGTGAATGAGTGCATTTCTGACAGGACTCACTGAAGAATGGGGGCCATGAACTTTCACTCTATGGCTAGAGATTGAGGCACTAGCATCTTCAACCTTCATACTGGCTTCACAGCAGCTTACCCTTAGCCTGGCATCCTAGCAAGGGGGGCTGAAATTCCACACAGGCCATGACACCTGAAAATCAACACAACAGTTCCCTCTCCCAGAAAACTAGCAGAAAGTTCTGGCTAATACTAAGGTTACTGATCATACAGAAATACAAAACTCCAGCCCATGGGGAAAGAAGTATATAATACCCTTGCCATGTTCCTGTTCTCAAAGAGAAGGCTGTCAGCTTTACCCCATTGAGGATGAAATTTGCTGTGGGATTTTCATAGATAGAACCAATATGCCTTTCAATGCATGAATGGATAAAGAAGATATGGATACATTCCTAGAAATTTATAAACTACCAAAACTGAAACAGGAAGAAAGATAAAACCTGGACAGACCCATAATCAGCAAGGACTTTAAAGTATTAATCAAAAATATCCCAACAAACAAGATTCCAGGACCAGATGGCCTCCCAGGGGAATTCTACCAAACATTTAAAGAAAAACTAATACATACTCTTTTGAAGCTGTTTCAAAAAAATAGAAATGGGATAAATACTTAAAATCACTCTATGAGGCCAACAACACCTTGATCCCAAAACCAGACAAAAACCCCACCAAAAAGAATTACAGAACACTATCCCTGATGATCATAGATTCCAAAATTCTCACCAGGATACTAACCAACAGGATCCAGCACTATACTAAAAGGATTTTTCACTATGACCAAGTTGGATTTATTTCTGAGTTGCAAGGGTGATTCAACATTCACCAATCAATAAGCATGATGTATTATTAAAAGAAAGAAAAAATACCATATGATCCTCTCAATTGATGCAGAAAAAGCATTTGACAAAATACATCATTTCCTGATTAAAACTCTCTGCAGTATAAAGACAGAGGTAACAAATATCAATATCATAATAGCCATCTATGAAAATCTCACAGTGAATATCATTCTCAACAGGGAAAAACTGAAAGCTTTCCCCCTAAGGTCAGGAATTCAAAAGGGATGTACCCTCCCATCACCATTGTTCAACATAGTACTAGAAGTCCTAACCTCAGCAATAAGACAACAGAAAGAAATAAAAGACATCCAAACTGGGAAAGAAGTCAAACTCTCACTCTATGCTGATGACATGTTTCTTTACATGGAAAACCCAAAAGACTTACACCAAAATTTCTCGATCTCATAGAAGAATCTATCAAAGTGGCAGGATATAAAAAATGTATGCACAGGAACCAGCTGCATTTATATACACTAACAATGAGACAGAAGAAAGAAATTAAGGAGTCAATCCAATTTATAGTTGCATCACATAAAGAATCAAGTCATCTAGGAAGAGAGAGGGTTTGACTTCTTCATTGCCAATTTGGATACCTTTTATTTCTTTTTGTTGTCTGATTGCAGTTGCTAGGAATTCTATGTTGAACAAGAGTGGTGAGAGTGGGCATCCTTGTTGTGTTTCTGATCTCAACGGGAAGGGTGAGCTTTTTCCCATTGAGGATGATATTTGCTGTGGGTCTTTCATAGATAGATTTGATGAAGTTCAGGAACGTTCCCTCTATCCCTATACTTTGGAGTGTTTTATTCAGGAATGGGTGCTGGATTTTGTCAAATGCTTTTTCTGCATCAATTGAGAGGACCATGTGGTTCAACTCTCTTCTCTTATTGAATTGTTCTATCACATTGATTGATTTACGAATGTTGAACCATCCTTGTAACCCAGGGATGAGTCCCACCTGGTCATGGTGGATATCTTTTTAATGTGCTGTTGGATCCTGTTTGCTAGGATCTTGTTGAGAGTCTTAGCATCCATATTCATCAGTGATATTGGTCTGAAATTCTCCTTTTTGGTGTGGTCTTTGCCTGGTTTGGGGATCAGGGTAATGCTGGCTTCATAGGAAAGAGTCTGGAAGTTTTCCTTCTGCTTCAATTTTTTGAAACAGCTTCAGGAGAATAGGTGTTGTTTCTTCTTTGAAAGTTTGGTAGAATGCCCCAGGAAATCCATCAGGTCCTGGGCTCTTGTTTTTTGGGAGGTTTTTGATCACCACTTCAATATCATTACTAGATATTGGTCTATTCAGGTTGTCAATTTCTTCCTGGTTCAATTTTGGGAGTTTATAGTTTTCCAGGAATGCATCCATTTTATCTAGGATGCTTAGCTTATTGGCATATAACTGTTGATAATAACTTCTGATGATTGTTTCTACTTCCTTGGTGTTAGTTGTGATCTCTCCCTTTTCATTCATAATTTTATTAATTTGGGCTTTCTCTCTTTTCTTTTGGATTAGTGTGGTCAATGGTTTATTGCTTTTTTTGATTCTTTCAAAAAACCAGCTTCTAGTTTCATTGATACGTTCTATTTGTATCTCTAGTTTCTACCTCATTATATGGAAAACCCAAAGACTCCACCCCCAAACTACTAGAACTCATACAGCAATTCAGTAATGTGGCAGGATACAAAGTCAATGTATCAGTCAAAGTCAGTGCCTTTCTTATACACTAACAATGAGAATACAGAAAGGGAAATTAGAGAATCGATTCCATTTACTATAGCACCAAGAACCATAAGATACCTGGGAATAAACCTAACCAAAGAGGTAAAATATCTGTACTTGAGGAACTACAGAACACCCATGAAAGAAATTGAAGAAAACACAAAAAGATGGAAGACCATTCCACGCTCTTGCAATGAAAGAATAAACATTGTTAAAATGTCTACACTGCCTAGAGCAATCTATACTTTTAATGCTATTCCAATCAAAATTCCACCGGTATTTTTCAAAGAGCTGGAGCAAATAATCCTAAAATTTGTATAGAATCAGAAGAGACCCCGAATTGCTAAGGAAATGTTGAGAAACAAAAATAAAACGGGTGGCATCATGTTAAATGATCTCAAGCTTTACTACAAAGCTGTGATCACCAAGACAGCATGGTACTTGCACAAAACAGACACACAGACCAGCGGAACAGAGTGGAGAGCCCAGGTATGGACTCTCAACTCTATGGTCAAATAATCTCCAACAAAGCAGGAAAAAATATACGGTGGAAAAAAAAAAAAACAGTCTCTTCAATAAATGGTGCTGGGAAAATTGGACAGTTATGTGTAGAAGAATGAAACTCGACCATTCTCTTACATCATACACAAAGATAAACTCCAAATGGATAAAAGACCTCAACGTGAGACAGGAATCCATCAGAATCCTAGAGGAGAACATAGGCAGTAACATCTTCAATATCAACCATAGCAACTTCTTTCAATATATGTCTGCAAAGACAAAGGAAACAAAAGCTAAAATGAACTTTTGGGACTTCATTAAAATCAAAAGCTTCTGCACAGCAAAGGAAACAGTCAACAAAACAAAGAGGCAACCAACGGAATGGGAGAAGATACTTGCAAATGACAGTAGAGACAAAAGGTTGATATCCATGATCTATAAAGAATATCTCAAACTCAACACACACAAAACAGATAATCATATCAAAAAATGGGCAGAAGATATGAACAGACACTTCTCCAATGAAGACATACAAATGGCTATCAGACACATGAAAACATGTTCATCATCACTAGCCATCAGGGAGATTCAAATTAAAACCACATTGAGATACCACCTTACCCCAGTTAGAATGGCCAGAATCAGCAAGACAGGAAACAACATGTGTTGGAGAGGATGTGGAGAAAGGGGAACCCTCTTCCACTCTTGGTGGGAATGCAAGTTGGTGCTACCTCTTTGGAGAACAGTGTGGAGATTCCTCAAGAAATTAAAAAGAGAACTTCCCTATGACCCTGTAATTGCACTCCTGGGTATTTACCCCAAAGATACAGATGTCGTGAAAAGAAGGGCCATCCGTACCCCAATGTTTATAGCAACAATGGCCACGGTCGCCAAACTACGGAAAGAACCAAGATGCCCTTCAATGGACGAATGGATAAGGAAGATGTGGTCCATATACACTATGGAGTATTATGCCTCCATCAGAAAGGATGAATACCCAACTTTTGTAGCAACATGGACGGGACTGGAAGAGATTATGCTGAGTGAAATCAGTCAAGCAAAGAGAGTCAATTATCATATGGTTTCACCTATTTGTGGAGCATAACAAATAGCATGGAGGACAAGGGGAGATGGAGAGGAAAAAGGAGTTGAGGGAAATTGGAAGGGGAGGTGAACCAAGAGAGACTATGGACTCTGAAAAACAATCTGAGGGTTTTGAAGGGGCAGGGGGTGGGAGATTGAGGGAGCCAGGTGGTGGGTATTAGATAGGGCACAGATTGCATGGAGCACTGGGTGTGGTGAAAAAATAATGAATACTGTTTTTCTGAAAATAAATTAATTAATAAAAAATAATAATTAAAAAAGAAATCAATATATAGTAGAGCTCATTTATTTCTAACAAATTTGAATAGACTATTTTAGGAGATGTTATAAATTAACCTGGAAATACTTTCTGGAGGTAGAAACATGCCATGTATTCATAAAATACATGAATAAATACCTAAATGTATGCAAACAGACAGATATAAACAGAGATTTTATACACTTTTAATTTTTTAGGTAAGTTCAATTTAATTACCATATACTTTATTATTAGTTTCAGAGTTAGAACTTACTGATTTGTCAGTTTCATACAACACCCAGTGCTTATTACTTCAAATTCCCTCCTTAATGCCCATCACCCAATTACCCCACCCACCCTCTCCCCTCCCACTTTCTCCCCTCCAGCAACCCTGTTTGTTTCCTATAGGTAAACAGTCTCTCGTGGTTTGCTTCCTTCTTTGTCTTCATCTTGTTTTATTTTTCCTCTCCCTATGTTCATCTGTTTTGTTTCTTAAACTGCACAAATGAGCAAGATCATATGGTATTTGTCTTTCTCCAACTAACTTATTTTGCTTAGCATAATACCCTCTAGTTTGATCTTATTCTAAAATTTTATCCATGACTCACTACAGCATAGTAAAAATAACTTGTTGCATCTCTACTTTATATATTTATCTGAACTGCATTTCTGGCAAATGGAACAAGTAAAGATTACCTATTTGCCAATATTTCTGGAGGAGACATTTAAGATTTTATTTTTTTCCTGACATGTAACCTGAAGGAGGCTGTGGACCAAATTTTAAGCTAGTGATCTGGGAGACTTCTACTAGCTGTCTGGAAATCTTCAAAACCAAACTGAGTGGACAAAACATTCAGTTCTGTTCCAAATAGTTTTTGTTGTATTTTCAGCCTCACTTCATTGTTTTTGGAGGTCTTTAGTCCATTGAGAGTGCTTGAAAAAGACCAGAGAACCTAAAATTCAAGTAATCTTAGGGAAACAAGGTGGTGAAGTGTGAGGAAAAAAGTCTGGCAAGCTGAACAGAGTGATTGTAGAGGTAGGGATCTGAAGGGGGACATATCAAAGAATTTAAGGGAACTGGTAAAGTAAGACCCAAACCAGTAAAAGGAGGAAACAGGAACAGAGGTGATGGGAACAGAAAGAAGCTAGTCTGGGAAGACATTAAATTTCCCCCCAAAAGTCACTGAATTTCTGAATTGCCTTTAGTAAAACCATGCCAACCAGGAACACAACAAGGATGCCCACTCTCACCACTCTTGTTCAACATAGTATTAGAATTCCTAGCAACAGCAATCAGACAACAAAGAGAAATAAAAGGTATCCAAATTGGTAATAAAGAAGTCAAACTCTCTCTCTTTGCAGATGACATGATTCTTTATATGGAAAACCCAAAAGACTCCACCCCCAAACTACTAGAACTCATACAGAAATTCAGCAATGTGGCAGGATACAAAGTCAATGTACAGAAATCAGTGGCTTTCTTATACACTAATAATGAAAATACAGAAAGGGAAATTAGAGAATCGATTCCATTTACTATAGCATCAAGAACCATAAGTTACCTGGGAATAAACCTAACCAAAGAGGTAAAGGATCTGTACTTGAGGAACTACAGAACACTCTTGAAAGAAATTGAAGAAGCCACAAAAAGATGGAAGACCATTCCATGCTCTTGGATCGGAAGAATAAACATTGTTAAAATGTCTATACTGCCTAGAGCAATCTATACTTTTAATGCCATTCCAATCAAAATTCCACCGGTATTCTTCAAAGAGCTGGAGCAAATAATCCAAAAATTTGTATGGAATCAGAAGAGACCCTGAATTGCTAAGGAAATGTTTAGAAACAAAAATAAAACGGGGGGCTTCACGTTACCTGATTTCAAGCTTTACTACAAAGCTGCGATCACCAAGACAGCATGGTACGTGCATAAAAACAGACACATAGACCAGTGGAACAGAGTAGAGAGCCCAGATATGGACCCTCAGCTCTATGGTCAAATAATCTTCGACAAAACAGGAAAAAATATACAGTGGAAAAAAGACAGTCTCTTCAATAAATGGTCATGGGAAAACTGGGCAGCTATATGTAGAAGAATGAAACTCGACCATTCTCTTACACCGTACACAAAGATAAACTCAAAAGGATAAAAGACCTCAACATGTGACAGGAATCCATCAGAATCCTAGAGGAGAACATAGGCAATAATCTCTTCGATATCAGCCACAGCAACTTCTTTCAAGATATGTCTCCAAAGGCAAAGGAAACAAAAGCGAAAATGAACTTTTGGGACTTCATCAAAATCAAAAGCTTCTGCAGAGCAAAGGAAACAGTCAAGAAAACAAAGAGGCAACCCACGGAATGAGAGAAGATATTTGCAAATGACAGTAGAGACAAAAGGTTGATCTCCAGGATCTATAATGAACTCCTCAAACTCAACACACTCAAAACAGACAATCATATCAAAAAATGGGCAGAGTATATGGACAGACACTTCTCCAATTAAGACATGGAAATGGCTATCAGACACATGAAAAAATGTTCATCATCACCAGCCATCAGGGAGATTCTAATTAAAACTACATTGAGATATCACCTTACACCAGTTAGAATGGCCCAAATTAGCAAGACAGGAAACAACATGTGTTGGAGGGGATGTGGAGAAAGGGGTACCCTCTTAGAAATGAATTAAACAACACTGGCAAAGCACTATTTCACCAGGGGTTCAAGAATGGGTTTCAGTCTGCTGAGAAACTCCCAAGTTCTTAACGGATGGAAACTTGATACTTATGAACATAGAGTTTGGGGCTCCAATACAGCTTATGCTTCCCTATCTCCTATAAACAAAGAAACCTAACATTCTATCACAGCCTGTTACTCATTAGGATTCTAACCTACCTTCTAGAGTATACTCGATTCTTTTTTTTTTTTTAATTGATTTATTTTCAGAAAAACAGTATTCATTATTTTTTCACCACACCCAGTGCTCCATTCAATCCGTGCCCTCTATAATACCCACCACCTGGTACCCCAACCTCCCACTCCCCCGCCACTTCAGACCCCTCATATTGTTTTTCAGAGTCCATAGTCTCTCATGGTTCACCTCCCCTTCCAAATTACCCCAACTCCCTTCTCCTCTCTAACATCCCTTGTCCTCCATGATATTTGTTATGCTCCACAAATAAGTGAAACCATATGATAATTGACTCTCTCTGCTTGACTGATTTCACTCAGCATAATCTCTTCCAGTCCCGTCCATGTTGCTCCAAAAGTTGGGTATTCATCCTTTCTGATGGAGGTAAAATTCTCCATAGTGTATATGGACCACATCTTCCTTATCCATTCGTCTGTTGAAGGGCATCTTGGTTCTTTCCATAGTTTGGCGACCGTGGCCATTGCTGCTATAAACATTGGGGTACAGAGGGCCCTTCTTTTCATGACATCTGTATCTTTGGGGTAAATACCCAGGAGTGCAATTGCAGGGTCATAGGGAAGCTCTATTTTTAATTTCTTGAGCAATCTCAAGAGAACACTGTTCTCCAAAGAGGCTGCACCAACTTGCATTCCCACCAAGAGTATAAGAGGGTTCCCCTTTCTCCACATCCTCTCCTACGCATATTGTTTCCTGTTTTGTTAATTTTGGCCATTCTAACTGGTGTAAGGTGATATCTCAATGTGGTTTTAATTTGAATCTTCCTGATGGCTGGTGATGATGAACATTTTTTCATGTGTCTGATAGCCATTTCTATGTCTTGATTGGAGAAGTATCTGTTCATATCTTCTGCCCATTTTTTGATATGTTTGCCTGTTTCATGTATGTTGACTTTGAGGAGTTCATTATAGATCCTGGATATCAACCATTTGTCTGTACTGTCATTTGCAAATATCTTCTCCCATTCTGTGGGTTGCCTCTTTGTTTTGTTGACTGTTTCCTTTGCTGTGCAGAAGCTTTTGATTTTTATGAAGTTCCAAAAGTTTATTTTCACTTGAGTTTCCTTTGCCTTTGGAGACATAACTTGAAAGAAGTTGCTGTGGCTGATATCGAAGAGATTACTGCCTATGTTCTGCTCTAGGATTCTGTTGGTTTCCTTTCTCACATTGAGGTCTTTTATCCATTTTGAGTATACTCGATTCTTAAGTCAACTGTCAAAATCCCTACCTGTTAAAGGGGACATTTGTTTGAGCCAGTGGTTTAGGTGTGAAACTCACAAATGGATCCCTAATCAGTCAGTCAGGAGTGAAGACAAAGGCTTCAAAGGTGCATACTTAGGATACTGAGGGAGTACTCTGGGCTCTAATGATGAAACTGATCCTATCCAAGTCACATCATGGTAACACTCAAAGAAAAAAAATAGATGACAACTACAGAAGGAGCAAGTAGGAATTTATAGTAAGGAGCCATTTGGAAGTCAATGAATGGAGAATTCTAAGAGGAAAATTAATGGTAAAGGAGTTTCTGACTAACTTCACCTAATGGTATTCTTGCTGAGGATAAAGCAGTCTTATTAGATATCACCTGATAGATGGTGGAAGATGAGAAACCTGATGGATACTGAGAGATCAGATATGGACAATGAAAGACCCTGTGAAACTGCTGAATTAGGGTTCTTGCTACGATTTTTATAAACAAGTATCCATATGGGCCTAGGAAAAACTTCAGGAGCCTGACTATAGTTTAACCAAGCAAATAATCTTAGTTGATATCAAAAGGGGAGTTTAACAGTTATTCCATAGTGGACATAAGTAAGAGTATGTCTGGAATACAGAACAGATTTTTTTTTAAAGATTCTTATTTATATATTTGACAGAAAGAGATCACAAGTAGGCAGAGAGGCAGGCAGAGAGAGAGGAGGAAGCAGCCTCCCTGTGAAGCAGAGAGCCTGATGTGGGGCTCAATCCCCGGACCCTGGGATCATGACCTGAGCTGAAGGCAGAGGCTTTAACCCATTGAGCCACTCAGGTTCCCCTGGAATACAGAACAGATCTTAAAGAGTTTTCATGGATACCATGCCTTGTGATTAAAGTCAATGGAAAACTACAATAACCTTATCCAAGCAACACTTGCAATGTCCCAGCTCCTTCAGGAACAAAAGATTGGTCCTCCTTACTTGTTAATGAACCAAAACCAGCTGAGGAGCTTGCTGAAGCAAAGGCAATATACAATTTTTAGGGGGAAAGGCAGTTATAAATACCAGCTTTAAGTAAACAGTTACAGAAACAAGAGCTACAACTGTCATAAGTATTTCCTCCTTATGTTTATGTGAATATTTTTGCATATATATTCATATATATATCAAGTGAATATGTTATATATAGTATCAAGTAAATATATATTTATATACATTTCTAAAGTAAATATCTTTGTTTTCTATGCTTTCTTATTTCCTTATCATGTAATATGAAATGTACTGAATTTATATCATAGTAAGTATTGTTAATTTTGCACCACACTACTTGTTCCTAGATATCAAAGAGTGATCTTTACACTAGGACTTTACCTCTTCTTTTGGGGAGGAGTTAGTGTGTCTGTGTGTTTCTGTTTGTATGATGGATAGTTTTACAATGCTAGGCAGAACTATAATCTTGTTATTTCCTTTATTTGGAGATTTGCTGCTGCTGTTATTATTATTATTATTGTTTTGGAGATTTATTATAGTTTAAGGCAATGTTTCTAGGCATCAAGTTGGCAAGGGGAGAGCTGTGAGGATTAATGTTATGTGTTAACCTTACTGGGTTATCCAGATACCTCATACATTATTCCTCTGTGTGTCTGTGAAAGTGTTTCTTCAAGGGATTAGCATTTGAATAAGGAGCCTGAAATAGACCAAAAAGGCTGAGGAAGGGCAAATTCCCTCTTCTTGGGTTGGATGTATCCCTTTCCTTGCTCCAGGACATCAGAGTACTTGGGTTTTTTTGGACACTGAGCTTTCACCAATGCCCCTTTGGTTCTCTGTTCTTTCATCTTGGAATAAATTACACTAGTTATCCTGGTTCTCCAGCTTCCTGATGGCAGATTGTGGGATGTCCTGATCTCCATAACTGCTTGGATATTTATATTTTTTCAATTTTATTTTATTTTATTTCTTTTCAGTGTTCCAGCATTCATTGTTTATGCACCACACCCAGTGTTCCATGCAATACATGTCCTCCATAATAACCACAACCAGGCTCACCCAATCCCCCAACTGCCTCCCCTCCAACACCCTTTTATTTATATGTTGATATCTATATAACCTATATCTGTAACTTTTATTAGTCCTGTTTCTCTGGAAAACCGAATATTATACTTCACTGTAAAATTAAATGGTATATATTTCACAAGAGTAATAATAAAATATTCCACATGTAAATCTCAACCTGAAAAAAAAAAAAAACTCTTCCAACAGTGAGAAGGCTCGTTTCTCTTAAGTAATCAAGGGTATGATAAAAGAAACATGCAGCCTGGGGTATTATCTTGAATAAGTCACAGACATAATCTTTGTTTTCTAAGTAGATTACTCAAAAGTAAAAAAGAAAAAAAAAATCTCCTACGAAGTTCAGACCAGTAATCTCAGAAACTATCATTTTAACAGAGAGAAAATAAAACTTTCAGTTTGTATCAATACATTATCGGACTCGTTTTAAAATGGATTTTATAGAGGGGGCAGCTAAGGTGGCATTATAGTAAGAGGACCTTAGACTTGTCTCATCCCTTGAACACGCTCATTAAGTATCAAGTTATTCTGAATAGTTAAGAAATAACCTGAGGACTAACGTAACAATCTGCACAACTAGAGGGAAAGAAGTCACACTGAGGAAAGTAAGAAGTTCAGAGCTGTGGATGCTGGGAGAAACATATCACAGGTGCTGCAGAGTGGAGGGAGCCCTGGTCATAAAGAAAGGTGAGAGGGAGTGGGAACACACAGGGATAAGCACAAGGAGAACACTTCTCCAAGGCCATTAGTTAGAAAAATGAGAGGGGCTGATTTTTGTGAGTTTTTGCAACCAGCAGGGCTCAAAGATTGACATTTTAGAGGTCAACAGGCTTGGCTGGAATAGAAAACTGAGGGCACTGCCCTACTCCTGGAGAGAGGGCACACAAGCAACCCTGGTACAGAGGGCACAATTTGAGGATCACCTAAAGCATATGAAGGAGACACTGCTCTTCTTAGAGTGCATCTATGAGAAGTGGCATTACCTTTCCAGGGACAAAAGAGTAATCAGGTGGCATTTCCCTTCTGTGTCTCTCAGCATAGGCACAGATACTTAGGTCTGCAAACTCAGACACTGACTGTTTAGTCTGCTTTGCTCCAAAACTCATACCCATGGGCAATTGTAACTGGTGTACAGAAGCTACTGGTGTAACTGCCCTTCTTGGTCAAACTTGCATCAGTTCCAACATAGTGAGACCCTCTGACAGAAGGCAGCACAGGTCCCCCTACACCAGGTCCTTAGGTTTGAAGTTTTTTTTTTTTTTTTAATTTTATTTATTTGACAGGCAGAGATCACAAGTAGGCAGAGAGGCAGGCAGAGAGAGAGAGGGAGGGAAGCAGGCTCCCCGCTGAGCAGAGGACCCGATGCGGGACTCGATCCCAGGACCCCGAGATCATGACCTGAGCCAAAGGCAGTGGCTCAACCCACTGGGCCACACAGGCGCCCCAGGTTTGAAGTTTTAAAAGTCAGTAGGATTATCTGTGATAGAGCCCAAAGTGAACTGCACTGCTCCAGGCAGGCAAACAACCTGGAAACAGATAGCATGAAAATGGTGATCTGAAAAATGCCTGGGATACATGAGAGGAAATAATTTACTCTTCTGGGAGTGTTTCCCTGAGACCTGCAAGCATGGAGACCCCTCTCCATGGATAAAGAAGTGGAGTGGCACCATTTCCCTCCCCTGAACCTCTGCATAAACCAACTTTAGTAAGCAGCACAGTGCCAACACTGGCTGCATAATCTGCTTACATCCAGTCCTGCCCTCTTGTGCTATGCTGGTACTGCTTTTACTGGGCTAATGTTCATAAGGCCCAGCACATCAGGGCCCTTCTCCAGATGGCAGAAACCTCTGCATGCACCACATCTCCCAACAATATTCTTCTGCAAAACTTCAGTTCTAATGGAAGTAGCATCAGGTCTCATTTAACAAGCAGACCAGCACATGCCTGGTTAAAACTCACCTCACTCTGCCTAAGGTCCAAACACTTCCCAGTGCAGGCAAGGACAGCATCTGCAGACAATTGACCTGAAGCATAAAGCCGCCAAAACACAGTATCAGAGTGCATGCGACACATACCAGAGACCTCTCTGAAGTGCCAGGCCCAGGACACTATATGACCTCTTCTTCATAAAACCATATGTTTAGGAACAGGAAACACAACAGGCTTTTCTAACACAGAAAGGAAGACAGAGACCCACATAAAATGAAAAGGCAAAGAAATTCACCCCAAAATAAAGAATAAGAGAAGTTCACATTCAGAGATCAAGTCAAAACAGATGTAAGTAATATGTCTGATGGAGAATTTAAAGCAACAATCATAAGGATACTATTTAGGTTTAAGAGAAGCATGGAAGACATCAGTCAGACCCTTAACACAGAGGTAAAAGAGTTAAAAAGTCAGAAATGAAAAAAAAATGCAATAACTGAGATTTGAAACCATTGCATATAATGACCGCAGGGATAGAAGAAGCAGTGAAACAAATAAATGATATAGAAGATAGAATAATGGGAAAAAATCAGAAAGGGAGACAAACCATGAGATACTCTAGACTCTGGGAAATAAACTGAGGGTTATAGAAGGGAGGGATGGAGGAATGGAGTAACCAGGTGATGGGTATTAAGGAGGTCATGTGTTGTGATGAGCACTCGATGTTATAGGCAAGTAATGAATTAAACACACACACACACACACACACACACACACACACACACAGAATAACAGAAAATAATGAAGCTTAAAAAAAGAAAGAAGGATGGATTACAAGAGTAGGCTTAGGGAACTCAGTGACTCTGTAAAGCTAACACTTGTATCATAGAAAGGGAGAGAAAGAATAGAGAGAGAAAAGAGGAAAGAAGGTTTATGTGAAGAAATAATAGATGGAAACTTCCCTAATCTGGGAAAGGAAACAGAAATTAAATCCAGGAGGTACAGAGAACTCCCACCAAAATCAACAAAAGCAGATCCATACCAAGATATATTATAGTTACATTTGGAAAATATGAGATAAAGAAAAAAAATCATAAAAGCAGCAAGACAAAAAAAAAAAAAATTCCCTAACCTACAAGGGAAGACCCCTAGGGCTACCTATACATATCTTCACAGAAACAATGGCAGTCCAGAATGGAATGGCAAGACATATTTAACATGCTGAATGGAAGACTACTGAAGACAAGAATCCTTTCTCCAGCAAAACTACCATTCAGAGTAGAAGGAGAGAGGAAGAGTTTCCAAACAAATAAAACCTAAAGGAGTTTGTGACCACTAAACCAGCCCTGCAATAAATATTAATGGAGACTCTCAGAGTGGAAAGGAGATACATAAAGTGACAAAGACTAGAAAAGAATACAGAAAATCTCCAAAAACATCAACAAAACAAAAAATAAAATGAAACAAAATACATAGATAGATATATATCTATCAATAATTACTCTGAATGTTAGTGGACTAAATACTCCAATCAAAAGACATAGACCAAATGAATAAAAAATAAGACCCATTTATATGTTTCCTACAAAAGTATTGATTTAGACGTAAAGACACCTGCAGACTGAAAGTGAAGATGGAGAAATATGTATCATGCAAATGGCTTTCAAAAGAAAGACAGAGTAGCTATACATAGACTAACTGGGTGTTTTTTCCTCTTTTTTCCCCCCAGGTTTTTAATTTAAATTCAAGTTAGTTAACCTATATGGCAAAATTGTTTCAGGTATAGAATTTGGTGATTTATCACTTACATATAACTTCCAGTGTTCATCACAAGTGCACTCCTTAATGGTCATCACCCATTTAGCCCACCCCCTCAACCACCAGACTCCAGAAGCCCTTAGTTTGTTCTCTGTAGTTAAGAATCTCTTTTGGTTTGGCTCCATCTCTCTTTTTTTCTTCCTTCCCAAATGCTTATCTGTTTTGTTTCTTAGATTCCATATATGAGTGAAATCATATGGTATTTGTCTTTTTTTTTTTTTTGCCTCTTTATTTTTTTTTAATATATATATATTTTTTTTTCCAGCATAACAGTATTCATTATTTTTGCACCACACCCCATGCTCCATGCAATCCGTGCCCTCTATAATACCCACCACCTGGTACCCCAACCTCCCACCCCCCGTCCCTTCAAAACCCTCAGATTGTTTTTCAGAGTCCATAGTCTCTCATGGTTCACCTCCCCTTCCAATTTCCCCCAACTCCCTTCTCCACTCTAAGTCCCCATGTCCTCCATGCTATTTGTTATGCTCCACAAATAAGTGAAACCATATGATAATTGACTCTCTCTGCTTGACTTATTTCACTCAGCATAATCTCTTCCAGTACCGTCCATGTTGCTACAAAAGTTGGGTATTCATCCTTTCTGATGGAGGCATAATACTCTATCCCCAGGGGTACAGGTCTGTGAATCACAGGGTTTACACACTTCACAGCACTCACCAAAGCACATACCCTCCCCAATGTCCATAATCCCACCCCCTTCTCCCAAACCCCCTCCCCCCAGCAACCCTCAGTTTGTTTTGTGAGATTAAAAGTCACTTATGGTTTGTCTCCCTCCCAATCCCATCTTGTTTCATTTATTCTTCTCCTACCCACTTAAGCCCCCATGTTGCATCACCACTTCCTCATATCAGGGAGATCATATGATAGTTGTCTTTCTCTGCTTGACTTATTTCGCTAAGCATGATACGCTCTAGTTCCATCCATGTTGTCGCAAATGGCAAGATTTCATTTGTTTTGATGGCTGCATAGTATTCCATTGTGTATATATACCACATCTTCTTGATCCATTCATCTGTTGATGGACATCTAGGTTCTTTCCATAGTTTGGCTATTGTGGACATTGCTGCTATAAACATTCGGGCGCATGTGCCCCTTCGGATCACTACGTTTGTATCCTTAGGGTAAATACCCAATAGTGCAATTGCTGGGTCATAGGGCAGTTCTATTTTCAACATTTTGAGGAACCTCCATGCTGTTTTCCAGAGTGGCTGCACCAGCTTGCATTCCCACCAACAGTGTAGGAGGGTTCCCCTTTCTCTGCATCCTCGCCAGCATCTGTCATTTCCTGACTTGTTGATTTTAGCCATTCTGACTGGTGTGAGGTGATATCTCATTGTGGTTTTGATTTGTATTTCCCTGATGCCGAGTGATATGGAGCACTTTTTCATGTGTTTGTTGGCCATCTGGATGTCTTCTTTGCAGAAATGTCTGTTCATGTCCTCTGCCCATTTCCTGATTGGATTATTTGTTCTTTGGGTGTTGAGTTTGCTAAGTTCTTTATAGATTCTGGACACTAGTCCTTTATCTGATATGTCGTTTGCAAATATCTTCTCCCATTCTGTCAGTTGTCTTTTGATTTTGTTAACTGTTTCCTTTGCTGTGCAAAAGCTTTTGATCTTGATGAAATCCCAATAGTTCATTTTTGCCCTTGCTTCCCTTGCCTTTTGCGTTGTTCCTAGGAAGATGTTGCTGCGGCAGAGGTCAAAGAGGTTGCTGCCTGTGTTCTCCTCAAGGATTTTGATGGATTCCTTTCGCACATTGAGGTCCTTCATCCATTTTGAGTCTATTTTTGTGTGTGGTGTAAGGAAATGGTCCAATTTCATTTTTCTGCATGTGGCTGTCCAATTTTCCCAGCACCATTTATTGAAGAGGCTGTCTTTTTTCCATTGGACATTCTTTCCTGCTTTGTCGAAGATTAGTTGACCATAGAGCTGAGGGTCTATTTCTGGGCTCTCTATTCTGTTCCATTGATCGATGTGTCTGTTTTTGTGCCAGTACCATGCTGTCTTGATGACGACAGCTTTGTAATAGAGCTTGAAGTCCGGAATTGTGATGCCACCAACGTTGGCTTTCTTTTTCAATATCCCTTTGGCTATTCGAGGTCTTTTCTGGTTCCATATAAATTTTAGCATTATTTGTTCCATTTCTTTGAAAAAGATGGATGGTACTTTGATAGGAATTGCATTAAATGTGTAGATTGCTTTAGGTAGCATAGACATTTTCACAATATTTATTCTTCCAATCCAGGAGCATGGAACATTTTTCCATTTCTTTGTTTCTTCCTCAATTTCTTTCATGAGTACTTTATAGTTTTCTGAGTATAGATTCTGTGTCTCTTTGGTTAGGTTTATTCCTAGGTATCTTATGGTTTTGGGTGCAATTATAAATGGGATTGACTCCTTAATTTCTCTTTCTTCTGTCTTGCTGTTGGTGTAGAGAAATGCAACTGATTTCTGTGCATTGATTTTATATCCTGACACTTTACTGAATTCCTGTATAAGTTCTAGCAGTTTTGGAGTGGAGTCTTTTGGGTTTTCCACATATAGTATCATATCATCTGTGAAGAGTGATAATTTGACTTCTTCTTTGCCGATTTGGATGCCTTTAATTTCCTTTTGTTGTCTGATTGCTGAGGCTAGGACCTCTAGTACTATGTTGAATAGCAGTGGTGATAATGGACATCCCTGCCGTGTTCCTGACCTTAGCGGAAAAGCTTTCAGTTTTTCTCCATTGAGAATGATATTTGCGGTGGGTTTTTCATAGATGGCTTTGATGATATTGAGGTATGTGCCCTCTATCCCTACACTTTGAAGAGTTTTGATCAGGAAGGGATGCTGTACTTTGTCAAATGCTTTTTCAGCATCTATTGAGAGTATCATATGGTTCTTGTTCTTTCTTTTATTGATGTGTTGTATCACATTGACTGATTTGCGGATGTTGAACCAACCTTGCAGCCCTGGAATAAATCCCACTTGGTCGTGGTGAATAATCTTTTTAATGTACTGTTGAATCCTATTGGCTAGTATTTTGTTGAGTATTTTCGCATCTGTGTTCATCAAGGATATCGGTCTATAGCTCTCTTTTTTGGTGGGATCCTTGTCTGGTTTTGGGATCAAGGTGATGCTGGCCTCATAAAATGAGTTTGGAAGTTTTCCTTCCATTTCTATTTTTTGGAACAGTTTCAGGAGAATAGGAATTAGTTCTTCTTTAAATGTTTGGTAGAATTCCCCCAGGAAGCCGTCTGGCCCTGGGCTTTTGTTTGTTTGGAGATTTTTAATGACTGTTTCAATCTCCTTACTGGTTATGGGTCTGTTCAGGCTTTCTATTTCTTCCTGGTTCAGTTGTGGTAGTTTATATGTTTCTAGGAATGCATCCATTTCTTCCAGATTGTCAAATTTATTGGCGTAGAGTTGCTCATAGTATGTTCTTATAATAGTTTGTATTTCTTTGGTGTTAGTTGTGATCTCTCCTCTTTCATTCATGATTTTATTTATTTGGGTCCTTTCTCTTTTCTTTTTGATAAGTCGGGCCAGGGGTTTATCAATTTTATTAATTCTTTCAAAGAACCAGCTCCTAGTTTCGTTGATTTGTTCTATTGTTTTTTTGGTTTCTATTTCATTGATTTCTGCTCTGATCTTTATGATTTCTCTCCTCCTGTTGGGCTTAGGGTTTCTTTCTTGTTCTTTCTCCAGCTCCTTTAGGTGTAGGGTTAGGTTGTGTACCTGAGACCTTTCTTGTTTCTTGAGAAAGGCTTGTACCGCTATATATTTTCCTCTCAGGACTGCCTTTGTTGTGTCCCACAGATTTTGAACCGTTGTATTTTCATTATCATTTGTTTCCATGATTTTTTTCAATTCTTCTTTAATTTCCTGGTTGACCCATTCATTCTTTAGAAGGATGCTGTTTAGTCTCCATGTATTTGGGTTCTTTCCAAACTTCCTTTTGTGGTTGAGTTCTAGCTTTAGAGCATTGTGGTCTGAAAATATGCAGGGAATGATCCCAATCTTTTGATACCGGTTGAGTCCTGATTTAGGACCGAGGATGTGATCTATTCTGGAGAATGTTCCATGTGCACTAGAGAAGAATGTGTATTCTGTTGCTTTGGGATGAAATATTCTGAATATATCTGTGATGTCCATCTGGTCCAGTGTGTCGTTTAAGGCCTTTATTTCCTTGCTGATCTTTTGCTTGGATGATCTGTCCATTTCAGTGAGGGGAGTGTTAAAGTCCCCTACTATTATTGTATTATTGTTGATGTGTTTCTTTGATTTTGTTATTAATTGGTTTATATAGTTGGCTGCTCCCATGTTGGGGGCATAGATATTTAAAATTGTTAGATCTTCTTGTTGGACAGACCCTTTGAGTATGATATAGTGTCCTTCCTCATCTCTTATTATAGTCTTTGGCTTAAAATCTAATTGATCTGATATAAGGATTGCCACTCCTGCTTTCTTCTGATGTCCATTAGCATGGTAAATTCTTTTCCACCCCCTCACTTTAAATATGGAGGTGTCTTCGGGCTTAAAATGAGTTTCTTGGAGGCAACATATAGATGGGTTTTGTTTTTTTATCCATTCTGATACCCTGTGTCTTTTGACAGGGGCATTTAGCCCATTAACATTCAGGGTAACTATTGAGAGATATGAATTTAGTGCCATTGTATTGCCTGTAAGGTGATTGTTACTGTATATGGTCTCTGTTCCTTTCTGATCTACCACTTGTAGGCTCTCTCTTTGCTTAGAGGACCCCTTTCAATATTTCCTGTAGAGCTGGTTTGGTATTTGCAAATTCTTTCAGTTTTTGTTTGTCCTGGAAGCTTTTAATCTCTCCTTCTATTTTCAATGATAGCCTAGCTGGATATAGTATTCTTGGCTGCATGTTTTTCTCGTTTAGTGCTCTGAAAATATCATGCCAGCTCTTTCTGGCCTGCCAGGTCTCTGTGGATAAGTCAGCTGCCAATCTAATATTTTTACCATTGTATGTTACAGACTTCTTTTCCCGGGCTGCTTTCAGGATTTTCTCTTTGTCACTGAGACTTGTAAATTTTACTATTAGGTGACGGGGTGTGGGCCTATTCTTATTGATTTTGAGGGGCGTTCTCTGAACCTCCTGAATTTTGATGCTCGTTCCCTTTGCCATATTGGGGAAATTCTCCCCAATAATTCTCCCCAGTATACCTTCTGCTCCCCTCTCTCTTTCTTCTTCTTCTGGAATCCCAATTATTCTAATGTTGTTTCTTCTTATGGTGTCACTTATCTCTCGAATTCTCCCCTCGTGGTCCAGTAGCTGTTTGTCCCTCTTTTGCTCAGCTTCTTTATTCTCTGTCATTTGGTCTTCTATATCACTAATTCTTTCTTCTGCCTCATTTATCCTAGCAGTGAGAGCCTCCATTTTTGATTGCACCTCATTAATAGCTTTTTTTATTTCAACTTGGTTAGATTTTAGTTCTTTTATTTCTCCAGAAAGGGCTTTTATATCTCTCGAGAGGGTTTCTCTAATATCTTCCATGCCTTTTTCGAGCCCGGCTAGAACCTTGAGAATTGTCATTCTGAACTCTAGATCTGACATATTACCAATGTCTGTATTGATTAGGTCCCTAGCCTTCGGTACTGCCTCTTGTTCTTTTTTTTGTGTTGAATTTTTCCGTCTTGTCATTTTGTCCAGATAAGAGTATATGAAGGGGCAAGTAAAATACTAAAAGGGTGGCAACAACCCCAGGAAAAAATGCTTTAACCAAATTAGAAGAGATCCAAAATCGTGAGGGGGGAGAAAGGGGATAAAAAGAGGTTCAAAAAGGAAGAAAGAAAAAAAAAAGAAAAAAGAAAAAAAAAAAGAAAAGAAAAGAATTAAAAAAAAAAGGAAAACATCTAAGAAAAATGTAAAAAAGAAAAAATATATATATTAGATAAACTAGTAAAAAATCGTTAAAAAAGAAAAAGGTAACAGTTAAAAAAAAAAAATTTTCCCGAAGGCGAGAAAAAAAAAAAAAATGAAAAAGAAAAAAATTAAATTAACTGCAAGACTAAAAAAAAAATCACAGGGAAAAAGCCATGAGTTCCGTGCTTGGCTTTCTCCTCCTCTGGAATTCTGCTGCTCTCCTTGGTATTGAAACCGCACTCCTTGGTAGGTGAACTTGGTCTCGGCTGGATTTCTTGTTGATCTTCTGGGGGAGGGGCCTGTTGTAGTGATTCTCAAGTGTCTTTGCCCCAGGCGGAATGACACCGCCCTTACCCGGGGCCGGGGTGAGTAATCCGCTCGGGTTTGCTTTCAGGAGCTTTTGTTCCCTGAGCGCTTTCAGTAGAGTTCCGGAGGACGGGAATACAAATGGCGGCCTCCTGGTCTCCGGCCCGGAGGAGCCGAGAGCCCAGGGCCGCACTCCTCAGTGCGCCCTCAGAGAACAGTGCCCAGTTACTCCCGTCTGCCTGACCTCCGGCCGCGCTCCGAGCTCACCGAGCCTGCGACCAGTTCAAGGTAACACCGAGCTGTGAGCTTACTGTCGGCTCTGTCTCTGTAGCCAGCTTTCCCGTTCCAATACCTGCAAGGTCTGCGACACTCAGACACCCATGATCCTTCTGTGACCCTGCGGGACCTGAGGCCACGCTGACCCCGCGTGGGCTTCGCCCCGGTTTAGCCTCTGGAGCGATGTCCCTCAGCGGAACAGACTTTTAAAAGTCCTGATTTTGTGCGCCGTTGCTCCGCCGCTTGCCGGGAGCCGGCCCCTCCCCCCGGGGTGTATCTTCCCGTCGCTTTGGATTCACTTCTCCGCCGGTCCTACCTTTCAGAAAGTGGTTGTTTTTCTGTTTCCAGAATTGCTGTTCTTCTTCTCTTCAATCTGCCGATGGATTTTCAGGTGTTTGCAATCTTTAGATAAGCTATCTAGCTGATCTCCGGCTAGCTGAAGCAGTCTCAGCCTGCTACTTCTCCGCCATCTTGACTCCTCCTCCGGTATTTGTCTTTTTCTAACTGACTTATTCCACTTAGCGTAATACACTCTAGCTCCATCCATGCCATTTCAAATGGCAATATTTCATTCTTTTTCATAACTGAGTAATATTCCACTACCCCCCACTTCTTTATCCACTCATCAGTTGAAGAATGTTTGCATTCTTTCGATAGTTTGGCTATTTTTGATACCACTGCTATAAGCATGTGCCCCTTTGAATGTATTTTTTTTAATCCTTAGTAGTACAATTGCTGGGTCATAGGTTAGTTCTATTTTTAACTTTTTTTAAAAAGATTATTTATTTCACAGAGAAAGTGGGAGAGAGAAGGAGAGAGAGAACACACACAGAGAGGAGGGGCAGAGGGGGAAAGAGTCTTAAGCAGACTCTGCACTGAACATGAAGCCAGATGCAAGTCTTGATCTCATGATCCTGAGATCACAAAATGAGCTGAAACCAAGAGTCATTTATTCAACTGACTGTGCCATCCTGAATCAGACTGTCTTAACAGATACCAGAACATTTCATCCTGAAGCACCAAAATACACATTCCTTTCAAGTTCACCTGGGACAGTCTACAGAACTGATCACATACTAGGTCACTAATATGGCCTAAACATGTACAAAAAAGATTGTAATAAGACTATGCATATTTTCTGACCCCAATACAATGAAACATGAAGTCAATCATGAAAAAAAATTGGAAATCTCACAAATACAGGGAGGTTAAAAAACGTGTTACTAAACAATAAATGGCTTGACAGGAACTTAAAGAAGGAATTTTTTTTTTTAAATGGAAAAATCAAGATGAAAACACAACAGTCCAAAACATCTGGGATTTAGCACATGTATTCTTAGGAGGTAAGTATATAGAAATATAGTATACCTGAAGAATCAAGAAAAATCTGAAATGAACAACCTAATCTTATACCTAATGGAGTTAGAAGAAGAACAACAAACAAAACCTAAAGCCAGCAGAAGAAAGGTGCACCTGGGTGACTCAGTTATTAAGCATCTGACTTCGGCTCAGGTCATGGCCGCATTGGGCTCTCTGCTCAGCAGGAAGCTGGCTTCTCCCTCTCCCACTCCCCCTGTTTGTGTTCCCTCTCTCACTGTGTCTCTCTATGTCAAATAATACATAAAATCTTAATAAAAGAAGAAATAAATAATAAAGATCAAAGCTGAAATAAAATATAAAGTAACTAAGAAAACAGTGAAACAGATCAATGAAACCAGGAACTGGTTTGTTGGAAAAATTAATAAAATTGATAACCCCCTAGCCAGACATAAAAAAGAAAAGAAAATGGACCCAAATAAATAAAATCACAAGTGATAGAGGAGAAATAATAACCAACGGCACAGAAAACAAACAAACAAAAATTATCCATTTGTCTGTTGAAGGGCATATTGGCTCTTTCCACAATTTGGCAACCATGGCCATTTCTGCTATGAACATTGGGGTACATACAGCCCTTCTTTTCATGACATCTGTAAATCTGGGGTAAATACAAATGGCTGGGAGACACATGAAAAAATGTTCAACATCATTAGCCATCAGGGAAATTCAAGTCAAAACCACATTGAGATACCACCTTACACCACTTGGAATGGCAAAAATTACAAAGGAAAGAAACATCAAATGTTGGATAGGCTGTGGAGAAAGGAGAACCCTCTTACACTGTTGGTGGTAATGCGAGTTGGTGCAGCCACTTTGGAAAACAGTGTGGAGGTTCCTTAAGAAATTAAAAATAAAGCTATCTTATGACCCAGCAATTGCACTACTGGATATTACCCCAAAGATACAGATGTAGTGAAAAGAACTGCCACATGCACCTCAAAGTTCATAGCAGCAATGTCCACAGTAGCTAAACTGGAAAGAGCCACAATGCCCTTCAACAGACGAATGGATACAGAAGATGTGGTCCATATGTAAAATGTAATATTAGTCAGCCATCAGAAAGGATGAATATCCAACTTTTGCATCGACATGGATGGGACTGGAGATTACGCTGAGTGAAATAAGTCAAGAAGAAAAAGTCAATTATATGGTTTCATTTACCGTGGAACATAAGGAATAACGTGGAGGGCATTAGGAGAAGAAATGGAAAAGTGAATTGGGGTAAATCTGAGGGGGAGATGAACCATGAGAGATTGTGGACTCCAAGAAACAAACAGGGTTTTAGAGGGTGGGGGGGCCTGGTGGTGTGCATTAAAGAGGGCATGTATTGCATGGAACACTGGATGTTATACATAAACAAGAAATCTTGGAACACTACATCAAGACCTAATGTTGTGTTATATGGTGCCTAATATAACACAATAAAAAATAATAAAAAAATAGCAAATGGAATCCAACATTAAAATAACATTAAAAGAATCATTCTCCACAGCCATGTGGAATATATTCCTGGACTGCAAAGGTTGCCAACATTTGTAAATTAAACAACATTATCTGCCACATTAAAATAAAAGAAAGGATAACATATATGTGATCCTCTCAATAGATGCAGGAAAAACAAAATGAAACAAAACATTTGACAAGGTACAACATCTATTCTTATCAAAACCCTCCACAAAGTAAGTTTACAGGAAACATACCTGAACATCATGAAGGCCATATACAAAAGACCCACAGCTTACATCATTCTCATTGGGGGAAAACTGAGAACTTCTCCCCAATGTGCAGGAACAAGAAAAGGATGTTCACTCTCATCATTGTTATTTAACTAGTAGTGGAAGTCTTAACCTCAGCAATCAGGCAACAGGAAGAGATAAAATGTAGCCAAATAAGCAAGGAAGAAGCAAACTTCTTGTTTGCAGATGACATGATACTGTATATACAAAACCAGAAAGACTCCATTAAGGAGTCTCCATTAAGGAATTGCTATAAGTGATATACAAACTCAGTAAAGCCACATGATACAAAATCAATGGACATAATCTGTACACAAATAACAAAAAAGTGTAACAAGAAATCAAGGAATCAGTCCATTTGCCATTGCACAAGAACCATAAGATACCTAGGAATAAACCTAATCTAAGAGGTAAAATATCTTTACGCTGCAAATTATAGAGCATATATTAAAAAATTGAAGATGACACCAAAATATGGAAAAAAACACAACTTTTCATGCCTATGGATTAGAAGAACAAATATAGCTAAAATGTCTATACTACCCAAAGCAATCTACACATTTACTTTAATTCCTGTCAAAATACCAATGACGTTTTCCACAGAGCTCATACAAACAATACTAAAATTTGTATGGAACCACAAAGGAATCCAAATACCTAAAGCAACCTTAAAAAATAAAAATAAAGCTGGAGGCACCACAGTCCTGGGCTTCAAGTTATATTCCAAATCTTCAGTGATGAAGACAGCATGGTACTGGCATAAAAACAAAGACATAGACCAGGGGATACAAGATGGTGGGGAAGTAGGAGGAGGCACCCTTTCAACCTGTATCCTAAGTGAGCTGATTACCTTCCAAAGAACTCCGATCACCCACAAAATCAGCCTGAGATCAGAATTATACACATCTGGATCTCTACTGGAGCAGTAGACGCCAGTGGGCAGGTAAAGTGGAGTGGGAAAGTCGGACTGATATTGGAAGATAAACAAAAGGGGGAAGGAGCCACCAGAGGTGACCCATTGGAAAGTAATATCCCAATTCAAGAGTGCCCTGCGCCTGGGGACCAACATTAACTCGGGAGTCTGGTAGAAAGCACTCAAAAGAGCAAAGGATCACCGGGGGGAAATTGAGAGAATGGGGTGTTAGAGTCAGGGGCTTAAGTCCCCAGACCCAGGACAGCCACCCCTGGGGCAGCTCCAGAGAGAGTGAGGCAGAGAAACCAGGTCTCAGTCCCTGAACCACCAGCGTGCCTGAGAGTGCGTGGCATCCAGCTACCATGAGGGGCTGGGAGCCCCACCAACCAACAGAAGCGCAGCCTTTTTGCAGTCCCCACGCAAGTGCCCTGCTGTGCCATCAGAGTCCCAGTCATGCCCCGTGCTCTCCCCTGAGAGAGGTGCACACAGGCGCCAGCCAGGTGCTCTCAGACCGGAAAGACCAGGCACTCCCAGCCTGGGCCAATGGGAAATCTCAGTGTGCGATCACTGCTTGGAACTTCTCTGGCAGTCTGGAGTTGCCCAGACAGCTGCCACTGCCCTGGTTTTGGGTACAAGCAAAAAATCCTGAGTCCCCAGGGACCGCGACTGGGAACCAGATCTGCCAGCGGCCAAGGGGGGATTTATTTGGGCTCTGCAGCCAGACTGAGGTCAGGGTGCAGTTGGATTTCCTCTAAACCGACAAAAGCCATCAAAAGCAGTCAAGGCGAGAGGAAAAAACAAAAGTGAACAAATATAAAAACCTCCAGAGAACAAAAGCCTGAAAAAAAGTTTCCTCAGAGCCCACCCCCTTGAGTGGGGCAGGAGGACTTAACTCAGAGAACATCATTGACTGAAAATCCCCATGGCAGGCCCCTCCCCCAGAAAACCAACCAGGAAAGGGGAAAAAAAAAAAGACAAGCGAACAACCACCACTACTTCATAGGACAATTTTTATTATTAATTCGATTCCACTATTCTGGCTCATATTTTTATATAGATAATTTTTTATTATTATATAGATAAATTTTTAACCTATTTACCATCACAGTGAGATGTCCAGTACATCAAATTCCAAAATAACCTTCTAACCTAAACTTTTTGATATATACACCTGTGTTTTCCTTTTGCATTTCTATTTTTTAAATTTCTTTTTTTAAATTTTAGTTTAGTTTAGTCTAGTTTATTCCTTTTTTAAATTTTTATTTTCTAATATTCATATAGAGTTAAACTTCAAGGTAATCCCCCTTCCCCAATCAATGCCATCCCTATAGGTAAACCAATTCATAATCCCCCTTTATCTTAGGAAAGTTGAGTCCTTTAACAAAGATATCAAGCTACATCCAGGAAGAATCAAAACAACCTTTCTCACCCACACTGAGAATTTACAACAACTCTCCCATCTTTTTCTTCCACCAGTATTTCTGTGTTTTTGTGTTTGTCCTGATAGTATATAAATCTTAACTCGGGGTTCTTTTTCATAAATCTTACCTTGGGGTCCATTTGGGCTGAACCTTCTCTTTTATCTCACCTTTCGTTCCTGTCTCTCTCCTTCTCTCTTTTTTTCTTTTCCTTTTCTTTTTCCTCTCAGTTGGGTGGGGAACCCTGATTGGTCAGAAGCGCTCCAGGGTGCACCATGACTGAAACACAGTCGATATATCCAGCTACACCCGTTCAGCCATCTCTCACCAAAATGACTAGGAGGAAGAATGCCCAAGAGAAGAAAAATACAGAGGATGGACCTTCTACAACAGAGCTAACGGCTATCAACATAGACAATATGTCAGAAAGAGAATTCAGGCTAACAATTATCCAAGCAATAGCTAGGTTGGAGAAAGCCATGGGTGACCAAATGGAATTGATTAGGGCTGAACTGAAAACGACCAGAGATCATGTTTTCAATATTAGGGAAGAGCTGAAAGCTACCAGGGATGAGCTTCACAATGCTCTCAATGAGTTCCAATCTAATCTAAATTCTCTCAACGCTAGAGTAACTGAGACAGAAGATGGAATTAGTGATCTGGAGGACAAACAGATGGAAAGGATCAGGGGGAAGCCTGGAACAAACAGCTTAGAAGCCATGAAAACAGAATCAGGGAAATAAATGATGCCATGAAACATTCCAAAGTCAGAATTATTGAAATCCCTGAAGGGGAGGAGAAATAAAGAAGTCTAGAAGATATAGTGGAACAGGTTCTTCATGAAAATTTTCTGAATCTCGTGAATGGAACCAGCGTTCATGTACTAGAGGCCGAAAGGTTTCCCCCGAAGATTACAGATTCTCGAAGGTCCTCGAGACACCTAATAGTAAGAATGAAGAATTATAATTGTAGGCAGAACCTCTTGAAAGCAGCTATGACAAAGAAGATCCTTACAGAGGAAAGCCCATCAGAATAACGTCAGACTTTCCACAGAGACCTGGCATGCCAGAAAGGGCTGGCAAGATATATTCAGGGCACTGAATGAGAAGAGCATGCAGCCAAGAATATTTTTTTTAATTTATATTTTATTTTCAGCATAACAGTATTCATTATTTTTGCACCACACCCAGTGCTCCATGCAATCCATGCCCTCTATAATACCCACCACCTGGTACCCCGACCTCCCACCCCCCGCCCCTTCAAACCCTCAGATTGTTTTTTGGAGTCCATAGTCTCTCATGGTTCACCTCCCCTTCCAATTTCCCCCAACTCCCTTCTCCTCTCTAACTTACACCATGTCCTCCATGCTATTTGTTATGCTCCACAAATAAGTGAAACCATATGATAATTGACTCTCTCTGCTTGACTTATTTCACTCAACATAATCTCTTCCAGTCCCATCCACGTTGCTACAAAAGTTAGGTATACTTTATCCAGCAAGACTGACATTCAAAATGGATGGAGAGATAAAGAGTTTCCAAGACCTGCAAGGCTTTAAAGACTATGCAAGCACCAAGCCAACACTGCAGGAAATATTAAGGGGGCTTCTTTAAAGGAGGAAAAGCCCAAGAATAGCATTGAACAGAAATATAGAGACAATCTACAGAAAAAAAGACTTCAAAGGTAATACGATGTCAATAAAAACATATCTATCAATAATCACCCTCAATGTGAATGGCCTAAATGCGCCCATAAAACAGCACAGGGTTGCAGACTGGATAAAACGACAGGACCCATCTATATGTTGTCTACAAGAGCCCATTTTGAAACTAAAGATATACTCAGACTGAAAGTGAAGGGATGGAGAAGCATCTTTCATGCCAATGGGCCTCAAAAGAAGACTGGGGTAGTGATTCTCATATCAGACAAATTAGATTTTAAACTAAAGACTGTAGTCAGAGATACAGAAGGACACTATATCATTCTTAAAGGGACTGTCCACCAAGATGATCTAACAATTGTAAATATCTATGTCCCCAATATGGGAGCAGCCAATTACATAAGAAAACTATTAATCAAGATAAAGAGTCATATTGATATGAATACACTAATCGTTGGAGATCTTAACATGCCTCTCTCCGAAATAGATCTTTGAAGCAGAAAATCAATAAAGAAACAAAAGCATTGAATGACACACTGGACCAGATGGGCCTCATAGATATATGCAGAACATTCCACCCTAAAACAACAGAATACTCATTCTTCTCCAGTGCACATGGAACTTTCTCCAGAATAGACTACATACTGGGTCACAAATCAGGACTCAACAGATACGAAAAGAGTGAGATTATTCCCTGCACATTCTCAGATCACAATGCTTTGAAACTGGAGCTCAATCACAAGGAAAAGTTCAGAAGGAGCTCAAGCACCTGGAAGCTAAAGACCACATTGCTTAAGAATGCTTGGATTAACCAAGAGATCAAAGAAGAACTGAAACAATTCATGGAAACGAATGAGAATGAAGACACTTTGGTCCAAAACCTATGGGATACAGCAAAGGCGGTCCTAAAGGGGAAATACATAGCTATCCAAGCCTCCCTCAAAAAAATTGAAAAATCAAGAACACAGCAGCTGTCTCTACACCTTAAAGAACTGGAGAACCTACAACAAATCAAACCAACACCACACATAAGAAGGGAAATCATCAAGATTAGAGCTGAGATCGATGAGGTAGAAACCAGAGATACGGTAGAACGTATCAATGAAACTAGAAGCTGGTTTTTTGAAAGAATCAATAAGATCGATAAACCATTTATGACACTAATCCAAAAGAAAAGAGAGAAAGCTCAAATACATAAAATTATGAATGAAAAGGAAGAGATCACAATGAACACCGAGGAAGTAGAAACAATCATCACATGTTATTATCAACAGTTATATGCCAATAAGCTAAGCATCCTAGATAAAATGGATGCATTCCTGGAAAACTATAAACTCCCAAAATTGAACCAGGAAGAAATTGACAACCTGAATAGACCAATATCTAGTAATGATATTGAAGTGGTGATCAAAAACCTCCCAAAAAACAAGAGCCCAGGACCTGATGGATTTCCTGGGGCATTCTACCAAACTTTCAAAGAAGAAACAACACCTATTCTCCTGAAGCTGTTTCAAAAAATTGAAGCAGAAGGAAATCTTCCCGACTCTTTCTATGAAGCCAGCATTACCCTGATCCCCAAACCAGGCAAAGACCCTACCAAAAAAGAAGAATTTCAGACCAATATCACTGATGAATATGGATGCTAAGATTCTCACAAGATCCTAGCAAAAAGGATACAACAACACATTAAAAAGATTATCCACCATGACCAGGTGGGATTCATCCCTGGGCTAAAAGGATGGTTCAACATTCGCAAATCAATCAATGGGCTAGAACAAATTAATATGAGGAGAGAGAAGAACCACATGGTCCTCTCCATTGATGCAGAAAAAGCATTTGACAAAATCCAGCATCTGTTCCTGATTAAAACGCTCCAAAGTACAGGGATGAGGGAACATTCCTGAACTTCATCAAACCTATCTATGAAAGAGCCACAGCAAATATCATCCTCATGGGAAAAAGCTTGCATCCTTCCTGTTGAGATCAGGAACACGACAAGGATGTCCACTCTCACCATTCTTGTTCAACATAGTATTAGAAGTCCTAGCAACAGCAATCAGACAACAAAGAGAAATAAAAGGTATCCAAATTGGTAATGAAGAAGTCAAACTCTCTCTCTTTGCAGATGACATGATTCTTTATATGGAAAACCCAAAAGACTCCACCCCCAAACTACTAGAACTCATACAGCAATTCAGCAATGTGGAAGGATACAAAGTCAATATACAGAATCAGTGGCTTTCTTATACACTAATAATGAAAATACAGAAAGGGAAATTAGAGAATCGATTCCATTTACTATAGCATCAAGAACCATAAGTTACCTGGGAATAAACCTAACCAAAGAGGTAAAGGATCTGTACTTGAGGAACTACAGAACACTCTTGAAAGAAATTGAAGAAGCCACAAAAAGATGGAAGACCATTCCATGCTCTTGGGTTGGAAGAATAAACATTGTTAAAATGTCTATACTGCCTAGAGCAATCTATACTTTTAATGCCATTCCAATCAAAATTCCACCGGTATTCTTCAAAGAGCTGGAGCAAATAATCCAAAAATTTGTATGGAATCAGAAGAGACCCCGAATCACTAAGGAAATGTTGAAAAACAAAAATAAAACAGGGGGCTTCACGTTACCTGATTTCAAGCTTTACTACAAAGCTGCAATCACCAAGACAGCATGGTACGTGCATAAAAACAGACACATAGACCAGCAGAACAGAGTAGAGAGCCCAGATATGGACCCTCAACTCTATGGTCAAATAATCTTCGACAAAACAGGAAAAAATATACAGTGGAAAAAAGACAGTCTCTTCAATAAATGGTGCTGGGAAAACTGTGCAGCTATAGGTAGAAGAATGAAACTCGACCATTCTCTTACACCGTACACAAAGATAAACTCAAAATGGATAAAAGACCTCAACGTGTGACAGGAATCCATCAGAATCCTAGAGGAGAACATAGGCAGTAATCTATTCGATATCAGCCACAGCAACTTCTTTCAAGATATGTCTCCAAAGGCAAAGGAAACAAAAGTGAAGATGAACTTTTGGGACTTCATCAAAATCAAAAGCTTCTGCACAGCAAAGGAAACAGTCAAGAAAACAAAGAGGCAACCCACGAAATGGGAGAAGATATTTGCAAATGACAATACAGGTTGATCTCCAGGATCTATAATGAACTCCTCAAACTCAACACACTTAAAACAGACAATCATATCAAAAAATGGGCAGAGTATATGGACAGACACTTCTCCAATAAAGATATACAAATGGCTATCAGACACATGAAAAAATGTTCATCATCACTAGCCATCAGAGAGATTCAAATTAAAACCACATTGAGATATCACCTTACATCAGTTAGAATGGCCCAAATTAGCAAGACAGGAAACAACATGTGTTGGAGGGGATGTGGAGAAAGGGGAACCCTCTTCCACTGTTGGTGGGAATGCAAGTTGGTGCAGCCTCTTTGGAGAACAGTGTGGAGATTCCTCAAGAATTTAAAAATAGAACTTCCCTATGACCCTGCCATTGCACTACTGGTTATTTACCCCAAAGATACAGATGTCATGAAAAGAAGGGCCCTCTGTACCCCAATGTTTATAGCAGCAATGGCCACGGTCGCCAAACTGTCAAAAGAACCAAGATGCCCTTCAATGGACAAATGGATAAGGAAGATGTGGTCCATATACACTATCGAGTATTCTGCCTCCATCAGAAAGGATGAATACCCAACTTTTGTAGTAACATGGACGGGACTGGAAGAGATTATGCTGAGTGAAATAAGTCAAGCAGAGAGAGTCAATTATCAAATGGTTTCACGTATTTGTGGAGCATAACAAATAGCATGGAGGACATGGGAAGAAAGAGAGGAGAAGGGAGTTGGGGGAAATTGGAAGGGGAGGTGAACCATGAGAGACTGTGGACTCTGAAAAACAATCTGAGGGGTTTGAAGTGGCGGGGGGGTGGGAGGTCAGGGTACCAGTTGCTGGGTATCATAGAGGGCACAGATTACATGGAGCACTGGGTGTGGTGCAAAAATAATGAATACTCTTATGCTGAAAATAAAAAAATAAATTAAAAAAAAACAAGTACATAGATCAATGGAACAGAATAAAAATACCCAGAAATACACTAAATATATATGGTTAACTAATCTTCAACAAAGCAGGAACGAATAATGGGAAAAAAGTTAATATCTTTAAGAAATGTTGGGAAAATGGGAGAGTCACATGTAGAACACTGACATTGGAACACTTCATTACACCCTACACAAAAATAAATTCAAAATGCATGAAAGTCCTAAATGTGAGATTGGACATCATCAAAATCCTAGAGGCAAACACAGGCAGTAATCTCTTTGATGTTGGCTGTAGCAAATACTTATTAGCCATGTCCACTAGAGGCAAGAGAAATAAAAGCAAAAATGAACCATTAGGCCTTCATCAAGTTCAAAACCTTCTGCATGGTGAAGGAAACAATCAACAAAACTAAAATTCACCCTAAGGAATGAGAGAAGATATTTATAAATGATATATCTAATAAATGGTTTAGTATCAAAAATCTATAAAGAACTTATCAAACTCAAACCCCCCCAAAACACAAATGATCTAGTTAAGAAATGGGCAGAAGACATGAATAGATACTTTGCCAAAGAGGACATACAGATGGCTAACAGACATGAAAAGATGCTCAAAATTACTCATCATCAGGGAAAAAGAAATCTACCATGAGATACCAAGATACACCAGTGAGAATGACTAAAATTAGCAACACAGGAAATAACAGATGTTGGCAAAGATGCAGAGAGAGGGGAATGCTCTTACACTGTTGGTGGGAATAAAAACTGGTGCAGCCACTCTGGAAGACAGTATTGAGGTTCCTCAAAAAGGTAAAAATGGAACTACCCTACTATTCAGCAATAGCACTATTAGGTATTTATCTAAATATACAAAAATTGTGATTTGAAGTGTTACATGCACCCTGATATTTATTGCAGCATTATCAACAATAGTCAAAAAATAATGTAAAGAGCTCAAATATCCATGCCAGGATGAATGGATAAACAAGTGGTACATATTTACAAGGGAATATTGCTCAGACAGGAAAAAGAAAGGAATCTTGTCATTTTAAGCATTGTGGATGGAAAGTATTATGCTAAGAAAAATAAGAAAAATGAGTCAGTCAAGAACATCAAATACTATATAATTTCATTCATTTGTGGAATTTAAGAAACAAAACAGATGAGCACAGGGAAAAAATAAAAGGTGATGCAAACAGAAAATGGGCTCTTGACTATACAGAATGAACAGTTAGTTACTGGAGGGGTGGGAATAGGTTAGGTTGCTAACAGATATTAAGGAGGGCACTTGTTATGAGCCCTGTGTGTTATATGTATGTAATGAATCACTATATTCTACACCTGAAACTAATAATTACACTGTATGTTAAGCAACCGGAGTTTAAATAAAAACTGGAAAAAATAAATAAATAATTAGGAAGAATCTTATAAATGTATCCCTTTAATGTTAGCCAGATTTAACCTCACAGAACAAACTTCTTTTCCCATAAACCTGCAACCTTCTATATCCATTATACTATTCTTTTGTTTCTCTTTTCTCATTAAAAAAATTATTTATTTATTTGAGAGAGAGAGCAGGTGAGCACTAAGCAGGGGACAGAGCAGAGGGAGAAGCAGACTCCTTTTGACTAGGGAGCTCTACGCGGGGCTCGATCCCGGGACACTGGGATTATGGCCTGAGCCAAAGAGAGATGCTTAACCAACTGTACCACCCAGGCACTTCTCTTTTCTCATTTTTCTTAAGGACAAAATTACTCCTATTTTTTTTCCTAAAAAACAAACAAAAACCAGATATCTCACATTCCTTTGATTCTTTTCATATTAAACACATTAAAGTTGATTCTCATACTCTGTATAACAGTTTTTCCTTCACTCCACTTCTAATAGTTATGTTTTAATATATTGATTATAATTGTTAACCAATATAATATTTTTGGGTACAGAGAAACCTAGGAGGTAAACCTAGGTTTATTGTAATATAAACTGTCATATTACAATCAATGTAAATTGATACATTACAATCAATGTAAATTGTCATATTCAGAATCTGCAGTACTTTACCAAATTTTGTGAATGTACCATCTCATAATCTCTAGAGGTATCATAAAATTCTCCATGTTTATTAACAAAAACTAATATATTTAACCTCTTTGTACCATATAATAACAGGAAGCTAAAAGTATGTAAACTTAAACTTATGCTTAATAATAAATGTTTCATGACTTTAGTTTATCTAAGAATTATTTAGCTATTCAATGGGTATCTATTACTTATTTTGTAGAACTTTAAAGTTGCAAGTTACCAAAATATTTTGGAAAATATTTTTAAGCAGACATATTACAAAACACAATTATTGTTAAAATGAAGTTTGTCAGAATGACTCAATTTTATTAAAATTAGTCTTATCATCTGTATGATATTGAACATCTAGTATTTATAATATTAGTTTATTTGATTAGTAAATGGAAGTAGAATAGAACTGTATGCTTGCATTATATTAATGTTCTCTGAGGATATATCTCTATTATTAAATCAACAATATCAAAGTAGTCTTATTTATGTATAGAATTATTGAATCACTGTATTGTACACCTGAAACTAGTATGACACTGTATGTCAACTAACTGGAATTAAAATAAAAACTTGAAAGAAAAAAGTAGTCTTCAGCTCAGACCACAGGGGGAGGGAGGGAAAAACCAGGAAGAAATCAAGAGGGAGACAAAGCATGAGAGATTCTGGACACCAGGAAACAAACTTAAACTTATAGAAAGGAGGTAGGATGGAGGATGGGGTAACTGGGTGATGGGCATTTTGGAAGGCATGTATTGTGGTGAACACTGGGTGTTACATGCAACTCATGACCTGTTGAACACTATATCAACAACTAATGATGTATTAAATGCTGGCTAACTGAACATAATAAAAAAAAAAGTAGTCCTAGTTACCAAAGATTTACATAAACCATGTAAATTTTAAAACATTTGAGTTGAAGGATGCCTGCATGGCTCAGTCAGTTAAGTGTCTGGCTCTTGATTTTGGCTCAGGTCATATCTCAGGGTTGTGAGATCAAACCCTGTGTTGGGTTCCACACTCAGCACAGAGTCTGCTCAAGATTCTCTCCCTCTCTCTGTCCTTCCCTGTGCTCATGCTCTCTTTTAATAAGTAAACAAATAAATAAAAAAAAACTTTAAAAAATAAAATATTTTCAGTTTGTTCCTATATTTTGGGATATAGAAATATTTAGTTTATATATGTGTCTATCTCTATGAGCCAATTATGATAGAACTCCTTTAAGGAATGTTATATATAAATTAGATAGTATCATCAGAAGATCAAAAATTACACACACACACACACACACACACACACACACACACTCTCACAAATGCAAGGATAGGTTTTATGGTTTTCAGTTTTAAAATCTTAGCCATGAGTCAGGTATAAACATAATACATAACTCACTAGCTATTATAAGAGTTGGTTCTCCCTTTTTTTGGTACCATTTTATATTTTTATTGTGAATATATTTATGCGAAATGGGGAATGTTAAAGGCTGTCTGTTCAATGTGAGGTTAAAGGTTTTTTAAAAATTTTTATTTTATTTATTTATGCTCCAAGGTTCATTGTTTATGCACCACACCCAGTGTCCCATGCAATATGTGCCCTCCTTAATACCCATCACCAGGTTAAAGCTTTTTATCAATAATTATGGAGAAGACTTTTAAAAGATTTCCCTTGCTCTGACAGGTAATCTTACAGGGCTGTGGAATACATCTTAGGAGAGAGTATGAGGTGACACAGAACAACTCTCTGGCCATCTCTAAAGCCTCTCTAATTGGATAAAATATCCATTCTGTTTCCAATTAGTTTTTTATTTTTATTTATTTATTTTTTCAACCTCAGGTAGTTGCTTTTTGGAGTCTGAGTTTTTGAGAGCCTCTGATAGGGCCAAGGGTCTAAAATTTCAGTGACTATAGGGACTTGAGGAGCTGAAGTCAGAGAAGAAATTTCTGGCAAGAATGAAGAAAAGGTTGTAGAAAGAAAGGCTTGAAGGAAGACATATGAAAGGATGAAAAGAATCTGAAAAAAAAAATGAGCAAAGCTGGTAAAAGGAGGAGTTGAGGTCCTGGAAAGAGAGAGTCCTTAGAGGAGCCAGTGTGGGAGATCTTTAATTTCCCAAAGAAGCCCTCAAAGTTCCAAGTTATTTTTAGTCAGCTAATGGTATCAAAAAGAAGAGGTAGAGAGAGTTAGTGATGTATTAGTATATTATCACTTGGAGTTTAAGACAGGGGTGGGAATGTAAGCTGGAACAGTCCCTCTGGAAAACAGGATGGAAGCATGAAAAACTGTAGACTCTGAAAAATAAACTGAGGGTTTTGGAGGGGAGGGGGTTGAGGGGATAGGTGAGCCTGGTAGTAGATATTAAGGAGGGCACATATTGCATAGAACACTGGGTGTGGTGCGTAAACAATGAATCTTGCAACACTGGAAAAATAAAATAAAATAAAATAAAAACCTTAAAAGGTTTACTGTTCACTTTTAGCCTTGTATCCCAAAAAGCAAGCTACTGCAGTGAATCATAAAAATGTTTCTTAAAAAAATAAATAAAACAGGGTCTTTATTGTGAGAAGGAAAGAAAATAAAGAAAACAGGATGAAGTTTCCTCAAGAAGACAAAGATAAAGCTATCATACAACCCAGCACTACTGGGTATTTACCCCAAAGATACAGATGTAGTAAAAGGGGCACATGCACCCCAATGTTCTTAGCATCATTGTCCACAATAGCTAGATTGTGGAAGGAGCCAAGATGCCCTTCAAGAGAGAAATGGATAAAGAATACATGAGATATATATATATATATATATATATATATATATATATATATACACACACACAATGGACTATTAGTCAACCATCAGAAAGGATTAATATCCACAGTGTGCACTGACATGGATAGAACTGGAGAGGATTATGCTAAGTGAAGTAAGTCAAGCAGAGAAAGACAATTATCATATGGTTTCACTCACATGTGGAATAAAAGAAGTAGTATAGAGGATCATAGAAGAAGGGAGGGAAATCCAAAGGCAGGGGGCAATTCAGAGAAGGAGATGAATCATGAAAGACTATGGACCCTGAGAAACAATCTGGGGGTTTCAGAGGGGAGGAAAGTGGGTAAGAGGAGTAACACAGTAATGGGTCTTAAAACGGGTGACTGTGGTGATGGGCACAGGGTATTTTACACAACTAATGAATCATTGAACACTACATCAAAAACTAATGTTGTACTATATGTTGGCTAATTGAACATAAAAAAAGAAAAAAGACAGTGGAGAGGTGTTCCACCAATTGAGAAGTTTCCATTGGAGCAGTAGGATTAAGTTTAGAGAACAAAGAGACCTCAAAGAGAACCACCATTAAATAGCAAATGACAATTATCAAAACAACAATAACTAACCAGTATTGCCATGGAAGTGAAGAGAATAAACCCATGTGCACCCACTGGTGGAAATGTAATTTGGTGCAACCACGATGGGAAACAGTATAGAAGTCTGTCAAAAAACTAAAAATAGATAAAGGACTAGTGTCCAAATCTATAAAGAACCTAGCAAACTCAACACCCAAAGAACAAATAATCCAATAAAGAAATGGGCAGAGGACATGAACAGACATTTCTGCAAAGAAGACATCCAGATGGCCAACAGACATATGAAAAAGTGCTCCATATCACTCGGCATCAGGAAAATACAAATCAAAACCACAGTGAGATATCACCTCACACCAGTCAGAATGGCTAAATCAACAAGTCAGGAAATGACAGATGCTGGCGAGGATGCAGAGAAAGGGGAACCCTCCTACACTGTTGGTGGGAATGCAAGCTGGTGCAGCCACTCTGGAAAACAGCATGGAGTTTCCTCAAAATGTTGAAAATAGAACTGCCCTATGACCCAGCAATTGCACTACTGGGTATTTACCCTAAAGATACAAACGTAGTGATCCGAAGGGGCGCATGCACCCGAATGTTTATAGCAGCAACGTCCACAATAGCCAAACTATGGAAAGAACCTAGATATCCATCAACAGATGAATGGATCAAGAAGATGTGGTATATATACACAATGGAATACTATGCAGCCATCAAAAGAAATGAAATCTTGCCATTTGCGACAACATGGATGGAACTAGAGCGTATCATGCTTAGCAAAATAAGTCAAGCAGAGAAAGACAACTATCATATGATCTCCCTGATATGAGGAAGTGGTGATGCAACATGGGGACTTAAGTGGGTAGGAGAAGAATAAATGAAACAATATGGGATTGGAAGGGAGACAAACCATAAGTGGCTCTTAATCTCACAAAACTGAGGGTTGCTGGGGGGAGGGGGTTGGGAGAAGGGGGGTGGGGTTATGGACATTGGGGAGGGTATGTGCTTTGGTGAGTGCTGTGAAGTGTGTAAACCTGGCGATTCACAGACCTGTACCCCTGGGAATAAAAATATATGTTTATAAAAAATAAAAAATTAAAAAAAAACAACTAAAAATAGAAGTGCCATAGAATCCAGCATTTCTCTACTGGATATTTACATGAGGAAAATGCAATCACTATCTTGAAAATATATTTGTACACTCATATTTACTGCAGGAATATGCACAATAGCCAAGACATGCAAATCATCTATCTGTCCAATGACATAAACATAGACACACACACA
Source organism: Mustela erminea (assembly GCF_009829155.1). Lineage (NCBI taxonomy): Eukaryota > Metazoa > Chordata > Mammalia > Carnivora > Mustelidae > Mustela > Mustela erminea. The sequence goes on along the minus strand of NC_045618.1, from coordinate 23,940,397 downwards.
GTCAAACACAAAATGAAATAGTATTTACACTATTACACTTGCTATTTGTGTTAACATGGATGGGGATTGAGGGCAGTATGTCAAGTGAAAAAAGTCAAACAGAGAAAGAAAAATACTTTATGATCTCATTTATACATGAAATCTAAAATGAAAAAACAAACAAACTCATAGATATAATAAATTGGTTGCCAGAAGTGGCGTGTTGGGAAAAGTGAAATGCCTGAAACTAATCAAAAGGTAGAAACTTTCATTTATAAGATAGATAAATCATGAGGGCATAATATACCTCATGGTGACTACAGTTGACAATCTTGTATTGTATATCTGAAAGTTATTAAAATGCTTAATCTTAAAAGTTCTATCACATATAATGCATTAACAAAAGAAAGAACAAGAACCATATGATACTCTCAATAGATGCTGAAAAAACATTTGACAAGGAACAGCATCCCTTCCTGATCAAAACTCTTCAAAGTGTAGGGATAGAGGGCACATACCTCAATATTATCAAAGCTACCTATGAAAACCCCACTGCAAATATCATTATCATTCTCAATGGAGAAAAATTGAGAGCTTTTCTTCTAAGGTCAGGAGCATGACAAGGATGTCCATTATCACCACTGCTATTCAACATAGTACTAGAAGTACTAGCCTCAGCAGTCAGACAACAAAAAGAAGTTAAAGGCATCCAAATCGGCAAAGAATTCAAACTATCACTCTTTGCAGATTATATGACACTATTCATGGAAAACCCAAAAGACTCCACTCCAAATCTGCTAGAACTTGTACAGGAATTAAGTAAAGTGTCAGGATGTAAAAATAAATGCACAGAAATCAGTTGTGTACACCAACAACAAGACAGTAGGCAGAGAAATTAAGAAGTCAATCCCATTTAAAATTGCACCCAAAACCATATGATACCTAGGAATAAACCTAACCAAAGAGGCTAAGAATCTATACTCAGAAAAGTATAAAGTACTCATGAAAGAAATTGAGGAAGATGCAAAGAAATGGAAAAATATTCCATGCTCATGGATTGGAAGAAAAATATTGTAAAAATGTCTATGCTACCTAAAGCAATCTACACATTTTATGCAATCCCTATCAAAATCCCATCCATTTTTTTTCAAAGAAATGGAACAAATAATCCTAAAATTTATATGGAACCAGAAAAGTTCTCAAATACCCAAAGGAATATTGAAAAAGAAAGCCAAAGTTGGTGGCATCACAATTCCAGACTTCAAGCTCTATTACAAAGCTGTCATCATCAAGACAGTATGGTACTGGCACAAAAACAGACACACAGATCAATGGAGCAGAATACAGAGCCCAGAAATAGACTCAACTCTATGGTCAACTAATCTTCAAAAAAGCAGGAAAGAATGTCCAATGGAAAAAAGACAGTCTCTTCAACAAATGGTGTTGGGAAAATCGGACAGCCATATGCAGAAAAATGAAATTGGACCATTTCCTTACATCACACATGAAAATAGACTCAAAATGGATGAAGGATTTCAATGTGAGAAATGAATCCATCAAAAGCCTTGAGGAGAACACAGGCAGCAAACTCTTTGACCTCAGCCACAGCAACTTCTTCCTAGGAACATCGCCAAAGGAGGGAAGCAAGGGAAAAAATGAACTATTGGGACTTCATCAAGATCAAAAGCTTTTGCACAGCAAAGGAATCAGTTAACAAAACCAAAAGACAACTGACAGAATGGGAGAAGATATTTGTAAATGACATATCAGATAAAGGGCTAGTATCCAAAATCTATAAATAGCTTAGCAAACTCAACACCCAAAGAACCAATAATCCAATCAAGAAATGGGCAGAGTATTATGCCTCCATCAGAAAGGATGAATACCCAACTTTTGCAGCAACATGGATGGGAATGGAAGAGATTATGCTGAGTGAAACAAGTCAAGCAGAGAGAGTCAATTATCATATGGTTTCACTTATTTGTGGAACATAACAAATATCATGGAGGACAAGGGGTGTTAGAAAGGAGAAGGGAGTTGGGGGAAATTGGAAGGGGAGGTGAATCACGAGAGACTATGGACTCTGAAAAACAATTTGAGGGGTTTGAAGTGGCAGGGGGTGGGAGCTTGGGGTACCAGGTGGTGGGTATTATAGAGGGCACGGATTGCATGGAGCACTGGGTGTGCTGAAAAAATAATGAATACTGTTTTTCTGAAAATAAATAAATTGAAAAAATTAAAAAAAAAAAAAAAAGAAATGGGCAGAGGACACGAGCAGACATTTCTGCAAAGAAGACATCCAGAGGGCCAACAGAGACATGAAGAAGTACTCCACATAACTCAGCATCAGGGAAATACAAACCAAAATCACAATGAGATACCACCTCACACCAGTCAGAATGGTTAAAATTAACAAGTCAAGAAGTGACAGATGCTGGCGAGGATGTGGAGAAAGGGGAACCCTCCTACACTGCTAGTGGGAATGCAAGCTGGTGCAACCACTCTGGAAAACAGCATGGAGGTTCTTCAAAAAGTTGAAAATAGAGCTACCTTATGACCAGCAATTGCACTATTGGGTATTTATCTTAAAGACACACATGTATCTTTTACACATTTAGTGATCCAAAGGGGCACGTGCACCTGAATGTTTATAGCTAAATATAGCTAAATAGCAGCAATGTCCACTACAGCCAAACTATGGATAGAACCTAGATGTCCACCAACAGATGAATGGATAAAGAAAAGGTGGTATATATATATAATGGAATTCTATGCATCCATCAAAAGAAATGAAATATTGTCATTTGCAATGACCTGGATGGAACTAGAGGGTATTATGCTTAGCAAAATAAGTCAATCAGAGAAAGACAACTATCATATGATCTCCCTGATATGAGGAAGTGGAGATGCAATGTGTGGGGTCTGAGGGGTAGGAAAAAAATAAATGAAACACGATGGGATCAGGAGGGAGACAAACCATAAGAGATTCTTAATGTCACAAAACAAACTGAGGGGGGCTGGGGGTAGGGGGGTAGGGAGAAGGTGGTGGGGTTATGGACATTGGGGAGTGTTATGTGCTATGGTGAGTGCTGTGAGGTCTGTAAACCTGGTGATTCACAGACTGTATCCCTGGGGCTAATAATACATTATATTTTTATAAAAAAATAAAAATATAAGTATATGTTTATATATATATATACATAAAATATGTTTATTAAAAAATTAAAAAAATTAAAAAGTTCCTATCACAAGAAAATCCTTTGTAAGATGGATGTTAAGTAAATGTATTACAGTAATCATTTTATTATATATAAATACATATATATACACATAGCCATATATATACATATGTGTGTATGTGTATATGTATATATATACACATATATATGTGCACATATCTTTACATATAGATAGATCTATATCTATACCTATATCATCTATATCTATATCTATATAAAATCATTCTGTTATACACCTAAAACTAATATAATGTTATATATCAATTAAAAACAACAACAAAAATACCAGGAAGACAAATTTTATTCTAGCTCAGAATTCAGGGTAGGAGCCCCACTCAAAACAAGGAGGACAGCAAGGACTTCCATCCTAGCAGATACCTTTCATTAGAAGTCTGGGAGTCTAGCATAAATAGTCTAGCAAGAAACTCCATTTCTGAAATGGAAAAGTTGAAAATAAAAGTACCCTATGACCCAGCAATTCACTTCTGGGTATTTACCCCAAAGATACAAATGTAGTGATCTGAAGGGGCACCTGCCCCCCAGTGTTATAATAGCAATGTTCACAATAGCAAACTATGGAAAGAGCCCAGATGTCCATTGAAAGATATATGGATAAAGAAGATGTAATAAACACACACACACACACACACACACACACACACACGATGGAATGTTATGTAGCCAACAAAAAATGAAATCTTGCTATTTGCATGATGTGGATAGAACTAGAGGGTATTATGCTAAGTGAAATAAGTCAATTAGAGAAAGACAATTATCATATGATCTCACTGAGATGTGGAATTTGAGAAGGCAGAGGCTCATAGGGGAAGAGGGAAAAAAGGAAACAAGATGAAACCAGAGAGGGAGACAAACCATAAGAGACTCTCAATCCCAGGAAACAAACTGAAGGTTGCTGGAGGAAAGGGGGTGGGGGGGATGGGGTAACTGGATGATGGACATTGAGGTGGGTGTTACTGTGAGCACTATGTAAGACTGATGAAACACAAACCTGTATCTCTGAAACAAATAATCCATTATATGTTAATAATAAAATGGAAGTCTGGGAGTCACTTAGTTTCACTATGTACTCAAAATTGTAAGAAACAAAATGTGTCCTCATCATGCTTCAACAGACATTTGTCCAGAGCATTAGATCAGGACTTGAACTCACCACCATAACAGCAAGAAGTTTGAAAATGATACAGAGGTGTCTATGCAGCTGAGAAGTCCGGTTGTGATGTCTGAGGAGTGTCCAATGGTGCTTCCAATACAGATCCAAGCTGTGGAGCACATAACTATCAAAGGTAACAGAGCCACACACTAGTTAAAGTATAAGGACATAATTTAACCACAAATATATGATTTGAACTCAAATTCTATTTGCTCAGAGGTGAATGGTCCTTTTTAAAGGAGAATGAAGGAGTATGGAGGGGCTGAGGGGGACCTCAGCAGAGTCAGGGAAGTGAAAAATTACAAGAAGTAGAATCCAGTTAGGTTTGTTATCTATACTTATCAAAGTTAGGCTCCTACCTTCTGACAGAGACTGAGGAACTGGGACACTTATCAGGAGTTGGCTGCCACAAACAGCAAATTCTTTTGCTTGAATTTTCTCAGTCATGCACTTTAATCCCCGGGTGGGGGTGGGATGAGGTGTGGGGAAGGAGTGGGTTTTCTAGGGTCATCCTAAGGATGCAGCTTGAGCTTTTAGAACCTTAGGGAAGGTTTTGTTCAAGTCTCTAGGCCCAGCTTGTTATGTTCAGGTAGGTACTAATTATCCTCGATATATACAGTATTGCTGATAGACCTATATTAGGTTTGGCTAACTACTGCTACTTCATCTCCACAAGCAGCTGATGGAGACGATGCAGCAGGAAAGCTCTCTGCTGTGAGATAATGGAGAAAATCAAGAGGTTTGTGTCCAGAAATCAAAGAGCCTTTAAGAAGACAGAGGAGACAGAGGCAAAGCAGGACAGACACTCCAGGGAGAAAAGGCTTCTAAGAGGAGCGTCCACGGTGGACCGCGGCACCTAGGCGCCCCCTACCTGCGTCAACTGTGTGCTCCAGTGAGGTCTCTTTGGCTCCGCGACCCCTAAGTCTTTTACATAGCTTTGTTCCGAAGTCGGCTCTTAGCCTCCCATCTACGGACGTTAGACGGCGCTGTGAGCTAGCTCCTCTGAATGTTCCTGTAGACGTATCCATCCAAAGCACATGAGCAAAACAACTAGGAGAACCAAGCCTGCACTCAGAGGGAGGTCTGTGAAGCAAGGAGAAAAGGAAGCACACAGAAGCATTCAGGGTCCCTACCAGTCCACTAGCCTGGAAACCCTCTCTACCGCCTCCATCCTGGCTCCTCAAAAGCACTCCTGATAATGTCCAGGCACCCGTCCAGTGGACAGGAACCATCCTCACTTGTTTTGATTGTCTTCCTGACAGGCCGACCTCATGGGCAGGGAATTATATTTCAAGGAACAAGATACAGACGTTGGAAATTCTCCAACACCACATGCATTCCTTTGTGAGCTGCTCCCTGCATTACTTCTGATTTTCCTCTCTCACCTCCCTAATCTCATCATGCTCTGCCCTCCATGCTCCTAATATCCTCACAAACTACTGTTACTAAAGGTCCTTTGAACCCACTGACTTCTTCACATGCCATTGCCTGTGGTGAGGGAGGATACACTTCTTCTCCTCTCTGTCCTCCCCATTTTGCATCATTCATTGTGCCTTATACTTTCTCATACTTCCGCACTTCTTCCAAGAAGTCTTCTTCTTTGTGCATCCCATTGCAAGTCTGATTCCTTCTTCTGAGTTTCTAAGTACAGCTCTCCACCTACAGTTTAGTTTCTTGTTAAATTTTGAGAATTCCCACCTGGACTACAGTCTCAGATAATATGGAAACTTCATTTATGTTAATCCCCCATAAGACCCCTGACACGTATTGGATTGGATACAGAGTGACAAAGAAAATTTTCCTCTTATTGAAGTTTAAAATCAAATGTGGCTATTTCAGTCTCTCACATGACACACCTCTAGTGTTTCTAGACTATAGGATTTTTTCAACTATAAACAGGGTTGGAATCTGAAGACACTCCCATCAGGTAGCACCACACGATAAAATCTTGCCTTTCGGCTGAGACTGCTTCTTCACAACCCATCACTGCATTAATAAATCACCACAATATGGATTCTTCTTCTCACATCATTAGCACCCATTCTTTCTGAGTAAGGAATCTCACCTTGCTGAATCTAACTATTCATTCACCAAGAATCAGCTCAGCAATTAGAACTCCTTTTATACATCACTTCAAACATCAATTTTGTTTCATCAATTTTAACACACACATATTCTCACATTTTCCATCCTAGAGAGAGAGAGAGAGAGAGAGAGAGAGAGATAGATAAGGGGGAGAGAACATTTCTTATAGTTAACAGTATCTCAGAAAGCACAGTGTCATTGCATGTACACACATAAATTTGGTCTGAAAATCCTTATGTTGGTATTTTCTAGTTAGATCACTAACATAAAATTCTGTAGAATGGAAGCCAGTGTCTTGGAGGAAAGTCTCAGGGACAAAGAAGGAGTGTTTTCTATTAAGAAATGCTACATCACAATCTCTATTAACATCAGGAGATATTACATTACACATTAAGAGCATCAGTGACTCTGAGTCTAAACTTGAGCCTGAAGAATTGGATTCAGACTGTGCAGATACTTTTGAGAACCTAGTTAATTAGTTTATATATATATATTAGTTAATTAATTAGTTAATTAGTATATATATATATATATATATATATATATATATATATATATATAGTGAAGGGCTTTTTAAAATAAGTACAAACTAAGGATTATGACCATTATGATAACTTTCTTTCATTAAGGTACATCTTAAATTGATCACTCTTTGATCTGATGTTGTATGGTAAGTCCCACCCATTTGCAATCAAAATGAAACTATGCAATATCGAACACATTCCTATTTGTATTACAACTGCTAGGTTTTTCATCTGTCTTCTTTTGTGGATTTTATTTGAATTATTCCTTCACTTAAACATTATTAATGAAAGCCCAAAACCTGGTGTACAGAAATATTTCATCTATGTTTGCAAAGCAAAGAACCAAAAAATTGTTGGGAAATAAATTTTTAAAAGATGAAAAATTCTAAGGGAGTTTCCACTTGGAATTTTGGAATCTATTAGTATGGTTTGGGCAACTGTCCTCCTGAGTACTCAACTCAATGGAAAAGAACATAACATGGCCACTGAAGTACTTTAGGAAGTAAAAGAACAGATGCAAAGGGTAACAGTTACTAAAAATTTTAAGTACTGAAAATATTAAATTGAATTACCAGGGAAAATTGTTTAACATGTAAATAGCCTTTTGACTAGATCAAGTAAAGTAGGAACACATTATCATTCCTAGTGATGATAATGCTACTTTCCATAATACATAAATAAATTATGTAAATATAGGAAAATAATTCTAATCCTGTAATTGTTCTTTTAGGTTTTTATGAAGAAGTAAAATAGATAATTATTCTAGTAATGATTCAAATATCAATAGTCTGTGCATTGCAAATGTGATGATAAAGATGATCGTAAAGCTTGAATCAGCAGATTATTGAGTTTGAGCAAGCACATTCTGTTCACATTTTTTAACAAAATTTTGTTCCAAAAGCTAATAATTTTATTTATATCTATGCACACACATATATAATATATTTGTTTTTATTTTTTTATAATATATTTGATCCCAGAAGTGTTCCAGACTCCACTGTAGGAGTGGTGATAAAGCATTGATCAAAAAGAATTACCAGTGGGGCGCCTGGGTGGCTCAGTGGGTTAAAGCCTCTGCCTTAGGCTCAGGTCACAATCCCAGGGTCTTGGGATAAAGCCCCATGTCGGGCTCTCTGCTCTGCAGGGAGCTGCTTCCCTTCCTCTCTCTGGCTGCCTCTCTGCCTACCTGTGATCTCTGTCTGTCAAATAAATAAATAAAATCTTAAAAAAAAAGAATTACTAGTACTGCACTCTATTCTAATACATGTACAGCTTCTGCTGGTTTTCCAGTTACTTGTGTATAGTTGTGGAAATCCTCCTTGCTTGGTTTCTTATGGTTCCACAGTAAAAGTATTTATTCAGAGGTAAGTCAGACAGAGAGTGGCAAATACTACATGATATCTCTTGTATATGGAAACTTTAAAAAATGCATAGAAACAGTGAGTAGAATGGTGATAAGCAGAGGCTAGATATTGGGAAGAAAGGGATACTGGTCAAAGGGTGCAAACTTGCTTTAAGAAGACGAGTAAAAAGGAAAACTTCCAAACTCATTTTATGAAGCCAGCATCACCTTGATCCCAAAACCAGACAAGGATCCCATCAAAAAAGAGAGCTATAGACCAATATCCTTGATGAACACAGATGCGAAAATTCTCACCAAAATACTATCCAATAGGATTCAACAGTACATTAAAAGGATTATTCACCACGACCAAGTGGGATTTATTCCAGGGCTGCAAGGTTGGTTCAACATCCGCAAATCAGTCAATGTGATACAACACATCAATAAAAGAAAGAACAAGAACCATATGATACTCTCAATAGATGCTGAAAAAGCATTTGACAAAGTACAGCATCCCTTCCTGATCAAAACTCTTCAAAGTGTAGGGATAGAGGGCACATACCTCAATATCATCAAAGCCATCTATGAAAAACCCACCGCAAATATCATTCTCAATGGAGAAAAACTGAAAGCTTTTCCGCTAAGGTCAGGAACACGGCAGGGATGTCCATTATCACCACTGCTATTCAACATAGTACTAGAGGTCCTAGCCTCAGCAATCAGACAACAAAAGGAAATTAAAGGCATCCAAATCGGCAAAGAAGAAGTCAAATTATCACTCTTCGCAGATGATATGATACTATATGTGGAAACCCAAAAGACTCCACTCCAAAACTGCTAGAACTTGTACAGGAATTCAGTAAAGTGTCAGGATATAAAATCAATGCACAGAAATCAGTTGCATTTCTCTACACCAACAACAAGACAGAAAAAAGAGAAATTAAGGAGTCAATCCCATTTATAATTGCACCCAAAACCATAAGATACCTAGGAATAAACCTAACCAAAGATGCACAGAATCTATACTCAGAAAACTATAAAATACTCATGAAAGAAATTGAGGAAGACACAAAGAAATGGAAAAATGTTCCATGCTCCTGGATTGGAAGAATAAATATTGTGAAAATGTCTATGCTACCTAAAGCAATCTACACATTTAATGCAATTCCTATCAAAGCACCATCCATCTTTTTCAAAGAAATGGAACAAATAATTCTAAAATTTATATGGAACCAGAAAAGACCTTGAATAGCCAAAGGGATATTGAAAAAGAAAGCCAAAGTTGGTGGCATCACAATTCCGGACTTCAAGCTCTATTACAAAGCTGTCATCATCAAGACAGCATGGTACTGGCACAAAAACAGACACATCGATCAATGGAACAGAATAGAGAGCCCAGAAATAGACCCTCAACTCTATGGTCAACTAATCTTCGACAAAGCAGGAAAGAATGTCCAATGGAAAAAAGACAGCCTCTTCAATAAATGGTGCTGGGAAAATTGGACAGCCACATGCAGAAAAATGAAATTGGACCATTTCCTTACACCACACACGAAAATAGACTCAAAATGGATGAAGGACCTCAATGTGCAAAAGGAATCCATCAAAATCCTTGAGGAGAACACAGGCAGCAACCTCTTCGACCTCAGCTGTAGCAACACCTTCCTAGGAACATCGCCAAAGGCAAGGGAAGCAAGGGCAAAAATGAACTATTGGGATTTCATCAAGATCAAAAGCTTTTGCACAGCAAAGGAAACAGTTAACAAAATCAAAAGACAACTGACAGAATGGGAGAAGATATTTGCAAACGACATATCAGATAAAGGACTAGTGTCCAAAATCTATAAAGAACTTAGCAAACTCAACACCCAAAGAACAAATAATCCAATCAAGAAATGGGCAGAGGACATGAACAGACATTTCTGCAAAGAAGACATCCAGATGGCCAACAGACACATGAAAAAGTGCTCCATATCACTCGGCATCAGGGAAATACAAATCAAAACCACAATGAGATATCCCTCACACCAGTCAGAATGGCTAAATCAACAAGTCAGGAAATGACAGATGCTGGCGAGGATGCAGAGAAAGGGGAACCCTCCTACACTGTTGGTGGGAATGCAAGCTGGTGCAGCCACTCTGGAAAACAGCATGGAGGTTCCTCAAAATGTTGAAAATAGAACTTCCCTATGACCCAGCAATTGCACTACTGGGTATTTACCCTAAAGATACAAACGTAGTGATCCGAAGGGGCACGTGCACCCGAATGTTTATAGCAGCAATGTCCACAATAGCCAAACTATGGAAAGAACCTAGATGTCCATCAACAGATGAATGGATCAAGAAGATGTGGTATATATACACAATGGAATACTATGCAGCCATCAAAAGAAATGAAATCTTGCCATTTGCGACAACATGGATGGAACTAGAGCGTATCATGCTTAGCGAAATAAGTCAAGCAGAGAAAGACAACTATCATATGATCTCCCTGATATGAGGAAGTGGTGATGCAACATGGGGGCTTAAGTGGGTAGGAGAAGAATCAATGAAACAAGATGGAATTGGGAGGGAGACAAACCATAAGTGACTCTTAATCTCACAAAACAAACTGAGGGTTGCTGGGGGGAGGGGGGTTGGGAGAAGGGGGGTGGGGTTATGGACATTGGAGAGGGTATGTACTTTGGTGAGTGCTGTGAAGTGTGTAAACCTGGTGATTCACAGACCTGTGCCCCTGGGGATAAAAAAATATGTTTATAAAAAATAAAAAATTAAAAAAAAAAGAAGACGAGTACGTTCTGAGGATACAATATACAGCAGAGTAATTACAGCTAACAATACTGTATTATACATTTAGAAGTTGCTAAGAAACTAGATCTTAAATGTTCTCATTACAGAAAATGAGTGATAATTACGTGAAGTGAAGTGAAGTGGTAGAAATGTTGAATGATGTTATTTATGGTAATAATAGTATTGCAATAATTGTATCAAATCAGCATATACAATATAATATCTCAAAAAATTAAGTTCCATTTCGAACTACCTTATAAAGCCTCTTTGGAGGTAAGCTTGCAAGAGTGCCCTTTCGCCTCTTTAGCACTACAGTGGGATCAGGCACCAAGCTGTAGGCAAATCCTTCGTGGTTCCTGGCACCAAACAGGATGCTAAGCTGACATATAGGAATTTTCATAATTCATCGTGTTAATCCTCTTTCAGTTTACATAAGGATAAACTAAGAGTTCTGTGGTCTATTTCATTTACCTAGCACATTCCTTCTCCCAGTGGACTGGATGGATGTTTAATAGGCATAGATATTTTCAATTCAAGGTCATGGGTGGCAACACTGTTTCAGATACCAATATGTTGAATCTTCCTCCTTGAAAAGCCCAGATACCATATTTTTTAGAAGACTCTGGCCTCCACTGGGAGGCCATTACCGTATAGGACTTTCTCCTCTATTTTAGAGTCTACCAAAGGACATTTTTGCCTTCATTTAATGCTAGCCCAGACATGATCTGTTATAATATGAGAACTGAAACTCAGGGCCAGAGTCAAAGTTAGAGTCAACATAGGACCTCAGTTGTGCCCATGTAATGCATTGTTATAGGATGGGAAGAACATACAGGGAATAAAGGAAAAGACAAGAAAGAGAAAGAACTTTTAAAGAGTCAGTAACCATGTCAAGTGGTTTGTGATGACTATGATACTTAATGTTTAAAAATTAATTTAAGTGCGCGTGGGTGGCTCAGTGGGTTAAGCATCTGCCTTCAGGACAAGTTGTGATCCCAGAGTCCTGGGATCCAGTTACACATCAGGCTCCCTGCTCAGTGGGAAGCCTGCTTCTCTGCCCTTCCCCTGGCTTGTTATCTCTCTCACTTTCTCTTGCTCTCAAATAAAATCTTTAAAAATTAAAAAAAATAAATTTAATATTTTTATTGTGTCATTTATATGCCATTTCATCTATTTAGGATATGATTCCAAGTAAGAGATGTGGATTGATTGATTGGCTTATATTTTATTTATTTATTTGAAAGAGACAGACAGAGAGAGCAAAAGCAAAGCAGGAGGAGAGGCAGAGGGAGAAGGAGAAGCAGACTCCCTGTCAAGCTGGGAGCCTGAAAGGGGCTCAATCCCAGGACTTGGAGATCATGACTTGAGGTGAAGGCAGATGCTTAACCATTTAAGTCACCGAGGTTCCACAAGATGTGGCTCTATTTAGTCTCAGTTTGTTCTTCTCTAACATATGGAAAATAAACGTATCATTGAGACTGTTTGAGGATGCAAACAATCAATACATGTCAGAAATAACTAAAATCATTGATATTTATGAATTCATTACAGGCATTCAGCCCTGCTCAAAGCTGTTTTCATAAACTGTGTCACAGCACAAGTAAAGTGTTCCATGTTTTTGACTAAACATCAGCCATGTCTCTCCTGAAGAAATCCTCAACAGAAGCCACAAAGAAAGTAGTGCAGGGATAATTCTTACCTGGATAAGTGTCCCCTATGACTGCCACCTGTTTGAACATTTGAGCAGAATCCTTATGTCCTTCCTGAAAGTATACTGGAAGACTAGAGAAAGAGGCTGGCTTTGCTTGCCCTAGGATTTTGCCATGCACATAAAAAATAAAATCATTACTTCTGTATGTAACTGTTGCAATGCAGTGTTTTATACCTTGGTACTTAAAACATGGCTTTGTAACACCTGGGCGATATTCTAAAAATGACTATTTATGAGAAGCAATATCAGAGCCCCCTACTTTTTAAAGATTTTATTTATTTATTTGAGAGAGAGAGGGAGAGCATGAGAAGAGGGAGAGGTCAGAGGGAGAAGCAGACTCCCTGCTGAGCAGGGATTCCCAATGCAGGACTCAGTGCTGGGACTCCAGGATCAGGACCAGAGCCAAAGGCAGTCGCTTAACCAAATGAGCCACCCAGGTGCCCAATATGAGTCCTTTCCCAAAACTGTCTTTTCTTCTCAGCCTCTGTTCCTTTGTTCCATCCTCAGGTTACTTGACCTCTTGTGGGTTAGGTGGGAGATAATTTCTCAGGTAGGATAGGTTTAGTTAGGTAAGAAAAATAGAGAGTAATGAAATGGTCAAAATGGGTTAGTTTATTTCAAATGGTTAAGTTATTAAAAAAGTTATTAAAAAGTTATAAAAGGGGTGATATTTTATAAATATCAAAATGTTTCTGAGTCCATATAGGAAAATGAGTAAAAATCATGCCATGAAAAATTTTACTTTATTTTTTATAAGATTTCATCTGCTTATTCATGAGAGACACATGGAGAAAGACAGAGACAGAGGGAGAAGCAGACTCCCCACAGAGCAGGGAGCCCGACATGGGACTAAATCCCAGGACTCTGGGATCATGACCTGAGCCAAAGGCAGATGCTTAACCATCTGAGCCACCCAGACACACTTTATTTTATTTTTTAAAAGATTTATTTATTTTAGATTGAGAGAGGACACAGTGCAGAAGGCTAAGGGAGAAAGAGAGAGAGTCTGACGAAGACTCCATGCTGAGTTTGGAACCCCACATGGAACTCAGTCTCACAACCCTGAGATCACAACTGCTGGATGCTCAATTGACTGTACCACCGAGGTGCCCTGACATATGAAGATTTTAAAAGCAATTTGGCAATATCTAGCAATATTTTAAAGGATTACTTTCTGGCTCTAAGAATCTCTGCTACAAAAATATACATTTTAGTATACATGTTAACTTTTATGTTTAAGGATGTTTGTTTCAGCATTGTTTCTTGTATCAAACAACAATAGCAACATAAAACTCTGCCAAATATTGAAGTATCAAGGAAAATTGGTGAACTGGAAATCATTGTGGCCCATCAATACAATGAAATACTATGAAAACTTTTATTACAATTTTAATTTATTTTAAATTTTTAATTTATATAATATTATTATTTATTTTATTACAATTTTATAGTGTGTATATGTCAATGTATGAATGTATAAAGAAGACATGGCATACACCTGTACAATAGAATATCATTCAGCCACAAGAAGAAGGAAATTCTGCCATTTGCAACAACTTGTATAAAACTTGAGGGCACTATGCTCAGTGAAATCAGACAGCGAAAGACAAATACTGTAGGATATCCCTTTATATGTATTTTAAAAAGCTGAATTAATAGAAACAGAGAGGAGAGTGGCTCTTAAAATGGGTTACAGCTTGGGAAAATTGGGTGCTGTCGGTCAAAATATAAAATGTCTAGTTATACAATGAATATGTTCTGGGAAACTAATGTACAACATTGAAATAAAGCTAATAAGCTGTATTATATAGTTGTAAGTTGCTAAGTGAGTAAATCTTTTGTTCTCACCACAAAAAATGATATTACTGAGGTATTAGCTAATGTTTTGATAATAATCATTTTGAAATATGTAAACGTATGAAATCAGCATGTTGTATCCCTTAAACTTACATAATGTTATATGCCAATTATTTATCAATAAAACTGGAAAAATTTAAATTATTAAAAATACATGTTTGCTAAAATATTACAAGTAGACAAACATACAAACATTAGGTGATAATTTATCTCCCTTTTACTCAAATTCAGTGTAATACATTTACCTTCCAAATAATATTTAGTTAGTGTGCTTGGCTGGCTCAGTCTGTAGAGCATGCAACACTTGGTCTTGGGACCTTGAGTTCAAACACCACGCTGGGTACAGAGCTTACTTAAAAAAGTAATATTTAGCTAAAATCTCAATTTAGTGTGGCTGAAAAATTCTTTTGTGGCAAAAGCAAAAGTAGGAAAGGTGTTCTGGAAAAAAACAAACTTTTGTATTTAGCATTTTGTCATTCATTACACAAAAATTCAAATTCAATTACCAGGACCCCAACAACTGGAGAGAAAATATGTGAAAAATACAGAGAGGCAGCTAGAATATTAATTCATATATACATATATATAAACCCCATATCTAAGCTCTGATCTCTATATCACACTTAGTAATTATATATACTAAGTAACTTAGTAACAAACATGTATATATAGTTATAAACCATATATTGCTACACAGATGTTTATATATATTACATATCTATCTACTGATATATATGCATATATATATATATAATCTGATTATATATAATTTGTTCAGATTTACATACTCTACTTCTGGACCATTTCATGAGGAAGAGAGAGTGAGACGGAAATACAGCTTTGTGAACTCTAACAAATGCTCACAATAAACTCATCATACTAATGAGTCTGAAAAAACTGAAAAGATATGAAAAGTTTATCCTTCAGGATATTTTACATTTAAAAAGATGGGTTTTTAACTGTATACTTAATGTCTTTACCTGTTTAATGGTTAAAACAATGTCCATTATGAAATTGTGTATGTATGTGATCAAAGAAAAGCCCTAAATGTAGAGTTCTGACACATACTATACCATCAGAGTTTTATCTATAATCATTGTTCCTACCATTATTATGATCATAGGTGCATTCACATAAATGAAAACACACATGTAAATGCACACCCATAAATCCACCTTCAAAGAATCCACATGAGTATAAGTAGAGTATATCTTTTGGAAATAAATACACCAAGATTTTGATAGTGTTCACCACTGAAAGGTGAGATCAGACAAGATCTAGGATATATGCAGATTTCCAATGTTTGCACCTGAGACTTCTACACTTATAAAATGAAATAAAAATCAATGAGGCAAAAGATATATGTATATATATATATACATATATATACATATATATGCATAAGTATAAAACTCATGCATTATATATATACATATATATTTAATTTAATACTTAAAATTTTAATTGTAATTGAAAATTACAAAACAAAATCTAATTGTAATACAATTTCTAATTTCTATTTCAATAATTAGAATAGAAATAGAAATTAGAAATATAATTTCTAAAATATATATACAGACATATATACATAAATATATACATGTATATTTAATGCATGAGTTTTTATAACTGTAAGTATTAGAAAAGTAAACTAGAAAAGATGTCTAAATATGATTACTATTATTCTACATTTTTCTGATTATATTCTGCTTGTTCCTTTTATTTTCTATATACTTTCTACAACTTTGCAGAACTTCAAGGAATGCCAACTAACTTTTAAAAATGAAAGAAAGCATATGTAATTCTGTAAGTTTTAGAGAACTTATTAAAAATAAGAAAAATTAAGTGTTTGAAGACAATATAGTAATCATAATCACAATAATAGCCAAATTTACAAGGCATCAATGAAGAAGCTTTAGGAATACCTTTGGCAGGAGACTATTAGTCTTAAAGTGTGGAGAGCCTGGAGTAGGGACCAGTCTAAGGGCACATGGAAAACTAGAACACATAGTTGTTACTGTCAATTTGTGAGGAAAGAAGAGGAATAAAGAACAAGGAGTATATATAAAAGGATATAATGAGTAGATGTTTGACAATTAACTGAATAGTGCAGACATAGCATATTCTGCACAAATATATGTTCAGGAAGTCCAGAATTTTACTAATTCACTCATTCATTCATTCATTTATGCAAACTCTATCCCCAATGTGGGGCTTGAACTCACCACCCTAAGATCAAGAGTCACATGTTCTAATGACAGAGCCAGCCAGGTGTCCCAAGTTCTGAATTTTAAAGTTAGCTCCATGAAAGCTGACTTTAAACAAAGGTTCCGGGGCACCTTGGTGGCTCAGTTGTTTAACTGTCTGCTTTCAGTTCAGGTCATGATTTCTAGGTCCTGGGATCGAGCCCTGCACCAAGCTTCCTGCTTAGCAGTGACTCTGCTCCTTTCTCTATGCTCATTCTCTCGCTCAAATAAATAAAATCTTTTAAAAAAGTGCTTAAGTGTCCATTTTCTAGCTGACAAAAATATATCCATTACATTTATCTCAAAGATTTTGTAGATCAAACAACACATTTTAAAATTAGAATAAATAATATTGTGTCATGTAAAATTCATCTAAATTTAAAATATAACATAAGACTCAGAGCAAAGTTTCCTGCCCATTTTTGGTACCCACTAGGTGTATTACTTTGGAAAATTTTAGAAATATTAACTAACATAGACAACATTTTTAAAAAAAATCTGCATTTCATATTAAAAGTGGCATTCTCAGTGCAGCTGTGAAGCACAGTTGGCAGAGTGGCAGACTCGGTTTTGGCTCATGTCAGGTTCTCAGGGTTGTGAGACTGAGTCCTACCTTGGGCTCTATGAACACAGAGTTTGCTTTAGATTCTCTCTCCCTCTCCCTCTGCCCCTAAACTCCTGAACATGCTCTCTCTCTCTCTAAAATAAATAAATAAATCTTTAAAAAGAAAGCTTCATATTTAAAAAATAAAAATATAAAAGTGACGTTCTTTTTTAAAAAAGATTTTATTTATTTATTTGATAGAGAGATCACAAGTAGGCAGAGAGGCAGGCAGGGGGGTGGGGGGGAAGCAGGCTCCCCACTGAGCAGAGAGCCTGATGCAGGGCTGGATCCCAGGACACTGAGATCAGAACCTGAAATCAGGACCTGAGCCAAAGGCAGAGGCTTAATCCACTGAGCCACCCAGGCACTCCATAAAAGTGACATTCTTATTCCTATAACAAATAAGTTATACTTGATATCATTATAGTAGACAAATATTTGAAATTTTAATAAGAATTCAAATATATTAAAACATAATTGAAATACATAGAAACTAGAATGAAGATCTTGGGTTTCACATATTTTATGAGTATAAATATCAATCTTTGAACATAAATAATTTTTTTCGGCCAAAATTAAAATGATGGAAAATACTGCTTTCAAGGTTCTTTTTCCAGGTAAGTTGAGGTAAGCACACTCCACCCTGTTTCTTCCCCTGAATGTAACTATGAACGTTGAATAAAATGTATGGAACAGCTATTTAAAGACTGAAAATAAACAGTGATGGGTAATCAATGAAGAGCAATGGATTGTGAAGTACTATTGATTTGGTGGTGTGTTTTCTTTCTTCTCTCTCTTTTTTTTTTTCTCTCCCTCCCTCTTTCTTTTCTTTTCTTTCTTTCTTTCTTTCTTCCTTTCTATCTTTCTTGTCTTTCTTTCTCTCCCTCCCTTTCTTTCTCTCCCTTTCTTTCCCTTCCTTCTTTCCTACCTCCCTCCCTCCCTTCTTTCTTTTCTTTTCTTTCTTTTTTTTTTCTTTTTTCCCTTATCATGTAACTCCTGGCCTGAGATATGCATGTATCTCCTAGCCTGTACCTAACACATCTAGAATTCTGCAAGTGAACAGTGCAGTGCAGATAGACTGTTGTAGGGGAAGCCCTTATCTAACACTAATTTGAGAAAAGTAAAGGGAACTCCTAATGCTCAGAAAGTGCAGAATTTGCCTTCCCTCCCCCTCCTTTTTTCCAATCTCCCCCAAGCCCTGAGGCCACTCTGTTGTCATGGTAACAGTGGGAGCTAAGGGAGCTCACCAGAACAAAAGTAAGAGTTAAGGAAACTTTGCTCTCTCTTTAGAGAAGTTGCAGTCTGAGACAGTAGGGCCAACACATATTACTTTTATGTTTTCTTTCTCTGTGTTCTGACCATTTCAGCCTGGAACATGGTCTAAATCACGACTTAAGGACTGGAAAGGGGAAACAAAGTACTGGGAGGTTCCAGAGAGAGAGAGAGAGAGAGAGACGAGCTTGAGAAAGGGATTCCTTGAAGTAGTACAAGAGTTCACAGGTTCACCGCCCCCTCTAACTCTCTTAGTGTCGATTTCATTCAATTAACATACCAAAGACTGAAACTGCCCAGGCTCTAAACTGAACTCTTGGTGGTGTAAAGACTAGATAGTAAACATTTTTGGCTTTATGAACCATATTGTTTCTTTCAAAACTACTGAAATCTGATTGCAGCATGAAAGCAGCTACAGACAAATAAATGGGAACGCTCGTTACATTAAAATTTTATGTATAAATACAGAATTTGCATCTTATACTATAAGTCAACAGAAAATGTAACACTGTTCATTGCAGCACAAGGGTGAATAATATGGTCTCATCAGACAAAATGATACTTTTGTATTCTCACTCCAAAAATAACTGCTGTTTTAAAATTGTGAATGTGTTTTACCTTTGTTTTCTCATTGTATAGTGCCTAAATCCATGTACATTTTCTTAACTTTAATTTCAAAAAAATGGCAAAAAAAGCCTTTGAATAAATACATGGTTGAATTAATATTATCCTTATATGTTGTGTACAATATATTAAACACATGTAAAGAAACAAATTTTGTGAAATACAGAAATGTATTTTATGTATCTTATAAATATAACTTCAAAAAGGACACACCAAAGTTTTGAAAAAAATACTAATGGTGGTATTAACTGTAGTAATGCACTGCAGTGATTAATTTCTGGAATCAGGGGTACAGGTATAAAGTTATTAACTGTAAAAAATTACAGTTATTTTTCCATTTTGTTTCTTTTCTGTTGCTGACAAGGATTCTTTGCTTCACCAAACTTTACTCAGGCTCCTGAAATTTCTCCTGGTCCCATGTGTCCACTTCCTTGTTAAATCTACTTTTAGCAAGAATTCCACAAGGTCACATTAACCAGGAACTCCTAACATAAATATTTGAACATCCTTGAACATTCCTAATTAGCTTCCTAATCTTCTACCATCCCCCAGCTTGTGTCCTTTGAGCTTGGCCTTTTTTCAAAAAGAATCCTGTTAGGTTGATTCAGTGAGAACCCTGAAATTTCACTGATCCCCCCCACCCTAGTTTTTGGCTATAAATCCCAATACTATATCCAAGACCTGAGCTTAACTTATTTCTTCTACTGTAAAATCCAATCACAGTTGTACTTATACCTATTGCAATGATCCTGAATAAAGTCTAACTTCCCATTTTTAACAAGGGTCATTGAATATTTTTCTTTAGCATTACAACTGGCATGTGTTCCCTTTTCAAAAAAACAGAATAGTCAACATAGCAAAATAAGTATATAAGATTATAGAATAATAGAGTCAACTAATAAATTATAGCAGATCATAGTGCCTTAATGTTAGGATTCCCTCCCTTCCCCTTAACCTTCTCTAATATTGCTTAAATATTTCATTATAATGAAAAAAATGGCGATAAAATAAAAAATAAGTTACAACAAAAATAAAAATTGACTTTTGGGATTGTATAAACTACAATGATGTTTACCATGAGCAAGATGATGATTAAGCTGTAAAATCAGAAGCCACCTGTATTACAGAGTTTGGGGAATATTTTCTATGAAGAAGGAAGGAAGGAAGGAAAGAGGGAAGAAAAGAAGGATGGGTGGGAGGGAGGAAGAAGGGTGAGTCAGAAGTGGAAGGATAGTATAGGTGAAGGAGAGGCAGTAGTAGTTACAGTTTTGGGATTGAATGATCAGTTGTAAGATGACAGCTGGGGTAATGGAGTAAGTTAAATCAGAATACATAGAAAACCAAGGTTCAATAGATGTTTTATATTTTTAAAAGATATTTATTTATTTGACAGAGAGAGATCACAAGTAGGCAGAGAGGCAGACAGAGAGAGGGGGGGGATCTGATCCCCACCAAGCAGAGAGCCGGGTGTGGGGGGCTGGATCCCAGGACCCTGGGATCATGACCCAAGGGGAAGGCAGAGGCTTTAACCCACTGAGCCACCCAGGCGCCCATCGATATATGTTTTAAAAGCCGTGAAACTTTTTCCCAACTTTGCACAAAAATTAAAAAAAAAAAAACTTAAAAAGAATTTTATAATGTGCGTATTGAGATTTTAGGACAGTTTAACTTTGAAACCGCTAAAGTCTTCTTATTAAATAGTAAGAAAAAAAAATAAAGGATCAATGAAGAATCTTAAGGAAAATACATAAATGATTAAAATAACATACTATTGAAAAATCCTAAAGATCAGTAGTATTGAAAAATATTTAAACTTTGTAGAGGGACGCAATAAAGGAAGTGTAAAGAAAGTATAAAACTATGGTTTTGGTAATGCTTATATGATTATAGAAGAAGAGGAAGAACGGGCTGTGGAAACATCACAGTATGTAGTTTCCATGGGGGTAAGGACAGAAAACCCGAGACTAATACAGAGCCAAAGAGAAGAACCCAAACCAAGATAAGAGTCTGGGAGACTTTTTTTATTTAATTTTTTTAAAAATAGGACGATAATTAATACTCTAATAAAGTCTTTGAGATGAAGACGACAGATAGGAAATGCACGAAACTCCTTAAAAAGGAACCGACACTACGAAGAGCACGGAAGCCAGGACGCGAAGGAGCGCTGCACCTGACAGTGCGCGGCCCAGTCGCCACAGAGCTTGCAAGGTCGGCTTTTGGAGCCGCCGGAAAACCACGTGACCTCCCACTGAGCCCTGCGAGCAAACCAGCCGCACCGTGCAATGGCGCATTTCCTGCCAGCGGGGGCGCCGCCGGGACTCTTTTGATGTCCCTCTGTGCGCTAGGAGACCGGAGCACGGGGTGACAGACTGCGTGGCTCTGTTGGGGAGCCTCGAACAAACACAGCAGACCTATCAGAGTGGAAATGTTTTAAAATATAATAACGTATCAAGGCTTTAGCCTATGAAATTACACTCCTTAACTATGGTGTGACTAAACAGGACAATAATGTTTGTAAACACACATACACATTTCCAAGGATGAATAGTTTTATATCAAATATGCTATACATACATACACACATATATATATATACATACATATATAAACACATACCATGCATACATATATGTATTTTTCCCCATGATAATCCTAAATGAAATCAATTTGACAGAATTCACATATCAATCCTTAACCTTTTTGTTACTTGTAGAAAAATGTAAAGTGGATATGGACCTGGCTTCCCTGTATCTTTATCCAGAATAATCATGAATAACATTTTTCCCCACAGCAATTATTTATTATGCTTCACTGTTCAAATAAATATTTAAAAAATGCTGCTCAATTGAACACAGGGACTTCTGGTTCCTGGATCCCAATCTTCACCCCCCATCCCCTTAACTTTTTATTTAGTTTGCTGCTGGCTTCCCATTTCTGTTGATGCTAGATGGCGCTCTGAGCCCAGGGGTCTCTGATTCCAAAAAAGAGTGTAGCACATACTTCTGAAATATGAGAAGGTGAGTTTAAGGCTTGAAAGTAACCTGTGTTTGGAGCTGAATTGCCTCTTACAGGAAGGGAGTTCGTGGTCTGACTTGGCACCTTTCACATGGAAGTCTAACTCCATCAAGAGAAGGCTGTACCCTGTAAACACTAAGGGTTTTTTTGGGGGTCTGTTTTTCCTGGAATTTAGGCTTTTTTTTTTTTTAATGTCAACTTTTCCTTTGCCTAGTCTTTCTCTAAACTCCATAAATTTTGTTATTCAAATTTGCAAGTCTCCCAAATTCTCATTTTATAGTTACACTGTTCCTAGTAAGGATCCCAGAGTAGCCCCATGAAATGTGAAAAACTATAAAATCCAAAGTAACAGAATAAAATACGCCCCCCAAAACTAGCCCAGGCATATATTTGCAGTTTTCTTCAAGTGTACTGAAATTGCTACATTCCATCATTTGTCTTTTATACATACCCTGGTCCCTACCTGAATACAGTTTCTTTTGTGGCTTCCCTAGCTCTCACTTCAATGCTTTTTTCTGCTTTTATTCTTTAGTCAATCATAGAATGTTTCTTCAGCAAATCTTCAGTGACTACTTAAATTAGGGTTGCATGATAGTACATCTTGTGTGTTGCAACAGATTAATGCACAATCCCTACTACAGCATATGTAATCTTATTTCCATTCTTTATATCAATCTCCACTTGCCTGATGTCTCAAGTAAAAAGAGAAAATTTATATCGGTTCTTCATTTGTCCATTCTTCAGATGTAGCAAAATACATGCACATGTTTATCACTCAATTTCCTTACTTTTCAAAACTGACTGGGTCAAAATCAATTGCCTTCTTATATTCCAACAATGAATAAATGAATATTGAGGTTAAAATTAAAATTTTATAATAACATCATTATGACAGGGATAAATCTGACAAAATGCACAATTTGTACTCTGAATATTACATAATACTGATAAGATTAATACAAAATATTTAAGCAAATGTAGAAATAGTCCAATCTCATGGATTGGAAGGGTGGATACTTTTAAGATGTCAATTATTGTATATTTATCTAAGTCTTTTTTACACAATCTCCAATCCATATCTCATTATTATTTTTTGTAGAAATTGACAAGTGGATTCTAAAATTAATGTAGGACATTAAAGGACTTAGAAAGCCAAATTAACTCAGAAAATAAGGAGCAATGTTAGAGGACTCATACGATTTATTTCAAGACTTAATATAAAGAAAAGTTGATATAAAGATACTTAAATAAATGGAACATCAATGCATCCAGAAGTAAACCTATAGGTATCTGGTCAATAGGTTTTTGATAAATGTGCTAAGTGAAGTTAATGGAGAAAGGACAGTATTTGCAATAAATAGTGCCAAAACATTGGAGCATCCATATGCCAACAACAACAACAAAATGGAGCCATCAAATTGTATTCTGGGCACTCAAAATTTATCATAGCTATAAATATAAAACCTTAAGATATAAGATACCTAAAAGAAAACATAGCAGGTAACTGTGATCTTGGGATAAGCAAAATACTCATGGGTAGGAAATAAATGTTAAAAACCACAAAAATGGATAAATTATATTTAATCAATATTAAAAATAGTTCTATTTTTTGAAAGACTGTTAATAAAATGACGAGAGGTACCAAAAACTTAAAATATTTTCAAAACATAACTGATATGAATCTTTTATCAAGAATGTGTATGTAGGGGGGTGCCTGGGTGGCTCAGTGGGTTAAGCCTCTACCTTCAGCTCAGGTCACGATCCCAGGGTCCTGGGATCAAGCCCCGCACTGGGCTCTCTGCTCAGCAGGGAGCCTGCCTCCCCCTCTCTCTCTGTCTGCCTCTCTGCCTATCTGTGATTTCTCTATCAAATAAACAAATAAAAACAAAAAAAGAATATGTGTGTCTATATACATATATATGTTTTAATAACAATAACAGTATGTACTATGAGTTTTAGTAACAATAAAACAAGAAGCACAATTTTTTAAAGCAGGAATATTGATACTAAAGAAGAGCTGGCAAACGAGCCCATGAAAATATGTTCCACACCACTGTCATCAGACAGATGTGAATTAAAACCACGATGAGATACCACTATCCATCTACTAGAATAATTTTTAAAGTTAAAAACATTCTGTCAATATAAAATGCTAGGAAAGATGGCCTTTAAACAGGTGATTAAATTAAAATGAGACCAATGAAGTAGGGCCCTTATCTACTCTGACTGGTGTCCTTTTAAGAAG
The DNA here is from genome assembly GCF_009829155.1 of Mustela erminea. NCBI lineage: Eukaryota > Metazoa > Chordata > Mammalia > Carnivora > Mustelidae > Mustela > Mustela erminea. Next base: position 23,915,693 of record NC_045618.1, on the reverse strand, counting down.
AAGATAAAAAAAGGGACAGGCAAAGAAATATCAGGGATGCTGACACAGAGAGACCACATGAGAATACATTAAGAAGGCAGTCATCTGCAGGCCAAAAGAAAGTCCTTAGAAGAAACCAACATTTCAGTACCTTGATATTGGACTTCTATTCTCCACAACAGTGAGAAAATAAATTTCTTTGCTTTAAGCCATCCAGTCTGTCATTTGTTGTGGAAGATCTAGCAAACTAATGCATTGTTCTAATAACTAACTCAGTCATTATCTTACTTTAGAAACTGACTCCTTGACCAGCTGATTTTGAAAATTTAGTTATTAAGGATGAATATTTCTGTCTGAGCTATAAACTCCAGTCTTCATACATGAATCAATGTATTTCATCCATGTATTAATTCAACATCTAAGAGTTTTCACCAGGGAGGTCAGAGGAAATACCTTGGGGGTTATATAAGTGAAAGGTCAAATAGAATTCTCTGATGTCAAAAGGCTTACATTCTAGTTCTTGTGTTCCAGGTGCTAAATATAAAAGTCATAAATTCGATGGTCTCATCTACTATTAACAGGATAAATGGAAATAAGCTTTCAAGAAGCATCCCTGTGACTTCCTAACATCACAGAGGAGTCAATAACGAGGTACCACCCCCATTATACATGCTTTCGTTTTCATTATCTTTTGAGTTTATCCTGTTATTCATCTATAAGAATCCCCAGGTTCTGTTGTTGCTTTTGTTTTCATGTAACTGCTAACTTGCTTCGCCAAATTGAACCACTGAACCACTGAACCACTGAACCTAAGCTCTTCATAGCTGATATCAATAGGTGACAATATTATTTAAAAAAAAGGGGCTCCTGGGTGGTTCAGTGGGCTAAAGCCTCTGCCTTCGTCTCAGGTCATGATCCCAGGGTCCTGGGATTGAGCCCTGCATCGGGCTCTCTGCTTGTCAGGGAGCCTACTTCCTCTCCTCTCTCTGCCTGCCTCTCTGCCTACTTGTGATCTATGTCTTCCAAATAAATAAATAAAAAATCTTTAAAAATAATCAAATGTTAAAGTATGTAATTGTGGTATAATACACACAATATAATCTTTACCATATTACTGGTCAGTGTACAGCTCAGTACAATTAAGTACGTTCACACTGATGATCTCTAAAACTCCTTTTGTCTTGTGAAAATGAAACTCTATGCCCATTAAACAACAACCCCCAATTATCCCTCCCCCCATCTACTAGAAACTACCATCCTACCTTCTTTATAAATCTATGAATTTTACTACTCTAGGTACCTTTAGTAAGTAGATTCTTTCCACATTTATCTTTTTGTGATGAGGTTATTTCACTTAGCCTAATGTCCTCAAGGCTCATTCGTTTTGCAGCACATTTCAGAATTTCCTTCTTTTGAAGGCTGACTAATATCCCATTGTATGTATATATTACATTTGTTTATCTATTTATCTGTTGATTGAAAGTTTTGTTGCTCCCATTGGTTGTTGTGAGTAATGCCACAATGAACATTAGTGTATAAAAATTTCTTCAAGACTCTGTTTTCAGTTTTTTTAAGGTACATACCCAAAAATGGAACTGTGGGATAATATGATAATTCTATTTTGAATTTTTTGAGGACTCACCATACTCTTTTCCATAGCAGTTGTACCATTTTTACATTTCCATACATAGTGAATAAGGATTCTAATTTTTCCATATCCTCATGAACACTTGATATTTTCTGTTTTGATTTTATTTTTAGAAGCCATCCTAGTAGGTGTAAGGTGGTATTTCATCAGGGTTTTGATTGGCATTTCCCTGATGATTACTGATGTTGAGTATTTTTCCATGTACTTGCTGGCCCTTTGCGTATGATTTTTGGAGAACTATCTCTTGCAAATATTTGCTCCTATTCCATAGGTTGCCTTGTCAGTCTATTGATTGTGTCTTTGGATGCACAGGAATTGTTAATATTTATATACTCCAATTTGTCTGTATTTATTTTGTTACTTGTGTTTTTAGTTCAGATCCAAGAAATCACTGCCAAATCCAGTATTTAAGCTGTCCCAATATGTTTTCTTCAAAGACTTCTATAGTTTCCAGATCTTACTTTTAGGTCTTTGATCCATTTTGAGTTGTTTTTGTATATGGTATAAAGCAAAGTTCCCACTTTTTATTTTGCATGTGGATATCCCATTTTTCTAACGCCATTTGCTGAAGATCGTCCTTCCCCCATTAAATGATCTTGGAACTCTTGTCAAAATAATTTGACCATACATAAATGGTTTAAATCTGAGTTCTCTCTTTTGCTCCATTGTTCTACATGACTGTCTGTATGCTAGAACCACACTGTTTTAATTATTGCACTTTTTAATAAGTTTTGAAATCAGAAACTATGAGACCTTCAACTTTGTCCTTTTTCAGGATTTTTTTGCACTATTTAGAATCTATTGAGACTCCATATGAAATTTAGGATGCAATGTTGTTTTTGATACTTATAAAATTATCTTCTTGATTAAACTCTAGTTATCTCTAAGCCTTCTCAACTGGTCCTAAACCTTGGCCAAAAAAACTGTAGACTCTCAGTATAAATGATTCTGTCCATCCCCTTACACGTACATTAAAAAAACATTAAATTCTATCAGAGTTTCTAACAGCTCACTCCCTAGGGTGATTTAAAGTTGCCAAAATAATTTACTGTTTTCTCTAACCAACACTTGATGATAGGTCCCTGATCCTTTTATTAAACATTTACTAAAAATACTTACAATCGTGAGTTCTCACTGTGTCCCTCTGAGATACATACATGTGTCTCTTTCAATTCAGAGGCATCTTTCTCAAGAACATAAACCTACTACTTTGAAATGAAATTAGGAAAGATAGAACCTCTTGCAGTCCCTGTGGGGGGATAGAATCTTAACTTTAATAGTTGTCAGCTAACAGACACAGCTGGCATAATCACATTTACACTCACTAACCCTTTGTCATTTTTCACTTCCTTGACTCCACTAAACCACCACTCACCTCCATTCCTTTTCCCTCATTATCTCTTTAAAATGCTTACTCTTTTCTGTACAAATAAATGTTGGACCATCTTTCCTATTGCAATAGTATATTATTGATTAAAATCTGTCCTTACTACTTTATGTAGTGTCCAGTTTTGTTTATATATATTCAACAATAGCATTATATTGCATTTTTTAGAGGGAGCAGAACACTCGGATCTCATATTTCACTTAAAAATCTTAGTATTTCAGTAAATACCACATGATAGTTTATTTACTATTATAGCCTATAACTTGAGGCCCTTCCCCATATAGGGGTTATTCTGAGAGTAGTTGTGTCATCAACCCAAAGAGGAGATACCAAGGCCACTTTTCAACACGGTGTTCAAAGAAAGGGCTACTTGAAGATAAGAGAATGAAATTAATAGCCTTGGAGTAATAGCCTCAGAGGAAGGCAAACAAAACATTTAAAATTCAAGATTTTTTGCTACTTACCTGCTGTTGGAAGTGGGTTTTCATATTGAGGAGTAGTATTTGTCAAATCTGGTTGCCTGTGCTGAATTCCCAATTCTGCCATTTTCTGCATGGTTTTGGTTCAGTTTCTTAGCCTGTATATTCCTCTGATTTCTGATCTGTAAAATAGCAATAAGAGTTCTGATAAGATATTTTAAAACTTAGAGGTGATAATATATTTGGATATTAAAACTATGATTAATATATACTGGTATCTGTATTGTCAAACATGATTTTAGAAACTCTTTATCAATGTTCCCACTGCTGGACAGCCAGATATGAATACTGGGTATTAAAGTAGCTTCTGTCTCCTGAAAGTAAATGCAAACCACACTTTGGCAGTCAGTTTTATAAGCGGGAATCACAAATCAAATTCCCTGTGTCTGCATTCCCTTCTGACTGTACATCTAGAATCAAGCAGTAAGTTCTAGCCACTTTGAAGGTTGGTAAAGAACACACATCCTTTGTTCTGTATGGCTTTTTCTTTCTGCACAGCTCCTCACCAATTCAATAAACATCTCTTCTCAAAAAATAATAATAACAAGTATTTTTGAGAATAATTATATATTAGTTACTGTTATTAACATATTCAATTCACACATATCTCTACGAGGTGATCATTGCTGTTATTACCATGGAACATATAACAAAATTAGGTATTTAATAACTTGTTGGCAGTCTTTGATCTAATAAGTGATAAGAACAGGAATGCCTCAGTCAATTCCCCAGATTTGTTAGCAGTTTTTTACAACCAGGCACATCTTAGGATAATACAAAACTGAAAATAGTATATCATCTGGGATACTACATTCTGCCTTCAGTGGTCTAAAACACTCCTCAGATGCGGAAGAGGAAAGTAGGACAGTCACTGCATATTGGTTCACTCAAGATCTAGCTCACTACATGTTATCAAACCATCCTTCAAGTCTAGTGATAAGAAAAGATGACACCATGACAGTTACTATGCAGATAGTGTTGCTATGTGCATCATTACTCCACTGAGATATGGGTCACAAAACTATGGGAACTATGATAAAAAAAGTCAAAGACACAAGGAAAAGTCATGTAAACTTGGCCCTCCATGCTTTAATCCTCCTGACTGCAAAAAGATAGAGGTCTTTACATGTCATAGCTAATTTGTGACAAGCCCGAGGATGAAGAGTTTTATATTAGAGAAAAAGGAAATGATGTGTATAAGTAGGCTGAACTACCATTATGACCCTAATCTGCCTTTCCTAGGATTTCTTGTTATGTGTGGCCATCAAACTTACAATAATTATTATGAAATAATTCCAGTAAAGTTTTCTTTTTACAAGGTCAAAACAAAATTATCATCAAAATACAGAGTAACCAGTAAGGTTTATTACCTCTATTTATTTCTCCCCAAATCCTCCAGTTTCCCTTAAATTTGGGAACCATCCCTGCCTTTTGCTACATAAACACCACATTCTATGTAGTTTGTGTGAAACAGTGGATTGTTCTCCACATGCAGGAAAAATTAAGTTTAATGGAGTGAAGATGAGACACAATTTTTGGACTGAGATAAGGCTTTTAAATTCTCTGTATAGAGTACTGATGTCTAGTATTGGCATCTTGGTTGCAGATATACATTTTGGAGCAAAATATCTGTAAGATATCATGATTTTGCTCTACTTTTTTATCACATCTCATAAATCTAGAACAAATGTCCCGCTCTCCACTGCCAAGAATAGTTCTAGACATTTAAATCAATAATTTTATTACTTGCATAGCAGACATATTGAGTCTCAGAGATGTGCCCTGTGAGGAGGCTTCCTTCATAAGAGAATCTGTTCCTTTCAACATCTGTGCTTTCCACATTTCAGGCATTAAATAAATCTTAGCCTCCTTGTTGGACCCCTGCATTGTTTCTACCCTCTTCTTGCTTTTGTATCTCTTAGTGGTTTGGGGTGAGGAATTCCCTATTCAATCCAGGTCAAGGAATCCCATCTGCACTCTCCAGGACACTCATCAGTCTATTCACAAACAATGTCACAGATGTGTCAAAGACTTCAGCTTGAAACAATGAACACTAATGGATCAGCTAAATAATAGAAAGGTGGATAAATAATTGATAAAGTCAACAAAATGATAATTTTACATAATCACAAACATGAATATTTTAATATGTTAATTGATAAGATATTACAATCCCATCCATAAAAGATCATATTACAAAAGTATGTGCTTCCTGGAACAGATGTACCTACACACATTTTGAGCAGCATTTTTATTTCATTGAAAACAATTTTACTGTCCTCTCATCAAAGAGTAAGAAAAGAATACATATCTATATTATGGACCAGGAATATAAATAAACATCATACAGACATTTTAAAAAGATGATATGTAAGTAATCACAGGCTCCAACTAAGGTCTACAGCTTTTGGATAAGGAGGAAAAAAACCAATATTACAAAATTCATACTTGCCCAGTAAAGAAGTGTCTGGTTTCTGCATTCAGAGTTGGAATCTTAGTATTCTGTGTACACAAATAAATGCCTTTGTGAATCTTTCACAATTAGAACAAATTAAGCCATATGCTAAAATATTCACAGCATTTTTTTACAGCATGAGACTCATAAAATTTCTGACAAACACTCATATAGTGAAAATATCACATCTGTTTTTCCATAAAAAAATCAATTCAGTAAAGAGTAATGCTTGAAAATAGTAAAATAATTGAAAAAATGATTTCAAAATTATTGAAAAATGATTATGGTTGCATTTTAAAAACAAGAATGAAAATTATACATAATGCAAAAGTATGAAGCTGTTGTATATGATGTTTATGTGATTTTTAAGAGAATTTACACGTCTTAAGAATATTTACATGACAAAATGCAAGAACAAATATCACAAAACAAGGCCTAAAGCAACAACGCACAGCAAGCAGTATGATTTCTGAACAAATTCAGAGGGAGAACAAGGAACAGCTAGCCTCGCCTGCACAGCAGACCCTGCAGAGAAGTCTTCAGATCAGCGTCGCCTGCTGGGGCCCAGCCCTTGCTGGGCGAAGTAAGGAGATGGACTGCTTCTACTCTGTCACCTGCGCTTGCGCAGGAGCTCTCGGGGACGGTACTCCTGGGGCTCCTGCCACCGCTGGCTGTTGCTGGCGCGTAGAGTGGAAAGTCCTGTAGGCTGAAAAAAGCAAAAGCAGGGCGGGGCGGAGAAGAGGCGTGCCACTGAACAAATTCAGAGGTTGTACTAAAACATGAAAGCGGGAATGGTGTTGGGTAGACTTCCTAGGATTTACAAGGAATCTAGAGACACTATAGTCAAGAGCAATACATAATCTACTATCACATCCTGCCTGGGGGGGAAAAATCTGTAAATGTTTTGGGGAACAGTTGGAGAAATTTTCATATGGAACAGAATCATGACCTAAGGAACTATACCCTTAATTTTTGATGGGACGACTTAGGTATTGTGGTTATAGAAGAACTTATTTTGTAAAAATGCAGGCAGAAATTTCATGGTGCTTTATAGTCTTTAAAATTGTCTGCTTCACACTTAGGTATGTGATACATTTACTATAGAAATATGCTACTAATTTTGGATCGAGGTGGTTGAATCTAGGTGTTCATTTTGCTATTCCTTTTATTTTTCTAAAAAAATCAAATTTCATTATACATTTAAACTTTCTAAATTCAAGAAAGAAGTTATGTGCCAAATCATATACTAAAATCATAGATACTAGAATTAAAATGATAAAGGTATCAGAGTACCATGTATTGAATACCAATTTAATTCTCTTAAATATGTACCAACTTTCTAGAAAATAATTTTGAAACAGATCCCTTCTCTGCACAGTCGCGAACTAGGTTTATCCTCACTAGTCTGAGACTGCTCTTGGCTCCAGAGTGTGGACACCAGATGGCGTAGTGAGATGCCAGATCAGAACGTTTTTTAAATCAATGCATCCCATATACACAGTTAAAGGGAGTGAGGGGAAAGAGCCTGCACTCAGGTATGGTGTGGAATAGAAACAGAAAGGTGAACAGGAGCACTCAGGGTCCTTGCCATTAGGGAAGCATGTGAGATCTCTCTTCTGCCTGCACCCTTGCTCCTTCCTAAGACTAGATCCCCACTTGGCAATTTCCAGGGACATGTTCAGTGGACAGGAACCATCCTCACTTGTTCTTTCTCACAGGAAAACCTATGGGCTGCAGGTAACACTTCAAGGAACAAGATTTGTACATTGAAAATTCCTCAACACAGCATGCATTCCTCTGTAGGCTGCCCAGCATCACTTCTTGTTTTTCCTCTCTCACTTGCCTAGTCCTACCATGCTCTGTTCTTCATGTTCCTGACATCCTTACAGATTATGGTTCTCAGAGGCCCTTTAAATCCATTGGTCTCTTCCCATTCCCTTGCTTATGGTGAGGACATGTTGGTACAAAAAAAATAGAGGTAAGAATTTCTCCTTTTTCTTTTTGTAAACAATACAAAAAAGATGAGAGTGCAATGATGTTGTTAAATACTAAAAAGGAAAAATGTCAATCTTCTATTCAGTATAAAGCAAATTTTTTCAAAAACAAAGGAAAATAAAGAATTTTTCATGTATGTTTAAGCTGAAATAATTCATCACTAATAGACCCTCATTACAGGAATTGTTAAATTTCCAGCAGAAGGAACAAAATAGACGGTGGGAATGTATATCTACACCAAGGAATGAAGAGCATAGGAAATTATAAGCACATGAGTAAACATATAATATATATTTTCTTATTTAAATATAAGTATATAATTTACAGTTTAGACAAAATAATCATAACATAATGTGGGGTTATTTGTGCAAAAGTAAAATGTGTTACAATAAGTTCCTACATCTTGGAAATTGAGAAATGGAATTATAGTATTTTAAGGCTTTTATACATTATGTGAAGTGGTATAACATCATTGGAAGATAAACTTTGAAGTTAAATGTGTTTACCATACTAAATCAACCACAATAATATTTTAAAAGTTACAGATGAATAGTCAATAAAGAAGACAAAGTGGAATCCTTAGATATACAATATTATTGCAAACAAGGCAGATAAGAACAAGTGATCAAAGAATACATATGGCAAATAGAAAAAAATGATCCATTTTAACTTAAATATATTAATAATAATTTCAAATATAAAGGTTGTAAATCCATAAACTCAAAGACACATTGTGAGGTTTTACATAAACACAAGAGCCAGCTATAAGGTGCCTGAAGAAATGTATTTCAAATATAAAAGTATAAGTAGGGAAAAACTAAAAGTACAGACAAATATACACTATTCTAACAAAAATCAAAAGATATTTTTAATGGCAAAAAATATCAGGAAGAATATAGAATATTCTTAAAAATATTTTATTTACTCATTTTACAGAGAGATGGTACATAAGCAGGGGGAGTAACAGGCAGAGAGAGATAGAGAAGCAGGCTGCCTGCTGAGCAGGGTGCCTGGCACCCTGTGATCATGACCTGAGCCCAAGGCGGAAGCTTAAACAACTGAGCCACCCAGATGCCCTGAATATTTGAACAATACTATCAATTAAATTAATCATTTATAGATTTATTTGCTTTACTCAATAATAACATAGTACATATTCCTCTCAAGTAGAGTTTGTATGCCTTGATGCTTTTAAATTTATTTATTTATTTATTTAGTTAGTTATCTATTTTTGGTCCCAGAATATGACCTATTGTGGTAAGTGTTCCATGTTCACTTGCGAGGATAGGTCATATTCTGGGACAAAAACAAAAACAAAACAAAAACTAAATAAATTTAAAAGAATCAAAGCACACAAACTCTAACACTCATTCTTGATCAAATCTATCATAAAAGTAGAGCTCAAACTACAAAGAGAGTAATTTTCTCAATCTGATAAAAAACATTTACAAAACCTATGGCTGATATCAAATATAATGGTAAAAGACTGAAATGAGCCAAAGATGTCCCACTCTCAGCCTCTTTTAGAAAACTACTAGATGTTTTAGCTTTGGAAATCAAGCAAAAAGTAACAAAATGAAAGTCATGGTGGTAGAAAAAAGGAAGTAAATTATTTTGTAGATAATATGTAGGCAATCTCAAAGAATCTACCAAGGAATTCCTAGAGTTTAGAAGTGAATTTAGAGAGTTATCCTGTATAATGTTAACACAGTGAATAGATCATTGGAAATTCGAATTGAAAACTCAATACCATAAACAATAATCAGATATTAGAAAAAAACCTTGGATATAAGTCTAAACATATGTGGGATCTTTAGCTGAAAATTACAGAATACTAATAAAAAAATCAAACAAGACCAAAATAAGTGGAAAGGTATACCTTATTCATATAATGAAATATTCAACACAGAAAAGATGCCAATACTTCCAAGTTGGTATATAGATGTAAAAAAAATCCCTATGCATGTCCCAGCAAGCTTTTGGGTAAACATTAGCAAGCATAATTTAATTGTTATTGAAAAGGCAAAGTAAGTAAAATAGCTAAAATAGTTTTGAAAAAGAACAATAAAATTGGAGGAATCACAAAATTAAATTACAATTAGTTAACATACAGTGTAATATTAGGTTCAGGTGTATAATATTGTGATCAACAATTCTTTATAATACCTGGTGCTCATCACAGTAAGTTCACTCCTTATTCCCTATTACCCATTTATCCCATTTCCTCCACAGACCTCCCTCAGGTACCTATCAGTTTTTCCACTAAGAATCTGTTTCTTGTTTTGCCTCTCTTTCTAGCTCCATCCATTTCATTGTAAATGACAAGATTTTAATCATTTTTTTAAATGGCTAAGGAATATCCCATTGTATATATACACAGTACTTCTTAATCCGTTCCTCCGTTGACAGACACTTAGGTTGTTTCTATAATTTGGCTATTGTAAACAATACTGCTATAAACATTGGGGTGAATATATCACTTTGAACTAGTACTTCTGTATTCTTTGTGCAAATACCTACTAATGCTATTCCTGGATCATAGGGTAGTTTATTTTTAACTTTTTTGGAAAATTCCATACTGTTTTCCAGAGTGGCTGCACCAGTTTTCATATACGCCAAGAGTGCATCCTCACCAAAACCTGTAGTTTCCTGTATTGTTGATTTCAGCCATTCTGACAGCCATTCTGGTATGACTTGATATTTAATAAGTAGTTTTGATTTGTATTTTCCCAATGATAAGTTATGTTGACCATCTTTTCATGAATCTGTTGGCCATATGTATGTCTTCTTTGGAAAAGTGTCTATTTATGGCATCTGCCTATTTCTTAATTGTATTATTCATTTTTAGGGTGTTGAATTTTGTAGGTTCATTATGTATTTTGGATACTAACCCTTTATTGGTAGGTCATTTGCAAATATCTTCTCCCATTCCACAGGTTTCCTTTCAGTTTTGTTGACTGTCTAGTTAGCTGGACAGAAGCTTTTTATTTTGATGGAGTCCCGTTTTTTTTTTCTTTTGTTTCCCTTGCATGAAGAGACATATCTAGAAAAACGTTGCTATGACCAATTGTCAAAGAGGTTACTTCCTGTGTTTTCCTCTAGGATTTTAATGGTTTCATGTCTCACATTTAGTCTGTAATCCATTTTGAGTTTATTTTTCACAGAACATCATTTTAGGACTTAGTTTAGAGCTACAGTAATCAAGAACACTGTGATATTGGTGAAAGAATAGAAATATATATCAGTGGAACTGAATTAAGTTAATAAATGCAATAATAACCAAAATATTTTTAAGCAAAACATTTTTGACAAAGTTTATAAAGGAATACAGTGGAGATCTAATTTTTAAAGCAGATGGTTTTCTATATCCAACACGCACACACACACACAAACACACACAGGCACAGTGTTACTCAATTCATACCGTGCATTATGCAAAATGAAACTCAAATGGACTGTTTTTCTAAATTTAAAATGTAAAAGTATAAAACTTTCCAAAGAGGAGAATGTTTGTGGACCTTTGTTTAGAATAAGAGAAATTTGATGTGGCACCAAAAGCACAGTCTATAAAAGAAAAAAAATGGGTATGGCTGGGTGGCTCAGTCAGCTAAGCCTTCAACTCAGGTCATGATCTCAGGGGCCTGGGATCAAGCCCTACATCAGGCTCCCTATTCAGTGTGGAGTCTGTTTCTCCTTCTCCCCTCCACTCTTGTTCTCCCTCTCTCCCTCTTTCAAGTAAAATAAATAATTTATTTTTTAGTTTAACTTTTTTTTTTCAGTGTTCCAAGATTCATTGTTTATGCACCACACCCAGTGCTCCATGCAATACGTGCCCTCCTTAATACCCACCACCAGACTCACCCATCCCATCACCCCTCTCCCTTCCAAAACCCTCAGTTTGTTACTCAAAGTCAATCTTTTATGGTTCATCTTCCCCTCTGATTTCCCCTGTCCTTTTTAAATTCACTTTTCCTTTCTTTCTCCTGTCTTCCATATTATTCCTTATTCCCCACAAGTAACTGAAACCATATGATAATTGGCTTTCTCTTCTTGACTTACTTCACTCAGCTTAATCTCTGATTCCTCAAAAAATTAGAAATAGTGCTACCCTATGATCCTGCAATTGCACTACTGGGTATTTGTCCCAAGGATACAGATGTAGTGAAAAGAGGGGCCATGTGTATCCCAATGTTCATATCAGCAATGCCGATAATCACCAAACTGTGGAAAGAGCCAAGATGCCTTTCAACAGACAAATAGATAAAGAAGATATGGTCCATACATACAATGGGATATTATTCAGCCATCAGAAAGGATGAATACCCAACTTTTATATAAACATGGACAGGACTGGAGGAGATTATGCTGAGTTAAATAAAATCTTTTAAAAAAGGGAAAAAATGACATATTGGACTTCTTCAGAATAAATAATTTTTGCTCTGTGAAAGACACTGTTACGAGATTGAAAAGTCAAGGTACAGAATGGGTGAAAATATTCACAAAGGTATGTGTGATAAAAGATAGGAAGGAAAAAAGGAACTCGCTAAATCAAATAGTAAGAAAAAACTTTAAAAAATCCAATCAAATAATGGGAAAGTCAGTGTACACCAGATAGTATACCAAAGAGAAGAGAAGTTAAGTACATGAAAGATATTCAACATCCTTAGCTATTAGGGACAATTTGAATTAAAGTCACCATGGGATACTACTATACATACTAAAATTCCTAAAATATATATATTTTTAAAAATGACAGTAACAACACCATACACAAAAATAAAATCAAAATAGATTAAACACCTCAGTGTGGGACCTGAAACCATAAACATCCTAGAGGAAAATACAGGCCATAATTTGTTTTACATCAGCTGTAGCAATATTTTTTAAATAATATCTCTTCTCAGGCAAGACAAAGAAAAGGAAAAATGAATTATTGGGACTACATCAAAAATAATTAAAAAAAAAACCCTTTTGCATAGCAAAGGAAACCATCAAAGTAAAGTAAAAGGGAAACTATTGAATGGTAGGATATATTTGCAAATGATATATCTGATAAGATATTAATCTCCAAAATTATATAAAAGCTTAACACTAAAATAAAACAATCTGATTAAAAAATAGGCAGAGTATGCTGAGTGAAATAAGTCAAGCAGAGAGAGTCAGTTATCGTATGGTTTTGCTTATTTGTGGAGCACAAGAAATAACATGGAGGACATGGGGAGATGGAGAGGAGAAGGGAGTTGGGGGAAATTGGAGGGGGAGATGAACCATGAGAGACTATGGACTCTGAAAAACAATCTGAGGGCTTTGGAGGGCGGAGGGTGGAAGGTTGGGTGAGCCTGGTGGTGGGTATTATGGAGGGCATGTATTGCATGGAGCACCGGGTGTGATACATAAACAATGAATTCTGGAACACTGAAAAGAAATTTAAAAAATGTATTTTTTTTAAATGGGCAGAGTAATATAGAATTGTTCAATCATGGTATTACACACCTGAAATTAATTTAAGACTTATTGTTGATTACACTTAAACAAAAATATATGGACAGAGGTTCTGAGTAGATGTTCTCCCAGAGATGACATACATTTGGCCAACAGACACATCAACATATGCCCAACATCACTAATCATCAGGGAAATGCAAATCAAAAACACAATGAGATATTATCTTACACCTGTCAGAATGGCAGAATCAAAAATAAAAGGCACAACAAGTGTTGGCACAGATGAGGAAAAGGAATACTTGTGCATTGTTGGTGGTAATACAAACTGGAGCATCCACTGTGGAAAATACTTTCAAGTTTCCTCAAAAAATTAAAAATAGAAATACCATATGAGGTATTAATTCTACTACCAGGGATTTACTCCACCTCAAAAAAACTAAAGAAAAAAAAGATGTATGTACCTCTATTATTGCAGCACAATTTACAATAGCCAAGGTATGGAAACAACCTAAGTATCCATCAATAAATAAATGGATAAATATAAATATTATATATATGAATATAATGGAATTTATTTTATATACTTAGACATAAAAAGAATGAGATCTTGCCATTGTGACCTCAAGGATGGACCTAAAGGGTATTTTGCTAAGTGAAATAAGTCAGACAAAGACAAATACCATATGACTTCACTCATGTAGAATCTACAAAACAAAACAAAGAAAAAACAAACAAAAAGCAGAACCTGATCTATAAATACAAAAAATACACTGATGTTTGCCAGATGGAAGTGGGTGGAGGGATGGACAAAGTGAGTGAGGTGGAGTGGGAGACAGAGGCTTCAAGTTATGGAATCAATAAGTCATGAGAATAAAAGATACAGCATAGGGAATATAGTCAGTAATACTGTAATGGCATTGTGTGGTGACAGAAGATAGCTACACTTGTGGTGAGCATAAAATATAGAGAAGTTGAATTACTATGTTGTACACCTTAACTAATTAACATTGTGTGTCAACTATGCTCAAATAAAAAATAACAAATGAGACAGTACCGAGTGGTATTAGGAATACAGCTACTACAGTAAACAGTTCTGCAGTTTCTAATAAGGTTAAAAATGTACTTATTATATGCTTCAGCAATGTCAGTAATGGAAATGTACCCTGGAGAAATGAAAACTAATGTTCACACAAAAACATGTACATGATTGTTCATAGCAGCTTCTTCATAATTTCTAAAAACAGGAAATAATCTAAATATTTTTCCATGGGTGAAGGGATAATCCAACAAGAGCACACCCATACAATGGAATACTATTCATCAATATAAATGAATATCCTGTTGATATGTGCATAGCTTGGATGGACTTCAAAGCATTAGTCTGAGTGAAAACATGCCAATCTCAAAAGACTACTTTCTGTAGTATTTAAATTTATATATTATTGAAATTATAAAATTGTAGGTATGGAAAAGATATCAGGGGAGGAGAGGGATTAAGGATGGGAGAGGGTCCTACAATCACCAAAAATTATGCAAAAGTAATTTGGAGGGTGATGGAAAAGTTATGTATTCTGAATGTGATGGCTGTTACACAAATATATCTGTATGATAAAATTCCAACAGACGTATATACAAAAAAAGAGTACATATAAAAATGGGTGAAATCTAGGGTGCCTGGCTGACTCAGTACAGCATGTGACTCTTGATCTCAAGATTGGCAAGTTTGAGCCTCATGTTGGGTGTGGAGATTACTCAAAAATAAGGTCTTCTAGATTATGCTGAGTGAAATAAGTCAAGCAGAGAGAGTCAATTATCATATGGTTTCACTTATTTGTGGAGCATAACAAATAGCATGGTGGACATGGGGAGTTAGGAGAAGGGAGTTGGAGGAAATTGGAAAGGGAGGTGAACCATGAGAGACTATGGACTCTGAAAAACAATCTGAGGGTTTTTAAGTGGTGGGTATTAGAGAGGGCACGGATTGCATGGAGCACTGGGTGTGGTACAAAAACAAAGAATACTGTTATGCTGAAAATAAATAAAAAATAAATTTAAAAAATGAGTAAAATCCAAAAAAATTAAAATTTAATTTAAAAAATGCTGAAACCCAAAAAAGCTGTGTAGTTTAGATAATACCAAGGTCAATTTTTGGTTTTGATAACCGTATTATAACTTTACAATGTTTTCATTGGTGGACCTGAAAAAAAGATACATGAGAACCCTGTGTTTATGATCTATCATGTGTATCATGCTTAAATGTATCTTACATTTCTGTTTTGCTTACCAGGTTCCCAGCAAGAGCCAACATGTTTTGCATGCTTTTTAATTCTTTAATACACTGGGTATTACACACAACTAATGAATCATTGAACACCACATCAAAAACTAATGGTGTACTGTATGGTGGCTAACTTAATAAAAAATAAAAGTAAATTTAAAAGAGAAAAAAAAAACTTTAGTACTTTCCCTTAAGTGAACTGAACTTATACTTTGAGCAGGATAAATCTTTTTAAAATTTTTTATTTATTTATTGAGAGAGAGAAAGAGCCAAAGAGAGAACACAAGTGGAGGGGAGGGACAGATGCTCAGTAGACTTCCCACTGAGCAGGGAGCCCAATGTGGACTTGATCCTCTGGGATGGTGACCTGAGCCAAAGGCAAGAGGCTTAACTGACTGAGCTTCCCAGGTGCCCCAGGATAAAGGTTTTGACTGTGAGATACCAATTAGCAACATAGCCTTTGATACCAAAGTTTGCATTTTTAGTCTGGCAAAACTGAAGCTTATATTACTCTTGGGAATTTTGCTCATCCCAGTGAGTCATTGGGACTCATTTTGTAGGCTGCCACTTATGAATACGTTTAAGCATTTTTTTTTTTCATACAGTAACTACTGAGATGTGTCTGTTCAACCATGGCCAGGGCCAAGTTAGAGATAAAGCAATACTTCTGTATAGTATCCCCAAAATGGAATGTTACAGGAAGGAAAACGATGCAATAAGAAATAGAGAGTAACAAGGCACACTAATAATTTATATAAAATTTGTCAGGATGTCACTGTTGAATATTTAAATTGAGTTTGGTTTTATTTATTGTTTGGGCCAATATCATAGTTCCTCTGCAAAAAGCATGATCTTAAGTAAAATGCTTTGTCTTAGTATTGCTTCTCTAAGTTGATTTTTTTGAATGCTTACATATTTCTTGTTTTTATCTTTAAGATATGAGGTTTAAGTGCATGTAACTATTAAGATAGTGGCTAAATAATTGTTAAATTAAGTCTGTATTTACATAGTGGTCCAAATCAGTTTTCATGAAATATGTCATGCAACATGTAATTGTCAAAGCTCTTATTCGACATAGATTCATTCCATGAGAAAACTCTAAGCCCTTGTGCTAAACCCACAACTCAAAGAGCAGGTATGTAAGTGGAACAAGTGTCTTTCACACGGGACAAGTGATCCATATACAGGCTATCTGAAGAGGTGCAACAGTTATGCCTACTGATTTTCTTATCTCTTTTTTCGTAATTGGAGTCGTATGAAGGCCTTGATATCGAAGATGGTGGAAAAGAAAACTAGAAGGAGGCCAAGGCTGTCAGGGCATTCCCGAGCTTCTATAATATTCCTTGTTTGCTTACAGTGACTTGACTTTTTGATGCAATAAAAAAAAGTCCTCATTGCATATAGAAGAAACTAGAGTTTTTCTTTAATACTATAATTTTTTTCTTCTCTACCCTTTATTTTTTTATTGTTATGTTAGTCATCATACAATATGTCATTAGTTTTTGATGTAGTGTTTCAAGATTCATTGTTTACATATACCACTCAGTGCTCCATGCAGTAAGACCTCAATATGAGACAGGAATCCATCAAAATCCTAGAGAACATAGGCAATAACCTCTTCAACATCAGCCACAACTTCTTTCAAGACATGTCTCCAAAGACAAAGGGAATGATACTAGAATTCTTAAAATATGGTGAGTTAATTTGCATATCTGGGCAGTACTTATACCAAACTCCTACACAAAGGCCTTCAGAGTATCTTGCCCAGTGGTTGTCATAGCACCTTTGTACTTTGCTTTCTCTCTGCTCTCTTTTATGGTTTATTGTCCCTTTTTGTTTGGTTCACAAATCATGTCATTCCAAAAAACTTCACCGAAGCAATGGGAAATATTTAGTTAAAGGCAGCAGATAGTATTGAAACAACTTCTAAAGCAAAATGTAAAATTATGTACTCTAATTTGTAAATGAGATACAAAATATTTCTCATATCATGTATATTGGAACTCTACAGGAATATGTATATTATAGTAGAAAATAATACAATTTGGATAGTGGCTTGTTATGGTGTAGTAAGATTCCAGAGATGCACACAATTTGACCTGGAACTTAAAGCTCTACAAATATATCCAAAATATATAATGGGCCTGTAGTGTACATAAATGTATAGGTTATGTGTATTCCAGTGCTGTGTCTTTTGGCAAACAAACAAAATCCAAAACACTCCCTTCCCCCAATGGAAACAAACTAAATACTGTATATACCTAAAAAATAGTAATGGATGAATTGGTCAACAAATTATGGTGAATTTTTACAACAAAATCAATACAAACGTTTGAGATAAATAACTAATTACTGATTATTTAACACTTTCACGGTATGGGATGTTAGGGCAAGATGTTTATGCCTACACAGTGGTGAGGAGGATGGTGGTGTAGAGAGAACAAGGGTGATGGCATTCCAATTACATTACTTAATACCTATGTAATCTATCACCAGTTACACTACCTACCTCATCCTTAGGGTCCTGTATTATGAAATGGCATAATGATAATACATGACATGTACTTTGTACTAATGTACATGTACTAATGATAATACATGCCATGATAATACATGCCATGCACTAATAAGCATAGATCCGGAAAAAGAGACATCAAAGTATGGATATTGGCAGTTACAAATTGCAGAGGAGTCAGAAAGTAGATGGTAGTCATTAATTATATAACTTATTTAGGTATAATTTAAATTTCGAACAATAAAATTCCTTTCTTCAAAAATTAGAAAGTTAACACAGCAAAGAATATATTCACATAGTTCTAAATATTCTATAAAAGAAAATTATAAGGCTATAAAAATAAGAGTTGAAAGTAAATACTGACTACCGTATCAGGAATTTCATGTGACAGGATCTTCCCCTGATTCTGTTTCTCACTTGTCTGTTAATGGTCTTCCGTAATAATTTTTGGAATACAGAAGAACAAACAGGTAAATTCAAAATAACTTATAATACATAGGAAAGAAAACAGACCTAGACTCGTTTTGTGTGAGGTGCTAGTGAAGGTTTCCACAATAGATAAAGAAGCCTGAGCTAGGATATAGCACTGGAAGAACCATGTACGGTAAACCTGAAACAAAATCTGAACTCCAGTATTTCAAGATGAAATTAAGGGATATTGGTTAAGAGGAGGAGAGCTCTGTATTAAGGGAGGCTTAAAAGTACAAAGCTACTTTAAAATTAATTAATCGGACATTTTAAAGTTGTTTTAAATAAAAATAAAATTGAACTTAAAAGACTAAAAGTTTTCAACTGGAAGCAAAATTTTATATTGGCAATAATCAGAAGATTTTGGCGATACTGCGTTAAATTCTGAAATTAACTTTGTTCCTGGAACCATGTGGGTGGATAAATAGGCGCGCAAAAACACTAATCAGTACCAAGTCTAAAGGATCTTAAGT
Organism: Mustela erminea; assembly: GCF_009829155.1. NCBI lineage: Eukaryota > Metazoa > Chordata > Mammalia > Carnivora > Mustelidae > Mustela > Mustela erminea. The sequence goes on along the minus strand of NC_045618.1, from coordinate 23,896,572 downwards.
AATGTTGGTTTCCCATTAAACAAAACGAGACAAAACAAAAACCCACCGCCAACAAATCTAAACTAAATCATTTGGAAAAAAAAAAAAAAAGGCCAACTGAATTAAGGTAAGGAAAAACGGAAAGCGCTATTAAAAGGAACACCATAATCTTTACGTACTTTCATATTAATATAAAACAACGGACATTAAAAACACACTTTAACATTTTTTAGGAAAAGCCAATTCCCGCACAGGCTGAAAATCAAACAAAATCTGGGGGAACCGAACAGCTTAGAAGGAATCAGCCATAGAATACCCAGCGCTTTAAAGCGTCCGTGTCTCCCCGCCTCGAACGACCAATGGGAAGTCCCTGGTTTAGAGCCTTGAACCTCAACGGACCGGAAGAGGCCCGGAAGACGGAAGCCCAGAGGGACAGAAACACTGCACCTAGTCCCATCCACCCATAACGCGCAGACGCTCCTGAGTTTGGCCTTTTCGGACCTCCGTCTTCTTCGCGAGTCACGTGACGTTCCCACAGTGCTCAACCAGTCAGGTAGCAAGGCGGACCAGGACGTTTTTTCTTGTGGCGGTTTTTTTGTAGCGCGCGTTGATTGTCCTGGTCCTGGTACTAACGGAGTCGTTCTCCGGAGACGAGAGGCTCAGGTAGTGTTCACTCCAGGCTGTTCATAAGTCAGGAAATACGAGCAAAACCAAAAACATTACGAGAACGCTCTGTTCCCCCACAATTGATTTCCACGTCCTTGCTGTTTTTCAGCACCGAATATAAATGTAAAAGCGTAAACTTCCCCCCCCCCCTTCTTTCAACCGTTGTTTGGAGGACAAAACATTTGAGGTCAATTTGTCAAAAAAATAAATGGTTTAGAGATTCTGTAGCTATATTCTTACAGGTCAATTCTGAAATTCTGAATTTGAAACGTTACAAAGTAGCCCTTGAAACGTTACAAAGTAGCCCGTGCCTTAAGATAAGTGTTGAGGCAAATTTACCGGAATCAACCAAAGCATACTAAGAAGCAAATGCTCCAAAATGGTAAAAATAGCACGGTCTCACATCTTCCAGGGGACTCGTATACCTGTCTTTCACTGAATATATTTTCTTTTAAATACTTGACTTAATAAAGATGAATTTTTAATTAAAATTCACAATGTAGAAGATGAAAAATTCAAACTTTTTGACATTATCGGCCATTCGTTTATAAAATAACCTTAGATTTTCATTTTTTTTGCTATAAATATTCATAAGTCCCAGATAAAATGAAGTTTTAAATGAAAAATAAAATATTTTCTTAATACAAATTCTCAAATCTAGAAATGATAACTATTTACAATTTTTTTCTGTTTCTGTTGATATCATGTTTAGGTATAATAGGGTGAGTAGGATTTCAAATAAATAATCAAACATTTGGAAAATATTTGCTATACCCATAGTGTAGCATTCAGTGTAAACTCAGAACACAAACTGACTAAAATTAAAAAGGAAAGCAAAAACAAGCATATTTTAAACATATATTAAGTCATAAGTACAGTTTTGTTTTGTTTTTTCCTCCACCCAAAAAAACTTAAATAGGCTAATAAGAGAAGCCATGTTAGCTTGATTAGGGAACAAATGAATTGCTAATAATCAGATTTGAGAACTGCGTATTTGATACTTATATATTTTAAAGGAAGATAGATATATCGCTGCAGTTTTTTTTTGACCCATCCATTCTGTTTTTACTAAGTATGACATTTATGATGATGTTCTCCACAGCATTTTTCCAAAAATATTGAAAAGTAGAAAAAACATATTTATCAATGTAGCATAGACAAATTAATGGGTATACATAATTTGTAATACAACATGCTAACAAGAATAATGTAGCTAGTTATCTAGTGATATAAAAAAGAATACAGCATACTAAAGTTCTTTTTGGACAACAAAATGTGAATATCACATATATAATTATATTAAATATATATATATTTGTACATACTAAATATATAGAAATATGTATACTAAGTAGGTTTATAGATAAATATTTAATTGATATATTTGCAAATGTTATAAAATCTGATATCTATAGTTATATCTATATATCCAACTCTGTATAAGTAGTTATATATATTGTGTCTAATATAGTTTTAAACATCCTAAAATATATGGATGCATAAGCAAATTTAAAAAGCAGTATGGAATGAAGTAGGGAAAACAAAGGAATACTTTGTATAAATTCTGAAATTTTTAACTTGTCAGCTTCTGTAATTTTTAAGTATTTGCAGTAATCTATTGATTTTGTAATTTAAAAGTATTCTAGTCCTCTCTCTGTTGAAGTCCATCATCAGTGGTTCCTTACAATTTGCTCTTTTTAGGACTCTAATGTCTCTCCTCACTCTAATTACCAAAATACTCAGTACCAGCCTGGGTTCTCAGCAATTTGGTTTTTTCCTGCTCCGTACTTTCATTTCTGGATGACAGATGGCGCTCTAACATGGGTCTTTGATAGCTACACACAGTTCTAACGTTGACACTTTACATATGAATAAAGTGAATTTTAATTAGGAAAATAGGGTTGTTCTCAGGGCTTACATGTTTCTTTTGAGAACAGTATATTGATGTAAAATTTTAAAAGCAGATTTTAAAGGCTAACAACAGGGGAGAATAAGACATTCTACATGTGCTGAGAAAGGGTTGCAAAATAAACTCTCCTGTAACTACTCACTGAAAGGGTTGGAGAGTGCTTTCTCTTATAATCCAGCATTGTTTTCTGGGCTCAAGACCTCTCCCAAAGTATGAAGCCCCATAAACATTAATAAACAGTGAGTCTGGGAAGAAAAACATTTTTTGTGACACATCATGGTTGGGATAGGCAAAAAGGGCCAAAGCAGTGGATTAGGTATTAGAAAATTGTGAGAAATCATAGAAAACAAAAAACAAAACAAAACATACATTTAAAATGAAATACTTGAAATGAAGTCAATTACCAATGGGGGGGGGAATGTTTGAACTCCAAATTTCCTAAGCCAACAATTTTAAAACTGTGAACAAAATCTTTTAAGTCATTTCACGTTAGTACATTTCCAAGAGTTTATGGGCTTATAGAAGCCTCTGCCTTATGATATTACAAATGAATTTTTAACTCTTTGGTACTTCACAAGTGCTGGTGAAGAAAGGATAATAGAAAAATATAACATTGAATACAAAACATGTATGTTTGAAAAAGTCATATTTTATAAATAGGATATTTGAAATAAGAAAAGCAAACACTAAAGAGTAATTTTTTTTACAAAAAATAATGTTGGAGTAAGGAAATGCTTGAAAATACATGGAAACATGCCAAAGGGTATGGAAGCCAGCCTGAAGGAAGCAGATTTGGGAAAATAAATGCATCAAAATAAATAAGAGTTGTATCATATCCCAAAACAACATAAACATCCATGAATCCTTACTTAGACTCATTTACGTCAATATCCTGCCCTCAAAAACAATGTGTGAGTCCTGAGACAACTCCATTTTTTTAGTTAAAATTCACCTAATAAGTCTGCACTTATATTAATAATTTGATAAATAAACATACAGGGAAATAATACAAATATGAAGAAGAGTCCTGAATGACTTATGTAGATACTCCCCTCTCAAGCTAGTAGAGCAGTAACTCAAAACTCTTTAAGTGCTGGCTGTTCATACTGGCTTGCTAAAAGGAAAAAAAAAAAAAAGGAGCAACCTTTGAGAAACACGACAAATACTACCTCAGCTAGATATTGATATTCAAGGTCAATATCCACAGTGCTGTTATTTTGATAGTATGTACCATTGATATGATGTGATTAAAGTGGTATTTTTCCACTGTTATCCTCCTCCCCAAAATACGTAGACTCAGTTTAATTATTAGAAAAGCATCAAATAAATCCCATTGGAGGGACATTCTACAAAATACTTGCCCAGTGGATCTCAAAAGTGTCAAAGTCATTAATAACCAATAAATTCTGAGAACATTTCACAGCTAAGGAGACATGACAAGAAATGTACCGTAGTATCCTGGCTGGAATCCAGGAACAGATAAATCAGATTAGGTGAACACTAAGGAAAGTATGACTTTCCTTTGAGTAAAGTATGACTTTTAGTTAACAAGAATGTATTCATATTGGTTCATTAATTATAAGAAACAAAGCATACTTATGTAAAATGTTAACAATAAAGGGGGACCTGGGTGCCTCTGTCAATTAAGCATCTCTTGATTTCAACTCAGATATGATCTCAAAAATGTGAGTTTGAGTCTCACATTGGGCTTCATGCCAAGTGCAGAGTCTGCTCATCCTTCTTCCTCACCATCCTCTTAAATAAATAAATAAATAAATAAATAAAAACTCTTTAGGAATGGCCAGGTCACTCAGTCAGGTCATGGTCCCAGGGTCCTGGAATCAAGTCCTGTATTGGCTTCCTTGCTTGGTGGGGAGCCTGCTTCTTCTTCTGCCTGCTATTGCCCCTGCTTATGTGATCTCTCTCCCTGACAAATAAATAAACACATTAAAAAGAAAAAACTTCAAAAAATATAGTTTTTAAAATTTATTTAAAAATGTTAATAATAAGGAAACTGTATGTGAGACTACAATAGAAACTTTGAATAAGAATACAGGAACTCTCTGTACTATCTCTTACATACTTTTTCTGTAAATCTGAAGCAATTAAAAAAATAAAGATAGGAATGGATTTGAACCCAATGAGTAAAATGAGAGTCATTAGTTCAAACAGATATAAAGAATGAATGAATGAATGAATGAATGAGGAGGGGAAATTCTTTCTGACATTAAGGATACTGGGTAACAACTAAATAAGGAATGATAAAGTAGGAATGCGGAGTCATCAAAGTAAGCATCATCAATGTCAGTACAAATCAACATTATATGTTTCCTAAAATGATGCTTTGGGAAAGACTCAATATCATTTCAATAACATTCTTGTTAAAAATGTATAACATAAATCTAACCATGGGGCAACATCAGAAAAACACAAACTAAGAGAAGTATTTTACAAAATAACTGACTTGGATGCTTCAAAAACATAAAAGTCATGAATCACAAAGAAATACTGAAGAATTACTCTAGACAGAAAGAAACTAAAAATACATGAAAATGGAACAGAACTTGTAATCCTGAATCCCAAAATAATAATTGTAAAGGACATAGTTGAGATAATTGACAAAATTTGAACATAGATTGTAAAGTGGGTAATAACATTTAATCAATCCTAAATATCCTGAACTATGATTATAAGAGAATGTATTATTTGAAAGGCATTCTAAAGTACTTAGGTTTGAAAGACATGCTCTGTCTCACTTATTTTTAAATCATTTGGAAATAAAAATTCAAAAATAAAATAAAATAATGCCGATGGCTTCTCCCCCCAAAAAGGAGTGCAAATGTATTAAGTTCCAATATTGTGCATAATGTCTATGATAACTATCCAGAAAAGGAGTAGCCAAGGTTCTGGAATGAATGGCAGATTAAGTTACCGTTGTCATTAACTAGTATGGCTGGCTAATTCCCACTATGACTGAAGAAATGTTTGTGAAATGAAAGATAACACCAAATAGTTAGAATGTTATTGATTGTCCCCAGAATATAATAAATCTCTGATTTTTAACTGAATGGAAGAAATGAGCAATTTTTATTGTTACTCTATTTCCTCTTTGACTTCAATATCTCAGTCTTAAACAAAATTTGAAGAAAATGTTTTGAAGGGTCATCATATTATTCATGGTTTCCCACTCTAAACATAGATATCTACCTCAGGTGCTTGATGTTGGAGTTCTCAGCTGGACCCATCCATCTACCAACTGCATCACCAGGACTCTGGCCAGGACAGGAATAGAGCCTGGCATGTATTTTAAAGCCATAGAAATGCATTAGAGATTTTCATGTGCCCTCTGACTGCCCTGAATCATGAATAGATACTGTGATTACTTTCCATGTGGTTGATAATATATTTAGAGTGATTTTGAGTTAGAATTTTGAAAATTTTCTGTCCTTCACAGCTGTGGAAAGCTATGTTATAAAATACAATAGGTAATTGTACAGCTTGTACTTACATCTAAGCCTCTGTTCTATTCCAGGTGGGTTTCCCCTCACTCCGTCGAAACAAATCTTTTAAACATCCTTGTGGATACTCTTGCTGTTAAAAGTGGAGACGAACCATGAGAACTGTGGACTCTGAGAAACAAACTGAGTGTTTTGGAAGGGAGGTGGATGTGGGGATGGGTGAGCCTGGTGGTGGGTATTAAGGAGGGCATGTATTGCATCAAGCACTGAAAGTGGCACATAAACAGTGAATCTTGGAACACTGAAAAAAATAAAATTAAGATGTTGAAAGAAACTGGTGGATACTGCCCACTGTTCATTTTCTTTTATTACTTATCTTCCTTCAAGTGTTTATGAACCCCTTTGTTTTTCAGTAACCTCTGTTTCTGACCCTGCATTCTCCTTATTTCCCACAGAACACTCTGATTCATACAGTTCTGTCTCATTTATTGGTTCCTTTTCCAGTGTTCATAGCCTTAAAATGTGGTAATCCTTAAGCAATGGTGGTGGGCCCTCCATATTATCCTTTTCCAGGTGTGCCAAATTTGCTGCAGCCATTTGACTCCTTACATCCAAGTTATTGGGTAGTTCCTAGCTACACTAACTCTGGGGGATGGCCACATGTATTGCTTTTGCCAACAAGAACATCTCAAATGTGACACAAGAGATGCAGGCAAAGTACTTGCACATTGGAGCTTGCCTTCTCGTAATGTACTTAAAATACCATAATTATATTAAGAAGGCTGGGATAGCCTGATAATGATGAGGGACATATTGCCAAATCCTCCCTGTTACCTAACTTTCCACCAAGCCAAACTTTGCATGCATAGATGATGCCAGGCTAGACCAATCAGGTTTAGTTGAGGCATCCCAAATTGGAAGAACCACTGAACTGACATACGATGTTCTTTTAAGCCACAACATTTGGGGGTTAGATTGATATGCACCAAAGCTAACCAATACATAGGGACTTAGAAATGTGGTGGTACTGTAACAAAAATATAAAGCACCAGATTTGTAGTGGAGAAGCATGTACAAACAAAATGCAGTGAATAAACTGTTAAGGAAAACTGGAAAAAGGAGAGCAAACTTCTTGGGCATCAAGGATGGAAAAATGGCAAGGAAATAGTAATCACAGCTTTGAAAAATGGAGATCCATGGCATGTCATGGTAGAAAAAGTGATAAAACTATTGCCAGTGGTAAATGCAATGATCTATCTAATGATTTTATGTATCATGGAAAGATGATTTCCAGGTAGAATCATTCACATGTCAATTGGCTTCTTTTAGTTAAGTGTGATAAGGTGCAACTAAGAGACAGTTGAACTAAAAAATAAACTGATGCAAGCAAAATTTGGGAGACACACAAAAATAAACAGAACATGGTGAATTGGAAAATAAAATTATTTCTCACTCACAATCTCAAGTAATGAAGTTAGTTTAAATAATGATTATTCTTTTAAGACTCTAAGTTTGGACATTAAGTTGGCTTTCTATGTAAGTATGTGACTCCATGCTTTTATCTCCAGCCCAGACGTCTTATGACTCCACGTGTACATATCCTACAGCTAAGTTGAAATCTATTTGAGTTTTCACAGATTTTTGTTCTATATATTAAAAGAAATTGAACTCCACCATTTCCTCCTGAAACATACTCCCATTCCACTGTTCTACATCTCAGTAAATTGTTATTCTTATAATAAACTGGTGCCTCAGGCCAAAAGCCTAGGTTACACTCCACATTTCTTGATGACTCACTCTCACCCACTCTCCTCTGCCAAATTCTATCTTACTTACATTGAAAGATATAACCCAAATATATGAATTTTTCATCACTAGGATAATTCAAGCAACTTTATCTCTTGTTTGGATTACTGAAAAAAAACTATCAATAGCAGGAAAATATTTTGGGATGCTAATCTATTTTATTCTTTCTCATACTTTCTCTTCATTTTCTCCATTCAAGGATATAATCATATCTCTGCATGTTAAATTAGTGGTAGATTCAGCAGGGCTCAAGTCGGTTATATCCTTCAAGTCTTCTCCGCTTGTTTCCAAAAACCCTCACCCTACATGGGAGACAGGGTTTAATGGTAAAGCAAAAATACCTTAGTCAAAAGCAGGGAGGAAGGTTAAGCTACTTCATCCACCAGACTGGAAAGAGTGTTTTGTGGGCTGAGACTAAAGAATGACTGGAAGAGGAGAGCAGAATAGATGCTGGAAAGCAGAAGGGACTTGGGCTCACTCTTCCGTCTATTCACTAGGGACAGGACAACATCTTATGGTGAAAAAGACTCTGTGGTGAGTGGAAGTAAGAATTTCAGGGAACACAGATTTAAGGTCCATACGAACCAGGAGAATGTCTTCATTATGTTGACCCTTTCTGTTTGCTTGCATGCAAGAGTCTGTCCCCAAATTATGCAAACATGAGGGCATAGGCATGGCTGACCAATTGGAACAAAACAAAGTAGCATAACAACAGAAATCAATTTCAAGTTTGAGAAGACCCTCTGAACCCCTCTGCATTTCTTTTTTCTTATATATGCCTTTTATAGGCCCAGGTGTGTAGACATAGGTCTGGGCAAGAGAGTTCCTAGGACAGCAGAAGTAACTGTTAAGCCTACTAGGAAATAAAATATTGTGTAGCTCCTATTCTTGCCTACATGTAAGAGGATTCAAAAGATTTGAGAATCAGTTTGAAAAATGTATCTGATTTTCTAAGTCACTGCTTTCACTCAGATGTAGTATATTGGACATCCTTAAACTGCTTCCAACTTTTAACTCACCCATGGTCACATTATTGCTTATTCCCCACTCCAAATTTAACCTCAGGCTCCCCTCCATCCTTCCATGATGTTTGGGCAGACATCTAGCAGGAAAACTGAGGCAAAATGTACAGTGCCATATTTAAGTCTTTTTCTCAGTTAAATTATCAGGGAAAAGGTGATTTATCATTAGCAGTTTAGAGGGAAGGATAGAGTCAGTGAGATTTATAAAATCATCTCTTCTTAAAAGTTCCCCCTCAAATTCTTACTTAGGACACAGTCATGAGGGACATGGGGGTCAGTGAGGGTGCCCTATTGCACCAATAAAACAGAGCATTGTCCCAGAAATGGCAGATACCAGCTTAGTTTGGGCAGGCAGAGAGGGGAAACGCCTCAGAGTCAGATCTTGGAAACTAGTTAATCCTCAGTGAAAAATTCCTCATTTTCCTAGGGCTGTTTCCACCACCATGTCTCAGCACTCTTCCCCAGTTCCTAGCACAGGACATGTACCAGGACCACTCAGAGGATGTTTTTAAACATTGGTGGGCCCACTCCCATTTTGATGGGGCTGAGTCCAGCTGAGAATTTGCATTTCTAACAATTTCGAGGTGCTGCTGCTGGTGGTATGGAAATCACACTCTGAAAATCATTCATTGTTCAACCATCCATGGATTCTTGAAATATAGCCTCAAGGTGAGAGAGAGGCGGATAAGGAGCGGGACTCAGTTGCTGAGGTGAGACTTCTTCGGGCCTGCTCACCTCCAATCTATCAAAGTGCCCAAATTATCTTCATGCAGCTGTTCTATTTCCAAAATTAAGGTTTGTTACTTGACTCTAATCCTCCTCTAATGACCTGCATAGTTCATTTCCAATTCCCAATACCCCAGTTAGATGTTAGAGAATAGAAAGGGGCAATACTTGTATAGTTAGGCTATGATCTGTTGATGCAGTAACATGTCACAAAATGAACACTTGGGGGCTGTAAGCTCCAGCAGAGGGAGGAGCAGGAGAGAATGACAGGCCAACACCCCTCACCAACTCCCCCGCCCAGCCCTCGAGCTTTCTGGAAGGTGCCAAACCAGCGCAGCCGCAAAGCAGTCTCCGCAGTGCTGTAGAAAGAGTGCGCATGCGCCAGGAAGCCCCCTCCCCTCGTGAAGTCGGCTCTGCAGTGGATCAAGAGTGCGCATGCGCAAGGAAAGCCCCTTCCTGCGTGAAGCAGACCCCTGCAGTGCAGTGAAAAAAGTGCGCAAGCGCCAGGAGTCCCCCTCTCTTTCAGGGCTGTGAGCTGGTCTCTACCCATCTCCTCCCACCTCTTCTTCCAGGTGATTGACACTAGAGTTGGCCTAAGGGATGAAGAGCTGCAGAATGGTGGTCCTAGGAGGCTGTTTTCCAAATACAAATGCGACATCAACATTTAGTGTACTGCGACATAACTTAGACGCCACTCCCTGTCCCCAGTCCGGTAGAGTTCAGAATGGGGAAGTGAGCTAACAGTGGGCTGGGGTCAGATGAGCTCAGATTTCTAGAAATCAGGGGTCTCTTACAGAGATTCTCAGTTCACTCTGATTTCTTCAAAACTCTTCACCCTTGCAGCCTTCAGATGGCATGTTCTGAAGTCCAAAACTAACCTTGGTGCTTTCTCTGCTTCCTAAATCATAGGCTATCATTGTTAAACAGTTTTTTAAACTCTACACACCTACACCAATGTGGTGCAGAGCTTCTTCCAAATTCTATTGCACAAGTATAGGGAGTGAGGATAGTAGCATAGAAGAGGGCCTAATAACTGATGTTCTGTAAAGAGGAGGGGAGTCCATTTGGAACCAGGTATCTAAAGCAGAGAAGAGAGAGGTGGAGCGAGCACGTCCCCCTGCTGGCCCCTCCCCCACATCTGCCCTCAAAGTCACACCCTGCCCTTCACTATGCCTTTGTTCCCAGGCTAAGAACCACATTTCCCCAACAGTGTTTAAACATTCTGGTCTCATACTGGCCAATATTACAAACCGTCAGCATCCTCCCCCAAGACAGAGCCCTTTATAGACAAGATAACTCTGGGCAGCAGAGTTCTGGGATAGCACAGCAAAGTTTTTATTTCTAATATTAGCTCAACACTTCCTAAGGTACAGCATTTTTTTCATACTCATACATTAAAGGTTGCCTGAACATATTATCCCTTCACCTTCTATCAGGAACTTACATAACCTCACAGTTCTATCAGACTGGATAGTAGGTAGACATAACATGACATGTGGGTGAAACCCGGTTAGAGTCCTAACATCTCTCATTTGGGTGACTGTAGTATTCTCTAAACATGTCTTCCTGCTTTTTCCTGTTGCCTCCCTCCAGCCCATAATCATCAATTCAGCAGGATGACTCAGACTTGTACAGCCTCTGTTCAAACCCCTGCAATGGCTGCTCACTGCACTCAGTGGAAAGTCAGTGGAAGGCAGAGTATCTTAATCACTATGAATGGCTATGAATGTCCCTTCTGACTTCAGCTGAGCTCCAACCACACTGCCCCCCTTTCCATTCCCCTGACAAATGAGCTCTCTTGGAGGTCTTTTGCTTTCTTCTTAGAACAACCCCCACTCTCCTCCGACTTGATTAACTCTTTCACTTCCTCAAATCTCTCCTCCAAATTCTCCTTATCTGAATCCTTTCCCAACCAGCACATTCACTTTTGAAATTTGCAACCTTCTAACCATGCACTCTCTAGTAATCTTACTTTGATACTTTTGTCTTTTTGCCCAATGTATTATTGCCTTCTTAACCCCTATATAATTTATTGGGCATGCTATATAAATATGTAAATAATAATTGGAAATTTCTCTAGAGCAGGGAGCTTTGGTTTTTTTTACACTGATGTATTTAAAGGCCCTTGGACAGTGTTCAATACATAGTAGGTATTCAATAAATACTTATTAAATAAACAAATGAATGAATGAGTATTTTGGTCTTAGGAGTAAGACACAAAATGACATGACAGTTTAGGAACCATGAGGTTAGTGGGAAAAATAAAAATAGTGAGAAAAAGGGACATAGCAAAATTATTAAGCTTATAAATAGTCTTTCTAAACCTTCTCTTGAGTTTTGAGCAAAAGGATAATGTCAGCACAATGGAGATGTTGTATGGAAGCAAGAAAGTACAGGCACCAGGAAGTTCCAGAATAGAGAGATGCCCTCTTACTGCTGCTGTGTTCATCCTGCCTCAGTAAACCGATCCACAAGTCACTGGCCAAGCTTGCTTCCGTAGAACAAAATGTGTACACATTTGGGCATGAAACTTGTTTTCCCTGGAAGGCTTTGATTTCACAATTCGTGGCCTGAGTCTGAATATTTCAGTCTCTACTTGTCTGAATCACATAGTCTGTCCTCAGAAGTCCACCCTTGTCCCTTATCCAAGGAGGGCTTCGAGGGATTAGCTGCCTAGAATGAGCAAGGAGACTGGCAGGAGTCACTGTTCCCTTTTTGAGATCAGGGCACGGCTATCCTGGAGCCCCTGTTCTGGTTATGTGACCTCAGAAAAACCTCTTCTGGGGTAGATATTTTTAATATCTTGCAAAATGTGAAATGTGCTTACACTCAGAACTATTTTATTTTTTTTTTTTTGTAAATAGACTTAAAAAAAAGAAGAAGAAGAGACATAAGAATGTCCACTGCAACATTGTTTGTGATAGTGGGAAAATTAGAGATGATCTTATTATCTATAAATAGGTGACTCACCAAAAAAAGGTGAATCTGATACTGGAAGTCATACACCCGACATAATATGGAAAATTGTCTGGTATTGTAAAATATCAATTCCAAAATAATTAAAAGCAACATGTGTATATAGGTAGGAATTTTCGTGTATTTATATAGGCATCATCCTCTTTGTAGATGCTGGTCAGTTTGTAACAGTGACTGTATCTATTAAGTTAAACGTGGGGGAAATTTGGCAAAGTACTCACTAATATAGTTATACACCCTAGAATGTTTGAATGTTTGCAGTAACTATGAATTATTTTTGTTATTTCCAAGTTCCTGCTCCACTGACCTCCTTCATCACTATGTTCTCAGCTCTCTGCACCTTTTCCGAGTTTTCTCTTGCCCCGTCCCCCCAATTCAAAACCATTTTTCCCTGCAGTTCTTGGGAATATTTTGAAGCAGTTTGCTTTTGGCCCAGGAGTCCCGGTTTTGAATGCCAGGTGGCGCTGTAATCTGATTGGTAGAGACCATCTTAACAGATACCTCAAGTGAGAATGAAGATCATATTAAGGCAGAATTATCCATTTTTTTTCCTTTTCTTTCTTTCATTTTTTTTTACATATAACACCCAGTGCTAATTGCAATACTTGCCCTTCTTATATACCCATCACTGGGACCACTACATCAAAAACTAATGAAATATTGTTAACATAACATAACAATAATAAATAAATAAATTCAGAAATAACTAAATATATAGCAGCAAATTTGGATATGTTTGGGATTTGTTTATTGGGATCCATTAGGTTGGAATCTACAGAAATAAGCCCAAAGGGGAAATTCATGAGGGATGTGCTGACAAATTTTACACTCAAAAAGCCTTCCTCTTCCAAAAACAAAACAAAAAATCTAAATAAACAAAAAAAATACTTAAAATAATAGGTTTTAAATGACAAGAATGATCAATTTGAAAAATATTCCCTCCAATTGTAATGGTTTTCATTATAATGAAAAGCTTCATTATCCTGTAGCTGATTTTACTTGATGGAAAAAATCTTGTAATCATTTTTTTTTTAGTAGAACTTCTGCCTGTTGGTACCTGCAAAAATCTCGATTTAGAGTTTTTCTAATTGGTTACTTCTGAAGAAACTGAAAATCTGAATGATGAGTTAGAGGGAAACAGTTTAAATTTATGTTCAAGTGTACACAGAAACATATTCAAAAGGCAATGAGAAAAACCAGTGAATTATATAAAAATTCAAATCACAGCCCGATGTGATAGAATTAAACATGTTTATGGGCAATTTGTATATCCATGTCACTATTCGGCAACAATGTCAGCAAACCACTGGATATTTGCCAGACATCAGGGTCACAAGGAAGCTGAAATTCTGGAAGCAATTGATATCAAATGAGAACAGGCAAATCATTATATTTTCCAAATGTTTTATTATTCTGTATGATTGTAAGGAAGTTTTATTTAAAAAAAATCGTTAAAAGTTAAAGAAATTAAACTAGAGATTAAGAATAGAGGGCATTAACAGTGACAGATAAAAAAAATGTCACTTTTATCTGCGGGAAGTTTAAATTATATTAGAACATTTGTTAAATAAATATTTCTAATCAACTGAGGTGTAGCAGAATTTTCAGGACATATAATGTATTCCTCATATTCAGTAGTAGACATGTAGATGCATTTTTAAATATAGAACAGTTTTATGCTCACTCTCACCAAAATAAACATTAGCCAAATATTTTTAAAATATGAGTTTGAGGGTCACTGTGTCATTATCTGTCCCTGCCTCTCCAACCTCTCCAGTGCCACCCTAGTATAGAGATATCTACCAGAGGGACTTGCTGCTATTTAGATTTCCAGCTGGACCTATCCATCCACGAAGCCCACCCTGGGCCACTTGCCATGGCAAGAATAGAGCTGGTATGGTATGTCTTTAAAGCAACCGAAATATGTCAGAAGTTTCCTATATGCTTCCTTAGGACTGTAGGGAGTTAGGAGGAGAATATTCGCTTATAGTTAGTAAATTTCTTACCAGGAGTCTGCTTTGGAAATGATGTTCTGAGGCCTCTCAGAAGGAAGATAAGATCAGGAGAGGGAAGGGGGGCCCCCCTAATATGGTGACAGAGCATTTGCTTTCCAGTTAGCTTTTAAGAGGTTTTATTTCTTATCTTTCCACCCAAGGACTCTTACCAAGGTCTCTACTGACCTTCATGTTGTTAAATCTAAGGGAAATGCATCACTGCCCTGGAGACCTGACTACGGCCTCGGCCCACCCAGAAGCATTTATCATCTTACCCCAACACACTCCTAGTCTTCTAGACAGGACTTTTTCAGTCTCTTTTCCCCGCATTTTTCATGGCTCTGATTGTTTTTTTAACTCTCCTGTACAAAGTCATATTCTTGTCTGAGTTAATTATTCATCCTTTGTCAAACCCCAACTTCTTTTTCTTTTCTTACTGGTAAACCTTTTGCTGAGTTTCCCTCAGAGCCTACATCAGGACCCCACTTAGCCCATGTGGAAACCCAAGTTCAGTTCTACGAAGGCAGATTTCTCTTGGGCAAATTGAGGGTTATTAGCAAGAGCCACACTTTGTCTTTGATGATAAGAACAGAAAATGAATTCGCTACCATGAGCTCAAGGGAGGGGTAGGAGGCAGGCAGGGGAAAAAACACCAACACTGCACCTCTGGAGCCCCCTCTACTCCTTCCCCCGCCAGAACAGGCACAGGCGCAGAGGCTACCCCTGCATTGCACCAAGGCAACTGCGCAGGCTCCAGCAGGACCACTCCCTGCACAGAGGGTGGGGGCTGGGTACCCTCTGCTCCCCTTGGCAACACTTTTTCTTGAATCCTGACGTGAGCTTTATTGAAGGGGTGGGGAGACTGCAGGAAAATGGCTTTGAAAGCCAGATTTCCTCAGACAGTTGCAATTAGAACCTTCTGGATTATACCAGACTGAGTTTGACACCTTCCAGCAGTCCCTCCAACCCCCATCCCTGTCTATGTCCCTCTAATTTGGGCCTTTGGTTAGGGAGGAATGGAAGTGATCAGGTGCAGATACCTGATTTTTGTTTGTTTGTTTTGCTGTTCAGTTAATTTGGCCTTCCAGAATCATCTCACCATCCATCATTTAAGTACTCTAATGAAAGAGACAGATGTGCTTACTTTCCATAATTATCAAGTGGTTTTTTTGTTTTGTTTTGTTTTTTGTATTTTTTTTTTATCCTTTGTGACTACAGTATCCCTTTCAGGTTTACATGGTCAGAGTACTCACTGAATGACAAGGGGGAGAATCCTCTCTGGCTTTCTGTGCTGATGGCACATTAAAGACACTTTAGGGAAGGACAGTGACATGATGAGGGGAAATAAAGACAGAGATTACAGGTGCTTCTGAGATGCTGGTAATGTTGTTTATCTAGATCTGGGTGCTAGATACACAGGTGCGTTCACGTTGTGAAAAATGATTAAAGTTACATTTACGGCATGCATTTTTGGATAGTTTTCTTAAAATAAAATCAAAGGCAAATGCACCAACAAAAAACAAACAAAAGCAAGAAACAGACAAGCAAAAAATTTAGGGATCATGAGTTCAGGCAGAGGGACAGGCTAGTAAAGACAAACACACACACACATACACATACATGCACACACACACATACACACACAGTTAAAGCACACACGCATGGAGGCATGTGCTTCGTCACCCTCAACTGACCCTCCCCCAGACATCAGGATGGTGCCTAGGCAAGGATGTGTGTAAGATTTGCAATTCTGCATCAAGAAAATATGTTCTTTTTTTTTGTTTAGGATTTTATTTATTTACTTGCCAGAGAGAGAGAGAGAGAGCAGCAGAGGCAGAGGGAGAAGCAGGCTCCCCTCCAAGCAAGGAGCCCGATGTGGGACTCGATCCCAGGACTCTGGGATCATGACCTGAGCCAAAGGCAGCCGCTTAACCAACTGAGCCACCCAGGCATCCCCGGAAAATATGTTCTTGACCAAGATTTCTCCTAGCATGAAGAGCTCCCTTCCTTCCTTCCTTCAACCTGCCTACCACTGACCATGCACCCTTTCTCCTCTTTGTCACCAGGTGCAAGATAGGGTACTAAGTTTTTCAGACATCTCAGTTTAGAACATTCTGGTTTCTACCTAGCCAATTCACGCAGTACTCTTTCTGCATCCCATCAGAGATCCCAGCTGGGTAAGGCTTCTGGAGATCAAGAGCTTTGAGTGAGAAGTGGAGCTGATAGCAGTAAAGCTCACACTTCACCCAAAACCTTCATGCCTGAGGCCATGCTTTGTTTTTCAGGGTGCCTGAAGCAAATCATTAGGCCTCTTAGTTACTATTGTCACAATCGTCATCCTGGCCATTCCACGAATCATATTCTTAGTCAGTTTGTGGGGTTTCTGTGTATTGTCTTGGCTTTTGTGTGTGCATCACATTTTCCTGTTCTTCAGATGTTGAATAATTTTGGGCTGTGTCCTAGACAATTTGAATGATACATCATAAACAATCTTGATTGTGGTGTTTTTCTATATATTACATCTACATATGTATCTTTTTAAGGCAGGCTGTTAATTTGGTGGAACAGTAACTACAAAGTCCATCTCCCCAGCTACAGTAGGGGGTGATGAGCCTGGATTCAGGTCTTTGCTGGATTGCTTAGAGTCTTTACTGTGAGCCTATTTTAGGGATCATCCAGAGAGTTATGCAGAGAGTATGAGCAGGATTTAGCCCTCCTCTCTCTGACTCTTTCTTTCTTTCTTTCTTTTTTTTTTTCCCTGAAGCCGCCTCTTCATTTTCTAGCTTATATGGGTGTCCTAAACTCTAGTGTCTGATTTTTCATGCCAGTAAAACTGCTGGTTTGGTTTTTCCTTTGGAATTTTAGCTTCCCTCCATAGGAAGAGACTTCTAACTTCCCTCTGGCTAAAAACCATAAAATAATGGGAAACTTATCCACCACTGTATCCCCATAACCAAGTGTTAACTCCCGTCTAGTATCTGCTTTTGATTGCTCTTCAGTGATTTCAAAGAGTTGTTTTTACATTTTATCTTATATTTCTATGTAAAAATTATTTCTCTCAATGGTAGAGAACAAGTTGAGGGTTGCTGGAGGGGAAGTGGGCAGGGTATGAGCTAAATGGATGATGGGGATAAAGGAGGTCACTTGTGATGGGCACCAGGTGATATATGAAAGGGCCAAATCACTTAATTCTACTCCTGAAACCAATATAACACAATATAGTACGTTAACCTGAAACCAATATAAAACAATATAATATGTTAACTAATTAGAATTTAAGTAAAAACTTGCAACAAAACAAAGCCAAAAACATCATTAAAAAAGGGAAAAAACAAAATAAGATTGTTTATATTATACATTTCAAGGAATGTATTAAAAGTGCTTTAACATTATAATTCAATATTATAACAATATTATATATTAATAAAATATTAATATTTGCATTAATATATTGATACATGATTAATATGAAAAAATATATATTTATACTTAAATACTTAAACCAAATATATTTATTTAGTTTTTGTTATCTGCAGGAGGATTGTTCAAATAGGAGATATTTGGCCATGGCCTGAAACATAACCTCAAGTTAGTTTTTTTGTTTGTTTGTTTGCTTAAGTATGCTCTATGACCAGCATGTAGCCCAATGTAGGGCTTGAACTCACAACTCTAAGATCAAGACCCGAGCTGAGATAAAGAGCCAGACACTTAACTGACTGAGCCACCAAGGCACTCCTCAAGTTGGTTTACTTGAAACATACTAGGAGAAGCACAGACACTGCTCCAAAGCCCTAGAGTTAAATAAATTCAGGGGAGACAGATTAAGAACATTTCTGTGAATACATCTCAGGGCCTCCCACTACATAGAGATACCAGAAAATTGCGTTTCAGATACCATGACTTTTGGTGTGGAGCATGCGGAGGAGGGAGAAGAAGGGTAGTAGGGAGGCATAAAGGCTTATAAAACCAAAATAGTGCCGCCGCATGCACCCATCTAAAAGAAGGACATAGGAGAAATGAACAACCTGGAGAGGGGCAGAAAAAAAGTGTGGGCTCCAAAGACAGTGCTCCCACACAGAGGATGGCCTGCTCACCCTGTGCATTCATATGTGCTCTTTCACCACTGTGGTCTGAGGAATAAAACCTCAGATTCACATGACTGCCCACCTTTATGAAGAACATAAAATTTTCTTTTTTGCTTTAATAAACAAAATGATACAACACATCTCCAAACAATATTGCTAGCTTTGCAGAGCTCTCTTCAGGGACCTGGGGACCTGGAATGAGGAAAGAGACAGACAGGAAACGCAGTTCTTTTTTTTTTTTTTTCCCCTTAGAGATTGCTGTTCTTTCCATTTAGCCTTCATAAAGTATCTACACTCTCCAAGTGCTGACCTCACTTCTCAGGAAAATGCAGCACCAATTCTATTCAAGGCTTAAATTGTGGATTTTTAAAAAAATTTTATTTTGTAAGAATTTTATTTCCACAGTACCTTATGCTCTTTTATTGTGTCATTCCTCTTCTCTTTCATCATAATGTGTAATGTGCTTTCTATTGAACTGGCACCCTCCCTAAGGATGTCATACAGCAAGGGTGACTTCTATGTCCAATTAGCACATAAAGAAGATAAAGAGGGTAGAATCTGGATCTGAAGCCATGCTTTTATTTGATAAAGGAGTGATTAGACAGGCGGAGACTGACGACCTGTGAGGCAGGTTGTTTCTATGTTATGAGGGGACATTAGTGGTCTCATAGTGGTTACCATGCAAGTCCTCAAACAACAACTGGCATTTTGTGCAGACTCCAGAAACATCCTGGGACATATAGGATCCCCTCTGCCCCGACATCTCTTTAAGCCATATTGTAGTGATTTTCCCCAAGTCACACTTCAAATATACTCTAATTTCTTATAACATATTACATATTAGGATTAATAGGATGTTATTGATCATAGTATCTAAGACTTGAAGTCTTAAATACTGAAATATAGCTGTAGGACCACACAGTTCAAAGAAGTATAATTATATTTTTTTGCCAACAAAATTAACCTAAAAATCATCTGGAACTCCAAGTGTTATCCCAGTCAAAACCTCATATCATGAACCAATCATTCACTATCTATTTCAGGATCCCCTGTTACCTATGAAACAGGAGCTTCATGTAGCCAGAGTTATCGGTTGTGAAGCAAAACAGTTTCCATAGAATCCTTAGTCCCTACAGTGTCAGAACATAAACCAACAGAAAAGAAACTGACAAGGAACACTGCTCACATTTCTCGATCTGGGCAAAGCTTTCTAAGATACACCTGTTTTTTTAATTCTATCTTTATGAAGCCATTACTCACCTCCAAGGTCTTAACTTACTCTTTGCCAATTTTTAGGCTCTTTTTTCTCCACTTATTAGGCTACAAAAATACTGAGGTTAATTTTAGGAAAAGAAAAGTCTGCACCCCAATAAAATAACAGTACCATATAACCCAATAAAACAACAATACTATGTATTTAAATCTGTACAGATAATTAGTGTGCAAAGTGGGCCACATAAATGAAATTATAATAAATGTAAGCTTGTGCTTTTAGATTAAAAAACTGCAAAGCAGTGTAATCAATTTGAATGGATGAATAGGCAGGAAGGAAAAACAGTAGTGGAACTCCTACATACCTATCATTCATTTCTCTTCTAACTGCTTGATGTGGCTTTCATCAGAGAGATACAGATGCTAGGAAGGTGCTCATACAACTCCATAAATATGCACTCGCTCCTAAAAGATCCTTCCCAAATAGCCTGTTGCCTTTCATTTTGCCCCTATTCCTTATATACCTAGTGAGAACTTAATTCCTAGGAACAAAACACATACTTGCATGCCTGGGTGACATATTTCTGCTGAAAGGCCAAGTATAAAAAATCTACACATTATATGATCAATTGTATTCTTGCACACAGCACTCTCAGCACTCCATATTTGAATCTATGTTTCAATTCCCTGAACTATCCTATTGAGTTCCATGTTTATCCTTAGATAAATACACACTTCCTAGATCAGTTAGCTCTATAGTAACTTGAAATCAGTGTGAATCCTCCAGCTTTGATCCCCCCAAAATTGTTGTGACTTCTCTAGTTTCTGTGCATTTCCAAACAAATTTTAAAATCAGACTGTTATTTTCTGCAAAAAGTCTGCTGTTCATTTGTTTTGTTTCTTAAATTCCACATCTGAGTGAAATCAGACGGTATTTGTCTTTCTCTGACTGATTTACTTAACTTCCCATAATAATCTCTAAGTCCACCCATGTTGTTGCAAATGGCTAGATTTCACTTTCCTATGATTGAGTGTATACTGACAGGTGAGAGGTGATATCTCATAATAGCAAAGGGAAAGAAAGGAAGAGAGACAGAGAGGCAAACCAAGAAACAGAGTCTTAATCATAATGAACAAACTGGTGATTACCAAGATTGAGGGGGGTGGAGGGATGTGTCAAATAGGTGGTGGGGATTAAGGAATGCATTTGTGATGAGCACTGGTTATTGTATGAAACATTGAATCACTGTATTGTGCACCTGAAACTCCATGCTAAATAACTGTAATTTAAAAAAAAATCTTTAGAAAAATCCTGCCTTTATTTTTTTAATTTATTTTTTATTTATTTTCAGCGTAACAGTATTCATTATTTTTGCACCACACCCAGTGCTCCATGCAATCAGTGTCCTCTATAATACCCATCAACTGGTACCCCAACATCCCACCCCCTGCCCCTTCAAAACCCTCAGATTGTTTTTCAGAGTCCATAGTCTCTTATGGTTCACCTCCCCTTCCAATTTCCCCAACTCCCTTCTCCTAACACCCCTTGTCCTCCATGATATTTGTTATGCTCCATAAATAAGTGAAACCATATGATAATTGACTCTCTCTGCTTGACTTATTTCACTCAGCATAATCTCTTCCAGTCCCGTCCATGTTGCTACAAAAGTTGGGTATTCGTCCTTTCTGATGGAGGCATAATACTCCATAGTGTATATGGACCACATTTTCCTTATCCATTCGTCCGTTGAAGGGCATCATGTTTTTTTCCACAGTTTGGCGACCGTGGCCATTGCTGCTATAAACACTGGTGTACAGATGGCCCTTCTTTTCACTACATCTGTATCTTTGGGGTAAATACCCAGTAGTGCAATGGCAGGGTCATAGGGAAGCTCTATTTTTAATTTCTTGAGGAATCTCCACACTGTTCTCCAAAGTGGCTGCACCAACTTGCATTCCCACCAACAGTGTAGGAGGGTCCCCCTTTCTCCACATCCCCTCCAACACATGTTGTTTCCTGTCTTGCTAATTTTGGCCATTCTAACTGGTGTAGGGTGATATCTCAATGTGGTTTTAATTTGAATCTTCCTGAGGGTGAATGATGATGAACATTTTTTCATATATCTGATAGCCATTTGTATGTCTTCATTGGAGAAGTCTGTTCATATCTTCTGCCCATTGTTTGATATGATTGTCTGTTTTGTGTGTGTTGAGTTTGAGGAGTTCTTTATAGATCCTGGATATAAACCTTTTGTCTGTACTGTCATTTGCAAATATCTTCTCCCATTCCGTGGGTTTCCTCTTTGTTTTCTTGACTGTTTCCTTTGCTGTGCAGAAGCTTTTGATTTTGATGAAGTCCCAAAAGTTTATTTTGGATTTTGTTCCTTTGCCTTTGGAGACATATCTTGAAAGAAGTTGCTGTGGCTGATATCGAAGAGATTACTACCTATGTTATCTTCTAGGAGTCTGATGGATTCCTGTCTCACGTTGAGGTCTTTTATCCATTTTGAGTTTATCTTTGTGTACGGTGTATGAGAATGGTTGAGTTTCATTCTTCTACCTATAGCTGCCCAGTTTTCCCAGCACCATTTATTGAAGAGACTGTCTTTTTTCCACTGTATATTTTTTCCTGTTTTGTCGATGATTAATTGACCATAGAGTTAAGGGTCCATATCTGGGCTCTCTACTCTGTTCCACTGATCTATGTGTCTGTTTTTATGCCAGTACCATGCTGTCTTGGTGATCACAGCTTTGTAGTAAAGCTTGAAATCAGAGGTAGCATGATGCCCCCCGTTTTATTTTTGTTTTTCAACATTTCCTTAGCAATTCGGGGTCTCTTATGGTTCCATACAAATTTTTGGATTATTTGCTCCAGTTCTTTGAAGAATACTGGTGGAATTTTGATTGGAATGGCATTAAAAGTATAGATTGCTCTAGGCAGTATAAACATTTTAACAATGTTTATTCTTCCGATCCTAGAGCATGGAATGCTCTTCCATATTTTTCTGTCTTCTTCAATTTCTTTCATGAGTGTTCTGTAGTTCTTTGAATACAGATCCTTTACCTCTTTGGTTAGGCTTATTCCCAGGTATCTTATGGTTCTTGGTGCTATAGTAAATGGAATAGATTCTCTAATTTCCCTTTTTGTCTTTTCATTGTTAGTGTATAAGAAAGCCACTGATTTCTGTACATTGACTTTGTATCCTGCCACATTGCTGAATTGCTGTATGAGTTCTAGTAGTTTGGGGGTAGAGTATTTTGGGTTTTCCATATAAAGAATCATGTCATCTGCGAAGAGAGACAGTTTGACTTCTTCATTGCCAATTTGGATACTTTTTATTTCTCTTTGTTGTCTGATTGCTGTTGCTGGGACTTCTATCTATGAAAGACCAACAGCAAATATCATCCTCAATGGAAAAAGCTTGCAGCCTTCCTGTTGAGATCAGGAACATGACAAGGATGCCCACGCTCACCACTCAACATAGTATTAGAAGTCCTGCCTTTATTTTGTTTGGGTTTGTGTTTTATCTATATATTCTCTTGAAGAGAACTTTATATTTTAACAATATTGAGTCCTATGGTCCATGAACCTGCTATATGTTTTCATTTATTAAGATTCTTTAAATGTTCACAGCCGTGTTTTATAGTGTTCAGTGACAAAATCTTGTGACTATTTTGTTAAAATATATCCCAATTTCATGTGTTTTTTTTTCCTGCTATTGTAAGTGGTATTTTTCCTAAAATTTTATTTTTAAATTGCTTACTGGTAGTAAATAAGAGATACAATTAAGTTTTCTATTTTGACCTTGTGTGCACCACACCTTGCTAAGTTCACTGCTTAATTCTAGTGGATATTTTGTAGATTTTTTGGAATACATATATATATATATATATATGCTATCATATCATGTGTGTATAAAAATTAAGAGCATTTATAATATCCATTTTAAATTTCTTATCTGCTAATCCCATTGTTTCTTGGTCTATTTTGACCGATACATTATTCTCCTAGTTATTGGTCTCATTTTCTGGCTTCCTAGCATATTTAGCAATATTGAGTAAATACTGAATATTGGGAATGTTACAGTGTTGTTATCTGGATTCTGTTTGGCTTTATTCTGACAGGCAATTGAGTAATTTGTAAGTTATCTCAATCATTTTGAAGCTTGTTTAAGGCATTTTTAGGGCAGATCGGGAGTTACTTTCACTCTAGTGAGAGTTTGATCCTATTATTAATGATCTTGATCCAGTTATTAACGAGCGGTCTTTTTGGGTTACCCCTGAAAGTCTTTTCATTAAATGAAGTCATTCCAATCTGCCTGGTCTGCACTGGAATGTTCTCCACCTCTGCATGATGTTTAGGAGTTGTTCATGTTACAGCTCATGGTTGTTCTTTGCCTACATATTCATGGATTTGCAACAGACTTAATGGGACCATTATGCAGATTTATGGAGCTTTTTCCTACATATTTTTCTTTCTTTTGTTACTGTATGCCATAAATACCAGCCATCTCACCTCATGAGTGCTGACCTCTGCCCTCTCTTATCAGAGTGATTGCACTGTTGGTTGGGATGCCCCTTTCTTTCTTCCTTGCAGTTGGACAGTGCCTCCAGGCACAGAGTGGATCAAATGTTTGTTTTTTTCCCTCTCTAGGATTAAGTTGTGAATTCCCTGCTTCTAATGTTTAAAAACAATTGTTTCACATTTTTTCCAGTTATCTGATTGTTTATGACAGGGAAGTATGTCTAGTCCACTCTTTGGCTTAATGGCAAGAAACAAATATCCTATCATCCTCTCCATTCTCTTCAATCTACCAGAGGTAATATTGAGAGCACCTGCTACCCACCATGAACATGGCACAGAATCTGGAATCTGAAAAAAACCCTCCAAATGAAGAGGGTAGCACTGTTTCTTGTAACTCCAACATGCCAAGGTTTTATCAATTCAAGAACAACCTCTCTTATTAACCCTAATTTTAATATTTTATCTTATCTGTTGTTGTATTGCCCAATGTATTCTATCTTTAATTTGTATAGCTTTGTAGAAGCCTAAAATGAGAAATATGGGTAGCAGGGAATATAAATCATATTAATTTGTTCTGGGTAGTGACAGTTTATTTATTCAGTCTTTTTTTTATATTTTTAAAAATTAATTAAATTTATTTATTTTCAGCATAACAGTATTCATTACTTTTTCACCACACCCAGTGCTCCATGCAATCCATGCCCTCTATAATACCCACCACCTGGTACCCCAACCTCCCACCCCCCCACCACTTCAAACCCCTCAGATTGTTTTTCAGAGTCCATAGTCTCTCATATTCAGTCTTTTTAAATATTTATTTATTTGTCAGAGAGAGAGAAAGAGAGCACACACAAGCACGGGGAGTTGCAGGCAGAGGGAGAAGCAGGCTTTCTACTAAGCAGGGAGCCCAATGCAGGGCTGAATCCCAGGACTCCGGGATCATGACCTGAACCAAAGGCAGATGCTTCACCAATTGAGCCACCCAGGCATCCCTGGGTAGTGATAGTTTAGACACAGTTTCCTTCGCTGTTCTGAAATACTTTCCCTCTTCCAGGTCCTCTATAAATCTACATAGAACTGAAGCATCCTGTTCATTCAAAGTTAACATAATGGGGTCAATAGAATGTGGTATATACAAATAATGGAATAATATTTGTCCATAAAAAGTAAAGGAGTGATACATGTTACAAAATGGAAAAACCTCAAAAGCATCAAATGTTAAGTGAAAGAAGTCCATCACAAAACACCATGTATTACATGACTTAATTTGTTAGAATTGTCCAGAATAGGTAAATCTGTATATAGAGAATATAGACTAGGGTTTGATTACAGTTGAGGCTGATAGCTAAAAGAGACAATGATTTTGCATAGATGAAAATGTCTTAAAATGGACTATTTTTTAAAGATTTACTTATTTTTTTCAGTGATCCAAGGTTCATTGATTATGCACCACATCCAGTGCTCCATGGAATATGTGCCCTCCTTAATACCCACCACCAGGTTCACCCATCACCCCAACTTCTAAAACCCTCAGTTTGTTTCTCAGAGTCCACAGTCTCTCATGCTTCATCTCTCCCTCTGATTTCCCCTTATTCACTTTTCCTTCCACTCTCTTAATGTCCTCCATGTTATTCCTTATGCTCCAGAAGTAAGTGAAACCGCATGATTATTGAATTTCTCTGCTTGACTTACTTAATTCAGTGTAATCTCCTTCAGTCCCATTCATGTTGATACAAAAGTTGGTTATTCATCCTTTCTAATGGCTGAATAATATTATTCATCTTTTCTAATGGCTGAATAACATGTACATATTCATTGTATATATGGACCATATCTTCTTTATCCATTCATCTGTTGAAGGGTATCATGTTTTTTTTTCTACAGTTTGATGATTGTGGACATTGCTGCTATGAACATTGGGGTATATATGGTCCTTCTTTTCACTATACCTCTATCTTTGGAGTAAATACCCAGTAGTGCAATTGCAGGGTCATAGGGCAGCTCTATTTTTAATTTTTTTAAAATATTTATTTTTTTTTATTTGACAGACAGAGATCACTAGTAGGCAGAGAGGCAGCAGAGAGAGAGGAGGAAGTAGGCTCCCTGCTGAGCAGAGAGCCTGATGTGGGGCTCAATCCCAGGACCCTGAGATGATGACCTGAGCTGAAGGCAGAGGCTTTAACCCACTAAGCCGCCCAGGCGCCCATCTATTTTTAATTTTTTGAGGAATCTCCATGCTGTTTTCCAAAGTGGCTTCACCAATTTGCATTTCCAGGAAAAGTGTGTTCCCCTTTCTCCACATTCTCTCCAACATTTGTTGTTTTCTGTCTTGTTAATCTTTGCCATTCTAACTGGTGTAAGGTGGTATCTCAGTGTGGCTTTGATTTTAATTTCCCTGATTGCTAATGATGATGAATATTTTTTCATGTGTCTGTTAGCCATTTGTATGTCTCCACTGGAGAAGTTCTATTCATGTCTTCTGCCCATTTCTTGACATGATTATCTATTTTTTGGGTGTTGAGTTTGAGGAGTTCTTTAGAGATCTTGGATATCAGGCTTTGTCTGTAGTGTAATTTGCAAATATCTTCTCCCATTTCCTGGGTTGCCTCTTTCTTTTGTTGACCTTTTCCTTTGTTGTGCAGAAGCTTTTGATCTTGATGAAGTCCCAAAAGTTCTTTTTGCCTTTGTTCCCTTTGCCTTTGGAGACCTGTCTTGAAAGAAGTTGCTAAAATTGACTATTGTAGTGATTGCACATACCAGTACCATACTAAAAATAACAGCATTATATGTTTCAAATGGGTGAACTATATGCTATGTGAATTCTATCTCAATGAAAGTGTTTAAAAATATATAAAATTGGCCTTCAAGATTCAATACCAGAGTACAGAACTGAAAGTTCAATTCTCTAGGTGTGACATCAGCATAAATAGGTTATGTAATACAATTTCTTGTATATAAATATAAATATATATAATAAATAATAATATTTAATTATTAACGTAATATACATCAGATGCAATTGTGTTCTACTCTATTACTATAGAAGGCTATTTTAATGTTATATTAATAAATAACAAATATATTTAAGGTATATATAATATGTAATAAATAATTCATAAATGCATAATAAGTAATGCATACATATATGATAAATATATAATATGTATTTAGATATCTATGTAAGTATAAAATATATACTTTATTTATTTAGGTGTATATATCACATAATGCATCATATATCTATGAATGTACATATTGTGTGTGTGTGTGTGTGTGTGTGTGTGTATTCCAGGAAAATAGCCCTTTAGAAACAGGTGTACTCAGGGCCTGTGTGTGTGGCATTGGCAATGCTTAATGTGGCAAATATATATGAGGCAAATGTGGCAATTGGTGATATAGAGGGGCTTGTAGGAAAATAAAAATATACCTTTCCATGCAGTGATTCAGAAGAAGACAAAAACTGAGTAAAGATCTCAAACAGAACCATGGAGATGTACTCCTTGGGGTGGGAGTGCTTCTTGTTCAATTCATTATTACCTTTTTTTCCTTTCCTAGCCTATCTAAAACTTTGTATAAGAGTGGGACCTTCCCAGATATTATACTGGGCTCTATGATTCACTGTCTTTCTGTCACTAGTTTGAGTTTGTCTTTTCCACAGTTTTACACAAGTTGAACCACAGTATATGATCTATTCTAGACTCTTTTTTGGGCATATGTCTTTAACAGTCATGTATGCTGTGGTATATGTCAGTAACATTTCCTTTTTATTGTGGACTCATACTCTGTTTTATAAAAACATCACCATGTGTTTATCTATTTACCTATTAAAGGACATTTGGATTGTGCCTGGGTTGGGGCTAATATAAATAATAATGCTTAAATAATATTTGAATAATAATTTAAATTTTAATTTAAATAATATTAATATTTATAGAAAAACTATTTTTGAAAATAATCGTACTTAATGGTTGTTTTCATTCCTGAAGAGACATAATGATTAACTATCTTAAGAGCTCAGTAAAATTCTCACTTATACGCTTCTAATAAGATCGCTGTACCAGGTTCCATACCCGCAATCACTTTGGAGAATTTGCCAATTAACCATTTCTTTGTGTTCTCATCTGTGGGGCTTTCTCTTCCAACATAAAAGGGAGGGAAGGGGTATATTTAGTCTCTCAGGAACACAAAGGAAGAAGACAACAACTTTTTGACATTTTTGGAAAGGTATGTTAAGGAATCAGTGGATTTTATTGACCATTTTCTTTAAAAAATATTTAACATATCATTTCTGTCCTCACATTTTTTCCTTATTTCAAATCAGTCTTCTCTTACCTGATCTCTTTTTTTTAATGGTATTTTACTAACTCTAGGCAATAGCTGCCAACTTCAGAACTAAGATTCTATTTCCCTAAGTCTTTCCTTCAAGCTGCTGGCTCAGGAAGCATGTGGTTTACCTCACACCTTAGTGAAGACAGCTGGGTAACTCTATATTTTGTCACCATCAAAGATTATTATATTTCTAGTCTCAAATATCAGTTTCTATACTGCATATTAGCAACTGCTAAGCTAATATCAAATGTTTTAGTTTTATTGTTATTGTAACCTGCTGATTCTCTGATACTTACATTTGGTTAGACTATGTTATATTGTGGTAACAAACTTAAGCCAGAGAAACTGTGATTTAACACAGTTTTAGTTTTAGTTTTAGTTTTTTTAATGTACTCATGGTACACATACCACATATTTTGGTAGATGCCTTTCCTCCACATAGTGTCTCAGGGACTCAGGCTACTCGAGCTATGGCCTTCATGCATTGTTTTTTTTTTTTTTTTTTTTTTTTTTGTTGTTTGTAGGATTTTATCTCACACAGTGTAAATATGGAGGCTTATATGGAAAGATTTATTTCCCTACCCTACGTCATTCTCCTTCAAACTCTGGTCAACAAATAGGCTATCTTCTATTAAATCAAACTTAGTCCAAAACTTGTTTCAATCCATGGGAACAGCTGATCATTAAAAATGAATGGACATGTATTTTAGAAGCATCATTTGTAGAAATTACAAAACAAAAATTACAGAATGATGTCAATAAATTCAGAAGTTTTCATGTCAACAGAAAGGAAGTTTTCCAGCAAAGTGATGGCAAGTGGTCATAATCACGAAAGTCCCACAGAAACAGATGTATAAATACATAGGATAAACTGGTGGTTAACAAAGGAGAGGGGGAGTAGGAGAATGGGTGAAATAGATAAAGGAGATTAAGAGGTACAAACTTCTGGTTATAAAATAAGTAAGGTACAGGGGTGACAAATACTATAGGAAATATAATCAATTATGTAAGTGTAATAACACTGTATGACAACAGATTGTAACTACACTTATAATAGTGAGCCTTGTGTAATGTACATAATTATTTTTTAAAAGATTTTATTTATTTATTTGACAGACGGGGATCACAAGCAGGCAGAGAAGCAGGCAGAGAGACAGAGGAGGAAGCAGGCTCCCTGCTGAGCAGAGATTCCCAATGTGGGGCTTGATCCCAGGACCCTGGGATCATGATCTCGGCTGAAGGCAGAGGATTTCACCCACTGAGCCATGCAGGCACCCCTGTAATGTATATAATTATTGAACGCTATGTTGTACACTTTTTAAAAATGATATTATTTATTCATTTGGGAGAGATACTGAGATAGCACAAGCAGGCAGAGAGGCAGGGGGAGAGGGAGAAGCAGACACCACCTGAGCTGGGAGCCCAACATAGGGCTCGATCCCAGGACCTGGAGATCATGATCTGAGCTGAAGGCAGAGGCTTAACCAGCTGAGACACTCAGGTGGCCCATGTACTCCTGAAACTAATATAACATGGTATGTTAACTGTATTAAGATAATACAATTTTTTTAAATGGAAAAAAATCACACAGTACACCAATAATGAAGTATAAGCTATAAGGAGATCTTACTGGATGAGGATGACCAGTATTAATCAGCTCCCAGAGATTGACCTGAACTATGGTAGTTTCAAAAAAAATCTTAAAATTTCAAAAATTCTCAAAAAAAATTTCAAACATTCTCACATCTTTTGACCAAAACACAAAATAATAATTATAGTTTTTGTTTCTGTGTTCTATAAGGAATTTCTTACAGGGATTAGATGATCAAATACAGATATACAGCAAATATCGCCAAAATCAGGGATGATTATCATTTTATTCTCCATGAATCTGCCTCCTTCTTCCAAGTACTTATTTAGATAACTTAGGCAAAATCCATGCACAATCAGTTACAGTATCTCAAATTATGAAATATCAGGGGTTTTCCATTATTTAACATTTCTACCAGAAAAACATGCAGCTCTTTCCAAACTTGTGGTGATTGTGAAAATTCACTATATATGCTTTGACATTATTTCCCCTAAGAGGTAGAGTTTATCTTCCCTCCCCTCAAAAGGGGTTTCCTTGTGAGTGCTTCAACTAATGGTGGATGGCAAGGATGCTATGTGACTTGTGGGTCAAGACCCCAAAAGGCTCATTGCTCCACTTTGTAACTGGAACACTTACTCTTTAAATTTACGTGACCATGTAAAATATCCAACTAGGTTTCCCTGCTCTGAGGAATACCAAGCTACGTGGAGAACTCCTGTTTAATGTCCTACATGAGCCCGGTGTTTGTATTATCCTTGCTCAGACACTACATAAATGAGTGAAAGAGCTGCTGGTTAATTTGCTCCCCCTCCATTGTGTGAATTTCCAGTTATTTGTGTCTTTGCATTTGGGGTCCCAGACATTATGAATCAAAGAGAAGTCTCCCCTAGTATGCCACAGAATCCACGAACATAACAAAATGGGGGTTCTTTTATCCTACTAAATTTTTGAAGGTTTGTTATACACACCACATAATTATGGAACACACCTCATATTCAAGAGTTACTTGTGGCTAATTTGTCATGAAGAGAATCATGCTACTTTCTATATAAAAGTTCTTTCTGCAAGTGTCCTAGGAAGATAAAGAAAAAAAATTAATGTAATATTATATAAAACAGAATGGAAGAAATCAGAGAGGGAGACAAACAATGAGAAACTCTGGACTCCAGGAAACAAAGTGAGGGTTACAGAAAGGAGGAAGAGGAGGAATGGGTTTACTGGGTGATGGATAGGTAGAGGGCAGGTGTTGTGATGAGCACTGTATGTTACATGCAACTAATGAATTGTTGAACACTACATCAAAAATTAATAATGTATTATATGTTGGCTAACTGAACATAATAAAAAAAAAGTATGGAGTTTCCTCAAAAAATAAAAAATAGAGTTGCCTTTTGATCCAGCAATTGCACTACTAAGTATTTATCCAAAGGATACAAACATGGTGATTCAAAGGGAGACCTGCACAACAATGTTTATAGCAGCATTGTCCACAATAGCCAATATATGGAAAAAGCCCAGCTGTTCATCAAATGATGAATGGATAAAGACACACACACACACACACACACACACACACACACACACACAAACACACACACAAACACACCATGGAATATTATTCAACCATCAAAAAGAACGAAATCTTGCTATTTGCAACAGCATGGATGGAACTAGAGGGTATTATGCTAAGTAAAATAAGTCAGTCAGAGAAAGAAAAATGCCATATGATTTTACTTATACAAGGAATTTAAGAAACAAAACAGATGAACATATGGGAAGGGAAGTGGGTGAGGGGATAGGGTAATGGAATGATGGGCAATAAGGAGAGAACTTGAAATAATGAGGACTGTGTGTTGCATGAAGCTGATGGATCACTAAATTCTACCTCTGATACTAACAATACAGTGTATGTTAATTAAATTGATTTTTTTAAAAAGATTTTACTTATTCATTTTAACAGACAGAGATCACAAGCAGGTGGAGAGGCCAGCAGAGAGAGAGGAAGGGAAGCAGGAGCCCCACCTAGCAGAAAGCCCAATTAAGCGCTTGATCCCAGGACGCTGGGATCATGACCTGAGCCGAAGGCAGAGGCTTTAACCCACTGAGCCACCCAGGCACCCCGATTAAGTTGATTTTAAATAAAAGGAGAGACTTGCTCATTTTTCAGGTCACAGTAGATCTTCCTAAAATGCAACTTTTTTTTTTTTTAAGATTTTATTTATTTGACAGAGAGAGATCACAGTAGACAGAGAGGCAGGCAGAGAGAGAGGAGGAAGCAGGCTCCCCGCTGAGCAGAGAGCCCGATGCGGGACTCGATCCCAGGACGCTGAGATCATGACCTGAGCCGAAGACAGCGGCTTAACCCACTGAGCCACCCAGGCGCCCCAAAATGCAACTTTTTTAACCAGACTTTTAATTCTCTTCTTAAAAATTCAGGCCTCTTACACTGTTGGTGGGAATGCAAGTTGGTGCAGCCTCTTTGGAGAACAGTGTGGAGATTCCTCAAGAAATTAAAAATAGAAATTCCCTATGACCCTGCCATTGCACTCCTGGGTATTTACCCCAAAGATACAGATGTAGTGAAAAGAAGGGCCATCTGTACCCCAATGTTTATAGAAGCAATGGCCACGGTCGCCAAACTATGGAAAGAACCAAGATGCCCTTCAACGGACGAATGGATAAGGAAGATGTGGTCCATATACACTATGGAGTATTATGCCTCCATCAGAAAGGACGAATACCCAACTTTTGTAACAACATGGACGGGACTGGAAGAGATTATGCTGAGTGAAATAAGTCAAGCAGAGAGAGTCAATTATCATATGGTTTCACTTATTTGTGGAGCATAATAAATATCATGGAGGACAAGGGGTGTTAGAGAGGAGAAGGGAGTTGGTGTAAATTGGAAGGGGAGGTGAATCATGAGAGACCATGGACTCTGAAAAACAATCTGAGGGGTTTGAAGTGGCGGGGGGGTGGGAGGTTTGGGGGTACCAGGTGGTGGATATTATAAAGGGCACGAATTGCATGGAGCACTGGGTGTGGTGAAAAAATAACGAATACTGTTTTTCTGAAAATAAATTAATTAATTAAAAAAAATTCAGGCTTCTTGGGGAACCTGGGTGGCTCAGTGTGTTAAAGCCTTTGCCTTCGGCTCAGGTCATGATCCCAGGGATTGAGCGTCACATCAGGCACTCTGCTCCACAGGGAGCCTGCTTCTTCCTCTATCTCTGCCTGCCTCTCTGCCTACTTGTGATTTCTGTCTGTCAAATAAATAAAAACTTAAAAAAAAAAGGAATTTGTATCATTATTAAAAAAATTCCACCTTCCAATTTACTCTACTTTTCTAATAGACTATGAGACTTAATAACAGAATATGAGACCCTTTTCTCATTTAAGTTAAAATAGACTAAGAAACCTTTAGAGATAGACTCTGGAAAGAGACCTTCAGTCTCAGTGAACATCCATCAGGATTTGCAAAGGGCTTTCAAAATGTCTGTGTAATAGCCTTGATTTTCCTACTGCTGGTTTTAATTCGATGTGGGACTGAGACCTACACTAATATGAACATGGATCGATTTCCTCACCAAGCACATAACTAAAATATTCTGGCTTGGAGTATTCAAGCTAAAATAGACTTGATGCACATCTTAGCTTCCAAATGTCTTTTATTTTTTTTTTTACTGATCTAGTAAGCTTTTATTCAGCAATTCACAAATCATACAGTACCTAGTCTAGTAGAAGGAAGCTTCACAGAGCTGTACAAGGCAAAAGACTCATATCGACTAGGTGAGCAGGAGAAAGGACACTGGGCATTCGCTGACTGATTAAAGCAAGGTTATTTTCCCTGTATGGAGGATAAGGAAGATGTGGAGTCAGTTGAGGCAATTTGTGCTGAAGAGGCAAGTGCTGGTTTGTTGATCTAGGCCTCTGTTCTTGAGAGAACCTCCAAACAGAAACTTAGTTAAGTTCCGGTTTGCTGATGGTAGGCTTAGTATGAATGACTCCATCCTGGGCCAAATAAGGTTACTTGAACAAAATCTTTGTCCTAGGTAAGAATTTTACTTCCAAGGTTGATAACTGATGGCTATTTTTCTTCCTCTTATTTCTAGTAAGAATTTGTACCATATCTGTTAGTGACATAGTATTATTATTAATTATTTATTTACATAATTTTCTTTAATCAAATGTCTTTTAAAAATAAAGTGGCTCTCAGACAGCAAAGCTCAGGTTTTGGCGATCAGAACTGCTGTACTTGTTATTTGAGTATAATTAACATACAGCGTTATATTAGTTTCAGGTGTACAATATAATGATTCAACAATTCTATGTGCTGCTCAGTACTCATCATGATCAGTGTACTCTGAATCCCCTACACTTATTTCACCCATCCTCTCTTCTGGCAAGCCCCAGTTTGTTCTCCATGTTTAAGTCTGGTTTTTGTCTGTTTGTTTATCTCCTTTTTTCTTTGTATATTTTATTCCTTAAGTTCTACATATGGATGGAGCCATATGGTTTTTGGTTTCTCTGATGGACTTATTTTACTTAGCATTATACCCTCTAGGCTCATACAGTTGTTGCTAATGTCAAGATTCTGTTCTTTATGTTTTTTTTATTATGAATAATATTCTATTGTATAAATGTACCACTTATTCTTTATTGGTTCATCTATGGATGGGCACCTGTATTCCTTCCATATCTAGGTAATTTTAATAATGCTGTAATAAACATGGTGGTACGTATGACTTTTCAAATTAGTGTTTTCATTTTCTTTGGATTAAATACTCAATAGTGGAATTACTGGACTGTATGGTAATTTTTAAAAATATTTTCGTTTTTTACTTGTCAGAGAGAGAGAGAGAAAGAGAGAAACTAGGAGAAGCAGGCAGAGGGAGAAGCAGGGTCCTCACTGAACAGGAAGGCTGATACAGGACATCATCCTAGGACCCTGGGTTCATGGTGTGAGCTGAAGGCAGACACTTAACCACCTAAGCCACACAGATGTCCCTATGGTAGTTCTATTTTTAATTTTTTGAGGACCTGCAATACTGTTTTCTATACTAACTGTACCAATTTATATTCATACACCTTTTTGAGCTCGTTATTATGTTCTCTTGAGCTGTGTGTCTATTTGGTGCCAGTACCATATTATTTTGATTACTAAGCTTTGTATATCTTGTCATATTTTTTATTCATATTTCCTTGTATCTTCTCACTTCCACAGGTCTTTAACCATTCACTTGACATTGCAACTGTAAATGATCACCCACATTGATTCACGTGTTTCTAGGAACTTCTCCTTCCACTATATCTACACTAGGGTCTCCTGCCCATTCCATCTGAGGTGGCCCATAGTTACAGGTGGGAGGTTTAGGAGTAGAAACACTTCTTTGAAGTTTTTTGAATAATTTACTGCAGTAAGAGTTATGTGAACAACTCTTTAAAAGTTCTGGTACTGAAGAAAATCCCAAAACATTAAAAAATGGCCAATAATTTGATAGACATTTCTTTGAAGAAACTACACAAATGGTTAATAAGCACAAAAAAGTGTTTAATATTACTATCAGGGGAATGCAAGTCAAAACCACAATGAGATACCACCTCTCACTTATTACAGAGAATAACAAGTATTGATGAGGTTTGGGAGAAACTGAAGTTCTTGTGCACTGTTGGTGAGGGCGATAAATGGTGCAACCACTAAGAAAACAGTGTTGCAAGGTATTTTGATAAGTGGAAGAAACTAGTCATAAAAGTTCATATATTTTATGATTATATCTATATGAAATATAGATATGAAATTCCAGAATACTAAATCCATAGAGACAGAAAGTAGATTGCTTAAGACTGAGGAAGATGAGGGACACAGAGGTAAAAGCCAAAAATTATGTGTTTTTTTGGTTATTGTTGTAAATATTCTGTTTATTTTAAATTTTATTCTAAATTGACTGTGGTAATGGTTTCACAACTCTTTGAATATACTTAAAGTTGCAGAATTGTATACTCTAGGCAGATACCTTGTACAGTATGTGAATTGTATCTCATTAAAGCTTTTATAAAGAGAAAAAGAAGGGAAAAAATGAGCCAGGGTTAATGTGGCTGGAGGGGCAGGGAGAGGTCACAGCTCTCCTCCCACTGTACCCCAATTTCTGCAAACAGAAGGAGAACTACTTGGTTTTCTCAGAAATACCTGCAGACCTTTTTCAGTCCGACAGAAGCTAACTTCTCTTCCTCTCATCTCTCACATGCTATCTTCTACCTAATACTGCCTATTACCAGTTTTATTCTTAGTAACCAAAATATGTATAAAAAGCTGTTTCATCAGAGTCACCTATTTATTTGAATACCATCCACATGTTTAAAGTTCTACTCTGTATTATGATAAATCATGGAGCTTGTCTTCAGCTGCCTGTTTTCACCCTAATCATAAAAAAGGCCTCTAGCAAACAGCTCTTTATCATGGACAGAAAGGCTGTAAAGATATAGCTCAGCTTTCTATGGCCAGAACAGCTCTTTATGTGTTTTTTCATAATGTCATCTGCAGACTTTGCTGCTTGCCCAATATGCAGCTTTATATCAGGGCATGGGTGAGGCCATTTATTATCAGAGTGCATATCCTCATACCATTTTCAATTATACAGGGAATCTTAGCCCCGTTAAGCCGAAAGAAAAATGTAAAAAAAAAGGGAGAGGAAGAAGGAGCTCATGGTTTTATGTCAGGTAATGTCCTGTTCTTTCTCAAGGCAATAAAGCAAAAATATCTAGGAAGAAGGACGAGTTTTGTTGGAGGGATAGCAGGAAAGCCAGGAAGTCTGCTTCTGTACCATGAAAATATTGAGGGTATGCATATCTTGTGGGCATTCAGGCTTTACAAAATCTTTCCAGGGTCGCAGCCCATCATAACTGTTGTCACTTTTGCCCTTAGAAAGGAAATACACAAAGTTAGTAGGCTGAAGACCACATTTTCCTAAAAAGTACAATTATAAACATTCTTTGAAGCATGTGCCCTGATGACTAGCATCTACCTCTGAGTTACATCCTAGCACATTTCTGATGGATGGAGTTTCATCCTATAGAGGTCACAACAAATATACCTTTGAGTAGACCAAATGGTCTGAATTCTGTTGCTTACGTATTTCAGGCTTAATGGAGTATGTTTATTCTGCTAAACTTTTGAATTATCCTTGCCATATCCAATTTCCTTTTAATTTGGTTTAATTCCACATTTACAAAATAGATGATTAAGTAATAATTGATAAAGTCTTTTTTAATTGATTTATTTATTTTCAGAATGTAATCAGAGTTATGTGAACAACTCTTTACAAGTTATGGTACTAAAGAAAATCCCCAAACATTAAGAAATGGGCACAAAGTTGATAGACATTTCTTTAAAGAAACTATACAAATGGTTAATAAGCACACAAAAAAGTTCAATATTACTATCACGGGAATGTAAGTCAAAACTACAATGAAGTATTCCCTTATTACAGAAAATAACAAGTATTAATGAGGTTTTGGGAGAAACTGGAGCTCTTGTACACAGTAGCCAAGATCTACACAGCAACACAAATACCAAACCAAAATTCAGAAAAAAGGAGAGAACAATAAGCAATATAAATAGCAAATAAAAGGAAAAAACATTTATGCGCATTACATCAAGCTAGATAAAACCAGATCATGTTAATGGATGCATAGAAGACAAAATTTTACCTATAGAAGAATAAAGATAAAAATTACAGTGGACTTCCTTCACAAACAATTCATGCAAAAAATGAATGAAGTATCAAAAGCTTCTGCACAACAAAGGAAACTGTCAAAAAAACAAAAAGACAACCCACGGAATGGGAGAAGATATTTGCAAATGACAGTACAGACAAAAGGTTGATCTCCAGGATCTATAATGAACTCCTCAAACTCAACACACACAAAACAGGCAATCATATCAAAAAATGGGCAGAAGATATGAACAGACTTCTCCAATGAAGACATACAAATGGCTATCAGACACATGAAAAAATGTTCATCATCACTAGCCCTCAGAGAGATTCAAATTAAAACCACATTGAGATTTCACCCTACACCAGTTAGAATGGCCAAAATTAGCAAGACAGGAAACAACATGTGTTGGAGGGGATGTGGAGAAAGGGAAACACTCTTACACTGTTGGTGGGAATGCAAGTTGGTGCAGCCTCTTTGGAGAACAGTGTGGAGATTCCTCAAGAAATTAAAAATAGAACTTCCCTATGACCCTGCAATTGCACTCTGGGTATTTACCCCAAAGATACAGATGTAGTGAAAAGAAGGGCCATCTGTACTCCAATGTTTATAGCAGCAATGGCCACGGTCGCCAAACTATGGAAAGAACCAAGATGCCCTTCAACGGACGAATGGATAAGGAAGATGTGGACCATATACACTATGGAGTATTATGCCTCCATCAGAAAGGACGAATACCCAACTTTTGTAGCAACATGGATGGTACTGGAAGAGATTATGCTGAGTGAAATAAGTCCAGCAGAGAGAGTCAATTATCATATGGTTTCACTTATTTATGGAGCATAACAAATAGCATGGAGGACATGGGGAGTTAGAGAGGAGAAGGGAGTTGAGGGAAATTGAAAGGGGAGGTGAACCATGAGAGACCATGGACTCTGAAAAACAATCTGAAGGTTTTGAAGGGGTGGAGGGTGGGAGGTAGGGGTACTAGGTGATGGGTATTATAGAGGGCACGGATTGCATGGAGCACTGGGTGTGGTGCAAAAATAATAAATACTGTTATGCTGAAAATAAAAAATAAATTAAAAAAATAAATGAATGAAGTAAAATCTTTAAAATGTTAAAGAAAAACAATGTAGAATTCCATATACCACTAAATAACCCATTCAAAATTGCATAGAAAAGAAGCATTCTGGATTATAGACTGAGAACATTTGAAAATCTGTTCCTTCATAATAGCAATGATAATTTATCAAAATAAACCTTTTCAGAATTTTGGAAATTAACCAAGGACTTGTAATAATGGAAGAAAGATTTATTTAAAAAATGAATTAATCTCAGTAAGAACAATAAATTTGTGCCATTCTAACATGCCCTATTCCCATTTCCCTCTCCTAAGCTGCACAGTAGTCTTGAAATTGAGCAGCTCTGCAACAAATGTAGCTGTGAAAATCAGCATTCTGGCAGCCACTGGAGGGTAAGAATGAGTTTTAAACTTTACCCAAAACTGCATTCCTAGGTAACTGTCACTATTTTATCAGACAGATCCCTGGAAAATACCCATCCACAAGGATTAACTTTATTTGATATGAACAAGAGCTAGAGACTCTTTTTATTTGTTGTTGTTATTGTTGTTTGTTTGTTTTTGTTTTAATATCAGAAACAAAAAACAATGTTAGTTTTAATATTGCACGTGCCTCAGTTGGCAATACCATTTGGGGCAACTAAGGGCTAACCAAAACTTAAAAATAAAATCTGGGAAATGAAATAGGATAATTTGGAAAAGTTCATCAAATTCTTTGTTATCCAAAAGGACACGTGCATGTACAGGGCAATATGTATACTCAGAAAAGACTTGAAAAAGCCTTAATATATCACTTGTGACTAACCTTGAAGCTCTGAACAAACAGAAAGTGAAAGGGTAAAAACTCAGGGGATGAGGTGTGTCCCAACACCTGCACAAAGCCCAGTAGAAAAATCTGGAAATATTATTGGTCAAATCATTTAATGAGTCTCTGTGCAACCATTAGATAACCACTTAGTTAAACAACAGAGACTGCGCAGCCACAGATGACAAATAACACACACTTTATAGAACCAGTTCAGGGGCACCTGGTGGGGGTGCTCATTCAGTTAGGTGTCTGCCTTCACCTTTGGTCATGATCCCAGTGTTCTGCAATCAAGTCCTATGTTGGGTTCCTTACACAGCAGGGAGACTGCCTCTCCCTCTCCCCTTTTTCCTCCCCCTGCTCGTGCTCACATTCTCTGTCAAATAAATAAATGACAACTTAAAAAAAAAAAAAAAGAAGACTTTCCATTCAGGAAAGTCACTAAATAAACAGTAGCAACAACACATATTAACAACAATAACAATGAGAAGGGTTATAATTTCCAGTGTTGTCACATGTTACTTAGTTTTTCATAACAACAAAAAAATAATACAAATGAATAAAAAGGGAAGTATGTACTATGCACAAAACAAAAAGCAGAAAATAAAGACTGTCTCTCCCAGAGCAATCCTAGATGTTAGACTTGGTAGATAAATGTATAAAATCAGCTGCTATACTTATTTCAGACTTGAAGGAAAACATGGGGAAATAATTAAAATATGACAAGTATATGTCATCAACTAAAAATATCAATACAAATAATTGTTTTAAAAATGGAAATTGTAGGGGCTCCTGGGTGGCTCAGTTAGTTAAGTGTCCAACTCAATTTGGCTCAGGCCATGATATCAGGGTTGTGAGATTGGGTCACAGTGTCAGGTGCCATACTCAGGCAGAACCCTACTTAAGATTCTCTCTCTTCTCCTCTGCCATCCCCCCCAATTTGCATGTCCTCTCTCTCTGTCATTCTAAATAAATAAATAAAGCAGGGGTAATGAATAATGACACAATTTGTATGACAATAATAGTACAGGAGACAGGGGGAGGGACAAGATGGCAGAGGAGTAGGAGACCTAAATTTCTTCTGGTTCTAGGAATTCAGCTAGATTGTTATCAAACCATTCTAAACACCTACAAACTCAACAGGAGATCAAAGACAAGAATAGCAGCAGTTCTACAAACACAAAACCACCACTTTCTGGAACGTAGAATGTGCAGAGAAGTGAATCTGAGACAATATTTGGAAAGTTAGACCATGGCCAGAGGGAGTCTCCATCATCCAGCTATTGGCAAGTAATAGAGCAGCAGAACACAAAATCAGAACTTTTAGAAATCTGCACCACTAAGGGATGTTGTCCCAGTGACTAAGTGGAGGGTGAAACCTTTTCTGGGACAGTGTGGTTTCAGGACCTTCAGGATCACAGAAAGACAGGGGGTTCCTGAGAGTGACAGAGCCCCCAAGTACCAGAGCAGGGAAGCCAGGTGCAAAGACAGAGCCAAGGATTGGGCTTGCAGCTCAGTGTTGCATAAACCATGATCCGTGCACAGTCAGGCCACTACTTTTCCAGCAGGGGACCCAATAGTAGTAGATCTGGGGGAGACTCTCTGCTTCCCCTGGGAGGAGTGGTGTGGGAACACACCACAGGAATCTGTTGCGTTTGGAAAGGAAATGGGGTCCTGTGCCAGAGATAGAAAAATGCTCGGTCACAGGCTGGGTGAGCACAGAGTGTGGCCAGAGACTAGGGACACGGGAGTGATTAAATGTTTTTCTATGAGGGCTCACTGAGGAGTGGGGCCCTGAGTTCTCAGCTCTGATGGTGCCAGAGATTGGGAGGCCACCATTTTCATTCTTGACCGCCAAAGCTGAATAGAAAGCTTTCGGGAAACAAAAGCTACAGAGAGCAAACTAAGGCAGATTGCTTAGCCTGGCCACTGGCAAGGGTGGTACAATTCTGCCTCACGCAAAGACATTTGAGAATCACTGCAACAGGTCCCCTCCCTCAGAAGATCAGCAAGAACATCCAGCCAAGACCAAGTTTACCAATCAATGAGAACTGCAAAATGACAGCACAAGGGGAAAACAGCACATAGAATTTATGGTTTTTCTCCCATGATTCTTTAGTCTCTCAAAGTTAACTCTTTTTGAATTTTCTTTATTTCTTTATTTTTTTAAATTTTCTTCTTTCCTTTTCCAATTAACATCTTATTAATTCCATGTTTAAAATAATTTTTTATTTATTTAACTTTTATTTATTTAATTTATTTTTTATTTTCAGCATAACAGTACTCATTATTTTTGCACCACACCCAGTGCTCCATGCAATCCATGCCCTCTATAATACCCACCACCTGGTACCCCTACCTCCCACCCTCCGCCCCTTCAAAACCCTCAGATTGTTTTTCAGAGTCCATAGTCTCTCATGGTTCACCTCCCCTTCCAATTTTTCCCAACTCCCTTCTCCTCTCTAACTCCCCATGTCCTCCATGCTATTTGTTATGCTCCACAAATAAGTGAAACCATATGATAATTGACTCTCTCTGCTGGACTTATTTCACTCAGCATAATCTCTTCCAGTCCCGTCCATGTTGCTACAAAAGTTGGGTATTCGTCCTTTCTGATGGAGGCATAATACTCCATAGTGTATATGGACCACATCTTCCTTTTTTTTTTTAATTTTCATTCTACAGCCATAAAGGGAACAATCTTCCAAATCCAGGAGGCACAGACAATCCCACTCAAAATCAATAAAATAAGTCAACACCACAATATCTAATAGTAAAGTTTACAAATCTCAGAGACAAAGAGGAAATCCTAAAAGTAGCTTGGGACAAGAGGTCTGTAACATACAATGGTAGAAACCTTAGATTGCAAGCAGACCTATCTACAGAGATCTGCAAGGCCAGAAAGGACTGGCATGATATTTTCAGGCATTAAATGAGAAAAATATGCAGAGAAAAATATGGATAGAATACTCTGCCTTATAGGAAATTTTGAAAGGTGTCCTCTAAGAAAAGAGAGAGCCTAAAAGTAACATAGACCAGAAAGGAACAGTGACAATATACAGTGACAGTCACTCT
The DNA here is from genome assembly GCF_009829155.1 of Mustela erminea. Taxonomy (NCBI): domain Eukaryota; kingdom Metazoa; phylum Chordata; class Mammalia; order Carnivora; family Mustelidae; genus Mustela; species Mustela erminea. Next base: position 23,853,617 of record NC_045618.1, on the reverse strand, counting down.
ATAGGTAATACAAGGACACTAAGTTCATATTTTCAATAATTACCCTGAATGTAAATGGGCTAAATGCCCCAATCAAAACACACAGCTTATCAGACTGGATAAGAAAAATAAGACCCATCAATATGCTGTCCAAAAGAGACTCATTTTAGACCCAAAGTCACCTCCAGATTTAAAGTGAGGGTGTGGAAAACCATTTACCATGCTAACGGACCTCAAAGAAGGCTGGGGTGGCAATCCTTATTTAAGACAAATTAGACTTTAAACCAAAGACTATAATAAGAGATGAGGAAGAATACTATATCACATTTAAAGGGCCTGTGCAATAAGAAGTTCTACCAATTGTAATTATTTATGCCCATAACATGGAAGAAGCCAATTATATAAGCCAATTAATAACTAAGTCAAAGTCAAAGAAACACATCAACAATAATACAATAACAGTATGGAGCTTCAACACTTCTCTCACTGCAATGGATAGGTCATCTAAGCAAAAGATCAACAAGGAAATAAAGTCTTTAAATGACAAACTGAATCAGATGAACTTCACAGATATATTTCAGAACATTCCATCCCAAAGCAACAGAATACACATGCTTCTCTAATGCACATGGAACATCATCCAGAATAGATCATTTCCTGGATCACAAATCAGGTCTCAAACATTACCAAAAGATTGGGGTCATTCCCTGCATATTTTCAGACCACACTGTCTTGAAACACAGACTCAATCAAAAGAGGAAAGTTGGAAAGAAATCAAATACATGGAGGCTAAAGAACATCCTACTGAAGAATGAATGGGCCAACCAGGAAATTAAAGAAGAATTAAAAAAAATAATGAAACAAATGAAAATGAAAACACATTCCCAAAAATCTTTGGGATGCTGCAAAGGTGGTCCTAAGAGGAAAGTATATAGCAATACAAGCCTTTCTCTAAGAAACAAGAAAGGTCTCAAAAACACAACCTAAAAACAATCTGAGGGGTTTGAAGTGACAGGGGGGTGGGAGGTTGGGGTACCAGGTGGTGGGTTTGGTGAAAAAATAATGAATACTGTTTTTCTGAAAATAAATAAATTAATTTAATTAAAAAATAAAACACAACCTAACCCTACACCTAAAGGAGCTGGACAAAGAATAGCAAATAAAGCCTAAATCCAACAGGAGAAGAGAAATAATAAAGATCAGAGCAAAAATCAATGAAATAGAAACCAAAAGAACAGTAGAACTGATTCACAAAACTAGGAGCTGGTTCTTTGAATCAGTAAGATTGCTAAACTAGCCAGACTTATTAAAAAAAAAAAAAAAAAGAGAGAGAAAGGACTCAAATTAATGTAATCATGAACAAAAGAGAAGATATCACAACCAACACTGAAGAAATATAAACAATTATAAAAACATATTATGAACAACTATATGCCAACAACCCAGATTATCTGGAAGAAATGATGCATTAATACTGGGTATTTACCCTAAAGATAAAAACGTAGTGATCCAAAGGGGCACGTGCACCCGAATGTTTATAGCAGCAATGTCCACAATAGCCAAACTATGGAAAGAAACTAGATGTCCATCAACAGATGAATGGATCAAGAAGATGTGGTATATATACACAATGGAATACTATGCAGCCATCAAAAGAAATGAAATCTTGCCATTTGCGACAACATGGATGGAACTAGAGCGTATCATGCTTAGCGAAATAAGTCAAGCAGAGAAAGACAACTATCATATGATCTCCCTGATATGAGGAAGTGGTGATGCAACATGGGGGCTTAAGTAGATAGGAGAAGAATCAATGAAACAAGATGGGATTGGGAGGGAGACAAACCATAAGTGACTCTTAATCTCACAAAACAAACTGAGGGTTGCTGGGGGGAGGGGGGTTGGGAGAAGGGGGGTGGGGTTGTGGACATTGGGTAGGGTATGTGCTTTGGTGAGTGCTGTGAAGTGTGTAAACCTGGTGATTCACAGACCTGTACCCCTGGGGATAAAAATATTATGTTTCTTAAAAAAAAAAAAAGAAATTGATGCATTACTAGAGATGTATAATCTACCAAAACTGAACCAGGAGGAAAGAGAAAACCTGAACATACCCATAACCAGTAAGGAAATTGAAGCAGTAACAAAAATCACCCAACAAACAAGAGTCTAGGGCAGATGGTTTCCCAGGAGAATTCTACCAAATATTTAAAGAATAATACCTGTTCTCCTGAAACTATTCCAAAAAATAGAAATGGAAAGAAGACTCCCAAACTCATTTTATAAGGCCAGTATTACCTTGATCCCAATACCAGACAAAGACCCCATCATAAAGGAGATTTACAAACCAATATCCCTGATGAACATAGATGCAAAATTTCTCAATAATATACTAGCCAATAGGATCCAACAGTACATTAAAAGGATCATTTACCACAACCAAATGGGATTTATTCCTGGGCTCTAAGGTTGGTTCAACATCCACAAATCAATCAATGTGATACAATACATTAATAAAAGAAAGAACAAGTACCATGTGATATTCTCAATAGATGCAGAAAATGCATTTGACAAAGTACTTCATCATTCCTTGATTAAATCTCTTCATAGTGTAGGGATTAAAGGGTACATACCTCAATATCATAAAAGCCATCTATGAAAAGCCCACAGAAAATATCATTCTCAACGGGGAAAACTAAGAGCTTTGCCTCTAAGGTCAGGAACACAGCAGAGATGTCCACTATCACCACTGCTATTCAGCATAGTACTAGAAGTCCTAACCTCAGCAATCAGACAACAAAAAGAAATAAAAGGCATCCAAATTGGCAAAGAAGTCAAACTCTCACTCTTTGCAGATGATATGATAATTTATGTGGAAAACCCAAAAGTCTCCACCCCAAAACTGCTAGAACTCATACAGGAATTTATTAAAATATCACCAACAATAAGACAGAAGAAAGGATTAAGGAGTTGATCCCATTTACAATTGCACCCAAAACCACAAGATACCTAGGAATAAATCTAACCAAAGAGGCAAAGAGTCTGTACTTAGAAAACTACAGAATACTCATGAAAGAAATTGAGAAAGGCACAAAGAAGTGGAAAAAATGTTCCATGCTCATGGATTGGAAGAACAATATTGTGAAAATGTCTATGCTACATAGAGCAATCTACACATTTAATGCAATCCCTATCCAAATACCATCAACTTTTTCATAGAAATGAGACAAATAATCCTAAATTTTGTATGGAACCAGAAAGGCCCTAAATAGCCAGAGGAATGCTGAAAAAGAAAACCAAAGCTGTTGGCATCACAATTCCAGACCTCATGCTCTATTACAAAGCTGTAATCACCTGGACAGTATGGTACTGACACAAAAACAGACACAGAGATCAATAGAACAGAATAGAGAGCCCATAAATGGACCCTCAACTCTATGGTCAACTAATCTTCGTCAAAGAAGTAAATAATATCCAATGGCAAAAAGACAGTCTTTTTACCAAATGGTGTTGGAAAATTGGACAGCCCACATGCAAAATATGAAACTGGACCATTTCCTTACACCACACCAAAGTAGAACCAAAATGGATGAAAGACCTAAATCTGATACAGGAATCCATAAAAAAATTCTTGAGGTGAACACAGCAACTTCTTCGACCTCAGCTGCAGCAACTTCTTCCTAAAAACCTCGCCATTAGCATGAGAAGGACAAAAATGAACTTTTGAGACTTCATCAAGATAAAAAGCTTTTATACTGCAAAGGAAACAATCAACAAAATCAAAGAAACAAATGACAAAATGGGAGAAGATATTTGCAAATGGCATATCAGATAAAGGGCTAGTATCCAAAATCTATAAAGAACTCATCAAACTAAACACTCAAAGATCAAATAATCCAATCAAGAAATGGGCAGAAGACATGAATGGACATTTCTGCAAAGAAGACATCCAAATGGCCAACAGACAAATGAAAATGTGCTCCACATCACTATGCATCAGAGAAATAAAAATCAAAACCTCGGTGAGTTACCACCTCACACCAGTCAGAATGGCCAAAATAAGAAGTGAAGAAATGACAGATGTTGGTGAGGATATGGAGAAAGGGGAACCCTCCTACACTGTTGGTGGGAATGCAAGCTAGTGCTGCCACTCTGGAAAACAGTATGGGGGTTCCTAAAACGTTGAAAATAGAGCTACCCAGCAATTGCACTACTGGGAATTTACCCCAAAATACAAATGTAGTGATCTGAAGAGGTACGTGCACTTCAATGTTTATAGCAGCAATGTCTATAGGAAACAAACTGAGGTTTGCTGGAGGGAAGGTGGGTTCAGGATAAGGTAATTGGGTGATGGGCATTCAGAAGGGCACATGATGTGATGAGCACCGGATATTACATGCAACTGATGGATTGTTGAACACTACATCTGAAACTAATGATGTACTATATGTTGGCTAGTTGAATTTAAATTAAAGAAAAATCATATGAAAGTGTAAGGAATCCAAAATACACAAAACATTCCTGAAAAAGAACAAAATATGTACCAACTCACAACTTTCCTACTTTGAAAACCCACATAAAAATATACAGTAAGAATAATAAATTGTGGTACTGTGATAAAGATAGATGTGCAGATATGTGGAACAGAACCGATTGTGCAAAAAAGGAGCCTTATGTTTTTGCCAGTTTTTTAAAAAAAATTTGAAGATAATTTAATGTGAATTTTTTTAATGTGAATAATTTTTAATGTGAATTTTTTTAAAGTTTTTATTTAAATTCCAATTAGTTAATATACATGTAATATTACACGTATACGTGTTCTTGTGTAGAATTTAGTGATTCATGACTTACATACAACAGCCAATGCTCATAGAAGTGCCCTCCTTAATACCCATCACCCATTTAACCCCTCCCCCTGCTTATCAACCCTCCAGCAACCCTCAGTTTGTTCTCTATACTTAAGGGTCTGTTTTATGGTTTGCCTCTCTTCCCCCACTCATGTTCATCTGTTTTCTTTCTTATATTCCATATGTGAGTGAAATCACATGGTATTTGTCTTTCTCTGACACTTAGCATAATATTCTCTAGGTCCATCTGTTTCATTGCAAATAGCAGGATTTCATTATTCTTTATGGCTGAATAATATTCCATTGTATATTTATACCACTTTTTAATTTTTTTATTTCTTTTCAGCATAACAGTATTCATTGTTTTTGCACCACACCCAGTGCTCCATGCAATCTGTGCCCTCCCTAATGTCCACCACCTGGTTCCCCCAACCCCCCCCCAAAACCCTCAGATTGTTTTTCAGAGTCCATAGTCTCTCATGGTTCACCTCCCCTTCCAATTTCCCTCAACTCCCTTCTCCTCTCCATCTCCCCTTGTCCTTCATGTTATTTGTTATGCTCCACAAATAAGTGAAACCATATGATAATTGACTCTCTCTGCTTGACTTATTTCACTCAGCATAATCTCTTCCAGTCCTGTCCACGTTGCTAAAAAAGTTGGGTATTCATCCTTTCTGATGGAGGCATAATCCTCCTTAGTGTATATGGACCACATCTTCCTTATCCATTCGTCTGTTGAAGGACATCTTGGTTCTTTCCATAGTTTGGCGACCGTGGCCATTGCTGCTATATACATTGGGGTACAGATGGCCCTTCTTTTCACTACATCTGTATCTTTGGGGTAAACACCCAGCAGTGAATTGCCGGATCATAGGAAAGTTCTATTTTTAATTTCTTGAGGAATCTCCACACTGTTCTCCAAAGAGGCTGCACCAACTTGCATTCATACCAACAGTATAAGAGGGTTCCCCTTTCTCCACATGCTCTCCAACACACGTTGTTCCTGTCTTGCTAATTTTGGCCTTTCTAACTGGTGTAAGATGGTATCTCAATGTGGTTTTCATTTGAATCTCCCTGAGGGCTAGTGATGATGAACATTTTTTCATGTGTCTGATAGCCATTTGTATGTCTTCATTGGAGAAGTCTGTTCATATCTTCTGCCCATTTTTTGATATGATTGCCTGTTTTGTGTGTGTTGAGTGTGAGGAGTTCATTATAGATCCTGGATATCAACCTTTTGTCTGTACTGTCATTTGCAAATATCTTCTCCCATTCCGTGGGTTTCCTCTTTGTTTTCTTGAGTGTTTCCTTTGCTGTGCAGAAGCTTTTGATCTTGATGAAGTCCCAAAAGTTCATCTTTGCTTTTGTTTCCTTTGCCTTTGGAGACATATCTTGAAAGAAGTTGCTGTGGCTGATATCGAAGAGGTTACTGCCTATATTCTCCTCTAGGATTCTGATGGATTCCTGTCTTATGTTGAGGTCTTTTATCCATTTTGTGTTTATCTTTGTGTATGGTGTAAGAGAATGGTCAAGTTTCATTCTTCTACATATAGCTGTCCAATTTTCATTACTCTTTATCATTGAATAATATTCCATTGTGTATTTATACCAGATAATTTTTATTCATTCATCAGTCAGTGGACATTTGGAATGCTTCCATAATATGACTGTTGTAGATGATACTACTATAAGCATCAGGGTACATGTATATCTTTGAATTATCACTTTTGTATATTTTAGGTAAATACCTGGTAATGTAATTGATAGATTTTAGGGTAGCTCTATTTTTTAACTTTTTATAAAAATTTTTTACCTATTTATTTGAGATAGAGTGAGAGCATGAGGGAGGGGGAGGAGCAGAGGTAGAGGCTGAGCAGGGAGCCTGAAGAGGTTTTTGATCCCAGGACCCCGGGATCATGGCCTGAGCTGAATGAAGGCAGATACTTAACCCACTGAGCCACCCAGGTGCCCCTATTTTTAACTTTTTTAGGAAACTCCATAATGTTTTCCAGAGGGACTGAACAAGTTTGTAGTTCCATCAGCAGAGTAGGAGGTTTCCTCTTTCTCCTGATCTTGCTGCTAATAACTTTGTTTCTTTTGTTGTGGAGTTTAATCATTCTGACAACAATCAGTTGTGATGTGATACCTCTTTGTAGTGTTGATTTGCATTTCCCTGATGATCAGCAATGTTGAGCGTCTTTTCATATGTCTGGTAGCCATCTGGATGTCTTCTTTGGGATAATGTCTATTAATATCTTCTGCCAATTTTTAATTGGATAATTCATTTTCTGGGTGTTGAGTTTGATAATTTCTTTATGTACTTTGTTTATTAACTGTAGTTGTACATATATTTCTGTTTTTCTTCCTGTCCTATTGATCTATGTGTCTATTTTTGTGCCAATACCATGCTGTCTGGATCACTACAGCTTTGTAATATAACTTAAAGTCCAGATTCTGATGATTCCATTGTGCTTCATTTTTACAAGGTTACTTTGGCTATTTAGGATTTTTTTTTCAGTTCCATACAAATTTTAGGATTTTCTATTCTAGTTCTATGAAAAATGCTGTTGCTATTTTTATGGGGATTGCATTAAATGTGTAGATTGTTTTGGGTAGTATATACATTTTAACAAATTTTGTCATTCCAATGCATGAACATGGAATGTCTTTCCATTTTCTTGTCTCATCTTCAATTTATTTCATCAGTATTTTAGTGTTTTCGGAGTACAGGCCTTTCACCATTTGGGTAGGTTTATTCTTATCTATCTTACTGTTTTTGTTGCACTTTTACATGGGATTGATTCCTTGAGTTCCTTTCTGCTGCTTCATTATTGTTTATAGAAATGGAAGATTTCTTTTTTTTTAAGATTTATTTATTTATTTGACAGACAGAGATCACAAGTAGGCAGAGAGGCAGACAGAGAGAAAGGAGGAAGCAGGCTCCCTGCTGAGCAGAGAGCCCGATGTGGGGCTCGATCCCAGGACCTGAGCTGAAAGCAGAGGCTTTAACCCACCCAGGTGCCCTAGAAATGGAAGATTTCTGAGCACTGATTTTGTATTCTGCAACTTTACTGAATTTATTTATCAGTTCTAGCAGTTTTGTTTTGTTTTGTTTCATGGAGTATTTCCATGGATTTTTATGTAGAGTATTGTTTCAACAGCAAATAGAGAATGTTTTCCTTCTTTCTTGATTATTTGGATAATTTTTATTTCTTATTTTTGTCTGATTGTTGTGGCTAGGACTTCCAGTACTATGTTAAATAACAGTGTTGAGAGTGGACATCCATATCTTATTCCTGACTGTACAGGAAAAGCTCAGATTTTTACCTATGAGGATGATATTAGCAGTGTTTTTTTCACTTATGGCTCTTATTATGTTGATTTACATTTTCTCGAAACATACTTGGTTAAAGGTTTTTATCATGAATAGATGTTGTATAGTGTTAGATGCTTTTTCTGTATCTATCAAAATGACATTTGATTCTTATCCTTTCTTTTATTAATGTGGTGTGTCATGATGATTGTTTTCCAAATATTGAACCACCCTTGCAACATAGAAATAAATGCCAGTTGATTGAGGGGAATGATTTTTTTATTTTTTTTTCTTGGATTGGTTTTGTTAGTATTTTATTGAGAATTTTTGTATTCATGTTCACCTGGGATATTGGCATATTGGAGTCTTTATTTGGTTTTGGTACCAGAATAATGCTGGCCTCATAGAATGAATTTGGAAGTTTAACCTCCTTTTTTAATTATTTATAATAGTCTCAGAGGAAAAAGTATTGACTCTTCTTTAAATGTTTGATAGAGGGACACCTGGGTGGCTCAGTGGGTTAAAGCCTTTGCCTTCGGCTCAGGTCATGATCCCAGGGTCCTGGGATCAAGCCCCGCATCAGGCTCTCTGCTCAGTGCAGAGCCTGCTTCCCTTCCTCTCTCTCTGCCTGCCTCTGCCTACTTGTGATCTCCATCTGTCAAATAAATAAATAAATAATCTTAAAAAAAAGTTTGGTAGAATTTGCCTGTGAAGTTGTCTGGCCCTGGACTTTTGTTTCTTGGAAGTATTTTTTTTAAGATTTTATTTATTTATTTGACAGAGAGATCACAAGTAGACAGAGGCAGACAGAGAGAGAGGAGGAAGCAGGCTCCCTGCTGAGCAGAGAGCCCGATGCGGGGCTCGAACCCAGGACCCTGGGATCATGACCTGAGCCAAAGGCAGAGGCTTTAACCCACTGAGCCACCCAGGCACCCCAATTGGAAGTATTTTGATTACTGATTAAATTTCTTTGCTAGTTGTCAGTCTGTTAAAGTTTTCTATTTCTTCCTCTTTCAGTATTTTGTAGTTTATATGTTTCTAGGAATTTATCCATTTCTTCTGGTTTGCCCAAATTTCTGTCATATACATTTTCATAATACTCTCTTATAATTGTCTGTATTTCTGTGCTGAAGGTTGTTATTTTTCCTCTCTCATTTGCAATTTTATTCATTTGGGTCCTTTTTCTTTTCTTTTTGATATTTCTGGCTAGGGGTTTATCACTTCTTTAATTTTTTAAAAAGAAACAGCTCCTGGTTTCATTGATATGCTCTGTTGTTTGCTTGTTTTTTTTTATTTCGATATCATTTATTTCTGCTCCAATATTTATTATTTCCCTTCTTCTGCTGCCTGTAGACTTCATTTGCTATTCTTTCTCTAGTTTCTATAGGTGTAACATTAGGTTGTTTAGTTGAGCTTTTACCTGTGTCTTAAGTTAGGTCTGCATTGCCATACACTTCCCTTTTAGGGTCTATTTTCTTGCATCCCAAAGACTTGGGAACACTGAGTTTTCATTTTCAATTGTCTCCATGTATTATTTTTTTATAATTAAATTTATTTATTTTCAGCATAACAGCATTCATTAATTTTTTCACCACACCCAGTGCTCCATGCAATCCGTGCCCTCTATAATACCCACCACCTGGTACCCCAACCTCCCACACCCCGGCTACTTCAAACCCCTCTGATTGTTTTTCAGAGTCCATAGTCTCTCATGATTCACCTCCCCTTCCAATTTCCCCCAACTCCATTCTCCTCTCTAACTCCCCATGTCCTCCATGCTATTTGTTATGCTCTACAAATAAGTGAAACCATATGATAATTGACTCTCTCTGCTTGACTTATTTCACTCAGCATATTCTCTTCCAGTCCCGTCCATGTTGCTACAAAAGTTGGGTATTAATCCTTTCTGATGGAGGCATAATCCTCCATAGTGTATATGGACCACATCTTCCTTATCCATTCGTCCATTGAAGGGATCTTGGTTCTTTCCATAGGTTGGCGACCGTGGCTATTGCTGCTATAAACATTGGGGTTCAGGTGGCCCTTCTTTTCACTACATCTGTATCTTTGGGGTAAATACCCAGGAGCGCAATTGCAGGGTCATAGGGAAGTTCTATTTTTAATTTCTTGAGGAATCTCCACACTGTTCTCCAAAGAGGCTGCACCAACTTGCATTCCCACCAACAGAGGAAGAGGGTTCCCCTTTCTCCACATCCCCTCCAACACATGTTGTTTCCTGTCTTGCTAATTTTGGCCATTCTATCTGGTGTAATGTGATATCTCTACGTGGTTTTAATTTGAATCTCCCTGAGGGCTAGTGATGATGAACATTTTTTCACGTGTCTGATAGCCATTTGTATGTCTTCATTGGAGAAGTCTCTGTTCATATCTTCTGCCCATTTTTTGATACGATTGCCTGTTTTGTGTGTGTTGAGTTTGAGGAGTTCATTATAGATCCTGGATATCAACCTTTTGTCTGTACTGTCATTTTATAAAGCTGTGGTCACCACGACAGCATGGAACTGGTATAAAAACAGACACATAGACCAGTGGAACAGAGTAGAGAGCCCAGATATGGATCCTCAACTCTATGGTCAGTTAATCTTCGACAAAACAGGAAAAAATATACAGTGGAAAAAAGACAGTCTCTTCAATAAATGGTGCTGGGAAAACTGGGCAGCTATAGGTAGAAGAATGAAACTCGACCATTCTCTTACACCGTACACAAAGATAAGCTCAAAACGGATAAGAGACCTCAACGTGAGACAGGAATCCATCAGAATCCTAGAGGAGAACATAGGCAATAATCTTTTCGATATCAGCCACATCAACTTCTTTCAAGATATGCCTCCAAAGGCAAAGGAAACAAAAGCGAAGATTAACTTTTAGGACTTCATCAAAATCAAAAGCTTTGCACAGCAAAGGAAACAGTCAAGAAAACAAAGAGGCAACCCACGGAATGGGAGAAGATATTTGCAAATGACAGTACAGACAAAAGGTTGATATCCCTGTATTATTTTATATATATATATATATATATATATATCTTCTTTTGATTTCCTATTTGACCCATTCATTGTTTAGTAGCATGGTATTTACCTCATGTATTTGTGGTCATTCCAAATTTTTTCTTGTGTTTATCTTCTAGTTTCATAGTGTTGGGGACACAATAGGCTCATAGTATAATTTCAATCTTTCTGTATTTTTTAGGCCCAATTGGCAACCTAATTTTTTTATCTATTTTGGTAATGTTCCATGTGCACTTGAAAAGAATGTGTGTTCTACTGATTTAGGATGGATTGTTTTGAATATATTTGTTAAATCCATCTGGTAAGTGTGTCATTCAAAGTCACTGTTTCCTGGTTGATTTCCTGTTTAGGTGATCTGTCCATTGATGTAAATGGGATGCTAAATTCCCTACTATTATTGCAATTAGTTCTTTCATGTTTGTTATTAATTATTTTATTTATTTGGGTGCTCCAATGTTGGGTGCATAAATGTTTACAATTTTGACAACTGCTTATTTGTCCCTTTTATTATGATATATGCTCTTCTTTGTCTCATGTTACTTTGTTTTAAACTCTAGTTTGTCAGATATAAGTATTGCTACTCCAGTTTTATTTGACAACCATTTGCATGATGGTTGTCAAAGAAAACTGGAGTAGTAATAGTTGTTTCTCCATCCCCTCACTTTAAATCTGCAAGGTATTTATTTTTAGATCTAAAATGACTGTCTGAGGTGACTGGGCCGATCAGCTGGTTAAGTATCTGCTTTCAGCTCAGGTCATGATCCCAGAGTCCCAGGATGGAGCCCCATGTTGGGCTCCCTGCTCAGCAGGAAGTCTGCTTCTCCCTCTTTCTGTCCCTCCCTCTGCTCCTTCTCTCTCTTTCTCTGTCTCTTTTTCCTTGCTCACTCTATCAAATAAATAAAATCTTTTAAGAAAGAGCTGATATGCCCTTTAACAGATGAATGGATAAAGAAGATGTGGCCCATATATACAATGGAATATTACTCAGCCATCAGAAAGGACAAATACCCAACTTTTGAACCAACACGGATGGGACTGGGGAGACTATGCTGAGAGAAATAAGTCAAGGAGAGAAAGTTAATTATCATATGATTTCACTTACTTGTGGAACATACAGAATAACATGGAGGACATTAGGAGAAGGAAAGGAAAAGTGAATTGGGGGAAATCAGAGTGGGATATGAATCATGAGAGGCTGTGGACTTTAAGAAACAAGCTGAGGGTTTTAGAGAGGAGGATGGTGGCAGATGGGTGAGCCTGGTGGTGGGTATTAAGGAGGGCATGTATTTCATGAAGGCCTGGGTATTGAACATAAACAATGAATCCTGGAACACTGCATCAAAAACTACTGATGTATTTTATGCTGACTAGCATAACACAATACAAGAATACTTTAAAAAGGTAAAAAATAAGTAAAGAAAGAAAGAAAATAAGTCTCCTATAGACAACACAGAGGTAGGTCTTGTATTTTATGCCTTCTGATAACCCGTGTGTTTTGGTTGGAGCATTTAGTCCAAAGTAATAATTGATATATAGGTACTTATTCCTACCTTTTTACTTGGTTTTCGTTGTTGTTGCTTTTGGAAACTTTCTCTGATTCTTTCTTGTATTAGTCACTTGTGGTCTCTTCTTTCCAATCAAAGAGTCCCCTTTAAGTCCCCTTTAATATTTCTTCCTTTTTTTTTCTTTTCTTTCCTTTTCTCTCTCTCTCTCTCTATTTTTAAATTTTTTTTTTATTTTTGTAGAGAGAGAGATGGGGGGAGGGGCTGAGGGCAAGTAAGAGAGAATTTTATGCCGGCTCCACACTGGACAGGGAATACAATATGGGGTTTGATCTCACAACCCCAAGGTAATCACATGAGCCAAAATCAAGAGTCAGACACTTAAGTGAAAGTGCCTCCCCCACTTTAATATTTCTTGAAGGGATGGTATGGTGGTCACAAACTCCTTTAATTTTTGGTTGTCAGGGAAAATATTTATCTCTCCTTCTATTCTGAATGATAGTCTTGCTAGAGTATTTTTTGTTGGAAATTTTTCTCATTCAGCATTTTGAATATATTATTCTACTCTCTTCTGACTTGCCAAGTTTCAGTTGAGAAATCTCCAGCTTACATTATGGGTCTTTCCCTGTAATTTGAGGACTTCTTTTGTTTTGCTGATTTTAAGTTCTTTATTTTTCTTTATCAATATATTTTGAAGATGTAATTATTATATGTGTTGGTGTTGGCTGGCTTTTGTTGATTTTAATGTTCATTCTTCATGCCTCCTGGATCTGGATGCCTGTTTTCTTCCCCAGATTAGGGAACTTCTCGGTTGTTATTTCTTCAAATACATTTTCTGACCCCCTTTCTCTCTCTTCTTCTTCTGGGACTTCTATGATATGAATTTTATTATGTTTGATGGAGTTACTGATTTCTCTAAATGTATTCTCGTGTTGTGTAATTCTTCTATCTTTTTTTTTTTAGCTTCATTATTTTCTATTATTTTGTCCCCTAAATCACTAATTCATTCCTCTGCTTCCTCCAGCCTGGTGTTCATTGCACCAAGTCTGTTTCTAGTCTTGGCAATTGCATTCTTCATCTCTGATTTTTTTAAAACTCTTTTTACCTGTTTTAAGGGTCTTATGATTTTCTTCTTTTCTCAAGAACAGATAATATCCTAATGATTGTTTGCCTTCAATTCTCCATGCAGCATGTTATTTACATCTGTTTTACTTGGTTCTCTGGCCATGGACTTATCTTGTTCTTTCATTTGTGATAAATTCCTCCATCTTGACATTTTTTCCAAGTGTCTGCCTTCTTCTCTGTGTTAGAAAAGCCAGTTGGGCCTCCTGCTCCTGGAAATAATGGTCATATGAAGAAAAGGTCATGGTATTTGTGTCTCTGGTGTGAGCTATGCACACTGCTGTTATGCTTTTTTTCTGTTATATCCTTAATGCTATTTGTCTACCGAGGTTCTCCTTGCCTTCTCTGGGCAATATTTGGTCCCTAGCTGAATATGATGAGTTTTCACTAGGTGTGCCCTGATCTGCTTATGAATTTAGCTCAGACACTACTTTCAGCAAAACTGAGGCCCTGTAAAACTCTCTAGTGGGAATATGTGGCATGGACAGGGTTTGTGCTGGTATCCTTGGGGAAGACCTCATGTCTCTGGGACTGAGTCTAGCTTGGGTGAGGAGAGTCTTGATATAGCATAGAGGAGAGTGGAGCTTGGTGTAAGGAAGTTAGGCAGCAAGTGTCAGCACAGCATTGCTTCCTGCAGGTGGAACTGTTTATGCTGAAGGTGAAGGAGGAAATGGCACTGGACAGCTCCTTTTTGCCTGGGTAACAGGTGTCTTCATGCATGCTGCCTTTCAGGGTACATGCTCACAGAAGAGTGGATAATCTCCCCACTGTGTTCCCCAGACATTCTTAAGATTATCATTTCCATGTTGTCTACCCTTGGATAGTGTCTTCTCTCTGGGAGCAACACAGTACCCTCTTGGCTCTTTTCCAGCCAAGGCCACTGACCTTTACAACTCCAGATAGTAAGCCCCACTGGTTGCAAGAACTTATCACCTTGCACCAGTTAGAATGGCCAAAATTAACAAAACAGTAAACAACAAGTGTTGGAGTAAATGTGGAGAAAGGGGAACCCTCTTACACTGTTGGTGGGAATGTAAGTTGGTGCAGCCACTTTGGAAAACAGTGTGGAGATTCCTCAAAAAATTAAAAATAGACCTACCCTATGACCCTGCAATTGCACAACTGGGTATTTACACCAAAGATACAGATGTAGTTAAAAGAAGAGCCATCTGTGCCCCAATGTTCATAGCAGTAATGGCCACAGTCCCCAAACTGTGGAAAGAGCCATGATGCTCTTCAACAAATGGATAAAAAAGATATGGTCCATATATATACAATGTAGTATTATGCCTCCATTGAAAAAAATCAATACCCAACTTTTGTATCAACATGGACAGGACTGGAGGAGATTATGCTGAGTGAAATAAGTCAAGCAGAGAGAGTCAATTATTATATGGTTTCAGTTACTTGTGGATCATAAGGAATATCATGGAGGACACTGGGAGAAGGAAAGGAGAAGGGAATTGGGGGAAATTGGAGGAGAAGATGAACCATGAGAGACTGTGGACTCTGAGAAACAAACTAAGGGTTTTGGAGGGGAGGGAGGTGGGGGATGGGTAAGCCTGGTGGTGGGTATTAAGGAGGGCACATATTGCATGGAGAACTGGGTGTGATGCATAAGCAATGAATCTTGGAACACTAAAATAATAAAATAAAGTTGAAATTTAAAATAAAATTTTTATTTTGGTACCAGATTAACCCCCCCCCAAAAAAAAACAAAAACAATAACAAAGCAAAACAAAACAAAACAAAACTCTTGGGCTCAGAGAATAAATGGACTTGTGGGGAGAAAACAGGAAAGCAGCTTCTCTTTTCCACCTACCATTTCTAATACAGGTGCACCTGCTTCAGAAAGACCACCTCAAGTTCCAGGGACTCTCCGGATCTTTCTTTTTCTCCATAATGTCCACCAATACTCTGCCACAGCTCGAGTCTTAGCAGCCACTTCTTTAAAAATAGGCACCTGTGCCTCATATATCCCACTTTTGTACATCCTCTGGCCGTGTATTTGAATAATGTAACTAGTAGTTTTTGTTTTGTTTTGTTTTTATTTATTTATTTTAATACATGGCTTCTGGACTTTAGAAGGCAACACTGAGAAATGTCAGTGACAGGAAACATTATCCACATTTATGTATTCAGGAGAGTGTTTTCCTGATACAGGATTTCCTTCTTCAAGTTTTCAAAGACCATCAAACCCTTGTAAAAACCTGTGATAGTTAATTTCTTTCTATTTGGCAGACTCCATAACAAATTCATGGGGTGTGTACAGTCTCTTGACATTCAGATAGTGGATTTATTTGAAATTGTGAAGTATGAAAGCCACATAATAGCTATGGTTATGATAATAGGTGGTCTGGGCACAAAAAAAGAAAGTTTATAAACATGATGTTTTAGGCAGTCCCTGCTTACATTCACTTGAAAGTGAAACTTTAGATATCTGGTATTTGTCAGAAGAAGGTAAGTGAATAATTATGTGTTGTGCATAGATGGAGAAAACCTGGAAAAAAAAGTAAGTAAAAGACAAGAAAAGAAAAAGCAGGGGTGCCTGGGTGGCTCAATGGGTTAAAGTCTCTGCCTTTGGCTCAGGTCATGATCCCAGGGTCCTGGGATCCAGCCCCATATCAGGCTCTCTGCTCAGCAGGGAACCTGATTCCCTTCCTCTCTCTCTGCCTGCCTCTCTGCCTACTTGTGTTCTTTGTCAAATAAATAAATAAAATCTTTTAAAAAAAAGAAAGAAAAGAAAAGAACAAGCATGATACCACATATTCTATGCAGTGTCTATGAGATGGATGCAGGCTGAATGACAAGTGCAAATGTGTTGGCTAAACAAAGATCCTCCCAGAAGAGATCATATTCTTATCCCTTACACAGCTCCCTTTTCACAGACTTCAGCATGCCCACCAGGTAGCACCAGATTTGTTTAGAGGATTCAGGTCTAGAAAGCCATGGGACTGTATACTATAGTTCCGTGAATATTTACAAAATCAAAGTTCTTACATTTATGTCCATACTCATGGGGTATATTCTCCTTATCACATTTAGGCCTTCGGTGGGAAAACTAGCACCTGAGGCCTAGAGACCTGGAGTAAGAGCTACAGCTGACCTGTATCCAACTACTGATATCAAAATAGCTGTTATTTAGGTACTGATATTTGAAGCATTTGAAATTCAATAAACTTTTCTCTCCCTCAAGCTCAAACTTTATTATTTAAGAAAGGACAGTTTCATTAAAATTCCACATCTTAAAACATGGAGGGTTATCCCATTCATTTTGCTTTATTTCGAATTATTGTGACAGCTAAATGACTTGTCAAATTCCCCTTCCTTCATCTCAATGTACAAGTTATAATCTATCAGGAGAATAGGTGCTCTTTCTTCCTCCAGGGAATCCGTCAGGTCCTGGGCTCTTGTTTTTTGGGAGGTTTTTGATCACTCCTTCAATCTTGTTACTAGATATCGGTCTATTCAGGTTGTCAATTTCTTCCTAGTTCAATTTTGGGAGTTTATAGTTTTCCAGGAATGCATCCATTTCATCTAGGTTGCTTAGCTTATTGGCATATAACTGTTGATAATAACTTCTGCTGATTGTTTCTACTTCCTTGGTGTTAGTTGTGATCTCTCCCTTTTCATTCATAATTTTATGAATTTGGGCTTTCTCTCTTTTCTTTCGGATTAGTGTGGCCAATGGTTTATTGATATTATTGATTCTTTCAAAAAACCAGCTTCTAGTTATTGATATGTCCTATTGTATCTCTTGTTTCTACCTCATTGATCTCAGCTCTAATCTTGATGATTTCCCTTCTTATGTGTGGAGTTGGTTTTATTTGTCATTGATTCTCCAGTTCTTTAAGGTGTAGAGACAGCTGCTGTGTTCTGGATTTTTCAATTTTTTTGAGGGAGGCTTGGAAGGCTATGTATTTCCCCCTTAGGACTGCCTTTGCTGTATCCCATAGGTTTTGGACAGAAGTGTCTTCATTCTTATTGGTTTCCATGAATTGTTTCAGTTCTTCTTTGATCTCCTGGTTGATCCAAGCATTCTTAAGCAAGGTGGTCTTTAGCTTCCAGATGTTTGAGTTCCTTCTGAACTTTTCCTTGTGATTGAGCTCCAGTTTCAAAGCATTGTGATCTGAGAATATGCAGGGAATAATCTCAGTCTTTTGGTATTGGTTGAGTCCTGATTTGTGACCCAGTATGTGGTCTATTCTTGAGAAGGTTCCATGTGCACTTGAGAAGAATGAGTATTCTGTTGTTTTAGGGTGAAATGTTCTGTATATATCTATGAGCTCCATCTGGTCCAATTTGTCATTCAATGATCGTGTTTCTTTATTGATTTTCTGCTTCAATGTTATAATCTATCATGATGTATACTGTCAACGTCATTCCTCACCAAACTCTTCACTAAATCAAAACAAAAATCAAAAACAACCAAACAAAAACCCAAAAGCCAGTGTGGCAGACCATAAGGAAGTCACAGTTATATCTAGACAAGGAGAGGCCCAACTCATAAGTGACAAATGGAAGAACAAATCAATGAGCCCTAAGTGCTTGGAATTAAGGTAAAACAGGAGATAGACACAGATAGAATTGTACTGACATGATGTCCACAGGCACAGATGACACAGTGCTGAGCATCAAGTCCTCAAAAACTACTCTGATAGACTGCATAATATCATTTATCACAACCTATTAAACCACTTGTGACCTTACTTCACAACGACTGGTCTGGCCACCAGAATTCTCGGAAAAAAAGCCATTTCAAACATCTTTAAGACTCAGAACAAATCATGAGGCAAGAACCCATTATCCTATCTTGATACTCTGGGTTGAACAAATTATGGGGTTTAGTGGATGTATGACTCATATATTTGACATCAGGACTGGCTGTTCATTTAATTTAGCCTTCCTGGAGCTCGAAATTCTGGGTACAATTTCCGTGAACATCCTAAATCATGAATTAGATGAACTAACACCAAAGCCTTTTTCAATTTCAAAAGTTGAATTGGTCAAAGTAGCAAGTACGCTGAGAAAAAAAAAAATATGAAGACCAGATTACATCTGCTTAATTGCTTAGAAATCATAAAGTGATGTCTATGATCACATTCATCTGATTAGAAGGAGGAATAAAAGAGAAAAAAATATGTATAATACAGTTGTTATGGATCGAAGAATTAAATTTACCACTCACAGAAAGGATTGCTCATTTTTCTAAGATTTGGATAGAAATTCTCAAGATAAATCTTTTTCTAAGTCTTTAGAAAACTATTGTTCCAGCAAAAACCTTCAGCTAAATCTTGACTACTTTTATCTTCCTTCTCAGTGGATTAATTGAGCCACAGTTCAGAAAATTATCTCTCCATATAGAACCTAGGAATTTCAGTAGTTCATCAAAAACTCATATCACTAATAATCAGGTAGAATGCAAATGGAGTTGTTCAACTTACATAAAACAAAATTTAAGTATGTTTCCTTAGTAGTAGACCAGAATGCAACAGATGAGTCACCATAATTTTAAACTGAGAAATAGGCAGTCACAGGGAAAAACAGTATATTGCACTGATGCTAGAGCATACACACACATCTTGCAAATAGAGATTCTACTTAGAATTGGTAATGTACAAACACTATTGGCTGAAAGGCAATCATAATGATGCTGTCATTGTGTGCACATGTACGAAATTTGGCCTAAAAACTCCGATTGACACCTCTGGGAATGTTAACTGCATCAAAACTTGTCGACTTAGTGTCAATAGGTTGGAAGATAATCTTAGAAAGAGAAGTTTAAGACTTTTCAATAAATATGGCATCCGTAAAGCTCCTGCTTAGCACAGTTGATGATAATGAGTAAAATCAGACAAGATGAGTTGAAAAGTGAGTCAGAGGAATTTGACTCTGAGTGGGAGAAATTTATGAAATACCTTTGTCAGCTAAGAGCTTATATTTTTCATCTCTTCCAATCATAAAAGTGAAAGAAGATAAATATTCACTTCTATGTAAGTTAAAGAGAGATTTTTTCAATAATTAAAAGATAAAATTCTAAGTGAAAAGAAATATTTGTGCCATAGTTTGTCACTGGTTTTATTCCTTCCTTGTGACATTCACAGCAATAATGCATCTTGCATTTGATACAAGTAAATTTTGTAATTACTTAGAAAAAGCTCTCAGTATTAGAAAATACTTAGTCATGCTGATAGAATTGGTTTTAGTTTACATACTTTATGTATTACTAATTTATTCAATCTTCGCATCTCAAGAAATAGGCACTACTATGAGTCCCAAGTTCCAGTTTCGAATCTCAGCTAAACTCCTATAAGAAAAGAAAAAAAAAAAGGAAGGATCTCAAGTATGACTCATTCCATCTCAAGTCTTTCCATCAACTCTGTGAGAATATTTTTTTCTCTTCTACATTTAATTTAAGAAATTTTACCCTACCTTAATGTCATGAAATTATTTACCTAAATTATGTAGTAGTTACTGTATTAAATTGTTTTTAATTTTAGGTGTATAATACATACGGAGTTCATTTTGTGTATAATGCAAGGTCAAAGACCAAATTTTATTTCACTCTGTGGCTATTCAATATGTTCAATCATTTATTGGAAAGTCTGTCTTTCCCCCATTGATCTTTCTTATAAATTATTTGTTTTTATATGCACATATCTACTTTTGAGCTCTCTTGTCTTTGATTCATTCAATTTACTATCTTTGTGAAAACACCACACTGAGAAAGTTAGGCTACATTCCAATCCTTATCTGTTCCCCTCCGTGAAGAAGGTCCCAGCCACAGTGTGGCACTGAGGATTCCTTCTAGAGTGAGGAACAGTCCACAGTGCTCCTAGTATCCCCCTTCTGTTACCTCCCCTACTGATTGCTACTGAGCTCTGTACTCAGCAACAAAGGCTTTACAAATAGATTTGAAAACCACTTTTTTTTAGATTATTTATTTATTTGAGAGAGAGAGAGAGAGAGAGATCACAAGTAGGCAGAGAGGCAGGCAGAGAGAGAGTGGGGGAAGCACGCTCTCTGCTTAGCAGAGAGCCTGATGTGGAGCTCAATCCCAGGACCCTGAGATCATGACCTGAGCTGAAGGCAGAGGCTTAACCCACTGAGCCACCCAGGTGCCTTGAAATCCATTTCTTTTAAGGTTTTATTTATTTATATGTTTGACAGACAGAGATCACAAGTAGGCAGAGAGTGGATCCCAGGACCCCAGCTGGGATCATGACCTGAGCTGGAGGCAGAGTCATTAACCCACTGAGCCACCCAGGTGCCCCACTGAAAACCACTTTTAATAGGACGCACCAACTTAAAAAATCCTGAATCTTGGAACATTACAACAAAAACTAATGATGTACTGTATGGTAGCTATCATCATCATCATCATCATCATCATCATCATCTAAATTTGTGCTCATAAAAAAAATCCTGATGTGTATTTGAAGGCTCTAGTTTGTATCATGTAAATCATACAGTGTTCCTTCAGGAGTCTGTCTTCACGTCATTCATAGAAAAGGATTATATAAAATTGCAGCCAAAAATGAGGAATTACATTAACAAAGAATGTGACTCACATCTCAGAAATTTAAAGAGCTGATTCTAGGCTGAATCCAGTCTGCTCAGAGGTCTTCAGGAAGTCCTCTTATGCTTCTAGACCCTTAATTCACATCTTATAAAAAGTTATTCCTTATTTCTTGGTAAATTTCCTGCTAAGATCTCACCTTCAGACATCTTAATGAAGGTCCCAATTCTCAGTGCTATAACACATGGAGGGGGAAGTTAGGATATGAGCACACACACATTTATTTAGGCCATATTTTGTTCTTGTTCCACAGAGGAATTATAGAAAATAGCTCCCAAACACACATGAGCTTAGTGAAGGAAGAAGGAACCAGCAAGGAGAAAGCAATTAAAAGTTCCCCCTCAGCACGCATTTACCCAGTATTCCCCTACACAATAGAAGTTAGGATACAGACGCAAACATCCTGACCCCATGCCAATACAAGTACTCATGGACCACAAAGCTCCATCTAAGTGCCAAGTCAGAAGTGGGTCTTATTTTCCACCTCTCAGTTGGTCTGTGGCATCCCCATTTCATAAAAATAATCTACATAGTTAATAATTCAGATTATCTCATACTATTACAAAATTCAATTTCACATGCCTTGGATGAGGTGTGGTCAAATCTCGTGCTTATCCAAGTGCTTTAATCCTGAACTTTGCCCATGGGACCTCTGGTGATAAGAAGTGTGGAGTGAGGATTTGGTTTCCAGAGTCTGCCCCCTCCAGTTATGTCTTTAAGCAGAGTTGGCTGCCTACAGTGCTGTCAGTGTCATCCTCCGTAAATAAGGGCATAGCAACACCAGCTTTTATCTCATCTTTCTTCAAACTAATTTCTAAATTCCATATCTAAAATATCAATATTAAGAATTTGTCTTTGACCTCCACATCACAACCAGGGACCTTTATATTTTCACCCCATATCCCAAATCATCACAAATATATATTTCATTAAATCTAAGAAGTCACTGACTTCAAATACAGCATTCTTTTATGTAGCTTTAAGGAAAAAAAAAGATCATAGCCAATTAAGTAATAACCCAATTCTAAAATTTTCCTGATTTAAAGATGTTAACATGTGAAAATTGTACATATTTAAAAAATAAATATTTCAGAATAAAGTCAGGATTTGGTGAACAAAACTGGAAAGATATTTATATCGATAAAGGAGTTAACATTGCTGAACATAAACCACATGAGATGAATAAATATATGAGAAAAAAATGTCAAATCATCTTCTCAAGATGCCCTCAGCCTTTTTTACAACCATGGAATTCCTTTGTTTACCAAGAAGAATGTGCAGGCCCCATGAACATTCCTCCTAGCTAAGAATGAGAAAGGGTCAACAGTGACCAATGAGTTGCTTTTCAATTCTGGACCAGAGACTAGTAAGTGCACAACGAAGAAGGGACTATGTACACATATAAGAGCACAGGCCGTTGAAGGGGAGATTGACATGGCCTCTACCTCCAAGCTCTTGAGTCATGAGCTTACTCCTTTTTTTTTTTTTTAAGAAAATTTTTTAAATTAAAAAAAAAAAAAGGAGTAAGGTGCCATGGAGAATCATAGGATGTCCATGGACATCAAGAGAGCCCTTTCATTAAAAAGGACTATAGATTTTTCTCCATGTCTCCTTACTCTTTTCCGTTTGCCTTATACCTGGTTCTTTTACCCTCTGGGAAAATATAACATGATTATGAGTCCATAATAGATTTCCTTGGTAGAATCCATCTCCCGGCATGACTTCAGCATCTACAGCAGCCTCCTAGACAGACAAGGCTTATGGAAATCGAAACTGGACATGAAGAGCTCGGGTAGCAGGAGAAGGTCTCATCTTTCAAAGATCAGGTTTCCTTAGGCACAGTTGTTCTCTTCAGAAATCCTCTAGTCTCCTCCCTGTCTTCTGAACCCTTTACCACACACCTGTTGAACCTATGACTGTATTTCTCTTTCATTCATATAGTCATAAATTATTAGGGTTACTTTTTTTTTAA
Source organism: Mustela erminea (assembly GCF_009829155.1). NCBI lineage: Eukaryota > Metazoa > Chordata > Mammalia > Carnivora > Mustelidae > Mustela > Mustela erminea. Next base: position 23,830,277 of record NC_045618.1, on the reverse strand, counting down.
CTCCACATCTTTGAAGCACCCCTAGCACCCTTTCCTAGAGCTCCAAGTTATTTGAGAGAGGGGTCAGAGATGGGCATAAAAAGGAAATTTCTGAGAAGTTTATCCTTATGATTGTTTCTACAGTAAAAAGCTGAAACACTGATCTTGAGAAACTGGGGGCTCAGAAAAAAGGAGAAAAAGTAGGAGGAAAATAAAACCTACCACACCTGACATCCACAACCCCTTTCTGCAGGGAGCCAAAGTTGGGAGGAACCTGGTATCAAGAATATCACAGAAAACCAAGAAAAATGTCGGAGGCAGGCCCCTGGCCAGGGCGGCCTCCGCCATTAAAATATGGCGCCTGGCTAGTTGCCAGGTTAGGATTGCCTCGTGAGACTAAGCGGAACGCCCAAAGTGGAAGTAAACAGCATTGGTTGCTAGTGAAGTTGTTCGTTTAGGTGCACAGCCTGATTCGCTCCCTCCTGTACCCTGCTTGCTGATTGGTCATGTAAACGTATATAAGTGTGTAGACTTGCGGAAATAGAGAGAAGATGCATCCGAACTGGGGCTTCTTGTCATCCTTGCGGGCCAAGGGCAATAGAAAAAATATCCATATGGTCTTCTCTAGCCCAGAGAACTCGAGGAGCATCATGGAAACACAATTTGCATAGACATCTGAACACCAGCCACAACCGAAGGTTTCAACTTTGAAAAAAAAACCCCGGGAGGTTGGGGTACCAGGTGGTGGGTATTATAGAGGGCACGGATTGCATGGAGCACGGGGTGTGGTGCAAAAATAATGAATACTGTTACGCTGGAAATAAAAAAAAATAATAAAAAAAAATATCCTGGGCACCTGGGTTGCTCAGTTGGTTAAGGAGCTGCCTTTGGCTCAAGTCATGATCTCAGGGTCTGGGGTCAAGCCCTTTGTCCAAATCCCTGCTTGGTGGGGAGTCTGCTTCTCCCTCTCACTCTCCCTCTGCCTCTCCTCACTGTACATGCTTGCCTTTTCTCTCTCTAATAAAGAAAGAAAACCTTTAAAAAATAAAAATTAAAAAAAAAAACCTGTCAGCACCTGTTGTTTCTTGTGTTGTTGATTTTAGCCATTCTGACAGGTTTGAAGTGATATCTCATTTTGGTTTTGATTTGTATTTCCCTGATAATCAGAGATGTTGAGCATCTTTTCATGTGTCTATTGACCATCTGGATGTCTTCTTTGGGAAAATGTCTATTCACATATTCTGCACAATTTTTAATTGGATTATTCATTCTCTAGGTGTTGAGTCTGAGAAGTTCTTTATATATTTTGGGTTTTAACTATTTATCATATATGTAATTTGAAAATGTCTTCTCTCATTTTGTAGGTTGCTTTTAGTTTTGTTGATTGTTTCCTTCACTGTGTAGAAGACTTTTATTTTGATGAAGCCCCAATAGTTTATTTTTTTGCTTTTGTTTTCCTTGCCTCAGGAGATAGCTAGTAAGAAGTTGATAAGAGTGAGGCCAGAGAGATTACTTCTTATGTTATTCTCTTGGATTTTATGGTTTCATTTCTCACATTTAAGTCTCCAATCCATTTTGAATTTGTTTTTTTTCATATGGTGCAAGAAAGTGGCCTAGATTAATTCTTTTGCATATTGCTGTGCAGTTTTTGATGGTATTAAGAACAGGGAACCCTCTTGCTCTGTTAGTGAGAATGCCAATTGGTGTAGCCACTCTGGAAAATACTATGGAGATTCCTCAGAAATTTAAGAATAGAACTATACTATGATCCAGCAATTGCATTACTAATTCTGTAGGATACAAAAATATTGATTCAAGGGGGTACATGTACTCCCAATATTTACAGGAGCATTATCAACAAAAGTAAAATGATGAAAAAGCCCAAAGTCCATCAGCTTATGAATGGATAAAGAGGATGTTGTGTGTATATATAATGGAATATTACTCAGCCATAAAAACAATGAAATCTCATCACTTGTAATGATATGGCTGGAGCGAGAGAGTATTATACTAAGTGAAATAAGTCAAACAGAGAAAGACAAATACTATATGATTTCACTTATTTGTGGAATTTAGGAAACAAAACAAATGAATAAAGGGGAAAGAAAATAAAGAAGGAGGTAACTAATAAATAGACTCAGTTATAGAGAACAAACTGATGGTTATCTGAGGGATGGTGGATGGGAGGATGGGTGAAATAGGTGATGGGGATTAAGGAGTACACTTGTGATGAGCACTGGGTGTTGTATGGAAGCAGTGAATCACTATATTGTGTATCTTAAATTAATATTACACTGTTAACTAACTGGAATTTAAATAAAAACTTGAAAAAATAAACACTGGGAAGTTTAAGTAAAAATAAAATCCTGTTTCTTGTTTGAACATTATTTTCCATCTCCAGTAGCTTATCCACAGCCATAGACAAATTGTGATTTAAGGAAAAAGCATCCTGGAATAAATAATGAGGACGAATGGTAGAGCAGCTCAGATTTGTGATTAGAAAAGCTCCAAAACATATATTCTATCCACACAGGTTTCTGCAAAAATCCCTCATCACTCACAGACATTTTTTTCCTCTTATAAGCTTCCATTTAAATATACATCTATCAAAATTTAGTTTTTCACTCTCTATTTTTAGAGTGAATCCTCACAGACCTACCCAAAACAATGTTTGACAAGTACATGTGGACCGGAGACCATTGATCTGAGTGTAGTACCCTATTTATTTTCTCTGCAAGGTGATGAGAACAAAAACTGAAGGGATGAGCTTAGGGAAGAAAGGAAGACAAGTGTTACACTCTCCATATTATTGTTTTTCAAGTAAGCCCCAAAGAATACAAACAGAAAACAGTGAAACAATATATGCCCTCCATCAAGACTCTGAAAAAAACATTGAACAGCACAGAAGGCTTCCAGTTATTTTCTTCCCTTTCCAACTGCCTGCCACTAGCTGTGATCTCAGAAAATGAATCTGTAGGATTATAAGTGCATATAATATGCACTTATACTATAAATGAATCTAGTTGAAAGCCCTGAACACTCAGAAACCAAATAATGAATATGCCATTCCCAGTCACTTCACAGATGAAGTTTCTGGGTGACAGAGATCCAGAATGAGAATGTACAAAGCTTGGGAACAGTAATGGCCATGAAGAGAGGTGTATGAGTGAGGGTCATAATCTTTCTCATTCAATGCTTAGGAAATATGTTGGCTGCACCCAGCTTTTAACTTAAGCACCTTTATTTTTTAATCTATATCTTGAATTAATTTTAGAGATTTTACTATTATATTCTGATAAACCCTTCTGACAAGGGGACTTATTTGTTACCACAGTGAAGCCTATCCTATCCTCAGTAATAAGATGGATTTCGAATTCAGCAGAGTTTGGGGACCTAAAAGGAGACAAAATTCAGTGAGAATATATAAAATGGCAGATCATTTACATCAAGCAAGAGAGATAAACAGTCATGTAGAAAGATAATGGCAAAAACAAAAACAAAACACAACAAAAAAAAAAACCCCACAAATAATCAGAAAGAAATAAACTAGCTTCTCTCCAACTTCCTATATTTCTCCCATCTATGTTATAAACACAAATACTGGCACTGTGGAGACAAGATAGGGGCAATATCTAGCCTTGCACTGAAAATAGAGAGCAAGAAGATACTATGTCCCCATTAAACAAGACTATATCTTGATTAAACCCTGGAGAGCTCTGTGATTTTCATGTGCTTCTTCCTCAAGGTTTGATTCATCCATAGCCTACCTCAACGAATGAGAGAACACTTGGTGAACTTGGGGGAAATATAAATTCCTGAGCCCCCACCCAGAGTTTCCAATTCAGCAGGACTGTTGTGGGTTCCAATAATCTGTTTCAATTCCAGGCTTTTTTTTTACTTAATTTTATTTTATTTTTATTTTATTTATTTTTTAAAAATTTATTTTCAGTGTTCCAAGATTCATTGTTTATGTACCACACCAAGTGCTCCAAGCTTATCTACTGGCCAAATACTATTCTTTCTCACTTTAGTTTCTAATTAGTTCTTCAGTGCTCAAACCATGCATGACATCCCTCCTAGTCTTCCTCAAAGATTCCCTGTAGCATAGTCACAACGGGGGAGGTTGGAGTTAGAGGAAGGGATGATAGTTGGCAGAACCATGCTGAAAATTGGTTAAGTGACTCCATACAAAATGATAAAATCAGAGTGAGATTGGGGACTGTATTTAAAAGAGAAGGAGGTTCCCTGAGCAGTATGTCTATACAAGGGCATAAGACCCAAAGGTTTTACTGTGCACCAACCTCCAAACTGAGTTAAAAGTTACCTTTAAAATTATAGAGGAAGGAGAAATGCCCAGTTACTTCTTATTTCCCTAACCCACTTATTGCCAGTGTGTAGTGATATTGGCCTAAACAACACAAGTCTCAGAAGATAGCCATTTCAAACATGCACACATGCATTAGATCAACATTTGAAGCCAGATCTCAAGGTCATATCCCCACCCTGTAGCAAAGAAAGGATTCTGGGGATTAGAAGCCTGGAAGGAGGAATGTAGCTGACAAGGCACACAGCTCATATTTCTGCATCTGGAATTGTTAGTTCTCTCTACTCAGACTTTATGAAGGCCCTTTTCATCCCTGGACAGTCTTGTGTGAAAGTCCTGGCACAGGCTCACCCAGAATACTAAATAGGAATCATTCAAATAACTCTAGTTTTTTCTTCCCCTCAACATTTATAATGTAGACCCCATAGATCATTCTAAACCATAATATCCCAGAGTGAGATGTAAGCAAATATCTTGAGAACAGGGCAGAACATTTAATGCTGAGCAGAAATACTGCTAAAGTGGCATGTCATTATGTGGCAGCTCCCAACCCAGTGAACACAGAGGAATATGCCGCAGGAAGATATAGAAAAAACACTTCTATGGATGGGAATCAGAGGATAAGGAATGTATCAATAAATTCCCAGAATCATACAGCCTATCCAATTTGAATCATTAAGAATTAGAAAATCCAGAAGCATGTGGGCGGCTATCAGTTAAGCATCGACTCTTGGTTTCATCTCAGGTCATAATCTCACAGTCGTGGGATCAAGCCCTCAATCAGGCTCTGCACTCAGTGTGGAGTGTGGGTAAATCTTTAAACAAAGAAATAGAAAATCTACACAAACTAACAATAACTTAGAAAACTGAATCAGTGACCAAAACTTCCAAGGAAAGAAAAGTTTACCTATTGCATGGAGCACTGGGTGTGATGCTTTAACAATGAATCTTGGAACACTGAAAAAGTAAAATAAAGTTGAAAGAAAGAAAGAAAGAAAGAAAGAAAGAAAGAAAGAAAGAAAAGCTCAGAACAAGATGGCTCCATGGGTGAATTCTACCAAACATTTTGAGAAGAATTAACACTGATCCTCCAATTCTTTAAAAAAACTGAAGAGGAAGAAATACTCCCAAATGCATTTTACAAGGCCAGAATGACTGATACCAAAGTCAGATAAGGATGCTATAAGGAAAGAAAACAGCAAGCCAATATTACTGATCAATGGTAGGTATTAAAATTCTCAAGAAAAGCCACTAGCAGGGGTACACGGGTGGCTCAGTGGGTCAGGCCTCTGCCTTGGGCTCGGGTCATGATCTCAGGGTTCTGGGATCCAGCCCTGCCTCAGGCTCTCTGCTTGGTGGGAGCCTGCTTCCTGCTTCCCCCTTTCTCTCTGTCTGCTGCTCTGCCTACTTGTGATTTCTCTCTCTGTGTCAAATAAATTAAAAAATATTTTAAAAAAAATAAAAAAAAGGAAAGCTGCTAGCAAACTGACTTCAACATCACATTAAAAGGATCATATACCATGATCAGGTGGGATTTATCCCTGTGATGCAGGGATGGTTCAACATATGCAAGTCAGTAAATGTGATACATCACCTTAATAGAAAGATAAAAAACATATGATCATGTCAATTGATGTAGAAAAAGTATTTGAAAAAGTTCAATATTATTTTATGATAAATCTCCCCCAAATCAGTATACAATGAATGTACCTCAAAATAATAAAGGTCACATATGACAAACCTACAGCTAACATCATGTGCAATGGTGAAACATTGAAAGCTTTTCCTGTAAGATTAAGAACAAGATGAGAGTTTCTATTCTCACTACTCCTATCAACATAGTGCTGTAGATCCTATACAGAGTAATTAAGCAAGAAAAAGAAATAAAAAAATACAAATCAGGAAAGAAGAGGCAAAATTGTCTTTGTTTGCAGATGACATGATCTTGTATATAGAAAATCCTAAAGTCTACACACACACACACACACACACACACACACACACATACACAGAGTTAAAACTAATAAATTTAAATTTAATAGTTTCAGGAGGCAAAATCAGCATGTAAATATTAATTATGTGTCTATACACTAAGCATTAGCTATATGAAAAAGAAATAAAACAGTATTACTTACAATAACATTAAAAAGCAATAGAAATCAGAGAGGGAGACAAACCATGATAGACTCTGGGCTCTAGGAAACAAACTGAGTGTTACAGAAGGGAGGGGAGTGGGGAAATGGGGTAGCCAGGTGATGGGTATTGAGGGTGCGTGTTTTGATGAGCACTGGGTGTTATGCACAACTAATGAATCATTGAGCATTATATCAAAAACATGTTGGCTAACTAAACATAATTAAAAAATAGAATAATTTATTTTCCTAAAATAAAAAAAAACAGAAACTTAAACAGAAACAATACAATATTCCAGAATATATTTAGCCAAGGAGGTAAAAAAACCTCTGCACTGATAATTATAATACACTGATGAGTGAAACTGAAGAAGACACAAATAAATGGAAAGGTATTCCAAGACCATCAATCAAAAAAGTCAATATTCTTAAAATGTCCAAACACCCAAAGTCAATATAATGCAAACCATATAAAAATTTCAAAGGTATTTATCACAGAAAGGGAAAAGTATTTCTAAAATTAGTATGGAGGGGTGCCTGGTTGGCTCAGTGGGTTAAAGCCTCTGCCTTTGGTTCAGGTTGTGATCAAGCCCCGCATCAGGATCTCTGCTCGGAGGGGAGCCTGCTTCCCCACCCCCTCTGCCAGCTTCTCTGCCTACTTGTAATCTCTCTCTGTCAAATAAATAAAATCTTTAAGAAAATAAAATAAAATAAAATTAGTATGGAACTACAAAATATCCCTGATGACCAAAGCAATCTGGAGACAGGAAAAAAACAGAATATCTCATTTCCTAATTTTGAACTATGTTACAAAGCTATAGTAATCAAAACAGTATGGTACTGGCTTAAAGACAAATACATAGATCAATAAACTATAATTGAAAGCCCCAAAATAAATCCACACATATAAAATCAACTGATCTTTGACAAGGGAGCTAAGATCACACTACAAGTAAAGAAAGGGTAGTCTCGGGGCGCCTGGGTGGCTCAGTTGGTTGGACGACTGCTTTCAGCTCAGGTCATGATCCTGGAGTCCCGGGATCAAGTCCTGCATCGGGCTCCCAGCTCCATGGGGAGTCTGCTTCTCCCTCTGACCTTCTCCTCGCTCATGCTCTCTCTCACTGTCTCTCTCTCAAATAAATAAATAAAATCTTTAAAAAAAGAAAAAAAAAAAAAGAAAGGGTAGTCTCTTCAATAATGAAAATCTTGCTGGGAACACTGTATACTCAGATGTAAAAATGATGAAACTAGACCCTATCTTGTACCCTTCACACAACTTAAATTGAAATGGATGAAAGACTTAATTATATGATGTGAAACTGTAAAAACCCTGGAAGAAAACAGAGAAAAAAGTTCCTTGACATCTGTCTTGGCAATAATTTTGTTGATATGCCATCTAAATCACAAGCAACAAAAGCAAAATAAACAAGTGGGATTATATCAAACTAACAAGCTGTGGACAGGGGCACCTGGGTGACTCAGTCAATTAAGTGCCTGCCTTCGGCTCAGGTCATGATCTCAGAATCCTGGGATTGAGCTCCACATTGGGTTCCCTGCTCACAGAGGAATCTTCCTGTCCCTTTTTCTCTGCCCCTCACCCCTGCTCTTGCTCTCTCTCTCTCTCCGTTTTACTCTGCTCTCTCTCTCTAATAAATAAATAAAATCTTTAAAAAATGAAAAAAAAATGAAAATAAAAAGTTTCTGTACAGAAAAAAAAAGTCCATCAACAAAACAAAAATCCAAACTACTGAATGGGAGATATTTGAATGATATATCTGATATTATGCTAAGTGAAATGTCAACCAGAAAAGACAATTATCATATGGTTTCACTTATATGGTGAATATAAGAAATAGCACAGAGGATCATAAGGGAAGGGGGAAAAAACTGAATGTGAAGAAATCAGAGAGTCAGCCAAACCATGAGACACTCTTAACTCTGGGAAACTGAGGGTTTGGAAGGGGAGGTAAGTGGGGAGATGAGGTAACTGTGATGAGCACTGAGTGTTATATGCAATTAATGAATCAATGAACACAACATCAAAAGCTAGTGATGTTCTATATGTTGGCTGATTGAATTAAAAAAGAGGTTATATCCAAAATATTAAAAAAAACATGCAACTTAATAGCAATAATATGACCCAAATAATAAAACCCAAATAATTCAGTTAAAAATGGACAAAGAGGGACACCCAGGTGTCTCAGTGGGTTAAAGCCTCTGCCTTCGGCTCAGGTCATGATCCTGGGGTCTTAGGATCGAACCCCGCATCAGACTCTCTGCTCTGCCTGCCTCTCTGCCTACTTGTTATCTCTGTCTGTCAAATAAATAAATAAATAAAACCTTTAAAAAAATGGACAAAGACCTGAATAGACATTTTTCCAAAGAAGGTATAGAAATGACCACCAGAAGAAACAACAAGAAAAAAAAGAAAAAAAATGACCACCAGGTATATGAAAAGTTGTTCAATATCATTACTATCCAGGGAGATAAGAAAAAAAAAAAAAACTACAATGGACTATCACTGCATACTTGTTGAGGATGTGGAGAAAAGAGACTCTACTATACTGTTGGAGGAAATGTAAATTGGTACAGCCATCATAATCATAGAAAACAGTAGAGAGGTTCTTATGAAAATTGAAAATTTGGGGCACCTGTGTGGCTCAGTGGTTTAAAGTGTCTGCCTTTGGCTCAGGTCATGATCTCAGGGCCCTGGGATGGAATCCCACATTGGGGGTCTATGCTCAGTGGGGAGCCTGCTTCCCTTTCTCTCTCTCTGCCTCTCTGCCAACTGTCATCTCTGTCAAATAAATAAATAAAATCTTTTTTTTATTGAAAATTTAGCTACTATATGGTCAAACAATTCTACTCAGGTATATATCTGAAGGAAATAAAATTGGTTTCTCAAAGGGATATCACCCTAATTTTGCTTATTTCAGCATCATTCACAATAGCAAAAACATGGAAACAACCTTAATCTATCAACAGATAAATTGAAAAAGAAAATGTGGTATATATACAATAGAATATTATTCAGCCATAAAAAGGAAAGAAATCTTGTCATTTGCAACAACATGGATGAACTTTGACAGCTTGAAGCTAAGTAAAATGATTTAGACAGGGAAAAGTAAATACTACATGCTCCCACTTATACACAGAATCTTATAAAGCCAATGTCATAGAAACTGAGAGTAGAATGGTGTTGTCAGGGGCTGGATTGTTTGGAGGAATGGGGAGATGTTGGTTCAAAAATGCATATATATCCAGTTATAAGATAAACAAGTTCCAGAGTTGTAATTTAGAGCAGGGTGACTACAGTTATAACAAAACTGTTCTGTATGCCAGAAAGTTGCTAAGAAGAGTTGATCATAAGTGTTCTTACAACAGACACACACAGAGACACACAGACACACAGACACACACACACACACACACACGTAATCATATGTGGTGATAAAAGTGTTAATAATATCCAAATACACATATGTGCATCAAATAATCACATTTTATACCTTAAACTAACACAATGCCAATTATGTCTTAGGGGAAGAAATGCATCTGGGGGAGAAATGCATCTGAGATAGAATATTGCTCATATTTCTCAGATCTGGGCACAAATTCCTAAGTTTCAGCTTCCTCTAGATGCTAGAAATACCTAAGAAACTAGCATTCACCTCAAAGTTCAACTCATTCTAGTTCTTTTGACATTGACTCTTAGGGTAGCATCCACATCTAAAAGAGGGACCCCCTTCAACCTTTAGAAATCTCAGAAACCAGTCCTTATGTCTCAGCAGGAACTTTTTTGAGGTCACCAAATGGTGGTCAAGCCAGCATGGGGCCATTTACAGGAATAGGCAAAGGAAAGAATGGCAAAGACGCATTTCTTTCCTGGATCCCACACCTGCAACGCCTCCATTCATTCCTTGCACCAGGAAGGAAATTATAGGTAACAGGAGGATCCTTTATGTTTTCAAATACTGTAGACTCCCACAAAATTCCTCCCAGCAATGTGGATTGCTTTCCAGGATGCCCTCTGTGCTTTTTCTTACCCTCTTGCCCAAACTCCTTGCGGATGCTTGACACCAGCTTTATTCTTTATTCCTCAGCACTTAAAAAAGGTCATATTCTCAGGAGCCTTCATGTTAAAGAAAACCGTAGTGTTCTTGAGGAAATACAGGCTTATCTGCTCTACTCTCTCCAAGGGGACTGTTACCATGATCTGTTCTTAGGGACCAAGTCTGCATCTGTGAATTTCACAATGTTTCCACCCAGGGGTCCCGTTATAAATTTCTGAACGTGTTCTTTCAGCTGAGTCTGTGACACCACACAGCATGTCCTAAGTAGTATAGCATGTTGCTTCCAACCCCCTGCCTTGAAATCATTTCCAAGATTTAGCAGCCTGGCTTGGGTAATGAGGCTGACAACAACTATGTTCTCATAAACTCCCCAAAGACGCTTCACCGCCCCCACCACAAGCTCACGACAACCACCTAGTTAATCACACGCCTTCGCACATATGCATTCAGTAGGCAGAGACCCAGCAGGTATGGGGACAAGGCATCAGCGAGCAAAGTGCGTAAATCTGAGCAGAGTCACGTTTTAGCACGTTACCATAGCAACGGAAAGTAGAAAACAGGCAATCAAGGATAATAAGCCCCGTGGGCAGGCGAACCTGTGAGAGCAAGTTAAGCCCCCATCCTTCCTTTTCTCCCTTTTTCCACCCCCATCATCTCTCTGGAATATAAACAAGCATCAAACCCCAGTAAAGAGGGCTCTTCAGGGCTCCATGACAACTGCCCTCCCTTCATCCTGCCTTCCCCCACTAGCCTGGATACACTACCTTTTTGCAAAACCCCTCCATCTCAAACAATCTGGTGACAATATGGCCACTTCAGGACACCCAATCCCTGAGCCTGACCAGAAGGGACTCCTGAAGGTCAGTGACCTGGACAGTGAGGAATGCAGCAAAGACAGAGCAGAGGCTAGACAAGCTAAACTCAGAACAATGCTGTTCTTTCTTCCCTTCTTTTCCCCAATTATTTATTTTGAATAATTTCAAATCCACAGGAAAATTGAAAGGATAGTAAGTAAACCGCCATAATATCCTCATCTAAATTCACCAGTTGTTAACAATTTCCCATGTTAAAATCTCATCTATACATCTATTTACCTATGTATCTACGTGTCTGTGTATTTACCATAGTTGTTTACTATGTAACTACGATGATATTATCACATCTAAGAAAATTTAGACTTATTCAGTAATACTTAAGATGTAGTCCATTTTAAATTTTCTGTTTGTTTCCAAAATGTCTTTTACACTTTTAATTCTTATTTTTATTTTTTGGACTCAAAATGCAAACAAAGCACACTCCTTCGATTTGGTTGTCTTGTCTCTTCTATTTTTTTTTTTGTCTTGTCTCTTTTGATCTATCATAATTACCTCCCCTCCACGAACACACAAATGCACTTTTTTGTGTGTGTGGTTTAAATTAATGTATTTTTTTAAAATTTTATTTCTTTTCAGTGTAAAAATATTCATTGTTTTTGCACCACACCCGGTGCTCCATGCAATCCGTGCCCTCTCTAATGCCCACCACCTGGTTCCCCCAACCTTCCACCCGCCCTCCACCCCTTCAAATCCCTCAGATTGTGTGGAGCATAACAAATAGCATGGAGGACAAGGGGAGATGGAGAGTAGAAGGGAGTTGAGGGAAATTGGAAGGGGAGGTGAACCATGAGAGACTATGGACTCTGAAAAACAAAGGCACTTTTTTTAAATGACATTATTTGTTTTTCAGAAATCCAGGAAAATTGTCTTGTGCATATATTCAACATTCTGGATTTCCGACTATTTCCCCCTCAGGATTAGATTCAAGTTAGGTTGCCACACCATCAGAGATGCTGGATTTAATCACTGCCTGGCTTCGCACACACTTTTTTTTTTCCTTTTAGAAAAAGAAAATGCCTTGAGGTATGATGGCTTGAGACCTAACATAACTATCCTGATACCTAATAGCCTTTCACCTGGTGATTATAGGCTTGACAGAGAATCTGCTTGAATCAGCTATTACAAAGGGTGGGGTTCCTAAATGCTAATTTTCTACTTCTATCGCTTCTGAGATTATTACCTAGCAAAAGAAAGAAGAACTCTTCCCTCAAAAGTCTCATTATCTATCAGCTCACTTATCTATCTTCTATTATCTATCATTATCTATCATCTATCTTCATCTCTTTATCATCTATCATCTGCCTACTTATCATTTATCTCTCTCTATTGCTTTATTTCTTTATTGAAATAAAATCTAAAAAGCTAAAATCAACATATATTTAAATTGTATAGTATGATGAGCATTTACATATGTATAAACCCATGAAACCATCTCTATAGTCATCTGGACTATAGTGAAACCACCTTGACTGTAGTCAAGATAACATTTTCATTACCTCCCCAAAATTCTGGTGACCTTTTATAATCTCACCCTCCTCCCTCCAATATCAATAGGTAAACTCTGATATGCTTCCATTCATTTTAGATTAGTTTAAAATTTTTGGAATTCTATATACATAAAATAATATGGAATGTATTTTTTAATGCCTGGCTTCATTACTCACCATAATAATTTTGAGAGTCAATTATAGTGTGTGTTTTTGATAGGTTGATCCTGTTGTTCCTTTTTCATTGCTGTTTAGTATTCACTGTCTTTCAAAAATTTATAGTTTAAAATAATTTCAGATTTACAAAACATTTGCAAACATTTGCAAAGACAGATGAAGAATTCCCATAAACTCTTCTCCCTGCTTTCCCTAATGTTAACATTTTATATTCTGTGGAATGCTTACCAGGACTGAAACTATTTGCAGATGACATGAGACTATACTAAAGACTCCAACAAAAAACTACTAGAAGTAATCAATGAATTCAGTAAAGTTCCAGGATACAAATAATTTTTTAAAAGTTTTTATTTAAATTTCAGCTTGTTAACATACAGTGTAATACTAGTTTCAGGTGCACAATATACTGATTCAATACTTTGATATAACACCAACACCATCACAACCAGTGCAATGCAGGATACACAATAAATACCCAAACATAAGTAGCATTTGTATGCACTAGTATGTAAACAACACAATTTTTGAGAAAATGAAACAATTTACAATTGCAGCACAAATATTATAATACCTAAGAATAAACTTAACTAAGAAAGTAGAAGTGTATTCCATAAACTATAGAACATTTATGAGGTTTGGGGCACTTGGGTGGCTCGGTGGGTTAAGGCTCTGCCTTCAGCTCAGGTCATGATCTTGGGGTCCTGGGACCAAGCCCCACATTGGGCTCTTTGCTCAGTGGGGAGCCTGCTTCCCTCTCTCTCTGCTTGCTGCTCTGCCTGCTTGTGATCTTTCTCTCTCTCTTTCAAATGAATAAATAAAATTTTATATTTATTTATTATTTATTTATTTTCAGCATAACAGTATTCATTATTTTTGCACCACACCCAGTGCTCTATGCAATAAAATATTTTTAAAAATTTATGAAACAAATTGAAGACGTCTCAAACAAATGTAAAAATATTCCATGATCATGGATTTGAAGAATGAGTATTGCTAAAATGTCCATATTACCCTAAGCAATCTACAGATTCAATGCAATCCCTATTAAAGCACGTATTGCATAGAGCACTGGGTGTGATACATAAACAATGAATCTCGGAACACCACATCAAAAACTAATTAAAAACACATTATTAAATTATGTGACTAACATAACAACAACAACAACAACAACAACAAAACAAAATACCAACAGCATTCTTCACAAAACTAAAAAAAAATCCTAAAATTTGTGTGGAACTACAAAATACCCCAAATAGCCAAAACAATAATGAGAAATAAGAACCAAGCAGGAGGTATCATAGTTCCATATTTTAAGATCTACTACAAATCTGTAGTAAGTAAAACAGTATGATACTGGCACAAAAATTAAACACATATCAATGGAACAGAATAGAAACCACAGAAGCAAACCCATATTTATATGGTCAATTAATTGATGACAGTGGAGGCAAGCCTAAATAATGGGGAAAAGACACTCTTCAATAAATGATGCTGGGAAAAAATGGTGCTGAGAAAACTACACAGCTACATATAAAATAAAACTAACCACTTTCTAACACTATACAGAAAAGTAACTCAAAATGGAATAAAGACCTAATTGTGAGACTTGAAACCACAAAATTCCTGGAAAAAAAAAACTATAGGCAGTAGCTTTTCTGACATCAGCCATAATAGCATTTTTATAGATATGTTTCCTCAGGTAAGGGAAACAGAAACAAAAGTAGACTATTTGGACTACATCAAAACAAATAGATTTTGCACAGCAAAAAGAAACCATCAACAAAACAGAAAGGCAGTCTACCAAACGGGGAGATATTTATAAACCATACATTCAATAAAATGTTAGTATTCACAATATATAATTTCTACAACTCAACCTCAAAAAAGTCCCCAAACACTCCCATTAAAATGAGCATAGAATCCAAATAAGGCATACAAATGGCCAACAGACACATGGAAGACAATA
Organism: Mustela erminea; assembly: GCF_009829155.1. Lineage (NCBI taxonomy): Eukaryota > Metazoa > Chordata > Mammalia > Carnivora > Mustelidae > Mustela > Mustela erminea. The sequence goes on along the minus strand of NC_045618.1, from coordinate 23,815,261 downwards.
AATGTCACTAATAATCAGGGAAATGCAAATAAAAATCACAATGAGATATAACCTTACACTTGTCAGAACAGCAAGTACCAAAAAGACAAAATTATGCTAAGTGAAATAAGTCAAGCAGAGAAAGTCAGTTATCATATGGTTTCACTTACTTGTTGAGCATAAGGAATAACATGGAGAACATTAGGAGAAGGAAAGGAGAAGTGAATTGGAAGAAATTAGTGGGGGAGATGAATCATAAGAGACTGTGGACTCTGAGAAATAAACTGAGGGTTTTGGAGGGGAGGGTGTGGGAGGTTAGGTGAGCCTGGTGGTGGGTATTAAGAAGGGCACATATTGCATGGAGCACTGGGTATGATACATAAACAATGAATCTTGGAACACTGAAAAAATAAAATTAAAAAAATTATTATTCTTTGAAAAACAACAACAACAACAACAACAACAACAACAACAAATAACAAGTACTGTTAAGGAAGTGAAGAAAAAGGAATACTTTTCACTGTTGGTGGGAATGTAAACTGGTATAGCCACTATGGAAAACAGTATGGAGGTTTTTCAAAAAATTAAAATAGAAGTACTATTTGATGCAATAATTTCACTGTTAGGTATTTATCAAAAGAATGAAAATATTAATTGAAAAACATATATGCACCACTATTTTTATTGCAACATTATTTGCCATTGCCAATATATGAAAGCAACCTAGGTTTCAGTTAATAGACAAATGGATAAGGAAGATATGGCAAACATACAAATGCATATATACACACAATGGAATATTACACAACCATAAAGGATAAGATTTTGTCAATTGAGATAACATGGATGGACCTAGAGGGTATTGTGTTAAGTGAAGTAAGTCAGCTAAGAAACAAAAATACTTTATAATTTCATCCATAAGTGGAGTCTAAAACAAATAAGAAGATAACCAAACAAAAAGTAGAATCATATCTATAAATACAGAGAACAAACTGATGCTTGCCAGAAGGGCAGGGGTTTGCAATGCAAACAGGAAATAAAGCCTTCCAGTTATGCAGTGAAGAAGTCACATGGATATGACACAAAACAAAAAATATAGCCAATAATATACTAATGATGTATGGACACAGATGGCAGCTACACTTGTCGTGACCACAGCATAGTGTATGAACTTGTCATACTGCTATTTCGCACACCTGAAACTAATGTAGCATTGTATGTCAACTATACTAAAAAATATATATAATAAAAAATGCAGCAAAAAATTGAAAAAAAAACCCCTAAGACTTTAGGTTCCTTGCCCTTTGTTTGTTTGTTTATTTACCTGTTTATATAGAATTAAGTATTTTAGATATTTTATTGTTTTGCTTTTTTCATTGCTTTTTAAAATTATGCTCAATTAGCCAACATATAGTAAATCATTAGTTTCTGAAATAGTGTTCAGTGATTCATTAGTTGTGTATAACACCTAGTCTTCATCACATCACATGCCCTCCATAAAACCTATTACCCATTTACCCCATCCCCCCACCCACTTCCGTTCTGTATCCCTCAGTTTGTTTCCCAGAGTCCAGAGTTTCCCATGGTTTGTCTCTCTCTCTCTCATTTCTTCCCTTTCAGTTTTCCCTCCCTTCCCCTGTGGTCCTCTATGCTAGTCCTTATGTTCCACATATGAGTAAAACCATATAATTGTCTTTCTCTGATTGACTTACTTAATTTAGTATAATACTCTCTGGTTCCATCCATGTTGATGGAAATGGTGGGTATTCATGCTTTCTGATGGCTAATATTCATTGTATATATAAACCATATCTTCTTCTTTTTTTAAAACTGTTTAAGATTTTTATTTTTTATTTTTTTTTATTTATTTTAAGCATAACAGTATTCATTATTTTTTCACCACACCCAGTGCTCCATGCAATCCGTGCCCTCTATAATACCCACCACCTGGTACCCCAACCTCCCACCCCACCCCTGCCACTTCAAACCCCTCAGATTGTTTTTTTGAGTCCATAGTCTTCTTTATCCATCCATCTGTTAAAAGGCATCTATACTCCTTCCTTTAGATATTTTGGATATTAACTTCTTTTTTTTTCCACAAAGATGTTGCTATTATTTTTGATTCCTCCTATGTTTGTGATATGGTGATGTGTTTATTTCTAGCTTATTCACTTTTCTTTTTTTTCTTTGAAACTGGAACTCAATCACAAGAAAAGTTGGAAGAAATTCAAACACTTGGAGGCTAAAGACCATCCTGATTAAGAATGTTTGGGTCAACTAGGAGGTCAAAGAACTTAATTCATCGAAACCAATAAGAATGAAAACACATTAATCCAAAACCTATGGGATAGTGAAAAGGCGATCCTTAGGGGAAAATACATAGCCATCCAAGCCTCACTCAAAAAAAATAGAAAAATCCCAAATTCACCAACTAACTTTACATCTTAAAAACCTGGAGAAAAAACAACAAACGAAGTATAAGCCTTAGAAAAGAAGAGAAATAATTAAGACTAGAGAAGAGATCAATGAATTAGAAACCAAGAATACAGTAGAGCAGATCAATGAAACAAGAAGCTGGTTCTTTGAGAGAATTAATAAGATCAATAAATCACTGGTCAGACTTCTCCAAAAGAAGAGAAAGAATCCAAAAAAGGGAGAGATCACAACTAACACCAAGGGAATAGAAATAATTATTAGAAATTTTTATCAACAACTATATGCCAATGAATTAAACAACCTGGAATAAATGGATGCATTCCTGGAAACCTATATACTACCAAGACTGAAACAGGAAGTAATTGACAGCCTGAATAGACCAATAATCAGTAACGAGATTGAAGGTGATCCAAAACATCCCAAAAAACAAGACTGCAGGACCTAACAGATTCCCTGGGGAATTCTAACATCCAAAGAAGAAATAATACCAATTATCCTGAAGCTGCTTCAAAAAACAGAAACAGAAGGAAAACTTCCAGACTCATTCTATGTGGCCAACATAACCTTGATCCCCAAACCAGGCAAAGACCCCATCAAACACAGAGGACACTGGGAGAAGGAGAGGAGAAGTGAGCTGGGGGAAATCAGAGGAGGAGACAAGCCATGAAAGACTGTGGACTCTGAGAAACAAACCTAAGGATTTGGGAGGGGAGGAGGATGACAGGTTGGGTGAGCCTGGTGGTGGGTATTGAGGAGGGCACGTATTGAATGAAGCACTGTGTGTGGTGCATAAACAATGAATCTTGGAACACTGGAAAAATAAAATTAAATTAAAAAAAGATAAAAGGAGAATTTTCGACCAATATCCATGATGAATATGAATGCCAAAATTCTTAATAAGTTCCCAGCTAATAGGATCCAATAGAACATAAAAAGAATTATCCATCACGACCAGGTGGGATTTATCCCTGGAATACAAGGGTGGTTTGACATTCACAAATCAATCAATGTGATACAACACATTAGTAAGAAGAGGAAGAAGAACCATATGGTCCTCTCAATTGATGCAGAAAAAGCATTTGACAAAATACAGCATCCTTTCCTGATTAAAACTCTTCAGAGTGTAGGGATAGAGGGAACATTCCTCAACTTCATAAAATCCATTTATGAAAAACCCACAGCGAATATCATTCTCAATGGGGAAAAGCTGACAGCCTTCCCTTAGAGATCAGGAACACAAGGATGCCCTCTCTCACCACTGTTGTTCAACATAGTGCTAGGAGTCCTAGCAACAGCAATCAGACAACAAAGAGCAATACAAGGTATTCAAATTGGCAAAGAAGAAGTCAAACTCTCTTCACAGATGACATGATACTTTATGTGGAAAACCCAAAAGATTCCACCCCTAAATTGCTAGAACTCATGCAGCAATTCAGCAATGTGGCAAGATACAAAATCAAAGCACAGAAATCAGTTGTTTTCCTATACACTAACAATGTAACTGTAGAAAGAGGAATTAGGGAAATGATTCCATTTACGATAGCACAAAACCCCATAAGATACCTTGGAATAAACCTAACCAAAGAGGTGCAGGATCTATATTCAAGGAATTACAGAACACTCATGAAAGAAATTGGAGACACAAAAAGATGGAATCCATACTCGTGGATCAGAATATTGTTAAAACGTCTGTGCTGCCCAGAGCAATCTTTACTTTCAGTGCCATCCCAATCAAATATGAGGAGCATTTTTCAAAGTGCTGATATTAAGTTCCTTTCAGATAATGGTTTGCAAATATTTTCTCTCACTCCATATGTTGTTTTTTCACTCTATTGATTTTTTCTTCAAAGAAACAAACAAGGACCGACAGGTATGTGAAAAGTTGTTCAATATCACTAATCATCAGAAAAATGTAGATTAAAACCATAGTGAAGGATGCCTGGGTTGCTGAGTCAGTTAAGTGTCTGTCTTCAGCTCAGGTCATGGTTCCAGGGTCCTGGGATCCAGTCCCATATCAGGCTCCTTGCTCAGCAGGGAGCCTGCTTCTCCCCCCACTTGCTGCTCCCCCTGCTTGTGTTTTCTCTCTCTCTGACAAATAAATAAATAAAATATTTAAAAATGAAAACAAAAACCACAATGAGATATCACTCCATACTGTTTGAATGGATATTATCAAAAGACAAGAGATAACAAATGACAGTGAGAATGTAAAGAAACAAGAATCCTATTTTTTGATATTATTATCTGTTTTGTGTGTGTTGAGTTTGAGAAGTTCTTTATAGATCCTGGATATCAACCTTTTGTCTGTACTGTCATTTGCAAATATCTTATCCCATTCAGACACTTCTCCAATGAAGACATACAAATGGCTATCAGACACATGAAAAAATGTTCATCATCACTAGCCATCAGGGAGATTCAAAATAAAACCACATTGAGATATCACCTTACACCAGTTAGAATGGCCAAAATTAGCAAGACAGGAAACGTGTTGGAGGGGATGTGGAGAAAGGGGAAACCTCTTCCACTGTTGGTGGGAATGCAAGTTGGTGCAGCCTCTTTAGAGAACAGTGTGGAGATTCCTCAAGAAATTAAAAATGAGAGACTATGGACTCTGAAAAACAATCTGAGGAGTTTGAAGTCACGGGGGGTGGGAGTTTGGGGTACAAGGTGGTGGGTATTATAGAGGGCACGGATTGCATGGAGCACTGGGTGTGGTACAAAAACAATGAATACTGTTATGCTGAAAATAAATAAAAAATAAATTAAAAAAAAAAAAAGAAACAAGAATCCTAGTATGCTGTTAGTGGGAATGTGGTAAGCCGTTATGGAAAATGGAAACTAGATTAGGTATCCCTCAAAAAATTAAAAATTAAACTTCTGCATTATTCCACAATCCCACCTCTGGGTATATATGCAAAGGAAATAAAATCAGTATATTTTTTAAAAAATATTTTATTTATTTATTAGAGAGAGAGAAAGCATGAGCAGGGAAGAGGGGCAGAGGGGGATAAGAAGTATACTCCCTGCTCAGCAGAGAGCCTGATGTGGGATTCTATCCCAGGACCTTGGGATCATGGCCTGAACAAAAGACTGATACTTAACCAGCTAAGCCACCCAGGCACCCCTGAAATCAGTATCTTTAAGACATATCTGTACTCTCATGCTTATTTTTACATCACTTAAAACAATAAAAATATAGAAATTGTCTTTGACACTTCGATTGATTGGAAAACACTTAGATACTTAGATTGGGTCTAACCCCATTACGTCCATGTTGTCACACATGGCAGAATGTCCTTTTTTAAAGCTCAATCAATAGTATTCCATTGTATGTATATTTACTGGTGTTTTTACATATGTACATATAAACACACAATGGAGTAACATTCTATTCATATGTATAATATGATCACACACAAATAAATACAGAACAGAATACTATCAGCCTTAAAAAAGAAGGACACTCTGACATGTGTAACAATATTGATGAATCTGGAAGACATTAAGCTAAATAAAATAGTTTAGACACAAACAGACACATAATGTATCATCTCACTTACATGTGGAGTCCAAAAACATTAAACTCATAGAAGCAGAGTAGAATGGTGGTTGCCAGGATGTGAGGAAAATGGAAGATGTGGTCATTACACTACGGTTACGGGTTTTGGAGATGGATACCACTGAAGTGAGGTGCACTTCTCATCACATTAAATCACATGGGGGCACATGATATTATTGTGACCTATTACTAGTGGTGTTAACCTTGATAACTTGGTTAAGATGGTGTCTCCCAGTTTACTCTACTGTAGAGTTATTAGTTTTCACTTTCCATACTTATTAGAAACACTACACTCAAAGGAAGCGAATTAATTCTGGAGGAGGGAATATCTACAATTATAGTTTGGAATTCTTCTATAAAGATTATTTATCCCTTCTCTACTATTTAATATTTACTATCTCTAGATATTTATTATCTTTATTTACAATAACTACTTACTATCTCTACTATTTAAATATTCTATACTATTTGTGTGTGCAATCATTAATTTTAAAATATCATTACAGGGCTCTTGGGTGGTTCAGCTGGTTAAGTGGCTGCTTTCAGCAAGTCATAATCCCAGGGTCCTGGGATTGAGCCCCACATCGGGCACCCTGCTCCATGGGGAGCCTACTCCTGTCTCTTCTCTGCCTGTTGCTTCACCTGCTTGTATTCTCTCTCTCTCTATGTCAAATAAATAAAGAAAATCTTTAGAAAATAAATTAAAAAATAAAATATCATTATGGATTCATGGATATTTATTTTATTCTTTTAATTATAACCCAAAATTATATTTAATTATTTTGTTGCTAACATTGTTCCAGCTTTGTTTGGTCATTTGGAGCTCTTTTAGTCTACTTTTATGTCCCTGTAATATGTCCTTTTTTTTTTTTTTCCGTTTTCTTACTTTCTGGCCTATAGTATGCTTAAGGTCCACCCTCTATTTTTCCTGTCCCAGCCTTAGAATCTGCTGAAGCCCTGGTTTCTTTATTGAGCAACAGAACCTAGAAACTACCATCTAGGCATTGTATATGCTCATTGGTACTAAACTTTTGTTGCTTCTAGGACCTATTGGTTAACAAAATCAGAAAATATAACATATGCTTCCTCAGTTTTATTCACCCAGTTTTGTAAAAATGCTAGTCCCACCAAATTCTTAGTTTTCCTTCATGAAACCACATTACAACCATTCCATATCTTAAACTAGAAATTTAACAAAGTTAAATTTCCTCTTCATATTTAACCAGAGATAGTAACATTCTACTTCAAAATGAAATCCTCATGATTGCATTACAGATAGGCTAAGAAATAAGTGGAATTGGACAGATTTAGTGAGACAAATAAGAGTCCGTGTTGTGAAAAAGGATACAAAGTGGCTGACCCAAGAGAGATGAATGCTCACACAGGTTACCCAGCTTTAGCTGTCTTGACCTTCAAAAACCCCATATATGCTGTGCACTATGAAGAGCATGGCTACACTGGGGACACATTACCTAGTGCATAGAGTATAGTGTGGAGGTTCCAGGAAACTATCCGGGCTTATCATATTTCCTTTACCTCATACTCCCAGAAGAACTCTGTGATTACCTCCCTTATTATTCTCAGGAACAAAATGCAAAAAATTGGGAATGTGAATCCCAAATGTCTATAGACAGAAAATATTTGGAATATTTAGACCTTTCTTTGTGCACAACATGCACTGTATCCTCACCATTTTATTCATGCTTTTTAGTCCCCAAGGTTTGTGGGACTTGAAGGCCAGGAAGAAGGAATGCTGATGCTTCTTGGGATTATATTGGGCAGTACTCTTTTCTTTTCTCACTTATTTTGATGTGAAAATATAAGGCCTTCAATGCACACCCTGAAACCACAGTTTTTTAAAATCTCCAGAGGTCACATCTTGCAATATCAAATAATTTGTGTTTTACACTTATATCTGGAATATGGGGAATCTCACCCAAAGTCCTAGACAAAGGAGTTATATGTTGATAAGAAAGCAGGTAAACAGAGCAAGGCAGTTACCATGGGTAGGTGTGTCAATGTCAACAAGTACATGCACAACAGCAAAATTCCCCAGAAAACATGAGCTTTGGGTATGCATGGGAGGGGAAGGGCCAGCTCAGGTGCGGAAGACAATAGACATATAACCTTATTCTCCTACCCCCATAATTTGATCTATCAGAGAGGTACAAGTTGAAATGAAGAGGCTAGAGGGACAGCAAAGAATTTGCTAATGGAAGATGCTATTACCTGGCAAAATGAATTTTTGCTCCCTTCTTTCCCCGCACTGTGTGCTCACACCTGATTGGACACTACCACCTCTCTTCCCTGACTGTCCCAACCTGCTTAGATTTTCACCGGACACCACATTTCCCCAGATATCTTCTCAGACACAGTTGCCAACTGTGGCTTGAATCCAACCACACTGGGCAACATGGCCTATCATCACTTCAGCCCAAACCAAAGGCTGGACCTAGGGTGACAAGAGCAGCTGGTGAGGGCATAGCTCATGTTTCTGAGATCAGGAAGACCATTCCTTAGGTGTTGTTGTTCAGGCCTATTGGCCACCAGGAACCCCTCTGGCTCTCTGAGCTCTTACCTCATCCCTGGTCAACTTTCATAGGATTTTCCATTCCTTGTCTTAAATAGATCATGGGCAGCTGTTCTTGTCATTTTATTCTCTGTGTTGCTTAACCCATTGCCAAGCCTCATGTTCATCATTACTTTAGACACTATGAGAAATGTCAGAGCATGCTGGGTAGGAAGACAAAATCAGCTTTGCAATCATCTGAGTTCAAATTCTGATTTTGACTTTCATTGGCTATGTGACTCTGTGAAAATCATTTAATCTCTCTCTACTATTATTTCAACTGGAAAGTGGGGAAAAATAATAACACTAATACCATAGTGTTCTAATAATGTTACATTAGTTATTATACGAACTCTTAAGAAGAGCACTATGTGCCTCAAAAATGTTATGGATTATGGAAGTGTTGGGAACTTACTAACAGCTGGCATGGCTCACAAGCCTCTCCAAAATCCCAGAGCTGCCCAAGTATAGGAAAGGAAGGAGGTATGATACTGCAGGCTAATATGTTCAGGCCCCATAGGAACTAATCATGAAATACCAAAGACCATAAAATGTCATTCAAAGGGAAAGAATGTTTCCCCAGTGTGTATGTTTGAGGGAAGATACATATTTGGAAAACACTTCCTCTCCTATAAGATCTCACAACTAATCATGTGAAACTAAGAAACATAAGCTTATATCCAATACCTATCAATATTCACTCTCAATGTGAATGACCTAAATGCGCCCATAAAATGGCACAGGGTTGCAGATTGGATAAAATGACAGGACCCATCCATATGTTGTCTACAAGAGACCCATTTTGAACCTGAAGATACACCCAGACTGAAAGTGAAGGGATGGAGAAGCATCTTTGATGCCAATGGGCCTCAAAAGAAGGCTGGGGTAGCGATTCTCATATCAGATAAATTAGATTTTAAACTAAAAACTGTAGTCAGAGATACAGAAGGACACTACATCATTCTTAAAGGGACTATCCACCAAGATGATCTAACAATTGTAAATATCTATGCCCCCAATATGGGAGCAGCCAATTACATAAGAAAACTGTTAATCAAGATAAAGAGTCATATTGATATGAATATATTGATAGTAGGAGATCTTAACATGCCTCTCTCAGAAATAGACAGATCATCGAAGCAGAAAATCAATAAAGAAAGAAGAGCACTGAATGACACACTGGACCAGATGGACCTCATAGATATATACAGAACATTCCACCCTAAAACAACAGAATATTCATTCTTCTCAAGTGCACATGGAACCCTCTTAAGAGCACTGGGTGTGGTGAAAAAATAATGAATACTTTTATGCTGAAAAGAAATAAATTTAATTTAAAAAAAAGAATAGACCACATACTGGGTCACAAATCAGGACTAAACTGATAGCAAAAGACTGAGACTACTCCCTGCATATTCTCAGATCACAATGATTTGAAACGAGCTCAATCACAAGGAAAAGTTCAGAAGGAACTCAAACTTCTGGAAGCTAAAGACCACCTTGCTTAAGAATCAAACAAGAACTGAAACAATTCATGGAAACCAATGAGAATGAAGACACTTCAGTCCAAAACCTATGGGATACAGCAAAGGCGGTCCTAAGGGGGAAATACATAGCCTTCCAAGCCTCCCTCAAAAAAAACTGAAAAATCCAGAACACAGAAGCTGTCTCTACACCTTAAAGAACTGGAGAATCAATGACAAATAAAACCAACTCCACACATAAGAAGGGAAATCATCAAGATTGGAGCTGAGATCAATGAGGTAGAAACCAGAGATACAGTAGAACGTATCAATGAAACTAGAAGCTCGTTTTTTGAAAAAATCAATAAGATCAATAATCCACTGGCCACACTAATCCAAAAGAAAAGAGAGAAAGCCCAAATTCATAAAATGATGAATGAAAAGAGAGAGATCATAACTAACACCAAGGAAGTAGAAACAATCATCAGAAGTTATTATCAACAGTTATATGCCAATAAGCTAAGCAACCTAGATGAAATGGATGCATTCCTGGAAAACTATAAACTACCAAAATTGAACCAGGAAGAAATTGACAACCAGAATAGACCGATATCTAGTAACAAGATTGAAGCAGTGATCTAAAACCTCCTAAAAAACAAGAGTCCAGGACCTGATGGATTCCCTGGGGCATTCTACCAAACTTTCAAAGAAGAAATAACACCTATACTCCTGAAGCTGTTTCAAAAAATTGAAGCAGAAGGAAAACTTCCAGACTCTTTCTATGAAGCCAGCATTACCCTGATCCCCAAACCAGGCAAAGACCCTACCAAAAAGGAGAATTTCAGACCAATATCACTGATGAATATGGACGCTAAGATTCTCAACAAGATCCTAGCAAACAGGATCCAACAGCACATTAAAAAGATTATCTACCATGACCAGGTGGGATTCATCCCTGGGCTACAAGTATGGTTCAACATTCGCAAATCAATCAATGTGATAGAACAAATTAATATGAGAAGAGAGAAGAACCCCATGGTTCTCTCAATTGATGCAGAAAAAGTATTTGACAAAATCCAGCATCCGTTCCTGATTAAAACGCTTCAAAGTATAGGGATAGAGGGAACATTCCTGAACTTCATCAAATCTATCTATGAAAGACCCACAGCAAATATCATCCTCAATGGGAAAAAGCCTGCAGCCTTCTCGTTGAGATCAGGGACATGACAAGGATGTCCACTGTCACCACTTTTGTTCAACATAGTATTAGAAGTCCTAGCAACAGCAATCAGAGAACAAAGAAAAATAAAACTTATCTAAATTGGCAATGAAGAAGTCAAACACTCTCTCTTCGCAGATTACATGATTCTTTATATGTAAAACCCAAAAGACTCCACCCCCAAACTACTAGCACTCATACAGCAATTCAGTAACGTGGCAGGATACAAAGTCAATGTACAGAAATCAGTGGCTTTCTTATACACTAACAGTGAAAAGACAGAAAGGGAAATTAGAGAATTGATTCCATTTACTATAGCACCAAGAACCATAAGATACCTGAGAATAAACCTAACCAAAGAGGTAAAGGATCTTTATTTGAGGAACTACAGAACACTCATGAAAGAAATTGAAGAAGACACAAGAAGATGGAAGACCACTCCATGCTCTTGGATCGGAAGAGTAAACATTGTTTAAATGTCTATACTACCCCTTCAAAACCGTCAGATTGTTTTTCAGAGTCCATAGTCTCTCATGGTTCGCCTCCCCTTCCAATTTCCCCCAACTCCCTTCTCCTCTCTATCTGAAGGGGCAGGGGGTGGGAGGTCAGGGTACCAGGTGGTGGGTATTATAGAGGACACGGATTGCATGGAGCACTGGGTGTGGTACAAAAACAATGAATTCTGTTATGCTGAAAATAAATTATAAAAAATTTTAAAAAATTTAAAAAATAAAAAGAAAGAAATTATGCTATGAAGTCACGCTACTTATTTGTATTCTACCTCAAAACAGATTAAGAAAAAAAAATGTCTATACTGCCAATACCTAAATTGTGAATTGTTGGGGCATAGCTAATAATTTTTTCACTGAACAATTCCAAAGTCAGTTCCAAATTCCAGCTCCCCAAAAACACTTTAAGTTGGAAAAAGCATGTCCCAAAGGAGGTGGAGGTAGGCAGAAGAGATGGAGATAAATATATTTGAGAATGAATCTGACAGGAAGCACTTTCAACTTCTTATTCATGGTTCCATTAATTCTTTTGCCTCCATAACTTCCATATGACAATGAGTACTGCTTAAGTCACAGATCTAGTAAAGAATGCTGTGTTGAGCCATGAATGTTGTTTTGTCCTCATTAACACGTCAGGTCCCAGACCACTGCCTACTGTCTTCCTCTTTACCCCACACCCTACCCTGCTGCTTGTAGTTCTCCAGCTATCATGTCTTTGTCTTCAACAACCAACCAACCAAACAAAAAGACCCAAAAATATAGGCATACTCTCAAATGCATGTCTTGTATTAAAATTTTAAGTATTTAGTCCATATATATAGTATCTATCTATATATATATAGTATGTATATATATAGGAACTTTCAAACACACACACAAACACTTTTAAAATAAAAATTTTAACAAATAAGTTGTCCTTATTTATGTCTTTATTTATGATTGTTTTGGCTGTTACCAAATATAGGTGTGGCAAAATAATAAGTTTTCTCAATTTTATTCCCTTGCAGTAGAGAATATAAATGTATCCAACTAAAGCAGGATAAACAAATGAAAAGAGATGATTTTTCACATGTTGTAATGAGAGAGTTAAGGATTTTAAAATTAACGTGGAAGTAATCAGAGAGGGAGACAAACCATGAGAGATTCTTAGCTATAGGAAACTGATGTTGATGGAGAGGAGGTCGACAAGGGGCTGGGGTAATTCGGTGATAGGCATTAAGCAGGGCATCTGCTATAAAGAGCACTGGGTGTTATATGCAACTGATGAATTATTGAACTCTACATTTGAAACTAATGATATATGCCAATATGATGGTTAATTGAATTTAAATAAAAAAATTAAATTGTGAACATCATTTGAGCCCTAACTATTTAATTTGTTTAGTTCTTTCTCACTTTTTAATCTATTTAACTAGGGAAAATTTGAAACCAAAAAGTTAAATAATTGTGTACTCACCACCTAGATTCTTTTTAAAAATATTTTATTTATTTATTTGACAGAGAGATGGAGAGAGAGTACAAGTAGGGGAGCAGCAGGCAGAGGGAGAGCGAGAAGCAGGCTTCCCACTGAACAGGGAGCTTGACATGGGGCTCCAACCCAGTACCCTGGGATCATGAGCCAAACTGAAGGCAGACGCTTAACTGACTGAGCCACCCAGACACCCCTATCATCACCTAGATTCTATAATTGATATTCTATGATATTTGCTCTAGCAAATCTATTTACTTATCCATTCCTACATTTAATCCATCTTATTTTATGCACTTTAAAAAATTGCAGACATCAGTACACATCACCCTCATAAATACCATTGAGATGACAATATTTGTTTAGGAAGATAAAATCTAAATATAGTGAAATGTACAAGTCTTTTTTTTTAAGATTTTATTTATTTATTTGACAGAGAGAGATCACAAGTGGGCAGAGAGGCAGGCAGAGAGAGAGAGGAGGAAGCAGGCTCCCTGCTGAGCAGAGAGCCCAATGTGGGACTCGATCCCAGGACCCTGAGATCATGACCTGAACCGAAGGCAGTGGCTTAACCCACTGAGCCACCCAGGCACCCCAAATGTACAAGTCTTAAGTGAGGAGTATTGATAAATGGATAAACCAATAGGCCTCAAAACCCTATCAAAATACAGAAAATTACCACCAATACATAAAGTTGCCTCATGCTTTTTTTCTATTCAGTTCATGGCAACAACTGACCTGGTTTTTCTTAATAATAGATTATTTTCCTGTTCTTGAAAATAATAAAAACATAAATTGTAGGGACTACTTTTTGTTAGATTACTATTCATTAGCATAATTTTTTGAGCTTTTCCATGTTGCTGCATATATCATTAGGTTCTTCCTTTTGGTTGGTGAGATGCATGCCAAAGTTTGGGCACTATGGATATTTCCAGGTGTTTGTTATTGTGTATAAGAAACATGGATCCAAAGGTAAGTCTCATCTGAAGATTCAAAGACCTAAATCAGAAAGACTTGTAGTGATTTATCACCAAAATTCCTCATCTGAATGTCTCTCATTTTAGTGACTTTGACACGTTAGCTGGTGTTAAAAACCTGTGTAATTTGGACAGGGAGAGACGAGGAGAGCTAAATCTTGGTGGTAGGTGAAAATGAAGTGTTAATAACCTTTATTATTTTTTTTTTTTTTTTGTAAAAAGAGAGAGAGAAAGAGAATCTGTTTTAGTCAGATTTTGTTATTGACAAGAAAGTGTCATCCATAAGGGAATGAAATATATGGCAGGTATTCTGTTTAAGAAATACATGTCAATTCAGTAATGTGGCAAGATACAAAACCACTGTACAGAAATCAGTTGCTTTCTTATACAATAACAATGAAAACATAGAAAGAAAAATTAGAGAGTCAATTCCATTTACTATGGCACCAAGAACCACAAGAAACCTGGGAATAATCCTATCTAAAGAGGTAAAGGATCTGTACTTGGGGAACTACAGAACACTCATGAAAGAAACTGAAGAAGACACAAAAAGATTGAAAAGTATTCCATGCTCATGGATCAGAAGAATAAACATTGTTAAAATGTCTATACTGCCTACAGTAATCTTTGAAATCTACAGAATCATTGAAATCTTTCAATGCCATCCCACTCAAGATTCCACCAGCATTTTTCAAAAAGCTGGAGAAAACAATCCTAAAATTTGTATGGAACCAGAAGAGACCCAGAATTGCTAAGGAAATGTTGAAAAAGAAAAACAAAACTGGGCCATCATGTTGCCTGGTCTCAAGCTTTACTACAAAGCTGTGATTACCGAGACAGCATGGTACTGGCACAAAAAGAATACACAGACAGAGGAAGAACATAGTAGAGAGTCCAGATATGAATCTGCAACTGTATGGTCAACTAATCTCTGACAAAGCAGAAAAAAATATACAGTAAAAAAGACAGTCTCTTCAATAAGTGGTCCTGGTAAAATTGGACAGCTATGTATAAAAGAATGGAATTTGACCATTCTCTTGCACCATACACCAAGCTAAATTTGAAACGGATAAAAGACCTCAACATGAGGAAGGAATCTATTCAAGTCCTAGAGGAGAACATAGGCAGTAACCTCCTCAATATTGGCAGTAGCAACTTCTTTCAAGATATGTCGCCAAAGGCAAAAAAAAAAAAAAAAAGCGAAAATGAACTTTTGGGACTTCATCAAAATCAAAAGCTTCTGCACAGCAAAGGAAACAGTCAACAAAACAAAGAAGCAACCCACAGAATGGGAGAATATATTCTCAAATGACAGTACAGACAAAGGGCTGATATCCAAGATCTCTAAAGAACTCCTCAAACTCAACACACACAAAACAGATAATCACATCAAAAAATGGGCAGAAGACATGAACAGACACTTCTCCAAAGAAGATATCAAATGACTAACAGACACATGAAAAGGTGTTCATCATCACTAGCAATCAGGGAGATTTAAATAAAAACCACATTGAGATCCCACCTTACACCAGTCAGAGTGCCCAAAATGAGCAAGACAGTAAACAACATGTGTTGGAGAGGATGTGGAGAAAGCCGAACCCTCTTGCACTGTTAGTGGGAATGCAAGTTAGTGCAGCCACTTTGGAAAACAGTATGGAGATTCCTTGAGAAATTAAAGATGAACTACCCTATGACCCCGCAATTGGACTACTGGGTATTTACCCCAAAGATACAGATGTAGTGAAAAGAAGAGCCATCTGTACCCCAATGTTCATACCAGCAATAGCCGCAATTGCCAAACTGTAGAAAGAACCAAGATTCCCTTCAATGGATGAATGGGTAAAGAAGGTATGGTCCATATACACTATGGACTATTATGCCTCCATCAGAAAGGATGAATACCCAACTTTTGTATCAACATGGTTGGGACTGGAAGAGATTATGCTGAGTGAAATAAGTCAAACAGAGTCAATTATCATATGGTTTCATTTATTTGTGAAGCATAAGGCATAGCATGGAGGACATGGGTAGATAGGAGAAGTGAGTTGGGGGGAATTGGAGGGTGAGATGAACCATGAGAGACTGTGGACTCTGAGAAACAAACTGAGGGTTTTGTAGGAGAAAGGGGTGGGAGGTTGGGTGAGCCTAGTGGTGGTTATTATGGAGGGCACATATTGCATGGAACACTGGGTGTGGTGCATAAATAATGAATTCTGGAACACTGAAAAGAAATAAAACATAAATAAATTGAACAAGAGAAAAAAAAAATAGATGAAAACCCTGAATGTGAGATTGGAATCCATCAAAATCCTAGAGGCAAACTCAGGCAGCAAACCCTTCAATCTTGGCCACAGCAAATTCTTGCTAGACATGTCTCCAAAGACAAGGGAAACAAAAAGGCAAAACTATTGGGGCTTCACCAAGATAAAAATCTTTGCACGGCAAAAGAAATAGTTGACAAAGCCAAAAGACAACTTATGGAATGGGGGCAGATATTTGCCAATGTCTTATCAGATAAAGGACTAGTATCCAAGATCTATAAAGAACTTACCAAACTGAACACCCAAAGAATTAATAATCTAGTCAAGAAATAGGCAGAAGACATGAACATTTGTCCAAGGAAGACATCCAAATCCATGTCATTCCTTATGTTCCACAAGTGAAATCATATGATAATTGATGTTCTCTGCTTGACTTTCTCTAGTCCCATCTATGTTGGTGCAAAAGTTGGATATTCATTTTTGATGGTTCAGTAATATCCCATTGTATATATGGACCACACTTTCCTTATCCATTCATCTGCTGAAGGGCATCTCAGAGAAGGAACAGGAAAATGAAGGGGGTCAGGAATCAGTGAGAGAAATCATGAAAGACTGTGGACTCTGAGAAACAAATTGAGGGTTTTAGTGGGGAGGGGTTAGGGGGAGGGGTTTGCCTCGTGATGGGTATTAAGGAGGGAAAATATTGCATGGAGCACTGGGCATTATATGTAAACAATGAATCTTGTAACACTACATAAAAAATAAAGATGCGCAGAATGGTGACTAACATAACATATTAAAAAATAATAATAATTTAAAAAAGAAGACATCCCAATGGCCAACAGACACATGAAAAAATCCTCCACATCACTTGGCACTGGGGAAATATAAATCAAAACCTCAATGAGATACCACCTCACTCCAGTCAGAATGGCTAAAATTAAGTCAGGAAATAACAGATGATGGAGAGGATATGGAGAAAGGAGAACCCTCTTACTCCGCTGGTAATAATGCAAACTGGTACAGCCACTCTGGAAAACAGTATGAAGTCTCCTCAAAAAGTTAAAAACAGAGCTACTACACTATCCAGCAATAGCACTGCTAGATATTTACCCAAAGATACAAACATAGTTGTCTGAAGAGGTACCTTTACCCCAAAGTTTATAGCAGCAATGTCCACAATAGCCAAACTATGGAAAGAGCTCAGATGTCCATTGACAGAGGAATGGATAAAGAAGTAGTGTGTGTGTGTGTGTGTGTGTGTGTGTACATAATGCAATATTACTCAGGTATCAAAAATAATAAAATCTTGCCATTTGCAATGACATGGATGGAACTAGAAGGCATTATTCTAAGTGAAATAAATCAAAAATAGAAAGACAATTATCATATTATTTCATTGTTATGTGAGATTTAAGATAAAAAACAGGATCATAGGAGAAAGGAGGGAAAATAAAATAAGATGAAATCAGAGAGGGAGGTTAACTATAAGAACTCTAAATTATATGAAAGAAACTAAGGGTTGCTGGAAGGGAGGGGATGGGGGATGGGGGTACTGGGTGACAGGTATTAAGAAGGACATGTGATGGGATGAGCACCGGGTGTTATATGCAACTGATGAATCACTGAACTCTACCTCTGAAACTAATAAAGCACTATATGTTAATTAATTGAATTCAATTGAAATAATTAAAAAATAAATCTGTTCATTTTAATTGTTGCTCTTTCTGGCTTCTTTCAAGATTTTCATATATATATGGATATTAAATATCTATATTTATATATATATATATAAAATTTCCCTTCAAGCATTATTTCTGCAATATTGCTTTGATCTTCCCTAGTCCTCTCTGTTCCAATTTAAATATCCTAATTCCCAATGTGTTAGATTCTTTCACTGTGTACTAGAGGTATCAAATATAAATGTTTATTTATTTACTTTTATTACTTATTTTTGCATATTTGCTAATGGTCCATCTTTTTACTTTTTACTTGATCATTCAAATTGTTATACTATATATGGTGTCATTAATTTATCTATGATACCTTTTATTTCTGTAATTTTTGAGGATTTTATGCATCCCTCCCCTTGAAAATGCCTCATATTTTTATCATTTATATTTTTCTCCATTTTGATAGACATATTAATTAGAATTGACAATATTAACTGACGAATGTCCTTGATATTTATAGAAAAAAAAATTCCAGTTTAAAATATTATGCTGTATAGAAAAGTACCTATTAGAAGTGTCAATCATTTCCAAATATTAACCATGAAAGTAGCTACTGTAATACTAATGAGTTTTTTTTAAAGATTTTATTTATTTATTTGACAGACAGAGATCACAAGTAGGCAGAGAGGCAGGTAGAGAGAGAGGGGAAAGCAGGCTCCCCGCTGAGCAGAGAGCAAGATGTGGGGCTGGATCCCAGGATCCTGAGATCATGACCTGAGCTGAAGGCAGAGACTTAAACCACTGAGCCACCCAGGCGCCTACTAATGAGGTCTTTTTTATGGAAAAGACATAGGCTGCATTTTCATGTACATATACATTTATATATAGATATATATTTCAAAATACTAGTGAAAGGCATTTTAAACAGACATGGCTGAGAAACAGCCTGCAACATCTGGATGCATATCAAGAGTAATGTGTTTATGCCACTTTTTCAGTGTTCAGAAAGCTCATTGAAAAATGACACAAAACAGACAATAATATCAAAAAATGGGCAGAAGATTTGGACACTTTTCCCATGAAGACATACAAATGGCTATCAGACACATGAAAAAATGTTCATCATCACTAGCAATCAGGGAGATTCAAATTAAAACAACATTGAGATACCACCTTAAACCAGTTAGAATGGCCAAAATTAGCAAGACAGAAAACAACATGTGTTGGAGAAGATGTGGAGAAAGGGGAACCCTCTTCCACTGTTGATGGGAATGCAAGTTGTTGCAGCCTCTTTGGAGAACAGTGTGGAGATTCCTCAAAAAATTAAAAAATAGAACTTCCCTATGACCCTGCAATTGCACTCCTGGGTATTTACCCCAAAGATACAGATGTAGTGAAAAGAAGGGCCATCTGTACCCCAATGTTTATAGCAGCAATGGCCATGGTTGCCAAACTGTGGAAAGAACCAAGATGCCCTTCAATGGACGAATGGATAAGGAATATGTGGTCCATATACACTATGGAGTATTATGCCTCCATCAGAAAGGATGAATACCCAACTTTTGTAGCAACATGGACGGACTGGAAGAGATGATGCTGAGTGAAATAAGTCAAGCGGAGAGAGTCAATTATCATATGGTTTCACTTACTTGTGGAGCATAACAAATAGCATGGGGGACATGAGGAGATAGAGAGGAGAAGGGAGTTGAGGGAAATTAGAAGGGGAGGTGAACCATGAGAGACTATGGACTCTGAAAAACAATCTGAGGGGGGTGGGAGGTTGGGGTACCAGGTGGTGGGTATTATAGAGGGCATGGATTGCATGGAGCACTGGGTGTGGTGCAAAAATAATAAATATTTTTATGCTGAAAATAAAAAAAAATTCAAAAAAGAAAAATGATGTCAGAATGGGAAAAGTGAAGTGGAGGAAATCGGAGGGAGAGATGAACCATGAGAGACTGTGGACTCTGAGAAACAAACTGAGGATTTTGGAAGGGAGAGGGGTGGTGGGATGGGTGAGCCTGGTGCTGCATATTAAAGAGGACATATATTGCATGGAGCACTGGGTGTGTTCCATAAACAATGAATCTTGGAACACCAAAAAATAAAACAAAATTAAATAAAATTGCTCACTTAAAAATAAATAGAATAAAATCTACTGTACTTACACGCACAATCAGCCAATTAAAACTACCTGCAATTAAAAAAAAAAGAAAGAATGGACAATTCAAGCTATCACTATTTTTCCAAATTTGCAGGTTAAAATAACTTCTATGAGACAATTATCTAATTTAGAAACAACCATCAGAAGTTATTATCAACAGTTATATGCCAATAAGCTAAGCAACATAAATGAAATGGATGCATTCCTGGAAAACTATAAACTACCAGAATTGAACCAGGAAGAAACTGACAACCTAAATAGACCGATATCTAGTAACGAGATTGAAGCAGTGATCTAAAACATTCCAAAAAACAAGAGCCCAGGACCTGACGGATTCCCTGGGGAATTCTACCAAACTTTCAAAGAAGAAATAACACCTATACTCCTGAAGCTGTTTCAAAAAATTGTAGCAGAAGGAAAACTTCCAGACTCTTTCTATGAAGCCAGCATTACCCTGATCCCCAAACCAGGCAAAGACCCTACCAAAAAGGAGAATTTCAGACCAATATCCCTGATGAATATGAATGCGAAGATTCTCAACAAGATCTTAGCAAACAGGATCCAACAGCACATTACAAAGATTATCTACCATGACCGGGTGGGATTCATCCCTGGGCTACAAGAATGGTTCAACATTCGCAAATCAATCGATGTGATAGAACAAATTAATATGAGAAGAGAGAAGAACCACATGGTCCTCTCAATTGATGCAGAAAAGGCATTTGACAAAATCCAGCATCCGTTCCTGATTAAAACGCTTCAAAGTATAGGGATAGAGGGAACATTCCTGAACTTCATCAAATCTATCTATGAAAGACCCACAGCAAATATCATCCTCAATGGGAAAAAGCTTGCAGCCTTCCCATTGAGATCAGGAACACGACAAGGATGCCCACTATCACCACTCTTGTTCAATATAGTATTAGAAGTCCTAGCAACAGCAATCAGAGAACAAAGAGAAATAAAAGGTATCCAATTTGACAATGAAGTCAAACTCACTCTCTTCGCAGATGACATGATTCTTTATGTGGAAAACCAAAAGACTCCACCCCCAAAATACTAGAACTCATACAGCAATTCAGTAACGTGGCAGGATACAAAGTCAATGTACAGAAATCAGTGGCTTTCTTATACACTAACAATGAAAAGACAGAAAGGGAAATTAGATAATTGATTCCATTTACTATAGCACCAAGAACCATAAGATACCTGAGAATAAACCTAACCAAAGAGGTAAAGGACCTGTATTTGAGGAACTACAGAACACTCATGAAAGAAATTGAAGAAGACACAAAAAGATGGAAGACCATTCCATGCTCTTGGATATGAAGAATAAACATTGTTAAAATGTCTATACTGCCTAGAGCAATCTATACTTTTAGTGCCATTCCAATCAAAATTCCACCGGTATTCTTCAAAGAGCTGGAGCAAATAATCCAAAAATTTGTATGGAATCAGAAGTTAGAGAAAAAATGATCACCAAATACCCTGCTGGAGACAACCCCATCTGTCTTTCCGGAAAGAGGCAAGCCTGACTATGGGCAGAAAGAATGTTCATGTTGCAAATAAAATGTGCTGTAGACTCCAATCAGAACCATGAGAACTTCCTTTACCCTTCCCCATAAATGCCCTCTTATGTGTCTGTTTCCAAACTTTCTTTTTAATAGTTGGATATGGACAAATAGATCTGAATATTGCTTTGAATGAATCACTTAAAAAAAAAAAAAACTCTAGGGCACCTGGGTGGTTCAGTGGATTAAGGCCTCTGCCTTCAGCTTGGTTCATGATCTTGGGGTCCTGGGATGGAGTCCTGCATCAGGCTCTCTGCTCGGCGGGGAGCCTACTTCCCCCTCTCTCTCTGCCTGCCTTTTTGCCTGCTTCTTATCTCTGTCTGTCAAATAAATAAATAAAATATTCAAAAACAAAACAAAACAAACAAACACAAAAAAACCTCTGGCCCCAGTTTTACATGTTTTGGCTTGTAAAAGTGTGAATCACATAATATACCCTCAGCAGCTGCCCTACCCTAAAGCCAGAAAATGCTTCTAGGAATGAGCACACGGAATGAAGAGAAAGAATAAGAAGACACAGCAAAGACGGTTGGGCTAGTGTCCTTCATAAGGCATAACCCTTTTGTTCATGAGAATTTGCTAATGGTTCTTATTTTTCTCAGCCATTAGTTTACTCTTTGTGCAATTCCATATTTCATGAAATTTTTAAATTTGCATTTATCAGAGTGTTTTTGTGCACACTAATGACACCTTAATCAAGGATTGGCTTAATGTTTTCAAAGCCCAGTGACTATAGTGCATGTTGACAGGGAAACAGGTAGTAACAGTAAGTAAATGTTGAGCCACATTTTGTTCTATCTCCATAGAAACAAGATAGAAAAAGGTCTATTAGGATATGTCGTTTCCAGAAAGGGAGAAAAGAAAATGAGATGCTCCTTGCTTCTTTCCATATGTCCTTAAGTCTCATTTCTACCCTTTTCCTCTAGAAAAAAAAAATGTGGGGAGCATAGGTACAAAGCAATCTATTTATTACAAAATAATGTCATGTAGGCTCTTTGACGATGTCTCAAGATTAGGTCCTTCTTTCTTGTCTCCTTCTCATATAGCAGAGGACTGTATTATCAGTACCAATTATTGATTCTCACTTTCTTATTAGATTATGTTATTGCCCCATCTGATATGTAGACATGGGACTTGCTTTTGGAATGTTAGCAGAGATGATAAATGTCACACCCAAGCTTAAGCCTAAGAGTTCTTACATGCTTCTGTGTTTGTTTTTGTTTCTCCTGTCACCCAAATGGCATGTCCTTCAACCCGAATGCTAGAAACATGACCCACATCAGACACACAGTCACTATTTCTGTGAATAAAATAATGTTCGTGATTATGAATACCACAGTCTTTGAAATCATTTCTTACTATAGCGATAACTTAGTGAAAACTAGGAAAGAAAGAAATTAGCACCAGTTATGAGGTGCCACCAGAAGAAACCACTAAAAGATTCTGTCCAAGTCCAAATCATAGGCAGTTACAAAGTTGTTACTGATGCCTAGAAAATGAAGCGAGCCATGTTTTTTTTTCTTTTTAGATTTATTTATATGACAGACAGAGAACACAAGTAGGTAGAGAAGCAGACAGAGAAGGCGGGGAAGCAGGCTCACCACAGAGCAGAGAGCCCAATGCGGGGCTCAATCCCAGGAATCCACGTTCATGACCCGAGCCAAAGGCAGAGGCTTTAACCCACTGAGCCACCCAAATGCCCTGAGCCATGAATTTTTTTTGGGGGGGGTTGTTTGTTTTTTTAAAAGATTTTATTTATTTATTTTTGAATTTATTTTCAGCATAACAGTATTCATTATTTTTGCACCACACCCAGTGCTCCATGCAATCCGTGCCCTCTATAATACCCACCACCTGGTACCCTGACCTCCCACCCCCTGCCACTTCAAAACCCTCAGATTGTTTTTCAGAGTCCATAGACTCTCATGGTTCACCTCCCCTTCCAATTTCCCCCAACTCCCTTCTCCTAACTTCCCATGTCCTCCATGCTATTTCTTTTGCTCCACAAATAAGTGAAACCATATGATAATTGACTCTCACTGCTTGGCTTATTTCACTCAGCATCATCTCTTCCAGTCCCGTCCATGTTGCTACAAAAGTTGGGTATTCTTCCTTTCTGATGGAGGCAGAATACTCCATAGTGTATATGGACCACATCTTCCTTATCCATTCATCCGTTGAAGGGCATCTTGGTTCTTTCCACAGTTTGGCAACCATGGCCATTGCTTCTACAAACGTTGAGGTACAGATGGCCCTTCTTTTCACTACTTCTGTATCTTTGAGGTAAATACCCAGGAGTGCAATTGCAGGGTCATAGGGAAGCTCTATTTTTAATTTTTTGAGGAATCTCCACACTGTTCTCCAAAGAGACTGCACCAACTTGCATTCCCACCAACAGTGGAAGAGGGTTCCCCTTTCTCCACATCCTCTCCAACACATGTTGTTTCCTGTCTTGCTAATTTTGGCCATTCTAACTGGTGTAAGGTGATCTCTCAATGTGGTTTTCATTTGAATCTCCCTGAGGGTTAGTGATGATGAACATTTTTTCATGTGTCTGATAGCCATTTGTATGTCTTCATTGGAGAAGTATCTGTTCAAATCTTCTGTTCATTTTTTGATATGATTATCTGTTTTGTGTGTGTTGAGTTTGAGGAGTTATACAGAATAAATGCTAAACTTGTTTGGAGAGGGCTGTACTGTCAACGAGCTACCAGTCTGTATTAAAATACCCTGTGGCTATCTGAGACTTATATTAACAAAGAGTCAATATAATCTAGAATGTTATTATGAGATCCAGAATTTTATGATAGGGTGATTAGATGACACTTTGGAGAATAGAGAAGGTAGTAAATACTGCAGACTCAAGGGAAGGAAGTAATATTTGTAATAAGTGTTGGATTATGGTAGATTCCGCTGTTGTATTCAATTATTCCTTCCCCACTTCATTGCAAAACAGATATACTCTGTCTCATAGAAATTGCACTTGACCACAGCACTGTCTTGGTAATATTATTTGAGATGATGAGTACCACATCCCACTAGATGCTTCATCCATCTAAGAATGTGTGATTACCTTTATTTTTACTAGATAAATGTGATGTGTATTTAGTATGCGTTACAGAAGATATGTAAAGGAAAACTGTAGTTGGCCACTACTGATATGTACATGAGCAATATATAAATGTTTTTTATTTTAAGTTCAGTGAAATTTGATAGAACTTTGATATTGCAGTATAATATAATGAAAGCCAACTAATAAAAGTGCTTTATACTTCATTGTTTTGGCTTTGTTTTCAGGAACAAAATCTCAGAAAAAGGGACCTTAGCACCTCATTTTGTCATACAGCTCAAGTTTCAGACATCTAGATCTTTCTGCAAATCTGCAAGTCATAGAGGTTTTTTAATTTGTTTTATTCTTAAGGGAAAAAAAGGGTGGTGAGAAATCCTGTGTAATTTGCTATATGTGAGGGGTGGCCTTGCATAATATATCTGAACTACAGGGGTCTGAGGAAGGAACGTGTGTGTGTTGGGGTCTGGCAGGATATGCGTTCTGAACTAGGTGAGAAGGCACAGAGAAAAAAAAAACGTGTAACCATTATAGGAGAATGGTTACCTATTATAGATACATTAAATAAGTGAATTTTTAAGGGTATTAGAAACCAGGATTTCACTCTCAGAGAACAGACTTTCACACATTCCAAACTTTCCAAGGACACTGTCCTTGAATATTTTTCTCACCTTGTTGGGGCTCCCACACCCTGTATTGGACCACCACAACTACTTCCAAAGTCTCTCTCCCCCATACCATACATGGTATGCCTTCCCTATCACAATATTCCTCACACTTTTCCATGCATCAAGGAGAAGATTTAGGTACATGGGATCACCCAGCCATGCCCATAGTTAGTGAGTTCTGGAAAGAACCCTGTTCTCCCTCTAAGTTCTCCAAGCTTAAATATCTCCAAGTTACAGAAGATATGTAAAGGAATTCATAGGCAAATTCTACCAAACAGTTAAACAAAACTTGATACCTTTGCTGTGCAGAAGCTTTTAATCTTGATGAAGTAAGTCCCAAAATTTCATTTTTACTTTTGTTTGCTTTGGAGACATGTCTTAAAAGAAGTTGTTGTGGCTGATGTTGAAGAGGTTACCACCTATGTTCTCTTCTAGGATTTTGATAGATTCCTCCCTCATGTTAAGATCTATTATCCATTTCGAGTTTATCTTCGTGTATGGTGTAAGAGATGGTCGAGTTTCATTCTTCTATACATAGCTGTCCAATTTTCCCAGCAACATTTATAGAAAAGACTGTATTTTTTCCGCTGTATATTTTTCCCTCTTTGTTGAAGATTATATGACCATAGAGTTGTGGGTTCATATCTGGACTCTCTACTCTGTTCCACTGGTCTGTGTGTCTGTTTTTGTGCCAGTACCATGCTGTCTTGGTGAACACAGCTTTGTAGTAAAGCTTGAAATCAGTAAACAAAATAAAGAGGCAACCCAGGGAATGGGAGAAGATATTTGCACACTACAGAAAAAGGGTTGATATCCAAGATCTATGAAGAATTCCTCAAACTCAACACTCAAAAAACAGACAGTCATGTCAAAAAATGGGCAGAAGTGATGAACAGACACTTCTCCAAAGAAAACATATAAACGGCTAACAGACATATGAAAAATGTTCATTATCATTAGCCATGAGGGAAATTAAAATCAAAACCACACTGAATTGGAAGGGGAGGTGACTCATGAGAGACTATGGACTCTGTAAAACAATCTGAGTGGTTTGAAGTGGCCGGGAGGTGGGAGGTTGGGGTACCAGGTGGTGGGTATTATAGAGGGCACGGATTGTATGGAGCACTGGGTGTGGTAAAAAAATAATGAATACTGTTTTTCTGAAAATAAATAAATTAAAAAAAAACACTGAAGGGGCACCTGGGGGTTTCAGTGGGTTAAGCCTCTGCCTTCAGCTCAGGTCATGATCTCAGGGTCCTGGGATCGAACCCCACATTGGGCTCTCCTCTCAGCAGGGAGCCCGCCTCCCCCTCTCTCTCTGCCTGCCTCTCTGCCTACTTGTGATCTCTCTCTCTCTCTGTCAAATAAATAAATTTTAAGGAAACCACACTGAGATACCACCCTACACTAGTTAGAATGGCCACAATTAACAAGAAAGTAAACAACAAATGTTGGAGAGGATGTGGAGAAGGGGAAACCCTTTTAAACTATTGGTGGGAATGCAAGTTGGTGTTGGCACTTTGGAAAACAGTGTGGAGATTCCTCAAAAGATTAAAAATAGAGCTACCCTTTGACCCTGCCATTGCACTACTGGGTATTTACCCCAAAGATACAGATGCAGTGAAAAGAAGGGCCATCTGTACTCCAATGTTCATAGCACCAATGGCCACAATCACCAAACTGTGGGAAGAACCAAGATGCCCTTCAACATACTAATGGATAAAGAAAATTTGGTTCATATATACAATGGGGTACTTATTCAGCCATCAGAAAGGATGAATACCTAACTATTGTATCATCATGGACAGCACTGGAGGAGATTATGCTGAGTGAAATAAGTCAAGCAGAGATAGTCAATTATCATATGGTTTCACTTACTTGCGGAGCATAAGAAATAACATGAAGGGCATTAGGAGAAGGAAAGGAAAACTGAATTGGACAAAATCAGAGGGGAATGAAGCATGAGTTACTGTGGACTCTGAGAAACAAACTGACGGTTTTGGAATGGAGGGAGGTGGTGGGATGGGTGAACCTGGTGGTGGGTATTATGGAGGGCATGTATTGCATGGAGCACTGGGTGTAGTGCATAAAAAACAAATTTTGGAACACTGAAAAAATAGAATAAAATTTTTAAAAAAGAAATTATTGTCATAAAAATTGTTTAATAAATATTTTCCTAGTTCAGTGTCATGAAGATGTTCTCTACATCTTCATTATGTCTAGAAGTTTGCTTTTATTTTATCTTTTACTCTTAGGACCCTAACACATCTGGATTTATTATATATGGTGTGACCTGGAGTGGGCATTTACATTTTTTATGTGTATATTGATGTATATTGAAAGACTTTAGTACTTCACTTCTGTTCTCTTGCCAGACAGTTGCTTAAAATTAGATGCAGAAATAAGGATTAAAGTAAATTCAAACCCTTTCCTCCAGGAACTCCATCAGATTCTCAAAATGAGTATTTCTGAAAGAGCCACACTCAGCCCTGATGGGAGTGGAGGGGAGGAATGCAACCATTGTGAAACACACCCAAATCCCTCTCCATAGGATAGCCACTTTCCAGAGGGAAGGACTTCATTTGAACACAAAAAAACCCTACCCACACTAGGATCAGGGAACTATTCTCCTCTCCAGCCCCCTCAAGTCTTTCTGTCTCACCTAAGAGAAAAAGAAAACAAAATGAACACCGTACCAAAACAGGACCAGCAGAAATAGATTTAAAATGCCATAACCAACAAAGGGAGTACAAATTAGGTCACAAAGTTGAGGGAAGATTTACTACTAGAAGAGGGATATAAACATTTTGTGAAGGCCACAGCTCTGAAACACAAGCAAACCAAAAGCTTGATATTTACTCAAGATCATAGAATATTCACCCTCTTTCAGACCTTATGACCACAACAAGGCAGTCCCAATATAATGAAGTGGATTACAGCTGAAACAGCTGCAAGATACAAATGTTCTAAGTAGTAAGACAGAGGGAATTCCCAGAGCTAAAAAAGGAGACAAAAACAAAGTCATGAAGGAATTTGAAGCTTCTGGTACCTATAGTTACAACAAACATTAAACAAAACACAACTTATGGCCAAATTAACACAAAACCTCAAACGACAGTCCTTGTTATCTCATTTTCTAATAGCTGATATAACATGTCTAGTTTTCAAAACAAAAATCCATGCTATAAGGAGAAAAAACACAGGCTGCATAAATAATTTAATTATCTGAACCAGACTCAGAAATGACACAGATGTTGAAATTACCAGACAAGGAATTTAAAACAGCTATCCTTAATACAGTAAGGGTTCTAACAGAAACATAAAGGATGTGCAAGAAGAGGAGGTCAATGTAAGCAAAGACATGAAAATTCTAAGAAAGGAATCAAAAGAAAATACTGGATATAGCAAAAACAGTAACATATACGAAGAATGTCTTTGACAGGCTTTTGACACCCCTGAGGAAAGAATCAGTGAACTCAAATGTAAGTTAATGGACACCTTCCAATTAAAATGCGAAATGAAAAAAGAATGAACAACAACAGAAAAGAAAACAGAACATTCAGAAAATGTTTGACATTAACAAAGGACATAATAATATGTACAGAAAAAAATTTAAAACACCACAAAAAATCTACCAGAATTAAAAAAAAAATGAATTCCGTATAGTTACAGGTTACAAAATCAATATACAGAGAGAGCTGCATTTCCATACACTAATAACAGAGTAGCAGAAACAAATTAAGAAAATAATCCTATTAATAGTTGCATTAAAAAGAATAAAATATCTAGAAATAATTTAACCAAGGAGGTGTACTTTGAGAACTGTAAGACATTGACATAAGAAATGGAGATGACACAAATAAGTGGAAAGGTTTGAACTGAAAGAATATTAATTCTTTCAATTCAGATTCAAACCTTTCCACTTATTGAAAGAATATTAATTCTTTCAATTGAAAGCCTTGAAAGAATTATATTGTTAAAATGTGTATACTACCCAATGCAATCACCAGATTCAGTTCAATCCCTATGAAAACACCAGTAGTAGTTTTCACAGAACTTGGTCAAATAATACTAAAATTTGTATGGATCCCCAAAAGACCCTGAACAACCAAAGAAATCTTGAGAAAGGACAAAGTTTAAAGTATTCTGATTCCAGATTTCAAGATATATCATAAAACTATAGCAATCAAAACATATAGTGCCAGCAAAAATAAACACATAGCTCAATGGAACAGATGAGAGCCCAGAAATACATCCCCCTTTTTATGGTCAATTCCTCTCCAACAGGTAAGACTATATAATGGGGAAAAACAGAGTCTTCAATAAATGGGTGTTGGGCAGCCAAAGAATGAAACAGCACCACTCTCTTACAACATTACAAAAATAAACTGAAAAGGTTAAAAACATGTCAGGCCTGAAACCATAATAGTCCTAAAAGAAAATATGGTATTAATCTATTGGATATCAGCCTTAGCAATATTTTTTGGATGTGTCTCCAGTCTTGGAAAACAAAAACAAAATAAACAATTGGTACTATATCAAAATAAAAATATGTTGCACACTATCAACAAAACAAAAAAAACCAATCTACTGAATGGGAAATGGTATTTGCAAGTGATATATCTGACAAGGGGTTAATATCTAAACTATATATAAAACTCAGATCTATAAAGAATTATCAAATTCAACACCCAAAAAAACAAATAATCCAGTCAAGATATGGGCAGAAGACATGAATACACACTTCTGCAAAGAAGGCATACAAATGGCCAACAGACACATGAAAAATGTTCCACATCACTTGCCATCAGGGAAATACAAATCAAACCCTCAATGAGATACCAGGCCACACCAGTCAGAATGGCTAAAATTAACAAGATAAGAAATAAAAAATGAGGATGTGGAGAAAGGGGACCCCTTTTATGCTATTGGTGGGAATGCAAGTTGGTACAACCACTTGGGAAAACAGTAGGAGGTTCCTCAAAAAGTTAAAAATAGAGCTACCCTATGACTCAGCAATTGCACTACTAGGTATTTATCCCAAAGATACAAATGCAGTGATCTGAAGGGGCACATGTACCACAATGTTTATAGCAGCAATGTCCACAAAAGCCAAACTGTGGAAGAAGCTGAGATGCCCATCTACAGATGAATGGGTAGAGAAGATGTGATAAATATATATGTGTGTGTGTGTGTGTGTGTGTGTGTGTGTGTGTATTGGTGTGTGTATATATATCTATATATAACCAAGCCATCAGAAAGGATGATGAATACTTACCATTTACGTCAACATGAATGGAACTGAAGGGTATTGTACTGAGTGAAATAAGCCAATTGTAAAAGGAAAATTATCATATGATTTCACTCATATGTAGAATTTAAGAAATAGGGCAGATCATAGGGTAACAGTGGGAAAACTGAGTGGGAAGCCATCACAAATGGATTGCAGAGGGAGACAAACCATGAGGGACTTAACTATAGGAAACAACCTGAGGAGGTTGCTGGAGGTGGGGGGTAGGGTAATTGGGCAGTGGGGATCAAGGAAGGCACATGATATGATGAACACTAGGTGTTATACACAATTAATGAATTACTGAACATTACATCTGAAACTAATGATGCACTATATGTTGGCTAACTGAATCTAAATAAAAAATAAATAAATATGATGAAAATATACATGAACCCATTTAAATCAACATTAAAAAACAAATAACCCTTGTCTTGTTCCTGATCTCAACGGGAAGGCTGCAAGCTTTTTCCCATTGAGGATAATATTTGCTGTGGGTCTTTCATAGATAGATTTGATGAGGTTCAGGAATGTTCCTCTATCCCTACACTTTGAAGCATTTTAATCAGGAACGGAGGCTGGATTTTGTCAAATGCTTTTTCTGCATCAATTGAGAGGACCATGTGGTTCTTCTCATATTAATTTGTTCTATCACATTGATTGATTTGTGAATGTTGAACCATCCTTGTAGCCCAGGGATGAATCCCACCTGATCATGGTAGATAATCTTTTTAATGTGCTGTTGGATCCTGTTGGCTAGGATCTTGTTGAGAATCTTAGCATCCATATTTATTAGTGATATTGGTCTGAAATTCTCCTTTTTGGTAGGGTCTTTGCCTGGTTTGGGGATCAGGGTAATGCTGGCTTCAGAAGTTTTCCTTCTGCTTCAACTTTTTGAAACAGCTTCAGGAGAATAGGTGTTATGCCCACTTTCACCACTCTTGTTCAACATAGTAATAGAAGTCCTAGCAACACCAATCAGACAACAAAGAGAAATAAAAGGTATCCAAATTGGCAATGAAGAAGTCAAACTCTCTCTATTCGCAGACAACATGATTTTTTATATGGAAAACCCAAAAGACTCCACCCCCAAAATACTAGGACTCATACAGCAATTCAGCAACGTGGCAGGATACAAAGTCAATGTGCAGAAGTCAGTGGCTTTCTTATACCTAACAATGAAAATACAGAAAGGGAAATTAGAGAATCGATTCCATTTACTATAGCACCAAGAACCATACGATACCTGGGAATAAACCTAACCAAAGAGGTAAAGGATCTGTACTCGAGGAACTACAGAACACTCATGAAAGAAATTGAAGAAGACACAAAAAGATGGAAGACCATTCCATGCTCTTGGATCAGAAGAATAAACATTGTTAAAATGTCTATACTGCCTAGAGCAATCTATACGTTTAATGCTATTCTGATCAAAATTCCACCGGTATTCTTCAAAGAGCTGTAGCAAATAATCCAAAAATTTGTATGGAATCAGAAGAGACCCCGAATCGCTAAGGAAATGTTGAAAAACAAAAATAAAACAGGGGGCATCACGTTACCTGATTTCAAGCTTTATTACAAAGCCATGATCACCAAGACAGCATGGTACTGGCATAAAAACAGACACATAGATCAGTGGAACAGAGCAGAGAGCCCAGATATAGACCCTCAACTCTGTGGGCAAATAATCTTTGACAAAACAGGAAAAAATATACAGTGTAAAAAAGACAGTCTCTTCAATAAATGGTGCTGGGAAAGCTGGACAGCTATATGTAGAAGACTGAACCTTGACCATTCTCTTACACCGTACACAAAGATAAACTCAAAATGGATAAAACACCTCAACGTGAGACAGGAATCCATCAGAATCCTAGAGGAGAACATAGGCAGTAATCTCTTTGATATCAGCCACAGCAACTTCTTTCAAGATATGTCTCCAAAGGCAAAGGAAACAAAAGCGAAAATAAACTTCTGGGACTTCATCAAAATCAAAAGCTTCTGCCCAGCAAAGGAAACAGTCAACAAAACAAAGAGGCAACCCACGGAATGGGAGAAGATATTTGCAAATGACAGTACAGACAAAAGGTTGATCTCCAGGATTTATAATGAACTCCTCAAACTCAACACACACGAAACAGGCAAACATATCAAAAAATGGGCAGAAGATATGAGCAGACACTTCTCCAATGAAGACATACAAATGGCTATCAGACACATGAAAAAATGTTCATCATCACTAGCCGTCAAGGAGATTCAAATGAAAACCACATTGAGATACCACCTTAAACCAGTTAGAATGGCCAAAATTAGCAAGACAGGAAACAACATGTGTTGGAGAGGATGTGGAGAAAGGGGAACCCTCTTCCACTTGTTGGTGGGAATGCAAGTTGGTGCAGCCTCTTTGGAGAACAGTGTGGAGATTCCTCAATAAATTAAAAATAGAGCTTCCCTATGACCCTGCAATTGCATTCCTGGGTATTTACTCCAAAGATACAGATGTCATGAAAAGAAGGGCCATCTGTACCCGCAATGTTTATAGCAGCAATGGCCACGGTCGCCAAACTATGGAAAGAACCAAGATGCCCTTCAACGGATGAATGGATAAGGAAGATGTGGTCCATATACACTATGGAGTATTATGCCTCCATCAGAAAGGATGAATGCCCAACTTTTGTAGCAACATGGATAGGACTGGAAGAGATTATGCTGAGTGAAATAAGTCAAGCAGAGAGTCAATTATCATATGGTTTCACTTATTTGTGGAGCATAACAAATAGTATGGAGGACAAGGGGAGTTAGAGAGGAGAAGGGACTTGGGGGAAATTGGAAGGGGAGGTGAACCATGAGAGACTATGGACTCTGAAAAACAATCTGAGGGTTTTGAAGGGGCGGGGGGTGGGAGGTTGGGGTACCAGGTGGTGGGTATTATAGAGGGCATGGATTGCATGGAGCACTGGGTGTGGTGAAAAAATAATGAATACTGTTTTTCTGAAAATAAATAAATCAATTTAATTAAAAAAATAACCAAATAACCCATTTTTTTTCTTTCACGATTTTATCTAAATGCAATGTATCTCAAGTATAATGTAGTATTAATTCCAGGGGTAGAATATAGTGATTGGTCAGTTGCATACAACACCCAGTGCTCATTACCCCAGCCCTCCTTATTGCCCATCACTCAATTGTCCCATCCCCCCTGACCACATCCCTTCCAGTAAATCTCATTTTCTTCCCTGTATTTAAGAGTCTCTTATGACTTGCTTCCCTCTGTGTCTTTATCTTATTTTACTTTTCCTTGCCTTACCCTATGTTCACCTGTTTTATTTCTTAAATTCCACATACAAGTGAAATTGTAAGGTAGTTGTCTTTCTCTGACTGACTTATTTCCCTTAGCATGATACACTCTAGTTCAATCCATGTCACTGCGAATGACAAAGTTTCATTCTTTTTGATAGTGGAGTAATATTACATTGTATATTTATACTGCATCTGCTTTATCAATTCATCAGTAGATAGCCAACAAATAATCTAATTTAAAAGATGAATAGGGGCCCTGACTAGATATTTTCCCAAAGAAGACAACTGTATGTTGAACAAACATATGAGAAGATGCTCAATATTATTAATCATAAGGAAAACACAAATTAAACCCACAATGATATATTACTTGAACCAGTCAGAATGGCTATTAAAAAAATAACAGATAAAAAGAGAAGGAAAGAAAGAGGGAAAGAAAGAAGGAAAGGAAGAATGAAAGAAAGAAAGAGAAAGGGAAGAATGCACAAATGTTCATAAGGATGTGGGAAAAAAAAACAACCTCTTGTGCATTGTTATTTAAAATATAAATTGGTGCAGCCACAGTGGAAAAAATATGTAGGTACCACAAAAAAATTAAGTATAGAAATGTCATACTAATCAATACTTTCACTTCTGGGTAGTTACCCAAAGAAAATGAAAACAATTTGGAAAGATATATACACCCCCATGTTTATTGCAGTATTATTTACAATTTCCAGGATATGGAATAAATCTAAGTGTTTATTGATAGATGACTGGGTAAAGAAGATGTGACATTGGGGCACCTGAGTGGCTCAGTGGGTTAAAGCCTCTGCCTTTGGCTCAGGTCATGATCCCAGGGTCCTGAGATTGAGTCCCTCGTTGGGCTCTCTGCATGGCGGGGAACCTGCTTCCGCCTCTCTCTCTGTCTGCCTCTCAGCCTACTTGTGATCTCTGTCAAATAAATAAATAAAATCTTTAAAAGAAGATGTGACATACATGTACAATGAAATATTAGTCATAAAAATGAAATATTCCCATTGTGACAAGATGGATAAACCTAGAGATTATTATGCTAAGTGAAATAACTTAGAATAAGATAGACAAATACTATATGGTTTCACTTACATGTGGAATTAAAAAACAAAAGCAAAGAAAAAAAAATAACTTAAACAGAAAATATGGGCAGTTTCCAGAAGGAAGTGGCAGGGAGGATAGGTGAAATAGGTGAAGGGAATTGAGAGGTACAAACTTCTAGTTATAAAATAAATAATAAATCACAGGTTTAAAAAGTATAGCATAAGGAATATAGTCAATAATATTGTATAACTGTATGGTGACAGAAGGTAACACATATTGTGATGGGCATTTTGTAACATACATGATTATCAAATCACTATGTAGCATTGTCAATGATACTCTAATTTTTGAAGTATAGTTAAAATAATTAAATATATATATAATAAAATTTAAAAACTATGTGACAATATGGAAAGGTATAACCTACTCATAACTGGAATATCAGAATGATAAGAAAGAGAATAATATGTATTTCAGGGTGCCTGGGTGGCTCAGTGGGTTAAAGCCTCTGCCTTCAGCTCAGGTCATGATCCCAGGGTCCTGGGATCTAGTCCCACATAGGGCTGTCTGCTCAGCAGGGAGCCTGCTTCCTCCTCTTTCTCTGCCTGCCTCTCTGCCTACTTGTGATCTCTGTCAAGTAAATAAATAAAGTCTTTAAAAAAAAAAGCCTCTGCCTTCAGCTCAGATCATGATCCCAGGGCCCTGGGATTGAGCCCCCCACTGGGCTCTCTTCTCAGCAGGGAGCCTGCTTCCCTCTCTGCCTGCCTGCCTCTCTGCCTACCTGTGATCTCTGTCAAATAAATAAATAAAATATTTTTTAAAAAGGAAAGAATAACACGTATTTGAAGTAAAAACTAAACCAACCAAACAACAACAATTAACAAACAAACAAACAAACAAACAAAAAAACTTACCTAAAAAGAACAAGGATAGGGATTACAGTGAAAACAACCAACCATTTGTTTGCTTGCTTGTTTGAAAATCTCTGGCTAGGGTAACTAATAAAAAAGAGAAAATATATAAGTGAACAATATCACAGATGAAAGAGAGAAAATCACTACTGATTCCGTGGCTGTTAAAAAGAAAATAAAGTCATACAATAATGAATTCTAGGGGCACCGGGTGATTCAGTGGGTTGAGCGTCGGATTTGGGCTCAGATTATGATCCCAGAGTCCTGGGATTAAGCGCCCCACTGGCCTCTCTTCTCAGCAGGGAGCCTGCTTCCCATCTCTCTCTGCTTGCCTCTCTGCCTACTTGTGATCTGCCTACTTGTGATAATAAATAAAATCTTTAGAAAAAAAAAAGAATTCTATGCCCCCAAGTTTGATAACTTAGATGAAATGGGTTAATTACTTGAAAGGCACAACTATGAAAAGTTCATCTAGGATAGATAACTTGAGTAGTCTTATATCTATTAATAAAATAACTTGATAATTAAAATATCTCCAAAAAGAAAACATTAGGACTAGACAGTTTTTGTAATGATTCTAACATTTAAGAAAGAAATAATACCAAAGTTTTACAATAACTTTCCCAAAATAGAACCAGTGGGAGCACTTCCCAGATCCTTTTATTTGGCCAGTATTTTACTAATACCAAAACCAGAAAAATACACTGTGAGAATTGAAAACTAAAGATGATATATCTCCCATGAACATAGATGCAAATATCCTTAAAATGTTAAGTAGTGTATAAAGAAGAATATATAGCATGACCAAGGCAGGATATGGAATAAATCTAAGAAGAATATAAAGAAGAATATAGAATATAAAGAATATATAGAATATAAAGAAGAATATATAGCATGATCAAGGTAAGACTGGTTTCATACTTGTAAATCAATCAATGTAATTCATCATATTAACAGACTGAATAAGAAAAATACAATCATATCAATAGAAGCATAAAAAGTATTTGACAAGAGCACCCAGTGGTTGAGTCAGTTAAGTGTCTGCCTTCAGCTCAGGGCATGATCCCAGAGTCCTGGGATCAAGTCTGCATCAGGGCTCCCTGCTCAGTGGGAAGCCTGCTTCTCCCATTCACATTCCCCCTGCTTGTGTTCCTTCTCTCACTGTTTCTCTTGTCAAATAAATAAATAAAATCTAAAAAAGAAGTATTTGACAAAATTCAATACTTATTCATAATAAAAACTCAAAAGAAAACTAGGACTAGAAGAAATTTTCTATTAATGGGTATATATATAAAAAATCTACATCTAAAATCTAAATCTAACATATAATGGTAAAGGATTGCATGCTTTCTCCTTATAATCAGGAGCAAAGTCAGTATGTCTCTCTTACCAATCTTTTTCAGCACTATCCTGGCTGTCTTAGCTAGTGTAATAAGACAAAAAGAAATAAAAGGCATACATATAAAAAAAGAATAAATAGAGATATTTTTTACTCACAGATGATATAATTGGGTAGAAATTCTCAAAGAATTTACAAGAAAGCTTCTAGTACTAATAAGTAACATAAGCGGCTGCAGGATACACTGCTTTCCTGTAAATCAAAAATTAACTATTGGAACTTGAAATTTGAAAAATAAATTTACAATAACACCAAAAAATGAAGTACAAATATGTACAGGATTTTTATCCATAAGATTAATGAAAGAAATCAAGTAAAATCTAAGTAAATGGAGAGGAATTCCCTAGTGATAGTTTGAAATACTTATTATTGCTAAAATGTGAATTCTTCCCATCCTGAGCTATATACTCACTGGAATCCTGATCAAAACCCCAAAGAGTCATTTTGTAGATATCAATAAACTGATTACAAAATGCTTATGAAAATACAAAGGACCTAGAATAGCTAACACAAAACTGAAGAAAAACAAAGTGGGAGGACTCACACTGCTGGATTCAAAACTTAATATTAACCTCCAGTAATCAAGACAGTATGGTACTGGCCAAAGAAATGAATTAAAAAAAAACCACAATAAACAAACAAACCAAAATAAACACAACCAAAAAAGTAAAAACACTAACAAAAATAGATGAATATAACAGAATAGAGAGCCCAGGAAAAGACCCATGCAAATATAGTCT
The DNA here is from genome assembly GCF_009829155.1 of Mustela erminea. Taxonomy (NCBI): domain Eukaryota; kingdom Metazoa; phylum Chordata; class Mammalia; order Carnivora; family Mustelidae; genus Mustela; species Mustela erminea. Next base: position 23,776,979 of record NC_045618.1, on the reverse strand, counting down.
ACTTAGGATTGTCACAAAGGCAACCCAATGGACAAAGAATAGTTTTTCAACAAATAGTGCTAGAACAATTGAAGATCCATATGTTAAAAAATAAACCTAGACGAAAATCTTATACCAAGCAAAAATATATTCAAAATTGAACATAGACCTATTGTAAAACTATACAAATTATAACATAATACACCGAAGAAAAGCTAGGTGACTTAGGGTTTGGTGATGAGTTTTAAATATGACATCAAAAGCATGTTTCATGAAATAAAAATTTGATAAATTGGACTTTATTAAAATTTAAAACCACTTCCAAAAAAAAAAAAACCAACTTGTTAAGACAATGACAAGTCAATCCTCATACTGGCTGAAAATCTGCAAAATACATATTAAATAAAGTACTTATATACAAAATATGCAGAGATCACTTAAAATTCAACAAAAATAAATCTAAATAAAAATAGGCAAAAGATTAAACAGAGGTCTCATTGAAAAGATATGCAGATAGAATATAAGAACATAAAATAATGCTCAGCATCATCTGTCATTCAGGAATTACAAATTAAAATAGCAATGAGATACAATTACATCTATTCAAAAGGCTAAATTCCAAACAACTGACAAAACCATTTGTGGGTGAAGATTCAAAGCACAGGATCACTCATTTATTGTTGACATGAAAGCAGAAGGGCACAGACACTTTGAAAGATAGTCTGGCAGTGTCTCACAAATCTAGCCATAGCATTCCTATACAGTGAACACACCTATATATTTGACCAGTTGATTTGAAAACTGACATCCATAGAAATCAAGCACATTTTTTAAAAAGATTTCATTTATTGATTTGACAGTCAGAGATCACAAGTAGGCAGAGAAGCAGGCAGAGAGGAGGAAGCAGGCTCCCTGCTGAGCAGAGAGCCTGATGCGGGGGTTTTATCCCAGGACCCTCAGATCATGACCTAAGCCAAAGGCAGAGACTTTAACCCATTGAGTCACCCAGGTGCCCTGCACATTATTTTTACTTAAAAATTTTACATAAACTTTTCTCATAATCAGTAAAAACTGAAAGCAATCGAGATGGTCGCTCAATAGGTGAATGACTAAACAAGCTGTGGTATATCCTTGTAATGGAATATTATTCTGTGATTAAAAAGAAATGGGGTATCAAGTTCTGCAAAAACATAGAGGAACCTTAAGTGCATATCACCAAGTGAAAGAATCCACTCAGAAAGGACTGCCTATTTCATAATTGTGTTTATATAACATTTTGGAAAAGGCAAAACTATAGAGAGGTAAACAGATCTGTGGTGCCAGGGGTTAGGAGAAGTGTACCATTGAATAGATGAAATACAGGGGATTATTTTTTAGGGCAGTGGAACTATTCTGTGTGACACTGCAATAGTGAATATATAACACTTTGCATTTTTTTTCTTAAAGATTTTATTTATTTATTTGACAGAGAGAGATCACAAGTAGGCAGAAAGGCAGACAGAGAGAGACAGAGGAGAAAGCATGCTCCCTGCCTGAGCAGAGACCCCGATGTGGGGCTCCATCCCAGGACCCTGGGATCATGACCTGAGCCCAAAGCAGAGGCCTTACCCACTGGGCCACCCAGGCGCCCAACACTTTGCATTTACAAAACCCCATAGAACTGTACCACACAACCTTCTCAAAACCCCACTTTCACAGTCCAAAGCAATAGGCTCAAGAAAGACATTGTCCCTATGATCATTTTTTTAAAGATTTTATTTATTTACTTGACAGATCACAAGTAGGCAGAGAGGCAGGCGGGGGCGGGGGGCAGGGTGGGGAAAGAAGGCTCCCTGCTGGGCAGATAGCTCCGATGTGGGGCTCAGGGCTTAATCCCAAGTCCCTAAGATCATGACCTGAGGCGAAGGCAGAGGCTTAACCCACTGAGCCACCCAGGTTCCCCTGCTCATTTTTTGATTTAAGGAAAATTACTCCTCAGATGCAGACTAATGCATACTCTTAAGCCAGCACACTCTCTACCCTCTTGTAGAGTTACCATCATCTTTATCTCAAAGAGAAACTTGCACAGACTCCTCTGAAAGAGGCCCAGTGTAAACATTCATATATCTGTAAGTGCTCAGTGCCCTATTCCTGCCCTCAGGCTGACAGAGCTACCAGGAATAAGGGGGTTAACAGAGGAGGGATGTCAACAGGAAACAAAGCTCACATTTATCCTCACCCTCTCATACTTTCAGTTACATTTTGTGAAATATCAGTTGTTTCGTTATTCGGTACCATAATTCCAAGTTGATGAGTTCTGTAAAATTTTGAACTTATTTCACGTCTAAATTGGAGATGCACAAACTCATTCCAAATCTCAGGCCACTAGTTAAGTGAATACGACAGCGATCATAAGAACTGCGCAATTCTGGTGAAGTGTTTACATCTGGAGCGGTAAGTGCGAAATGGTTTATTAATAATCATGACGACAATAAGAGGGAAAGAGAAGAGAGAGAGAGAGCAGGGAGATGACGACAAACGAACAGCTTCCTCCCCTCTCCTGCGCAAACAGCCCCAACCAAGAGCTCACTGCTGGCGCAAGAGCCTACCAGTCTCTGGACTGCAATGCGGAAAGAGGAGTGCGCAAGCACATTCCCAGAAGACCCCTCCCAGCACTGAGAGACACAGGCCCCCACCCTTCCCCCTCTGCCGCTGCAAACACAAGTGGTTCCTCAGGAGCTTTGTTCTCAGAAATGCAACCTTTTAGTCATAGGCCTGAAATCAGCTTTTACTCAAGAGTCCCAATTTCAAACATTCAAGCTTTACTACCCTGATGAACATAGCAAATGTAAAAAAAAAAAAAAAAAAAAGTCCCTTCTAGCAGACTAATCACCTTGTCATCAAAAGGACAAAAAAGAAACACCTGCACGGATATGACATTGGGCTGAGACAAACTACCTACTATGGCCTCTCCTTGGATAATTATGTAGAATATCATTAACACCCTGTACCAGTCCTGAGCTAGGCATGCTTCTGGGTATGGAGAGGTAAAGTGGGGGAAAGGTTTTCATTGAGCACAATTTGCATTACTCATATTAGGGCCACCTAAAGCTATGTTTTTCTTTCTTTTTTTTTTCTTTTCTTTTGAGTTGTTCTTGAAGTCACCCTTGGCTTTATGAAGTTCTTAACTCACCTCTTGTTGAATTCCATATGCCTTTTAATTCCACATCTTAAACCATAGATGATCAGGGCTTCTCCATTCATCCACACCTGAATCGAAGACCCCCAATATTCCATCCCAAATGTCCACACCCACAGTTGCATTTGGATGGGGAGCAGATGGGCAGAAAAGCAATTTATTTGGAGCCACTGAAGGCTGTCTTCATAGTAATAGAATAGAAAATGGCTGATGAACGGCTCAGCCTAAAGGAGAGAATGGCGGGTTAGAGGGTAGGCAGAGCATTAGCCCTCTGTATCTCCCTACGATTCCCACCCCTGCTTCTGCTGTGACCCTAAAGGAGACACAAGCACAATGAAGAACTTGCTAGGCATCAAAGAGAGTGCAAGGCCGGAAGCCCCCTCCTCTCAACGGGAGGGCTCACCGCTTGCCCCTCCCTCCTGCACAGCTCCCTCCCAGCTGTCTGTCCACACATTTGTTCTCAGAAACAAAGCTCTCACAGGCAGAGACCTGCACTCCAGATTTCCGGAGAATACCCCTAATCCTAAACATTCTATTCAGAGACTTGTCAGTCAGGGATATCACATGTGAAGTACATCCCCGCCTGTTAGCAGCAACAGAATGTTGGGTTTGGGAAACGTGGAATAATGAGTGTGACTGCATTATTTCAGAAATTTCGGTGGAGCTACCTGAAGCTTTAATGATTTATTCATTCAGTCTTCACCAAGACTCTTCTCCCCTTTACATTCTTAATTTGTATTGTCCAGCCCCAGCTTTAAGAGATTTGCTCTCTGAAGCCAGAGATTCTCAAGGTTTTTGTTAACCTTTTGTTTCACATAGGAACCAGAGATCCCTTTAGACCTTTCTGTAGCTGATCAGCAAATTAGGGCAACTTAAGTGAAGGCAATTTAAGTCAGAACAGTTGTAGAATATAAAATAGATGATTAGGGCTCTTGTGTCCAGGAAGAAGAATAGGTGGGGAGGGTCAGAATGAAGAAACAACATAGCCAGCATCTTCCTCAGCTCCCATACTCCTCCCCCAACAGTTTGCCCCTGTGAAAGAAGAAAAGAGCACAGGCACAAAGAGGACCCCTTATGTACAAAGCCCAGCAGGGAGACCCCTGTTGCATAAAGAAAACTTCCCCTTGTCTTCTTCCCCCACACCATACCCGGTGCTGCCAGCAGCTGGTTCTCATGCACAACCTCTCCAGACACACAGTCTGGACACCACATTCTCTAAAGTGCCACTATTTCAAGTATTCTGCATTAGTTTATTCATGTCGGGTGTCTTTTGAATTCTACACAATCATTTTATCTAGGACTTGAGTGTGAAATAAAGCTAATAGAGAAGTAGTCGACATTTTTGAAATGGAAACAACTTTTCCAAACTTAACAAATGTTTTGTTCTATTTGATATTGTTTCAGTCCTCTGAGCTATTACTACTCAGTTTGTGAAATTAAAATCTTTCCATTTCCAGCTTTACATGGTCTGTAGCATATCTACTCTAGGGGACCCAATTAACCTATGTTGGAACTCAGCACCCACAAGTATCTGAAGAAATTGACCAGAAAAACTGGGGTCAGTCATTTGAGGCCAAATTCTTGCTTCTCTGTAAGAGACATATTACACAATTTGTCTGTCAAAACCTCAAATTTAGAATGAATGAGAGTAGGGCTAGTTAGGGAGGGAGAACAAAAAACATGCCCACATTCCCATACCTCTCTGTCCCACCCCCACTTCTATAAGGAACCAACACAAAAGAGAAGTCAGTGCTCCTAGAAGGCTCTCCTGAGGTCAGAGAGTTCCCTTTTGTCCCCCTCTCCTCCCCTAGGCTCTCCTCAGCACTCTGACAGTGGTGATTTTGTCTTTAGAAATCATTCCTGTACAGAATGTGCCATTATACCAGATTTCCCTTGGATCCCCAAATTTTAATCATTTTGCCTTGTACCTAGCTACACATCCATTCTCCATACCCTAGCAATAAGGAATGCAGTCAAGAACACAAAGCACAAATTTATGAAGGTAAGCCATTGCTACCTGTTTTTCTCTTTAGTTTTTATAATGCGTTCTTACACTGTCAAGCTCTTAACCCACTCCTTGTCAAAGCCCTACAGCCTTTTCATTCTGTGTTAAACATCCATCCACGCACCCACCTACACATAAAGACACACAAGCATGCAGAGTATGACTTAATTTTTTCTTCTACACATACATCAGTGATCTTAGTTGTCTCTTTCAAATCCCAGGGACCTGCAATTACATGTAGCAAGATTAGTGGGATGACAGAATGAGGTAATTCTTGACAAGTAAAGCTTAGTCTAGTCTCTTTAGTAAGACACCAAAAAGTTGCTCATCAAATACAGAGAGCTCAGAGAAAGGGAGTAGCAGACAGAAAAGGTCAAGATCCATCCATTGCCACTGCTAATACTATTGCTGAATACTAAGAGGCATTTGCACAGGGTGAGACTCTGTAAGGAGGTACAATGAGATGATGGAAAGCTGTAACTTGAAAAATTCCCAGAGTTCAGAACGGAGTATGAGATATTTTTGTTATGACCAAGCAAACTAGTCTTTATCAGTCACCTGGGACATTAAATAAAGATACCAGAAAGGGCATACATTAATTATAGTGATATGCCATCTCTAGAATAAAGCTACTCTAGATCTGCCACAGCAAAGAAGCAGGAAAATAAGATCTACAACTAGGAGAAAAGTCACTTAAAATAAACAGAGTTAGAAATTATAGGGGTGATGGAATCAGCAAACAATGAAATAAGAAACCACATTTTAAACCTATGTTGCAAGTTGAACATAAAAGAAAAAAAATGGAATTTTTAGAGCTAGGAAGTACAATTGAAGTGAAAATCTCACAGGGCAGGCTAAAGATTGCTGAAAAAAAATGACAAGAGTAGTGAAAGATATTATAATAAAAACCATCCAAACACAGGAATAGAGATTTAAAAAAACAAAACAAAACAAAACAGAGAGATATATGGGACTTTGAGTGAAAACAAATCATACAGAGTGGGAGAGATTATTTGCAAACTACCTATCTGATAAATACATAAGGAAGTCATACAACACAATATTTTAAAAAGATAATTTTAAAAGTGGGCAAAAGTATAACTTGATATTTTTGTGAAGGTCAATATCCAAATGACCAACAGGTACATGAGAATGTGCCCAACATCACTGATCATTTAATTTGAAAAGCAAAGTAACACCATGAGGTGCTATTACCTCATACCTACTGTGATGGCTATTACCAAAAGGCGACTGATACAAAATATCGTCAGTAATGTGGAGAAAAGGGACCCCTCATGCAGTGTTGGTGGGAATATATACTGGTGCAGCCACTATGGAAGACAACATGGAGGTCCTTAAAATTTAAAATAAAAGTACTGTATGATTCAGCAATTCTACTTCTTTTTTTTTTATTTTAAAGATTTTATTTATTTATTTGACAGACAAATCACAAGTAGGCAGAGAGGCAGGCGCAGGGTGGGAGGGAAGGGGAGGAAGGCTTCCTGCTGGGCAGAGAGCCCCATGCAGGGCTCCATCCCAGGACTCTGAGATCATGACCTGCGCTGAAGGCAGAGGCTTTAACCCACTGAGCCACCAAGGCGCCCCTCAGCAATTCTACTTCTTGACGTTTATTAGAAGGATAAGAAATCACTTTCTCAAAGAGATGTCTGCACTCCCATGTTTATTACAGTTTTATTTGTTATAGCCAAGACATGGAAACAACCTATGTGTCTATCAATGGATGATGGTTATATATAATGGAATATATATAATAGAATATTATAGTCATAAAAAGAAGAAAAACCTGCCATTTATGACAACATGGATGGATCCTGAGAGCATTATACTACGTGAAATAAGCCAGAAAGAGAAAGGCAACTACTGTGTGATATCACTTATACATAAAATCTAAAGGAAAAATAAAAACAAAAACCCCAAAATTACAAAAAACAAAAACAAACCAAGCACACTCATAGAAACAAAGAACACATTGGATGTTTCCATTATCTAAGAAATTATGGGTACTTCAAGTTTCAAGACTTTTATTCCCTCCAGTAATAGGGTCAATTCCAATTAAGGTTCAATACCAAGCCAGTAATTGTTTCTCAAATGGTTTTAATATACCACCATGTCTGGGAATCAGAATCCAACAATCACCAGATTTTGCCATAAATTTTAGTTTTCATAAATGTGAATTTATGTGAATTCAAATTGTATTTGGTGTAGATCATAGTGGTCAAAAAGCATTGCTTAAGCCACCACTTTTTGCAATGTGAACATAATTTACCACTGATCAGGCTGCTATTTTAATATGTCTTTCTGGGTAGTTTTATGGATGGGAGTTAGCAATATTCTCAGATTAGAATATGTGCCATCCAAAATCCTGATTGCTTTGCTGGACTAGCATCCCTGGAGATTGAAAGTCCAGTTTCTCACTTTTTTTTTTTTTCAATTCAAATCTGTATTTATTTATTTTTTTCATTTTTAAATTATTTACTTATTTTTCTTCTTTTCAGTGTTCCAGAATTCATTGTTTATGCACCACACCCAGTGCTCCATGCAATATATGCCCTCCATAATACCCACCACCAGGCTCACCCAAACTCCCACCCTCGACCCCTCCAAAACCCTCAGTTTGTTTCTCAGAGTCCAGTCGCTCATGGTTCATCTCACCCTCCAATTTCCCCCTACTCCCTTCTCCTCTCCATTCCCCCATGTCCTACATGTTATTCCTTATGCTTCACAAATAAGCAAAACCATATGATAACTGACTCTCTCTGACTTATTTCACTCAGCATAATCTCTTCCAGTCCCCTCCATGTTGATACAAAAGTTGGGTATTCATCCTTTCTGATGGAGCCATAATATTCCATAGTATATATGGACCATATCTTCCTTAGCCATTCCTTCCTTGAAGAGCAACTTGGCTCTTTCCAGAGTTTGACCAGGTGGGATTTATCCATGGGATGCAGGGATGGTTCAAAATTTGCAAATAAATCAATGTGATAGAACAAATCTATAAAAGAAGAGAGAAGAACCACATGATCCTCTCAATTGATGCAGAAAAAGCATTTGAAAAGGTACGGTATCTGTTCCTGATTAGAACATTCAAAGTATAGGGATAGAAGGAGCATTTCTTAACTTCATAAAATCTGTCTATGAAAAACCCACAGTGAATATCATTCTTAATAGGGAAAAGATGACAGCCTTCCCTTTGAGATCAGGAACATGACAAGGGTGCTCACTTTCACCACTATTGTTCAACATAGTGTTAGAAGTCTTAGCAACAGCAATCAGGCAACAAAGAGAAATAAAAGGTATTCAAATTGGCAATGAAGAAGTCAAACTCTCTCTCTCTTCACAGATGACATGATACTTTATATGGAAAACTGAAAAGACACCACCCAAAACTACTAGAACTCATACAACAATTCAGTAAGGGAGGATACAAAATTCAGTGGGAGGATACAAAATCAATACACAGAAATCAGTTGCTTTCTTATACACTAATAATGAAAATACAGAAAGGGAAATTAGAGAATTGATTGCATTTACTATAGCACCAAGAAATGTAAGAAACCTGGGACTAAATCTAACCAAAGAGGTAAAGGATCTGTACTTGAGGAATTACAGAACACTCCTGAAAGAAATTGAAGAGGACACAAAAAGATGGAGGACCAGTCCATGTTTATGGAGTGGAAGAATAAACATTGTTAAAATGTCCACACTGCCTAGAGCAAACTATACTTTCAATGCCATCCTGATCAACATTCCACTGGTATTTTTCCAAGAGTGGGAGCAAACAATCCTAAAATTTGTATGGAACGAGAAGGAGACCCAGAATTGCTAAGGAAGTATTGAAAAAGAAAATCAAAAACTGGGGGCATCTCTGCTTGACTGATTTCACTCAGCATAATCTCTTCCAGTCCCGTCCATGTTGCTACAAAAGTTGGGTATTCATCCTTTCTGATGGAGGAATAATACTCCATAGTGTATATGGACCACATCTTCCTTATCCATTCATCTGTTGAAGGGTATCTTGGTTCTTTCCACAGTTTGGCAACCGTGGCCGTTGCTGCTATAAACATTGGGGTACAGATGGCCCTTCTTTTCACTACATCTGTATCTTTGGGGTAAATACCCAGGAGCGCAATTGCAGGGTCATAGGGAAGTTCTATTTTTAATTTCTTGAGGAATCTCCACACTGTTCTCCAAAGAGGCTGCACCAACTTGCATTCCCACCAACAGTGGAAGAAGGTTGCCCTTTCTCCACATCCCCTCCAACACATGTTGTTTCCTGTTTTGTTAATTTTGGCCATTCTAACTGGTGTAAGGTGCATAACAAAAAGCATGGAGGACATGGGGAGTTAGAGAGGAGAAGGGAGTTGGGGGAAATTGGAAGGGGAGGTGAACCATGAGAGACTATGGACTCTGAAAAACAATCTGAGGGGTTTGAAGTGGCGAGGGGGGTGGGAGGTTGGGGTACCAGATGGTGGGTATTATAGAGGGCAGGGATTGCATGGAACACTGGGTGTGGTGAAAAAATAGTGAATACTGTTATGCTGAAAATTAAAAAAAAAAAAAACCTGGGGGCATCACGTTGCCTGATTTCAAGCTTTACCACAAAGCTGTGATCACCAAGACATCATGGTACTGGCCCCAAAACAGACACATACACCAGTGGAACAGAGTAGAGAGCCCAGATATGGGCCCTCAACTTTATGGTTAACTAATCTTTGACAACGCAGGAAAAAATATACAGTGGAAAAAAGACAGTCTCTTCAATAAATGATGCAGAGAAAATTGGACAGCTGTGTGTAGAAGAATGAAACTTGACCATTCTCTTATACCATACACAAAGATAAACTCAAAATAGATAAAAGACCTCAACATGAGGCAGGAATCCATCAGAATTCTAGAGGAGAACATAGTCAGTATCCTCTTCAACATCGACCACAGAAACTTCTTTCAAGATATGTCTCCAACAGCAAAGAAAACAAAAGTGAAAATGAAATTTTGGGACTTCATCAAGATCAAAAGCTTCTGCACAGCAAAGGAAACAGTCAACCAAACAAGGAAGCAACCCACAGAATGGGAGAAGATATTTGCAAATGACAGTACAGACAAAGGGCTGATATCCAAGATCTAGAAAGAAGTCCTCAAACTCAATGACCTCAAAACAGATAATCACATCAAAAATTGGGCAGAAGACATGAGCAGACACTTCTCCAAAGTAGATATCCAAATGGCTAACAGACCCGTGAAAAAATGATCATCATCACTAGCGATCAGGGAGATTCAAATAAAAGCCACATTGAGATCCCAACTTACACCAGTCAGAATGGCCACAATTAGCAAGACAGTAAACAACATGCATCAGAGAGGGTGTGGAGAAAGGGGAACCTGACAACCTGAATAGACCAATATCTAGTAAGGAGATTGAAGCAGTGATCAGAAACCTCCCAAAAGAACAAGATCCCAGGACCTGATGGATTCCCTGGGGGATTCTACCAAACATTCAAAAAAGAAATGATACCTATTCTCCTGAAGCTATTTCAAATAATTGAAGCAGAAGGGAAACCCCCAGACTCTTTACAAAGCCAGCATTACCCTGATTCCCAAACCAGACAAATACCCCACCAAAAAGGAGAATTTCAGACCAATATCCCTGATTAATATGGATGCTAAAATTCTCAATAAGATCCTAGCTAATAGGATCCAACAGTACATTAAAAAGATTATCCATCAGGTCTATACTTAAATTCTAGTTGTTTAACCTAAAATGTAATATTGGTTTTAGAAGTATAATTTAGTGATTAATCACTTATATATAACACCCAGTGCTCATCACCAGTGCCCTCCTTAATACCCCTCACCCATTTAGCCCATCCTCCCACGTCCCCCTCCATCAACCTTCAGTTTGTTCTCTATAGCTAAGAGTCTCTTATGGTTTGCCTCCCCCTCTTTTCTTCCTTTCCTTTATATTCATATGTTTTGTTTCTTAAATTCCCCATATGAGTGAAATCATATTGCATTTGCCTTTCTCTGACTGACTTAATTTGCTTAGCATAATACACACTAGCTCCATCCATAGCATTGCAAATGGGAAGATTTCATTCTTTTTGTTGGTTGAGTAATATTTCTTTATATATATATATATATATATATATATATGCGCACATATTACTGATTTTTAAAAATATTTTATCTATTTATTTAGAGAGAGTAGAGGTAGGGAGAAGGGGAGAGGGAGAAAGAGAATCGCAAGGAGACTCTATGCTGAGTATGGAACCCAGAGTGGGGTTTAGCCTCATGAAATTGAAACCATATCCCAACCCGAAATCAAGAGTCAGAAGCTTAAGAAACTGAGGCACCTAGGTGCCCCTATAATGCATCTTTTTTAACCATTCTTTAGTCAATGGAGATTTGGGCTCTTTCTGTAATTTGGTTATTGTTGATAAAGCTGTTATAAATATCAGGGAGCATGTGCCCCTTCAAATCTGTATTTTTGTATCCTTTTTGTACATACCTAGGAATGCAATTTCTGCATCATAGAGTAGTTCTTTTAACTTTTTCAGGAACCTCCATACTCTTATAGACTGGTTGCATAGTTTTGTCTCTCATCAAAAGTATAAGAGCATTCTCCCTTTTCCACATCTTTGCCAACATCTGTTGTTTCTTGTATTGTTAATTTTAGCCATTGTGACAAGTGTCAAGTGATATCTTGTTGTACCTTTAATTTGTAGTTCCCTGCTGATGAGTGATGTTGAACATCCTTTGATGAGTCTGTTAGCCATCTGTATGACTTTTTTGGAAAAATTTCAATTCATATCTTCTGCCCATTTTAACTGGATTTTTTGCTTTTTTTGGGTGTTGTGTTCAATAAGTTCTTTATAAATTGTGGATACTAACCCTTTATCAGATATGTCATTTGCAAATAAATTCTCTCAGTCCTCAGGTTACCTTTTGGGATTTTTTTTTTAAATTGTTTCCTTCACTGTGCAGAAGCTCTTGAGCTTGATGGAGTCCCAATACTTCATTTTCATTTTTGCTTCCCTTGACACCAGAAATGTGCATAATGAGAAGTTACTATATGGCTTATGTCAAAAAGGTTGCTGGCTGTGTTCTCCTCTAGTGGTAATGTCTATACTTCCCAAACCAATCTACATACTTAATGCAATCCTTATCAAAACACCACCAACACTTTTTGCAGAGCTGGAACAAATAATCCTAAAATGTGTATAGAAGCAAAAAAAAAAAAAAAAAAAATCCCAAAATAACCGAAGCAGCATTGGAAAAGCCTAGGAAGGCTGGAGGCATTACAATTCCAGATTTCAAGCTATGTTATAAAGTTGTAGTCATCAAGACAATGTGGTAGTGGCATGAAAACATACACAAAGATCAATGGTACAGAACAGAAAACTCAGAAATAGACCCACAACTGTATGGTCAGTTAATTTTAAGACAGTGTATTCAAAAAATGGTGTTGTGAAAACAGGAAAGCAACGTGCAAAATTAAAAAAAAAAAGGAACAACTTTCTTACAACAGTCACAGAAATAAATTCAAAATAGATGAAAACCTAAATGTGAGACAGGAAGCCATAAAAATCTTATAGGTTTCTCATTCTTATTTTTTCCCTTCTAGCTTTAAAAAATCTCTCTAAATTAAACAGAGTGAATTTGTTTAAAACTCTTCAAAGTTGGGTCCAGTGAAGCACCCCATCTGTTTACCTGACCCTAGTAGTACTACAGTAAGACCTTTGCAATGACCACCTCATTGTCTGCTTTATTCATCAATCCCTGAACAATCATTTAAAGGTTTCCATCCTTTTGGAACAAGTCCCTTAATTATTCTCTTCCTCCATTTTTTTTTTTGTGGAAAGTTTTCTTAACTTCTGAAAGGCCCAAAAAGAGCCAGTGAGGGGGAGGAGTCAAGATGGTGGAGAAGTAGCAGGCTGAGACTACTTCAGCTACCAGGAGATCAGCTAGAGAGCTTATCTAAAAATTGCAAACACCTGCAAATCCATCGGCAGATCGAAGAGAAGAAGAACAGCAATTCTGGAAACAGAAAAACAACCACTTTCTGAAAGGTAGGACTGGCGGAGAAGTGAATCCAAAGCGACGGGAAGATAGACCCCGGGGGGAGGGGCCGGCTCCTGGCAAGCGGCGGAGCAACGGAGCACAAAATCAGGACTTTTAAAAGTCTGTTCCGCTGAGGGACATCGCTCCAGAGGCTAAACCGGGGAGAAGCCCACGCGGGGTCAGCGTGGCCTCAGGTCCCGCAGGGTCACAGAAGAATCGGGGGTGTCTGAGTGTCACAGAGCTTGCGGGTACTGGAACGGGAAAGCCGGCTACAGAGACAGAGCCGACAGTAAGATCACAGCTCGGTGTTACCTTGAGCCGGTCGCAGGCTCGGTGAGCTCGGAGCGCGGCCGGAGGTCAGGCAGACGGGAGTTACTGGACGCTTTCTCTGAGGGCGCGCTGAGGAGTGGGGCCCCGAGCTCTTAGCTCCTCCGGGCCGGAGACCAGGAGGCCGCCGTTTGTATTCCCGTCCTCCGGAACTCTACGGAAAGCGCTCAGGGAACAAAAGCTCCTGAAAGCAAACCCGAGCGGATTACTCACCCCGGCCCCTGGTAAGGGCGGTGCAATTCCGCCTGGGGCAAAAACACTTGAGAATCACTACACCAGGCCCCTCCCCCAGAAGATCAACAAGAAATCCAGCCGAGACCAAGTTCACCTACCAAGGAGTGGGGTTTCAATACCAAGGAGAGCAGCAGAATTCCAGAGGAGGAGAAAGCAAAGCACGGAACTCATGGCTTTCTCCCTGTGATTTTTTTTTAGTCTTGCAGTTAATTTAATTTTTTTTCTTTTTCATTTTTTGTTTTTTTTCTCGCCTTCTGGTAAATTTTTTTTTTAACTTTTACCCTTTTCTTTTTTAACGTTTTTAACTAGTTTATCTAATATATATATATATTTCTTTTTTCTTTTTTTCTTTATTCGTTTTCTTTTTTTAATTCCTTTCTTTCTTTTTTCTTCTATTCTTTTTTTTCTTTCTTTCTCCCTTTTTGAACCTCTTTTTATTCCCTTTCTCCCCCCTCACGATTTGGGATCTCTTCTGACTTGGTTAAAGCATATTTTCCTGGGGTTGTTGCCACCCTTTTAGTATTTTACTTGCTCCTTCATATACTCGAATCTGGATAAAATGACAAGACGGAAGAATTCACCACAAAAAAAAAAAGAACAAGAGGCAGTACCAAAGGCTAGGGACCTAATCAATACAGATATTGGTAATATGTCAGATCTAGAGTTCAGAATGACAATTCTCAAGGTTCTAGCCGGGCTCGAAAAAGGCATGGAAGATATTAGAGAAACCCTCTTGGTAGATATAAAAGCCCTTTCTGGAGAAATAAAAGAACTAAAATCTAACCAAGTTGAAATAAAAAAAGCTATTAATGAGGTGCAATCAAAAATGGAGGCTCTCACTGCTAGGATAAATGAGGCAGAAGAAAGAATTAGTGATATAGAAGACCAAATGACAGAGAATAAAGAATCTGAGCAAAAGAGGGACAAACAGCTACTGGACCACGAGGGGAGAATTCGAGAGATAGGTGACACCATAAGACGAAACAACATTAGAATAATTGGGATTCCAGAAGAAGAAGAAAGAGAGAGGGGAGCAGAAGGTATACTGGAGAGAATTATTGGGGAGAATTTCCCCAATATGGCAAAGGGAACGAGCATCAAAATTCAGGAGGTTCAGAGAATTCCCCTCAAAATCAATAAGAATAGGCCCACACCCCGTCACCTAATAGTAAAATTTACAAGTCTCAGTGACAAAGAGAAAATCCTGAAAGCAGCTCGGGAAAAGAAGTCTGTAACATACAATGGTAAAAATATTAGATTGGCAGCTGACTTATCCACAGAGACCTGGCAGGCCAGAAAGAGCTGGCATGATATTTTCAGAGCACTAAACGAGAAAAACATGCAGCCAAGAATACTATATCCAGCTAGGCTATCATTGAAAATAGAAGGAGAGATTAAAAGCTTCCAGGACAAACAAAAACTGAAAGAATTTGCAAACACCAAACCAGCTCTACAGGAAATATTGAAAGGGGTCCTCTAAGAAAAGAGAGAGCCTACAAGTGGTAGATCAGTAAGGAACAGAGACAATATACAGTAACAGTCACCTTACAGGCAATACAATGGCACTAAATTCATATCTCTCAATAGTTACCCTGAATGTTAATGGGCTAAATGCCCCTGTCAAAAGACACAGGGTATCAGAATGGATAAAAAAAAAAACCCATCTATATGTTGCCTCCAAGAAACTCATTTTAAGCCCGAGGACACCTCCAGATTTAAAGTGAGGGGGTGGAAAAGAATTTACCATGCTAATGGACATCAGAAGAAAGCAGGAGTGGCAATCTTTATATCAGATCAATTAGATTTTAAGCCAAAGACTATAATAAGAGAGGAGGAAGGACACTATATCATACTCAAAGGGTCTGTCCAACAAGAAGATCTAACAATTTTAAATATCTATGCCCCCAACGTGGGAGCAGCCAACTATATAAACCAATTAATAACAAAATCAAAGAAACACATCAACAATAATACAATAATAGTAGGGGACTTTAACACTCCCCTCACTGAAATGGACAGATCATCCAAGCAAAAGATCAGCAAGGAAATAAAGGCCTTAAACGACACACTGGACCAGATGGACATCACAGATATATTCAGAACTTTTCATCCCAAATACACATTCTTCTCTAGTGCACATGGAACATTCTCCAGAATAGATCACATCCTCAGTCCTAAATCAGGACTCAACCGGTATCAAAAGATTGGGATCATTCCCTGCATATTTTCAGACCACAATGCTCTGAAGCTAGAACTCAACCACAAAAGGAAGTTTGGAAAGAACCCAAATACATGGAGACTAAACAGTATCCTTCTAAAGAATGAATGGGTCAACCAGGAAATTAAAGAAGAATTGAAAAAAGTCATGGAAACAAATGATAATGAAAATACAACAGTTCAAAATATGTGGGACACAACAAAGGCAGTCCTGAGAGGAAAATATGTAGCGGTACAAGCCTTTCTCAAAAACAAGAAAGGTCTCAGGTACACAACCTAACCCTACACCGAAAGGAGCTGGAGAAAGAACAAGAAAGAAACCCTAAGCCCAGCAGGAGAAGAGAAATCATAAAGATCAGAGCAGAAATCAATGAAATAGAAACCAAAAAAACAATAGAACAAATCAACGAAACTAGGAGCTGGTTCTTTGAAAGAATTAATAAAATTGATAAGCCCCTGGCCCGACTTATCAAAAAGAAAAGAGAAAGGACCCAAATAAATAAAATCATGAATGAAAGAGGAGAGATCACAACTAACACCAAAGAAATACAAACTATTATAAGAACATACTATAAGCAACTCTACGCCAACAAATTTGACAATCTGGAAGAAATGGATGCATTCCTAGAAACATATAAACTACCACAACTGAACCAGGAAGAAATAGAAAGCCTGAACAGACCCATAACCAGTAAGGAGATTGAAACAGTCATTAAAAATCTCCAAACAAACCAAAGCCCAGGGCCAGACGGCTTCCCGGGGGAATTCTACCAAACATTTAAAGAAGAACTAATTCCTATTCTCCTGAAACTGTTCCAAAAAATAGAAATGGAAGGAAAACTTCCAAACTCATTTTATGAGGCCAGCATCACCTTGATCCCCAAACCAGACAAGCATCCCATCAAAAAAGAGAGCGATAGACCAATATCATTGATGAACACAGATGCGAAAATACTCACCAAAATACTAGCCAATAGGATTCAACAGTACATTAAAAGGATTATTCACCATGACCAAGTGGGATTTATTCCAGGGCTGCAAGGTTGGTTCAACATCCGCAAATCTGTCAATGTGATACAACACATCAATAAAAGAAAGAACAAGAACCATATGATACTCTCAATAAATGCTGAAAAAGCATTTGACAAAGTACAGCATCCCTTCCTGATCAAAACTCTTCAAAGTGTAGGGATAGAGGGCACATACCTCAATATCATCAAAGCCATCTATGAAAAACCCACCGCAAATATCATTCTCAATGGAGAAAAACTGAAAGCTTTTCCGCTAAGGTCAGGAACACGGCAGGGATGTCCATTATCACCACTGCTATTCAACATAGTACTAGAGGTCCTAGCCTCAGCAATCAGACAACAAAAGGAAATTAAAGGCATCCAAATCGGCAAAGAAGAAGTCAAATTATCACTTTTCGCAGATGATATGATACTATATGTGGAAAACCCAAAAGACTCCACTCCAAAACTGCTAGAACTTATACAGGAATTCAGTAAAGTGTCAGGATATAAAATCAATGCACAGAAATCAGTTGCATTTCTCTACACTAACAACAAGACAGAAGAAAGAGAAATTAAGGAGTCAATCCCATTTACAATTGCACCCAAAACCATAGGATACCTAGGAATAAACCTAACCAAAGAGGCACAGAATCTATACTCAGAAAACTATAAAGTACTCATGAAAGAAATTGAGGAAGACACAGAGAAATGGAAAAATGTTCCATGCTCCTGGATTGGAAGAATAAATATTGTGAAAATGTCTATGCTACCTAAAGCAATCTACACATTTAATGCAATTCCTATCAAAGTACCATCCATCTTTTTCAAAGAAATGGAACAAATAATTCTAAAATTTATATGGAACCAGAAAAGACCTCGAATAGCCAAAGGGATATTTATTGAAAAAGAAAGCCAAAGTTGGTGGCATAACAATTCCGGATTTCAAGCTCTATTACAAAGCTGTCATCATCAAGACAGCATGGTACTGGCACAAAAACAGACACACAGATCAATGGAACAGAATAGAGAGCCCAGAAATAGACCCTCAACTCTACGGTCAACTAATCTTTGATAAAGCAGGAAAGACTGTCCAATGGAAAAAAGACAGCCTGTTCAATAAATGGTGCTGGGAAAATTGGACAGCCATATGCAGAAAAATGAAATTGGACCATTTCCTTACACCACACACGAAAATAGACTCAAAATGGATGAAGGACCTCAATGTGAGAAAGGAATCCATCAAAATCCTTGAGGAGAACAGAGGCAGCAACCTCTTCGACCTCAGCCACAGTGACATCTTCCTAGGTACAACGCCAAAGGCAAGGGAAGCAAGGGCAAAAATGAACTATTGGGATTTCATCAAGATCAAAAGCTTTTGAACAGCAAAGGAAGCAGTTAACAAAATCAAAAGACAACTGACAGAATGGGAGAAGATATTTGCAAACGACATATCAGATAAAGGACTAGTGTCCAGAATCTATAAAGAACTTAGCAAACTCAACACCCAAAGAACAAATAATCCAATCAAGAAATGGGCAGAGGACATGAACAGACATTTCTGCAAAGAAGACATCCAGATGGCCAACAGACACATGAAAAAGTGCTTCATATCACTCGGCATCAGGGAAATACAAATCAAAACCTCAATGAGATATCACCTCACACCAGTCAGAATGGCTAAAATCAACAAGTCAGGAAATGACAGATGCTGACGAGGATGCGGAGAAAGGGGAACCCTCCTACACTGTTGGTGGGAATGCAAGCTGGTGCAGCCACTCTGGAAAACAGCATGGAGGTTTCTCAAAATGTTGGAAATAGAACTGCCCTATGACCCAGCAATTGCACTATTGGGTATTTACCCTAAAGATACAAACGTAGTGATCCAAAGGGGCACGTGCACCTGAATGTTTATAGCAGTAATGTCCACAATAGCCAAACTATGGAAAGAACCTAGATGTCCATCAACAGATGAATGGATCAAGAAGATGTGGTATATATACACAATGGAATACTATGCAGCCATCAAAAGAAATGAAATCTTTCCATTTGCGACGACGTGGATGGAACTAGAGCGTATCATACTTAGCGAAATAAGTCAAGTGGAGAAAGACAACTATCATATGATCTCCCTGATATGAGGAAGTGGTGATGCAACATGGGGGCTTAAGTGGGTAGAAGAAGAATCAATGAAACAAGATGGAATTGGGAGGGAGACAAACCATAAGTGACTGTTAATCTCACAAAACAAACTGAGGGTTGCTGGGGGAGGGGGGTTGGGAGAAGGGGGTGGGATTATGGACATTGGGAAGGGTATGTGCTTTGATGCGTGCTGTGAAGTGTGTAAACCTGGTGATTCACAGACCTGTACCCCTGGGGATAAAAATATATGTTTATAAAAAATAAAAAATTAAAAAAAAAAGAGCCAGTGAGATCAGAAAAAAAAAAGAAGAAGAAGAAGAAAGGAAGGAAGGAAGAAAGAAAGAAAGAAAGAAAAGAAAAAGGTATAGCATCTCAGAATGTTGCCTTACTTCCCAGCAGTAAGCTTACATGATATGCCCATGTGAAAGAAAACTCCTCGATTATTGCATTATCATGACTTGGGTAGGATATTATTAAATGGATGGGCATACCCATCATCCTAAAGCCAATCAAGCATGGCTGTAATACACAGCATATCAGCCATCTAATCTGAAAAATAACGCATGGGGAGAGAGTAAAATTTCCTAAGAGTGAACAAACCTTAAAGTGTTTTTTCTCAGTATATCAGACTAGCTGTTCACTCAGCATTTACCTACTCTGTGTTTACATAATGTACATCCATCTGTGATTGTTGAATAGTAAGCTGTGGGTTCTGCATCAACCCCAATATGCTCCTCCATAGGGCAACATTAAAAATAAAGCAGACAACTGAAAAAATAAAATAACATTAAAAAAAAAAGATGGAGGCATAATACTCCATTAGTATATATCAACCGCAACTTTTTTATCCATTCATCCGTTGAAGGGTATCTTGGTTCTTGGCCTCCATGAGAAAGGATCGATATCCCTTTTGTATCAGCATGGATTGGGACTGGAAGAGATTATGCTGAGTGAAATAAGTCAAGCAGATTGAGTCAATTATCATATGGTTTTGCTTATTTGTGGAGCATAAGGAATAACACAGAGGTCATGGGGAGATGGAGAGGAGAAGGGAGTTGGGTGATATTGGAGGGGGAGACTAAACATGAAAGACTGGACTCTGAGAAACAAACTGAGGGTTTTGTGGCGGGGGGAGTGGGAGGTTGGGTGAGCCTGGTGGTGGGTATTATGGAGGGCACGTATTGCATGGAGCACTGGGTGTGGTGCATACACAATGAATTCTGGAATACTGAAAAGAAATTTAAAAAATAATTAAAAATTTAAAAAAGAAAAAGAAAAAAATTAAAGCAGATTTCTTTCTTTCTTTCTTTTTCTCCTTCCTTCCTTCCTTTCTTCCTCCTTTTCCTTACTTTCTTTCCTTTCCCATTTTCCTCCCTTTCCTTTCTAGCTCTCTTTACCCCTCTTTCCCTCTCTCTCTCTTTCTTTCTTTCTTCTTTCATCCTATCTATCAAATGAGACAACTGCTTCACATTGCATCCTTTATTTTCGATAGTTTCTTGGTTTTGTGACAACAGATCCAGTACATTACCTTCTTGGTGACCAGAGGTTATTCTAGAATAATTTCCCCTTTGTTGACTAACTTTAGGCTTGTGGCTATAGCTAAGACCATCCAAAGTCCAAGCTTAGTACAGGTCCAGATTCTGCTCAACAATCTCCTATACTTAATTTTAAATGTTTAATTTATTTACTTGAAAGAAGGGAGAAGGAGGGAGAGAGACAGAGCAAGCACATGTTGGTGGGGGAGGTGCAGAGGAAGAGGAAGAAACAGTCTCCCAACTGACCAGGGACCTCAGGGCTTGATTCCTGGATACAGAGATCATGGCATGAGAAGGCAGATGCTTAAGTGAATGAGCCACCCATGTGATCCTCCTCTACTTAATTTTAACTATAACCAATAAAAATTACCCGGGTTTTATATAATTTAGATTTTTAAACTTAGTTTGCATTGCCTTAGGTATCCAGTTAGCCAACTTTTAAGCAGTGGGTTCTATCATTTTTTTTTTAATTGGAAAACATTTTTACCCCTAAATCCTTTTAGTAACATTTTACCTCCAGTAAGTGATCACAACAGAGCTACTACCTCCATGGATGATCTGGTAACCACTCATGCATCTAATGTTTGCTCTCCCTTGCTTATTTCTACATCCTTTCCCAAATAATGCTTCCACCATGGTTCAGTCAGTCAGAGCCATTCCGTGAACCCCTCCTTTAGTACAAATTTGAAAACTGGGTTCCAAATGCAACCCCTTGTACTGATGATTCACTAAGACTCACAGGACCCAATAAAGTTATTATACTCACAGTATGGTTTATTACAGTGAAAATAAGCATTAAAATCAGAAAAAGGAATAGGTGCATAGGGTGAAGTCCAAAAGAACAAATGCAAGCTTTCAATTGTCCTCTCTTAGTGGAGTCACCTGATATGCTTAATTTCCCCAGCAACAATGTGTGACAATATGTGTGAATTGTTGTCATCATGAAAAGTTCAACTGAACCTTGTTGTCTGGAGTTTTTCTTGAAGGTCATTGACAGAGACATGTAGCTCCTGCATGACTAACCACAACTACTGGAACTCCAGTCCCCCTGACCAAAATAAGGAACTCACCATAAGTCACATAGTTAACATAAATTATCTGATGAAACTGGTGCTATGGGAGTCAAGGCCTCCATACAAAAACACTTTCATCATGTGAGATATCTCAAGGGCTTAGCCCTTTCATGCATACTCTTTAACTGATATTACAAAACCATACTTACCATTTTTAAGGAGTGCAAGCATTGTGATGAGCATGCAGTGTTATAGATAACTAATTCATTGAACACTACATCAAAAATTGATGTACTATACAGTGGCTAACGGAACATAATAAAAACAAACAAACAAAAACAGAAACAAGAAGTTAGAATAATATAAAAGCAAATAAATTTACAGATCAATTTCTCTCATGAACATAAAAAACAAAAATATATAACAAAATAGAAATGGAAGTGCGTGGGGGGATGGGTTAAATAGGTGATTGGGATTAAAGAGTACACTTATTGTGATGAATACCTGGTATTGTACGGAAGTGTACAATCACTATATTGCACACTAATATTACACTGTATGTTAACTGAAATTTAAACAAAAAATTTAAAAATATATTAATAAATTGAATCCAGAAATATTTAAAATGTCTGATACGTAAGAAACAAATAGAATTTATCTCTGAAATGTAAGCTTGATTGCACACATAACAATCAATCAATGTAATTTACCATGTGAATGTAAGAAATGAGAAGGATTATATAATCATCTCAGTAGATGCAGGGAATTCATATGACTAATCAGACCCATTTATGATAAAACTTTTCAACAATCTAGGAATAGAAGAGAACTTCCTCAACTTGATAAAAAAGCATCTTTGAAAAACCTACACACAGCATCATACTTAAGAGACACAAATTGAATGTTTTCTTCTTAAGATAAGAAGAGCAGCAAGGATGCCCTCTCTTACCACTTCTATTCAACAGTGAATTCTAGGCCCTAATCACTGCAATCAAGAAGTAAAAGTAAATAAAATCTGTGCAGATTATAATTTAACAGGTAAAACTGCCTTTTTTATGTAGATGAAATGTTTATCTCTGTAGAGGGCCTTTTCAGAATAATCTACAAAAACTACAAAAAATTAGTGAGTTTAGCAAGTTTGTGTGATCAAAAAACATACAAAAATTTTACATCTATATATTAACATTGCAAAATTGAAAAGCATAATTTAAAATAACATGTAGAATGACATTAACATATCTTTTTATTTTATTTTTTGAAATTTTTTATTTTTTCAGCATAACAGTATCCATTATTTTTGCACCACACCCAGTGCTCCATGCAATCCGCGCCCTCTCCAATACCCACCACCTGGATCCCCCAACCTCCCACCCCCCACCCCTTCAAAACCCTCAGATTGTTTTTCAGAGAAAAAAAGACATATCTTTTTAAAATTTTATAATAACTTAAAAAAATATGTGAAGAGTTCTATATCAAAATCCACAATTCATTGCTAGGATAAACTCAAGATGACCTAAGGAAGTTCATGATTTGAAGACTCAGTTTTGTCAAGATGTCAAGATTCTGAAATAGATCTAAAGTTTCAACATAATCCAAAATAAGTCCTAGTGGGTTCTTTTTGGGGGAGGAAATTTTCAAACTATTTCTAAAATCTACATGAAAGTACTAATTTATATGGAATAGCTGAACATATTTGAAAAAGTTGAAGTGCTATAGTAATTGAGTGTGTTACATGCCTAAGGATAGATATATAGATTTTAATAAATCAGGATACATCCAGCAATAGACCCACACCCATATGGTCAATTGATTGTTGACAAAGATGACAAGTTAACTCAATAGAATAAGACTAATCTTTTCAACAAATTATTCTGGAAAAACAACAAGAGATAAACCTCAAATGTTTTTCTTCTACCATACACAAGTGACTTAATATAATCTGAGCCCTAAATGTAAGAAATAAAACTATAAAATTTAGAGAAGTCAGAGAAATAAATCAACAGACAGGAAGAAATAACATGTAACATTACCTCACCCTTAATGTTCACCAGTAAATCAAACCCAGAAGGGGCCCCAGACCTTGAAGGACATGCATGCTTAGAGCTCGCAGATTCCTGGCAGAACTTCATGCACAGTGCTGCTCCTTCTCACATTCCAACAGCTTGGGCCCACTTTAACCTAGAAATAAAGTTTTCACAGATGGACTGGGGTAACAGATTTCTTAGGAGAATCTCAGTTTTAAATTGAATAATGTCCACTCCGAAAGATTTGTCCAAGTCCTGAACTTCTCATACCTGTGAATGTGACCTTATTTGGAAATAGGGTTTTTGCTGATATAATTAAGTTAAAGATAGGGCATAAAATAATCCCATATGATATTTAAAGAAAAAAACCCTGCCGATACTGGCATGAAAGGTGAAATGGTATTTAAAACATAGAAAGGCAATGTGAAGAGGGAAGCAGAGATAGAAGTGCTAGAGCTAAAAACTAAGGAAAGCAAGGATTGCTGGCAACAACAAGAAGTTAGGAGAGAGGCAAGTGAGGATTATACCCCAGAACTCTGGAAATAAACCACCCTGCCTAAATCTAGATTTTGGAACCTTGATCTACAGAACTACGAAAGGATACATTTCTGTTATTTTTGCAAAGTTTGTTGTAATTTGCTATACAAGCCAAAAAATTATATACGAAATAAATTTATATGGATTTCCTGAAAACTGCTCACCTTATAAAGAGTTCTTAGCCCGTCAAATTCCAACCTCTTTTTCTTTATAATTATTATTATTATTTTGCTATGTTAATCACTATATAGTATGTTATTAATTTTTGATGTAATGTTCCAGGATTTACTGTTTGCCTATAACACCCAGTGCTCCATGAAATATGTATCCTCCCTAATACCCATGATGATGTCAACTCATCTCCCCACCTCCTCCCCTCTAAAACCCTCAGTTTCTTTCTCAGAGTCCACAGTTTCTCATGGTTCATCTCCCCTTCAGATTCCCCCCTTCATTCTTCCCTTCTTTCTCCTAATGTCCTCCTTATGTTCCCTGAGTAAGTGAAATTAAAGTGAAGTAAAGTGAAATTAAAAATAAAGCTAAACAAACTCTTTTTCATTGTATGTCTCAACTCATGTTTAATAAGATGGTGTTGCATGTTGTGTTTGCTAAATTCTTTACCTATTTATGTAAGATCTTTATATACTAACTTTTTATCAGATAAGTCATTTGAAATTATTTTCTCCCCTATTCTGAAGGTTGCCTTTTAGTTTTGTTGATTGTTTCCTTTGCTATGCAGAGGCCCTTAATTTCATGAAGTCCCAATAGTTTATTTTTGTTTTTGTTTTCTTTACACTGGAGATATATCTAGCAAGAAAGTGTGCAGCCAATGTCAAAGAGGTTACTTCCTGAGTTCTCCTGGGATTATAATGGTTTCCTGTCCCATATTTCAGTCTTTAACCCACTTTGAATTTGTTTTCTGTATGGTTTTCTTTTGCATGTTGCTGTCCAGTTTTCCCAACGCCATTTGTTGAAAAGACTGACTTTTTACCCCCCATTGGCTATTATTTCCTCTCTGTTGAAGATTAATAGACCACATAGTTGTGGATTCATTTCTGGGTTTCCTGTTCTATTCTTTTGATCTATGTGTCTATTTTTGTGCCAGTACCATATAGCTTGATCACTACAGAACAACAACAACAAAAAAAAGCCAATAAATCAGTTAAAAAAGAGCAGAAGAAACAAATTGAATTTTTCCAAAGAAGACAACAGATGACCAACAAATACATGAAAAACTGCTCAACACTGCTGATCATCAGGGAAATACAAATTAAAACTGCAATGAAATATTACCTTACACCCATCAGAATGGCTAAAATTTACAAAACAGAGAACAACAGGTGTTGCCAAGGATGCAGAGAAAGGGGAACCCTCTTACATTGTTGGTGGGAATGCAAACTGATGCAGCCACTTTGCAAAACAGTATGGAGGTTTCTCAAAGAGTTAACATTGGAACTCCTCTATAACCCACTACTGGGTATTTAACCAAAAGATACAAAAATACTAATTCAGAGGGATATGCATACCCAATGTTTATAGCAGTTTTATCAACAATACCCAAATGATGGTAAAGCCAAAATGTCCATCAACTGATGAAAGGATTAAAAAGTGGTGTGTGTATGTGTGTGTGTATGTGTGTGTATAATTACTCAGCCACCAAAAATAATGAAATGTTGCCATTTGCAGTGATGTGGAATGAATATAGGAGGAAAAAAGAGAATTACTAAGAAACACTCTTTTTAAAAATTTTCTAGACTTTTAATTTGGTGGGGTTAGATAATTTCCTAAACTCAGCTAGTCATTATTATTATTATTAATTATATTATTATTATTAGTTATCATCCAGTACTTCATTAATTTTTGACGTAGTGAACCATGATTCATTGTTTGCATATAACTCTCAGTGCTCATTGCAATATGTGCCCTCCTTAATTCCCATAAGTGGGCTAATCCATCCCCCACCCTCCTCCACAAACAAACAAAACCTTGGTTTGTTTGCCATAGTCCACAGTCCCTCATGGTTTGTCTCCCCCTCTGACTCCCCCCTTCATTTTTCCCTTCCTTCTCCTAACATCCTCAATGCTATTCCTTATGCTCCACAATTAGGTGAAACTATACGATAATTGTCTTTCTCTGTTTGACTTATTTCACTTAGCATAATCCCCTCCAGTTCAGTCCATGTCAATGCAAATGTTGGGTATTCATCTTTTCTGATGGCTGAGTAATATTCTATTGTATATATGGACCACATCTTCTTTATCCATTGATCTGTTGAAGGGCATCTTGGTTTCTTCCACAGTTTGGCCATTGCAGACAATGCTGCTACGAACATTGGGGTCTTAACTTCAGAGGACAAAGTGATGATTATCAGAAGTGAGTTGGGTGGTATAGATTAAATAGGTGTTGGGGATTAAGAAGCACCCTTGTGATAAACACCGGGTATTGTATGTAACTGTTGAATCACTAAAATCTACATCTGAGACTAATATTAAACTGTATGTTAACTAACTGGAATTTAAATAAAAACTTGAGAAAAGAAAGAAAAAGAAACCTAACTGTTGTACATACTATACTAATAATTACATAGTCACCTTCTATGTTTTTTCTTCCTTATGATATTTTAATAACATTTACTTTTATCTAGATTACTTTGTTGTAAGAAATGGTCAGGGCTCCTGGGTGGCTCAGTGGGTTAAACCTCTGCCTTTGGCTCAGGTCATGGTCTCAGAGTCCTGGGATCCAGCCCTGTATCAGGCTTTCTGCTCAGCAGGGAGCCTGCTTCCCCCCCATCTCTCTGTCTGCCTCTCTGCCTACTATTATTTCAAATAAATAAATGAAAGATCTAAAAAAAAAGTATATAATATGCACAAAACAAAAAAATGTGTTAATTGATTGTTTTTGTTTTCATTAAGGCTTCTATTCAATCGTAGGTTATTTGCAATTAATTTTGGGTGGAATCAAAATTATACATGGAATTTTTACTGCATGGGAGGGTTCAGTGTCCCTAATCCCCATGCTGTTCAGGGGATAACTGTATTGCAAAGTTGGAACCCTTAAAAATTGCTGATGGGAATATAAAGTGGTACTGCCACATTGGAAAGCAATATGACCATACCTAAAAAAGTTAAATCTAAAGTTACCATATGATTAACAATTCCACTCCTAGGTATATGCCCAAAAGAGTGTAAAACTGGCACTGAAACTAATACATGTACACAAATGTTCATAGAAACACTATTCAAAACAGCCAAAAGATGGAAACTACTCAAATGTAAATCAGCTGAGAAATACATAAGAAGATATTGTAGGGCCTCGCCATATAATGGAATATCCTTTAGCAGAGAAAAAGAGGAATGAAGTATAAAATACTGATACATGATACAACATGGTAAATGAATCTTGAAAACATTATGCTACCTGAAAGATGGTAGACATAAAATACACAAAAAGCCACATATTGTATAATTCCATTTATATAAAATGTCCAGAATATGCAAACCCTAAAGTTAAAAAGTAGATCAGTGGTTCCCTGGGTTCTTGGTGTAGTAGGGAATAACCTAGTGACTGGGCATACACACATAGTTTATTTGGGGGAGGTAATGAAAATGTGCTAGGATTGGATACTTGTGTTGGTTGCAAAATCTTGTGGAGATACTAAATAACTGAATTGTACACTTTAAAATGCTAAATTTTATAGAATGTGAGTTATATCTCAATAAACAAGAGTATGTGATTTTGTAGAGAAATAGACACATTGACTAATGGAAGAGAATATAGAACTCCAAAACACTTCCTCGTAAATATGGTCATCAGACTTTTGACAATATAACAAAAGTAATTCAATGAATAAATAAAAGTATTTTCAACTAACAGTACTAGATGAATTGAATGACCTTTGACAAAACAATCAACCTTGAGTTCTCAAAATATTACCTCAAAATGGATCACAGACATACCTGTAAAATATAAATGTAAAATTTTAGAAAATGCATAAAAGAGAAATTTCAGGATATACAACAACAGTAACAAAAAGACTAAAAACAAAATCCATAACAGGGGAAGTTGATGAACTGGACTTCATTAACATTACATTCTTTTTTCTCTGTGAAAGACTATGTTAAGATCATGAAAAGAAACTATATACAGGGCAGAAATATTTGTAAACCATGTATTTGATAAAGAACTTACACCCAGAATATATAAACAGCTCCCAAAATCCAACAGAAAAAAAAAAAGAAAAAAATACTAAGACGACTGGGTAAAAGACATAAAGAAACATTTAATGAATAAGGATATACAGATGGCAAATACGTTCATCAAAATATGGTCAACATTACAATCAGGAAAATGCAAGTTAAATTCAAAAATGAGGCGTACACGTCAGAATAGCTAAAACAAGAAAAAAAAAGTACAATACAAAATGCTGGCTTATTCTCATTTTATTGGTGGAAATTCAAAATTGTATAGCTACTCTAGAAACAGGGAGTTTATTTAAAATTTAAATATATAATTACTATAATAATCAGAAATTGCATTATTCCACAAATAAGTGAAAGGAATAACATGGAGGACATGAGATAGAGAGGAGAAGGGAGTTGGGGGGAATTGGAGAGGAAGATGAACCATGAGAGACTGTGGACTCTGAGAAACAAACAGGGTTTTGGAGGGGAGAAGGTGGTGGGGGGCTGGGTAAGCCTGGTGGTGGGTATTATGTAGGGCACATATTGCATGGGGCCCTGGGTGTGGTGCCTAAACAATGAATTCTGGAACACTGAAAAGAAATATAAAAAATTTTAAAAAAGTTAAAAAAATAAAAAGAGAAAAAAACCAAAATTATTAAAAACAAACAAACAAACAAACAAACAAACTCTTAAATACAGAGAGCAAACTTGTGGGAAGCTGGGTAGGGGATGGGTGAAATAAAGAGAATTAAGAGTACATTTAATGTGATGAGTACTCAATAATGTATAGAATTGCTGAATCATTACATTACACACCTGAAACTAATATAAAATTATATGTTCATTATATTTCAATAAAAAAATAAAGTGGTGGCTGAATCATAAAAAAAAGAAATTACATTCTTGGACGTTACCCCAAAGATATGAGAAATGTATATTTACACAAGGCCTATGAATATCTAGAATCTATTTATTTATAATAAGCCAACAACTGGAAAAACAAGCAAACAAACAAAACTAGATGCCCTTCAACCAGTGCCTTATTAAACAAACCAAGATGCATCTAAACCATGGAATGCTATTCAGAAAAAAAGGAGCTAAATACACTATCAGGTGTTTATTTAAGTTCCATTTAGTAAACATAGAGTGTAATATTAGTTTCAAGTGAACAATATAATGATTCAACACTTCCATACAACACCCAGTGCTCATCACAACTGCCTCCTTGATCCCCTTCACCTATTTAACCTACTTCTCCCCCATCCAATGACCCTATTGTTTTCAATAGTTCAGAATCTGTTTCTTGACTTATTATACTTAGCATAATAGCTCCATCCACATTGTTGCAAATGGAAAGATTTCATTCTTTTTATGGCTAATAGTCCATTAGACTATACCATATGTATAGTCCACATGTACATTGTTATTTTGATTAGGGTTGCATTAATTTTGAAGATTGTTTTTAGTAGTATAGACAATTTCTGCACCCCCCCACCAATCCATGAAAATGGATTTTGGTGCAATTGTAAATGAGACTGATTTCTTAAATTCTTTCTGCTCCTACATTATTAGTGTGTAGAAATGGAACATATTTCTGAACATTGATTTTTTTTCTTTTTTTAAATTTATTTTTTATTTTCAGCATAACAGTATTCATTATTTTTGCACCACACCCAGTGCTCCATGCAATCCATGCCCTCTATAATACCCACCACCTGGTACCCCGACCTCCCACCCCTCGCCCCTTCAAACCACTCAGATTGTTTTTCAGAGTCCATAGTCTCTCATGATTCACCTCCCCTTCCAATTTACCCCAACTCCCTTCTCCTCGCTAACTCCCCATGTCCTCCATGCTATTTGTTATGCTCCACAAATAAATGAAACCATATGATAATTGACTCTCTCTGCTTGACTTATTTCACTCAACATAATCTCTTCCAGTCCCATTCATGTTGCTACAAAAGTTGGGTATTCGTCCTTTCTGATGGAGGCATAATACTCCATAGTGTATATGGATCACATCTTCCTTATCCATTAGTATCCTGGAACTTTAAATGAATTCATTTGTTAGTTCTACCAGTTTTCTGGTGGAATATTTAGGATTCTATACAGAGTATCATGCCATTTGCAAATAGTGAAATTTTTACTTTTTCCTTGCTGAGTTGGATTCTGTTTATTTCTTTTGGTTGTCTGATTGCTGGAGCTAATACTTCCAGTATTACATTAAATAACAAGGGATAGGGTGGACATCCCTGTCTTATTCCTGACCATTGAGGAAAAGGTTTCAATTTCTTCCTATTGAGGATGTTATTAGCTGTGGTAGTTGGGTATATGGCCTTTATTATGTTGAGGTATGTTCTTTATATCCATACTTTGTTGAGGGTTTTTATTATGAATGGAAATTGTACTTTGTCATATGCTTTTTCTGCATCAATTGGGAGGGTCATATTGTTCTTACCTTTTCTTGTACTAATGCAGTGTAGCACATTGATTGATGTGCAAATATAGAACCATGCTTGTAACTCATGGTTACATGGAATAAATCCCACATGATAGTGGTGAATATTTTTTTAAAGATTTTTTTTTAGTTTTTTTTTTTTAGTTTTTTTTTTAATTAATTTATTTATTTTCAGAAAAACAGTATTCATTATTTTTTCACCACACCCAGTGCTCTATGAAGTCCGTGCCCTCTATAATACCCACCACCTGGTACCCCAACCTCCCACCCCCCCCCGCCACTTCAAACCCCTCAGATTGAAGGCAGAGGCTTTAACCCACTGAGCCACCCAGGCGCCCCAATGTGGTGAATATTTTTAATGTGTTGTTGGATTCAGTTTGCTAGTATTTTATTGAGAATTTCTGAATCTATGTTCATCAGGGATATTGGCTTATAGTTCTCTCTTTCTCTCTCTCTTTTAGCAGAGTATTTACTTGGCTTTGGTATCAGGGTAATGCTGGCTTCAGAGAATGAATTTGAATGTTTTTCTCATTTTCTATTTTTTTGGAATGAGATCCAAATAAAGGAATTAAGTCTTCTTTAAATGTTTGGTAGAATTCTCCTGTGAAAACCATCTGGCCCTGCACTTTTGTTTGTTGGAAGTTTTTGGATTAATGATTCATTTTCTTTGCCGATTATCAGTCTGTTCAAGTTTTCTATTTCTTTCTCTTTCAGTTTTGGCAGTTTACGTGTTTCTAGGAATTTATCCATTTCTTCCAGTTGTCCCATTTGTTGGCATTTAGTTTTTTCTAAAGTCATCTTATCAGTGTTTGTATCAATCTGGTGTTGCTTGTTATTTCTCCTCTCTCATTTGTGATTTTATTTATTTGGTTCCTTTCTCTGTTATTTATTAAGTCTGGTTAAGGACTTATAAATTTTATTAATTTTTTCAAAGAACCAGGTCCTTATTTCATTGACCAGTTGTATTTTTATTAGTCTTTATATCATTTATTACTCCTATAATATTTATTATTCCCTTACCTCTGCTGAATTTAGCTTCATTTGTTGTTCCTTTTCTAGCTCATTTGTATGTAATGTTAAGTTCTTTATTTGAGATTTTTCTTGCTTCTTAGGGTAGTCCTGTATTGTTATATAACTCCCTGTTAGAACTGCTTTGCAGCATCCCAGAGATTTTGGATCATTGTGTTTTTATTTTCATTTGTTGCCATGTGCTTTTTTATTTCTTATTTGATTTCCTGTTTGTTCCATTCATGGTCTATAGCATGATATTTAACTGCCAGTTATCTGTGGTCTTTCTTGATTTTGCCTTGGCTTATCTTCCAGTTTCACAGCATTGTAGTTGGAAAAGGTGCATGGTATGACTTGAACATTTTTGTATTTGTTCAGGCCTGTTTTGTGACCTGGTATGTGATCTACTCTGAAGAATGTCCCATGTGCACTTAAAAAGAAAGTGTATTCTGCTGCTTTATGGTGGAATGTTCTGAATATATCTGTTAAGCTTATCTGCTCCAGTGTGTCATTCAAAGCCATTGTGCCCTTGTTTATATTTTGTTTAATCTTACATTGATATAAGTGGGGTGTTGAAGTCCCCTACTGTTATTGTATTTTTATCAATTAGCTCTTTTATGTTTTTTTAATTGTTTTATATACTTAGGTGCTCCAATGGGGGTGCATAAATATTTATAATTGGTATATATTCTTGTTTGATGTTCCCCCTTTATGATATAGTCTTCTTCTTTGTCTCTTGTCACAGTCTTTGTTTTAAAGTCTGCTTTGTCCAATATATATATTGATACTCTTCTTTTTGCCATCTTTCTCCATATCCTCCCTTAAAATCTGCAGTTGTCTTTAGGTCAAAATAAAATAAAATAAAATAATTAAAACAAAATAGAATAGTTTATTGTAGGAGGCGTAAAGATGGATTTCTTTTTACCCATTCTGACCCTCTATGTCTTTTAATTGTAAGTGTAGTACATTTACATCCAAATTAATTATTGACAAATATGTATTTGTGTCATTTTATTACTCATTTTTTATTGTTTCTGGAAATTTTCTTTGATCCTTTTTTTCAATTTGTCATTTTTGGTTTCTCATTTCCAATCAAAAAGTCCCCTTTTATATGACTTGAAAGGCTGTTTAAGTGGTCATGAACTCCTTTAGTTTTTGTTTCTCTGGGAAGCTCTTTATCACTCCTAGGTGAATCTAGAAGACATTATTCTTTTTTAAAAATAAATATATATTTTTTCCCTTAGCATAACCTCCTCCAGTCCCATCCATGTTGATGCAAAAGTTGGGTATTCATCCTTTCTGGTGGCTGAATATACAATATTCCATTGTATATATGGACCACATCTTTTTTATCCATTTGTCTGTTGAAGGACATCTTGGCTCTTTCCACAGTTCGGCTATTGTGGACATTGCTGCTATGAACGTTGGGGAGCATATGGCCCTTCTTTTCACTACATCTGTATCTTTGGGGTAAATAACCAGTGGTACAATTGATAGGTCATAAGGAGATTATATTAAGCAAAACAAGTCAAACAGAGAAAGTCAATTATATGGTTTCACTTACATGTGGAGCATAAGGAATAGCATTGAGGACATTAGGAGGAGAAAGGGAAAAAGGAAGGGGGGAAATAGACTTGGAAGATAAACTATAAAAAACTATGGACTTTGGGAAACAAACTGAGGGTTTTAGAAGGGAGAGGGGGTAGAGCGATAGGTGAGCCTGGTGTTGGGTTTTAAGGAAGGCATGGATTGCATGGAGCACTGGGTGTTATATGTAAACAATGAATCATGGAACATAATCAAAATCTAATGATGTATTGTATGGTGACTAACATAACACAATAAAAATTAATTAAAATATTTATTTTTAAAATGTATTTTATTTTATTATTTTTCAGCTTTCATGTATTCATTTGACAGAGAGAGAAAGATCACGGCAGAGGAAGCAGCAAGCAGAGGAAAAGGGAGAAGCAGTCTCGCTGAGCAGGGAACCTAATGCAGGGCTCAATGCCAGGACCCTGGGATCATGACCTGAGCTGAAGGTAGATACTTAATGACTGAGCCACCCAGGCACCTCTAGAAAACATTATTCTGCATGAAATAAGCCAGAAACATAAGGAGAGATATTCCATGATTCCAATTTTATAAAGTATATAAAATAGTCACACTCTTAGAAACAAAGAATAAAATGGTGGTCGCCAGGGACTGAGGGAAAGGGTGAATGCAGAGTCATTATTCAGTAATTATAAATTTCAGTTGTATATGATCAATAAGTTCTAGAGACCTGATGTATAATACTTATAATTAACAATATGATATTGAAAACATTAAAGTATGTTAAAAGGCTAAATATCATGTTAAGTGTTCTCACCATATATGTCTGCACACAGACACATGCACAAAATGCAAAAGGACATATATACATTTTTGGAAGTAACAGATATGTTTAATATCTTAATTGTGGTGATGTCACTATAATATGTGCTTATGTACAAATCATTGAGATGTGTACATTCCATGTGTGTAATTTTTTGTTTATCAATTTCACCTCAATAAATCTTAAAAAGATGGTATGGAAGTTCTAACAAGGTAAAGAGCACTAAATGACATTAATTTACATAGGGAAAAAGAACTAAGTCCATCACCATCAACGATGACAAAGCAAAACAAAAATGAAATATTGCAATAAATATTACAGAGACATTGTTGCTTTCTCCATTAATCAAGTGTTTTAGTGAGTATAACAATAAAGAAGTAATTATTAATCAAATTATATGAGCAGTTATCCTTCAAATTACACACACAATAAAATGTAGATAATTTGAACCTTGTTAATAATTAAACTAAAGCAAAGATTCCAATTTATAATCATTAAATTAAGAAAAATTTTCATTCCTTAAATGCAAAATCGCTTTACATTATAATTTGTGACTCCTATGTCTTGTAGCAAAGTGACATAATAATATACAACATAGGTTAGTGGAGTCGAGCCATTACATTTAAAAAGCAGCTGACACCATTATCAAACACCAGAAAATATTTTCTCTTTTCCCCGCTAACACTGGATAAGAAAGATAGAATTTATTTTACAATGAAATCAGTCAAAAGAAAAATAACAATGCATACTCAGGCCCTCAATGTAATATCATTTAAAACAACCCTGAATAATTGGAAACAACCTATGTTTCTAACATCAGTGTATAATAATTAATTGAATAATGTTTTTTCACTCATGAATCCACATGTTGTCTAGAAAAATAATTAGTGTTCTCTCACAGTCAGGAAAGGGCTTGTGAAATTACTGCTAGGTGAAAATCAGAAAAGAAATTATATAGTGCTATAATTTCAGCTACTGAAAAAACATTTATTCATATGCAAAAAGGACTAACCAGGCACACAAACAATATTATAGCATGTATTATGATTGTGGCATTGAAATTCATTTGATGGGGGAAGATAGAATAATAGAAGAGGTTGAGGAGCAAGGAAAGAAAATCAGTCCTTAGGCAATAAATGAGTAGAGTGGAAACTGTTGCCAGGGAGACTGGTTACTAGGCTCCTGAAATAGCATAAATGAGAGTTGATGAAATTCTAAACCAAGGCAGAGGCTGCAGTGATAAAGGGAAAGGAAATATTGAGGTTACTATTTTTTTTTTAAAGAAAGACCATATCATAAAGAAGAATATTTTTTATTCTAGATAAAAAAGAAGAAAATAAATCTTAAATGGACCTTCTGACTATTAGAACAGATTGAAATATTAGTTATTATTTGTTAATTACCTACAGTGCCAGGAAATTACCTCTTGTTACCTTTTTATGTAGCCTATATTGTTTCCATCTGTATCATCATTTTAAAGAGAATAAAACTGAGGTGGACAGAGTTAAGTGTTTTGTACCACATCACATAACCAGTGAATGGGAGATCTAGAATTCCTACCAGATATCAGACCCTACCTTAGACCTCGAACTACATTCCTAATGCCTTGACAATGGAGGTGAGATATACAGACCTGGACCAAACCTGAAAACCATCATCGCTCTCTCTTTCTCTCTCTCTGATTCTTTTCAATTCTTCTTTTGTTAACCATGTTGCTAGAATCCTTTATTTTCTTCATGCTTGTTACTTTGCTATTCTGGAGACAGAGGTTTGCAGCATTTATGGAAGGTGAACAGTTAAGAGGTTTACAGGGATGAAGGCTTATGAGTTGACTCCCAGATTAAAGTAAAAAAGATAAGGGAGATCAAGTTCACCCTTCAAGTAATGGTTGGGGATGGGTGGGTTGAGGAGTATGGGAAGGTGATGGTGGATCTAAAGAAATATCCAAAAGTATATCTGGTCCCTCTCTCATCATGAGGGGAAAAGCACAAGTCCTGGGCCTTTTTGTGTTCCATACCTGGGTAGAGACTGGTAGAAGAGAAAGAGAACTGGATGGATACTCTTAAGCAAGTTAAAGAAGAGCACAGAAAGCAGGGATTGCACTACAGTGAGTAATGTGTGATGAGCAGAAAGTAATGGAAAAAAAATTGGAAAGTGGAAAGAGGCACTGCACCCCACAAAAACTTTGCAAAGATGACTGCATGGGAATTCTCCAAAATCCAAAATGGTAGGGTTACAGCCATGAGGTTATAGGAATTTTTTTCATTTCTATATTACTCAAAATTTGTAATAAAATTTATACTATTTATATAAAATTGAATTAAAACCCAGTGAACTTGGTTGTTCCATTTTGTCAGCTCTTCGTGAGACACAAACAGCACTTCCTTGATCCCCATATGCACTCAGAAACTTACTTGTTTCCTTGAACTGATAACCGTGTCACAGCTTTCTCTGTTCACTATGTGTTCTTTTAATGTTTTGAGTACATACCCTCATGAGGCATTAATCAAGGTTCTTTCCTAAGAAAATTATTTGTAGGGTCAAAATGTTGTCCAAAGTTTGTGTACCTTGCTTAACTCTATATCCGAATTGATAACATATTCCAGATTAGCCCATCTATAAATGAGTAGAAAGAATCACAGCAAGAGGCTAACGATTTACAAGTGAAATAGTGATAAGGGTAATAGGTAGAAAAGGAAAAAAAAAACAGAAAAGAGAGAATTTGCCTCATCTGTGTCAATTAATAGTTATTTCTTAAACTTATAAATAAGCAAAAGACAAGAAAAGGGCAGAAACATCTTTTTTTAAGAGTTTATTTATTTATTTGACAGAGAGATCACAAGTAGGCAGAGAGGCAGGCAGAGAGAGGAGGAAGCAGGCTCCCTGTTGAGCAGAGAGGCCGATGCGGGGCTTGATCCCAGTACCCTGGGATCACGACCTGAGTCAAAGGCAGAGGCTTTAACCCACTGAGCCACCCAGGTGCCCCCAGAAAAATCTTTTTAAAAGTAATTTAGAAACAGCCAATCTTGAAAAGAACAGGAATGTTTCTCAAAAATATAAAAATAGAAGGATCATACAATCCAATAATTCCTCTGCTAGGTATATATCTGAAAGAAAAAGAAAAAAAAACATGAATTTCCAAAGACAGATGTACCCATATGTTTATTACAGCATTATTTACTATAACCAGTGTATGGAAGCAATCTAAGTGTTCGTCGATGGATAAATGGATAAAGAAGAAATGAGTGTGTGTGCATGTGAAAACATTTGTGTGTGTGTGTGTATAAAATACACAATAAAATATTACTCAGCCTTAAAAAATGAATGAAATCATGCCATTTATGACAACATGGATGGACATAGAGGGTATTATGGTAAGTGAAATAAGTCAGACAGAAAAAAGACCGGTACTACATAATTTCACTAGTATGTGGAATCTTAGAAAAATGAACAAACAAAAGCCCAGAAATAGACTTATAAATACAAAGAGTAAAAGAGTGGCTACCAGAGATGAGGAAGGTGATAGGAAACGGAACTAGGTGAAGAAACTTAAGAGGGGCAAACAGCAAGTTATAAAATATGTAAGCTTCAAGTTTCAGAAAAACTCTATACATTATAGGATGGCCAATCTCATCAGCCTAAGTATTATCAAATACATTTAAATTTAAAAGCCGAGTTACCAGTGTACAGCATTAATATATGTGCGGGGAAATATACATTAATGGACTCCTGTGGGGAGCTCCATACTTGTGGAAATGTATGTGAAGGCAATTTGGCAGTGTGCAACAATATACAATTATATTTTAACACAGCATTCTCATTTCTAAAAGTATGTAGATAAAGTACTCAAAAATAAGAACAAATTTCTTGGTGACTAATACTAGCAAAATCCTAAGTTTCTGCATAAGAAATTTTAAAAAATTATATGCCTAATTAATATATCAGAATATTGAGTATTCCTTAAAGTGTATGAGATATCTAAGTAGCATAAAACAGTCAAAAAAACAAAGAGGCAACACACGGAATGGGAGAAGATATTTGCAAATGACAGTACAGACAAAAGGTTGATATCCAGGATCTATAATGAACTCCTCAAACTCAATACACACAAAAAGGCAATCATATCAAAAAATGGGCAGAAGATATGAACAGACACTTCTCCAATCAAGACATACAAATGGCTATCAGACACATGAAAAAATGTTCATCATCACTAGCCCTCAGGGAGATTCAAATTAAAACTACATTGAGATATCACCTTACACCAGTTAGAATGGCTAAAATTAACAAGACAGGAAACAACATGTGTTGGAGGGGATGTGGAGAAAGGGGAACCTTCTTCCACTGTTGGTGGGAATGCAAGTTGGTGCAGCCTCTTTGGAGAACAGTGTGGAGATTCCTCAAGAAATTAAAAATAGAACTTCCCTATGACCCTGCAATTGCACTTCTGGGTATTTACCCCAAAGATACAGATGTAGTGAAAAGAAGGGCCATCTGTACCCCAATGTTTATAGCAGCAATGGCCACGGTCGCCAAACTGTGGAAAGAACCAAGATGCCCTTCAACAGACGAATGGATAAGGAAGATGTGGTCCATATACACTATGGAGTATTATGCCTCCATCAGAAAGGATCAATACCCAACTTTTGTAGCAACATGGACAGGACTGGAAGAGATTATGCTGAGTGAAATAAGTCAAGCAGAGAGAGTCAATTATCATATGGTTTCACTTATTTGTGGAGCATAACAAATCACATGGAAGACATGGGGAGTTAGCGAGGAGAAGGGAGTTGGGGTAAATTGGAAGGGGAGGTGAATCATGAGAGACTATGGACTCTGAAATGCAGTCTGAGTGGTTTGAAGTGGCGGGGGCATGGGAGGTTGGGGTTGGGGTACCAGGTGGTGGGTATTATAGAGGGCACGGATTGCATGGAGCACTGGGTGTGGTGAAAAAAATAATGAATACTGTTATGCTGAAAATAAATTAATTAATTAAAAAACCATATACATATATTATCTGTCAAATCAATCAATCAATCCTTTAAAATAAAAAAAAATGATGTATTATATTTTGCCTAAGGAACACTTGAAATAAAAAGTAAATTAGTGTAAATTCACTATTGAGTTGTATAATAATAAAAAATTATGTTCCTGTAGATTTTTTTTTTACAAAGTCTACCAATATAGACAGCATCAAAATTTGGTATGTTAAACATAGAACAATGGTGCATAAAACTTTCTGGGAATGCAGAGAGTAGTCAAAATGAGAAGAATCAACACTATTTTTATACTTTAATGTGACGATCCTTTACTAACATAAACAATTTACTTAAGAACTCCTTGCTCTGTGACTCAGAATTTGGGTCACAAAATAAATTATGTAAAATATGACATCATATATACAACACATGCAGGGAGGAGTACAAATATGTTGAATCTTTAGCAAATATCATTTTAGTATAGATTGCCATATATTTAGGATGCTATATAAACCTTCAAGGTAACCACAATCCAAAAGCCTATAACACAAATGCAAAGAAATAAAGAGAAATCAATCCAAGCATAATACTAACAGGAAACATCAATCAAAAAGGAAGAGCACAAAAGAGGAAGAAGATAATAGAGAAGTAGAAAAAACAACCAGAAAACAATGACCAAAAAGGTAATAAGTACATATTTATTAATAATTACTTTAACTGTAGTTTAAATGCCTCAATTAAATGACAAAATGACTGAATGCACACAAAAAAACAAGACGCAATGATTTGTTGCCTATAAAAGACTTATATCAAGCCTAAATATTCATACAAACTGTTAGTGAAGGAATGAAAAAAAAGATATTTCATGCAAAGTAAAGTGAAAAAAAAAAAGCCAGGGTAATGATAAGTAAAATAGACTTTAAAACAAAGACTGTTACAGGAGAAAAAGAAAGCTATT
Source organism: Mustela erminea (assembly GCF_009829155.1). Taxonomy (NCBI): domain Eukaryota; kingdom Metazoa; phylum Chordata; class Mammalia; order Carnivora; family Mustelidae; genus Mustela; species Mustela erminea. Next base: position 23,736,738 of record NC_045618.1, on the reverse strand, counting down.
ACATAATGATAAAAGGATTGATACAACAAGAGAATATAACAATTGAAATATCTGTGCATTCAAGATAGTAGCGCCAAAACACATAAAGCAAATATCGACAGACATGAAAGGGGAAATTTACAGCAATATAATAATATAAGAGAAATTTATTACCCCATTTACATTAATGAGTACATAATCCAGTCAAAAAATAAATAAGGATACAGTGACTCTGAATGGCACATTAAATCAGATGGACTTAACTGGTATGTACAGAACATGAAAGAAACTCTTAACTATGGAAACAAACAGGATCGCTGGAGAGGGGTGGGAGGATGGGTTAAGCTGGTGATGAGCATTAAGGAGGGCACTTGAAATAATGAGCACTGGATGCTACATGCAACTGATGAATCACAAAATTCTATCTCTGAAATTAAAAATACAGTATGTGTTAATTAAATAGAATTTAAATAAAATTTTAATTTAAAAGCAGGAGGATACACATTCTTTTCAAGTGCACATGAAACGTATCCTAAAATAGATTATATATTAAGCCACAAAACAAGTCTCAATAAATTTAAGAAGATTGAAATTCTATCAAGCATCTTTTTCTGACCACATGGTGTAAAACTAAAAATCAATTACGAGGGGAAAAAAAAAACTGGAAGAAAAACAGAAACACATGGATGCTAAACAGCATGCTACTCAACAAATGGGCCAAAAAGAAACCAAAGATAAGATTAAAAAAAAAATGGAGACTAATAAAAACGGAAAAACAATGATTCAAAATATTTGAGACACAGTAAAAACAGTTCTACAAGGGATGTTTATAGTGATGAAGTATAACCGAACTCTAAAAACAAGAAAAATCTTAACAAAACAATCTGACCTTACACCTAAAGGAACTATAGAGGACAACAACAATAAAAAAACCTTAAAGACTAAAATTAGCAGTAGGAAGGAAATAGTAAAGATCAGAGTGGAAATAAATGAAACACACAGACACACACACACACACACGCACACGAAAAGATCAACAAAACCAAGAGATGATTTTTGAAAAGATAAAATTGATAATTAGCCAAACTCATCAAGGAAAAAAATAGAGAAGACTGAAATAAATAAAATCAGAAATGAAAGACAAGTAACACCACCACAGAAATATAAATAATTATAATAAATTACTACAAAAAAATTGCAGATCAGCAGATTGGACAACCTAGAAGAAATGGACAAATTTCTAGATATATACAATCTCCCAAACTGAATCGAGGAGAAATAAAAAATTTGAGTAAAAAATTACTAGTAGTGACATTAAATCTGCAAGCAGGGTTTTGGAGGGGAGGGGGTAGGGGTTTGGGTGAGCCTGGTGGTGGTGTTAAGGAGTGCATGTATTGCATGGAGCACTGTGTGTGGTGCATAAACATTACATCTTGGAACACTGAAAAAAGAAAATAATTTTTTAAAAAAAAGATAAAAATCTTATGCATATTGAAGGATACAAACAACAAAACTAAAAGGCAAACTTCAAGATGAGAGAATATATTTGCAAATGACATATCTGATAAAAGGTAAGTATCCAAAATCTATAAAGAGCTTCTCAAACCCACCCTTCCCCCCAAAATAATCCAGTTAAATAATGGACAGAAGACAAGAATAGACATTTTTCCAAAGAAGACATACAGATGGCTAGCAGACACATGAAAATTTATTAGGTATTTACTCAAAGGATACTAAAGTACTGATTTGAAGGGACACTAGACTCTCTGATGGTTTTTTTTTTTGTTGTTTGTTTGTTTTTGTTTTTTTTTTTTAAAGATTATTTATTTATTTATTTGACAGAGAGATGACAAGCAGGCAGAGAGGCAGGCAGAGAGAGGGGAGGAAGCAGGCTCCCTGCTGAGCAGAGAGCCCGATGCGGGGCTCAATCCCAGGACCCTGGGATCATGACCTGAGCCGAAGGCAGCGGCTTAACCCACTGAGCCACCCAGGCGCCCCTCTCTGATGTTTATAGCGGCATTATCAACAATAGCCAAATGAGGAGAGCCCAAATGTCCATCCACTGATAAATGGATAGAGAAGAAGTGATCATATATATATATATATATATATATATATATATATATACATATATGTAATTTAATATTACTCAGCCATAAAAAAGAATGAAATATTGTCATTTGCAAAAACATGGATGGAGCTGGAGAGTATTACGCTAAGTGAAATAAGTCAGTCAGAGAAAGACAAATACCATAAGATTTCACACATATATGGAATTTAAGAAACAAAACAGATGAACATAGGGGAAAAAAGAGAAGAAAACCAGAAAACAGACTCTTATCTATAGAGAAAAAATTTAGGTTTACTAGAGGAAAGGTGGGTGGAGGGATGGATTAAATGGGTGATGGGAATTCGGGAGTGCACTTGTGATGAGCACTGTGTTCTATGTAAGTAGTGAATTGCTATTTTCTACACCTGAAAATAATGTTATACTTTATGTTAACTAACTGGAATTTATTATTTTTTAATTAATTAATTAATTAAATCTATTTTCAGCATAACAGTATTCATTGTTTTTGCACCACACCCAGTGCTCCATGCAATCCGTGCCCTCTCTAATACCAACCACCTAGTTCCCCCAACCTCCCACCCCTCACCACTTCAAACCCCTCAGACTGGAATTTAAATAAAAACTTGAAAAAAAGTAATATTATCACCACGGTGATGCAACATGGGGGCTTAAGTGGGTAGGAGAAGAATCAATGAAACAAGATGGGATTGGGAGGGAGACAAACCATAAGTGACTCTTAATCTTACAAAACAAACTGAGGGTTGCTGGGGGGAGGCGGGTTGGGAGAAGGGGGGTGGGCTTATGGACATTGGGGAGGGTATGTGCTTTGGTGAGTGCTGTGAAGTGTGTAAACCTGGCAATTCACAGACCTGTACCCCTGGGGATAAAAATACATGTTTATAAAAAAATAAAAAATTAATTTAAAAAAAGTAATATTATAATAATTTTGTATGGTGACAGATAGTAGATAGACATTGTGGTGACCATTTCACAATGCATATGAATACTGAATGCCCATGTTGTATACTTGAAACTAATGCAATATTGCATGTCAATAAAAAAGAATAATGTCAACTTTTAAAAAATAAATGCACACATACACACACACACGCACATAAACAAGCACATGCACGCACACACAAAACATTGAAGCCAACCTAAAAGAGCTTGCTAGATGTGGAATACTTTGAACACAAAAATATATTACACTAGTGTCAGGTTATAACCCAACAGACAAAAATAAATGTCTGTAAGTCCATACTGACATAAAAACATGACTGAAAAAATATATGAAAAGAAATGACAAATATTAAGTCACAGAAGAAATCCAATTAATGAACGTAGAATTGAGGGCAATAGAAAATTCCCATCAGAGAGAGTCAATTATCATATGGTTTCACTTGTTTGTGGAGCATAAGAAATAATACAAAGGTGGGGAGATGGAAGGGAGAAGAGAATTGGGTGAAATTGGAGGGGGACACGAACCATGAGAGACTGTGGACTCTGAAGAACCAACTGAGGGTTTTGGAGAGAAGGCGGTTGGGAGTTTGAATGATTATGGAGGTATTATGGAGGGCATGTATTGCATGGAGCACTGGGTGTGGTGCATAAACAATGAATTCTGGAACACTGAAAATAAATTAAAAAAAATAATAAAAATTTTAAAAGAAAGAAAATCCCCATTAGGTCATAACAATAAATATATTGTTGCAGGCAAGATTCAAGATTAATTCTAAAGTCACTGAGTGAAACTTTAAAGAGGAAGAAACAGGATAACAAGGTATTCACACAGTCTGAAATAATGTGTGTGAAATAATTTCCTCCAAATACATATTAGTGTATATTTTTCAGTTTTATCAGGATATAAATGAACCTATAACAGGTGTAAGTTTAAGGGGTACAGTGTGACTATTTTAAGCATATATATTGTTAAATGATATACACACATTAACGGTTAATGTATCTATCATCTAACATAATTGCATATTTTATGCTGAGAACATTTAAGGTCTACTTTCTAAGCAATTTCAAGTATACAGAATAGTATTCATTACATTCCCTATGCTGTATATTTTATCCCCAGAACTTAACCATCTTTAAGTGGAATTTTTTACACTTTGATCAGCATTTCTCCATTTTCTCTGCCACTCAATCCTTTTTCTGTTTGTTAACATTCCACACATAAATGAGTTCATACATAATTTCTCTTTCCCTGTTATTTCACTTGACATATGTCCTCAGTGTTCATACATGTTGGCACAAATTTTAGGATTTCTTTCTTTTTCATGGCTGAATAATACTCCATCATATGCACATACCACATTTCTTTATCCATTCATCTGCTAATGAAAATATATATTTCCATGGTTTGTCTATTGTGAATAATGCTGCAATGAACATGGTGTTGCAGGTATGTTTTCAAGATAGTGATTCCTTCCCCCTCAAATACATATATAAAAGTGGAATTGGCATCAGAATCCTACAGGAGAACATAGGCAGTAATCTCTTCAATATCAGCCACAGCAACTTCTTTCAAGATCTATCTCCAATGACAAAGGAAACAAAAGCGAAGATGAACTTTTGGGACTTCATCAAAATCAAAAGCTTTGCACAGCAAAGGAAACAGTCAAGAAAACAAAGAGGCAATCCACGGAATGGGAGAAGATATTTACAAATGACAGTACAGACAAAAGGTTGATATCCAGGATCTATAATGAACTCCTCAAACTCAACACACACAAAACAGGCAATCATATCAAAAAATGGGCAGAAGATATGGACAGACACTTCTCCAATCAAGACATACAAATGGCTATCAGACACATGAAAAAATGTTCATCATCACTAGCCCTCAGGGAGATTCAAATTAAAACCACATTGAGATATCACCTTACACCAGTTAGAATGGCCAAAATTAGCAAGACAGGAAACAACATGTGTTGGAAGGGATGAGGAGAAAGGGGAACCCTCTTTCACTGTTGGTGGGAATGCAAGTTGGTGCAGCCTCTTTGGAGAACAGTGTGGAGATTCCTCAAGAAATTAAAAATAGAGCTTCCCTATGACCCTGCAATTGCACTCCTGGGTATTTACCCCAAAGATACAGATGTAGTGAAAAGAAGGGCCATCTGTACCCCAATGTTTATAGCAGCAATGGCCACGGTCGCCAAACTGTGGAAAGAACCAAGATGCCCTTCAATGGATGAATGGGTAAGGAAGATGTGGTCTATATACACTATGGAGTATTCTGCCTCCATCAGAAAGGATGAATACCCAACTTTTGTAGCAACATGGACGGGTGTGGAAGAGATTATGCTGATTGAAATAAGTCAAGCAGAGAGAGTCAATTATGATATGGTTTCACTTATTTGTGGAGCATAACAAATAGCATGGAGGAGAAGGGGAGATGGAGAGGAGAAGGGAGTTGAGGGAAATTGGAAGGGGAGGTGAACCATGAGAGACTATGGACTCTGAAAAACAATCTGAGGGTTTTGAAGGGGCGGGGGTTGGGAGGTCGGGGTACCAGGTGGTGGGTATTATAGAGGGCATGGATTGCATGGAGAACTGGGTGTGGTGCAAAAATAATGAATACTGTTATGCTGAAAATAAAAAAAAAATTTTAAAAAGTGGAATTGGTGAATTATTTGATAATTCCATTTTTTAGCTTTTTGAAAAATCTCCATAGTGTTTCCCATGTGGCTTGTCCAAATTGCATTCCCACCAGCAGTGCATAAGCATTGCCTTTTTCCACACCCTTGTCAGCACTTGTAATCTTTTGTCTGTTTGATACAGTCATTCTAGCATGTGGGGTGAAATATTTTATTGTAGTTTTGATTTGCATTTTCTTGATACCTTCACATATGTCTGCTGGCCATGTATATGTCTTATTTGGAAAGGTGTCTATTTAGGTCCTTTGTCCATTTTTGATCAAATGACTTGATATTTTGCTATTGAGGTGTAAGACTTCCTTATATATTTTGAATATTAACACATTATCAGATAGATGGTTTGCAAAGCTTTTCCCTCTTTCTGTAGGATATGTGTTATTGTTTCTTTTTTTAAAGTTTTTATTTTTAATTCCAGTATAGTTAACATACAGTATTATATTAGTTTCGGGTGTACCCTATATTCATTCAACAATTCCATACATCACTCAGCGCTCATCACAAGTGCAATCCTTAGTCCCTAAAACCTATTTTACCCATCCTTCCACCCACCATTCTTATGGTAACCATAACTTTGTTCTCTTTATATTTTCTTCTACAGCCTCATGGTGTCTGGTCTTATACTCAAGTCTTTTATACATTAGGAGCTAATTTTTGATAGTGATGTAACATAGGAGAGCAAGTTCTTCTCTTCCTCCCCTTCCCTCCCCCTCTTTCTTCTCCTTCCCTCCTCCTTCTCCTCCTTCTCCTCCTCTTCTTCCTCTTCCTCCTCTTCCTCTCCCTCCTCCCACCACTCCTCCTCCCCCTCCTCCTCCTCCTTCTTTTTTTTTCGTCTATTATTATTATTTTTTTTTGCTTGTTAATGTCCAGTTTTCCTAGCACCATTTATTCAAGATTATCTTTACCCCCACTGAGCATTCATGGCTTCCTTGTCAAACATTAATTGACTACATATGCATGAGGTTATTTCCGGGCTCTTGATTTTGTTTTATTGACCTATGTATCTGCTTTTATGCCAGTGCCATGGTTTTTTCATTATTATAGTTCTATAGTATAGTTTGAAATCAATAAATGTGATGTGTCCAGGCTTGTGTTCCTTTTTCAAGATTGTTTTTGCTATATAAATTTTGTGATGCCATATAAATTTTTATTAACATATAATGTATTCTTTGTTTCAGGGGTACAGGTCTGTGATTCATCAGACTTTCACAATTCACAGCATTCACCATAGCACATATGCTCCCTAATGTCCATCACCTAGCCACCCCATTCTCCACCCCTGAAACTAATACTACACTGTATGTAAACTGATTTGAATTTAAATAAAATTTTGAGAAGAAAATAATGTTGATATCTTGTATCCTCTGATATAATATGGTAAAACGGGCACCTCACTTCTGTGTTATTTCTCCAAATTAACAACCCAAGTGTTATCATGAGAAAACATCAGACAAATAAATATAAATGGGTGAATATTCTTTAAAATACCTCACTAGTTCCCTTCAAAATTGTTGAGGTCATGAAGAACAAACAGAATAAGTGCCACAGATCAGATAAAACTAAGTAAATATCATGAGTAATGCAGCATGGTATTCTGGATTAAATTCCAGAACAGAAAAAAAAAGAAATTGGAAGAAATAAAAATAAAATAAAAATAAGTCTGTAGTTTCATTAATACTATTGCATCATTGATAATTTCTTAATTTTAGTAAATATACCACAATTATGAAATGTTAACCTTTCATGGAAATAACAGGAAGGATATACACAAATGCTCTATAACATCTTTGTCATTCTTCTGTAGATTATTTTAAACCAGAACCTAAATCTAAGGCCTAAAACAATAAACTTTCAGAAGAAAACATAAGTAGTAATCTCTTTGACATTGGCCTTAGCAATATTTTTTTTTCTGGGTATGTCTCCTCAAGTAAGGAAAACAAAGGAAAAAATAATCTATTGGGACTACACCAAAATAAAAAGTTTTTGCACAAAAAGGCAGCTTACAGAATGGGAAGAGATATTTGCAAGTGATATATCTGATAAAGTGTTAATAGCCCAAGTATATAAAGAACTTGATACAACTCAACACATAAAAAAACCCTCAATAATTCAATTAAAAAATGGGCAGAGAAACTGAACAGACATTTTCCAAAGAAGAGATGCAGATGGCCAACAGACATAAAAATACAGTCAACTCATTAATCAGCAGGGAAATGCAAATCAAAATCACAAAGAGATATCACTTTTTATTTGTCAGAATAGCTAGTATCAAAAAGGTAAGAAATAAGAAGTGTTGGCAAGGATATAAGTGAGAAGAAACCTTCATGTGCTATTGGTGGGAGTGTAAATTGATGCAGTCATTGTGTAAAACAGTATGGAGGTTCCTCAAAAAAAACAAAAACAAAAACAAAAACAAAACAAACAAATAAAAATCAAAAACAGAAATTCCATACAATCCAGTAATTCCACAACTGGGAATTCCTTCAACACCCTTCCAATTTAAAAATATGTATGCACCCTTCTGTTTTTTTGTTTTGTTTTAATTTATTTTTTATTTATTTTCAGCATAACAGTATTCATTATTTTTGCACCACACCCAGTGCTCCATGCAATCTGTTCCCTCTATAATACCCTTCTGTTTATTGAAACATTATTTACAATAGCAGATATATGAAAGAAACTTAAGTGACTGCTGATTAATGACTGTTTATTTTAAAGATTTTTATTTATTTATTTGTCAGAGAGAGAGAGAGAGAGAGACAGAGGAGAGCACAAGCATGGGGAGCAACAGGCAGAGGGAGAAGCAGCTTCTCTGTTGAGCAAGGAGCCTGATGTAGGACTTGATCCTGGAACTGTGAGATGATGACTTGAGTCAAAGACAGACACCTAACTGACTGAAACACCGACATCCCAATAAATGCCCGTTTCAAGAAGATGTGGGATGTACATGCTAAATATACTCAAGTATGAAAAGAATGAGATTTTGTCATTTTTAGAAGCATGGATGGATCTAAATGGCATTATGTTAAGTGAATAAGTCAGACAGAGAAAGATAAATACCACAGGATTTCACTCAGTATGCATATTCTGAAAAAATGAGCAAACAATAAATATAAAAAAAAGCAGAAACAAATGGGTGATTGTCAAAAAGGAGGGGTGGGGGATGGGCCAAATGAGTGAAGGGGAGTAGGAGGTACAGGGTTCCAGTTATGGAATGAGTAACTCTCAGGAATGAAAAGTACAGCATAAGGAATGCACCTAATGTAGTTGTAATAGCATTGTATGGTGACGGATGGTAGCCACCCTTGTGATGAGCACAAGATAACACATACAGTTCTCAAATCACGATTGTATACCTGACACTAATGTGACAATGTTTCCACTACACTTCAGTTAAAGAAAAAAATTAGAACCCAGGCATTTTTCTGGCACAGTTGGTAAACACTCTTGGTTTCAGCTCAGGTCTTGATCTCAGGGTTGTGGGATCAAAACTCATGTGGAGGTCTATGCTCAGCTTTGAGTTGGCTTGAGGCAGTCTCCCTCCCTACTCCCCCCACCCCCATCTCTCTGACACTTTCTAAAATAAATAAATGAATAAATGAATGAATGAATGAATGAATAAATAAATAAATATTTTATAAATTTGAACCAAAAATGTAAAAATTATAAAATATGACATAACAGCAAGATTGTCCTATAGGTTGCCTACGGGAAAAAAAAAATCTCTTTAAAAATAAAGACAAGTCAAGCAGATAAGTCAAGCAGAGAGAGTCAATTTTCATATGATTTCACTTACTTGTGGAGCATTAGGAATAACAGGAAGGACATTAGGGGAAGGAAAGGAAAAGTGAAGGGGGGAACAGGGGGAGATGAACCGATGAACCATGAAGGACTGTGGATTCTGAGAAACAAACTGTGGTTTTGGAGAGGAGCCAGGTGGAGTGTTAAGTGAGTCTGGTGGTGGGTATTAAGGAGGACATGTATTGCATGGAACTCTGGGTGTGGTGCATAAACAATGAATCTTGGAACACTGAAAATATAGAGCTTCAAAATAAATTAGTTTAGAACAGATCGATCTGCAAAAATAAATAAACAGAACTGTAATCATAGTTGACAATTTCAATGTTTCTCTCAATAATTGTTAGAACAAGTAGACAGACAATAAACAAGGATATAAGAAAGTTAAATATTACAATCCAAATTGACCTAATTGACATTGGCGTAGCATGCAACCCCATAATATCAGAATACACATTCTTTTCAGATGCACATGTAATAGCTGTGCATGTAGACCATGTTCTGGGTCATAAACAAACCAAAACAAAACAAAACAACCTCAATATATTTAAAATGATTCAAGAAAAACAAAATGTGTTATTCTCTGACCATGAACAAATTAAATTAGTAATCAGCAACTTAATGATCTTTGGAGTATTCCTAAATACTGAAAAATTAAATAGCATGTATTTTTTTTTCATTTTATTTTTATTATCTTATGTTAGCCACCATACAGTACATCATTATTTTTTGGTGTAGTGTTCCATAAGTAGCACATTTCTAAGTAACTCATAAGTCAAAGAAAAAAATTAAAAAGGAAGAAAATGTGTGGGATGTTCATGAACAAGTTCTTAGGGGTGAATGTATAGGATTAAATGCATATATTATAAATAAGAAAACTCTCAAATCTGTACTTTCATCTTCCAGTTTAAGAGAACAGCAAAAGAAGAGCAAATTGTAACCTGAGTAAGTAGAAAAAAGGAAATAATAAATATCAAGACTAAAAACTGGATAAACAATAGAGAATATCAATAAAACAAACAAACAAAAAAGACTGACTCTCTGAAAAGATCAAGTTATTGAAAATTACCTAACCAAACTCAGAATCATGAGAGAAAATACAAATTACTAATATCAAGAATGAAGGAGGCAACAACAGTACAGTTTTTAAAATTTTAAAGGGGGATACCTGGGTGGTTAAGTCCATTAAGTGCCCTACTCTTGATTTCAGCTCAGGGCTTTATCTCAGGGTCATGAGACTAAGCCCCATGTCTGGTTCTGTACTGGGCATGGACCTTGCTTAAGACTCTTTCTGTTTGTCTCCTCCCCTTTCATGCTTTTTCTAAAAAAAAAAAAAAAAAAGTCAAAAGGACTTAATAGAATAAAATGAACAACTTTATATTTATGAATTCCACAATTTAGTAATGGATAAATCTCTTCAATGTCACAAAATCCCAAACCTCACTCTTCTAATATATAATCTGAATATCTCTATATCTTTTAAATAAGTGGGATTTTTAATAAAAGTTCTCCTGACTAACAAAATTGTTAGAATCAAGAGAAGGACTTTTAAAGATTATTTATTTATTTATTTATTTGAGAGAGGGAGAACATGAGAGGAGAGAGGTCAGCGGGAAAAGCAGATTCCCTCCTGAGCAGGGAGCCCCATGTGGGACTCAATCCCAGGACTCCAGGATCACGACCTGAGTCAAAAGCAGTTGTCTAACCAACTGAGCCATCCAGGTGCCCCAAGAGAAGGACTTTTAAAAGAAAAATCTCTGTAAGTTCTACCTAACATCTGAGAATTGACTTATGTAACACAAAATAGTAACAAAGTAAAAAAGTTAAAAATAAACAAAATTCAAATGATCTTCTCAATAGTGCAGGAAAGCATAATTCTTTTTTTTTCTATTTTTATATATTTATTTGACAGAAATCACAAGCAGGCAGAGAGGCAGGCAGAGAGAGAGGGGGAAGGCAGTCTCCCTGATGATGTGCGGCTCAATCTCAGGACCCTGAGATCATGACCTGAGCTGAAGGCAGAGGCTTTAACCCACTGAGCTACCCAAGTGCCCCTGGAAAGCATAATTCGTAACAGTGAAAAACTACATTATATCTTTGTAAAATTAGGAACAGTACAGGAATATCTAATGTCACTATTGGAGGTTCTAGCCAGTATAACAGGGCAAGAAAAAGAAATAGATATCCAAACTAGACATAAAGCAGATATCATTTTCAAATGACAGGATCATTAATGTAGAAGAAGTGAGGGAATTTATACACACACACACACACACACACACACACACACACACACACACACACATTATTACTTATTATACCTAAAATGACAGGATATAAGATAAATATTTTAAAAATCAAGTCTATCTATCTATCTATCATCTATCTATCTATCTATATGCACTAGCAAAGAATATTTAGAATTGAAGTGAAAAATTTGTAATAGGATCAAAAATCCTGAAGTAAATAGTACTAAATTTGACAAAAGTCTTGAGACCTATATACTAAAAATTACAAAGCATTGCTGAAAGAAATTACAGAAGACTTAAGTAAGTTCTCTGTGTTAGAAGATTCAATAATGTAATTTTCCCAAATTATTGATAATTGATAGATTCTACATGATATTAATTAAAGTCATAGCAGACATGTTGCTTGAAATAGACAAACTGGTTATTCTAAAATTACTAAAATGAAAATAAAATAAACAGTTAAAACAACATTGAAATAGGAACCCTCTTACACTGTTGATGGGAATGCAAGTTGGTACAGTCACTCTGGAAAACACTGTGGAGATTCCTCAAGATGTTAAAAATGGAGCTACCCTATGACCCAGAAATTGCACTATTAGGTATTTATCCCAAAGATTCAGGTGTAGTGAAAAGAAGGGCCATATGTACCCCAGTGCTCATAGCAGCAATGGCCACAGTTGCCAAACTATGGAAGGAGCCAAGAAGCCCTTCAACAGACGAATGGATAAAGATGTGGTTTATATATACAATGGAATATTACTCAGATGTGAGAAAGGATGAATACCATTTTTATTGACATGGATGGAACTGGAGGGGATTATGCTAAGTGAAATAAGTCAAGCAGTGAAAGACAATTATCATATGGTTTTACTCAGATGTGGAACATAAAGAATAGAGTGGAGGACCACAGGGGAAGGGAGGGAAAAGTGAATGGGAAGAAATGAGTGAGGGGAAAAAAAAACCACACACACACACATGAGAGGCTCTGGAATCTGGAAACCAAACAGGGTTATAGAAGGGGAGGGATAGGGGGATGGATGGGGTAACTAGGTGGTGGGTTTTAAGTTGGGCATGTGTGGTGATAAACACTGGGTGTTATATGTTACTAATGAATCATTAACTCCATATCAAAAACTAATGATGTATTATATGAACTTAAAAACTAAACATAATAAAAAATAAATAAAATAAAAAAGGGAAGAATAAAGATGAAATCTCAACAGTATCTCATTATAAGACTTATGATAATGTAATATCAATCAAGACAATGTGGTATTTTTTAAAATTTAAATGCAATTAGCCAACAGACAATGTAAGATAGGTAGATAGATTGATGGAAAAAAAAAGAAAATCCAGAAATAGAAAGATAGTTACATGGATAATTGAATATTTTTTAAAGATTTTATTTGTTTATTTGACAGACAGAAATCACAAGTAGGCAGAGAAGCAGGCACAGAGGAGGAAGTAGGCTCCTGCTAAGCAGAGAGCCTGATGTGGGGCTCGATCCCAGGACCCTGGGTTCATGACCTGAGCTGAAGGCAGAGACTTTAACCCACTGAGCCACCCAGGAGTCCCTGGATAACTGAATTTTGGCAAAGCCACAAAGGCAATACAGTGTTGAAAAATGTGTCTTTTTGATAGAATGAACTTTAATCCATAACTCATGTATTATACAAAATAGTTAAAATTTATAATTAATAAAATATGCTATCTACATTATAAGTGTACCCCTAAATTAAATTTAACTCTACAAATCTTCTTGAAGAAAATATAGGAATAATAAGGTGATTCCGTGAGCTAGAAAAATTTTACTTAATTATGGCACCAAAATGCACAATCTCCTGAAGAAAAAATTGATAAACTGGGCTTAATGTAAGATCATCTGATCTCAAAAAAGAAAACTGTTAAAAAATAAAAGGGCTAAGAGTGCCTGACTGGCTCAGTAAACAGAGCAGGCTAGTCCTCATCACAGGGTTGTAAGTTTCACTCTCAGGTTGACAGTGGGGTCTTAATAGCCTAAAGGGAAACATGTAGTCCTAGACCCGTGTCTACTTCATTGGATGTAGAGATTACTTATAAATACAATATTTTAAAAAGTTAACAATAAAAAATAAAAAGACTACTGCAACTAGGATAAAATAATTCCAAACACAATTCACCAATGATGATACATGTTTGATGAAAAGCACATGAAAAGCTCAGTATCATTAGCCAATAGACAAATGCATTTGAAACTTCAATGAGATACCACCACACACTTATTAGACTGGCCAATATTAAAAAAAAACAAAAAACTATCAGTTGTTTGTGATAATGTGGAAAAACTCCTATTTTCATGCACCTCTAGTAGGAATGTAAAATGTTACAATAATTTTGGAAAAACATTTTAGCAATTTCTTTAAAAGTTAAGCATCCACCTATCAAATGATCCAAACTTTCCATTTCTAGGAAGAGAAGTGAAGACATATGCTCATACAAGGTCTTTTTGTGTGTGTGTTTGGGGGGGGGGGTGTTATTTATTTATTTTTATTTATTTATTTATTTATTTTCAGTGTAACAGAATTCATTGTTTATGCACCACACCCAGTGCTCCATGTAATATGTGCCCTCCATAATACCCACCACCTGGCTCCCCTAACCTACCACCCTCTGCCCCTTCAAACCCCTCAGATTGTTTTTCAGAGTCCATAGTCTCTCATGATTCATCTCCCCTTCCAATTTCCCTCAACTCTCTTCTCCTCTCCATCTCCCTATGTCCTCCATGTTATTTGTTATGCTCCACAAATAAGTCATACAAGGTATTTTACATGAATGCTTATGAAATTTTATGTGTAATAGAGCTAAACAGGAAACAATGAAATTGTTATCAAAAGAGGTTAAACAAGCTATTTAAGTAATTAAACAAATATGGCTAAACAAATGCAGACTGTAGTATATTGATACAATAGGATACTACTCAACAACAAATGAATAAATGAATAAATGCTCAATAAGTGCTACAACAGGTATATGCTATAAATGGATGGATCTCAAAGTAGCTATGTTATGGGGCACCTGGGTGGCTCAGTTGATTAAGCATCTGCCTCAGCTCAGATCATGAGCCCAGGGTTCTGGGATCACATTCCTTGCTCAGTGGGGAGCCTGCGTCTTCCTTTCCTATCTGCTCTTGCTCTCTCTCACAATATCTTTTTCTCTCTCTCAAACTAATAAATAAAACCTTAAAAAAGTAGCTCTGCTAAGTGAAAGAACCCAAACAGAAAATACATGTCCTATGATTCCATTTATATTAAATTTTAGAAAACATAGAGTAGTTTACTATGTCAGAGCAAATCTTTGGTTACATGAAAGTAAAATGAGTAGGAAAGAGACTATAAGGGAAAGCGTGGAAAATTTTGAGCATAGTGGGCATGTTTATTATCTTGATTGGGGTAAATGGCATAATTAATTCATTAATACATATGAGTCAAAATTTATTACATTATATTCTTTAAATACATGCACTTAATCATATATCAATTAAACCTCAATAAAGATGTCAAAAATGAACCTTCGGGATTCACCTGTGAGAACAGATGGTGGTAAACAAATTAAACAGGAAAGCTGAAATTTTAAAGACACATATTAAACAGTATCTATAGGTATACTTTACTGAACCCCATAAAGATGAGTGGAGTCTTAGTACCCTAAAGGGAAATCTGTAGTCCTAGACCCGTGTCTACTATAAGTAGTAAAGCCTCTTCTCAGCTTTTCCTGGAGGGTAGAGAATTTCATCCAGAAAGGCTGCAGTAGATGTGAAATAGAGGAAACTAGAGTACACTCAAGTTGTCTTGTTAGAGGCTATGGTACAATTAAGAACTTGTTCAGATGATGTTCCAGGTTTCTGGTTCAGAACTTCAAATTCCCTTATACTTTCCTGAGTGATGGAATATCTTTGCTATGCTAGTGAGATTAATTATGGTGGGCAAATAAATAACTTGAAAATAAGGGCTGTTTATCAGAAATATCAATCACATGATTAGATGATTGGAACTTTCAGCTTCCAGACCTCCATGGTGGAGAGGGTGGCTAGAGATTGAGCTCAATCATGTGACCAATGATTTAAGCACACATGGCTACATGAAACCCCCAAAATACTCTAGGTCACTGAAGCTCAGTAGAGCATCCTAGTTAACAAATACATTTATGTAGTAAGAGGGTTATATGCCCTGACTCCATGGAGACAGGGTATGGAAAATCTATATTGGAAATGAATATGGGAAGGGGAGAAAAGAGACAAAAACCAAGTGACATATGATTGGCTCGTTGATTGATTGTTTCAATTATTTAACTTAATTCAATGAGCCAACACATCATCATTAATTTCAGATGTAGAGTTCTATAATTCATCAAGTTGCATATAACACCTAGTGCTCATCACATCACATGCCCCACTTAATGCCCATCACCCAGTTATCCCAGCCCCCCACCCACCTCCCATCCAGCAACCCTCAGTTTGTTTCCTATAGTTAAGGGTCTTTCATGGTTTGTCTTCCTTTCTGATTAGTTCCAAGTTTTAATTTATATTCTAGTTACTTAACATATAATTGATACTACTTTCAGGAGTAGAATTTAGGATTCATCACTTACATAAAACACCCAGTGCTCATCACCAGTGCCCTCCATAATACCCATCAATATTTAGCCCATCCTCCTGCCTACTTCTCTTCTGGCAGCCATCCGTTGGTTCTCTATAGTTAAAAGTCTAGTTTATGAATTCTCTCTCTTTCTCTCTCTACTTTCTCATCCTCTATGTTCATCTACTTTATTTCTTAATATTCACACATGAGTGAAATCATATAATATTTGTCTTCCCTGACTTATTTAGCTTGACATACTCCCTAACTCCCTCCATGTCATGGATATATATATATATATATATATATATATATATATAATTATCATGGAGATTATATATATATAGCAGAGTAAATAATAATAAATAAAGATTTCATCTTTATTTTTCTCTATTTTATTATTATTATTATTATGTTCAGTTATATATATAATATAATATATAATATATATAATATAAAATTATATATAAAGTTATCCATTATATATATAAATTATATATGAAGTTATCCAATTATATATAAATTTATATTATTTATATATAAATATATACCCAAAATATATCCATCCAATTGGATATAAGATATCCAATTATATATAAAGTTAGTCATAGATATAGATATATATATATATAAAATTATCAAAATGTACTATATATAATGTAACATACATTTTCTTTTTTTTAAATTTATTTTTTATTTTCAGCATAACAGTATTCATTATTTTTGCACCACACCCAGTGCTCCATGCAATCTGTGCCCTCTATAATACCCACCACCTGGTACCCCGACCTCCCAACCCCTGCCCCTTCAAACCCCTCAGATTGTTTTTCAGAGTCCATAGTCTCTCATGGTTCACCTCCCCTTCCAATTTCCCCCAACTCCCTTCTCCTCTCTATCTCCCCATGTCCTCCATGCTTTTTGTTATGCTCCACAAATAAGTGAAACCATATCATAATTGACTCGCATAATCTCTTCCAGTCCCGTCCATGTTGCTACAAAAGTTGGGTATTCGTCCTTTCTGGTGGAGGCAGAATACTCCATAGTGTATATGGACCACATCTTCCTTATCCATTCATCCGTTGAAGGGCATCTTGGTTCTTTCCACAGTTTGGTGACTGTGGCCATTGCTGCTATAAACATTGGGGTACAGATGGCCCTTCTTTTCACTACATCTGTATCTTTGGGGTAAATACCCAGGAGTGCAATTGCAAGGTCATAGGGAAGTTCTATTTTTAATTTCTTGAGGAATCTCCACACTGTTCTCCAAAGAGGCTGCACGACTTGCATTCCCACCAACAGTGTAAGAGGATTTCCCTTTCTCCACATCCCCTCCAACACATGTTGTTTCCTGTCTTGCTAAATTTGACCATTCTAACTGGTGTAAGGTGATATCTCAATGTAGTTTTAATTTGAATCTCCCTGAGGGCTAGTGATGATGAACATTTTTTCATGTGTTTGATAGCAATTTGCATGTCTTGATTGGAGAAGTGTCTGTCCATATCATCTGCCCATTTTTTGATATGATTGCCTGTTTTGTGTGTGTTGAGTTTGAGGAGTTCATTATAGATCCTGGATATCAACCTTTTATCTGTACTGTCATTTGCAAATATCTTCTCCCATTCTGTGGGTTGCCTCTTTGTTTTCTTGACTGTTTCCTCTGCTGTGCAGAAGCTTTTGATTTTGATGAAGTCCCAAAAGTTCATCTTCGCTTTTGTTTCCTTTGCCTTTGGAGACATATCTTGAAAGAAGTTGCTGTGGCTGATATCAAAGAGATTACTGCCTCTGTTCTCCTCTAGGATTCTGATGTATCAATGTACAGAAATCAGTGGCTTTCTTATACACTGATAATTAAAATACAGCAGGGGAAATTAGAGAATCGATTCCATTTACTATAGCACCAAGAACCATAAGATACCTGGGAATAAACCTAACCAAAGAGGTATAGGATCTGTACTCGAGGAATTACAGAACACTCATGAAAGAAATTGAAGAAGACACAAAAAGATGGAAGACCATTCCATGCTCTTGGATCTGAAGAATAAACATTGTTAAAATGTCTATACTGCCTAGAGCAATCTATACTTTTAATGCTATTCGGATCAAAATTCCACTGGTATTCTTCAAAGAGCAGGAGCAAATAATCCTAAAATTTGTATGGAATCAGAAGAGACCCCGAATCACTAAGGAAATGCTGAAAAACAAAAATAAAATGGGGGGCATCATGTTACCTGATTTTAAGCTTTATTACAAAGCTGTGATCACCAAGACAGCATGGTACTGGCATAAAAACAGACATATGGATCAGTGGAACAGAGTAGAGAGCCCAGATATGGACCCTCAACTCTATGGTCAAATAATCTTCAGACAAAACAGGAAAAAATATACAGTGGAAAAAAGACAGTCTCTTCAATAAATGGTGCTGGGAAAACTTGGCAGCTATATGTAGAAGAATGAAACTCGATCATTCTCTTACACCATACACAAAGATAAACACAAAATGAATAAAAGACCTCAATGTAAGGAAGGAATCCATCAGAATCCTAGAGGAGAACATAGACTGTAATATATATTTTCAATATTATTGAGTATCTCAACTTATGTCTTTCTTTTCTTTTTAATTTTTAAAAAATTTCTTTTCATTGTTCCAGAATTCATTGTTTATGCACCACACCCAGTGCTCCATGCAATACATACCCTCCACAATACCCACCACCAGACTCACCCAAACCTCACCTCTGTCCCCTCCAAAACCTTCAGTTAGTTCCTCGGAGTCCACAGTCTCTCCTGGTTCATCTCCCCTTCCAATTTCCCCCAACTCCGTTCTCCTCTCCATATCCCCATGTCCTCCATGTTATTCCTTGTGCTCCACAAATAAGCAAAATCATATGATAATTGATTCTCCCTGCTGGTCTTATTTCACTTAGCATAATCTCTTTTAGTCCTGTTTATGTTGATACAAATTTGGGTATTCATCCTTTCTGATAGAGGCATAGTACTCCAAAGAATATATGGACCACATCTTATTTATCCATTTGTCCACTGAAGGGCATCTTGGTTCTTTTCACAGTTTGGCGATGAGGGCTATTGCTGCTATGAACATTGGGTTACAGTTGGCCATTCTTTTCACTATATCTGTATCTTTGTTGTAAATACCCATTAGTGCAATTTCAGGGTCATAGAGTAGCTCTATTTTTTTTTTAGTTGTTATTTATTAATTTGAGAAAGGGAGAGATCACAAGTAGGCAGAAAAGCAAGCAGAGAGAGAGGGGGAAGCAGGCTCCTGGCTGAACAGAGAGCCTGATGTGGGGCCTGATCCCAGGACCCTGAGACCATGACCTGAGCCGAAGGCAGAGGCATAACGCACTGAGTCACCCTGGCACCCCTTGAGTAGCTCTATTTTTAATTTCTTAAGGAACTGCACACTGTTTTCCAAAGTGGCTGCACCAACTTGCATTCTCACCAACAGTGTAAGAGGGTTACCCTTTCTCCACATCCTCTCCAACACATGTGGTTTACTGTCTTGCTAATTGTGGCCATTCTAACTATTGTAAGGTGGTATCTCAATGTGGATTTTATTTGAATCTCCCTGATGGCTAGTGATGATGAACATCTTTTCATGTGTCTGTTAGCCATTTGGATATTTTCTTTGGAGAACTGTGTGTTCATGTCTTCTGACCATTTTTTTAATGTGATTATCTGTTTTGTGTGCGTTGAGTTTGAGGAGTTCTATTAGCCTTTAGTCTGTACTGTCATTTGCGAATATCTTCTCCCATTCTGTGGGTTGCTTCCTTGTTTTGTTGACTGTTTTGTTTGCTCTGCAGAAGCTTTTGACCTTGATGAAGCCCCAAAAGCTCATTTATACTTTTGTTTCCTTTGACTTTGGAGACATATCTTGAAAGAAGTTTCTGTGGCTGAAGTTGAAGAGTTTACTGCCTATCCTCTCCTCTAGAATTCTTATGGATTCCTTCCTCACGTTGAGGTCTTTTATTCATTTTGTGTTTATCTTTGTGTATGGTATAAGAGAATGGTCGAGTTTCATTCTTCCACACATAGCTGTCCAATTTTCCCTGCATTATTTATTGAAGAGACTGTCTTTTTTCCACTGTAAATTTTTGTCCTGCTTTGTCAAAGATTAGTTGACCATAAAGTTGAGGGTCCATATCTGGGCTCTCTACTCTGTTCCACTGGTCCATATGTCTGTTTGGGGGCCAGGACCATGTTGTCTTGCTTATCACAGCTTTGTAGTAAAGCTTGAAATCAGGCAACATAATACCCTCGGTTTTTATTTTCTTTTTCAACATTTCCTTAGCAATTTGGGGGCTCTTCTGCTTCTATATAAATTTTAGGATTCTTTGCTCCAGCTCTTTGAAAAATTCTGGTGGAATTATGATCAGAATGTCATTGAAAGTATAGATTGCTCTAGGCAGTCTAGAGATTTTAACAATATTTATCCCTCTGATCCATGAACATGGACTGGTCTTCCATCTTTTTGTGTCTTCTTCAATTTCTTTCACAAGTGTTCTGTAATTCCTCAAGTACAGATCCTTTACGTCTTTGGTTAGGTTTAGTCCCAAGTATCTTATGTTTCTTGGTGCTATAGTAAATGGAATTGATTCTCTAATATCCCTTTCTGTATTTTCATTGCTAGTGTATAAGAAAGCAACTGATTTCTGTACATTGATTTTGTATCCTTCCACATTACTGACTTGCTGTATGAGTTCTTGCAGTTTGGGGTAGAGTCTTTTGGGTTTTCCATATAAAGTATCATGTCATGTGTGAAGAGAGAGAGTTTGACTTCTTCGTTGCCAATTTGAATACCCGTTATTTCTCTTTGTTGTCTGATTGCTGTTGCTAGGACTTCTAACACTATGTTGAACAAGAGTGGTGAAAGTGGGCATCCTTGTCATGTTCCTGATCTCAAAGGGAAGGCTGTCAGCTTTTCTCCATTGAGGATGATATTTGCTGTGGGATTTTCATAGACAGATTTTATGAAGTTGAGGAATGTTCCTTCTATCCCTATACTTTAAAGCATTTTAATCAGGAATACATGCTGTATCTTGTCAAATGTTATTTCTGCCTCAAATGAGAGGACTGTGTGGTTCTTCTCTCTTCTCTCTTAATGATTCGTTCTATCACATTGATTGATTGTGAATGTTGACCCACCCTTTCAACCCAGGGATAAATCCCCTGTGATCATGATGGATCATCTTTTAATATACTGTTGGATCCTATTAGCTAGGATCTTTTTGAGAATCTTGGCATGCATATTCATCAGGGATATTGGCTTGAAATTCTCCTTTTTGGTGGGGTTCTTTGCCTGGATTGGGGATAAGAGTAGTGCTGGCTTCATAAAAAGAGTCTGGAAGTTTTCTTCTGTTTCAATTTTTTCAAATGGCTTCAGGAGGCTAGGTATTATTTCTTCTTTAATGTTTGGTAGTATTCCACATGGAATCCATCAGGTCCCAGGCTCTTACTTTTTAGGAGGTTTTTGATCAATGCTTCAGTCTCATTGCCAGATATTCAGAAAGGAAATTCAGGCTAACAATTATCTAGGCAATGGCTAGGTTGGATAAAACCATTAATGACAAAATGGAATAGATTATAGCAGAAGTGAAAGCCACCAGGGAAGATGTTAGCAATGCTATCAATGATTTCCAATCTAGTCTAAATTCTCTAGCATCTAGGGTAACTGAGGCAGAAGATAGAATTAGTGAACTATAGGACAAACTGATAGAGAAAAAGGATCAGGAGGAAGCCTGGAACAAACAGCTTAGAAGCCATGAAAACTGAATTAGGTAAATAAATGACACCATGAAACATTCCAATGCAGAATTATTCAAATACCTGAGGGGGAGGAGAAAGAAAGAAGACAAGTGGATATAGTTGAATGAATTCTCCATGAAATTTTTCCCAATCTGGAATATGGAACGAGCGTTCCTGTTCTAGAGTCAGAAAGGTCTCCCTTCAAGATTGTAGAATCTAGAAAGACTTAGAGACACCTGATTGTGACACTGATATATCATAATTTTAGACAGGAGCTCTTGAAAGCAGCTAGGGGGAAGAGATTCTTTACATAGAGAGGAAGGCCCAGCCGAATTACATCAGACCTGCCCAGAGAAACCTGGCAAACCAGAAAGGGCTGGCAAGATGTATTCAGGGAAATAAATGAAAAACACATGAATCCAAGAAGACTTTATTGAGCAAGACTGATATTCAAAATGGATGGAGAGATAGAGAGCGTCCAAGACAGCAAGGTTTAAAAGAATATGTGACCAAGGAGGAGTCAAGATGGCAGAGAAGTAGCAGGCTGAGACTACTTCAGCTAGCAGGAGATCAGCTAGATAGCTTATCTAAAGATTGCAAACACCTGCAAATCCATTGGCAGATGGAAGAGAAGAAGAACAGCAATTCTGGAAACAGAAAAACAACCACTTTCTGAAAGGTAGGACTGGCAGAGAAGTGAATCCAAAGTGAGGGGAAGATAGACCCCAGGGAGAGGGGCTGGCTCCCCGCAAGCGGCGGAGCAATGGAGCACAAAATCAGGACTTTGAAAAGTCTGTTCCGCTGAGGGACATCTCCCCAGAGGCTAAACCGGGGCGAAGCCCACGCGGGGTCAGCGTGGCCTCAGGTCCTGCAGGGTCACAGAAGGATCGGGGGTGTCTGAGTGTCGCAGAGCTTGTGGGTATTGGAACGGGAAAACCAGCTACAGAGACAGAGCTGACAGTAAGATCACAGCTCAGGGTTACCTTGAACCGGCCACAGGCTCGGTGAGCTCGGAGCGCGGCTGGAGGTCAGGCAGACGGGAGTTACTGGGTGCTCTTCTCTGAGGGCGCACTGAGGAGTGGGGCGCCGGGCTCTCGGCTCCTCCAGGCCAGAGACCAGGAGGCCGCCATTTGTATTCCTGTCCTCTGGAACTCTACAGAAAGTGCTCAGGGAACAAAAGTTCCTGAAAGCAAACCCAAGCGGATTACTCAGCCCCTGGCAAGGGCTGTGCAATTCCGCCTGGGGCAAAGACACTTGAGAATCACTACACCAGGCCCCTCCCCCAGAAGATCAACAAGAAACCCAGCCAAGACCAAGTTCACCCTCCAAGGAGTGGGGTTTCAATACCAAGGAGAGCAGCAGAATTCCAGAGGAGGAGAAAGCAAAGCATGGAACTCATGGCTTTCTCCCTGTGATTTTTATAGTCTTGCAGTTAATTTAATTTTTTTCTTTTTCATTTTTTTCTCTTCTTCTGCTAAAAATTTTTTTTAATATTACCCTTTTCTTTTTTTAACATTTTTAAAGTACTTTATCTAATATATATATTTTTTCTTTTTTATATTTTTTTTATTCATTTTCTTTTTTAAAATTCTTTTCTTTTCTTTCTTTTTTTTCATTCTTTCTTTCTTTTTGAACCTCTTTTTATCCCCTTTCTCCCCCCTCACGATTTGGGATCTCTTCTGATTTGGTTAAAGCATATTTTCCTGGGGTTGTTGCCACCCTTTTAGTATTTTACTTGCTCCTTCATATACTCTTATCTGGACAAAATGACAAGGCAGAAAAATTCACCACAAAAAAAAAGAACAAGAGGCAGTACCAAAGGCTAGGGACCTAATCAATACATACATTGGTAATATGTCAGATCTAGAGTTCAGAATGACAATTCTCAAGGTTCTAGACGAGCTCAAAAAAAGGCATGGAAGATATTAGAGAAACCCTCTCGAGAGATATAAAAGCCCTTTCGGGAGAAATAAAAGAACTAAAATCTAAACAAGTTGAAATCAAAAAAGCTATTAATGAGGTGCAATCAAAAATGGAGGCTCTCACTGCTAGGATAAATGAGGCAGAAGAAAGAATTAGTGATATAGAAGACCAAATGACAGAGAATAAAGAAGCTGAGCAAAAGAGGGACAAACAGCTACTGGACCACGAGGGGAGAATTCGAGAGATAGGTGACACCATAAGATGAAACAACATTAGAATAATTGGGATTGCAGAAGAAGAAGAAAGAGAGAGGGGAGCAGAAGGTATACTGGAGAGAATTATTGGGGAGAATTTCCCCAATATGGCAAAGGGAATGAGCATCAAAATTCAGGAGGTTCAGAGAATGCCCCTCAAAATCAATAAGAATAGGCCCACACCCCGTCACCTAATAGTAAAATTTACAAGTCTCAGTGACAAAGAGAAAATCCTGAAAGCAACCCGGGAAAAGAAGTCTGTAACATACAATGGTAAAAATATTAGATTGGCAGCTGACTTATCCAGAGACCTGGCAGGCCAGAAAGAGCTGGCATGATATTTTCAGAGCACTAAACGAGAAAAACATGCAGCCAAGAATACTATATCCAGCTAGGCTATCATTGAAAATAGAAGGAGAGATTAAAAGCTTCCAGGACAAACAAAAACTGAAAGAATTTGCAAACACAAACCAGCTCTACAGGAAATATTGAAAGGGGTCCTCTAAGAAAAGAGAGAGCCTACAAGTGGTAGATCAGTAAGGAACAGAGACAATATACAGTAACAGTCACCTTACAGGCAATACAATGGCACTAAATTCATATCTCTCAATAGGTACCCTGAATGTTAATGGGCTAATTGCCCCAATCAAAAGACACAGGGTATCAGAATGGATAAAAAAAAAAACCCATCTATATGTTGCCTCCAAGAAACTCATTTTAAGCCCGAAGACACCTCCATATTTAAAGTGAGGGGGTGGAAAAGAATTTACCATGCTAATGGACATCAGAAGAAAGCAGGAGTGGCAATCTTTATATCAGATCAATTAGATTTTAAGCCAAAGACTATAATAAGAGAGGAGGAAGGACACTATATCATACTCAAAGGGTCTGTCCAACAAGAAGATCTAACAATTTTAAATATCTATGCCCCCAACGTGGGAGCAGCCAACTATATAAACCAATTAATAACAAAATCAAAGAAACACATCAACAATAATACAATAATAGTAGGGGACTTTAACACTCCCCTCACTGAAATGGACAGATCATCCAAGCAAAAGATCAGCAAGGAAATAAAGGCCTTAAACGACACACTGGACCAGATGGACATCACAGATATATTCAGAACTTTTCATCCCAAAGCAACAGAATACACATTCTTTTCTAGTGCACATGGAACATTCTCCAGAATAGATCACATCCTCAGTCCTAAATCAGGACTCAACCGGTATCAAAAGATTGGGATCATTCCCTGCATATTTTCAGACCACAATGCTCTGAAGCTAGAACTCAACCACAAGAGGAAGTTTGGAAAGAACCCAAATACATGGAGACTAAACAGCATCCTTCTAAAGAAGGAATGGGTCAACGGGGAAATTAAAGAAGAATTGAAAAAAATCATGGAAACAAATGATAATGAAAATACAACAGTTCAAAATCTGTGGGACACAACAAAGGCAGTCCTGAGAGGAAAATATATAGCGATACAAGCCTTTCTCAAGAAACAAGAAAGGTCTCAGGTACACAACCTAACCCTACACCGAAAGGAGCTGGAGAAAGAACAAGAAAGAAACCCTAAGCCCAGCAGGAGAAGAGAAATCATAAAGATCAGAGCAGAAATCAATGAAATAGAAACCAAAAAAACAATAGAACAAATCAACGAAACTAGGAGCTGGTTCTTTGAAAGAATTAATAAAATTGATAAGCCCCTGGCCCGACTTATCAAAAAGAAAAGAGAAAGGACCCAAATAAATAAAATCATGAATGAAAGAGGAGAGATCACAACTAACACCAAAGAAATACAAACTATTATAAGAACATACTATGAGCAACTCTACGCCAACAAATTTGACAATTTGGAAGAAATGGATGCATTCCTAGAAACATATAAACTACCACAACTGAACCAGGAAGAAATAGAAAGCCTGAACAGACCCATAACCAGTAAGGAGATTGAAACAGTCATTAAAAATCTCCAAACAAACCAAAGCCCAGGGCCAGACGGCTTCCCGGGGGAATTCTACCAAACATTTAAAGAAGAACTAATTCCTATTCTCCTGAAACTGTTCCAAAAAATAGAAATGGAAGGAAAACTTCCAAACTCATTTTATGAGGCCAGCATCACCTTGATCCCCAAACCAGACAAGGATCCCATCAAAAAAGAGAGCTATAGAC
This sequence comes from Mustela erminea, assembly GCF_009829155.1. Taxonomy (NCBI): domain Eukaryota; kingdom Metazoa; phylum Chordata; class Mammalia; order Carnivora; family Mustelidae; genus Mustela; species Mustela erminea. The sequence goes on along the minus strand of NC_045618.1, from coordinate 23,710,251 downwards.
CAATATCTTTGATGAACACAGATGCGAAAATTCTCACCAAAATACTAGCCAATAGGATTCAACAGTACATTAAAAGGATTATTCACCATGACCAAGTGGGATTTATTCCAGGGCTGCAAGGTTGGTTCAACATCAGCAAATCAGTCAATGTGATACAACACATCAATAAAAGAAAGAACAAGAACCATATGATACTCTCAATAGATGCTGAAAAAGCATTTGACAAAGTACAGCATCCCTTCCTGATCAAAACTCTTCAAAGTGTAGGGATAGAGGGCACATACCTCAATATCATCAAAGCCATCTATGAAAAACCCACCGCAAATATCATTCTCAATGGAGAAAAACTGAAAGCTTTTCCGCTAAGGTCAGGAACACGGCAGGGATGTCCATTATCACCACTGCTATTCAACATAGTACTAGAGGTCCTAGCCTCAGCAATCAGACAACAAAAGGAAATTAAAGGCATCCAAATCAGCAAAGAAGAAGTCAAATTATCACTCTTCGCAGATGATATGATACTATATGTGGAAACCCAAAAGACTCCACTCCAAAACTGCTAGAACTTGTACAGGAATTCAGTAAAGTGTCAGGATATAAAATCAATGCACAGAAATCAGTTGCATTTCTCTACACCAACAACAAGACAGAAGAAAGAGAAATTAAGGAGTCAATCCCATTTACAATTGCACCCCAAACCACAAGATACCTAGGATTACACCTAACCAAAGAGGCACAGAATATATACTCAGAAAACTATAAAGTACTCATGAAATAAATTGAGGAAGACACAAAGAAATGGAAAAATGTTCCATGCTCCTGGATTGGAAGAATAAATATTGTGAAAATGTCTATGCTACCTAAAGCAATCTACACATTTAATGCAATTCCTATCAAAGTACCATCCATCTTTTTTAAAGAAATGGAACAAATAATGCTAAAATTTATATGGAACCAGAAAAGACCTCGAATAGCCAAAGGGATATTGAAAAAGAAAGCCAACGTTGGTGGCATCACAATTCCGGATTTCAAGCTCTATTACAAAGCTGTCGTCATCAAGACAGCATGGTACTGGCACAAAAACAGACACATAGATCAATGGAACAGAATAGAGAGCCCAGAAATAGACCCTCAACTCTATGGTCAACTAATCTTCGACAAAGCAGGAAAGAATGTCCAATGGCAAAAAGACAGCCTCTTCAATAAATGGTGCTGGGAAAATTGGAGAGCCACATGCAGAAAAATGAAATTGGACCATTTCCTTACACCACACACAAAAATAGACTCAAAATGGATGAAGGACCTCAATGTGCGAAAGGAATCCATCAAAATCCTTGAGGAGAACACAGGCAGCAACCTCTTTGACCTCAACCGCAGCAACATCTTCCTAGGAACAACGCAAAAGGCAAGGGAAGCAAGGGCAAAAATGAACTATTGGGATTTCATCAAGATCAAAAGCTTTTGCACAGCAAAGGAAACAGTTAACAAAATCAAAAGACAACTGACAGAATGGGAGAAGATATTTGCAAATGACATATCAGATAAAGGACTAGTGTCCAGAATCTATAAAGAACTTAGCAAACTCAACACCCAAAGAACAAATAATCCAATCAAGAAATGGGCAGAGGACATGAACAGACATTTCTGCAAAGAAGACATCCAGATGGCCAACAGACACATGAAAAAGTGCTCCATATCACTCGGCATCAGGGAAATACAAATCAAAACCACAATGAGATATCACCTCACACCAGTCAGAATGGCTAAAATCAACAAGTCAGGAAATGACAGATGCTGGCGAGGATGCGGAGAAAGGGGAACCCTCCTACACTGTTGGTGGGAATGCAAGCTGGTGCAGCCACTCTGGAAAACAGCATGGAGGTTCCTCAAAATGTTGAAAATAGAACTGCCCTATGACCCAGCAATTGCACTATTGGGTATTTACCCTAAGGATACAAACGTAGTGATCCAAAGGGGCACATGCACCCGAATGTTTATAGCAGCAATGTCCACAATAGCCAAACTATGGAAAGAACCTAGATGTCCATCAACAGATGAATGGATCAAGAAGATGTGGTATATATACACAATGGAATACTATGCAGCCATCAAAAGAAATGAAATCTTGCCATTTGCAACAACATGGATGGAACTAGAGCGTATCATGCTTAGCGAAATAAGTCAAGCAGAGAAAGACAACTATCATATGATCTCCCTGATATGAGGAAGTGGTGATGCAACATGGGGGCTTAAGTGGGTAGGAGAAGAATCAATGAAACAAGATGGGATTGGGAGGGAGACAAACCATAAGTGACTTTTAATCTCACAAAACAAACTGAGGGTTGCTGGGGGGAGGGGGTTTGGGAGAAGGGGGTGGGATTATGGACATTGGGGAGGGTATGTGCTTTGGTGAGTGCTGTGAAGTGTGTAAACCTGGTGATTCACAGACCTGTACCCCTGGGGATAGAGTATTATGCCTCCATCAGAAAGGATGAATGCCCAACTTTTGTAGCAACATGGACGGGACTGGAAGAGATTATGCTGAGTGAAATAAGTCAAGCAGAGAGAGTCAATTATCATATGGTTTCACTTATTTGTGGAGCATAACAAATAGCATGGAGGACATGGGGACTTAGAGTGGAGAAGGGAGTTGGGGGAAATTGGAAGGGGAGGTGAACCATGAGAGACTATGGACTCTGAAAAACAATCTGAGGGTTTTGAAGGGACGGGGGGTGGGAGGTTGGGGTACCAGGTGGTGGGTATTATAGAGGGCACGGATTGCATGGAGCACGGGGTGTGGTGCAAAAATAATGAATACTGTTATGCTGGAAATAAAAAAAAAAAAAAAAAAAAGAGTATGTGTCCATCAAGCTGGCACTATAAGAAATATTAAGGGGGCTTCTATAAAAGAAGAAAGAACACAGGAGTATCTTTGCACAGAAATTTATGGAGACGGTCTATAGAACAAGCACTTCACAGGCAACACAATGTCAATAAAAATATATCTCTCAATAACCACTCTCAATGTGAACAGCCTAAACACTCCCACGAAATGGCACAGGGTTGCAGTCTGGATAATACGACAGGACCCATCCATATTTTGTATACAAGAGACCCATTTTGAACCTAAGGACACATCCAGACTGAAAGCAAAGGGATGGAGAAGCATCTTTCATGCCAATGGGCCTCAAAAGAAAGTCGAGGTAGTGATTCTCATATCAGATAAGATTTTAAACTAAAGTCTGTAGTCAGAGATACAGAAGGACACTATATCATTCTTAAAGCGTCTAGCCAGTAAGAACATCTTACAATTGTAAATATTTATGCCCCCAATCTGGGAGCAAGTCAACTACATAAGACAAATGTTAATAAAGATAAAGAGTAACAGTGATATGAATACATTAATAGTAGGGGATCTTAACACACCACTCTTGTCATAGACAGATCATCCAAGCAGAAAATCAGTAAAGAAACAAGGGCATTGAATGATACATTAGACCAGATGGACCTCATAGATATATACAGAACATTCCACCCTAAAACAACAGAATACTCATTCTTCTCAAGTGCACATGGAACTTTCTCCAGAATAGACCACATACAGGGTCACAAATCAGGACTCAACCAATACCAAAAGACTGAGATTATTCCCTGCATATTATTAGATCACAATGTTTTTTTTTAAAGATTTTATTTATTTATTTGTCAGAGACAGAGGGAGAGAGAGTGAGCGAGCACAGACAAAGAGGCAGGCAGAGGCAGAGGGAGAAGCAGGCTCCCTGCCGAGCAAGGAGCCCGATGTGGGACTCGATCCCAGGACCCTGGGATCATGACCTGAGCCGAAGGCAGCTGCTTAACCAACTGAGCCACCCAGGCGTCCCAGATCACAATGTTTTGAAACTGGAACTCAACCACAGGAAAATGTCTGGAAGGAATTCAAACACCTGGAAGCTGAAGACCACTTTCCTTAAGAATGTTTGAATCAACCAGGAAATCAAAGAACAACTTAAATAATTCATGGAAATGAATGAGAATGAAGACACATTGGTCCAAAACCTATGGGATACAGTAAAGCTGGTCCTAAGGGGGAATACATAGCCAACCAAGCCTCCCTCAAAAAAACTGAAAAATCCAGAATACACCAGCAGTCTTTACACCTTAAAGAACTGGATAATCAACACCATATTAAGCCAACCCCATGCACAAGAAGGGAAATAATCAAGATTAGAGCAGAGATCAATGAGATAGAAACTAGAGATACAGTAGAAAAAAAAATCAATTAAACTAGAAGCTGGTTTTTTGAAAGAACCAGTAAGATAAAATCCAAAAGAAAAGAATGAAGATAAAAATTAATAAAATTATGAATTAAAAGGGGGAGATCACAACTAACACCAAGGAAATAGAAACAATCATCAGAAATTATTATCAACAGTTATATGCCAATAAGTTAAGCAACCTAGATGAAATGGATGCATTCCTGGAAACCTATAAATTTCCAAAACTGAGTCAGGAAGAAACTTACAACCTGAATAGACCAATATCTTATAACGAGATTGAAGCAGTGATCAAAAACCTCCCAAAAAGCAAGAGCCTGGGACCTGTTGGATTCCTAGGGTAATTCTACCAAAGTTCCAAAGAAGAAATATTACCTATTCTCCTGAAGCTCTTTCAAAAAATTAAAGCAGAAGGAAACCTTCCAGACTCTTTTTATGAAGCCAGTATTACCCTATTTGGAGAATAGATCTCCAAACCAGGCAAAGACCCCACCAAAAAGGAGAATTTCAGACTAATATCCCTGATGGATATTGATGCTAATATTCTCAACAAGATCTTAACTAATAGGATCCAACTGTATATTAAAACAATTACCCATCATGACCAGATGGGATATCTTTCATTTTTAAAGATTTTATTTATTTAGTTGAGAGAAAGAGAGAGAAAGAGAGAGTGAGCATGATCAGGGAACCAGGAAGAAAGAGAAGGAGAAGCAGACTTCCCACTGAGCAAAAAGCCTGATGCAAGGCTTGATCCCAGAAGTCTGGAATCAAAACCTGAACCCAAGGTAGAAGCTTAACGGGCTAAGCCACCTAGGTTCCCCTACCTTTTTTTTTTTTCTTTTTATAGATTTTATTTATTTGAGAGAGAGACAGAGATAGTGAGAGAGAGCATGAGTGGGGAGGAGAGGGAGAATTAGGTTCCCTGCTAATCAAAAATTCCTACTCAGGCCTTGATCCCAGGACCCTGATGTCATGACTTGAGCTGAAGGCAGGTGCTTTATGAACTGAGCCACCCAGGTGCCCCATCACATCTTTTCTATAGCAACTTTCTATTAGTTTATTTTCAATGTATGAGGAGCCTCAAAAAATAGAAGGAAAGGAATATCAAGGGACAAGGGAAATTGCACTGATTGCTAGTAAAGTGTGGCCAGCTTCCTGCCTTAGTTTTCCTCCCAAATCCTCCAACCCCTCCTTCCATCTAGTGTGTTTGAGTGTGGGCATGCAGGGGGCCTGGGGCTGAGCTCTGTCCCCAAATCTTCAAATCTATATCACTCTATATCTATATGTGTAGATACAGGTATCTATTGGATATTTGGGCTCTCTCTGTCACTTTGCTAGTGTTGATAATTTTGCTATAAACATTTAGGTACCTGTGTCCCTTTGAATCAGTATTTTTGTATCATTTGGGTAAATACCTATTAATGCAGTTTCTAGATCATAGATCTAGATCTATTTTGCACATTTTCAGTAACCTCCACACTGTTTTACAAAGTGACTGTCACAGTTTACTACCACCATTAGTGTAGGATGGTTCTCCTGCTTCAATATCCTAACCAAAACCTGTTGTTTTTGTAATGTTGAGTTTACCTTTCTGAGTGGATTGAAGTGATATCTCATTGTAGTTTTGATTTGTATTTCCCTGATGATGAGTGATGTTTAACATCTTTTCATGGTCTGTTAGCCATTTGTACATCTTCTTTGGAAAAAATTTAATTCATGTTTTTTAACTTGATTGTTTGTTTTCTGGCTGTTGAGTTTAATAAGTTCTTTATATATTTTGGATACTAACCCCTTATCAACATGTCATTTTCAAGTATCTTCTCTCATTTTGTAGGTTGCTTTTTAGTTTTGTTGTCTCCTTCACTGTGCAGTCACAGTTGTTCATTTTTGCTTCTGTGTCCCTTGTCTTTGAAGACATGTCCAGTACGAAATCCTATGACTGATGCCAAAGAGGTTACTTCTTGTGTTCTCCTCTAGGATTTAGACAGATTTCTCTCTCATATTTGGGTTTTTCTTCTATTTTGAATTTATTTTTGTGTATGGTGTAAGAAAATGGCCCAGGATCATTCTTCTGCATGTGACCATCCAGTTTTCCCAACACCATTTTTTGAAGTGATTGTCTTTATTCTATTCAATATTCATAGAGCATAGAGTGTGAGTCAATTTCTCAATTTTCTATTCTGTTTCACTGATCTATGTGTCTGTTTTTGTGCCAGTACCATACTCTCTTGATGACTACAGCTTTGCAACATAGCTTGAATTCCTAGTTATTGTGATACCTGCAGCTTTTTAAAAAATTAATTAATTTTCAGAAGAACAGTATTCATTATTTTTTCACCACACCCAGTGCTCCATGCAATCCGTACCCTCTATAATACCCACCACCTGGTACCCCAACCTCCCACCCCCCTGCCACTTCAAAATCCTCGGATTGTTTTTCAGAGTCCATAATCTCTCATGATTCACCTCCTCTTCCAATTTACCCCAAGTTCCTTCTCCTCTCTAACACACTTTGTCCTCCATGATATTTGTTATGTTCCACAAATAAGTGAAACCATATAATAATTGACTCTCTCTGCTTGACTTATTTCACTCAGCATAATCTCTTCCACACCCGTCCATGTTGCTACAAAAGTTGAGTATTCATCCTTTCTGATGGAGGCATAATACTCCATAGTGTATATGGACCACATCTTCCTTATCCATTCGTCCATTGAAGGGCATCTTGGTTCTTTCCACAGTTTGGCGACCATGGCCATTGCTGCTATAAACATTGGGGTACAGATGGCCCTTCTTTTCACTACATCTGTATCTTTTGGGTAAATACCCAGGAGAGCAATGGCAGGGTCATAGGGAAGTTCTATTTTTAATTTCTTGAGGAGTCTCCACACTGTTCTCCAAAGAGGTTGCACCAACTTGCATTCCCACCAACAAGTGGAAGAGGGTTCCCCTTTCTCCACATCCCTTCCAACACATGTTGTTTCCTGTCTTGCTAATTTTGGCCATTCTAACTGGTGTAAGGTGATATCTCAATGTGGCTTTATTTTGAATCTCCCTGAGGGCTAGTGATGATGAACATTTTTTCATGTGTCTGATAGCCATTTGTATGTCTTGATTGGAGAAGTGTCTGTCCATATCTTCTGCCCATTTTTTGATATGATTGTCTGTTTTGCGTGTGTTGAGTTTGAGGACTTCTTTATAGATCCTGGATATCAACCTTTTGTCTGTACTGTCATTTGCAAATATCTTCTCCCATTCTGTGGGTTGCCTCTTTGTTTTTTTTGTTTGTTTGTTTGTTTGTTTTTTTTTTTGACTGTTTCCTTTGCTGTGCAGAAGCTTTTGATTTTGATGAAGTCGCAAAAGTTTATTTTCGCTTTTGTTTCCTTTGCCTTTGGAGACATATCTTGAAAGAAGTTGCTGTGGCTGATATCGAAGAGATTAGTGCCTATGTTCTCCTCTAGGATTCTGATGGATTCCTGTCTCACGTTGAGGTCTTTTATCCATTTTGAGTTTATCTTTGTGTATGGTGTAAGAGAATGGTCGAGTTTCAGTCTTTTATTTATAGCTGTCCAGTTTTCCCAGCACCATTTAATGAAGAGACTGTCTTTTATCCACTGTATATTTTTTCCTGTTTTGTCGAAGATTGATTGACCATAGAGTTGAGGGTCCATATCTGGGCTCTCTACTCTGTTACACTGGTCTATGTGTCTGTTTTTATGCCAGTGCTATGCTGTCTTGGTGATCACAGCTTTGTAGTAAAGCTTGAAATCAGGTAATGTGATGCCCTCAGCTTTATACACTAACAATGAAAATACAGAAAGGGAAATTAGAGAATTGATTCCATTTACTATAGCACCAAGAACCATAAGATATCTGGGAATAAACCTAACAAAAGAGGTAAAGGATCTGTACTTGAGGAACTTCAGAACACTCATGAAAGAAATTGAAGAAGACACAAAAAGATGGAAGGCCATTCCATGCTCTTGGATCGGAAGAATAAACATTGTTAAAATGTCTATACTGCCTAGAGCAATATATACTTTTAATGCCATTCCAATCAAAATTCCACCAGTATTCTTCAAAGAGCTGGAGCAAATAATCCAAAAATTTGTATGGAATCAGATCAGACCCCGAATCGCTAAAGAAATGTTGAAAATGCCGCTTTGTCTTTTTCAAAGTTCCTTTGGCTATTTAGGGTCTTTTGTGGTTTCATACAAATTTTAGGATTATTTGTTCTAGCTCTGTGAAAAACACTGGTGGCATTTTGATAAGAATTGCATTAAATTTGTGGATTGCTTTGGGCACTATAGACATTTTAACAATATTTTCTTTTCCATTCCATTGAAGATGACATAAAGAACTGGAAAAACATTCCATGCATGCAATTCTTAACTGTAGAGAACAAACTAATGGCTACCTGAGGGGAGATGGGTGAAGGATGGTCTAAACAGGTGATGGGGATTAAGGAGTGCACCTGTGATGAGCACTGGGTATTGTATGGAAGTGTTAAATCACTAATTTCCACACCTGAAACTAATATTACACTGCATGTTAACTGGAATTCAAATGAAACTTGAGAATATCAAATGCAACAGGACTATTTATTTATTTAACTGATACATTAATGGAAAGGGGAAGATAAAGCTATAATTATACAAATTATATAATTTTATATGATTACATAATTATAAATATTAAAAAAAATTACTGTTGGTAGGTGGAAGCAGTCATTCTAATACTATGAATTCTAAGGCAATGATGATGATTGGGTCCCATCTTCATGAAGTGAAGAGCTTCCCTTATTCCACAGTACATGAATATAAGATCTTAATTTATCATTGAATAAGTGAGGTTTGAGGCTATTTCCCATGGGACTCGCATGGGATTCCCAAGACAGCCAATATGACCTAATGATATTAAGACCATGAACTCCTCTCTTCTTGAAACCAGCCTATTGTGGGTTGATATGACTCTACAGTACCAGACACCAAGGAGTTAGGAGAAATTCTAGACTTGGACTTTATCCAGAAGACTTTACCAGCTTTATTGCCTCTGAATGTGGCTTTTGTAAATATCTGGGTACTCTATGCAATATTTAAATCATCTTTCACTCAACCCTTCAAAGGGATAACTTCCTGGAAGAAAAGAGTTTTGCTAGCATCTTTCCTTCCATTGATTTTTTTCAAGTATCCCTATTATGTTTTCACTTCTCAAACTACTAAAATACTTGGATTCTCAATTTTCTCTTTTTAAAGATTTTATGTATTTGAGAGAGAGAGAGAGAGTGAGAGAGAGAGAGCAAGCATGAGTCAGGGAGAGAGGAGACAAAGGGAAAGAGAGAAGTAGACTCCCTACAAAGTAAGGAGCCTGATGTGGGGTTTGATCTCAGGACCCTGGGATCATGACCTGAGCTGAAGGCAGATGTTTAACAGATAGAGGCACCCCAGATTCTCAATTTTCTTAACATATTATTGACTCCTATGCTAGCCTGAAAACTAGACCTCCAGAAGATATCCATTCCCTAATCTCCAAAACATGTGAATGTTACCTAATGTGTGAGAAAAAAAATGACTTTGTAGATATAATTAAGTTGAGGATCTTGAGATGAGATCATTCTGGATTTAGATTGGACCCTCAGTCTAATGATTGATATATTTATAGGAGAAAGAAGAAGGAGACAAGAGACATAGAGACACACTAGGAAGGTGGTGACTCTGTGAAGATGGAGGTAGAGATTGGAGTTATTCTGACAAGAGCCAAAGAATGTCAGGAGCCACCAGAAGAGGGGAGAGACAAAGAAGATTTTCCCCTAAAGTTCTAAGTAACAGTGTGGTCATACCTTGATTTCAGATTTTAGCTGTCATGGAAGAATATACTTCTACTGTTTTAAAGCACCAGGTTTGTGGTAGTTTTTTTCAGTTGTCCTAGGATACTGAAATGGTGAGAAGATCCGAATTATGGAAAATGTACTGGTTTCAATGTGGAGACTAATCTGTAGAGAGTAAATAAACAAGTGAGAAGATTCAGGGATCCACCATGGCAATCCAGGTGAGAAAGAACAGTGGAAAAGTTATAGTGCCATACTGAAAGATGTGTAGCAGTGGCATTTAGGATTTGAGGATTGTATGATTAAATTGATACAAGAGATAAAGGAGAACCAGTCAATGGTAATTTTTTGTTTGTTTGTTTGTTTGTTTGTTTTGTTTTTCCCCCTCCCTGGGGAAACTGGGTAGAAAGTCATGTTACATACATGAGATAAGGAATACACAGGCAACTGAAAGATTGTCTTTTCTTCCCAGCAAGTTATAATATTTTTATTGTATTATGTTAGTCACCATACAATACATGATTAGTTTTTTTTATTTTATTTTTCATTGTTCCAAGATTCATTGTTTATGCACCACACCCAGTGTTCCATGCAATATGTGCCCTCCTTAATACCCACCACCAGGCTCACCTATCTTCCCACACCTCTCATCTCTAAAACCCTCACTTTGTTTCTCAGGGTCCACAGTTTCTCATGTTTTGTCTCTCTCTCTTATTTCCCCCAACTCAATTTTCCTTTCCTTCTTCTAATATCCTCCATGTTATTTCTTATGTCCCACAAGTGAAACCATATGATAAATGACTTTCTGCACATGATTTATTTCACTCAGCATAATCTCTTCCAATCCCATCCACGTTGATGAAAAAGGTGGGCATTCATCCTTTCTGATGGCTGCATAATATTCCATTATATATATGACCCATATCTTCTTTATCTGTTTGTCTGTTGAAGGGCACCTTGACTCTTTCCACAGTTTGGCTATTGTGGACATTGCTGCTATGAACATTGTAGTACATATGGCCTTCTTTTCACTACATCTCTATCTTTGGGGTAAATACCCAGTAGTGCAATTGCCAGGTCATAGGATAGCTCAAGGTTTAATTTTTTGAGAAATCTCCACACTGTTTTCCGAAGTGGTTGCACCTGGAAGAATGAAACTCGACAACTCACTTACATCATACACAAAAATAAATTCAAAGTGGATGAAAGACCTCAATGTGAGATAGCAGTCTATCAAAATCCTAGAGGAGAACATAGGCAGTAATCTCTTTGACATTAGCCACAGCAGCTTTTTCAAGACACATCTCCAAACAGAAGTGAAAATGAACTTCTAGGACTTCATCAAGAAAGACTGCCTTTGGACATTGATGAAATAACATAGAGCACTGAAAATAAAGTTCTGGGGCGCCTGGGTGGCTCAGTGGGTTAAAGCCTCTGCCTTTAGTTCAGGTCATGATCCCAGGGTCCTGGGATTGAGCCCCAGCAGGGAGCCTGCTTCCTCCTCTCTCTCTGCCTGCCTCTCTGCCTGCTTGCGATCTCTGTCTGTCAAATACATAAATAAAATCTTTAAAAAAGAAAAGAAAAGAAAGTTCAAAGTCATGTTAAAATGTCCTGTAAGCAGTTGCATAACCAGTTCTAGACCATAGCAGAGACATAATGGGCTAAAAGAATAAAATTGGGGTTCATCAGTGTACAGATGCCAGCTTCAATCTCTGGGAAATGGTATTGCTCAGGGAGTCTTCTCAGAGTGAGAAGAGAGGGGATAGAAAGCAGGACCAGTGGGACAACAACAAACCTCAACTTTTAGGCACCAGTTGGTGAAAGAAATATTGTCAAAATATTTGACAAGATGCTGGAGTCCCTTGTGTACATGGAAGACCAAGGACTGTCTGGAAGAATAGTTGTGGGGTGTGTGCGTGTGTGTGTGTGTGTGTGTGTGTGTGACCAGTATAGGTGAGGAAGCCAGTAGTGAACTTAGTAAATAAACTGATCATTAAAAGGATTATAAGAAGTACTACAAACACCATTACACATATACATTTGATAAATTAGATGAAATGAACCAACTTTTTAAAAACTACAGAATAACAAAACTCATCCAACCTGAAAAAGATAATCCAATAGACTTACAATAAATGAAACAAATGAATTTATAGTTGTAAACCTTCTGAAAAAGAAATCACTAGGTACTGATAGTTTCATATAAAATAAATTCTACCAAACATTTAACAAAGAAATAAAATCAACTGCACACATGTTCTTCCATAAAGAAGAAGAGGAGGGAACATTTTCAAAATAATTTTATAAGGCCCTAATGTCCTGATATCAAAACCAGATAAAGACACTACAAAAAAGACTACTACAGACCAATAGCCTTGATTAACACAAACAAAAGAATATTCAATAAAATATCAGCAGATTAAATTCAGCAATATGAAGAAAGAATTATACACCACAAACTTGAACCCAGGGTATGCTTAAATAGGATTTATCTTCAAGATTATTGTTAAGGATGAAGCAATCTATTTTAATATGTCCCAGAAATAGATCCAGTGAGGAAAGTCATATGATAGTTTGGAAAGAGGCTTAAATGACCTAGACCTGCTGGTAGGCTCTGTCTTTCTTCACTCCTCTCTGCTTGTCACTTTTGTGGTTCTCAACTACAAACTGTACTGACCATAAAAGGGCTTTTGGCAATGTATGGGGAAGTTCTGTTTTTTGTTTTTTTTTCTTTTCTTACACTTTACTTTTTTTTCCCCATATCTAGAGTACATTTATACATTTGTGATAGGGACAGAGGTGTTAATGTCTGTGGTGTGTGCTATACCATCACACAATGAAAAATTATCTTATCCTCAAGAAGGATGGTTCCCTTTGAAGAATCCCACTCTAGGTGCTCTCTCAACGTGATGATATTACTAGCTTTATCTCCAAAACTTCTTTTTTCATCCCAGGGCTCTTTTCTGAGAGTTATATCCAGATTTACATCCAGATATCTGCTAGACATGTCTACTCTCTTTTCTCAGGTACTTATCTACAAGTAGTTTTGTGAGGTGGAACCTCCATAGCCTAGCCAAGGGGCACTGCTCAATCCTAAACAACCCCCAAGAAAGAATCCTGGCCATCCCTGATATTCACAGTTTTCTTACCTTTTCTTATTGTTTATGCCTTCCCTTTCCCGTGTTCTATTCTCCTTGGCTATACTACAGCTCCTTGGCAGTGCCCATTATATATGTGCCATAACATTATTCATAATAATCATTTAATTATCAGTTCATTTGTCTGTTTATGATCCCTTTTTTCAGTATAGATTGCAGAAAACACATCTCTCCTCATTATATACCCAGGCCCAATGCTTGAAATGCAGTGTTTAATAAATAGTTGCAGAAAGATGATAAAATGAAAGCCATTATCCTATGTCAAGAGGAGTCCCACAGAAGATCCCCTAATCAGTATCTCTTCTTGTCCACCTGCCCCCAATCCCAGTCTTAACCCTGATCCTGGCTGACCTTTACAAAAGACATTCCTGACCTGGATAGTTCCTGAGAGTTAGCAAGCTGCACTGTGGGTCTGTGAAGGATTAGAAGATTTCCCTTCAGTGAGTGCCCTTGGCCTCAGTTGGATAGGCATGTGTGGTGCCGCCCTAGGGGCACCCGAGAGGATGAGGGGCTAGGTATGTGCCCCCTTCTTCCCCCTCCCAACTACGGAAAGCAACATTGCCTCTCCCTGCTTACTAGTTTCTAACACAAAAGGGCCAGCCTGCCAAATAGCCCCAGTGCAATTGGTTTCCTCTCAGACTGAGCTACTTTTCTAAAATGCAAATCTTTCATGCACATGATAGTCATTGCTCAATATTTGCTGAACACATTCATGTGCGTTCTCTGTTTCAATTCCTTGGCCTCAAGTCATTTGGAGCCCATATGGGGGATCCAAGGTGGAGGTTGCTGCCTATGTTGACAGGAAAGAGCCAGAAGGATTCACATTTCATTTGGGGCCTCTGGGCCTCTTCACTGTGAGCATGCGTGCTGTCCACTGGAAGCTCTGGAGTGACCCCCCCTTCCTCTGTTCACTATGGAAACCAGTGCCAGGACAGGCTTCTCCTCCTATTCCAGAGTCTGCCAAGAACAGCCTATTCCACAGCTGTGTAATGTGGAACACATTACAGGGTCTGAAGTCTCCCATCAGCAAAAGTATCTTTACCAAAATATTTTAAGTTATAATTTTTCCGTATACATCCTACACCCATGGAACTTTTATATACTTACAGAATCTTGATTTAATGAGTAGCCATTCATTAGTGTATTTGGAGAGATATTTTACTTTACAGGCTTTTACTTCTACACTGCCAGTCTTTAACGACTCATTGCCCATATCAAATAGATCTGATCCTAGAGATACCCAGCAAGTGTGATTTATCCTCAGCATTCTCAGGGCATCACTGGAGCTACAGCTCCAAATTTTGACCCATAAGTTAAAGAATTTGTGGATGTCTCATGAGTATTCACTTCCTCTTATTTCCCATGGTGTCATCTTTGCCTTTTCTTAATATTCTGAAGGTCTGCATGTCTGCTTTATGAGTAGGCATCTTATTAGGTAACTATCAAGCTACTGACCCTTTCCATGACACACGTGCAGGTATACATTTTCTCCTTGAAGGTTTCCCCAAGCTTTACTTTTTTCTTACCCTCCCCAAATGAATTTTCTTCTTCATAGGAAATAGAGTGTCTTCAGCAGAACTTTCCCTGGGAAGGCAATGTTATCATTGCCTAAAGAGCAGGAATAAAGTTGGACTTCATTAGTAAGCAGTACTAGGAATCTCCTCTGTATATGGTTTCAACCTTGGGCATCAGTTTCGATGCTTCAAACTCTCTGATCCTACTCCCTCATAAAGGTCATATATGGGCACTGGTACAGTATTAAGCAACCCTACCATCTGAAGTGAGGAGTGAAGTGAACTGTGGTAGAGGTGAGAGACTACTATTGGCCATGGGGAACTTCACCAGAATGAGTTCCATTCCAGCTCAGACAGCAACTGAAATCAAAGAAGCTTTCTAGCCAGAACTCCCATATCCTACTGCAGTAAGACCTTTTATAATATTATAATTGTGTTTTTATAATTATTTAAAGCTGTTTTCATATGTTTTATATATAAATGTTTTTATACTTTTATAATTGTTGTGTTCAAGCTTGCAATTTAACTTCATGAATCTATTAAATCTAGGAGGATGAAATATGAAGATGTAATTTTCATAACCTCACAATGGCAAAAATTATGGCTCATAGCCAAAGCTGAGGTGAGATTTAAATAATAGGCTCAAACATTTTCAGTATTAAAAATACCTTAAATGGGGGCGCCCGGGTGGCTCAGTGGGTTGGGTCTCTGCCTTCGGCTTGGGTCATGATCTCGGGGTCCTCGGATCGAGTCCTGTGTCGGGCTCTCTGCTCGGCGGGGGGCCTGCTTCCCTTCTTCTCTCTCTGCCTGCCTCTCTGCCTACTTGCCCTACTTGTGATTTCTCTGTCAAACAAATAAAATCTTTAAAAAAAAACTTAAATGAACTAAGTATTTAACCCAAATAGAAAAAAAAAATCCAAATTCAAGAAAATAAGAAGAAAACTAATGGAGATACAATGGAAGAAATAAGAATTTTTTTTTTAATTTGAGAGAGAGAGAGAGAGAGAGAGAGAGAGCGAGCTAGGGAGACCAAAACGGCAGAAGCAGGGGAACCTGCAGAAGGAGAGAGAGAAACAGGCTCCCCACTGAGCAGGGAGCTTGACCTAGGGCTTGATTCCAGGACATCGGGATCATGACCTGAGCCAAAGGCAGACAATTAACCAACTAAGCCACCCAAGCACTTCAAAGTAAGGATGATTTTAAGAGGAAAAAGGGCAGTAAATTGATTTGATAGCTATTTTTTATAGCCATGTTCAAGTAATAAAAATAATAAATATAGCTGGCACAACTACGTCTATAAGATGTAATCCAAAAACCAGGAATCTATAAATTACAGGAAGAGAAGGAAATGATATGCAGGAAAAAGTCTCACTAAGATATACCTGAGATATCTGCAGGAATTACCCTTGTGAAGTGGAAGATTAAGGAGTTCTATCAGAGGCATTGTCCTGCCAAAAGTGATCCAAGCATGAATATCCAAAGGTAGAGAAAGAGCTCTTTGAAGCCAATCTCCTTGTGAAGAAACAAAGTGAGAGATGAAAAAAGTGATACAAGCAAATAAAAAGAGGACTCTGGAAATGCCAAGACAATATTTTAAATATGCTTTGGGTTTCAAGTGATAATAACATTCTCAAGACAGCACATTTAAGAAGCTGTTGGCTTTAGGAATCCAGAAGGGCTGAAGGACCACATTGGTTTACAATAGGGATTCTGATCAGCCTGAGGAAGCCTGGATCCAGGGGCTCTTACACCCACCCCTCTCTTCATAGATGCTTCTCTGGGAGTGTCGGCTTTGTTTTTGCCCAATGTGGATCTAATTTTCTAAAATTAAAGCAAAACAAAACAAAACAAAAAACCCACAAAACACAAAAGAACTATAACAACAAAAACAAAAAGTACACATACACAACCACAGTTACGTTGCATCTGGTTGTTGGTCATGAGAGAGACTGCCAGTGATGATCTATGGGACCCATGTTAAAAAGGAAGTCTTTTCTGGGATTGCGGCTGCTCCATGGGACCAGTCAGTTGTTGAGAGAAGGTGGGGTGTGGGGGTTCTGTGAGAACCGGAAGTTTTCACAGGAACACAGAGCAGAGGCCATAGCAGTCATCGGGGAGGGAGGGTGCCAGGCAGATAGGGGAAAAGTTTGTGCTAATAAATATGACCATCTTTATATGATGGGATCTTGATGGAAAAACTAAAAGGAAACTAATATGACCCAAAGGAAGTAGAAAACCAAAAGACCCTGGCAAATGTCATTCGTATGTCATATCCAAGAAAGTTCTATTTGTGCACGTGTTGACTAAATTCAGCATTTCTCATTTTATGACCTCTGATGTGGCAGAGACTCAATTTTTATTGGTAGTTCTCAGTTTCCAATCTCAGTCATCGTCTTCACGGTTTACATTTTGTTGTTGTTGGGCAATCCTGATTGTTCTCTAGGTTTAAATTCTCACACTCGTCATCACGAAACTGAAGTTTACACGCCAGTCTAGAACTTTCTCTGGGACTTTTATACCTACCCTGACCCTGGAGAGACGCAGTTAAACATTTTCTAAGAAACTTACCTCAGAAACTTAAACTATCATCTTTGCTCTTAAACTTGCTCCTCCTCCAGTGACCATCCATATCCCTCCCCTCCTTCCCTCCTCCCCACCACCATCTCTACCCAAATGGGACACCTTCAGGTCACTGGCCCCCCCTCATTCTGGCAACCCTCCACTACCTCTAAGGGGCCTCAAAAGACACCCGCCCCGTCGGGCTCTCAGCCCCGCCCGCGGCGGCCCCGCTCTCGGCCTGCGGACGCGCAAGCGCAGTGGCCGGTCGCGCCACCGCCCCGCCCCGCCTGGCTGCTGCGGAAGGCGCCGCGCGCAGCAACGCGCACTTCCTCTCCAGGAGTCCGCGGAGGGAGTGCAGGCTCGAAGAGCTCCTGGAAGAAGAGGCCCTGCCCTTGTCAGACGGAGCAGACATGTCCGAACAAAGTAAGGATGTGTGCGACCCCAGCTCTGCAGCCGAGGCCTCCGACTCCGAGGTGAACAGCAGTCCTGGGGTTCCCGGGGGGCTCTCCCCGCCCGCGTCTCAGGCCGCGATCCTCGCAGGGCCAGAGACCCCTCCTTTAGGCCCGACCGACGCCCCTCTGGCCTCGCCTCCACCTCAGGCCCCAAGCGAAGAGGGAGACCCGAAGGCCCTGCAGCAGGCCTCGGAGGAAGGCCGCGCCCACCAGGCTCCGAGCGTGGCCCAGCCCGGCCCAGCACCGCCAGCCCCTGCCCAGCTGGTGCAGAAGGCGCACGAGCTCATGTGGTACGTGTTGGTCAAGGACCAGAAGAGAATGATCATCTGGTTCCCAGACATGGTGAAGGATGTCATCGGCAGTTACAAGAAATGGTGCAGAAGCATTCTCAGGCGCACCAGCCTCATCCTCGCACGAGTGTTCGGGCTACACCTGAGGCTGACGAGCCTGCACACGATGGAATTTTCGCTAGTTAAAGCGCTTGAGCCAGAGGAGCTGGACAGGGTGGCGTTGAGCAACCGCATGCCCATGACAGGCCTCCTGCTGATGATCCTGAGCCTCATCTATGTGAAGGGTCGCGGCGCCCGAGAGAGTGCGGTCTGGAACGTGCTGCGCATCCTGGGGCTGCGGCCCTGGAAGAAACACTCCACGTTTGGAGACGTGAGAAAGCTCATCACCGAGGAGTTCGTCCAACAGAATTACCTGAAGTACCAGCGCGTACCTCACGCGGAGCCACCTGAGTACGAGTTCTTCTGGGGGTCCCGTGCCAGCCGTGAAATCACCAAGATGCAAATCATGGAGTTCCTGGCCAGGGTCTTTAAGAAAGACCCCCAGGCCTGGCCCTCCCGGTACAGAGAAGCTCTGGAGGAGGCCAGAGCTCTGCGGGAGGCTGATCCCAGTGCCCACTGCCCACGCAGCAGTGTCTCCGAGGACTAGCAAGGTCTGGAGGCAGATGTTGATGGTTTCTGACCCTCACCAGGGCGGTGGAGGGGTGGGGGTGGGACATTAGAGTATTCAGGATTTACAGTGCAGTATTTCACGTGTAACTTTGTTTTCAGTACAGTGCTTTTATACCTTTTAATGCAATGTTGTATTCATTTCAGTACTGTTAGATAGTGTGTAGGATTTATGCATGTTTGTTTAAGTAAACTCGGTTGGTGCTTTCGCTTTTGTGCTACCTTTCTTGAATTTTTGTACCAGAGACGTGCTAAACCTATGAAACGCATTGAGAAATTTTCCATCTTATTCTTTTATATGGGACGGATGATGTGTATTAGGGTAGATTACTTCTGGAGAGTTTGGAGGAACTCCCCAGTAAAGCTGGACTAACCGACAGAAAAGTCAAGGCCCCTCTCTTTATGACCTCGCTGGGCACAGGAGACATCCGTGTGGAGTGCAGTGATGTGAACTGAAATGGTCTCAATGTGGCACTTGGCACACTTTACTAAACACAAATACAACCCCACCATGAGTAAACTTTAAAGTGAACATTAAAGATTCTTGTGATACAATCATTTTTTGAAAAGTGTACTTTATCTTTTTAACAGTATGGGTTAAAAAGTATGGGTTGGTAATAAGACATTTTACCAAATGTACAAATATGATCATTTCATCTAATAGAATGGGAAAATCACTGCTCATCATTACTCATAAATGTATGGGTTATGTTTTTTAAATGTAACTTACATGTTCCTAACAGACAAATACAGAAAAGTATAAAAACTACAAAGCAAAAATGTTTATAATTACACCACCCAGAAACAAGTGCTAATATTTAGAGTAACTTTTCTTACATTTTCTACATTTTATTAAAATTAGTTCTCTTGTAGGCACTTAAGAGTGGGGCATGGTGCTAAAACCCTTTATGTGTATCTTCTCTTTGTCGTTAATACTTAAAACAGCCTTTGAGGCAGGCACTTATTGTATCAGCACCATGGAGGAAATGGGGGGAAAAAAGTATGTAACTAACTTTCCCCAGATCATAAAGTTTCGTGAAAGGAAGTGCTAGGATTTGAAGCCAGACAGAATGAGTCCTATTCCCCCCTCCCAACCTGCCTACAACTGTCCCACACCTCCTGTTTTTTATCTTTTTTTTTTTAATATTCTAAGTTATAAAATGTACTCTTAGCTCCCTACCCCCAAGACACAAAGTCACAGATATGAGGCTAGGGATTTAATTTTTCTAATAAATATTGCATTAATCTTTTCGAGAAAGCAATCTTATTCTGAGTGTACGCATTAAGAAACTTTTGTTTCAGTGAGATTAATGGACTTAACCAGATCATATTACTGCTTAGCAGTGAAGCCAAGTTTTGAAACATGGTCTTCCCTGAAAGACTGAGGTGAAGGTGCCTTATCTAGACCACTGATGCCAGAGGAACACACATGGGATGCCTGGAAGAGGGAGGTGGATTTGGGTGGGAAGTTCGCCTATTGGGACATCTGTGATCCAGCAGTTAACTGAATTGCAGTGGCTTCTAGGCAGTCCCTCCAAGGGTGGAATGAGGTGAAGAAAGATTTGAGGGGCAATGGGGAGATAAGTCACATTATGCAGCTTTCAGTCCTACAAGGGAGTGGGGCAAGAAATGACCCTTTAATAAGACCAGAAGTCCTTCAAACTTAAGAAGTCTGGAAAAGATTGTGTCAAAGCCAGAATCCTTTCTGGGTAAATACATGTAATAAAGGGAACACGTGTGACATCACCCTCTAAAGAAGTAAATGGAGTTATATTTGGGTGAGGGAATTACAGTCTGGACTGAGAGCTAGGATTCCCAACACTTAATGGCATATATATATATATATATATATATATATATATATATATATATATATATATAATTTTTTTTTTTTAATGGGAGTGGGGCTAGGGCAAAGGGTGAAGGAGAGAGTCTTAAGGGGACTCTGTCCTGAGCACAGAGCCCAACATGCGGCTTGATCTCATGACCCCAAGATCATGACCTGAGCCAAAACCAAGAGTTGGATGCTTAACAGACTGAACCACCCAGATGCCCCTTAATGGCATAACTTAATAGGTAGAGGCCGGTGCTAAAAATGCTCAGGAAGCCTTGTATGCTCGGAAGAAATCCTTCCCCAGTTTAGTAGACTTAACTGTGAAATCTCCCATGGCAGAGACATTTCTGCAATAACTCAGGCAGGGGCTTTGATGCCAACATTTACCCAGAGCCAAAGTATCTATATAGAAATTTTAGAAATGTTAAAAAAAAATTGAACTTCCTTCTCACCCCAAAGTTCTCTGCAGAATTAAAACAAAAAAAAAATCTCTTTAAATTTAAAATAATGGGGATATCCAGAGTTTTCCATTTCTGGTGCAGGGCCACAGCTGTCACTCCTGCCGTGACAGGGTGCTGGTCATTTTCTCTAATGTCCTATTGCTGTTCTCACTGCTCCCTTGCAGCAACTGTAACTCCTGTATACTTTTTTCTGTCAAACCCAGAGGTCACGAGCAGGCAGTCCTGGACCTTCCACTTAACTCCCTGTGTTTGTATTGACTTTTCCTCTCTGCTATCAGAGACAAAGCTCCCCCAAGCTCATAAACACAGGCACAATATCCATGCCACAGAGGAGTGAACCTCTGGAGGAAGAGAAAGACCATGATGTCATGAAAGATGAGGAGCTGACCCCAGCAAGTCACGTGGGCAGAGGCTGTTCAGTTCTTATGCTTTCCCAGAGGAAGCCAGACCTGAAGGAAGAGGCTTTCCAGCATGCAGCAGTGTTAATCCATGATATTTGACTGCCTCAGCATGAGGCATCTGAAGGACCATTCAATACCTTTCTTATATTTTAACACAGGGCACAAATAAGAGGTTGGAGGGCTTGTCAAATATCCAAAAGTCTCACCTACAAGGTGCTGGGAAAGGTTATTCATGGAAAGGAGTCTGCAAATCCTTGATATGCATCTTGTATGACAGTGTGGTGAAGTTCAGAATATTATGGCTGGGAAAGGATTCCTAAATTGTCATAACATGGGGGTTTTTAATCTGTTCTGCCCACTGGAAACACTTTTTCTTTCTTTCTTTCTTTCTTCCTTTCTTTCTTTCTTTTTTTCTTTCATTCTTCTTTCTTTTTTTTGTTTTTACAAATGACACACACATATTTCATTATAATCAGCTTCATTTTATTAAAGGCATGGAGGACAAAAAGGGACTTTGTAAACTTAATATAAAATACAATGCCACCTGATCTATTCTGAGAGAGGAAAATGACATTTTTAGCATCATTATTAAATTGGGAAAATGTGTTCCAAATAAACATGTTATGGAGTTTAGTATTTCCTCTGCTTGAAAAGCCTTCTATAGCCCCTCCACCTTGAGCCTTCACCTGATCAACTCACGAACACCACTTTTACTGGGAATACTCTCGCAGCCTTCAAAGCACAGCTATGTTCTCCCAGTAGTACTATTCACAATATGCATGCTATTTATAAATATATTTATGTTGTCTCTCTCTTCCTGGATTATTACATGCTTAAAGATAAAAACTCTATTTGTCATTTTTACCATTTCCTTGATCCTTAATGTAGGGACTGACATAAATATTTGATAAATATTTGTTATATGGGTTAAGAAACTCAAAACTTATAATTATAGAAGACCTACTACCTGACACAGTGAAAACAAAACCAAACACAGAAAATAATGATCAACCACTCTGAAGTAGAGGAAATAGGGATAAGTTGAATTTAGTGAGAAATTTTTAAGTAAAATAGGGTAAACAAGAATTTTTTTGATAGTTCTCTGAATACACTAAGAAATTGGGCCAATATCTAGCATGATTTTATATACCTATTTGATTTTTGTTGATATATAATTGACATACACTATTCTATTAGTTTCAGGTGAACAACATAATGTTTTGATATATTTGAAATGATTACCACAGTAAGTTTAGTTAACATCCATCACTACACATTGTTGATTTCTTTTTCTTGTGATGAGAACTTTTTTTAATTTTACAATTTTTTATTATTGAGTTATAGTTGACATACAATGATATATTAGTTTTAGGTGTACAACACAGTGATCTGACAATTCTATGCAATATGCAGTGTTCACCATGATAAGTACAATATAGGGAATATAGTCAATAACATTGTAATAACATTCTATGGTGACAGATGGTGATTACACTTATCATGGTGATGGGGACTTTTAAAATCTCATGAGCACTGGGTGTTACACACAACTAATAAATCATTGAACACTACATCAAAAACTAATGATGTACTATATGTTGTCTAATTAGTGAAATAAGTCAAGCAGAGAAAGACAACTATCATATGATCTCCCTGATATGAGGAAGTGGTGATGCAACATGGGGGCTTAAGTGGGTAGCAGAAGAATTAATGAAACAAGATGGGATTGGGAGGGAGACAAACCATAAGTGACTCTTAATCTCACAAAACAAACTGAGGGTTGCTGGGGGGAGGGGGTTTGGGAGAAGGGGGTGGGATTATGGACATTGGGGAGTGTATGTGCTTTGGTGAGTGCTGTGAAGTGTGTAAACCTGGTGATTCACAGACCTGTACCCCTGGGGATAAAAATATATGTTTATAAAAAATAAAAAATTAAAAAAAAATAAAATTAAATTAAAAAATAAAAAATAAAAATATCTGCTTTTTTAGAAACTTTCATATATGCAATATTGTATTGTTAACTAGTCACCAAGGTGCACATTACATCCCCAAGACTTATAACTGGAAGTATGTACCTTTTGAACACCTTTACCCATCACACCCCACCCCCAACCACCATCTCTGACAACCATTAATTCATTCTCTGTATCTTTAATTCCATTTATGGGGAACCTGGCTGACTCAGTCAGTAAACCATACAACTCTTGATCTTGGGGTTGTAAGTTTGAGCCCCTCATTGGGTGCAGAGATTGATAAAAAAATATTGCCATTTATAAGAGATATCAAATGGCATTTGTATTTCTCAGTCAGACTCATTTCACTTAGTATAATGCCCTCAAGTTTCACCTATGTTGCAACTGGCATGATTTACATCTTTTTTAAGGCTGAATTTTATATATATATATTTTCTTTATTTATCTGCTGATGGACATTTAGGTTTGGCTATTGTAAACAATGTTGCAACAAACATGAGGTTGCAGATTTATTTTCAATGCAGTGATTATTTTTTCCTTTTGATAAATGTCCAGAGGTGGATTTGCTGGATCACACAATAGTTCTATTTTTAGTTTTTTGAGAAACCTCCATACTATTGCATTGATTTATATTCCCACAACAGTGCACAAGAGTTCTCTTTTCTCCACATCCTCACCAATGTTAATAAACATTTACTGTTTGTTTGTTTTTTAACAATAGACTTTCTAACAGTTGTGAGGTAGGTTTTTTGATGTTGTTGGTTTTTTTGTTTTTGTTTTTGTTCTTGTTGTTGTATTTTTAAGGAGAAATAGTGGAAACAAATAACTTCTTACTAGCTAGATGAGCAAAGAACACAAAAGGGGTTAGTGTTCCAAAGGTAACACAGAGAGTAAGTGCAAAAATGAAAAGAAGAAGACATCCATCCAAACTTCTTAAATCAAGATACCATTGCTTATGCTAATTGATCAGATATAATAAAAGCCAATATTGCATACAAGAAAACATGAGTAGAAATTGCATTTTTATATCCTGCTATAGTTGCATAAATAATAACGTTTTCTTATTTTATGCATTAATTTGGAATATCTACTGAGCACCTCATATGTTGCAGATGCTGTGCTAGGAGTTAGGGATGCAATAATGAACAGACTAGTTATTGTCTTGTGCTCTCAGAGCATTCAGTCTATTGAAAGGAACAGATGAATACACTTCAGTGCAGTGAGTGCCACTCTAAGTATGGAGGCTAAAGAGGCCCAAACAGGTGCACCCAACTCAGACTTTCCCAGACAAATGACATGTGAATTTACATCTTAGGAAGAGAAGGAATTAGCCACATGAAAATGGTGTGGGGAAGGTAACATGGGAGGAGCGTTTCTTTGTGACCAGGGAGTTGCTGTGTGAACACTCACACACACACACACACACACACACACACACGCATGTATGTAAGACTATAAAAAGTTGCTGAGAATCCATTAAAAAGGAGATGAGAAATAAGTTTCAAAACTTATTTTGCTGGAGACTAGAATATTAGATAAAGAGAAGAAAACTGTCATACTAGAGATAGTCAATGTCCTCAAAGACATGAGTAATTTCCATCATACAAAGGCCCAACAGTCTGAGAAAGAACTGTGCTAAAAGATGGCCTTCCTTAGAGTAAGCATCTTCTCTTGGTTTTCTGATTACCAGTCAGGAGTCGAAAACATCCCTCCTCATCTCTTAGTTTGCTCCATTATTTTTTGTTTCACCTACTAAGGAGTTTGGAGCCCTTAACAATTTTATAAAAGAGTTCCATGTATTATCTTACTAGCAACCTATTATATGTGTGTGTGTGTGTGTGTGTGTGTGTGTGTGTGTACAAAACTTTGGTAATTTTTAAAGATTTTATTTATTTATTGAGAGAGAGAGATTACATGAGCTGGGGGAGGGGCATAAGGGAGAGGGACAAGTGGACTTCCCACTGAACATGGAGATGGACACAAGCTCTATCCTAGGACCCTTAGATCATGACCTGACACAAAGTCAGACACTTAACCAACTGAACCACCCAGGAGCTCCTGACTTTTATTATGTATTATGTATTGTTTTGTTGATGTATAAATTCAAAAGGCTTAATCTCCTCTTCCAATTCCCCCCAATTCACTTTTCCTTTCCTTCTCCTAATGTCCTCCATGTTATTCCTTATGCTCCTCAAGTAAGTGAAAATATGACAACTGACTCTCTCTGCTTGACTTATTTCACTCAGTGTAATCTCCTCATGTTCCATCCATGTAGATACAAAAGTTGGGTATTCATCCTTTCTGAGGAGATGTAATACTCCATTGTATATATGGACCATACCTTCTTTATTTATTCATCTGTTGAAGGCATCTTGGCTCTTTCCACAATTTGGTAATTATGGCCATTGCTGCTACAAAGATTGGGGTACACATGGTCCTTATTTCCACATCTGTATCTTTGAGGTAAATACCCATTAGTGCAATTTCAGGGTCATAGGGTAGATCTATTTTTAATTTTGTAAGGAATCTCTGCTCTGTTTTCTAAAGTGGGGAGGGGAGACGGTAGGGGTATAGGTGAGCCTGGCGATGGGTATTAAGGAGGGCATGTATTGCAAGGAGCACTGGGTGTGGTGCATAAACAAGGAATCTTGGAACAATGAAAAAATAAAATTAAACTAAAAAAAGTATAATCTTTCCCAAAAAATCCATTTGCTTTTTTAAAAAAATGTATTTTTATCTCTTATTATTATTTTTATTGTGTTATGCTAGTCACCATACAGTACATCATTAGTCTTTAATGTATTCTTCCAAGATTCATAATTTATGTATAACACCCAGTACTCCTTCCACTACTGGGTATTTACCCTAAAGATGCAGATGTATTGAAAAGAAGGGCCATATGTGCCCCAATGTTCATAGCAGCAATGTCCACAATGGCCAAACTGTGGAAAGAGCTGAGATGTTCTTCAACAGACAAATGGATAAAGATGTGGTCCATATATACAATAGAATATTACTCAGCCATCAGAAAGGATGAATATCTAACTTTTGCATCAAACATGGATGGGTTTGGAGATTATCTTGAGTGGAATAAGTCAAGCACAGAAAGTTAATTATCATATGGTTTCACTTATTTGTGGAATATAAGGAATAGCATGGAAAGCATTAGAAGTAAGGGGAAAATGAAGGATGGGAATTCAGAGGGGGGGACGAACCATGAGAGACTGTGGACTCTGGGACAATTATTTAAATTATAGTTAGTTAACATATGGTACAATGTTGGATTCAGGAATAGAACTCAGTGATTGATCACTTATGTATAACACATTCCTATCTTAATACCCATCACCCATCCAGCTCAGTGCTCACCCACCTCCTTCCATCAACCCTCCTTATCTTCTCTATGTTTAAGAGTCTCTTGTGGTCTGTTTCCATCTCTCTCTCTCTCTCTCTCTCTCTCTCTCTCTCTTTGTTTCTATTTCCCCCTTCCCCTGTGTTCATATGCTAAGTGAAATAAGGCAAGCAGTGAAAGACAATTAAATATGGTTTCATTCATATGGGGAACATAAGGAATAGCACAGTGGACCATAGGGGAAGGGAGGGAAAACTGAATGGGAAGAAATCAGAGAGGGAAGCAAACAGTGAGAGACCCTGGACTCTGGGAACTAAACTGAAGATTACAGAAGGGAGGGGGTGGGGGGATAGGGTAACAGGGTGATGGGTATTAAATGAGGGTACGTGTGGTGATAAGCACTGGGTGCTATGCACAACTAATGAATTGTTAAACACTACATCAAAAAGAAATGATGTACTATATGTTGCCTAAATGGACATAACAATTTAATAAATGTTCAAAAAACAAAAAAGAAAAACAAAACTGGAGACATCACAATTCCAGATTCCAAGCTATATACAAAGCTGTCGTCATCAAGGCAGCATGGTACTGGCACGAAAACAGACACCTAGATAAATGGGACAGAATAGAAAACCCATAAATGATTCCACAAGTATATATTTGGTCAACTAATTTTGACAAAGCAGGAAAGAATATCTAATTTAAAAAAAGCAGTATCCTCAAAAATTTATTTCCTTATATATTTACTTAATACTTAATAGAGACCTCTGAACAACTACAAAGCCATATAGTATTGGGCAGTGGGTACATATTAATGAATTAGACAAAAAAAATAACCCAGGCACCAAGAGTTCACATGTAAACACATAGAGCTGATAGAGTACAATGTAAAGGTAAACAAATGAACCATTAAATACAAATTATATTAGGATAAGATAATGAAGCAAAGGACTTATTTAGAATAATGAAGAATGGTGGAGGTGATTGGCTAAAATAAAGTGGTCAGGAAAGACTTTTCTGACCAGGCCAGTTTTAAGCTGATACTCAAAGGATTATGAAAGGTCTAAAAAGAACAGAGGGAACATGATCCGAGGCAGAAAAACAACATATATGAAGTACCAGAGTTAATTATATGGTTTTTATGGTTGGTCTGACCAACATGCAATACCCAACACCCTTTTCCAGCCTGTCTGTGTAACCAAGGCAGCACAAATTAACTCTTTTTATTTTACAGACTGCCAGTTATGTTCCAGTCAAGCTATGTAAGGAAAGTCCCACTTGTGCTCTGTGTCCCTATATCCTTTTACTACTCTTTCTAAGAACTTAGAAAGAATATGAAGATCTATTATGGACTTCAGTAATGACAAGTATGAACACAGCTACAATAATCACAGAGATGTGGAGTCTGACATATTCAAACCACTAAACCAATATCAATAGCCTCCTACTTATCACTGAATTTTTCCAAGTGAGAGAATTTTTACTCTCTTGGCAACTTTCAAGTAATATTAACCAGAACACCATGCTACATTAGATCCCCCAAATTATTCATCTTATAACTGGAAGTTTGTAAACTTCCACTAACGTCTCTTGATAATTCCCCACACCCACTCCAGCCTCTGGTAAAATCACCATTCTGCTTTCTGTTTCCAGATGTCTGCTTTTTTTTTTTTCACCTATAAATCATATCATAGAATATTTCTCTTTCTTTTTCTGACTTATTCCACTTAGCATAATGCTCCTAGGTTTCATCCATGTTGCAAATGGGAGGACATCCTTCTTATTGCCGAATAATCCGTGTGTGTGTGTGTGTGTGTGTGTGTGTGTGTGTATCTTATTTATTCATTCACCCACTGATGGACACTTGGGTTGTTTCCTTTTCTTTCATAGTGTGAATAAAGCTACAGTAAACATGGAAGTGAGGATATCTTTTCGATCTCTTTTTCATTTCCTTTGCATATATACTCAGAAGTGGAATTGCTGGATCTATGGTAGTTCTTTTTTTTCTTAATTTTTTGAGAACACTTATTTGTTGGAGTGTATAATACACCTGTATTTGTTTAAGCTACAGCCTCGCAGTTTTGAGGTTTTTGTTTGTTTGATTGTTTTTGTTGTTGTTGTTTGTTTGTTTTTGCTTGTTTGTTGTGCTCCATGCAGCTTAAACATTCCTAACTGGTATAAATTTCAGGCATTTTATCTCCCTCATGACCCATTGTATGTTTGGTACTAGTATTGTATGATACTGTTGGAAGCTGATTAGGTTATGACCAGGAGAGTAACCTTGTATCCTTGCTATAGTGCTTAGACGAGGTATGGGAAATTAGTTCAGCCCTAGGTAATCAGAACATGGAGATTAGAGCTTCACTTAGATCTTAGTAATTGCCATGTTAATAGGGCTAGATATTTTGACCCTGGAGTTTGCATCATTTTTTTTCTTTTCAGTTATCTCAGAAAAAGTGTATTTAAATTGGCTTGTTGTTTTTAAGTTAGCATTGTTGAATTAAGAAGTGATGCTAATAATGGTAATGCACATTTATTCTGGGGATATAAAAGAAATGTATATAATTGGGTAGTGGAGCACCAGGCTAACCTTTTTAGACAATGATAAGCAATCGAATTGTCTCAAAGTGCAAATAAATCACTAATGAGTTTGAGACTGGTTTGATAGACATTATACTTTTAAAATATTACTTTAATTATAATATTCAGAGTGAATTGAGAAGGAAAGGATTAAGGTTGGGAGTCTGTAAAGATGGAGTATGTGTATTTATTTTTAAGATTTTATTTATTTATTTGACAAAGAGAGAGAGATCACAAGTAGGCGGAGAAGCAGGCAGAGAGAAAGGGGGGAAGCCGGCTCCCTGCCGAACAGAGAGCCCGATGCAGGGCTCGATCCCAGGACCCTAAGATCATGACCTGAGCTGAAGGCAGAGGCTTTAACCCACTGAGCCACTCAGGCACCCTGAGTGTGTGTATTTTGAACTGAATTGAAGAATGGGGAATGGGTAGGTAAGGGAGCTACAGGAATGAGTACTGACTCTCATGTTTCTATCTTGAACATGAGGTGAATGGTCATGTTATTCAATGAGATAGGGAAGAGGAAGGAAAGAAAAGACTTGGGATAAAAGTCATAAAAAGTTTATATATGAAGACTCTATAGCAAATCCCAAGAAAGATATTAAATAGAAAATTAATGAAGATGCTTAATGTAAGAGAATGAATAGTGCTGCATTAAAGCAATCCATTTATCCAAAGAGAAAGTATAAGAGTAAATGTGTGTTCATGATTTTATTCTAAGAAACTGAAAATTTTCCATGTCTAGTATTGAAGAAAGAATTGGTGAAGTGACTCAAAAGAGTAGTTTGATGAGAGAAAAATAAAGTAGGAGAGTGTTGGGTCACAGAAATTAAAAGAGCAGCTGGAGGAATTGGCAAATGACATCAAATGCTTTGAGATACCATAAACATTTTTAGGAGGGACTGCATTTGTGGGATCCTTGCATATTTAGAGATGAGATAAAAAAGATTTTGTTCAGAAGAAT
Organism: Mustela erminea; assembly: GCF_009829155.1. NCBI lineage: Eukaryota > Metazoa > Chordata > Mammalia > Carnivora > Mustelidae > Mustela > Mustela erminea. The sequence continues at coordinate 23,679,943 of NC_045618.1, read as the reverse complement.
ATAAAGGATTGTACATTAGCTTGGGTGACAGATAATGGTGATCTTAACCAGCAAGTAAGTAGTAAGGATGGAGATTAATGGTAAAAAAAAAATGTTAAATATTTGGAGATAAAGTTGACTAAAATGGAGTTTGGTAAAATGCTAGAAATAAGGATAAGGAAGAGTCAAGGAGTATGACTAGGTTTCTGGCATGTACAACAGTTTGAGCAATGTCTGTTATGGAGTTTGGGAGCAAATAAAATGCAGGTTTCAATAGGAAGATGCTGAGTACAGTTTTAGACATGTTGAGTTTGGTGTGAATGTGAGATATCCAAACAAAGACAATTTGATCAGAGAGAAATTTACAGGAGAAGAAATGAAGATGTAGTTCAGAATTTCACAAACCCATGAACAGGAGTGCTTAGGGGAAGTTCATGGACTTGGAAAGGTAACCTGTGCTTTGCATGAGCATTTCAGGCAGGACACGTGCTATTCAGTTTACTTCAGGACAGTAACATAGCTATCCTCAGGCTTATGTTTTATTCTAGTTTCCAAAGGCATAGGAGTTTGAGAACGTTGTAGAAGACAGAAGAAGAACAGGGTACAGCATGGAAGAGAAAAAAAATGTCAAGCAATCAAAGAGGAACAGCAGACAGATTAGGAATAAAGAAAGACCTACAGAATGGCTTTAAATATGACAAGGGGGGGGCACCTTGGTGGATCAGTGGATTGAGCATTGGATTCTTGATTTCAGCTCAGGTCATGATCTCAGGGTTGTGAGATGAGGCCCTGCATAGGGCTCTACACTCAGCATGGAGTCTTCTTGTCCCTCTCCCTCTGCTCTCCCCACTCTCAAATAAATAACTAATAAATAAATAAATAAATAACACCTTGAAAAAGATCCCAAGGGAAGGGGGATATGATCAATAGTGTTTGGTTTAGTTGAGATGTAAAATAATAAAATAATTGTTGATATCCACTCAAGTTACTAATGAATAGGTCATTTTCTTCTAAGAGCAATTTCAAAATGTTAACAGAAGACAGACTTCAGTGATCTAAGAACTGAGGAGCCTGTGAGTGTAAACAACTTGAACATATTCAACTGGAGAGAAGCTAGTGTTGAGGGAGTGGTGAGATATAAAGATTAAGTAATAGCAATAAACAGAATTAGGAATGTATTTTCTGTAGGGATGAGATAGAAAGTAAAACAACTGATTAGATGTAGGCACATTTGTGTTTGTGACAGGAATTTGATGGTGCTCTATTTTCTAAAAGGAGTGGCAGGGAATGTAATTCTTTAAGACAGAGAAGGTAAGTGAAGAGAGAGAAAGATCCAGAACTGCCCTAGAGAATGGAGAAGACTGAGGTATTTCTAGGAGTATCTCTCCTGGCAGACTCCAGCAGATATTAGCATATTTAATTTACCAACATAAATATTAAAAATACAGTACTTCTAAGTTTCTTATTTATTCCAGAGATGCCAGGTTGAGTGAATATTAAAAAATCAATAATAATAATTAACCATATTATCAATCATAAGAAAAATAACATGATTACATCAACTCATGCAGAAAAAGCATTTGACAGGGGTGCCTGAGTGTCCCAGTCATTTATGCACCCAACTCTTGATTTCAGCTGTGGTCATGATCTTAGGGTCCTGGGATCCTGCCCTGAGTTGGGCTTCCTGTTCAGCAGGAAGTCTGCTTATCTCTCTCTTCCTCTGCCCCACCCCCTTTTCTCTCTCAAGTAAACAAGAAAATAGATTGATGATAAATATATGATAGATAGATAGATAGATAATAAATAAATAACACAGAGGACATAGAATGAAGGAGAGAAGAAGTGAGTTGGGGGAAATTGGAGGGGGAGATGAACCATGAGAGACTGTGGACTCGGAAACGAATGGAGGGTTTTGGAGGGGAGTAGGTTGAGGGGTTGGGAGGATCTGGTGGTGTGTATTAAGGAGGGCATATATTGCATGGAGCACTGGGTGTGGTGCATAAACAATGAATCTTGGAACACTAGAAAAATTAAATTAATTCTAAAAAATAATAAAATAGAAGTAAAAATAAAAAATGAAAAAAGTGAGTGTGGGGGGCGCCCGGATGGCTCAGTCGGTTAAGTGACTGCCTTCAGTTCAGATCATGATTCTGGAGTCCCCGGATCAAGTCCTGCATCAGGCTTCCTGCTCAGTGGGGAGTCTGCTTCTCCCTCTGTCCCTCCCCCACCTCATGCTCTCTCTCCCTCTCTCTCGTTATCTCTCTCAAACAAATAAATAAAAATAAAATATTTTTAAAATGAAAAAGATTGACAAAATTCAACTCCCATTTGTGATAATTTTCAGCAAAGTAACCATAGAAAGGAAATCATCAACCTGATAGCAACTAACACACACACACACACACACCCCTTATCTAAAGTTAACTTTACTTAATGTTCAATGACAAAAGACTGAAGGCTTCCCTCGAAGATTGGTTATATGGGTCAGATATGCACTCTTACTACTCCTTGTCAACTTGGTAGTGAAAGTCCTACCCAGTTGAATATAATGAGTAAAGAAAGCAAATAATTACAAATTGACTATGAAGATATAAAGGTATTCCTATTTGCAAATTGCATAATTGACAACAAAATATATAAAATAACCTACAGAAAAACAAAACCAATTTTTTTAAAAAAATTCTTCCAGAACTAATAGGTGATTTTAGTAAGGTCACAAGACACACGATGAACACACACAATTATATTTCTAAATACCAGCTATTAACAATTAGAAACTGAAATTCAGAACCCAGTGCATTTACAAGAGATCAAAAATAGGTGTAAATTCACCACAAGGTGTATAGGATCTATACCAACGTCACAGTATGGAGTTTCCTCAAAAAGTTAAAGAAAGAACCTCCCTATGATCCAGTGATTGGGCTACTAGGTATTTTCCCCCAAAAAATGCAAAAATAGGGGCGCCTGGGTGGCTCAGTTGGTTAAGCGACTGCCTTCGGCTCAGGTCACGATCCTGGAGTTCAGGGATCAAGTCCTGCATCGGGCTCCCAGCTCCATGGGGAGTCTGCTTCTCCCTCTGACCTCTTCCCCTCTCATGCTCTCTCTCACTCTCTCTCAAATAAATAAATAAAATATTTTAAAAAAATGCAAAAATACTAATCCAAAGGGTACATGAACCTTGATATTTATACTGCCATCATTGAAAATAGCTAAACTATGGAAACAGCCCAAACTTCCATTGAATCATGAATGGATAAAGAAGATAATGAATATTCCGCAGCCATAAAAAGTCATGAAATCTTGTGATTTCCAATGGCATGGATGGAACTAGAGGGTATCATTCCAAGCAAAGTAAGTCAATGAGAGACAAATACCATATGATTTAACTCATATGTAAAATTTAAGAAGCAATACAAAGAAACAAAATGAGGGAAAAAAGACTGACAAATGAAGAAGAAGACTTTTTTTTGAGGTTCCTTGTTTTGTTTTGTTTATTAAATAGATTTCATTTTTTAGAGAAGTTGTAGGTTCAAAGATAACTTGAATGGAAAGGATGGATATTTCTCATATACACTCTGTCATCCACACCTGCATAGATTTGTCCATTGTCAACACCCCCCACCAAAATGGGCCATTTGTTTTCATTGATGAAGTTGCACTGACACATCACCATCATCCAGTGTCCATAGTTTCCTTACAGGTCACTCATGGTGGTGTATATTCTGTGGATTTCAGACAAATTTATAATGACATGTAGCTACTGTTACATTGTAGTTTCACTGTCCTAAAGGCACTAAATATTTTTTTTAATTTTTAAAAAATTTTATTTTTTTATTAACATATAATATATTATTTGTTTCAGGGGTAAAATTCTGTGATCATCAGTCTTACACAATTTGCAGTACTCACCATAGCACATAACTTCCCCAATGCCCAACACCCAGACACCATATTCCTCCCACCCCCTGACTTCATCAACCCATAGACTGTTCCCTGAGATTAAGAGTCTCTAAGGTTTTCCTCCTTCTCTGGTTTTGTCTTGTTTCATTTTCCCCTCACTTCCTCTATGATCTTCAGTCTTGTTTTCCAAATTCCTCATATCAGTGAGATCATGTGATAATTGTTTCTGCGATTGACTAATTTCACTTAGCAGAATTCCCTCTAGTTGCATCCACATTGTTGCAAATGGCAAGATTTCATTTTTGATGGCTGCATAATATTCCACTGAATATATATATATATATATATATATATATATATATATATATTCCACATCTTCTTTATCCATTCATCTACTGATGGACATCTAGGCTCTTTCCATAGTTTGGCTATTATGGATATTGCTGCTATAAACATTAGGGTTCATGTGTCCCTTCAGATCACTACATTTGTAAATTTATGGTAAATGCCTACTGGTGCAATTGCTAGGTCAACTTTTTGAGGCACCACCCACTGTTTTTCGAGAGTGGGTGCACCAGCTTGCATTCCCACCAACAGTGTACGAGCGTTCTCCTTTCGCCATATTCACACCTACATCAGTCCTTTCCTGACTTGTTAATTTAAAAGTCTCTAAGGGCACTTGGGTGGCTCAGTCATTAAGTGTCCACCTTTGGCTGATGTCATGGTCCTAAGGATCCGGGGTCAAGAGCCACATCAGGCTCCTTGCTCAGCGTGCAGTCTGCTTCTCCCTCTCCTTCTGCCTGCTCTTCCTCCTGTTTGTGTGCTGTCTGTCTCTCGCTCTCTGTCAAATAAATAAATAAATAAATAAAATCTTTTTTTTTTTTTTTTAAAGTCTCTAGGAAGGCATCCATTTCTTCCAGAATGTCTGGTTTACTTGCATATAGTTGCTCATACTATGTTATAATTGTTTGCATTGCTTTGATGTTGGTTGTGATCTTTCCTTTTTCATTCATGATTTTACTAATTTGTGTCTTTTTTCTTTTCTTTTTGATAAGTTTGGCCAGGGGTTTATCAATCTTATTGACTCTTTCAAATAACCAGCTCCTAGTATCATTGATCTGTTCTACTGTTCTTTTGGATTCTATTTCATTGATTTCTGCTATGATATTGATTATTTCTCTTCTCCTGCTGTTTTTAGGCTTTCTTTGCTCTTCTTTCTCCAACTCCTTTAGGTGCAGGGTTAGGTTGTGTGTTTGATACTTTTCTTGTTTCTTGAAAAAGTCTTGTATTGCTCTATGCTTTCCTCTTAGGACAGCATTTGCTGCATCCCAGAGATTTTGGGCAGTGTGTTTTCATTTTTATTTGTTTCCATCATTTTTTAAAATTCTTCTTTAATTTCCTGGTTGACCCATTCATTCCTTTTTTTAAAAGGTTTTATTTATTTATTTGACAGATAGAGATCATAAGTAGCAGAGAGGCAGGCAGAGAGAGAGGAAGAAGCAGGCTCCCCACTGAGCAGAGAGCCTGATGCGGGGCTCAATCCCAGGACCCTGAGATCAAGACCTGAGCCTAAGGCAAAGGCTTTACCCACTGAGCCACCCAGACATTCATTCTTTAGTAGGATATTCTTTAGCCTCCATGTATTTGAGTTCTTTCCAACTTTCCTCTTCTGACCGAGTCTGAGTTTCAAAACACTGTGGTCTGAAAATATACAGGGAATGATCCAAATCCTTTGGAACCATTTGATACATGATTCGTGACCCAGGAAGTGATCTATTCTAGAGAATGTTCCCTGTGCATTAGAGAAGAATATGTATTCTGTTGCTTTGAGATAGGATGTTCCTAATACATCTATGAAGTCCATCTGGTCCAGTCTGTCATTTAAAGTCATTATTTCTTTGTTGATCTTTTGCTTAGGTGATCTGTCCATTTCAGTGAGGGAGTTATTGAAGTTCCATACTGTTATTGTAATATTGTTGATGTGTTTCTTTGACTTTGTTATTAATTGGCTTATATAATTGGCTGATCCCCTGTTAGGGGCATAAATATTTACAATTGTTAGATCTTCTCATTGCACAGGCCTTTTAAATATGATTATAATACCCTTCCTCATCTTATTATAGTCTTTGGTTTGAAATCTAATTTTTCTAATAAAAGGATTGCCACACCCACCTTCTTTTGATGTCCATTAGCATGGTAAATGGTCTTCCATCCCCCTACTTTCAATCTGGGGGTGTCTTTGGAACTCAAATGAGTCTCTTGCAGACAGCATATTGATGGGTCTTGTGTTTTTGTTTTGTTTTTAATCCAATCTAATACCCTGTGTCTTTTGATTGGGGCATTTAGTCCATTTTCATTTGGGGTAACTATTAAAAGCTATGAATTTAGTGCCATTGTATTCATTGTATTGCCTGTAAGGCGACTGTTACTGCATATTGTGTCTTTTCCTTTCTGGTCTATGTCACTTTTAGGGTCTTTCTTTGCTTAGAGGACCCCTTTAAATATTTCCTGTAGGGCTGGTTTGGTGTTCACAAGTTCTTTTAGTTTTTGTTTTTTCTGAAAGCTTTTTATCTCTCCTTTTATTTTCAATGGCAGCCTAGCTTGATAGGGTATTTTTGGCTGCATATTTTTTTCTGATTTAGTGCTCTGAATATATCATGCCAGTCCTTTCTGGTCTTCCAGGTCTCTGTGGCTATTCTGCCAATCTACTGTTTCTTCCATTTGAGATTACAGACCTCTTGTCCTGAGGTGCTTTCAGGATTTTCTCTTTGTCTCTGAGGCTTGTAAGTTTTACTCTTAAATGACAAGGTGTTGACTTTTTGTTGTTGTTGTTTAATTTTGAAGGTGGTTCTCTGTGCCTCCTAGATTTGGGTGCCTCGACCCTTTCCCAAATTAGGGAAGTTCTCTGCCATAATTTGCTCCAATATACTATGTGCAACCCCCTCTTTCTTCTACTTCTGGTATCCCAATTATTCTAATATTGTTTTGCCTTATAGTCTCACTTATTCATTGAATTCCTCCCAGGAGCTGTTTATCTCTATTTCTCTCAACTTCCTTATTCTCCATCATTTGGTCTTCCATATCACTAATTCTCCCTTCTGCCTCATTTATCTTAGTAGTTAGAGTCTCCATTTTTTACTACACCTCATTAATAGTCTTTTTTAATTTGACTTGTTTAGATTTTAGTTCTCTTATTTCTCTAGAAAGGGATTCTCTAGTATCTTCTATGATTTTTTTCAAGCCTACCTAGTATCTTTATAATCATCATTCTGAACTTTAGTTCTGACATCTTGCAGATGTCTATATTGACTAAGTCCCTGGCAGTTGGTACTGTCTTTTGCTCTTTTTTTTTTTTGAGGTGAGTTTTTCCAATTTGTAATTTTGTCCAGAGAAGAATAGATGCATGACAGAACAAAATGCTAAAAGGGGGACCACGCCCCAGAAAAATATACACTAAACAAATCAGAATGGACCTGAAACCATGGGGGGGGTGGGGGGAGGAAGAAACTTAAAAAAAAAAAAAGGTGGTGACTAGAGCAGTGCCACACACTAGATTTTGGGTGTATTTTGGTATGGTAAAAGAAACAGCCTCCCAGCACGCCTGGGTGGTTCAGTGAGTTAAAGCCTCTGCCTTTGGCTCAGGTCATTATCCCAGGGTCCTGGGATTGAGCCCTGCATTGGGCTCTCAGTTCAGTGGGGAGACTTCATCCCCCTCTCTCTCTGCCTGCCCCTCTGCCTACTAGTGATCTCTCTCTCCATCAAATAAATAAATAAATAAAATTTAAAAATATTTTTAAAAGGAATTAATAAGAAGTTGGTTGAAAAAGAGAAAGAAAAGAATTAAAAAATGAAAAAAAAATAGAGAATGTGATCGTTCGGAGACTAGAACAAAATCATACACTAGATTTAGGATATATTTGTTCTGTTAGAAGAAACTGTATCCCAAAATTGTAAAGCAGGAAAAACTTACATATGTACAAAAATAAGGTTAAAGACAATATAGGGAAATAATATGACTGCAAAAACGAAAATTGAGAATAATTTTAAAGATGGAAGGACGAAAATTCAAAAAAAAAGTAGAAAAAGAAAAAAATATAGAAAATATAAAAAATTAACTTTGAATGACTAAGAATCATGGCAGGGGAGTAAACATGAATTCTGTGTGCTGTATTCTCCTAGTGCTGGAGCTTTGCAGTTCTCAATAATCAGTAAACTTGGTCTTGGCTAGATGTTCTTGCTGATCTTCTGAGGGAGTGGCCTGTTACTCAAATGTCTCTGCCTGAAGCAATTGCACAGCCCTTGTCAGGGGCCAGACTTAGTAATCTGCTTGGGTTTGCTCTCAGTAGCTTTTGTTCCTTGAAAGCTTTTCATACAGCTTTCGGGGACAAGAATGAAAATGGCAGCCTCCCAATCTATGCCCTCACAGGAGCTAAGAACTTGAGACCCCACTCCTCAGTAATCCCTCAGAGAAAATCAGTCAATCACTCCTCTCCCTGGTCTCTGGCCACACTCTGCTCACCTGTCCTGTGACTGAGTATTTCTATCTCTGGCACATGACCCTGTTTGAAATCTCCAAATACAGCAGATTCCTGCAGCATGCTCCTGTACCTCTCCTCCTGGGGGACGAAGGGGAGTCTCCCTGGATCTGCTGTTTGTGGGGTCCCTGTTCAAAGAGCAGTAGCCCAGCTGTATCTTGGATCATGGTTTATGGCAACCCCGAGCTGAAAGCCCACTCCTTGGCTCCATCTTTTCAGACAGTTTCCCTGCTCTGATACCTGGGTGTTCTGCCATACTCGGGTATTCCCAGCCTTCCTGTGACCCCAAGAGTCCCGAGACCACACTGTCCCAGTGAGGGTTCCACCCCCCACTTAGTTACTGGAGTGATGTCCCTCAGCAGAGCAGACTTCTAAAAGCTTTGATTTTTTGCTTCACTGTTCTATCACTTGTATGCTGGCTGACAGGGGGCCCCCTCCCCCAGCAGTCTATCTTCCCAAATATCATCTTGGATTCAGTCTGCACATCCTGTCTTCCATAAAGTGGTCATGTATCTGTTCATAAAATTGGTGCTATTCTTTTCTTTGATATCCTGTTGATTTTGTAGATGTTCAGAACGGTTTGATAACTATCTAGCCAAATTCCAGATGAAATTTAGATCTCCTGCTCCTCCACCATCTTGCTTCTCCACCTCAAAGAAACAAACTCTTAACTATAGAGAGCAAACTAATGGTTATTGAAGGGGAGGTGGGGGGATGGGTTAAATAGGTGACAGAAATTAAGGAGTACACTTGTCAGGATGAGCATCAGGTAATGTGTGGAAGTGCTGAATCACTATTTTCTGCACCTGAAAGTATTATTATATTGTATGTTTAACTAAGTGAATTTAAACAAAAACTTGAAAAAAGAAAAAAAAGAAAGGCATAACACATTAATAAAAAAATCAAAGACCTAAATAAATTTAGAGAAACATTGTGTTCATAAGATCAGAAGACATCATATAGTGATCAGATAAAATTATTCCATGGGAAGTGATAAATCCCAGCTTTTGGCTATGAGTAAAAAATACTGAAGCAGGGAGAATGGAAACCCTACAGAATCTAAATGATAGCCCCCAAATCAGGGCTGAATACATTTAGTATAATATATATAACATATATAAATATATATATATATAATATTCATATATACATATATAATATAGACATATATATGATATATTAGATTCAATTAGCCAATATATAGTAAGTCATTAGTTTCAGATGTAGTGTTCAGTAATTCATCAGTTGCATATAACACCCAGTGCTCATCATATCATGTGCCCTCCTTAATGTCCATCACCCAGTAACTCCAGACTCCCACCCACTGCCCTTCCAGCAACCCTCAGCTTGTTTCATTTAGGTAAGAGTTTTTCATGGTCTTTCTCCTTCTTTGATCACTTCCCATTCAACTGAAAACTACCCTTCCTTCCCCCATGATCCTCTTACATTATCTACTTTTCATAGTTACTGCACTGATTTTTCCCCTGGCCATTGATGTTGGCAATCATGATATAGAGTACATAGTAATGGGTAATCTATTGCTGCATCGCTTCAACTTATGTGACTTAAATGTGCTATTTAAACTTGTTGTAATCATGAGAAAAAAAATCAGTCTCCATTTGACTTTACTTGTGTATTAAGGGTTCTGCTTTGTATCTATTTTGTGCTAGTTCAATTTTTAACTTTATGAGTACTATGAACATATTTTTCAAGAATTCACGGAGTGAAAAATAATAATAATTTCAATACCAAAGTCAGTATGCTCCAAACATCACAGAAAAGAAAAATAAATGTTTGTGTCATTTTAATGAAAAAAAAATGAAGGACATATACAACTAGATTAGAAAGGTAAATAAACAAAATAGAGAGTAATGCATGACATACAGAACATAATTATAGTTTGATATGGTAGCAAAAATGATGTGATCTCTATTAGTTTTCTGGTGCTTCTATAACAAAATATCATAGACTGGGTGGCTTAAACATTTTATTGTCTCAGGCTGAACATCTGAAATCAAGCTGTGAGGGTTGCCTCCTCACAGGAGGTTGGAGCTGTGAGGGTTGCCTCCTTCTGAGGTCCTTGAGGAAAGGTGGTTTCATGCCTTTTCGGCATGTAGATAGAAATCTTCTCCATATGTTTTCACATCGCCTTCCCTCTTTATAGAGACTGTATCTCAGAAGTTGGGGATGAGGTGAACTAGTACTTTCAAATGGATAAAAATCTTTTCTTCTTTTGTTTCCTAAAAAGACTTCAGTGATCAGTTGACAATAGCAGCCACTGAAATACTGTGGATATATCAACTGAAAAACATGCATCCCTGTGCCATTTTCTTGATCACCCTCTGAAACTGAGTTAAATTACATTCCCTGATATGTAAGTAGCAACTAAAATGTCCTTTGGGCAAACAAAAAGGGAAATTCTTCCAATTAGGAATGTTTCAGTCCCTTACCTTGTAGAGCTGTTTCTACAAGGTCTTACCACCAATCATGTTTCCTACAGGATAACATGTAATGCATTGAATCAAAATAACAACAACAAAAGATGTAATGCACAAACTATCATACAGTTTTCTATGAAATATGTAATTAAGCCACAGAAATTATTGATATCTTGTTGAAATCCAAACTAGACTATACTCATCTGTCTGCATATTTGGCAGACAGTGCAAATGTAAAATTGGCAAATCTTAATCTATGAACTTCTTGCCAAAAAAAAAAAAAGAAAAGATCTTACTTGCTAAATATCCTATATACATTTCACAGAGCAGTGCTAAAGTAGGGTGTGATATTCTTATTTCTCATTTTGAAGCTTTCATAAAGAAAGTGTTTGGTCACTTCCCAGTTTTATGAAAACGTGCAGAAACATTAATGATATTGTTGGTTTTATAGAAATGGAAGGAAATAGCCTCCTTAGAAATATACTTGCAAGCTGTTTCTCAATGTTTCAAGATGTAGAAGATATACCAAATTTTTTGCTTCTTTTTAAACCGTATTTTCAAGATATGGGAGAAAAATATCCTTGTCTAGTTTGGAAATACATTGAAAATGAGAGTGCCGAAAAGGAGAATAAAATAAAAGTGTACATGCATTCCCCACCCCACCAACTGTTGATCTGTGCAAAGGCCAGGAACCCAGAAAAACTCAGACTGCGTCTGAGTTACTTGATGCTATGTTGTGGTTGCAACAAAAATGGATGCAGCACAAATATTTACATATATTTGGGGGTAAGGGTCTAAGATTATATCATATCTTAATTTAAAAAAATGGTCCTCAGGGCACTTGGGTGGCTTAGTCATTAAGCGACTGTCTTCGGCTCAGGTCATGATCCCAGGGTCCTGGGATTGAGTCCCACATTGGGCTCCCTGCTCCAAGGAGAGTATGCTTCTCCCTCTCCCTCTGCCTGGCACTCTGCCTACTTGTGCTCTCTATCTCTCTGTCAAATAAATAAATAAAACCTTTAAAGAAATGGTCATCAAAAAAAGATAGCCAATAGCATGGAGTGGTCTTCCATCTTTTTGTGTCTTCTTCAATTTCTTTCATGAGTGTTCTGTAGTTCCTTGTGTACAGATCCTTTACCTCTTTGGTTAGGTTTATTCCCAGGTGTCTTATGGTTCTTGGTGCTATAGTAGATGGAATCAATTCTCTAATTTCCCTTTTTGTATTTTCATTGTTAGTATATAAGAAAGCAACTGATTTCTGTACGTTGATTTTGTATCCTGACGCAATACCGAATTGCTTTATGAGTTCTAGTAGTTTGGGGGTGGTCTTTTGGGTTTTCCATATAAAGTACCATGCCATCTGTGAAGAGATAGAGTTTAACTCCTTCACTGCCAATCTGAATACATTTTATTTCTCTTTGTTGTCTGATTGCTGTTCCTAGGACTTCTCATACTATGTTGAACAAGAGTGGTGAGAGTGGGCAGCCTTATTGTGTTCCTGATCTCAATGGGAAGGCTGTGAGCTTTTTTCCATTGAGGATGATATTTGCCGTGGGTTTTTCATAGATAGATTTTGTGAAGTTGGGGCATGTTCCTTCTATCCCTATACTTTGAAGCATTTTAATCAGGAACAGATGCTATATCTTGTCAAATGCTTTTTTTTTTCCATCAATTGAGAGGACCATGTGGTTCTTCTCTATTCTCTTATTGATTTGTTCTATCATATTGATTGATTTGTGAATGTTGACCCACCCCTGTATCACATGGATAAAATACACCTGGTCATCATGGATAATCTTTTTAATGTACTGTTGGATCCAATTAGCTAGAATCTTGCTGAGAACCTTGGCATTCATATTAATCAGGGATATTGGTCTGAAATCCTCCCTTGGGGTCTTTCCCGGGTTTGGAGATCAGAGTAATGCTGGCTTTGTAAAAAGAGTCTGGAAGGTTTCCTTCTGTTTCTATTTTTTGAAAAGCTTCAGGAGAATAGGTATTATTTCTTCTTTGAAAGTTTTGTAGAATTACCCAGGAAATCCATCAGGTCCTGTCCTCTTGTTTTTTGGGAGTTTTTGATCACTGCTTCAATCTCGTTACAAGATATCAGTCTATTCAGGTTTTCAATTTCTTCCTGATTGAGTTTTGGAAGTTTATAGGTTTCCAGGAATGCATCCATTTCATCTAGGTTGCTTAACTTATTGACATATAACGTTGATAATAATTTCTGATGATTGTTTCTATTTCCTTGGTGTTAGTTGTGATCTCTCCCTTTTAATTAATAACTTTATTAATTTAGGTCCTCTCTTTTTTCTTTTGGATTAGTTTGGCCAATGGTTTATCGATCTTATTGATTCTTTCAAAAAACCAGCTTCTAGTTTCATTGATGTGTTCTACTGTATCTCTAGTTTCTATCTCATTGATATATGCTCTCGTCTTGATTATTTCCCTTCTTGTGTGTGGGGTTGGTTTAATTTCTTGTTGATTCTCCAGTTCTTTAAGGTGTAAAGACAGCTGGTGTATTCCAGATTTTTTAACCTTTTTGAGGGAGACTTGGCTGGCTATGTATTTCCCCCTTAGGACCACCTTTGCTGTATCAATAGATTTTGGACTGAAGTGTCTTCATTCTCATTGGTTTCCTTGAATTGTTTAAGTTTTTCTTTGATTTCCTGATTGATCCAAACATTCTTAGGGAAGGTGGTCTTTAGTTTCTAGGTGTTTGAATTTCTTCCAAATTTTTTCTTCTGGTTGAGTTACAGTTTCAAAGCATTGTGGTCTGAGAACATGCAGGGAATGATCTCAATCTTTTGGTATTGGTTGAGTCCTGATTTTTGACCCAGTGTGTGATCTGTTCTGGAGAAAGTTCCATGTGCTCTCAAGAAGAATGAGTATTCTATTGTTTTAGGGTGGAATGTTCTGTACATATCTATGAGGTCCATCTGGTCCAATGTGTTATTAAATATTATTTGTCTTTATTGATTTTCTGCTTGGATGATCTGTCTATTATAAGAGTGGCATGTTAAGATCCCCTATTATTAATGTATTCATGTCAATATGACTCTTTATCTTGATTAACAGTTGCCTTATGTAGTTGGCTGCTCCCATATTGGGGGGCATAAATATTTACAAATGTTAGATCTTCTTGGTGGTTAGACACTTTAAGAATAATGTAGAGTCCTTCTTTATCTCTGACTACAGTCTTTAGCTTAAAATCTAATTTATCTGACATAAAAATCACTACCTCAGCCTTCTTTTGAGGCCCATTGGCATGAAAGATGCTTTTCCATCCATTCACTTTCAGTCTGGATGTATCCTTAGGTTCAGAATGGGTCTCTTTTAGACAACACATGGATGGGTCCTGTCATTTTATCCAATCTGCAATCGTGTGCCATTTTATGGGAGTGTTTAGGCTGTTCACATTGAGAGTAATTACTGATCTCATATATATATATATATATTTTTTTTTTTTTGACAGATAGCAATCACAAGTAGGCAGAGAGACAGGCGGGGGTAGGGGAGCAGACTCCGCACTGAGCAGAGAGCCTGATTAGGGGCTCAATCCCTGGACCCTGTGATCATGACCTGAGCTGGAGGCAGAGGCCTTAACCCACTGATACACCCAGATGCCCCGAGAGATATGTTTTTATTGACATCATGTTGCCTGTGAAATCCTTGTTTCTATAGATTGTTTCCATAAATTTCTGTTCCATGACACCCTTGGGTTCTTTCTTCTTTTATAGAACCTCCCTTAATATTTCTTGTTGTTCCAGGTTGGTGGTCACATACTCTTTCAAACATTAGGTCTTGGGAGCTCTTTATCTTTCCATCCATTTTGAATGTCAGTCTTGCTCAACAAAGTATTCTTGGCTCTATGTTCTTTTCATTTATTGCCCTGACTACATCTTGCCAGTGATTTCTGGCTTGCCAGGTTTCTGTGGACAGGTCTGATGTTATTTTGCTGGGCCTTCCTCTGTAAGTAAGGAATCTCTTTCTCCTAGCTGCTTTCAGGAGCTCCTGTCTAAAATTATGATTTATCAGTTTCACAGTCAGGTATCTTGAGGTCTTTCTAGATTCTGTGATTTTGGGGTGACATTTCTGCCTCTAGGCCAGGAACGCTGATTCCATTCCCCAGACTGGGAAAATTTTCATGGAGAATATAGTAAATAAACTGGGGATTTTTGAATGGTTGAATATGGACTTATATATGACATAGTATTCCATCCTTCCATATGGAATATGTGCACAGGGAAAGGAAATAACATGGTACTTTATAAGCACTGCATTGTGAATGGAAAACAAAATTTCTTAAACCAACTATATTTAGATTTGGTACCAGAGAGAGAGAGAGAGAAAGAAAGAAATAAGAAAGAGAGAGGAGATAGTCAAGACAAACAGGACTTTCTCAATTTATTTTTTTAATTATAACTTATTTAGAATTAAATTTGATTTCAAGGAGAACAAAAGGAAAAGTGAACTATTGGGACTTCACCAAGATAAAAAGCTCCTGTATGGTGAAGGAAATGATAAGAGGGAAACACACACACACACACACACACACACACACACTAATAGGTAGCCTACAGAATCTGAGATATTTGCAAATGACATATCTGATAAAGGGTTAGGATACAAAATTGATAAAGAGCTTATCAAACTTAACACCTGAAAAATAAATAACCCAGTTAAAAAATGGGCAGAAGATATGAATAGACATTTTTCCAAAGAAGACATATAGATGGTTAACAGACACATGAGAAGATGCTCAACATCACTCATCATCAGAGGAATCTAAAACACCCAGTAAAATAATATACTACCTCATATCTTTCAGAATGGCTACATTTAACAATACAGGAAAGAATAGGTGTTAGCAAGGATATGGAGGAAGAGGAACCCTCTTAAAGGGTTGTTGGAAATGCAAGCTGGAGCAGCCACTCTGTAAAACAGTATGGCAGTTTCTCAAAAAGTTAAAAATAGAACTAGCGTATGATCCAGCAATTATACTACTAGGTATTTACACAAAGGATATAAAAATAGAGATTTGAAACGGCATATGTGCCCCATGTTTACAGCAGCATTATCAACAATAGCCAAATGATGTAAAGAGCCCAAATATCCACTGATCAATTAATGGATAAAAAAGTGTTATATATACATAATGGAATATTACTCAGCCATCAAAAGGAATGAAGCCTGGCCATTTTCCATGATGTGGATGGAGATAGAGTATATTATGCTATATGCAATAAGTTAGAGAAAGATAAATGCCATATGATTGCATTCATACATGGAATTAAATAAACAAAACAGATATGTGCAATGGAAAGGAAAAAAAAAGAGAGAGTCAAACCATAAAGTAGACTCTTAGTTATAGAGAAAAAACGTGATGGTTATTAGAGGTAAGTGCGTGGGGCAATGGGCTAAATGGGTGATGCACATTAAGAAGGGCACAGAGTGGGATGAACCCCAGGTGTTATATGTAAGTGATGAATCACGTAGAGATTTACATATTACATTGAGATCTATAATTCACTTTGAATTAACTTTCTGGATGTGAGGTTTATATTATGGCTCTCATGGTTTTGTTTGTTTGTTTTTCATCTGAATGGCTAAGTGCTCCAACATCATTTATTGAAAAGACTATCCTTCCACTGAATTGCTTTTGTACCTTTATCAGAAATCACTTGACTGTTCTTGTGGTGAGCCTATTTCTGAATTCTCTATTAGGCTCTAGTGATCTATGTGTCAGTCCCTCTACCAAATACCACAACAATTGCTGATTTGTATAGTAAGTCTTAATATTGGGTAGGGCAATTCCTCCCACTTTATTCATCTTTTACAAAAACAGTTTAGCTATTCTAGTTCCTTTGCTTCTCCATATAAATTTTAAAATTAGCTTGTCTATACCTAAAGGGCCAAACTTTTGGAAAGTCATACCATGACACAATTATACCAGGCAAAATAAATTCTAACAGCATAGCATTATAATACACACTTGTATTATTATTTTAGCATTACATGAAAAATATGAGTTTTTTTTCATTTAGATTTATGTTACCATAAATTGCATTTAAGAAAAAAAAAACACAAAAATAGGACTAGTTAACAGTGGTAATTGGTAATAATTGATAGTTGAAAAAATAAGTAGCATGTGTCAGGAAATATAAAAATATTTTGGTTTCTGTTATCTGATACAGAAATTTATTTTAACTCTTGATTGCATATTTAAATATTATAGATTATATTTTAGTTATTATTAAAATGCATAAATATTGGGGCACATGGGTGGCTCAGTGGGCTAAGCCACTGCCTTCAGCTCAGGTCTTGATCTCAGTGTCCTGGGATCAAGCCCCACATTGGGCTCTCTGCTCAGCAGGGAGTCTCATACCCCTCTTTCTCTGCCTGCCTCTCTGCCTACTTGTGATCTCTCTCTCTCTCTCTGTCAAATAAATAAATAAAATATTTTAAAAATAAATAAAATAAAATGCATAAATATAATAATTATAAAAAGTAGGATGTAGGATATTAAAATATTTAATTTGAAAATAATCATGCCATCATTCTTTCTGTCCCATAACACATAGGATATCATTTCTCCTTTTGTTTCCTTATCCAATAATATTTTTCTACAATGCCTATATATTTCATGATATACTTTTATGTAGGAATGAAAATGAGTATAGTCACACATATCCACTTTGACTTCCAGCTATGCTCTTATTGAATTCTACATTACACTAATTTCTTGTGTAAGTCCAATGTGATCACATCAAGCTAAATGTTTTCTCAACAAAAAGCTTTTGTGCATAAAACACTTAGGAATTTACTGAACAGCTGCAGTAGATTTTTAGATTTGCAGAAATTAGTTTCCAGTTTTCAAAAAATACTCACTTTCAAAAAAATGTCTAAAAGTACAATGTACTTTGAATCTACAACTTGTTTTGATAGACCAGCTCTTTGTGAAATGGCAATATTATAGTGATGGAGAACAAATAAATGGTCACCAAGGTGAGTGGGGGAGGGTGTGACTATAAAGGGGTAACATGAGAAAATTTCTTGGTGGTGTTGGCCAGTTTTGTATCCTATGTTGATGATTACACAGAACTGGGTCTGTAATAAGTGTCATAGAACTATATACTCTGTAAAAAATGAATATATTTCAAAATCGATGAAATCCAAATGAGGCTTGTAGCTTATCTAATAGGATTGTATCAATGTTAAATTCCTAGTTTGATAACTGGTACTTGACTATATAAACTGGTATCTGTGGAGGAAGATGGTTAAAATATATATTGGAATTCTGAGTACTATTTTTGAAACTTGTATGGGGGTTCGAAACTATTTCAAATTTATTTTTGGTTTATGTAATGTTTATATATATACATACTTATAAATTAGTTTTTATGATCATTTTTTAATTTTTATTTTCAGCATAACAGTATTCCTTGTTTTTGCACCACACCCAGTGCTCCATACAATCTGTGCCCTCTCCAATACCCACCACCTCGTTCCCCCAACCTCCCACCCCCCACAGCTCAAACCCCTCAGATTGTTTTTCAGAGTCCATAGTCTCTCATGGTTCACCTCCCTTCCAATTTCCCCCAACTCCCTTCTCCTCTCTAACTCCCCTTGTCCTCCATTCTATTTGTTATGCTTCACAAATAAGTGAAACCATATGATAATTGACTCTTTCTGCTTGACTTTTATTTCATTATTTTTAATTTCTTGAGGAATCTCCACACTGTTTTCCAAAGTGGCTGCACCAACTTGCATTCCCACCATCAGTGTAAGAGGTTTCCCCTTTCTCCACATCCCATCCAACACATGTTGTTTCCTGTCTTGCTAATTTTGGCCATTCTAAATGGTGCAAGGTGATATCTCAATGTGGTTTTAATATTTTTTTAAAATTAAGATCAACAAATGTAAATATACTAGAAATAGAACTTTTCATTTAAAAATCCTTTTTTAAAATTCATTTAAGTTTTATTTAAATTCCAGTTAGTTAACATACAGCCCAATATTAGCTTCAGTTATACAATTTAGTGATTCAACACTTCCCAACAACACCTGGTGCTCATCACAGTGCACCTTTTAATCCTCATTACCTATTTAACCCATTCCCTCACCCACCATTCTGGTAACCATCAGTTTATTCTCTATATTTGTGATTGTTTCTTGGTTTTTCTCTCTCTCTTCGTTTTATTCTATGCTCCTTTATTTTGTTTCTTAAATTCTAAATGTAAGTGAAATCATATGGTATGTTTCTCTGACTTATTTCCTTTAGCATTTTACTCTTTAGCTTCACCCACATCACTCAAATGGCAAGATTTCATTCTTTGTGTTATGGCTCAGTAAAATATATATATATAGTCCCCCCCCACAGATATCACCTCTTTTGTATCCATTTATCTGCTGATGGACACCTGGGTTGTTTTGTTTTCATAGTTTGGCTATTGTAGATACTGCACTATAAACATCAGGATGTATGTGTCTCTTTGAATTAGTATTTTTGTATTCTTTGGGTAAGTATCCAATAGTGCAATTGATGAATTATAGTGTAGTTCTATTTTTAACTTTTTGAGGGACCATTGTATCTTTTTCCAGAGTGGCTGCACCCGTTTGCATTTCCATCAACCATGTATGAGGGATCCTCTTTCTCCATATCTTCGCCAAAACCTATTCTTTCTTATGCTCCTCATTTTAGCTGTTCTTACAGTAGTTTTGATTTACATTTCCCTAGATGATCAGTGATTTTGAGTAATTTTCATGTGTCTGCTGCACATCTGGATGTGTTCTTTGGAAAAATGTGTGTTCACATCTTCTGCCTATTGTTTGATTGGATTATTCTTTTTTTAGGTTTTGAGTTTTTTAAGGTTTTTATATGTTTTGGATACTAACCCTTTATCAGATATGTCATTTGTAAATATATTCTCTTATTCCATAGGTTGCCTTTTAGTTTTGTTAATTGTTTCCTTTGCTGTGCAGAATGGATTTTGTTTCATTTTTTGTTTTTGTTTTTGTTTTTGTTTTGTTTTTCATTTTTTGTTTTTGTTTTTGTTTTTAGAACCCACAATAGTTTATTTATTTTTTTGTTTTGTTTTTGTTTCACTTGCCTCAGGAGACATGTCTAGAAAAAAAAAAAAGTTGTTATGGCTGACGTCAAAGAGGTTGTTTGTGTTGTCCTCTAGGATTTTAATGGTGTTGTGTCTCATATTTAGCTCTTTATTTTTTTTTTAAGATTTATTTTTTTATTTGACAGAGAGAGACACAGGGAGAGAGGGAACACAAGCAGGGGGAGTGGGAGAGGGAGAAGCAGACTTCCCACTGAGCAGGGAGCCCAATACGGGGCTCAATCCCAGGACCCTGGGATGATGACCTGAGCTGAAAGCAGTTGCTTAACGACTGAGCCACCCAGGTGCCCCCATATTTAGCTCTTTAATCCATTTTGAAATTGAAGAGGACAGAAAGAAATAAGAAGATATTCCATACTCATGGATTGGAAGAACAAATGTTGATATGTCTATACTATCCAAAGCAATCTACACATTTAATGAAATCCCTCTCAAAATGCCACCAGCATTTTTTACAGAGATAAAACAAAATGTCCTAAAATTTGTATGGAACCACAAAAGAACCTGAATACCTAAAGCAATCTTGAAAAAGCAAAGCAAAGATGGGGGCATCACAATTCTGGACCTCAAATTATATTACAAAGAATAGTGATTTAGAATTATTGTAATTTACTTTTTAATTATTTTTAAATTTTTATTTAAATTTAATTTAGTTGGCACATACTGTGTTATTAGTTAGAGGCAGAATGTAGTGATTCATCAGTTGCATACAAAGACCAGTGCTCGTTAGTTACATCAATTGCCCTCTTTAGTGGCAATCACCCAATTAAAAATGCCAGATCTGTGTTGGTGGTATAGTGGTGGGTATAGCTGCCTTCCAATTAAAAATGCCGTATGAAATCAGGTAACATGATGCCCACCGTTTTATTTTTGTTTTTCAACATTTCCTTAGCAATTCGGGGTCTCTTCTGACTCCATACAAATTTTTGGATTATTTGCTCCAGCTCTTTGAAGAATACTGGTGGAATTTTGATCGGAATGGCATTAAAAGTATAGATTGCTCTAGGCAGTATAAACATTGTGGTCTGAAGATGTGCATGGCATTATATCAATCTTTTTACTAGCTGACACCTGATTTGTGACCCCGTATGTGATCTATTCTGGAGACTGTTCTATGTCCACTGGAGATTATGCATTCTGTTGCTCTAAGATGCAGTGCTCTGAATATATATGTGAAGTCCATTTGGTCCAGTGTGTCATTCAAAACCCTTGTTTCCTTGTTGATCTACTGCTTAGATAATCTGTTCATTTTTGTGAGAGGGGTGTTAAAGTCCACTACTATCATTGCATTATTATCAATGGTTTTCTTTATTTTTGTTATTAATTGGTTTACAAATATGGCTGCTCCTAAGTTAGAGGCATAAAAATCTATAATTATTAAGTCATCTTGTTGGATAGATACTTTTATTATGATATAATCTTTTTCACCTCTTATTACAGTCTTTGGTTTGAAGTCTAGTTTGTTGGGATGCTTCGGTGGCTCAGATGATTAGGTGTCTGCCTTTGGGTCATCATGATGTTGGGATCCTGGGATCGAGCCCCACATTAGGCTCCCAGTTCAGTGGGGAGTCTGCTTCACCCTCTTTTTCTGCCTCTGTCTCACCTTCTTGTGCTCTGTCTCTTTCTTTCTCTCTCAAGTGAATAAACAAAACTTTTTTTAAATAAAATAAAATAAAATGTAGTTTGTCTGATATAAGAATGGATATTCCAGCTTTTTTTTGATGTCAACTAGCAAGATAAATGGTATTCCACGCCCTCACTTTCAATCTGGCAGTGTCTTTGAGTCTAAAATGAGAGCCTTGTAAGCAACATATCAGTGGGTCTTATTTTATTATCTATTCTGATACCCTATATCTTTTTTTTGGGAAACATATAGTCCATTTATATTCAGAGTAATTATTGAAAGATATGAAGTTATACCATTGTATTACCTATAAAGATTCAAGGGGGTACATGCACCTCACTGTTCATAGCAGCAATGTCCACAATAGAAAAAAAAAAAAAAAGGAAAGAGCCCAGACAAATGTTAAGCAAAAGAAGTCAGCCAGAGAAAGATAAATACCATATACTTTCACTAAAATGTGGAATTTAAGAAACAAAACAGATGAATATGTGGAAAGGGAAAGAAAAATAAAATAAGATGAAAACAGAGAGGGAGTCAAATTAAGTATAGGAAACAAACTCAGGGTTGCTGGAGGGATGGGAGGATGGGCTAATCAGGTGATGGGCATTAGGGAGAGCATGTGATGTAATGAGCATTAGGTGTTATATGCAGTTGCTGAATCACTGGATTCTACCTCTGAAACTAATAATATAGTACATTTTAGTTAAATTGAATTTTAATTTAAAAATTTTAAAAATAGAAAAAATAAAAGTGTAGCACCTTTCTTTTTTAACACTCAATGTACCCACTACTGTGAGAAAACTAAAATCAGCAAAAAGCAGACTGGAAAGGTAAAAGGATAAAGAATGCAAGTAAAGAAGGCTATAAAGTTAGAAAATGCCACATGGTATGATGAGATGTTAATGATGATGTTAACAATAATGACTGATATTTATAAACCACTTAACATATAATTCTTACAATGAGTTAACAGTATATATTTTACCACCATTTGCAGATGAGGAAACTGAGACACATAAATATTAACTCATATGCTTTTGATAACAGAGCTAGTCAATAATCCTAATGGAATTTTCACCTGAGGTGGTCTGACCCTAGAATCTGTACAGAATACAGAAAAATATGTGAAACTAAATTCTCAAAGGTAATGAGAACACAATTACACAAGTGAAAATAGCCACTACTTTTAATGTATTCTCTTTTTGGTATGTGTCCTTTCATTAATTTGTTGATTCATCAATAAATAAAGTATTAACTAAACATGTATAATGTTCTAATTTTTTTTCTGCAAATGTGGACTACAGTAGTGAAAGAATCCAACAAAACTTCTGCCTGCATGGGCATCTAGTCCAATGTGGGGAAGACAGACAATGCAAATAAAAATGTATAAGAACACTTCAAGTCTTAAAGTAGAATAAGAGATTAAAATTAACAGGGAGTTGTCAAGAGACACCTCACTGAAGCGATGACACTTGGGCAGGTATCTGAAAGAAATGAAGGATTGAGCCATGGGGATTTCTTGGCAAATGAGTAGAACATTCTTAGCAGAGGGCATTATACCTGCAGTTGCCCAGGTTCTGGGACTCAATCCAAGGTCTGCAAGGAGGCCCAGTTGGATGGGATTGGGCAACGGAGATGGAATGTATTAGAGATCCAGCCAGGATCATGTTCTACTGCCCAGATTACATGGCTCGGTCAGTAATTTGTTTTATACAACTGCTACCTTACATTTCTCTCTCCTTTTATTGTTTGTTTGTTGTTTACTTTAAGGACTCTAGTATTTCCCAATCCAGACAGAACCCAACATGCAAGTAATATTGCTCTGTCCACTTTTTAAAAATCATTTTCCACTGGGTGTAGTCCTTTAGGTTTATTTGGGAGATGTGTCTTCATGGGCACCTCTGATGGGGTTTCACCTGAGTATGGCCTTGAGAGAGCTCAGTGGAGCTTATGTCAATCCTGATTTCCCTTTCTCAGAAGACCCAGCAGATCAAATAGAACCTTAATTCCAGAATCTTCCCCACCAGTTGAAGAAGAAATTGAGGCCTCTTAAGACAGTAAAGGGTGTGGCTGAACTCTTCTGCCACCTTGTGACTGATTCCATTTCTCCCTTCCCATCTGATGAATGCTTCTCTAGAAATGCCTTGAATGTAAATTTAATTTTCTGGGCAGTCTCTTGAAAGTATCACAGAACATGGGGAATAGAAGTCACTAAAGTATTTTCTAATAAAATTTAAGCCTAAGTGGAAAGATATACTTGGTAATACAAGGGTGGATTGTGAGGAAAAGGCCTTAGGGGTCATGTATAATTTATAGGTGATTTAGAAGTAATGGGCACAAAGAACTTGAGGTTAGGTGTGGGAAAGAAGAAATAAGGAATTAAATGGCATGTATCTCCCATGCATCATTCCTCCTTGGAGCTCTACTTGATTGTCTTTCCCTTCTGTATAACAAATGCTCAAGCTCTCGTGAATCCCACATCTATTTTCTCTACATGTACACCTGAGACTGAAGTTACTGCACATTCATGGTTTCTTGTTGGGAAATGTACCTGCTTATTCATAGGCATCTCCCCCTCCCCTTACTGATGACAAGATACTACAATTGATACTCACTCTCATCAAGTCCATTGTCCTTCTAGTTCATGAAGAAACCCAGGCTATCATTCATGAGTTCCTTCAATGCTTACCCTTCTCACTGTCCAAGACAGATGTTTAGATCCAGGTTTCTGGTTTTTTTTTCTTAAATTTTTTATTTATTTATTCATTAAAGACACACAGAGAGGCAGAGGCAGAGGCAGAGGGAGAAGCAGTCTCCCCACAGAGCAAGGAGCCTGATGCAGGACTCAATCCTGGGACCTTAGGATCATGACCTGAGCCAAAGTCAGATGCTTAACTGACTAAGCCACCCAGGTACCCCCTTTTCTGTTTTTTTAAATTAATTATAAATAGAATTCTTGCACCACCACCACCAATTAAGACAGCAATTTTCCTTCAGCTCACCCTAGTGCATTTTCCACCTCTCCCTCTCTGCTTCTTAGATTCAAGCCTTGAGTACACTTAATATTGGCAGTAATAGCAGTGCTATTTATCACACATTTCCATGCTGTGCTAAGTGATTCACAACTTAGGGCACAAATATGTAATTCCAGCACTGATCACAAAGTGTGGTAAAGATATTCAAACTGTCATTTGAAATTAAAACAAATATGGAAAATTAATGACTCTTGATCAAGTCGCTGGCACCATTATTTTTTGATCCTGTCATATTATGAGGATGAATACACACTTTGGGTGACATCTTAAATATAAATCATGACATTTCAAAGAAATCTCAGATTCAAGCAGGACAATCACAGTAGTATCTTCAGGTTTATCTCAATAAGGAATTGCCTACACTTTGTGGAGATTCTTCAGCTAAAATATTTGGAAAGGACTTCCACTTTTGAATTAGAAGCAAAAAGTTTCACTCTAGTTATGAGAGCAAAATGGAAAACTTATAAAACACATCAGCAGCTAAAAATGCATTCAAATCTAAATTAATTAAATATCAGAAATGGCAAGCACTTTCTAAGATTAAAGAGAGCCCCATTGGCACTTTAGTCTGTGGGGACAATGCAGAAATAGAAGGAAAGTTCCCACGGAGGGTTATAAAGAGAAACTACTCGAACTACTATCAAACTTTCATTGACTACACCTTAACCTGTATGACATATTCAAATTCTGAGGAGTTTAAAAGAAGTCCATATCCACTTACCAAATCCTTCCTTCAAATCTCACTGGATGCATGTAAGTAGCATACCAGTGGCTGAGAGCAAGGCAGAGAGATGAAACAAACTCATGAATCATGCCCTGAGTGCAAGATAGTGATGAGGAGGAGGCTCATGTAAGATAAGAAAGCTAAAACATATCTCTTAAGATGCCCAGATCCTTCCCTGAATGCAAGGCAGCAGTCTGCAGGAGGCTTTATGCAGAGGAAAATAAAAAACTGCTATCAATTCATCCCAAGGTGCCCATAAAATCTTCATTGAGTACATTAAAGTAGCCTGGGAAATTAGGAATAAGAAAGACCTCCTGAGGCTTGAAGATGAAGGAGCAGAGCTGAAAAGTAAAGAAAAGTCCTTAGTGAATGAAAAAGCTGTCAACTGGGGTTAAAGGAATGAGTGAAAAGAATAGGGGGAGTTAGAGGAGACAGAGAAAGAGAGTGAGAGTAAATTATCTAAAGTGATAATGGCTGAGAATTTTGTCAAAATGTTGAAATGTATTAACCTGCAAATGCAATAAGCACAGTGAACCCCAATTAGGATAAGGAAAATAAACCCACAGTATGTCTATCATCAAATTGCTGAAAACCAAAGATAAAGCCAAATTCTTAAAAATAGCTGAGTGGAAAAGGACATTACATACAAGAGAACACTAAGAATGATGTCTTATTGCCAAAAGACAGCGGGAAAGATCTTTAAGTATTGAAAGAAAAAATAAAATTGTCTGCCTATAATTCTCTATGCAGAAAAAGTACATTTCAAGAATGAAACTGAAATCCAAGAATAGTCTCTTCAATAAATTTTGTTAGGAAAACTGGATGGCCACATGCAAAAAAATTAAACTGGACCACTATCTTGTACCATATATAAAAACCAACTCAAAATGAATTAAGGTCTTGAGCATTTAAGTCCTGAAGCCATAAAAGTCCTAGAAGAAAACATCTGGGACAAGTTAATTGATACTGGTCTCAGTGATGTTTTGCGGTTTTTGTTTGTTTGTTTTTTGTTTTGTTTTGGATTTGACACTAAAAGCAAAAATTAATAAGAAGGCCTACATCAAACTAAATGGCAAAAGAAAATGTCAACAAAATGAACAGGCAACCTATGGGATGGGTGAAAATATTAGCAAATCCTGTATCCAAAAAGGGGTTAACATATGAAAGCTATAAAAAATGATGGGCACTGGGTGTTATAATGAAGTAATGAATCACTGAATGTTATATTAAAAACTAATGGTGTACTATACCTTGGCAAATTGAATGTAAATAAAAAATAAATAAAACACAATAACTCACACAGCTTAATAGCAAAAAAGGCATAAGCAATGAACCTTGGAACACTGAAAAAATAAAATAAAAAACAAAAACGAACAAAACAAACAAACAGAAAACCAAATATTTCAATTACAAAATGGGTAGAGGAAGTGAATGGATATTTTTCCAAAGAAGACATACAAATGACCAACAAGGACATGAAAAGGTGCTCAACATCACCAATAATCAGGGAAATGGAAACTGAAACCACATTAAAACATCACCTTATACCTGTTAGAAGGACTACTATGAAAAGGTCAAGAGGACTCCTGGATGGTGCAGTTGATTAAGCGACTGGCTCTTTGTTTTGGCTCATGATCCCTCAGTCCTGGGATCCAGCCCTGTGTCAGACTCCATGCTCAGCATGGAGTCCATGTGGGATTTTCTCTCCCTCTGTTCCTCCCACTTGTGTTTGCGCTCTCTCACTCTCTCTCTAAAATAAATAAATAAAATCTTTTAAAAGAAAGGCAAGAGATCACGATTGTTGATGAGAATGTGGAGAAAAGAGAACACTTACGCACTATTGGTGAGAATATAAATTGATTCAGCCATTGTGGAAGACATTATGGAAATTCTTCAAAAATGTAAAAATAGGCTTCTCTGAGTGGCTTAGTCAGTTAAGGGTTTGCTTTTGGTTCAGGTCAGGATCTCAGGGTCTTGGGATTGAGCCTGGCATTGGGCTTTCTGCTCAGCGGGGAGTCTGCTTTTCCCTCTCCCTTTCTCTCTGCATGTTCTCTCTCTCTCTCTCTCAAATAAATAAGTAAATAAAAATCTAAAAAATATAAAGATAGAACTTACCATATGACCTAGAAATTCTACTCTTGGGGATACATTTAAATGACACAAAATCACTAGGTCAAAAAGATACATGCACCCCTGTATTCATTGCAGCCACACTGACAGTAGATAAGACATGGAAACAAATTAAGTGTCCATCAGTAGATGAGTGTAAAAAGAAAAAAAGATGTATGTGTCTGTATGCGAGGTATATGCATATTTGCATATAGAATATTATTCAGCCATATAAAGGAAGGAAACCATGCCTTTTGTCTAGAGGACATTCTGCTAAGTGAGATAAGTCAGACAGCGAAAGACAATATTGTATGATTTCACTGGCATGTGAAATCTGAAAGAAACCAAGCTTATAAATATCTGTGGTTATCAGGGGTAGGGAGTGAGGGGTTGGCAAAATGGGTAAATGTGGAAATTGGAGGGTGAGATGAACCATGAGAGACTGTGGATGCTGAGAAAAAAACTGAGGGTTTTGGAGGGGAGGAGGGTGCAAGGTTAGGTGAGCCTGGCAGTGGGTATTATGGAGGGCACATAATGCATGGAGCACTGGGTGTGATGCATAAACAATTAATTCCGAAACACTAAAAAGAAATTTTAAAAATAAATAAAAATTTAAAAAAAGAAATAATGAGGTAAGTGTATTAGGTTCAAGGACATTGATGCTAGATGGAATCTTAAGGTGCAAGAAGGAATGAATAGAACCAGAATTTTACACACACACACACACAAACACACACACACACACATATATTATAGAGAGAGCATATTATTTATAATATATATGGCATATATAAAATATATATAATAAAATTCATAATGTAAAATACTTTAAATATTTAATATGCAATATATCTATATGCATATTTATTATAGCTTAATATAAAGAATTTAATATAATAACACCAATACTTATATATTTAAAGTTATACACACATATGATACAGGCAGTCTTTGCTTTCTACAGTACTATATGGACTGCAACTTACACATATTAGAACAGTGTTTTTGCTTTGCATAGAACCTGAATTATAATAAGACCTGCGCAAAGTGAGTACACTTTTCTGTTATGGACAATTTTCAACTAATATGGTTCTATGCATAGCAAGAACTGTCTCTATATATAGATATAGATAGATATAGATATAGCAGATAGATATATATATAGATAGATAGATCTAGATATCTACAAAGATATCTATCTATATATCGATATACAGATAGATATCTATCTAGATATCTATATCTATAGACATCTATAGATATCTAAATATCTAGATCTATCTATCAATCTATATATAGAGAGAGAGATTGAGAGAGAGAGAGACATATATGATGCATATTATAATCTGTGGAGCATCCATTAAAATGGCAATGCAATAAATTAAAAAATACAGGAGATACAATGGACTACTAAAATATTTTATTAATCCTAAATGGAAAAAAAAATAGATTGCATAGTTGGAAGAGAAATGCCAATATAGTCGACTTGTACTCTACCCTATCAGTAATTACATTAAATCTTATTTTTTTTATTTTAAAGATTTTATTTATTTATTTGACAGACAGATCACAAGCAGGCAGAGAGGCAGGCAGAGAGAGGAAGAGAAGCAGGCTTTCCGCTGAGCAGAGAGCCTGATGTGGGGCTCAATCCCAGGACCCTGGGATCATGACCTGAGCCAAAGGCAGAGGCTTTAACCCACTGAGCCACCCAGGTGCCCCATAATTACATTAAATCTTAATTGACCAAGTATTCTAAGAAAAAGGCAGAAATTAGTAGAATGGATTAATAAATAAAATCACAACTTTTGTGACATTAAGAGTCTCTTTTGGTTTGTCTCCCTCCCGATCCCATCTTGTTCCATTTATTCTTTTCCTATCCCCCAACCCCCCCCCACTGCATCTCCACTTCCTCATATTAGGGAGATCATATGATAGTTGTCTTTCTCCAATTGACTTATGGTGAGTGCTGTGAAGTGTGTAAACCTGGCGATTCACAGACCTGTACCCCTGGGGCTAATAATACATTATATGTTTATAAAAAAATTTAAAAAAATTAAAAAAAATCATAACTTAACTGTGATTATTAATTTTATGTGTGAATTTAGCTGGGCCACAGTATACCCACATATTTGGTCAAACATTATTCTGGGTTTTTCTGTGAGGGTGTTTTAGATAAGATTAACATTTAAATTAGTAGACTGAGTAAAGCAGATTATCCTCCATAATGTGGATGGGTCTCACACAATCAGTTGAGGGACTGAATATAGCAACAAGACTGACCCTTCTCCAAGTAAGAGGGTATTTTTTTCTGCCTGATAGACCTTTGAATTGCTACATAGGTTTTTTTTGCTCCAGTTGAACTTGAACTGGAACATTAGTTCTTATTGGGTTTCAAGCTGGCCAGCTTTTGGAGTGGAACTACACCATAGTCTCTGCCAGATCTCAGACCTTCATACTCAGACTTGAACCAAAAAAATTGGTTCTTCTGGGTCTCACAACCTGAAAATGTACCTTGCAGATCTTGGGACTTGCCAATATCCACAATCACATGAGGCAATTCTTTATAATGAATCTATAAATTATAAAATTCTGTAATTATAATTTTATATATGTATAGGGATGCAAATAAGCAGAGTATACAATTATTAAACATACGAAAGCCAATATGGTTATGTTGATGTCACACAGAGTAGATTTCAAGACAAGAAGTATTTTCAGAGCTAAGGGGGACATGCTCTAAGATGAAAGGGTCAGATTATGCAAAATAATGAAACTACTTTCTTACACCATACACAAAAGTAAATTCAAAATGGATGAAAGAGCTAAGTATGAGACAGGAAACCAATAAAATCCTAGAGAAGAACACAAGCAGTAACCTCTTTGACATTGGCCATAGCAGCTTCTTACTAGATATGTCTCCAGGGGCAAAGGAAACAGAAAAAAATATTTGGACTACTTGGACTTCACCAAATAAGTGAAGTAACACTCAACAAAACTAAAATGCAACCTACAGAATGGGAGATGTTTGCAAATGACATATCTGCTAAAGGGTTCGTATCCAAAATCTATAAAGAAATGATTAAATTCAACACCAAAAAAAAACAAATAATCCACTTAAAATGGACATAAGATACTAATAAACATTTGTCCAAAGAAGACATAGTGATGGCAGACACATGAACATCACTCATCACCAGGGAAATACAAATCAAAACTACAATGAGATATCACCTCACACCATTCAAAATGACTAAAATTAACAACACAGGAAACAACAGGTGCTGGGGAGGATATGTAGAAAGGGAAACCCCCTTATGCTGTTGGTAGGAATGCAAACTGGTGCAGCCACCCTGGAAAATAGTATGGAGGTTCCTAAAAAAAATTTGCTAAATAGAATTACTCTATGACCTAACAAGTGCACTATTGGGTATTTACCCAAGGATATACAAATATTTATTTGAAGGGATACATACACCCGATTGTTTAGAGTGGCATTATCAGCAATAGGTAAATAATGGAAAGAGCCCCAGTGTCCATCAACTGAGGCATGGATAAAGAAGAAATAAATAGGAATATTACTCAACCATGAAAAAGAATGAAATCTTGCCACTTGCAATGATGTGGATGGAGCTAGCATGTATTATGCTAAGCCAAAATAAGTCAGTCAGAGAAAGACAGATACCATATGATTTCACTCATATGTGGAATTTAAGAAACAAAACGGATTAACATAGGGTGAAAAAGAGAGGCAAACCATAAAGAAGACTCTTAACTATAGAGAACAAACTGAAGTTGCTGGAGGGGAGGTGGTCAGGGGATGGGTTAAATGGGTTGATAGTTATTAAGGACAGCACTTGTGGTGAGCACTGGGTGTTGTATGTAAGTGATGAATCACTTAATTCTACCCAGATTTTAAAAATTGGTAAGTATATAGAAGATATGAACAATATGCTTAGTCAAATTGACCTTGGAGACACTTACAGAAGTATAACTAAGAATAGCAGAATACATTTATTTCAAGTATATATGGAATAGTTTGTTGGTTTTTTTTTTCAAAATAGACTCCTTACTGGGAATTAAATTTAAGTATAATATTTTTATTTATTTTAAAAGATCTTTTAAAATTTGTTTGAGGTAGAGAGAGAGTGAGAGCGAGAGCATGAGTTGGGAGACAGAGGGAGAGGGAGAAGCAGGCTCCCTACTGAGTAGGGACCCTGACACAGGGCTCAATCCCAAGACCCTGGGATCATGACATGAACTGAAGGCAGACACTAACTGACCGAGCCACTCAGATGCCCCAAGTTTTAATATATTTAAATAACTGAATCATATTGCACATATTATATGATTACATTGGAATTAAATTAGTAATTAACATTATGAAAATATATATAAAGTATTCAAATTTGTGTGGATATAATTTCCACACAAGTAACCAAATAACCTATCCATCAAATAAGAAATCCTAAGGAAATTGTAAAATATTTCAAAGTGAATAATAAAAACATAACATCCTAAAATTTATAAAATGTTACTATAATTAACCTGAAAGAGAAATTTATAACTTTAATGACTATTTTACAAAAAAGGAAATATTTTAAATAAATGACCTAAGCTTGCACACTAATCATGTAGAAAAAAATAAAAATTAAAGCAAGTAGAATAAAAAGAATAGAAATAAGAGCTGAAATCCGTGAAAGAGAAAACAGACCAACAATAGAGAAAATTACGCAAGTCAATCATTTATTCTTTGAAAGGAATAAGACATGCTCGCTTCGGCAGCACATATACTAAAATTGAAAGGAATAAGACAACTGATAACCCCTAGAAAAGTTAACAAAAGAAAAAAATCAAGTAACTCATAAAAGGAATAAAAGAAAGACAATACTACATATAATACAGACATTGACATAATAATAAAGGGATATTTTATTAATCTCCATTTAGTAAGAAGAAATTGTTAACTTTAAACTTTTTAACAATTAACATATTGTTAACAAAGGGAAACTGACAACTTTAAATTTAAAAACTTGACAACTTAAATGAAGTTGAAAAAAAAAATCCTTAAAAGCAGAATTTACTCAAATTGACAAATGAGGAAAAAGAAAATCTGAATAATGTGATTTCTGTTAAAATCAACAATAAAAAGACAAGCCAATTTAAGAAATGGAAAATGGAGTGAAATACACAGTGAAGATACACTAAATATCTCCAAGTGCAGCCATTTTGGAAGTCAGTTTTGGCAGTTTCTTAAAAAACTACATGTACTCTTATCATGCCATCCAACAATTGTGTTCCTTAGTATTTACCCAAATGAATTGAAAACATTTCCACACAAATTCTTCACACAAAGGTTTATAACAACTATACTCATAGTTGCCTAAGTTTGGAAGTTATCAAGATGTCCTATAATATGTGAATGGTAATAAGAAAACTTCAAGAAATCTATACAGTGGTATAGCATGTCACAATGAAGAATAAGTAATGTACACATGGGTGTTTACAATAACTTTATCCATATCTGCCAAAACTTGGAATCAACTAATATAGGCAGGTGGATAGATAAACAGATAAACATATTTGATCCAGAAATCAAATATTATTCGATGCTAAAAAATGAAATAAGCTATCAATCCATGAAAAGACATGGAGACACCTCAAATGCATATCACTAAGTGAAAGAAGGCAATCAGAAAAAGTTTACATACTGTGTCATTACAAAGCGGATGGCATTCTGGAAAACACAAAACCTGGGTGGCTCAGTTGGTTAAGCAACTGCCTTCAGCTCAGGTCACGGTCCCAGAGTCCTGGGATCGAGTCCCACATCAGGCTCCCAGCTCCATGGGGAGTCTGCTTCTCCCTCTGACCTTCTCACCTCTCATGTTCTCTCTCACTGTCTCTCTCTCAAATAAATAAATGAAATCTTTTTTAAAAAATCACAACTATTTAAAAAAAAAGTCAGTGTTTGTAGGGACTTGGAGGAGTGAGGTTGAACAGGCAGAGCATAGAGGATTTTTCCGGTGGTGAAATTATTCTGTATGATGTTATAATTGTGGATACATGTCATATACATTTGTCAAAACACACAGATAACACAATTCTAGCAGGGAACCCTAATGTAAACTATAGACTTCAGATAATAATGATGTGTCAATGTAGGTGCATGGATTGTAACAAATGTACTGCTCAGGTGTAAGATACTGATAGAAGGGAAAATTTTGAATGTATGTATGGTAGAGGCATAAGATACATAGGAACTCTTAATTCTTCCTCTCATTTTTTTTGTAAACCTACAACTGGTCTAAAACATAGCCTATTAATAAACACACATTCAAAAACACAAAAAACGCGGGGTGCCTGGGTGCCTCAGTTGGTTAAGCGTCTGTTTTAAGCTGGAGTTATGAACCTGGAGTCCTGGGATGGAGTCCCATGTTGGGCTCCCTGTTCAGTGGGCATCTGCTTCTGCCTCTGCCCCTCACCTCACTTTCTGCTCTCTCACACTCTTTCTTTCTCTCAAATAAATAGTCTTAAAACACACACACGCACGTGCGTGTGCGCATGCACACACACACACACACACACACACACACACACACACACAATAATACACTCCCCACCACTGGGTTACCTAAAATCAAAATTGTCAATTACATCAATTTTGGCAAGGACATGGAGCACCTAGCACTCTCATTCGTTGCTAATAAGACTGTAAAATTGTATTGTCACCATTTCACGTCCACTAGAATGACCAAAATCAAAAAGACTGACAACACAACAATTTGTAAGCCTGTTGAGCACCTGAAATTCTCATATATTTTGCTAGAATGTAAAATGATCTAACTCAACTACAGAGAACTGTTGCAGCTTCTTATAAAGATAAGCACAGATCTTAACTATGGAGAACAAACTGATAGTTACCGGAGGGGAGGTGGGAGGGGGAAATGGGTGAAATAGGTGATAGGGATGAAGGAGTGCACTTGTCGTGATGAGCACTGGATAAGTATGAGTTGTTGAATCACTATATTGTACACCTGAAACTAATACAACATTGTACATTAACTATACTGGAATTTTTTTTTTAAGTAAAGCACTGTTTTCCCTTCCTTCCCCTATTGCCCCATGTGCTGAAGAGGGGGAGATCAGAGAGGGAGTCAAACCATGACAGACTATGGACGCCAGGAAACAACCTGAGGGTTTCAGAGAGGAGGAGGATGGGAGCATGGAGTAGCCGGGTGATGGGTGTTAGGGAGGGCACGTGTTGTGATGAGCACTAGGTATTATAGGCAACTAATGAGTCATTAAACACCACATCAAAAACTAATGATGCACAGTATGGTAGTTAACAACATATAAAAAATCTATAAAATAAAATTATCATATGGTTTCACTCACTTGTGGAGCATAAGGAATAACATGGAGAACCATAGAAGAGGAAAGGGAAAGTAAAGTAGGGTAAATCAGAGGGGGAGACAATGCATGAGAGACTGTGGACTATGAGAAACAAACTGAGTGTTTTGGAGGGGAGGGGGATGGGGGTTGGGAAGATGTGGTGGACCATGAGAGACTATGGACTCTGAAAAACAATCTGAGGGTTTTGAAGGGGCGAGGGGTGGGAGGTCGGGGTACCAGGTGGTGGGTATTATAGAGTGCACGGATTGCATGGAGCACTGGATGTGGTGCAAAAATAATGAATACTGTTATACTGAAAATAAAA
This sequence comes from Mustela erminea, assembly GCF_009829155.1. Lineage (NCBI taxonomy): Eukaryota > Metazoa > Chordata > Mammalia > Carnivora > Mustelidae > Mustela > Mustela erminea. The sequence goes on along the minus strand of NC_045618.1, from coordinate 23,644,757 downwards.
AATAAATTAAAAAAAAATAAACCCTAAAAAAAAAAAATAGGGCACATATTGCATGGAGCACTGGGTGTGGTGCATAAACAATGAATATTGGAACACTACATAACACTACATCAAAAACTAATGATGTACTGTATGGTCACTAACATAACATGATAGTAAATAAACAAACAAATAAATCATATAGCAAACCTCCTATGCACCCCAAAACATGAATGAATATATATATATATTCGAATATATATATTCATTAATGTTTCATTCATTCATTCATTCAAATATATTCATATCTATATGAATATATATATTCAAATGCTGACTCCACACAAAAAAAAGTATATATACTATACATATTTCACTTATATGATATCGAGAACAGGTGAAACTGATATAAGGCAAGAGAAATCAGAATGTGGTTGCCTCTTCAACCTCAGCCACAGTAACTTCTTCCTAGAAACATCGCCAAAGGCAAGGGATGCAAGGGCAAATATTAGCTATTGGGACTTCATCAAGAAAAAACAAAACAAAATTTTGCACAACAATGGAAACAGTCAACAAAACCAAAAGACAACTGACAGAATGAGAGAAGACATTTGCAAATGCCATATCAGATAAAGCGTTAGTATCCAAAATCTATAAAGAACTTACCAAACTCAACACCCAAAGAACAAATCCAATCAATAAATGGACAGAAGACATGAACAGACATTTCTGTAAAGAGGACATTGAAATGGCCAACAGACTCACATGAAAAAGTGTTCAACATCACTCAGCATCAGGGAAATACAAATCAAAACCACAGTGAGGTACCACCTCACACTAGTCAGAATGGCTAAAATTAATAAATCAGGAAATGACAGATGTTGGTGAGGATGCAGAGAAAGGGGAACCCTCCAACACTGTTGGTGGGAATGCAAGCTGATGCAGCCACTCTAGGAAACAGTATGGAGGTTCCTCAAGAAGTTGAAAATAGAGCTACGCTACAACCCAGCAATCGCACTAGTGGGCATTTACCCTAAAGATACAAATGTAGTGATCCAAAGGGATACATTCACCCGAATGTTTATAGCACCAATGTCCACAATAGCCAAACTATGGAAAGAACCTAAATGTCCAACAACAGATGAATGGCTAAAAAAGAGGTGGTATATATATACGATGGAATATTATGCAGCAATCAAAAAATGAAATCTTGCCATTTGCATAACATAGATGGAACTAGAGGGTATTACACTAAGCCAACGAAGTAAATCTGAAAAAGACAATTACCATATGATCTCTCTCATATGAGGAATTTGAGAGGCAGGTTGGCGGGTCATGGGATAGGAAGGGATAGGGAGGTAAAAAATGAAACATGATGGGACCTGGGAGGGAGAAAAACCATAAGAGACTTTTTTTTTAAGATTTTATTTATTTATTTGACAGAGAGATATCACAAGTAGGCAGAGAGACAGGCAGAGAGAGGGAGGGAAGCAGGCTCCCTGCTGAGCAGGGAGCCCAATGAGGGGCTCAATCCCAGGACCCTGAGATCATGACCTGAGCCGAAGGCAGAGGCTTAACCCACTGAGCCACCCAGGTGCCGCCATAAGAGGACTCTTAATCTCAGGAAATAAACTGAGGGTTGCTGAAGGGAGGGGGGGTGTGGGATGGGTTGGGTTATGGACATTGGGGAGGGTATGTGCTATGGTGAGTGCTGTGAATTGTGTAAGACAGATGATTCACAGACCTGTACACCTGAAGCAAATAATACATTATATGTTAATAAAATTTTAAAAAGAGTGATTGCCTTTGGACATAGAGGATTTGACTGAGAAAAGGCACATTGAACCTTTATTTGATAAATAAAATGTTACTTATTTTGTTTTGAGAGATGGCTACTCCATGAAAAAGCTCACTAAACAGACTACTGTAAATCTAAGCATTTTGTTTTATATTAATTAAATCTAAAGCTAAAAAATATTTTGGAAAAAATATTTTGGCAGCATTGTTGTAATGGTGAGGAATGTTGGCTTTTGGCAACTAATATAGATCAGGCTTTAATTCCAGATTTGGAAATACATTGCCAGATCTGTGACAAGTTAATTACCATCCTAAGCATCAACTTCTTGATGTGTTAAATGGGGCCAAACACCTGTGGATTTTGTGAGGATTATACCGTATCTATAAAAATTTTAGAATGGTATTTGACCACATAATAGGCATTCAATTAATAGTAGTAATGCTATTTTAATGAATTCCTTGTAATTCTTCCATCAAATGCCTTGTACTTCTGATACATCCTATACTTTTTTTTTTCTTTTAGGGCTTAGTCTGTCTATTTGGAGAAACTCATGAATCTCTCCCACAGCTTTCAGTTGTTTTTTTTTTTTTTTTCCTTTTCCTTGCTACTGCCAGCATTACACCCCCACCCCCTCCCATGTTTCAAGCACAAGTGACTACTCAGTTATTTGCATCAACTATGACCAATATGAATTTTATACAATGCAAACAGTAAAACTTTGCACTAAAAATTGCACTAAAAATACCATGTCAATATCTGTATACACATACAGTATAAGTTTGGTTTTAGATTTTCCTCTGCAGCACTACTCACATCAGAGTGCTAGGCACATACTGAATCCTTAATAAAAGGCATTTCATAAATAAACTATTTTAGACTTTTTGAAAATCGTAACTGATTATTTTACCCACTTATAAATATTTAACAGTTATATGGGAGTGAAAGGTATGTAGTTGTTATTCTAATCTTACACTTTTATTATTTTTAGTGGCCATTCAGGATGAACAGGATATATAAACGAGTGAATAAAACAAAGTTCCAGCCGGCATGGAGTCTCCATTCTTATGCTAAATTGGATAGTAAACAAATATAAAAAATTAATATACATGCCTCAATGATTTTCCTACTTCTATTTGTCTATTCTCAGTTCTCCTTCCCCCAATTTTTAAAATTACTTTTGTTATCCTTTCATTATATATTTGCGAAAATACTGAAGATCTGAGGTGCCTGGGTGGCTCAGTAGTTTGGGCATCTGCCTTCAGCTCAGGTCATGATCCCAGGGTCCTGGGATAAGCCCCATGTCAGGCTCCCTGCTCACTGGGGAGCCTGCTTCTCCCTCTCCCTTCATTGCTTGTTCTCTCTCTCTCAAATAAATAAATAAAATCTTCAAAAAAATACAGAAAATCTTTTATATTAGAAGACAGACCCCTACATCCCTTGGAATTTTTATATATATTTGACTTTTGCTTTCTATTCACCTTGGGTTTTTAAGTTGTTTCATGGAGAAGCAAGGAAAGAAAAGTTTGGCAAGTCTTGGTTCAGAGGCATAGAAGTGGAAGGGCATACACACAGAAGGGTGGTATGACTTCAAGAAGTTCAAAAATCCCATAAGGAGAAGGCAGATTTGGGGAGACCTATTTAAACTTTATAGTCCAAATTCCCCACTGTACTCAGGACAGCTTTGAGTTTCCCTGTTATTAAAGCAGTCAATCTTTGCAAAGTAGTTATATGTTACTTGATTTTCCCACATGTATTTGATGTTGGAGTAGGTAATTTGTAAATAGCTAGGTTTTCAAGTAGCCTGTGTCTGAGAGCACTGATTGTATAAAATAGGAAAGTTTTCCAGGGAAGAATAAACCCATTTCATCTAGGGTTCCTAGTCCCACCAGAATCACTAAATGCTTATATCCAAGTTTTTCTCTATAAATTAAACAATGCTCCCAATGAATCACACAGGTGCTAAAGTAAAAGTTGACTACTTTCCATCCTGAATGATGCTAATTTTTTTTTTAATTCCCGATACTTCCTTTTTTGTTTCTGTATCATCACCTTTGGGCATAAATCGGGCCTCCTTTTACATAATGAACTTAGTGGGAGTTGACATTGGGTGGCGATGCTATTCATTGCCACCCAATGTCACTGGGGACAGTTGGAACCTACTAGTAGCCATTTATTGCGTAGGATGACTCACCTGATGGTGGATTGAAGGTTAAATATGTCATAATAATAAAAAAGAAATGGTTAGTAAAAGAACTTAATCTCTCAGAAAACTACATTTTAATTAGAGGAGAAGCAAGTATGTCTTATTGAGGGTAGAAATGCCATAGGCTGAAAAATAAACTCAATTTCTCAAAGCCAACCATAGCCAGTAACTGCCATGTGTCGGGATTGGTGATCCAGGAACACCAAGGTTATATGCCCAGAGTAAGTCCTTCTAAGGTGTTTGTAAACCCCTACCAAATTGAGAAGTCCTATATGAAATATTAATGCACAAGAGGGACTTGGAAGCCATGAAGCATGGTGGTCTCCATTCAGTAGTAGCAGTTCTGTGGGTATATAGGGTATATATATATATATGTGGGTGTATATGTGATATATACCCATCAGGAAAGAGATGTTTGTATTTGAAAAGGAAGGTGTTCCTAGGAATAATAACTGATTCTTCACCTCTTCAGTTGCCAGAAAATAAAACACTGAAACCTCATTCTGGAATTATTCCTCATTATTTAAAGCGATAATTACCTTAAGAATGAATTTGTGTCTTGACTGGAATTCATAAATTACCAAATTTGATGAACATCGGATAAGGATACCTCAGGAAGAGTAGGGTATGGCCTTCACATTCTCTTCTGCCCCCTTGTGGTATCTTTCATCATATCTTTCTGGACTCTTGCCCTAGGTGAAAACAGTCTCTTCTAAACTAAACATTATTATTTAGTGTTTTGACTATTTCCAGAAAACTGTCCAGCTAGAAGTGAGACTGTCACGTCCTTTCAACATAAAGTAGTATAGGGTTAACCAATCATTTTTATGTCTTCTGCCCTACCTGCATATATATAGATAGATAGATAATTTTTAAACTGATTTTGCTCAAGATTTCCCTGAAATCTCACATTTTATTCTTCATCTGTTTTCCCTATATAATAATCTTAGATCTATTTATTCACTCATTTTATTTTTTATAGTGCATTTTTGGCTTTCATTTTTATGATTTCTTTCCTGCTCTGTAACTGATGAACAGCACTAAGAAACCCACCTTGTTCCTTCATCCCAGCTACTTCACAGGAAATTTTCCTGGTACTAAAAATGCTGTCTTCCATTGATACCTGGAGCATCTGAATTTCCATGATTTCTTTCTTTCTCTCTGTAGTCTTTGCCATCCGTTTTCTCTGCCTGTATCTAAAAATGTCTGTATTCTTCAAGACATATCTCAGGAGTTTCACTCTTAACACTTCTCCTGCAAACACATTCACTCCCACAGTTAAGGAGTACCTTAACTCTCAGTTCAGTTTTCTTTTGAATCCCAAACCATCATACAAGACGGTCTAGAGAGCATCTCCCTTTGGCAGTCCCAAAGGACTGCAAATGTCCATGTCCTAATCAATACTCATAAATCTCTCTTGCTATGTGCCTCCCACTGTGTCCCTAAGAGAATCAACCACACTACCAATTCCCCACTTTCCCAGGACAGACTTATACATCTTTTCCATCCGTTTTACATTAAATTATAATAGTAGCCTGCTATGATTCCTAAATCTCTCAAATACATAGATTCACTTCTTTTATTCTCCGACTCCGATTTTGCTGTATCTGAGCTCAGACCACACCATCTCCCCCCTCATGGATGCCTTCCATGTAACCAGTGGTCTGTTCCTACTCTATACTGCAGAACTGTGATTTCTAAAACATAGATCTGTTCCTGTCACTCCTCTGTGAAAACTCATCCATGATAAGTCTCACCAGGCTGCATTTGGGGACTGGACAGAGTGAGAAGGGATCTTGTGTCAGCCAGGATTTCTGGTAGACGCCCCTATGCACTATCCACTTGTGGTGGTCGGGGGCGGGGAAGGGGCGGGATTGAGCCCCCTTCCCCCCTCCTCCTTACTGCGGAAAGCTGCAGAGCTAAGGGCACTTACTTCCTATTCACCAGTCAGCAGGGAGGGATCCTCTGATCAGCCACGTAGGCATTCTCTTCTCTCTGGAGGAAAAGGCCCAGCAGCTGTCGGAGGAAAAGGCCCACCAGCTGTCAGAGCAAAGGGACATGTCGCAGCTAAGTAAGAATTTGGGTGATTCGAGTCCCCCGGCCGAGGCCCCTAAGCCTCCGGTCTATAGCCGCCCTACGGTTCTGATGCGGGCCCCGCCCGCCTCCTCTCGGGCTCCGCCAGTCCCCTGGGATCCACCTCCGATTGATTTGCAGGCTTCACTGGCCGCTTGGCAGGCACCTCAGCCTGCTTGGGAGGCCCCACAGGGCCAGCCGCCTACCCCAGTGGCTCCGATGGCCCAACCTCCTGCCCTGGGGGGCCCGATGGTCCAGGCTCCCCCTCTGGGAGGCCCGATGGGCAAGCCTCCGACTCCCGGAGTCCTGATGATCCATCCTCCCCCTCCGGGAGCCCCGATGGCCCAGCCTCCGACTCCGGGAGTCCTGATGATGCATCCTTCAGCTCCCGGAGCCCCAATGGCCCATCCTCCACCCCCGGGGACCCCGATGGCCCATCCTCCCCCTCCGGGGACCCCGATGGCCCATCCTCCTCCTCCGGGGACCCCGATGGCCCATCCTCCCCCTCCGGGGACCCCAATGGTGCATCCTCCCCCTCCGGGGACACCGATGGCGCATCCTCCCCCTCCGGGGACACCGATGGCTCACCCTCCCCCTCCGGGGACACCGATGGCCCATCCTCCCCCTCCGGGGACCCCGATGGCCCAGCCTCCGACTCCGGGAGTCCTGATGGCCCAGCCTCTGACTCCGGGAGTCCTGATGGTCCAGCCGCCTGCTCCGGGAGCTCCGATGGCCCAGCCTCCGCCCCCAGGAGCCTTGATGACCCAGCCTCCGCCTCCGGGAGCCCCGATGGCCAAGCCTCCTGGTCCCGGCGTCCTGATGATTCATCCTCCAGGTTCGAGAGCTCCAATCACCCAGGCTCCAGCTTCAGGAGCCCCGATGGCACAGCCGGCCGCCCCACCTGCGCAGCCTCTGGCTTCTTGGGCCCCACAGGCTCAGCCTCTGATTCTGCAAATCCAGTCTCAGGTTATAAGGGCTCCTCCGCAGGTTCCCCAGGGCCCGCAGGCCCAGCAGGCACAGCTGGCCACACCCCCGGGCTGGCAGGCCACCTCGCCAGGATGGCAGACCCAGCCGCAAGGCTGGCAAGCCACGCCTCTGGCTTGGCAGGCCACGCAGGTCACCTGGCAGGCTCCGACCATTACCTGGCAGGCACCACCACCCGTGCGCCAGGGCCCACCGCCCATCCGCCCGGGTCCACCACCCATCCGACCTGGCCCCCCGCCGGTGCGCCAGGCCCCGCCCCCGATTCGCCAGGCGCCACCTCTGATACGCCAGGCACCGCCGCCCATCCGGCCTGCCCCACAGGTCCTGGCCACCCCACCACCACTCTGGCAGGCCCTGCCACCCCCGCCGCCTCTGCGGCAGGCTCCGCAGGCTAGGCTGCCCACCCCACAGGTGCGGGCAGCTCCACAGGTGCGGGCAGCGCCGCAGGTGCCCACTGCTCCGCCAGCCACGCAGGTGCCCACGGTGCCTCCCACTGGCCCGCAGGCACCTCAGGCTGTGCTGTCGGCTCCTCTGTCGGCCCCGCAAGCTGTGCACTGCCCACCCATTATCTGGCAGGCCCCCAAAGGCCAAGCCCCAGTGCCACACGAGCTGCCGACGTCGATGGAATTCCAGGAAGTGCAGCAAGCCCAGGCTCTCGCCTGGCAGGCCCCCAAGGCCCCTGGGCAGTTCTGGCAGCCTGTGCCCACCCAGGAGGCCCAGAGGCAGGGCCCACCACTGGTTCAGCTGGAGCAGCCCTTTCAGGGGGTCCCGGCCTCCCAAAAGGCCCTCCAAATCCAGCTACCCACCCAGCAGGCCCAGCCCTCGGGCCCGCAAGCAGAGCTGCCCACCTTGCAACTCCAGCCCTCCTGGCAAGGCTCCCCAACAGCCTTGCAGGGCCAGCCCGGAGCTCCCATAGCGGCAGCAAATTTTCCCGTGGGCTCCGCTAAATCACTGATGACTCCATCGGGAGAATCCCGGGCCTCTTCGATAGAACGCAGGACCTCTTCAAAGGAACGGAGGACCTCTTCAAAGGAACGGAGGGCCCCTTCGAAGGATCGCATGATCTTTGCTGCCACTTTCTGTGCTCCAAAGGCAGTGTCAGCTGCCCGAGCACACCTGCCAACCGCCTGGAAAAACTTGCCTGCCACATCGGAGACCTTCACTGCCACTTCAAGGGTCTTTCCAACTACCTCCCGGTTCCAGCCTGCCTCTTCTAATGCCTTTCAGGGCCCATCTGCCCCCTCTGAGACCCCGAAGTCACTGCCACTTGCTCTGCAGGATCCATTTGCCTGCGTGGAGGCTCTGCCTGCAGCTCCATGGGTTCCACAGCCCAGTGTGAATGCTTCGAAAGCAGCGCAGGCAGTGCCAACCATCCTGATGGCTACGGCAGCTGCCCCGAAGGCAATGGCCACCACTCAAGAGGCCTCGAAGACGTCTGCTGAGCCACCACGTCGCTCTGGCAAAGCCACCCGGAAGAAGAAGCATCTGAATACCGAAGAGGACAGCAGTGGCCATATGCTGGCCCTGCGTGACTGGCAGGCTCCGAGACCCTGGGAAAATCTGAACTTGAATGACTGGGAGGTTGAAAACCCTATCCAGGTCCTGGGTGACTGGGAGGGCCCGAGCACCTCCCGTGGCCTGAGTGGCTGGGAGGGCCCGAGCACCTCCCGCATCCTGAGTGGCTGGGAAGGGCCCAGCACAACTTGGGCTCTGAGTGCCTGGGAGGGCCCAAGCACTTCGAGGGCCCTGGGTCTCTGGGAAAGCCCAGGTAGCCCTCAGCCCCTGATTATCTCTGAGTTCGCCAATCTCTCTCAGGGATTTGGTATCACCCAGAATGACCCCAAGCTGGAGACTCAGCCATTGTCTCCCTTGGATGAGAGAGCAAATGCATTGGTGCAGTTCCTCTTGGTCAAGGACCAAGCCAAGGTGCCCATCAAGCGCTCAGAGATGGTGAAATTCATCATCCGTGAATATAAAGATGAGTGCTTGGATATCATCAACCGTGCCAACAATAAGCTACAGTGTGTTTTCGGTTATCAACTGAAAGAGATTGATCCCGAAAACCACTCTTATATTATCATCAACAAGCTGGGGCACCACAAGGGTGAACCAGTGGCATCCTACTTAGACAGACCCAAGTTAGGCCTCCTGATGGTGGTCCTGAGTCTCATCTTTATGAAAGGCAATTGTGTCAGGGAGGACATGATCTTTAGTTTTCTGTACAGGTTAGGATTGGATGTCCGAGAGACACATGCTCTCTTCGGAAATACAAAGAAGCTCATCACCGAAGTGTTTGTAAGGCAGAAGTACCTAGAGTACAGGCGAATCCCCTATACTGAGCCAGCAGAATATGAGTTCCTCTGGGGGCCCCGAGCATTCCTCGAAACCAGCAAGATGCTTGTTTTGAGGTTTCTGGCCAAGCTCCATAAGAGAGACCCACGGTGCTGGCCTTTGCAGTACTTCGAAGCACTGGCAGAGTGTGAGTCTGAAGATTTGGATGAGGATGAGCCTGGATCCGGTGACAATGCCGGTGACCCCACCAGCAGTTCCCCTCCCCGCTAATGTGGTACTTTCCGCAGATATCTCATTCCTTTGGGTTCCTGGCCAGAGGCCACTGACAGGGTGGGGTGGGGGGGGCGTTTTGTTTCTGGTGTTTATGTTCCAGTTCTATGTGTGTAAGTTTGGATTTAAATTTGGTTCAACTTAGTATCTGCCAAAGCTTTGTACATTTTCATGTGGTGTTGATTTTGATTGGCTACTGTTCTCTTTGGTATTTTGGCATCTGTATTTTTAAGTGAGATCTGTGATTCTCTGTTTTGTGTTATAATTGTTATGTTTTGGTATCAGAGTTGTGCTGGCTTTGTGAAATGAATTGAGAAGCTATCCATCTCATTCTGGTACAGATTATGTAGTATTGAAATAGGCTGTTCTTTGAACATTAAAATGAGTCATCAGTAAAAGCTGTCTGCAGAAAATAAATATCTATATCTATATATATAAATATACTTTCAGCATAACATGAAAGTGTTTGTCTTTATTCTCATTTTTACTCTGGATGATGGGAGCCAAGTTTTACCATGTTCTCAGAATAGACTTAAAACATCAAGATTACTACCAGTGATAGTAGAAACCACGGTAATGAACCTCTCTCAAGGACAGTGCTACATTCGTCCTAACAATGCAGGGATTGTGTTGTATGGTGAAATGTAAGATTTCCTTAATTTAAGAGTAAAACTTCACAAGTCAGTGAAGTAGAATCAGGAGGAGGCTGAATATCTCCTCTGATTTAATCCTCACAATAGTCCTTCAAAGTAGGCATTATTATTCCCATTTTGTAGGTGAGTATCTAAGGCTCCAGTACATTAATTAAATGGCACAAATCAGTAAAACTGCAGTTTGAAGCAGACTTTTCTCCTTAAGGCTACGTGGGAAAGAAGGACCATCTTCTCACAGCACCAGTATCCAGGTTTATTAGCTATGTAGATGAATTTGGCCAGCGGGGGGATTTATGTGGCCCATGGTGGGTATCCAGCAGCAAAGGAGACGTGGGTTTCATCAACACACTGATACTAGGATGGAAATGTTCCCTGAAAAATATTTAGGCTTATAAAAGGAAAAAGGAAACACGAGCCTCCAATGCGGATTGCGGGTGGTGGTGGAGGGAGATACATAACCAGTGACATGGAGGTCTAAGGGGGAAGTTTGTGGTTGGAGTGGGGGGCATAAGCCCAAGCATACAGGGGAAGTCAGCTGATACAATGAGGTTGCTAAATAACTTAGTCAACCTTTGTGTGCAGGGTCTGGTGTGGGAGGGAAGGCAACAGAAGCTACCTGAGTGCTTTGGGGAAAGACACTCATGCACACACCAGAATGGTGAATACAAGCTGAGTTTCCTGAAGTCATGAGTCTCTTCCTCTGTACCAGGATCAGGCACTGATCTTCCTCTGCACAGGATCAGGCCACAACTACCACCCTAAAAGGATCAGGACTCCCACCCTAAAGCGCTCTTCTCTGGGTAAAGATTAAGTTCCAGAAACCAGGTAAATAGCCATAGTGGAATTCTTCTGCCACCTAGTGGCGTACCCCTGGTCCAGTCAGTTATTCCGGCAGCTGCCTACTATATCCCATCCGCCGCAGTGCTTAAAGTCATACCCTCAATTCCTGGGCTGTGGCTACTACTTGCTTCATAATTTTGCCCGTAATTTTACCAGCATCTGTGTCCAAACATCCCTTCTTTTCTCTTGTCATAGGACAAGGTGAAATTCTTCTCCGAGTGGAATCCATTGACACTTAGGAACCTGAACCTATATACTATGAGATGAAGGTATGTAATGCAGAGTCCATTCCCAGCATATGCACAGCCCAACTTTCTAGGGCAACTCATCCCACGAGATAACCTGCTTGCCTGTAGGGAATCTTTGGCAAGTTGTCCAAGTGGCTAGATTTTCCAGAAATTGAGTGAGAGTTTCTTATAAACTTCCTGGGTCAGCAAGTACTGTGTTTCTGTCCTAAATCAATCTTAACTTATTTTGAGGACAACAGCTAATGCCAATTAAGAGCAACAGCCTGGCCCCAGCTGACAGCTATCCCCAGAAGAGGGTTTTCTGGGATAGAAAACTGTCACATGGATTTAGTATTTCTTGTTTGTTTTTAGTTCATTTATTATCATTTCTATGGCTTCTTCCAAATCATTTATTTACTCACTGGGTGCTTGAGCAAGTTGCTCTTGGTGAAACAAAGCCATAAACGTCCATCTTATTTATCTCATATCTGATATAAAGGCAAATAACCTTATTTTACCAATGCCAAGAGCTTAAGATCTGAGTTAAATTCTAATGAGAGGTAAATTATAATAACAATGAATTTTTAACTCTAAATAAATTAATTGGCCACATATTGAATGGAAAAGGTTAAGAACAATTGACATTATAAAATCAGAATGCAGAAAACAAAACTTGGAATACATGAAAATACAGAACACATGTTGTGATGAGCACTGGGCATTATATGCGACTAATGAATAGTTGAACACTACATCAAAAAGTAATAATGTCCTGGGCGCCTGGGTGGCTCAGTGGGTTAAGCCGCTGCCTTCGGCTCAGGTCATGATCTCAGGGTCCTGGGATCGAGTCCCGCATCGGGCTCTCTGCTCAGCAGGGAGCCTGCTTCCTCCTCTCTCTCTCTCTGCCTGCCTCTCTGCCTACTTGTGATGTCTCTCTGTCAAATAAATAAATAAAATCTTAAAAAAAAAAAAAAGTAATAATGTCCTATAAGTTGGCTAACTGAACATAATAAAAAAAGAAGCAGTGAAAACAAATTTAAGACCCATTTATTTGAAAGTTCCAAAATGTAGATAACTGTTGTACACAGTTTTTTATTTTATAATGGAGAAAAAATATGTTAAAACCCCTATAAATAAATGGGCAAAAGGTATCAGATAAAAAAAAAAGACATGCACGTCTCAAATATTATATTTGAGACAGAAATATTTCAGACAGAAATATTAGACCAGTATTCCCATTTCCATTCATTAAATGGACATAAAATAGAATAAAAGCCCAGGGAAGAGCCAGCATAAGTAGAGTTGTTATGAAACGGGCACCGTTTGTTACATACTACCGATGAAAGTATAAATTACTATAAGTCTCCCTGAAATAAATTTAGCCAATAGCATCTTCAAGGGTTTTAAAACTATCTGTACTATTTTGCCTGGAAATTCCTCATATGGGAATATGCTGAATGTAAATAACCGGTAGCAGGGGCAAAGACTCCTTCGCACAAAAGAACTGCTATGGGAGATTTATAGTGTGCTCACACCTTCCCCCCATACAACCAGACACACATCAAGGTGTCTGCTGAGTGTCCTGCTGTAAAGATCAAAAGCTTCCTCAAGGGACAACTCACTGTCTGCTCGAATACAAAATTACATGCTGTGGACCAGTGCCGCGACAATCTGTAGTTAATAAAAGTGAAGTGGGTGCTAGTAGACTCTCAAGAAAGCCATAAAGCAATCTCAGTAAAAGCCATTTCGCATGAAGCTATATGATCAAACTGAGTGCACTATTGTGTAAGATGTTAAATTATAAACAAGCTGATATCTTCAGGTATTTACTTGAAAATGATCTGAATTTTGGAATAATTTTACTCTAAGCCATGCCTCCCAATAGCCATAAAAACAAAGGTCAGTTGCTTGTTAAACTATTCATAAAGCAAACAAGAATTAATCATTGTGGCTATGATGGATGGAGCACTCCCTAGGGCCTCCGTGACCTCCCCTGGACACCCACAACTCTTGTCACCTTATCATTTACTGACATACTACTTGAAAGGATATAGAATCTGTTCTGACGTCCCCGTGTCTATTGTCAGAACCTAACATCTGGGCATCTCCCTCATACAGTCAGACATCCTGCATTGGCAATTTTGCCATCTTATATGGTCAGTGTTTTCCCTTCTCTCCATCCTGGTGGACATTGTTGCTTGCCTGAACTTTGAAGCTGCTTTTGGCACGATCTCTAACTTGAGTAATGCCCCTCACACCATTCAATACACTGGCTGCCCCGATCATAATGTTTTAATTGGTTTAAAGCATTTGACGGCTCTCAGTTTTCCTGGGAATTAGATGCGCTCTCCTTCGCTCACACTCTTCATCCTAAGAGTCAAAGAGCAGCAGGGAAGAGGTGGACTAGAAGAAATCAGCATTTGCAAACTAGTTCAGGGGTCCCTCTGCTGGATGTTTTGAGGAACTCCTTGAATTCTGTATTGAAAACCCACCTGGGTCAGCAAGAATGGGTCCTAAGGCAGAAGACCCTGACATTTAGATCATAGACCCTTCCTGCTTACCTTGGTCCCCAACCCAGAAATTCATATGGACACAGGACATACATGGTGAGGGTAACAGCCCTGCCTTCTCTGAATAGGCTGTCTAGGAAATGAAACCTAAAGTGGATCCACCTTTCAAACTCAAGTCTCATTTTCCTGAGTGCGAGAAATTTATTTATTCCAAAATCTTCCAGAAGGTTCTTTTGTGAATGCCATGAAGAGGCTTATAACACTATGAGCTCTTTGGTCCAGACCCTTAATCCTTTTAGATTCTTCAAGTTTTACTTGCCCGTTCGTGTTTAAGAAACAAAATCCATGGGGAGCTTCCTTCATTACCAGCTTCCTTCTATTTTGCTTCAGGCACTGCAGAAATCACTCTAGTGGTCTTAGTGAAATGCCCTTAGTGCCAATGCCTTTGCTCTGAAAGTCGCCAATCCATCTGCCAGTAATACTGGTTTTCTACACTGTCACTTGTTCAAAGTGCGTTCAGCTTAAGAACCATGGCCAAAAGAGGGGTCAGTGTTGCCTGGTTAATCAGCAATAACCACAGAAGTATCTCCTAGACCTTATAGACTGCATGGAGCATACTCTATTGTAGTTTTTAATATTTCCCTGAAGTAGAGCTAGCTGGGTCTACAAAGCTGTGGAGTTTGAGGGTTGGTTTTGTGGCTTTTCCAAGAAATCCTTAACAAACATTTTGTTTTGAAGTAATAGCTTCACAGGAAGTTGCAAATATTATACAGGGCTAATGTACTTTAACCAGCTAAATACTATTGAATTGTAGTGTAATACCAGGTACATTTACATTGGTACCATGTGTATGTGTAGTTCAGTGACATTTTATCATAAATGTAGATTCAATAAACATCACTGTAATGAACATACAGATCTATTTTTCAACCACAAAGATTTCTCACATGCTGTTGCTTTATGGTCATGTGCATCCCTAAACATGCCTACACCCTGGCCATCACTACTCTCTTTTGTAGCTCCATAATTTTTTCAGTTTGGTAATCTTATATAAACTTAATCATACCTTTGAGACTGGCATTTTTCACTCACTATAATGTGACTGATACAAATCCAAGTTGTTGCATGCATCAATAGTTCATTCCTTTTAAAGGCTGATAAAATATTTATCTATGAAGGGCATTTTGGTTGTTTCCAGTTTTGAGCTACTCCAAAGTTGCTATGAACATTCTTTTGCATGGGCATAAATTTTCATTTATCCAGGATCGTGGGGGTCATTGCTGGGTTGCATGGCAATTGCATTTACACTTTGAATGAAACTACCGAACTATTTTCCAGAATGGCTATGCCGTTTTACATTCACTAGCAATGCATGAAAGATCCAGTTTCTCTGCATCCTCACCAACAATTGGTGTCGTCGCTGTTAGAATAAATTTAGAGATCCTAATAGGTATGCACTGATACCTCACTGTGCTCTTAATTTGAGTTTCTATGACGGTGAGAGGAGGTGAGTTCTTTCCCTGTACTTATTTGTTAACTGTATGTCTTCTTTAATGAAATGTTTTTTCATCTCCTTCGCCCATTTTCTAAATGAACTTTTTTTTATTATTATCACTGAGTTTTGAGAGTTAGTTACATAATCTAGATTTGAGTCCTTTATTAGATATGTCGTTTACAATGTTTACAAGTATTTCCTTCCAGTCTGCAGTTTGGCTGTCTATTATCAGAGCAGCACAAGGTCTTTACGCAGAAAAACATTTAAATTTTGATGAAGCCCCATTTGATTCTTTTTCTTTTATAGATCAAGCTCCTTGTTTTCCACCTAAGTACCCTTCATCAGATCCTAGGTCCCAAAGATTTTCTCCTATGTTTTCTTGTAAAAGTTTAAAAACATTACATTTTATATTTACTTCTGTGATCCATTGTGAGATTATTTTGTATAAAGTGTTATGTTTAGACTGAGGTTCTAGTCTTTTTTCCTTATGCACATTTCATTGTTCTAGTAATATTTGTTGGAAAGGCTATCCTTTCTACATTAAATTGCTTTTGCACCTTTATCAAAAATCAGCTGGCTCTACTTGTATGGGCTACTTTTGAGTTCTCTATTTTGTCTGATTGATTTATGTGTCTGTCCTTCCACTGATACTACACCATCTTGACTGTAGTTATATAAGCTCTAGAAATAAAGTCCAGTGATTCTCCTCACATTATTATTTTTGTTCAAAATTATTTATAGCTATTATATATCTTTAACTTTCCATATGAATTTAAAAATAGCCTTGTCCACATCTTAAAAAAAAAAACTTGCTGGGAGTTTTGTGAGAATTTAATTAAGCCTGTATATCCAATTGGGTAGAATCAAACTTTTTACTACGTTGAGTCTTCCAATCCATAAGCACAGTATATCTCTCCATTTAGTTGGATTAACTTTGATGGCTTTCATCAGCATTTTGTATTTTTCAGTATATAAGTCCTAGATATGTTTTTTTAGATTTATACTTAAGCATTTCATTCTTTTTAAAAAAGATTTTATTTGTTTATTTGACAGAGAAAGAGGGAAAGTGGGACAATACAGCAGGGGGAGAAGGAGGGAGAGGGAGAAGCAAGTTCCCTGCTGAGCAAGGAGCCTGATGTGGGACTTGATCCCAGGACCCCAGGATCAGGGCCTGAGCCAAAATGTCATTTGTGTGTTATCTGATGCCCTTTCCCAAGATGAGGAAGTTCTTTTCTGTTCATTTATAAAATTTTGAAGCAGCCGTATATCCCTGAAATAATCTCACTTTTTTCATTATGTGTGTGTGTGTGTGTGTGTATAAAATGAATTCTATATACTAATGTTTTGTTAAATTTTTTAAACCCATATTCGTGAAGGATGTGTTATCTATTTTTCCCTTCTTCTTGTTGCCTTTTTTGGGGGGGTTGGTACTCTGTCTGATTTTGGTATCAGGTATTACTGATTACATAAAATGTTCCTTCCACTTCCACATTCTGGAAGTGATTATGTAAATTGGTGTTAATTATTTTTTTTAATATTTGGTAGAATTGTCTAGTGAAACCACACACCTTTCAAGGAATTATTTTCTAATACAGTTTTGCTTCAAGACTGAGGGAATTCTGTTGCACATAAGCATGACATTTAGTGGAGCTTCCAAAGGAAGGTATCAGCCTCTCCCTGAAGATGATCCAAAAATGGGTGTCATTATTTCTTTGGTAGGAGCACCCAGGTTCAGCACCAACCCCTCCCTCAGGGCTGAGGACAAGTCCTGACTGGGCTCCAGCTACTCAAGTTCTAGTATGTCACATAATTTGCCATTTCTGCTTTCTGTTGCCAGAAGACAAAGAGTTTGGCCTTGGTCTCTTAGCTATTCCTCTATTTCATACAGTGTGGATTCATTTTTCACTCCCTTAGAAAATTCTGTAATTAAAAACAAAGATATCCGTATCCTTACACAGAAAAGTTGAAATTGTTAAGGATACAATGAGAGGATGAAGCAGTTCTCAAATGCAGTGGTCGTGAAGGCAGGGAGTTCCATAGGCTGGGATTCAGCCAGTAACACTGCACTAGCTACTAAATGTGTACTGCCCACTTCTATGTTTCTACAGAAAGGGCCCAGAGAAACATCCAGATTTCAGTTAATTTATTTCTATAATAAGCAGTAAACTTAAAGACACAACTAAAAGGCAGTGGTATGGTGACTAAGCAAAGCTTATATTCAGTTTAGCTAAAATTCAAGAATTCCTTTGTTCTCCTTCATTGGTTGACTCTTTAGTCTTGGGGAGGAAGGCATCTACTGTTTTGAGCACACTGTTCTAGGCAATTGCAACAAAAGAGTGAAGCAAAAGATAAAGTTTCTCTTATCACAGAGCTTACATTATAGTGAAGAGAGATGAATAGTAAATATCTTTGGAAGTGTCAATAGTGATAGAACTGTGTTGAAATTACAACAAAGTGAATTATAAAGAATAACAGAGGCCCTCTTTAGATACTGTGATCAGAGAAGGGATATATGAGCAGTTAGTATTTGGGATGATATCTTAAAGACAGAATGGAACCAGGCGACATAAAAGCCTGGGAGAATAACATTTTCAGCAGAGGAATTAGCTAGTGCCAAGGTCATAAGGAGGAGGCGTTCATAGACTGGTAACAGAATAAATTTACATGTGCCTGGGACAGAGTGAGTGGGTTGAATTGGTTGAGATCAGGTGGCAGATATAAAAATATAGACAGTAGGGAAGGGAGGGAAAACTGAATGGAAAGAAACCGGAGAGGGAGACAAACCATATGAGACTCTTTTTTACTGTTATTATGCTCAGTTAGCCACTGTATAGTACATAATTAGTCCTTAAAGCAGTGTTCAACAATTCATTAGTTAAGTATAACACCCAGTGCTCATATAGCATATGCCCTCCTCAATACCCATCACCCTGTTATCCCCTCCCCCCAAACGCCTCCCCTCTGAAACCCCCAGATGGTTTCCTGGAGTCCATAGTCTCTCATGGTTCATCCCCCTCTCTGAATTCTCCCCCTTTTGATTTCCCTCCCTTCCCCTATGGTCTTCCATGCTATTGCTTACATTCCACATATAAGTGAAACCATAGGAAAATTGTCTTTCTCCTCCAGTTCCACCATGTTGATGCAAATGGTGGATATTTATCCTTTCTGATGGCTGAATAATATTCCATTGTGTATATGTACCACATCTTCTTTATCCATTCATCTGTGGCTCCTTCCACAGTTTGGCTATTGTGGACATTGCTGCTATGAACATTGGGGTGCTCATGCCCCTTCTTTTCACTAAGTCTGTATCTTTGGCGTAAATACCCAGTAGCTCAGTTACTGGGTGGTAGGATAGCTCTATTCTTAACATCTTGAGAAACCTCTTATATTGTTTTCCAGAATGGCTGCACCAACTCGCATTCCCACCAACAGTGTAAGAGGGTTCCCCTTTCTCCACATCCTCATCAACATTGTTGTTTCCTGTTTCGTTAATTTTTGCCATTGTAACAGGTATCAGGTGGTATCTCACTGTGGTTTTGATTTGCATTTATTTTCCTGATGGCTAGTGATGCCGAGCATTTTTTTCATGTTTTTGTTAGCCATTTGTATGTCTTTTTTGGAGAAATATCAGTTCATGTCTTCTTTTTTTTTTAAATATTTTATTTATTTATTTGACAGAGAGAGATCACAAGCAGGCAGAGAGGCAGGCAGAGAGAGAGGAGGAATCAGGCTCCCCGCTGAGCAGAGAGCCCGATGCGGGGCTCGATTCCAGGACCCTGGGATCATGACCTGAGCCGAAGGCAGCGGCTTAACCCACTGAGCCACCCAGGCGCCCCAGTTCATGTCTTCTTGACTCTGGGAAACAAACTGAGCATTGTGGAAAGGGAGGTGGGTGGGGGGATGGGGTAACTGGTTGATGGGTATCAAGGAGAGCACATGCTGTGATGAGCACTGGGTGTTATATACAACTAATGAATCATTGAAGATTATATCAAAAACTAATGATGTACTATATATTGGTTAATTGAACTTAAATAAAAATTAAAAGAATGAAAAATAAAGACAAAGCATGTCAACAAAATTCAAATCGCCTTGATATTTTTTTCATTGAAAAAATTGAAATTGAAATTCAATTGAAAAATTCAATTGAAACCATAAAAAAACGGGACACAGAAAAAAAAAATTCAATTGAAAAAATTCCATGAAATTTACCTAATACCTTTTCCATTGAGTTTAACCTGTGTCTGCATGCATCTATCTAAAACAGCCAATTACAACTACTGTAGTCACTTAAGCTTTCATTTCTGTAGCCACTTTATCCTACCTCTTACTTCCTAATTCATAATTAAAACAGAGTGTCATTATCAACATAGATTATATCAAGGGTTAAAAATTTTCCATGCAGGTATTGCAAAACCAATGTTATACTTTATTTGCCTGGTCTGATCAGTTTTATTTTAGGATATCTTTTTTTAAATATATAATTTGGGTGTAACCAGTCGGACTCCAAATCCATTCTTCCCTATATCCCATTAGTAAGAGATTTATAAAGCAAGTGTGTATTGTTTGTCATATCTATCCTCTCCCTTTAACCCAATCTCTTCCCTGCTGGCAGACACTTTGTTTGGTTAGAATGTTCATTTGACCAAGAACTGATGTAAGGTTATTTCTTTCCCCAACCCAGAAGTAGTTTAAATAACTCATAATAATTCAGATATCACTCTCCATTGATGGACATGAGATATAGTCCAGCCAGAGGCCTTCAGAAATATTTTCTTCCATAATAAGAGAAGATTTTTTAAAAGGAGAGTAGAAAATAACTCTCCTTAGAACTGGAACATATAGTATCTGCATGGGCTTCCTGGAACTATTCTAGGTATCATATAATTATTAAGGAAATATCACTCACATGCTAAAGAGTATGCATTGCAACTATATAAAACATCCATGGTTTGGTGATATGGTTGAGAGGCTAAATTAACAAATCCTACCTGTGGGCCTTTTAAAATCACTTTTAGTTAGTTTTTCTTTTACCTATAGCCCCAAGCATCTGAATTGATCCTATTTCACAGTAAAATCTGAGCAACAAGTTACATGTTCTCCCCAAGTAGCCATAGACTCTATATTTCATGTATTAGTCATGTTTCTTTGACAATATCACTTTTGGTAGAGTTTCAATTTCAGGTGAATGGTTTGGAGGATCAGTAACCTTAAGTTATAATAAACTTCTATTCACTTATGAATCACTATTAACTTAGAGCTTTTCTTTCTTTATCTGGTCTTTGGGCCTCAAAGGAGTAATGGTTAAAACAGATGTAAGCATTCACATACAATGACTTTTTTTGTATCTCCACTTGGTGCAGTACCTAACCTAGGAGTGAACCAGACATGCTTCACTGCAATCTTACACAACTTCATCTGTACTGATAATACTTTATATAGGATGTTAGCAACAGCTATTGGATTTCCTACTATAGAGCTGTGTGCTCAGACTTTCTGTCATGGTCTACAATAGCACACTCAGAGTTCTGGTACTGAGTTACTGAGTTCAACCCCTACCTTAAGGCACATTTCCCATTCTAGCCATTGAAGATGTGAGAATGGGACCCTGCTATAGCTGTGAGCCATCCTGTTGTCAGTGACAGGCAGACAGATTGGGAGATTCCCTTTGCCAGAGAACAGTGCTCGGAAAATCTGAAGTTGGCAGAAAGTCAAGGAAAATAACTGTAGCCTACACATGTCAAACAATTCACAACTATTCTACAATGTTGTGGCTCCCAAACTCATTTTCTCAGGAAATGCTTATTGTACATGTAGTACATAGCAGTATTGCATATGTAGTACATGGCAATAATGGTAAACATGTTTCACAGATTATCATATTAAATTTTCTCAAATACCCTAGAAGAAGAGTCAACCATTTGCTCCCATTTTACAAATGAAAGTGAAGCTTATAAGGGGGTAGTAAATTTCTGAAGGCCATACAACTAAGGATAAGGTGTTAGAGTCAGTGTTAGAAGCCAGGTACTGCCTTCCTTTTTATCATATGCATGCTGACTGTTCACATGCTTGAATTTAACTGTGGCTTCCTGTAAGTGGTTTTCATATATAGATATATCTATATATAGATATATCTATATATGACATTGCCACTGGAGATTGTTCTTTTGCTGTTCTATCCATGCTGTGAATTACCGACCTGGACTTTGATGTGGATAAGTAAAGCAGTCTCATCATGGGTTAGTGTGAGTGGATGCCTTTTTTTTTTTTTTGAGACTAATACCCATAAATGAACAAAGTAATTTGTTAAAATTAGTTTGCCTCTTTATCCCATTAGCCGATTATGGGTTTATACATAGTATGCTTGTCTATGGATTGCAAATGGAATCCTTCAGCAAATTTATCCATGGAAGTGAATGGGTGAAGATAAATCAACCAGATTCATGCAGCTGGCCAAGGCCGCTGGAGCCATCTGGCCCTAGGATCACATTTTATGCTTTTTTTCATGCCTTTGGGAAGGCAGAACATCACCCCTTTCTAATATGATATTCACTTCTTAGTAGTTTTTGGATCTCATAAAAAGGGTACACCTAAGGGAAGTTTTTTTTTTCTTTTTTTTCTGGAAGTCATTGAGAGAAGGCCTTATTCCAACTTGATAGAAGTTTTAGGGATGACTACCTTAGGGTTTTGACAGAAATTGTTGGATATGCTCAAATAAGTCTAGAAAAATAGATGAGCCATCTCCCTTTACAGAGTTTGTAGGAGTTATATTTATGTGGCTTAGATTCCAGGCCTGGGATATCATATTCCCTGAAAGGTTGATATGGTGTTCACGTAGAGATAGATTGTGCTAGTGGGATATCTAGGTTGGGGAGGCATGTAGGGTGTGTGGTACTGGCTGGAATGAATTCCTGTGCTCTTGGTAGCTGGGAGCAACCGGAGACCTAGTTGACTTTCCTAGGAAAATGCTATGTGCTGATGCCTAGAAAGATGAAGCTTGTTAGAAATATAGTCCATTATCACTGATCCTTTGAACCTGAGATAAAACTTCTATTAGTCCACTGGCATATTAAAACCCGTAATCTTTGGTTAGGAATTCCTGATATTTGGAGGAGCAAAGAATAAATTATAAAGGGAACACAAGTCTGCAGGAATGAAAGGAAAACAGCTTGCATTTAGGGAGGGAATCACATAATAAAGTTGAGAATTCCTGATCATTTCAGAGGACCATAAGGTAAAATACACTGTCTGAAATCAAGGTTTTGAAAGAACACACAAAAACCTTCCTAATAATGTCATATTTTTGAATTCTGCTTTTATGCAGCCCTATCAAATTCATAAAAAGCCAACTAACTATTTGTTAGCTCTGACATGTAAAGAGCTTTGAAGTCATCATTCTTGTCCTAAAGTGAAAAAAAAAATTAGGCAAACAGAAAACAGAAAATCAAGGTGTTTTCTTAAACCCATCAGAGAACTGAGGCTGCAAAATAAACCAACCACCCTAAAATCTGGAGGGAAAATGATTCCAGGAAGATACAGGATGTGAAATATTGGGGTAGAAGCCATGAGATGCCATAGGCAGGAGGAAAGTCTTTACCAGAGAGCAACACAGGAAAGGAAAGTTTACCCACTCTGGCCTCACACTAGTCTTCCAGTGTCATCTAAGAAATAAGAAAAAAAGGGGGGGACAAGATGGCGGGGAAGTAGGAGGAGGCGCCTTTTCAACCTGTACCCCAAAGTGAGCTGATTACCTACCAAAGAACTCTAATCACCCATGAAATCAGCCTGAGATCAGAATTATACACGTCTGGATCTCTACAGGGGCAGAATACGCCAGTGGGCAGGTAAAGCGGAGTGGGAACAGCAGACTGATATTGGAAGATAAACAAAAGGGGGAGGGAGCCACCTGAGGCGACCGGTTGGAAAGGAATACCCCCAATACGAGCGAGAGTGCCCTGCGTCTGGGGACCAGCATTAACTTGGAGACTGGTTGAAAGCACTCCAAAAGAGCAAAGAATCACGAGGGTGGGGGGGATTGTGGGAATCGAGGTGGCTAGGGACAGGGGCTTAAGTACCTGGTCCCAGGATAGCCTCCCCTGGCACTGAGCCAGAGAGAGTGCGGCTGAGAAACCGGGTCTTGGTCCCTAAGCCGCCAGCACACCTGGGAACGCGTGGGGTCCAGCTCTTGTGAGGGGCTGGGAGCCAGGTCGGCCAGCAGAACGCGTGAGCCCTGCTATAGAGCCTGAGATGCGCACGCCCCTCATCCTCCCCTGAGAGAGGTACAAAGGCCCAGCAGGCGCTCTTTGATATGCGCCATTGTTTCAGAGCCTAAGACGCCCCAAACTTTCTCCCCAGAGCAGTGCGTGAAGGCCCAGCCTGGTGCTTTCAGACCTGCGCCCTGTTCTGAGAGCCTGAAACACGTGCGTGACCCACAGCCTCCCCTGAAAGAGGTGCATGCAAGCCAGGCGCTCTTAGACCCAGAAAGACCAGGCACTCCCAGCTCAGGCCAGCGGGAAAATCTCAGTGTGAGATCGCTGCTTGGAACCTCTCTGGCGGTCTGGAGCTCCCAGACAGCTGCCACTGCCCTGGTTTTGGGTACAAGCAAAAGATCCTGCATCCCCAGGGACCTTGATTCAGAACCTGCTCTGCCAGAGGCCAAGGGGGAACTTATTTGGGCTCTGCAGCCAGACTGAGGCTTCTCTCTGAGAGGGAGGTCAGGGTGCAGTTCGTTTTCCTCTAAAACTACAAAAACCATCAAAAGCGGTCAAGGTGAGGGAAAAAAAAAAGTGAACAAACATAAAAACCACCAGAGAACAAAAGCCTGAAAAAAACCAGCTTCCTCAGAGCCCACTCCCTTGAGGGGGGCGGGAGGACTTAACTCGGGGAACATCATCTACTGAAAACCCACGTGGTAGGCCCCTCCCCTAGAAAACAAACCAAGAAAGGAAAAATAAATAAATAAATAAATAAATAATAAATAACAGGACAACAAGAGAACAACCACCACTACATTATAGGAAAACTTTTATTTTTAACTCATTCCCACTATTCTGGTTCATTTTTTTTTTTTTTATATAGATAATTTTTTTAACCTATTTACCATCACAGTGAGCTGTGATGGTGAATTCCATCATAACCTTCTAACTAATGGTAAATTCCATAATAACCTTCTAACCTGATCTTTTTAATACATACACCTATGTTTTCCTTTTGCATTTCTATTTTTTGAATTTCTTTTTTTTTAATTTTAGTTTAGTTTAATCTAGTTTATTCCTTTTTATTTTTATTTTTTAATATTCATATAGAGTTAAACTTCAAAGTAATCCCCTTTCCCCAATCAATACTACCCCGATAGGTAAACCAATTTTTAATCCCCCTTTATTTTAGGAAAGTTGAGTCCTTTAACAAAGATATCAAGATACATCCAGGAAGAATCAAAACAACCTTCCTTGCCCACACTGAGAATTTATAACCACTCTCCCATCTTTTTCTTCCACCACTATTTTTGTGTTTTTGTGTTTGTCCTGATAGTATATAATTCTTATACTTGGGGTTCTTTTTGACGAGATTCTTCCTTATTTGTATATATATATATTTTTTTTTTCTCATGTCATATACTTTTATCCGTCTTTTTGTTTGTCTACTTCATAAATCTTACCTTGGGGCCCATTTGGGCTGAAACTTCTCTTTCATCTTCCCTTTCTTTCCTGTCTCTCTCTCTCTCTCTCTCTCTTTTTTCTTTTTCTTTTCTTTTGTCTCTCATTTGGGTGGGGAATCCTGATTACTCAGAAGTGTTCCAGGGTGCACCTTGACTGCACCACGGTCGATACATCCAGCTACATCTGTTCAGTCATCTCTCACCAAAATGACTAGGAGGAGGAATGCCCAAGAGAAGAAAAAACACAGAGGATGGACCTTCTGCAACAGAGCTAATGGCTATCAACATAGACAATATGTCAGAAAGAGAATTCAGGCTAACAATTATCCAGGCAATAGCTAGGTTGGAGAAAGCCATGGATGACCAAACGGAATTGATTAGGGCCAAACTGAAAGCGACCAGACAGGATGTTCACAATGTTAGGGCTGAGCTGAAAACTACCAGGGATGAGCTTCACAAGGCTCTCAATGAGTTCCAATCTAATCTAAATTCTCTCAAAACTTGGGTAACTGAGACAGAAGATAGAATTAGTGATCTGGAGGACAAACAGATAAAGAGAAAGGAAGAGGAAGCCTAGAACAAACAGCTTAGAAACCAGGAAAACAGAATCAGGGAAATAAATGATGCCATGAAACGTTCCAATGTCAGAATTATTGGAATCCCTGAAGGGGAGGAGAAAGAAAGAAGTCTAGAAGATATAGTGGAACAAGTTCTTCATGAAAATTTTCCCAATCTCATGAATGGAACCACCGTTCATGTACTAGAGGCTGAAAGCTCTCCACCCAAGATTATAGATTCCAAAAAAAAAAAATCAAGGCACCTGATAGTCAAATTGAGGAATCATAATTGTAGGTATAATCTCTTGAAAGCTGCTAGGACAAAAAGGCTTTTTACTTACAGAGGAAAGCCCATCAGAATAACATCAGACCTGTCCACAGAGACCTGGCAAGCCAGAAAGGGCTGGCAAGACATATTCAGGGCATTAAATGAAAAGAACATGCAGCCAAGAATACTTTATCCAGCAAGAATGACATTCAAAATGGAAGGAGAGATAAAGAGTTTCCAAGACCAGCAAGGCTTAAAAGACTATGCAACCACCAAGCCAACACTGCAGTAAATATTAAGGGGGGGGTTCTACAAAAGAGGAAAAATCCTAAGAATAGCATTGAAAAGAAATATAGAGACAATCTACAAGAAAGACTTCAAAGGTAACACGATGTGAATAAAAATGTATCTATCAATAATCACTCTCGATGTGAATGGCCTAAATGCGCCCATAAAATGGCACAGGTTGCAGACTAGATAAAATGACAGGACCTATCCATATGTTGTCTACAAGAGACCCATTTTGAAACTAAAGATACACCCAGACTGAAAGTGAAAGTATGGAGAAGCATCTTTCATGCCAATGGGCCTCAAAAGAAGGATGGGGTAGCGATTCTCATAACAGATAAATTAGATTTTAAACTGAAGACTGTAGTCAGAGATACAGAAGGACACTACATAATCCTTAAAGAGACTATCCACCAAGATGATCTAACAATTGTAAATATCTATGCCCCCAATATGGGAGCAGCCAATTACATAAGAAAACTGTTAATCAAGATAAATAGTCATATTGATATGAATGCACTAATAGGAGGAGATCTTAACACACCTCTCTCAGAAAAAGACAGATCATCGAAGCAGAAAATCAATAAAGAAATAAGAGCATTGAATGACATATTGGACCAGATGGACCTCATAGATATATACAGAACATTCCACCCTAAAACAACAGAATACTCATTCTTCTCAAGAGCACATGGAACCTTCTCCAGAATATACCACATACTGGGTCACAAATCAGGACTCAACCAATACCAAAAGACTGATATTATTCCCTGCATATTCTCAGATCACAATACTTTGAAACTGGAGCTCAATCACAAGGAAAAGTTCTGAAGGAACTCAAACACCTGGAAGCTAAAGACCACCTTGCTTAAGAATGCTTGGATCAACCAGAAGATCAAAGAAGAACTGAAACAATTCATGGAAACCAATGAGAATGAAGACACTTTGGTCCAAAACCTATGGGATACAGCAAAGGCGGTCCTAAGGGGGAAATACATAGCCATCCAAGCCTCCCTCAAAAAAAAGAAAAAAAAAGAAAAAGAAAAATCTAGAACACAGCAGCTGTCTCTACACCTTAAAGAACTGGAGAATCAACAACAAATCAAACCAACTTCACACATAAGAAGAGAAATCATCAATGTTATAGCTGAGATCAAAGAGGTAAAAACCAGAGATACAATAGAACGTATCAATGAAACTAGAAGCTGGTTTTTTGAAAGAATAAATAAGATCGATAAACCATTGGCCACACTAATCCAAAAGAAACGAGAGAAAGCCCAAATTAATAAAATCATGAATGAAAAGGGAGAGATCACAACTAACACCAAGGAAGTAGAAACAATCATCAGAAGCTATTATCAACAGTTATATGCCAATAAGCTTAGCAGCCTAGATGAAATGGATGCATTCCTGGAAAACCATAAACTCCCAAAATTGAACCAGGAAGAAATTGACAACCTGAATAGACCAATAAGGAGATTGAAGCAGTGATCAAAAACCTCCCAAAAAACAAGATCCTAGGACCTGACGGATTCCCTGGGGAATTCTACCAAACTTTCAAAGAAGAAATAATACCTATTCTCCTGAAGCTGTTTCAAAAAATTGAAGCCGAAGGAAAACTTTCAGACTCTTTTTAATGAAGCCAGCATTACCCTGATCCCTAAACCAGGCAAAGAACCCACCAAAAAGGAGAATTTCAGATCAATATCACTGATGAATATGGATGCTAAGATTCTCAACAAGGTCCTAGCAAATAGGATCAACAGCATATTAAAAAGATTATCCACCATGACCAGGTGGGATTCATCCCTGGGTTGCAAGGATGGTTCAACATTCGCAAATCAATTTGATACGACAAATCAATAAGAGAAGAGAGATGAACCGCGTGGTCCTCTCAATTGATGCAGAAAAAGCATTTGACAAAACCCAGCATCAGTTCCTGATTAAAACACTTCAAAGTTTAGGGATAGAGGGAACATTCCTGAACTTCATAAAATCTGCCTATGAAAAACCCACGAAAATATCATCTTCAATAGGAAAAAGCTGACAACCTTCCCTTTGAGATCAGGAACACGACAAGGATGCCCACTCTCACCACTCTTGTTCAACATAGTATTAGAAGTCCTAGCAACAGCAATCAGACAACAAAGAGAAATAAAATGTATCCAAATTGGCAATGAAGAAGTCAAACTCTCTCTCTTCTCAGATGACATGATTCTTTATATGGAAAACCCAAAAGACTCCACCCCAAAACTACTAGAACTCATACAGCAAGTCAGTAATGTGGCAGGATACAAAGTCAATGTACAGAAATCAGTGGCTTTCTTATACACTAACAATGAAAATACAGAAAGGGAAATAAGAGAATCGATTCCATTTACTATAGCACCAAGAACCATAAGATACCTGGGAATAAACCTAACCAAAGAGGTAAAGGATCTGTACTCAAGGAACTAAATAACACTCATGAAAGAAACTGAAGAAGACACACAAAAAATGGAAGACCAATCCATGCTCTTGGATCGGAAGAATAAACATTGTTAAAATGTCTCTACTGCCTAGAGCAATCTATACTTTTAATGTCATTCCATTCAAATTCCACTGGTATTTTTCAAAGAACTGGAGCAAATAATCCAAAACTTTGTATGGAATCAGAAGAGACCCCGAATTGCTAAGGAAATGCTGAAAAAGAAAAATAAAACTGGGGGCATCATGTTACCTGATTTCAAGCTTTATTACAAAGCTGTGATCACCAAGACAGCATGGTACTGGTGTAAAAACAGACACATAGACAAGTGGAACAGAGTAGAGAGCCCAGATGTGGACCCTCAACTCTATGGTCAAATAATATTTGACAAATAAGGAAAAATTTACAGTGGAAAAAGGACAGTCTCTTCAATAAACGGTGCTGGGAAAACTGGACAGCTATATGTAGAAGAATGAAACTCGACCATTCTCTTACACCATACACAAAGATAAACTCAAAATGGATAAAAGACCTCAACGTGAGACAGGAATCCATCAGAATCCTAGAGGAGAACATAGGCAGTAATCTCTTCGATATCAGCCACAGCAACTTCTTTCAAGATATGTCTCCAAAGGCAAAGGAAACAAAAGCGAAAATAAACTTTTGCAACTTCACCAAAATCAAAAGCTTCTGCACAGCAAAGGAAACAGTCAAGAAAACAAAGAGGCAACCCACGGAATGGGAGAAGATATTTGCAAATGACAGTACAGACAAAAGGTTGATATCCAGGATCTATAATGAACTCCTCAAACTCAACACACACAAAACAGATAATCATATCAAAAAATGGGCAGAAGATATGAACAGACACCTCTCCAATGAAGACATACAAATGGCTATCAGACACATGAAAAAATGTTCATCATCACTAGCCTTCAGGGAGATTCAAATGAAAACCACATTGAGATATCACCTTATACCAGTTAGAATGGCCAAAATTAGCAAGACAGGAAACAACATGTGTTGGAGGGGATGTGGAGAGAGGGGAACCCTCTTACACTGTTGGTGGGAATGCAAGTTGGTGCAGCCTCTTTGGAGAACAGTGTGGAGATTCCTCAAGAAATTAAAAATAGAACTTCCCTATGACCCTGCAATTGCACTCCTGGGTATTTACCCCAAAGATACAGATGTAGTGAAAAGAAGGGCCACCTGTAGCCCAATGTTTA
Source organism: Mustela erminea (assembly GCF_009829155.1). Classification (NCBI taxonomy): domain Eukaryota; kingdom Metazoa; phylum Chordata; class Mammalia; order Carnivora; family Mustelidae; genus Mustela; species Mustela erminea. The sequence continues at coordinate 23,614,966 of NC_045618.1, read as the reverse complement.
TAGCAGCAATGGCCATGGTCGCCAAACTGTGGAAAGAACCAAGATGCCCTTCAACGGACGAATGGAGAAGGAGGATGTGGTCCATATACACTATGGAGTATTATGCCTCCATCAGAAAGGATGAATACCCAACTTTTGTAGCAACATGGACAGGACTGGAAGAGATTATGCTGAGTGAAATCAGTCAAGCAGAGAGAGTCAACTATCATATGGTTTCACTTATTTGTGGAGCACAACAAATAGCATGGAGGACAAGGGGTGTTAGAGAGGAGAAGGGACTTGGGGGAAATTGGAAGGGGAGGTGAACCATGAGAGGCTATGGACTCTGAAAAACAATCTGAGGGGTTTGAAGGGGCAGGATGGTGGAAGGTTGGGGTACCAGGTGGTGGGTATTATAGATGGCATGGATTGCATGGAGCACTGGGTGTGGGGAAAAAATAATGAATACTGTTATGCTGAAAATAAATAAAAAATAACTTAAGAAAATTAAATAAGAAAAAAAAAAAAGGTTTGGCCAAATTTGGAGAGAACTCCAAGAAAGTAGCCTGGGAGCATAATAACAAAGGAAGATAAAAGAAGATGGGAAAAAACTATATCCCTGGTCAAGGGGTAGAGACACTTACAAAGACCCCCAACACGAAGCACACTATATATTCCAACAACTGAAACTTCATTAGAAAGTTGGAGAATGCCACTTCCCTCCAACTTTACTGCCATGCTAGCAAGCCCCAAGCAGTGATAACTGGGTGAGAGAAAGAGCGACAAGACATACCATCTCTCTACAGGTTCCTAAAATTCAACATCCTTCCATGACCAACACTCTAGAAGAACTAGAAATAGAAGTGATCTTCCTTAAACTAATAAAGGATTTATGTGGAAAATGTACTTCTAACATCATACTTCATGGTTAGAGCCTGAATGCCTTCCCTTTAAGAAAATGACAGTATGACATTAGGAAATTATGAATACAGAAATCAATGGGACAAAACAGAAAACCCAGAAATGGACCATGACCAGTGCAATCAACTGATTTTTGACAAAGACATAAAAGTATTTTAATGGAGAACAAATAGTCTTTTAAACACATAATGGTGAAAAACTTGAAAGTCCATATGCAAAAAAGTAATCTTTGAAACTGAACTCACACCTTACACAAAAAGTAACTAAAAACGTATCCTGGAACTAAATATAAAATGCAAAGCAATCCATTTGCTTAGAGGTAACAAGAGAAAGGTAGAATGACTCTGAGTTTGTTCACAGGTTCTTAGATATAATAGAGAAACATAATCCATGAAAATAAAAATGGATAAATTAAACTTAATCAAAAACAAAAAACTTTGTGCCATGGAAGTTACCATTGAAGGAATGAAAAGGCAAACCCCAGCCTGAAAGAACATATTTGTACATCATATATCTGATAAAAGATTTGTATCCAGACTATACAAAGAACACATAAAAGTCAATAAATAGAAAATAAGTAACCTGCTAACAAATTTGCAAAAGAACAATCCAAAGAAGATTTTCAAGACACCTGTCGATGATAGTCTTCAGCAAGCCTGGTTTTATAATTTTTTTTTTATACTGTTCATTATCTATAGAGTTGTCAAATGAGTGTCCAGGAACTATGCTTTCTAATGAAAAGTAGGGCAATGAAGTCTATGTAACTTTCTAGCTGAAGCACATAACTAAGATTTCATATTTTTTACACATATGCATTATTATTTATCATCCTAAGATCACTACTTACTCATCCCAGTAAGGCTTTACACAATTCCAGTTTTGCCAGATCCTATAGCATAGATTCTTAGGTTGTGAATTTGTTTATTTTGTTGAATATTATTTTCTATTTTAAGTGTACAAGAACAAGAGTTTTGTAAGACATTTTGTTCGTAACTACACTGACTTTATTCTGTCTGTATTCCATGTCAGTGGAGTTGATTCTTTAGGGCCATCTGGTGGCCATTAGGAAAACTAGCGGCTTGGCTTGGCTTGGCTTGGCTTGGATTGGCTTGGCTCTGCTTTGCTTTGCTTTGCTTTGTTTTTATTTTATATTTTATTTTATTTTATTAATTTTTTCAGTGCTCCAAGATTCCTTGTTTATGCACCAGCATTTGGTATTCTCTGTTACTGTGAGGAACTTTATTTCACTAAAACTATACTATGAGGTCTATCTGGTTTGGTGTATCTTTCAAAGCTCTTGTCTCTGTTGATTTTCTGCATAGACAATCTGTCTATTGCTGAGTGGAATGTTTAGTCTCCTACTTTTAATTAATTATCATAAATATGTCTCTTTATTTTGGTTAACAGTTATCTTATATAGTTGGCTGCTCCCATATTGGGGGCATAGATATTTATAACTGTTAGATCTTCTGGTTGGATAGACCCTTTAAGAATGATGTAGTGTCCTTCTTTATCTATAACTACAGTCTTTAGCTTAAAATCTAATTTGTCTGGTATAAGAATTGCTACCCCAGTTTTCTTGTGAGGTCTGTTGGCATGAAAGATGGTTCGCCATCCCTTCACTTTCAGTCTGGGTGTATCTTTAGGTTCAAAGTGAGTGTCTTGTAGACAGCATATTGATGGGTCCTGTAATTTTATCCAATCTGCAACCCTGTGCCATTTAATGGGAGTGCTTAGGCTGTTCACACTGAGAGTGATTATTGAAAGATATGATTTTATTGTCATCAGTTTGCCTGTGAGGTCCTTGTTTCTGTAGATTGTCTCTGTAAATTTCCATTCTATATCAATCTTGGGGTCTTTCTCCTTTTATAGAACCTCCCCTTAATATTTCTTGCAGGGCCAGCTTAGAAGTCACATATTCTTTCAGTTTCTGATGGTCCTGGAAGCTCTTTATCTCTCCATCTGTTCTGAATGATAACCTTGCTGGATAAAGGATTCTTGGTTGCATGTTCTTCTCATTTAGTGCCCTGAATATGTCTTGCCAGCCCTTTCTGGCTTTCCAGGTCTCTGTGGACAGGTCTGACATTATTCTGATGTTCCTTCCTCTGTAGGTAAGGAATCTCTTCCCTTTACCTGCCCTTAAGATAGCTTCCATGGTTTTAAGATATGTGAGTTTTACTATTACATGCCAGGATGCTGGTCTGTTCTCCTTAATCTTGGGAGGGGTCCTTTCTGCCTCTAGGACACAGATGTCCTACAGATGAATGGGTAAAGAAGATATGGTCCATATATACCTTAGAATATTACTCAGCCATCAGAAAGAACGAATACTCAAATTTTGCACTGACATGGCTGGAAGTGAAGGATATTATGTCAAGCAGAGAAAGTCAATTATCATATGGTTTCACTTACTTGTGGAACATAAGGGATGTTATGGAGGACATTAGGAGAAGGAAGGGAAAAATGAAGTGGGGGGATGAGAGGGGGAGATGACCCATGAGAGACTGTGAACTCTGGGAAACAAACTGAGGGGAGTGGGGTGGTGGGAAGATGAGTAAGCCTGGTGATGGGTATTAAAAAGAACACATATTGAATGAAGCATTGGGTTTTATATCCCAACGATGAATCATGGAACACTACATCAAAAATACAACAAAAATAATGAAGTACTGTATAGTGACTAACATAACATAATAAAAAATAAAAATAAAATAAAACTATACTATAAAGTCTAAAATGTCTGCAACTAGGACTTATTGGAGATTAATTAAAGTGTTTTGAATATTTAACAGAATTCAGTATATATGTATATATACTGAATATATATATATATTTATACACACACACACACACATATATATATATAAAACACTGTATGTTAAGTAACTGGAATTTAAAATAAACTTAAAGAAAAAAAAACAATCAATGGAAGCCCAAGTGTCCATTGACTGATGAATGATGAATGGATTGAAAATATATATGTATTTTTTTTCAGCCATTTGTAATGACATGGATAGAACTAGAATATGAAAACACTAATTCAAAGGGATATAGGCACCTCTATGTTTACTGCATCATTATCTAAAATAGCCAAATGATTTAAATAGTCCAAGTATCATTTGACTAATTAATGGATTAAAAAAACTGAGATTACATATATATATATGTATATATGTATACATATATATATATACACACATATATATGTGTGTACACATATATGTGTGTGTGTATGAATATTACCCATTATATTATTCCATTATATATATGTATATAATGGAATATTACCCAGCCATAAAAAGTATGAAGTCTTGCCATTTGCAATGACATGGAAGGACCTACAGAGTATAATGCTAAGTGAAATATGTCAGCCAGAGAAAGACACACACCATATGATTTCACTCATACGTGGAATTTAAGAAACAAAACAAACAAGGAAAAGAAAGATAAAGAGAAAGAAACCAAGAAACAGACTATTAACTATAGAGAACAAACTGATGGAGGTAAATGGGGGATTGGTTAAATACGTGATAAAGATTAAGCAGTATACTTGTGATGAGCATTAGGTGTTGCCTAGAAGTAGTGAATCACTATATTGCACACTTGAAATTAATATAGTAATTATATAGGCAATAGTCTACAATCCAGTCTGTAGCCATTGTACAAAGTTGAGGGATCCAGACATGAAAATAGGTCAGTATTTGAGAATATTCTGGGGCTCTGGGAATATGTTTAAATATTTGTGCAATACTGTGGAATATTTTAGCCTCTTAGGCTATCTGGTATAAGTAGGTTTAGACCTGTTCTGAGTTGATGTATATACAGCAAGTGGTCCCAGTGAAGGCTAAAATCTTTCCGTCCTTTTTTTTTTTTAATTTATTTTATTTTTTCAGTGTTCCAAGATGCATTGTTTATGCACCACACCCATGCTCCAAGAAATATGTGCCCTCCTTAATACCCACCACCAGGCTCACCCAAACCGCCACCAAAACCCTCCAAAACCTTGTTTGTTTCTGAGTCCACAGTCTCTCATGGTTCATCTCCCCATCTGATTTCCCCCAATTCATTTTTCCTCTCCTTCTCCCAATGTCCTCCATGTTATTCCTTATGCTCCACAAGTAAGTGACATAGAACTACCCTATGACCCTGCATTGTACTCCTGGGTATTTATCCCAAAGATATAGATATAGTGAAAAGAAGGGCCATCTGTACCCCAATGTTCATAGCAGCAATGGGCACAGTAAGAAACTGTGGAAAGAGCCAAGATGCCCTTCAAGAGGTGAATGGATAAAGAAGATATGGTTCATATATATAATGGAATATAATGCCAATATACAAATCTTTGAAACTTTTCACATTTTAGTAACACTAACAAAGCAGATATGATTTAGAACTCTGGCCACATTTCTCACCAGTACAGTCTAAGTGATGATAACTTAATTAGAAGGAACAAACAGTGGTGAGGCATGCGGACTGCATCAGATTTCCTATTCCCCCCCCTTTTTTTTACAAGGAAATATTTCCTGATACCACAAAGACACACAGAGTTAGAAGTGTGTGAATTTAAAGTAAGGAGGTTTGGGGGAGGATGGGCTTGCAGCCCATGTTGAAAACCACTCACTCAGAGTGTTCTTGATTTTAAATCCCCCAGAAGACTGTTTTACCCTTAGAGAAACATTTCTATCCACATTTTATACTTCCTTTTGTTTCATTTGGCTCCCGAAATTTTTGACTTCTCAAGGAATTAAAATTTTTTTAATCCCTAACTATATCTACTTTCTCTCCCTAACTATATCTACTTTAAAAATAAAAATTCTTTTTAAAAAGAAAAATAAAAGGAAATAAAAGATGAATACCCAACTTTTGTATCAACGTGGATGGGACTAGAGATGATGCTGAGTGAAACAAGTCAACCTCTCCTTCCTTATCTAGATAATCTATGGTCAGGTAGTTGTATAAGCAAAAGACTCATGGGACTGTGGCACAAGTGACAGGGTTTTATGGTGTCACTGTACACATCAGGTTAGAGTGGCCAATAGTTTTTGGTTAGCCACAATTACTTAAGTTTTGGTGACAAGGGCCACTGTATCCAGCCCAGTCAGTCTGAGTAGAACTGAAATGTCCAGGACTGAGAAAATGAAAATGGATCTTTTGGGTTGTTGGTAGCCAGCAAGGGTAGGAAATGCAGGGGCTTGTTACCCTTGACATAAACTTCCAGTGCTAGGAGGTATAGTATGTGGTTCAGTGTAGTACACGGCCCTGAGGAAGCCAGTCAGATGGCTAATGGAGAAAATGCACTTGATGTCAGTCTTGTGTTGTGACCCTGCAATGAATTCCAAAGGCATAAATGCTCAGTATGAAGTATTTGTTGGATCTTCTGGTAAGAAACTAGGGGAATTCATGCCTGTTCACTGGCTCTCTCTGCTCTAAGAGTTCTAGTGGTATGGTTAAAGGGACCTGCAGGCCAAGAGCTGTTTGTGCCTGGGCACTGAATCACCAATGTGGCCTTGAAAGCTACTCCAACAGGACTCTGTGAGGACCAATTGAGGCAGAAAATGGGTGAGCCATTTAATTGAAGGGTAACTCAAGGCCGCAATATGGTTTTAAATAGGTGTTGACTGAAATTGAATATAGCCAAATGAGCATTTAAGGGAGGTGCAGGCAATTAGAGCTAAATGACAAGTTCAGCAATTTTTGACTCCCAATGTGTGGGCAGTCTTCCCAGATCATTGGAAAAAAATTGTCATTGGTGTTGTGAAGAGTCTTGCTGATGTTGTGGAAGGTATATGAGAAACAATATGTTGGAGATAATCATGATAGTGTTGGGGATCATCTTGGTGAGGACTTGTAGTAGCCTGGTTGGGAATTGCCATTTAAGCAAACAGAAGCAAAAAGTCAAGGGGAGCAAGTAAGAGCAAACGGTCTTCATTGTTCTGAATGCACGTTTGAACCTGACACATGGGGAAATAAGATACAATTCTGTCCTGGGGTCAGCATAAAACCTATTAATAGCCTGACAGTCTAATACTCTGACTATATCCTTTCATTAGAGGATAAGGTTAGCAGACAAGTGCGAGAAAAATCTGGCAAAAATAATATTCCACTAGAACATTCCCTGATTCCAATAGGGAAGTTCATTCAATCCATCATTTCAGGAAAGGTTGAGTTCCCACTATGTCACTTCTCTGAGTTCACTGTAAACAAGGCAGGGGCATCTGGGCAAGTGATAAGGTCTCCAATGTGCTGATGTGCCCCTGAGGGGCCACTATGCTATAGGAGACACATGAATTCCAGGGACCCTGTCATTTGAGTTTGTGTCCTCTCAGTGATGAGACCTCTCACTCAGGAGTAAGGTGTTCTGTAGTGGTAGCTACCCAGGAGGTGGGTGATCCATGTGGCTACCCAGTTGGTATATTGGTCATGGCCTGGAGGTGGGACTGGCATGATACAACTTGGAGGCTTCCCAGAAGAATGAGCTGCATATCTGGTGCCTGCTGCAACTGGAACAAATTAAGAGCTCTGTGGGGGTAGGGGCACCTGGGTGGCTTAGTGGGTTAAAGTCTCTGCCTTCGGCTCAGGTCGTGATCTCAGGGTCCTGGGATCGAGCCCCTCATCCATCTCTCTGCTCAGCAGGGAGTCAGCTTTCCTTCCAATCTCTCTGCCTACTTGTGATCTCTGTCAAATAAATAAATAAAATATTTTAAAAAAGAGCTCTGTGGGGTCAGCAAGGGCATGTTCCACAAGAAATTTAGTGGATCCCCTTTCATTTTCCAAGGAGCTCATCCAGGGCATATATAGATCATGGATATATTTATATCCCAGACTAAGAAAGATCTGCAGATGCTATTTAGGGATTCCTGAATCAACCAGTGAGGGTGGTGGACAAATCATAATAATAAGACCCTATAACTGAATGGGTTTTTGTATGAAAAATCATACAGCCAGTTAGATGGTAGCAGTATTCGATGCATAAAAGCAGGGTCAAGTGTCATTTACATATTCCTGCCAGAAAGCCCATTGCCTGAAAAGGAAGTCAGTCCTTCTGCCCCCACACTCAGTGGCATGCCAGTGTGAGCCTTTCCAGTGAGGCTCCCTGACATTCCCCACTTTACGACCCAGTGATACAAGTGTGAGCTGGAATCATATTGTTCCAGCATTATATCTGTGTGATGACTTGGCCTGACAGTTTACTAGCAACCCTAGACAGTCCATATGAAGCAGAAAGAATAGCCATAGTCACACAGAGCACTGATATTAGATGAGTTTGGGTTGTATTCATTCTGATTGAGCTATTTGTATTTGATTAAAGGTGACTGTGGTTGCTCTCAGGGAGAAAGGAATGGGTTTCTTCATCCAGTGTGGGGTCAGGCTGGGACCTATAGCTTCCTTGCACACTTTTGTCTACAAATATGACTCCATCAAGTGGAGAGTTTCTTTCCCTCTTTAGACACCCAAACTGCATCACTGGCTGGCCCCGGGGTGGTGGTTTCTACTTTCTGCAAACCTGTAAGGGAATTTAGTTTCATTACCTGGCACCTGTAGCCACTATATTTAGGGAGAGTTACCAGTCTGAAGGAGGCTCTTTTTGGAAAATCCTAACCATTTTCAGTTTTTCCAGAGAAATCTAGATGGGCTTTGGCCTGGAAGCACTTAATCATGAGAAGATCATACTGGACCATCCACTCTCATTTCTTGTTAGGTTACCAGACTTAAGCAGAAGGGGAGATGACTGAAACTTCAGAGAAGAAGGGGTAAGTAGAGTCAGAGAATAAAATAAAATAGGCATCACCTTGGAGAATAAGAGCTTGAGGCTTGCCACAGATGACCAAAAATGGAATTTGCTGGGATGCCTAATAGTTGGTATGTGAGGGTGAAGGCCCTGGGAGTGAGAGCTAAGCAAGATGAAGGCCTGAGAGAGTTTGATCCATTTCAGTGACTGCATACCCAAAAGTAATTTAAAAATAGTCTCTTTCAGGATGCCATTAAGCCACTTGACGAGGCCAGCTGCCTGGGATCAGTAACTTAAATGAAAATCCCAAAGAATATTAAGTTGGAGAGTCTACTATTGGGTCTCCAGAGAGGGAAAGTGGGTGACCTAGTCAGAGTTGCTAATGTCTAAAAACCCAAAGGGAACAAGAATAAATTTACTAAGGGAAGATATTACCTGTTTTGAATAGGAATCCTGGGTGGAGGTCACTAAAAGGAGACCAATGTAAGTATTAATGGTAGTGTCTACATATCTGGAAGCCCCAGCAGAAGGATATAGAAGGCCAGTGAATACAGTGTCCCAGCTGGAGGGTCATCTCCCAGGGAAATATGTCCCCATCTGGATGTTCCCAATGGATAGGCTCCATTATTTGGGAACAGACAATGCACAGGTCTATCACAATTTTGGCTGCTGATAAGGAGAGGGGGAGTCTTTTCCACTTGAGCCTAAGTATTCAGGACTGCATTGATTGATGATCTGAAATTGCATGGGTCCATTTTATGAGCTGGAGGGAAGGACTGTACTCTGAGAGATCCATACTGGGAAGAATGTGGGAGTCTTCCCTACTGTTGAAAATGGCTTCTAGCATAGGGCTGTTAGGATGAATAGAAATAGAAGAGACCATAATAGGAACTGGGGATTCTGTTAATTCCTTCCTTATCTGGGAACCTCAGATGCTTTTACCTTGTATGAATGATTGCCTGTTCGCTATTAGCCAGACCAAACCACAAGGTCATTAGCAATAGCTCAGGAGTCTGTGAAAAGGTGAATCTGTAAAGGACTCCTTTTGATGGCCTCCTTAAAGGTTAGCTGAACAACTATACATTCTGTCAGTTGGGCTAAGCTGGGAATGCCCTCCTTGACTAGAGGTGCCTGAGGCTGAGTGGAATGTCATGGACCTCCAGACTACACTGCATTAAGTGATGGCACTGACACTGGTAAAGAACATGGATTCCCTTTCCATTTCAGACAGTCCTAAGGCTGGGGGGAGAAGGAGCTAGGTGCACCACTATTATTTCTTCAAGTCACCTCATCAAAGGGCTAATCATGGGGCAAGCCACATCCTTCTGTAATTTGGAAAGGTTTCTGACATCAAGTTTACCCTCTTCTGAAGCCACAATTTCCACTTTTCTAAGAAGGTATGAGTAGCTCTGCTGAGTTTCACTGGGAGGCATCTCTAAGCCAAAGCATTATAGAAATTTGGGTACAGGGGCGCCTGGGTGTCTTAGTGGGTTGGGCCTCTGCCTTCAGTCAGGTCATAATCTCAGGGTCCTGGGATCAAGTCTTAGATCAAGCTCCCTGCTCAGCAAGTAGTCTGCCCCCCACCCCCACCTGCCTCTCTGCCTACTTGTGATCTCTGTCAAATAAATAAATAAATAAAATATTAAAAAAAAGAAATTTGGGTAAAAAGAAGTGCAGGAGCAACTAGTTAGGACTTCAGTTTCTAAAACAGGATGAGAAATGTTGGGATTCAAGGGGAATATATTAGACTTCTCCCAGGGGTGGGTGCTTAGTCTAAAACCCCATAGAAAGGCAGATAGACTCATGTCTGGTACAGAGACTCCAGAAGGCACAGTCAGATATGGTGAAGGACTTGATTTAGAATGTGAATCCAGGTGGAACTAAAGGTAAGCCCTATTAGACTGCCTGCTGCACAGCTTCTAAAGTACACTGTTGGACCTCACCCCAATGGAAGGTGGCAAACTTGCACAGGCTTATATATATAGGACAATGAATTAATGAAAGGTGAGAAATGGGAGATATGCTGCCTCCAATGCATGAGAAGATTATTATATGTTGTCTCTATCTGAGTATTGTAGATCCTTGAGTATGAGCAGCATGATCTGGTATCAGAGATCACCATACACTCAAAAGTTCTTCATTTAAACTGTATCTAGATGTCACTTGACTTCCATCATCTAGATTTTATATAAACGACTTTGAAATGAGGTGCTGTTCCCATTTGTTCTCAGATGAGTAAACTGAGCTATAGGACACTTAAGTAACTTGGCCAAGTTAGTAAGACAAATAGATAGTGTCATCTTCCAATGTATCTGGCCCCTAAATGACTTCATTTTCTCTGAACACAGTTTAGTGTCTTCTCCTGCTTACTGTGACAGTCTGGATAAATGGTGCCATTACATATAGCATATATTATATATATATACACACACACACAACTACATGTATATACATACATAATTTCACATTTTATATGTGTGTGTATATAACATATATGTAAAATAAAACATGGCACATGCAGTTATGAGGAACATAGCATAGGAGAAAATCCACAAACTGTCAAGGTCCAGTCTAAATGCCTCTTCTTTAGAACTGTTCTAACTGCCCTAGTGTACTACACTGCCCTTATTTTTTGGAATGCCTGCTTTTATTACTACAGAGACAGGAAACATGACATTGTTCTCATTCTATAGTTGCTTGGCTAATCAAAGACCTAAAAGATAAACTCTATTAAGAATCTTAGTGTATTAATGGCTGGGTCATGATTAAAATCTCATCATATGCTTGTCACCATGCATCACAGCACAGGTGAAACGAGCCTTCTGGCTCATTTGACCGGTCATGAGAATGCAACTGAAATACTCCAACTATAATGAGTTTAATTGACCAAGGGCCCTAACTACTGTTCTTTGAAATCCATTGTTGCATTTATATCAAAGTCATACATTCCGTGGGCTGCTCCAAGCTAATGACTGAATGTGGATACATCTATTTCTGAAAGATGTGGAACCCCAGTGATGATGGACTGTGGCTTAAGACTTATGGATGTCCTTTGAGCCTCCACTAGACTTCACAGCAGTCTAGAATCCTTCCATTCTACCTTTATTCTCTCTGTCCTTCATTTGCAATCAGACTTTGTCTGATTATCCCCCAGTCTTCCTAGGCCTCTGGCCATTTTTTTTCAGATAGAAGTTTACCCAAGTAACATCTTTTCATATTTAACTTTCTCTTGGTGCCCGCTTCCCAGATGACCCTAACTACCATTTTTTGTTAACCATTTAGGTAACACCATTCTGCAAGAGGCAATGTTGGAAGAAATAGGAAAAGCCACAGTTAATGAAGCTGAACCACTGTCCCAGGAAACAAAGAAGCATAGTAAGAAGAGTTCTGTTGTACAAATCTAATTAACTAGGCTGAATCAAGGCAGTGGAACAGATGACCCCCTGTTCAGAGACAGAGAAGATGAAAAGATAACATCCAGAATATCCTACAGTCTTTTATGACCAGCAGTTTAGAGATGCTCAGTCAGTCCTTAACTTTGTGGCTGGCCCATCTACAGAGAAAAGATACATGTGTTGTTTTTTTTTCCATGCAGGTTTTTTGTTTGTCTGTTTTTAGGACACCCATTCCTGCCCCACACATACACTCACTCCAGAGCAAAAGGGCTTGAAGAACGAGAGAAGGCAGTCAAGAGTTCTGAAATCAGACAAGCCAGGCTCAAATACTGGCTCCACAGATTTCTGGATGTGGGCCTATCTATAGGCAAAGTGCTTAACTTCTCCCTGCCTCACTATCTGATCTGAATAGTACACCACTCAGTATTCTGAGAATGAGACCATCCTTATAGACTTATTTGTACATTGTTTACTATCTGGCAATCTTATTGGAAGGTATCTACTTTCATCAGAAAAACAAAAGTTTCTGGAGGGCCCAGTTAAATTCCTTTTTTATCTGTACCAGGAACAGTGATTTTTTTTTTTCCATTTGATGAGTGTAAGGTTCTAAACATGAGAATTAATTCCATAATGTTCACTATGTTACTCTTATAATTACTCAAAGTGTTATTCAAATTGTCCATTCTTGCATTTTATATAAGTTACTGCACATGATACTGAAAATATCTACTACTGGGGCACCTGACTGGCACAGTCAGTTAAGCACCAACTCTTGGTTTCTGCTTAGGTCATGATCTCAGGACTTTGAGGTTGAGCCCATCTTCCATTACATACTTAGTATGGTCTGCTTGGGTTTCTCTTTCCCTCTGCCTCTGCCCCATCCCCTACTCTCTCTGTCTCTAAAATAAATCTGTAAAAATAAGTATCTACTATCTTGTGGATACCTGGATTTCCCCCATTAACTCTTCTTCCAACTGTTTTGATCTGGAGTAAGTGTATGTGGGGGACAGGAATGGGTGTCCTAAAAACAGACAAACAAAAGCCTGCATGGAAAAAAACAACACATGTATCTCTTCACTGTAGATTGGCCAGCCACAAAGTTAAAGGCTGAGCATCTCTAAACTGCTGGCCATAAAAGAATGCAGGATATTTTGGATGTTATATAATTGTGTCTTTGTATTTTCTGATGCTATATAAGCATTTGACCACAAATTTAAAATACTCTTCCTGGTGCATCATAATTTTCTCTGCTACCATATTTTCCTTAAAATAAACTTTGTCTGATATGAATAAATTTAGAAAATCTTCCTTTTGGACCACTTGCATTTACCCGTATTACCAGTTACTTTCTATTTTTCTTATTTGTGCTATGTCCACTTTTCTTCTTTCTTATATTCTTACAAATTTATTATTTTTTTTATTCTTCTACCATTTTATAGTTCTACTATTATAATATTCTTTCCAAAAAACATCTTGCTTAGAGAGGATCAGGAGTATATAGAATATTCAATATAAAGATCTATGTATCTGAATTATATATTGACATATCAATAGCAGACAGTATGAAGTCTCATCAGTAAACCTATGTCTACATCTGTAGGAGCCCTGAGAGTCAGCTCTGTTGCCATGGTGATGACCAGTGAGTCACTGCTTGATCCCTACAATGACAGTGTGCCGTGTTTGGCTGAAACCATTTGAACAATTTTTCTCACTGGACTCTAATTAATCATATCTTCACATCTTTTCTTCATACAACCCACACTCATAAAGGAACTAAATGTACTCACCCTTAACATTTAATTTTCATGCCTGCGTTTATTTTATTTTACACACATATGTATACAATTTCCCCCAGTATCCAAAAGTAGAGTGTTCCTATGAAAATTTCTTAAACAAAATGGCATGAAAAAGCAATTGCCATTCCTTTACATGGAAATAATACATGGAATATTCCCAGACCCAAAAAGTAAACTCTCTTAGGGTTTCTGATACCATAGGACACATCTTGTTAATGGATGCATGAAATAAATAGAGATTAAGTACAGATGCTCACAAACATAATTCAAAGCTATAGTGTCTTGATGCTGACATGCTGAATGTCGTTCCCTTGAGAGGAGTTTGGTGCGGTCGCCCTAGCAAGGGTAGGAGTGCTTTGACTCTGTAACAGCTCTCTGCAAAACAAATGCTGAACACTATTTTTGATTTTCACCTTTTTTTTTTTATAAGTGAAAATTCTCTTTGGATTCTTTCAGTTAGTAAAATCAAGTACTAATGTAGATTTTTGTAAAAGCAAGTGCTGTAACACAAACCAAAAAGCAGGAGATAATTGCTCATAGTCTCCTGTGTGTGTATTTACTTAATTATATATATTATTAATTTTTTAAAATCTCATTCATTTATTTGTCAGAGAGAGAGAGAGAGCACAGGCAGGCAGAATGGCAGGCAGAGGCAGAGGGAGAAGCAGGCTTCCTGCTGAGCAGGGAGCCCAATGTGGGACTTGATCCCAGGACCCTGAGATCATGACCTGGCCGGAAGGCAGAGGCTTACCCCACTGAGCCACCCAGGCATCCCTTAATTATATATATTCTTTACTCACAAATATGTATATGCGTATGTATGTATAGTTAACCCTTGAACAACATGGGTTTGAACTGCACGGATCCAGTTACATGCAAATTTTTCTCAATGCATATACTGCAAAATGTTTTGGAGATTTGTGACAATTTAAAAAAGCTCACAGATGAATTGTGTAGCCTAGAAACACTGAAAAAATAAGAAAAGTTAGATATTATTGTAAGAATACAGTACATAATGCATATAACATACAAAGTATGTGTTAATTGTGATTGTTACAATAAAGCTTCTAGGCAACAGAAGTTTTTAGAGTGTCAGAAATCTTACATGGATTTTGAACTGTGTGAGGGTTGGTGCCCCTAACCCCGGCATTGTTTAAATGTTGACTGTATATCTGTTTAAATATATACATTTGTATGTGTATGTATTTTTAAAACACACATTATTTCACATACAAATGATTTATCAGGAGACTTTTATTCACACATAAGCAAAACTGCAAAACAAATGTATTTCTATATATATTATATATATATATATATATATATATTTATATACACTCAAAGACAGTGCATGTAGTTATTACTGACTTTATAGGCAAGTGACATAATTTTATAAACTTCTGTACATTTAATTCCTACTTACCACTATGTTTCCAGGTTAGCCCATGCAGACTTCCTCATGCTTTTTTGTTTGCTTGTTTACTTTTTAAAGGTAACTTCATAATATGCCTCTGTGTGTCTATGCCACTTTTAAGCAGTTACTGTCAGATTTTTATAGTCATTTCAAATCTTTTACTGTATAACAAAAGCTGTGATTAACATCATTGTACTTGAATTATTTAATACATGTAGAATATACCTGTAAATAACATTTAAATAAATAAAATGGCTGGCCAAGAAGTATGTATTTGTGAATTTATGATTTGATTGATATCATCAAGTTTTCCTTTATGGAAATTGTACCAATTACACTCTTAGAAGCAAAATGTGAATGCCTATTTCCCATGCTCTCACTACAGTGTGCTTTCCAACGTTTGGGTCTTTGACAAACTGAAATAAAATTGAAATGCCATGCAGTTTAAATACACATTATGATGTTTAAAAACTTTTCTTGTCTTTAAATCTATTTACATTTTGCTTCCTGTTCAAGGTCTACTCAATATGTTTTGCAACTTTTTATTAAGTTGTTGGTCTTTTTACTTTATTAGATCACTTTATAAATTATGGAAATAAGATCTTGCCTTGTTTTATGAATTCCATTTTTTTTTGTACTCTAATACTTGGTTCTGCTCTTGTTCATGTCAAACCTGTTAGGGTCACTTTAAGTTGGTCACATAAGGCAGTGCAGTGGCTGAAAGAATGGGCTTGGGAGTCAGATGTCACCAACCTCGTGACAATGGGCACATCTTTTAACCTCCCTGAGCTTCAGTTTTCTCAGCTGCTACAAGGGGATAACAACAGTACTTACCTATTAGGATGGTTGGAGATATTACATGATATAATGTATCCTAGGACAGAACCTGGAGCATAGTAAGCTCAGTGCAATCACTTACAGTTATTGTCAAGGGGTGCCTGGGTGGCTCAGTGGGTTAAGTCTCTGCCTTTAGCTCAGGTCATGATCTCAGAGTCCTGGGATGGAGCCCCACATTGGACTCTCTGCTCAGCAGAGACCAGGCTTCCCTCTCAGTCTCTGCCTGCCTCTCTGCCTACTTGTAATCTTTCTCTCTCTCTCTGTCAAATAAATAAATAAAATCTAAAAGAAAAATTTTTCTTTAAGACTTCTGTCAATCATGTCATAGACATTTTTGACTCCAAGATTTTAAAAGGAAAAAAAAAAACATTATCCTATGTTGTTTCTGCAGCTTTTGGTTTCACAATTATACTTATATTTTGATGTAAGTGGAATTTATACTGATGTAAAATATGATATATGAATCCTATATATTAGTTTTCAAGATTACTCCTAAATTTACTTAATAGTTTTTAATTAAATAATCCAAATTATTTTTCTTATATTTATCATAAAATCAATTCCCATGTGTATCTGTGATCATTTCTGAACCTTTAAAAAATATATTTTATTGATTTATTTTAGAGAGAGAGAGAGAGAGCATGAGTGGGAGAAAGGCAGAGGGAGAGACAGAGAGTCTCAAGCAGACTCCACACTGAGTGTGAAGCCTTACACAGGGCTAGATCTCATGCCCTTGAGATCATGACCTAGCTGAAACCAAGAATCAGATGCTTATCCAACTGAACCACCCTGAACCTGGTGCCCCAGAACCTTTTTTAAAACATGTATTTTCCTCCCAATTCAAGTGATAATACCTTCCTCTCCATAATGCTGGCAAACAATACTGTTTTAAGATCTGGTAGGGTTCCTGGGTTATGGATATTGGGGAAGGTATGTGCTATGGTGAGTGCTGTGAAATGTGTTAAGCCTGTTGATTCACAGACCTGTACCCCTGGGGCAAATAATACATTATATGTTAATTAAGGAAAAAAAAAAGACCTGGTAAGGTTCAAGACTGGCTACTTTTCAGTTCTAAAATATTCAAGTTCTACTGGCATTTCTTCATATAAGCTTTCACAATGGTTTTATGTCTGTATGTATTTACTTCAGCTATACATGAGCTATTTTTATTTATCTTACTCTGTTTGGGATACTATAACAGAATATTACAGATTGGGCGGGTTAAACAAAAAACACTTGTTTTCAACTGTTTTGGAGGCTGAACATCTGAGACTGGTTGCACCAGCATGGTAGGGCTCTTTGTGAGGACCCGCTCTCTAGTTTGCAGATGGCCACCTTTTACCTGTATCCTCATATCCTCACTTCCAAATTAACTCCCAGTGGTCCCACCTGCAAACACCATCACAATGGAGATTAGGTCTTCAATATATGAATTTTGTGGGAAAACAAATTTTAAGTATGGAGCATTCTGCCTCCAGGCAAAATTCTCACATGCAAACTAAATTCACTCTATCCAATAGGCCCCAAGATATTAACTCATCTGTAATCAACTCTAAGGTCGAAAGTCAAAAATTTCATGTAAATATCATCTAATTCTGATACGGATGAAACTCAGGTACCATTTATTCTGAGGCACAATTACTCTCCAACTGTGAACTTGTTAAATGAAACAAGTTATGTGCTTTCAAAATACAATGGCTGGGCAGGCATAGGATAAACATTCTTATTTCAAAAGTTAGAAAGAGGAAAGGAGGAGGGGGTGACAGATCCCAAACAAGTCCAAAATCTAATGAGGCAAACTCTGTTTCTTAGGGTTTGAGAATAATCTTCTTTGGCTCTATGGTGTGTTTTCCAGACCCAGTGGGCCAGTGGTCCTCTCCCCAAAGCTCTGTTAGGTAGGGGTCAAACCCCCAGGTCTTGGCCAAGTAGGGATCAGGCCCCCATGGTTCTAGGCAGCCCCATCCCCACAATTTAGGGCAAAGGCTGTATGGCCTATTGAAACCAAGGTGATGGCACCCTCTCTTGAAACTGAGGAAGCAGCTCTGATGATCTCTGAATGACCTTTGGGGTCATTCTCCCCTTGTCTTGAAGAATAGAGCATGTTGAGCCAAATAGCTCTTATAGTCCTGCCTTGTAAAATCCAAAAATTGTGACATCCTTCCTTCATTCTGTCTTATCTCTCTGCTCCCCTAGCCTCATATTGTCAGTGTACCTGTTGGGGCAGCTGATTAAGTCCACGGTTCACTTTTACACTAACCTTGTCACTAGGTAGTTGGTCTGCCACACCTTTAATTTTTTCTTCTAAAGACACTTCCTTATTTTTGTAATATGGACAGGCTGATAATTTTCCAAATCTTTATTTCTTGGTTCCTTTTTGCTTAACAACTCTTTCAATTCATTTCTCTCTTCTCACATTTTGCTACATGTAAACAGGAGGAGCCTAGTTGCTCCTTCAACACTTTGCTTACAAATTTCCTCAGTTAAATATCCACTTTGTCACTTTTAAATTCTTACAAAACACTCTTACATAAATACAATTCAGCCAAATTATTTGCTACTTTATAACACAAATCACACTTTCTCTACTAAATACATACTCCTTATTTGCATCTGAAACCTCACAGAATGTCCATTACCATCCTTATTTTTACCAACATTTTATATGTAGTTCTGATCCCAAAACATATAAGATCCCCCTACAGCTCTCCTCTTTCCTTTCTGAACTTTCACCAGTTACTATCAAAAGTCTCCTCACAGTAATGGCCACAATTGCCAAGCTGTGGAAGAGCCAAGATGCCCTTCAAGAGACAAATGGATAAAGAAGATATGGTCCATATATACAATGGAGTATTATGCCTCCATCAGAAAGGATGAATACCCAACTTTTGTAGCAACATGGACAGGACTGGAGGAGATTATGCTGAGTGAAATAAGTCAAACAGAGAATCAATTATCATATGGTTTCACTTATTTGTGGAGCATAAGGAAAAACATGAAGGACATGGGAGATGGAGAGAACTGAGGGGAAATTGGAGGGGGAGATGAACCATGAAAGACTGTGGACTCTGGAAACAAACTGAGGGTTTTCGAGGGGAGAGGGTTCGGGGGTGAGGTGAGCCTTGTGGTGGGTATTATGGAGGGCATGTATTGCATGGAGCACTGGGTGTGGTGCAGAAACAATGTATCTTGGAACACTGAAAAAAATAAAACTTAAAAAATGAAAAAAAACTTAAAAAAAAAAAGTCTCTTCACAGGAGTATTGTTTTTCTAACATGTACCTCAAAACTCTTCCAGCCTCTACTTATTACCAGTTCCAAAACCACTTCCATATTTTTAGGTGTTTGTTACAGCATCACCTCATTTTTTTGGTACCAACTTCTGTCTTACTTCAGGCTACTATAGTGGAATATCATACTGGGTGGCTTAAACAACAAACATGTATTGCTCACAGTTCTGGAGGCTGAAAGTCCAACATGGTTGGTTGGGTTCTTGGTGAGAACCTTCTTTCTGGTTTGAAGATGGCCATCTTCTAGCAATACTCTCATATTGTGGACAGAGACAGACTGTCTCTCTCGTCTCTTCTCATGAGGACACTAATGTCACTTTTGAGAGTTCTAACCTCATGATCAAATTACCTCAGAAAGGCCCCAATTCCAAATACCATCACACTGGAGATTAGGGCTTCAATATATGAATTTGAAGGGACACAAAAATTTATTCCAAAACAGTACATTATTAGGATTTTGTTAACTCCATAAATTAAATTAAATAACACAGTGGTAATGTCTGTGCACTATCAAATTTTATGGCATACATTTTTATTTCTGCAAGTACTCTTTCAGAATACTTCATGTGTTTAATCAGCTTTTCTTTATTTTGCAGTTTTTTTTAAGTTTAATCCTATCTACTTAAAACTAGTTTCCATTAAAAAATACGTTTTTATTATACTTTCTTTATGCTTGTTGTTTTATACATGAAACTTATTATTTTTTAAAAGATTTTATTTATTCATTTGACAGACAGAGATCACAAGTAGGCAGAGAGGCAGGCAGAGAGAGAGGGGGAAGCAGTCTCCCTGCCGAGCAGAGAGTCCGATGTGGGACTCCATTCCGGGACCCTGGGATCATGACCTGAGCCGAAGGCAGAGGCCTTAACCCACTGAGCCACCCAGGCGCCCCTGAAACAGTATTTTTAAGCACCTTACTGATTTTTATCTTTTGAAATTTTCTGTACAGTTTTGGATTTTCAACGTAAAATATTGTATTATCTGCTCAGAGAAATAAATTTATACTTTCATTTGAAGTTTGTGTCTCTTCTTTTTTTGGTTTTATATGCAATTGCATTGATCATCAAAATACAGCTGATTCATGAACAACACAGGTTTGAATGGTGCAGTTCCATTTATATGATGATTAAAAAAAAAACCCACAGTATAGTATTGTAAATATATTTTCCCTTCCTTATAATTTCCTTAGTAACATCTTTTATTCTCTAGGTTACTTTACTCTAAGAATATGGTATATAATACATATAGCACACAAGATATGTGTTAATCAACTGTTTCTATTATTGGTAAGGCTTCTGGTCAACAGTAGGCTTTTAGTAGTCAAGGAGTTTTGGGAGTCAAACGTTACATGTGGATCACGTAGATTTATCACTTCACAGAGAGGAGGTACAGCACCCCTAACCCTGTATTCTCTGAGGATCAACTATAATGTTAACTGGTAGTAAAGAGAGGGAATCTATTTATTTTTGCCTGGTTAGTGGAGAGGATTACATGACTACTTTTCTTTGACTTATTAAAAGGATAAAAAATGCTGAAATATTTTATTCTTGTTTTAACTAATATTTATTTTTTGCCCTTTTCATTTTTCATAATGTTGATCACGTGTGTGTGTATGTGTGTGTGTGTGTGTGTGTGTGTGTGTGTTATCTTGGTTACACTTGGTATAATCACTGTATCATAAAGTGGAGTATTATTTTGCCATAAAACAAAAGTAAAATCTGCCATTTGAAACAATGTGGATTATCCCTGAGGCATTATGATAATTATGATATGTAAAATAAATTAGACAGAGAAAACTATATGATCTCATTCATACATGGAACATTAAAAAAAAAAAGAAAAAAAACCCAGCATGGTTACTACAGTTAATGATAGTGAGTATCTTATACTTCAAAGTGGCTAAAAGTAGATTTTACAAGTTCTCACCACATGAGAGGGGAGGAAAGTTAACTAACCTTGTTGCAATCATTTTGCAATATATTGTTACATCAAATAATTAAATTTACACTTTACACTTACACAATGTTATATGTCAATTATATCTCAGTTAAAAACATATATTTATATATCTGGAAGACTAAAACAGAAAATAAAACCATGTAAGGGCACTTTTTCCTTTTTATAATTTTTGAATTGTGTTAAATAGCACTGAAGTTATTTGTTCTTTGAAGGTTTTATGAAATTCCTATTTTTTTAGGTTAAACTGCATACTAGGAAATATTTCATGAATTATATGTTAAATGACAGGTTACATTTTAATGTATTTTGTAGTCAATGCTTAATTATATTTGCCTAGAAAATTATCATTTCTCTCAGGTATTGCAATTAATTGGCATCTGATTGAGTAATGTTTTTTCTTATATATTTTTACAAGAATCTCAGATTGTGGTGAATTCTTCCTATTGGATAAGTGTATATGTGTGTGTTTGACTGTGTATGTGTGTGATTGTATAAGTGATTTTTGTTTCTATTTTTCCTCAGATTTTCTTAATTTAGATAACAGTTTATTTTATAAATTATTTTAAAAAACTCAAATCAGCTTTAATATGTAATACTTTAGTCTCCATTCATCTCCTTTATTTACTTTCTTAGTTACATGCTTTTCTGTGTGCATTAAAAAAAGTATACATATACTACCCAATACAATCTATAAGTGTAATGCAATCCTTATGAAAACACAAATAGCTTTTTTTAACAGAGCTAGAACAAACTATCCTAAAATTTGTGTGGGACCACAAAGGGCCCCCAAAAGCCAAAGAAATCTTGAAAACGAAAACCAAAGCTGGAGGTATCACAATCCCAGACTTCAAGTTATATTACAAGAGATCAGAACAGTATGGCACTGGCACACACACAAAAAAGAGACACATAGATCAGTAGAACAGAATGGAAAACCCAGAAATGAACGTACAACTATTTGGTCAATTAATCTTTGACAAAGCAGGACAGAGTATCCAGCGGAAAAAAGTTTCTTAAACAAATGGTATTAGAAAAACTAGACAGCAACATGCCGAAGAATGAATGAAACTGGATAATTTTCTTACACCATCAAAAAAAAAATTCAAAATGGATTAAAGACCTAGATAGGAGAACTGAAATCATAAAAATCCTAAATAAGAACACAGGCAGTAACTCTATGACACCACCTGTAGCAACTTCTTACTAGATATGCCTCCTGAGGCAAGGGAAACAAAAGCAAAATTAAATGATTGGAATTTCATCAAAATAAAAAGCCTCTGGGTGCCTTTACTGGGTGCCTTTCCTGGGTGGCTCAGTTGGTTCAGCTCAGGTCACGATCCCAGGGTCCTGGGATCAAGTCCTGCATCAGATTCGCTGATCACTGGGGAGTGTGCTTCTCTCTCTCCCTCTGCCTGCCCTCCCCCTGCTTGTGCTCTCTCTCTCTGTGTCAAATAAATAAATAAATAGTGTCTGTACAGTAAAGAAAGCAATTAATAAAACCAAAAGGCAACCTACAGAATGGGAGATATCTGCAAATGACATATATGCTAAAGGATGAGTATATAAAATATATGAATAACTTGTAAAACTTACAAAATGCAATACCTAAAAATGAATACATTAAAAACTTAAAATTTTAAAAATTAAAAATGGGAAGAAGATATGGACATTTTTCTAACAAGACATACAGATGACTAAGAGACATATGAAAAGGTACTTAACATTGGTCACATCAGGGTAGTTTTGATTTTTATATTTCTATTTTCTGATCCACTAATTTTTGCTTTAATAATTTTTTCTATTTTATTGAATATATTTTATTATCTTTTTTATTGTTATGTTAGTCACCATACAGTATGTCATTAGTTTTTAATATAGTGTTCCAAGATTCATTTTTAACATTTAATACCCAGTGCTCCATGAAGTATGTGCCCTCTTTAATGCCCACCACCCAGCCAACCTGTTCCCCCATCTCCCTCCCCTCTAAAACCCTGTTTGTTTCTCGGAGTCCATAGTCTCTCATGGTTTGTCTCCCCCTCTGATTTCCCCCTTGTCATTTTTCCTTTCCTCTCCTAATGTCATTCTTAATTCTTTCTCTTACCTCTATGTTGCAATTTCTTTAAAATTTACAGATTTGAATACCTATTTGTGATTTGTCTTTCTAGACAATGTATATTGGTATTTAGAAATTAGTTTTATTCTGAGCAGAGATTCAGCACCATGCTACAAATTAGAGTATAACTTTTTATTATCTTCTTATGTCCTGCTATATTATTTTGAATTCATTCTTTCATCTAATTATTTTAAAAGAAATGTATAAAAGAAGCTTCACATGGTGGTGGCTAATTTTCTTGTATTGACATCAGAGAATATTGCCAGACTGATTTCTCATGTAATTGACAGTTTCATTATGATCTGATAGTTATGTTTTTTAAAATTTTTTATTTATATTTTTTCAGAGAGACAGAGAGAGAGAGAGCGCTCGCTCACAGAAGTTGGCAGAGGGATAAGGAGGTTCTCTGCCAAGCAAGGAACCTGATGTGGGGCTCAATTCCAGGCCCCTGGAATCATGACCTGAGGAGGCAGATGCTCAACCACCCAGGCACCCCTGAGAGTTATTTTTTTGTTAGTGTCCATACAACACTGGAAAATATAATATACTATATATTTTTATGGCAAAAATCCTTACATGCATTTTTTTTTTTGCTTTAGTGCTGGGTTATTTTCCAAGACTCTCTTTAACCATCCCCACCCAAACTCTATTTCACACTGAGGGTGAGAGGTTCAGCATCTACTGTGAAAAAACACACCCCCAAGATGTTTACAAAAGTGCAAAATAAAAAAGCATATGGATGCCAACTATGGACTGGAAATGTTTTAAGTTCTTGAAATTCAGTAAATGGATTCAATGGCATATGAGACAAAGTGATTCCCATGTGTTAGAGCAGAATTAATACTAGATAACCACTCCTTACTAGATAAAATGTTAGCACATTCATAAGAATCCTAGTGGGGGTCCATCACACACTCTGAATCACTCACAAAGCAAACTTTTGTGTGGCAAGGGCTCCTTTGTTTCTGACTGGAACAGGAGTGGCCCTGCTGTCTTCATGAGCAGGCCCTTGGAACACTTTTCCCAGACCTGATGGCAGTGACAGCCCTTTATTTGACCTCTGAATAAGCTGATGAGGGAAAAGAAAATCCCATTTTTTAAACATTATTTTATTTATTTTCCTCATGTAGACATAAATCACAAATAATACATATTTTTGTTGTTGCTTACTGTATTTCAAGAATAGCACATTTTTAGTTTTAACTGAATGACTTTTGTTGAAAAATTACTCAATCCTTTTGAAATTATGACTATAAAGGTAATGTGCCCCCATGCTACAAAAAGTCATAAAGCAATAATGTTACTTTAACACAAGTTCCAAAGATTCCCAAAGAGAAAAACTCCGTGGAGTATTAATTCTTGCACAAGCTCTTCTGAGGTCACAAACACGCATAAATACTACTTTTACACATGCTACTATAAAAATACCATCTATGTTTCAAGTTCCTTGTCCAGATTACATCTGATCATCATAACAACCTTGCAAAATAGATGGTACTGTACCCACTTCTCATATTAGAAAAAAAAAAAAAAACTGAGGTATAGAAAATTTAAGTAACTTGTTCCAGACTTCACGGCTGTTAAGAAGCAGAGTCAGGATTCTAATTCTATTCATTGTCACCAAAACCACTATATCTTCTGCCAATTTTTGTTCTACTGTATTTCCTGAACTTTATTATGATTGTTACAAGATGCTATTTGGATAAAAACATGCTATTTCAGAACATTAGGTAGTGTAGATTAGGACAAAGTTTTCAAAGCTTTTCAAGCTCAGCTTAAAAACCCCTCCTTAATAGCAGCTTAGCCACTATTCAAAGCTCATGAGACTTTGGTGTCAGTACAGTCTTTGAGAGAGACCCATCTGGTCCTTTTCTTTGGTTGTTTGATCATCTGAGCCCTCTTTCCCCTGCATGCCTGGCCTCAAGGGTAACCAGCATGTTTGAATTTTGTTTGGAATCACTCATCCTGCATGAAAGTAACTGTGAGGCATTCACAGCCTCTTGACTGGTGAATTCTTTGGATAGGAGGAATCAATTTGGAAAAAATATGGCAAAGATGCCAGTGAAATGCACTGAAATACTTAGCAATAAAATCGGGAATCCTATAAGAAGGGAGAGGCAGTGTAAAATTTGGGAGGCTGAGGCATATTACGAGTAAGGGACTGAGAAATTCTGAATCTGTAAGACAAAAGACAAAGCCCCATAGCCCCCGAATTCTCTTAGGAGCTAATTTGTCTGTCCCGTGTGGCTGAACCATCCATACTTAAAGACTGCACACAGGTTACCATTAGCAATACTAAGCTGGTCCGTGTGATCCTGGGCATGTAGGTGAGGGAAGAGGAAGCATGGTGCCTGTGTTCTGCAAATATACCACTGAGTTCCATTTGTGGTTCCACTAATTTAAACCTATGGGTCATAGCCATATGGGAAAGTAATGTAACCTCTCTACCTTATTTACCTCATTAGAATTATGAGAAAAATTATGGCAAGTACTTCTTAAGTTTGGTCTGAGAATTAAATTTGTGCTTTGGAGAGTGTTAGTACATGGCACAAACTCTGTAAATGTACCCTGTCTTTGCTGAATATTCAGGAAGTCTGGATCTCCTGGAACTCAAGCACCTGGTGTATTTTCATCTCTTAGCCAAAAGAAGAACTTTTTGCAGTTAATCCACACAGAACATTACACATTTTACATTACATAAACTGTGAGAACTGTGCTGTTCAATTTACTTCATTTGCTTGTTCTGTTAATGAAAAAATGCATGAAAACTATACACCTAAATTTTGTATTTTTCTTATCAATTATTTATTTGTATATCTGATCCTGTGTTATTAAATGAATACAAAATTGGAAAAGTTCTATCTTCCAGGTAAATTATAATTTAATGTTTATATACTAACTTTATCTCCAGCAATGTGTTTATCCTTAATATCAACTTCATCTATTGCAGAAGTCACAGGACTGCTACTTAATTTTTTCATCCTATTACTTTTAATGTTTCTGAATTCTTATGTTGTAGCTGTGTATTTTAAACAGCTTACAATTTAATTTTAATTTTAATCAAGTCTGATAATCTTGGAGTGTTAGTTTTTAAGCCAAATCCATTTAACCTAATAGTGTAATGTGTTATAATATTCTTATGATCACGTGCTCACTTTGGCAGCACATATAATATTCATATGATCACTACTGTATTAAGTTTTCATCCCTTTATATATTTCACTTTTTTTAATCTTTCCATTCTTATATTACAACTGGTTTCCTATAATATTCTTATGATCACTACTGTATTTAGTTTTTGTCCCTTTATATATTTCACTTTTTTAATCTTTCCATTCTTATATTACAACTGGTTTCAATACTTTTGTTATTCTACTATCTTTTACAATCTTGTCACTTACATATTGAAAACTTTTGTCAAAAGCCCCATTTTTTAATTTCTAGAGATAACACAAAATACTGAATACAAGGAACTGTTTATCTGAGTTCAGGACTGATTGTTGTGTTATAAGGAATAATGATACTGTGCTAAACAGCACGAGAACACACATTTCTGTATGTATCATAGCACAGTGAGCTACTAATGCCACCATAGGAATTACCAACGTCTTAATTTGTAAATCCTTTATCTGTGTCTGCCACAACTGACCACAGCCACTTGAATATCTGTTTTCATTAGATGCTAAACACTGAGCCTGCAAAAAGGACAGAATGATTATTTACACACCTCACACTCAACACAACAGCAAATCCTATTAGCTTTTCACCATAGCTTCCAGCTCTTCCAGAATCTATATTATATGATGGTGTATCTTTTATATATATTTTCAATGATAGAGCTTTTATACACATTTATATCCATATACATAATTATTAAATATATACTTCCAAATATAAATAATTTCACATCAAGCTTCACAGGATAAAAACATGTAAACATACACACCTGGTTCTGGTCAAGTAAAACACAAAACCACAAAGTAACCACATGTTCAAGAGTGCACTTGAAGGGGAATGAGGGAAGGAACAGACATGTAAACAACAAAGATGAGCAGTTGTACCACAAAGGCCCTGCGAGGGTCCATTTCTTAAGGCTGTAGTAGCAAAAAAGCTCCTTGTTCAGTTAAGACTTCTCCCTTCACCCTGTCACATTTATTCTTGAGGGACTTCAAAATGAGTGTGGAAATTCTGTAAACACTAGACTAGAACTGAGTCAATCCTGTTGAAAACAGAGATGACAAAATAAACCATAAACTACAGTAATATTCATTGCATCAAACAATAACTTTAAGGACTTTTTGTTACAGTTCACCACAGTAAAGCACCATAACCTTGAAATGGGGATGGACAAGAAAACAGAGATGGATGCTTTATAAAAATGGCTTCTATAGCCTCTGTGAATGACAGATGTGACTACAAACAGAAAACAAGCAACAGCGGATGGCAGAGCCTTAGCACACCAGACCACATGCCACAGCATAATGCCACAGATTCAAACTGAAAAAAATTTTCCAGCTCATAATGAAGCAAGTCCCACTGGTCCTCTGAGAAAGAAAGCTCATCATCTGCCAGTGAAAGAAAACACTTAAACAACAGATTGGCCAGCCGAAGCATGACAAGCTCTTTTTTACCGCTTTTAAAGGGCATCTCACCCTCTCCCACCTGAGTAGGCTCCAAAAGTTGACTGCAGTGAGCACCGGATTCCCCAGCACCCTGCCTCTGAGGATCCTCTCCCGGGCCCTCAGGGTCTGCGTGCTTGTAAAAACAGTTCTCTCCAAATGGGCAGAAACCCCTGCTTTCAGCAAAATACCTGCAAGTCTTGTTGCTCATTGCCTCCTTGTACTGCTGAATAAGTTTCTGCTTCTCTTCCTCCTCCTCCACCCAGAACTCACTGGGAATGACAAAGTTGGAGGTGACCCTGCACTGTGGACAGGACTTGACGATCCTGTTGCCAAACTGTTTGTCAGTCCTCCACCTGCGGATACACTTAAGACAGTAGGTGTGGTTGCAGTTGGAGAGGATGCCAAAGCGGCAATCACTGGGGTTGGCTTTCTCATAGACAACCTCCATGCAGATGCCACACACTTTGTCCATACTTCGCTGCACTGCAAACGAGAGTTCCATATCCTCCTCGTGTGCTTCAATGCAAGCCTTTATATGGTCTTCCCTCTGCACAGGATCCAGAGGGTGCAAGACCTGACGCCCACACATATCGCATATCTCTCCATGGAGATACATGCAGCTCTCCCCACGAAAGCACTGCCCCATTGCAGCATCCCGGCAAAGCGGCGGCCCCCTGCCCACTGCAATCTGTTCCCTCTCAGTCACTGAGCTCTGTGGAGGAGCGCTGGGAACAATAGGGAACATGCGGCCCCGGTAGGGTTGCCCAGGAACAAACTCAATGGCATTCTCCCAGCCTTCCGCACCTGCTCCTCCAGCAGCTTCAAGGCCTGCATTGTCTCTCCCAGCTTCAAAGGAACCCCCTTCAGCAGCCAAGCCAATCACAGGCAAGGAGCAAGAGGATGCAGCGGGAGGGGCTTCCGCCACTTCCTGAGGCAGGGTCTCAGCTTGCGCAGCCGTGCTAGGGCCTGGGTCTGCAGGACCAGGGCCCTCCCTGGCCACCTGCCGGCCCGAGAGGTCATGAGAGTAACGACAGTTCTCCCCCTCCTTGCAAAGCCCATGCAGATAATACCTGCAGGTGACTTGCTTCGTCCAGCTGCCACCACTCCGGCCCCGCAGGAGACTGAGCC
The DNA here is from genome assembly GCF_009829155.1 of Mustela erminea. Lineage (NCBI taxonomy): Eukaryota > Metazoa > Chordata > Mammalia > Carnivora > Mustelidae > Mustela > Mustela erminea. Next base: position 23,585,787 of record NC_045618.1, on the reverse strand, counting down.
CAGCCCCTCCCCCTGCAGCCTGGGCAGGCCTCAGACGTGACGCGCGGAGGGGGGCCGGACCTGCAGCTGAAAATTGCCGGAAGACCGGGCGCGTGCGGAGGGAAGGCCCAGATGCACCCTCCCCTGCTGCCTCGGCACCCGCAGATGCCCCAGGTGCCTCAGAGGCTTCAGAGGGAGCTGCAGGCTCTTCCATGGCAGCGTCTTCTCCCCCAAAGGGTACCGGAACTTCTCCGGTGTCTCTTCCTTTAGGCTTGAGGCCCAGAGAGCCGGAGCCGGCACCGGGGTCTCTTGTCTAGGAAGTGTGCATCTCTTTTCCTCTCCCCGGCTCTCTTCCTGTGACTATGGGTTCCTACTTCCTCTCTGGGCAGGCGCGGCGGACACTTCCTGTGAGGGCAACGTCAGTCCTCTATCCATTCTGTACGGTCTGTACAGTGTGTGCGATGGTTCCGTAACCTCCATTGTTCTCGGCAGCCGGGGCTGCCCCGCCCCTTCCCAGGCCTCTGCCCCGGCTCCGTCGCACGCCAGCTGGCCGATCCCAAAGCCCGTCGCTCGCGGGCTTCTCTGGAGGACGTAATCACACCTCTCGGAGGTTTTAATTTAATCTCTTCCAGCGTTCACTCAGACACATTGTTCTTTACTGCTTTTTCATATGTGTCCATTTAAAAAATCATAATCTTCCCCGCCCGTCACTGTTTATGCTGGAACAGCTCATTCATGAATTTCGTATTTTTTTTTATTCTGTTCACTCCGTTTTATGTCTACATGGGTCTTTGTGTGTTTGTGATTTTTTTTTCCCCCTCTAGCCATGTGACTGTCACTGTGGAAAGCTTTTTGTTGACAAGACGTGATTTCTTTCCGTCTTTACTCAGGAAATTCTTACGAGCTTACTTTGGAAATGCTCATTGCCGGCAAGGCTTTACAGGCAGTGCTTCTGATCTGAGGCCGCTATAGTGCTCTCAGATGTCTTAGTTTGTAGTGATTTTCAATTCTCCCTTCCCACTGTGCTGAAGCTGCAGACTTCATAGAATCCTGACACAGCTTAATAAGCTACTGCCCTCTGTGTGACCCTGGCTTTTATTTTCTCTTGCCCGCTTAACTCATGGTGGCCCTTTGTTCCCCAGTCTTTCAGGGAGGTTTGTCTGGTATTGTGGCAGCCCTGCCTTTCATAATGTGTTCTCTATCATTCTGCTCACAAGTGGTGCTGTTTAATTTTCTCTGTGAGCTCTTTGTCATTGTGCAAATGTATTTCAGTAGATGAGTTTAAAAATGAAATAATAATGCCTCCTTTGCTAAGAGTACTTATGATGGGTGTGTACTGAATTTTATTGTGTGTTTTCTGCATTGAGAAATAATCTTATTTTTCCTCTTTATCTTCTTAATGTGATTACTTGCATTGACAGGTTTTCAAATATTTAATTTACCATTCCTTCCTCCCTGGAACAAATCTTCCTATATTATAATGTTTTATCATTTTATATATTACTGGATTTTGTTTGCCAGAATGAGTTTCTTGGAATTTATGGTGTAAATTTTAAAATGGGAGAAAAATATGTATAGTAGCACAGAAATCAGATTGAAGCAACTAATAAAAGAAAAAGAAAAAAAAACCTGTGAAGTAAGGGTAATGAATCAAGTATAATACTTTAAATGGATTATTGAGACCTAAATTACTGGTTAAATTTATTTTAAGAAAAAATGAAGAAGCCTCAAATAATATCAGAAATTTAAAAGAGTGGTATCTCTACATTAATAACAAACATGAAAAATCACGAGAGGATATCAGAAACAAGGTTTAGTCATTAAGTGAAAATTTATACAAAATGGTCTTATTTCTAAAGCCACATCTATTATTAAAAATAGGAGCAGAAGAAAGAAACAAATACTGACCTGTTACATAAATTAAATCTGTAATTAAAAATTATTCCCTAAATGAAAGATTTTAAAGCTTTCCATGTGTAAGCAAAAAGTTCTATATTGTTGTCAGTTCTAGCCAGTGCCATAAGGCAAGCAAGTAAATAAAAGATGTTATAATTGTGAAAGAATTATTAGTAGGAGACAGCAAAAAGTTGAGAAAAATAATTACTGATAAACCATTAGGTTTAATAAGCACATTTAGCAGGACATTGGATAGAAATACAATATACCAAACTCGTATTTCCATTTAAGTTAAATAACACTTAAACATTTAAAATTCATAACATTTATAACAACATAAAAATTTATCTGCCCCAGAAGTCAAACTAAATAAAGTTGTAGAAATTGAAATCATGTTTTATTTAGGAAGATTTAAAGAAATCGGGATGCTTTGCTCATGGCATAGGAGCTAAGCTCAATATTTTCAAAAGGAACAGTTTTTTCTAATTTGGTAATTATGAGAATATTGCTGTTTTCCACCATGACTGTAGAAAGTCTTTGTGATTTTGATTTTTTTCTTTGTATAATTACTGAGTTTCGTACTGGGGATGCCAGTTCTTCCAAAGTCTAACTTGCATTCTCTTTCCTCTCATAAATGCATTGGTTGGTGGATATTTCTTTGGCAGCCGCAAAGATTTTCACAGGAAAACAACTTAGAGCATAAAGAATGGGTTTATGTATCGGCTTTTTAAAAAAAATTTAATTTTATTTTTTCAGTATTCCAAGATTCATTGTTTATGCACCACACCGGGTGCTCCATGCAATACAAGCCTGGTGGTGGGTATTAAGGAGGGCATTGTATATATCAGGCTTTTTACAGATTCACAAACATACGAACCTTGAATTATTATTTTGTTAAATGGTAATATATTCCCAGCACTGTGTTTAATTTATATTTGATCCACTTTTTATAGACCAGCACTGTCCATTAGAATGTTCTGTGATGATTTCATGCATGTACTGTTCAGTATTCTAGTTTGATAACTATTGGCCCCACATGAATCTTTTTTCTTTCTTTCTCTTTCTTTCTTTCTTTCTTTCTTTCTTTCTTTCTTTCTTTCTTTCTTTCTTTCTTTCCTTTCTTTTAAAGACAGGGAGCACAGCACAAGTGGGGGAGGGGCAGAGAAAGAGAGGATGAAAAAGAATCTTAAGCAGGCTTCACCACGGGGCTCAATCTCATGACCCTGAGATCATGACCTGAGCTAAATCAAAAGTTAGCTGCTCAACTGACAAAGCCACGCAGGTGCCCCAAGCCCCATGTGGCTCTTGAGCACTTGAAATGTGGCTAGATTGACTGAGGGACCGAATTTAATTTTAAATTTAGTTTAAATGCCTGCATAGGGATAATAGCAACTATACTGTACAGTTAAGTTCTAAGTAATATTTGACTGTGCCATCTCCTCCCTCACACAGGAGGAACAGAGATTTTCTAACCTGTCCAAGCTTATGCAGCTGTCATAGGGCAACCTTTGTTTTCAGGCCCCCACCTGTGTGGCTCCCAATTCTGTTCATGTCCTACCATCTCATAGTGAACAATATCTTCTAGTTTTATAGTGCAAGTATTCTATATGTGCTATTAGAAACTAAAATTGTACTGCATGATTTTAAATATATGAGATTGAATAACTCAAAATGGGGCCATGCATGTAGAAAGAATAAGCAAATACTTCCCATCTCAGTCCCATATCTATTCTCAGAGAATTTTCTCTGCCATAGTCCTGTTTTGTCCAATTTTGCCCTGTTTTTTTTTTTTTCTTTTAATCTTTTTTTTTAAGCCCTGCTGTTTTCACACATTACCTGAGATACACATCTCATCATGTCTCCAGTCATTTTGTTCAGCTAAGAACTCTCTTCTCAGAAACCCATGCAGGGCCTCAGGATTGGGACCCGAGACCAGCTTGTGCACACAGCAGTCTTCAGGGCAGTGCAGGAGCTCCTGGCAGGTCAGGATTTGAATGTCCAAGTGGAATGAATGAAAACAATGGTTCCACTTGAACAGGCCCCGCTAAGCACTTGGGACACAGAATGACATGGGGGGAGGTGGCTTATAGCACTGCAGGGCTGAGGCACAGTCCAAGCAGCCTAACAAAAGCCCCAGAGGCAGATAGAAAGAATGCAGGGACAGATCAAAAAAATTCAGGAGGCCCCACAGACTTCTATTCCAAGTAGCTCAGATCTGCTGGGCTCAGCCCCACGTACTTGATACATCTGTGTTTAAAAGACACATGATTGTCTCAAAGAAATTTCTTTCAGCAAGCACAACTGCTTCAGGTCCAATGTTCAGTACTACTGTGGAGATGGCAATTAAAACAAGGGTCTGGAATCAGGGATCAAGAGTTCAAATCTGGAATACACAACTTTCTGAGGGATTCATCTTGGGCAAATTACTCACCCTTTATTACCTCATTTGACAAATGATAGAAATAATAACAGACATAATAATATGAGTGATTAGCTCACAGATTTGTTGTATTAAAGGAGATAATTCTTATAAAATGATTGGAGCAATACTTATTATAAGGGAGAGACTTTGAGATCTCCATATCTTCTGTTTTTAAAAAATTAAGGAAATCAGAGACGGAGACAAACCATAAGAGATTCTTAACTCTAGGAAACAAACTGAGGATGGTAGAAGGGAAGGTGGGGGGTAGATGGGGTAACTGTGTGGTGGGCATTAAGGAGGGCACTTGATGCAATAAGGACTGGGTGTTACATGCAACTGATGAACCACTGAACTCTACTTCTGAAACTAATAACACTATATGTTAATTAACAGATTTTAAATTTTAAAAAAATTTGGAGTATTCTGCAATTAAAGTATCTAACCACATCAGTATGTTTTCTGCTATCTGGATACAGTGGTCATATGGCTATAGGATCCTTGGAGGTTCTGGACACAGGAGAGGTAGTGAATGAATATTTATTGCCTATCAGTATGAAAGGCATACTTATTTTGAAATTGACAGAGGCAGTTTTTGCCAACTTAGTTCAGAATTCAAACTCACCAAATTGTATACATTAATTATGTGCTGTGTTTTATATGTCAATTATACTTCAATAAGGTGAAAAAACGTCAAGCTTTAAAGCTAGATGAAATTTAAGAAAAAAAATTTGGAAGTTCAGTTTTAGGTAACTTTGTGCAGTATTTTTGTCCCCTCATAAATTATAATATCATAAAATTGCTCTAATGATAATATTACACTGAATTATCTATATCATAATAAAACACTGAAAATTTCAAGAAATTTTTGGGTGCTTTCCACAAGCACCAAGAATTCAGGTATGTGTATACATTAGCGGAATTTTGCTATTTTTATATTGATCTATTTTACAGGTCTAAAATATACTTAAACTTCAATTTCTATCCAGATTAAGTAGTTTATATAAGGCTAATCTTTCCATCTACAAAAATGATAGAAACGGGACAAATACATGAAGTAAGTTCTTGAGGTACTTAGGAAACAGCTAATGTGGTAAGTGTTTGAGGGACCAAACCCAAGACAGAACATTATGTAACCTAAATGATCCACAAATTATGAAAGAAATCACAAAGAAAATAGAAAATACCTTCACTTGAACAACAGTGAGATTATGGCACATTAAAATATTTAGGATGCCCTGAAAGCTATGTTTAGAGGTTAAAATTTATACCCTTAAGTGTATCAATAAGGAGAGGAGAAGCTTCATTTCCAGAAGTTCCAAAATAATTTTAAAAAGGCAACAAAAAGAGATGGGGGAATATCACAGAGTAATGTTGGAGTCCTATTGCCTCCATCCATTTTTGGAAGAAGACATAGTCACTGTGCGTTATACACTCAGACATACAAACCATGGCCATAAGGATAAAAGAAGGGAATTCATCTAATTTTTGGCTCCTTGGAGGAGTGTTTTTTATTTTTAAAAACATAAAAAAAATACTCGCTATTTTCTATGTTTCTTAACCTGCTTCATTCTTCCTCCAAAACATTTAAGCAGTTTTAAAGAGAATTGTGAACAATTGTACCTAACCGACCAGACAATGTTATTTGTCTACCACATACCACATAAGAAAGCACATTAATATTTCTGTCCACTAAAGAGCAGGAATGTGATTGATTGAATAAGCTGAAAAGTGAAAAATATGCAAGGTTTTAGAGATTTTGATATGCGGTTAATATACTGACCAAATAGATGTTTATAAACACACCACACTATATCCATCAAATTTAATATGGGAAAATTACACACCAGGCATTTATGACAATTAACAACATATTGGGTCTAGAGGATGCCTCAATAATTTCAAAGGATTGAAATCATTCAGAATATATTTCCTGACTCCAAAATAAATTTGAGCCAGAAATAAATAATAAAATATAACTAGAAAATCATTTCTATATTGAGATATTAATAACTATATTTCCAAATAACACAAAATCCAAGGAAAAAATCACAAAGTAAATCAGAACATGCTATGATTTGATTACTAACAAAGGTGCCTATGTAAAAATTTGTTTTTGCTTCATGGAAACCAATGCTCCTTAGAAGAAATTCTAGAAAATGAGACAGTCTGGTTATTTCTGATATAATCACTCTCTTCGGATAATTGCAATAAAATGACAACAAATTTAACCAAAAAAAAAAAAGATGAAGAAAATAACAAAAATGAGAATAGAAATTAATAAAACAAACATATAACAAGAGTAACCAAAAGTTGATTCTTTAATGGGATTATTAGCGTGGGGACACCTGGGTGGCTCAGTTAAGCCTCTGTCTTTGGCTTAGGTTATGATCCCAGCGTCTTGGGATGGAGCCCCACATCAGGCTCCCTGCTCATCAGGAAGCCTGCTTCTCCCTCTCCCTCTGCCTGCTGCTCCCCCTGCTCCCCTGATTCTGTTCTCTTTCTGTCAAATAAATAAATAAAATCCAAAAAAACAAAAAAGGTAATGTGGATAAACCTCTGGTGTGCTTCACTAAAAACAAAAACAGAAAAAAGGGGGGATTACTCAACTAACTAATATCAAGAACAAAAAACAATGATATTCTTACCATTCATATGTACTTTAAGGAGATTATAAAAAGATACTATGAACAACTTTAGGTCATTAAATATGAAAATATAGTTGAAATAGTAAACTTCCTAGAAAACACAGCTTCTAAAAGTAAAGTCATGTAATTAAAAGCCCTCTTACAAAACTCTAGGCCGGATATATTCACAATAAATCCCACTAAATATGTAAGAAGAAACATTACAGACCCCTGTTGCTCATAAACTTTGATTCAAATTAATAGAAAATTAAAAATGAAGTCCAGTGATCTATAAAAGGATAATATATAAGGTTAATTCTCATGATTTGAGATCTATATTTGAAAGTCAGTTTTCGAAAGTTCATAGATATAGAGAGAAGGTTGGTGGTTGCTAGAGGCAGGGGGTGGGCAGTGTGCAAAGTGGATGAAGGTGGTCAAAAGATACAAGCTTCCAGTTACAAAGTAAGTAAGTCCTGGGGATATAATGTACAAGGTGGTGACCATAGTTAGTAATACTGCAATGCTGTATTGTATATTTGAAAGTTGGTAAGAGACTAGATCTTAAAAGTTCTCATAACAAGAAAAAATATTGTAAATGTGTGTGCTGATGGATTGTGTATGTGTGTGTGTGTGTGTTAATGGACCTTAATAGACTTGTTGTGATCATTTTGCAACATAAATATCAAAGCAGGATATTATTCACTGGAAACTAATATAATGGTCAATATGTTAAGTGTGTTTCAGTTTAAAAAAAAAAGAGTTGATTGGCATACACACACACAGATGTTGCTCAGAACTCTAATTGCAAGCTGCATTTAATATAGTGTTATATCAGTGAAAAAAATGCACAGCCATTCTGTAAAGCATGGAGAAAACTTAAGAACAACTATAATAAAGATTTTTCTAAGATGCTGCATGCGAGCTGCATTGAGTACAGTGATATTAGTGCATAGAACTTACACTCATTCTGAAATGCATGTAGGTTAGTGTTAAGAGCTGTTGTAATTAAGATACTTTTAACAACACAATTGCCATGCTGCGTTTAGAGCCAAGTCTGAAATGCATGTAGAGACTGTTTGTTTTGTTTTGTTTTTTAAGATTTTATTTATTTGACAGACAGAGATCACAAGTAGGCAGAGAGGCAGCTGGTGGGGGCAAGGTGGGGGAGCAGGCTCCCTGCCGAGCAGAAAGCCTGATGCGGGGCTCAATCCCAGAACCCCAAGATCATGACCTGAGCCGAAGGCAGAGGCTTAACCACTGAGCCACCCAGGCGCCCCATCATGTAGAGCACTGTTTGAGAACACTTGCAGTAAATATCTTTTGAAGAATATTGCCTGCAAACTGCATTTAAAACAGTATTATATCAGAATGAATGTTATATCTATTCTGTAATGCACAGAAATATTTAAGAACACTTGTAATAAAGAGGTTTTGAAGAATGATTTAAAACTTAATTATTTCAAATACCTGCATTAGTACATTAAAGAAGAAAAATAACATAAGATCCCCCCAAGTCCATATTTTTCTGTTAAAACAATATATGTTTATGATAAAATTCTTAGGACACTAAAAATAGAAAGTAATTTCTTTGAGTGACAAAGGGAATCTCTTAAAAAACCTTAGATAAATGTCATATTTAGTATTTAAGTGTACAAATTTTCCCTTTTAAAACCAAGAATAAGTCTACAATGCCACCAACCAGCATTTATATTTATTTATATTTATATTATTTATATATTTTCTCAGGTCCTAGCTAATATAATGAGGCAAGTACAGAAATAAAATTTATTTTAATTGGAAATGAGTTGTTAACAAGATGGTAGAAAATTTAAAATGCAATTGAACTATTCAAATTAATGAAGGTACTAAAGCCATTGGATACATGTCAGTATACAAAAATCAAGTGTATTTTTACATTTCTATATTGAATGGTAGTAAATAAATTTAATAATTCATCAAATTAAAAGAGAATTTGAATATTTGAAATATTCTATGAATAAATCAAAATATATGTACATAGAAATCAAACTATGTTTGAGAGAAATTTAGGAAGTCCTAAACAGAGAGATATTCCATGATAAAAGAGTGGGAGACTCAATATTTTAGGAAGTTTAATATTTAGAAATTTGATCTATGGACTAGTTAGAAACTTATCAAAATTCTTGCTCGTGTGTGTGTACAACTTGCAAGGGTGAATCTGAAATGCATATGCAAATGCTAATAACCAAATATAATCAGATAAACTTGCAGGAGAGAGGCAAAGTTGGAAGAATTCCTTTTACCAGATATCAAAATGTATTTCAAGGCTACTGTAATTAACACAGTGACTATTGGTGCAATCATAAAAATTGAATAAAGAGTTCAGTAAAAGACCCCCACTCAAGGGTATTTGATTCATAACAACTGTGACACTTCAGAATATTGAAGATAGTTTTTCAATAAATGAAGTTAGGTCAATCTGGTAACTAACTTAACCACAAAATAGAAACATGATATCTATCTCATAACATATATAAAATGTTACCTCAAGAGAAATTTAGACTGGAAATTTAAAACACGAAGGTTTTCCTTTTTTAAAAGATTTTATTTATTTATTTATTTATTTGACAGAGAGAGCAGAAACAGGCAGAGTGGCAAGCATAGGGGGAGAGAAGGAGGCTCCCTGCCAAACAAGGAGACCAGCGCGGGACTCTATCTCAGGAACCCGGGATCATGACCTGAGCTGAAGGCAACCACTTAACTGACTGAGCCACCCAGATGTCCCAAACACTAAGGTTTTTAGAAGAGAACTGACATGTACCCAAGAAATAACAGATATCTCAGTTTTTTACTTTAAACACAAGCATGTATGCTGTTTGAGATTTTCATATGCAGGGGTGGTATTATTGTAATGTTGTTGGTGTATCAGTACACACAAGGTTGAGATGTGCTATTAGGTGTATTATGTGCATTAGCCTGGTTAGACTGCCATAATAAAATACTATAGACTGGATAGCTTAAATAACAGATTTATTTCCCATAGTTCTGAAAACTGAGTAGTCCACGATCAAGGTGCTAGCAGACTGAGTTTCTAGTAACGCTCTTGTCCTGGTTTACAAATAATTGTTTTCTTGTTTTGTCTTTATATGACTGAAAGAAATAAGGAAGAGTTCTCTGGTGTCTCCTCCTATTATTGGACCAGGTCCTCACCCTATGTCTTCATTTAATCTTAATTGCCTCCTGATAGGTCCTATCACCAAATGCAGTCACACTGGAGGTTAAGGCTTTAGCATATGAAATTTGGGGAGACACAATCCAGTCTGTAGCATTCTATCCCTAGTGCCCCAAAGTAAGATTCTTATTGCATACATTACATTTTCATCTCATCCCAACAGCTCCAAAGACCTCATTCTAGCATCAACAAAGTCCAGTCTCATATGAATACAATCTAAATCAGGTATGGGTGAGACACTGAGGTAAGTTTCCACTCTAGCTATGAACCTATGAAACCAAAAATGTTATGTGCCTCCAAAATACAAAATCAGGACAGGCATAAATTAAACATTTCTATTTGAGGGGCACCTGGGTGGCTCAGTGGGTTAAAGCCTCTGCCTTTGGCTCCGGTCATGATCCCCGGGTCCTGGCATGGAGCCTGGCATCAGGCTTTCTGATCAGCAGGGAATCTTCTTCCCCTCCTCTCTCTGTCTGCCTCTCTGCCTACTTGTGATCTCTGTCAAATTAATAAATAAATAAAATCTTTAAAAAAATTCGTATTTGAAAAGGGAGAAATCAGAAAGAAGGAGATTGTGGGTCCCAAGCATGTCCAGAATGTAATAATGAAAATTCATTAGGGGACGCCTGGGTGGCTCAGTTGGTTAAGCAGCTGCCTTCAGCTCAGGTCATGATCCCAGTGTCCTGGGGTCGAGTCCCACATTGGGCTCCTTGCTCGGCAGGGAGCCTGCTTCTCCCTCTGCCTCTGCCTGCCATTCTGTCTGCCTGTGCTCGCTCTCTCCCTCTCTCTCTCTGATAAATAAATAAAATCTTTAAAAAAAAAAAAAGAAAAGAAAATTCATTAGATCTTTATGTTATTGTTTTTTATTTTATTTAAATTCTAGTTATTTAACATATAGTGTAGCTCATTCCAGCAAGTGCCCTCTTTAATACCTATGACCCGTTTAGCCCATTTCCCCACCCATCTCTCTCCAGCCTCCCTCAGTTTTTTCTCTTAGCTATAGAGTCTCTTATATCTTCCTCCCTTTCTGTTTTTATCTTATCGCATTTTTTCCTTTCCTTCCCCTATGTTCACATATTTTGTTTCTTAAATTACACCTTTGAGTAAAATCATATGTCTTTCTCTGACTGACTTATTTTGCTTAGCATAATACACTCTAGTTCTATTTATGTCTTTGCCATTGGAAAGATTTCATTCTTTTTGATGGCTGAGTAACAGTCTCTCTCACACACACACACACACACACACACACACACATCTCATCAGTCAATGGACATTTAGGCTTTTCCCATAATTTGATTATTGTTGATAGTGTTGCTGTAAGCCTTGGGGGGGGGGGGTGTGCCCCTTCAAATCAGCACTTTTGTGTCCTCTGGATAAATTACATTAGATCTTAAGGCTCTAGAATAATCCATTTTGGTTGATGCAGATGTCCAACAAGCAAGAAGAAATTTTGCTGGCAAACTGGTTTTGGGTTTGAAATGTAACTCTTCCTCTGGTTTCCATCCTAACAGTCTACTCCTTCAGATTTTGGACTGACTCCATCTCCACAATTGCCCACGTGCCACTGGGGTGACAGCATCACCTCTCCTGTTCTGCTGAGGTCCCACCCCTTCAGGTCTCTGCAAGGGTCCTGTCCATAGGATTTTGCCAGTTGGGGACCCAGCCCAGGGGCTATGCCAGCCATTGGACCTGATGAAACTGAGACAGTATCCCTAATCTCTGAACTGCCTTAAGGATCACTCCTCCCTTTGCTTTAAGGATAAAGCACATTTACAAGCAAATAGCTCTATGGTCCTCCCTTGTATAATTCAAGAAGCTGAACAGCCTTCCTCCATTCAATCCTGCTTTTTCTCTTTCCTTATGTTCATGCTGGAAATGTCTCTATTTATGTAATCCCACCTCTATTCTTGACTTCTGCTGAGATGTCAGATTATGTAAATGAGTTGCACTCATTATATCTTTGTCAAAAGGTTGTTCTGCTACCCTCTTTACATTCTCTTCAGAGCAAGTTTTCTCACTTTTTGCAACTTGAATGAGTTGAAAACTTTCTAAATCTTCAAGTTCTGGTCTCTATCTAATAATTCCCTCTTCAAATCATCTCTCACATTTTGCATTTTTTTTTTTTTAGTAAGCATTCAGGAGGAACTGAGCCACTGTTTCAAAACTGTGCTTGCAAATATTCTCAGCTAAAAAAAATCCAATTTCATTGCTTGTAAGTCCTATCTTCCAAAAAACACTGTAACACAGTTAAGTCAAATCATTAACTGCTTTATAAAACAAGGATTTCCTTTCTTTCAGTTTCCGATACCATGTTCCTCATCTGAGATCTCACCAGAATTGCCTTTAGCATCTATTTCTAGCATCTACCTCAAAATGCTTCCAGCCTCTACCCATTTACAAAGCCACTTCCATAATTTTAGTTGTTATAGCAGCATCCTTCTCAAGACCAAAATATGTATGATTCTTCTCATTCTGACCTAATAAAATATGCTAGACTAGTTGCTTAAGCACCAGGCATTTATTTTCTCACAGTTCCAGAGGCTGGGGAGTCCAAGATCAATATGCAGCTGATTCAGTTTCTGGTGAGGCACGTTTATGGACAGCAACAGTTTTGCTGTGTCCCCACACAGCAGAGAAAGAGAGTGAGAGTTTCTGTTAACTCTTTATTATTGTATAGCAGCATTCCATTGTACAGATACATCACATTTTAAAATAATTCAAACTACAGTTGATGGATGTTTGGATTTTTTCATTTTTATAATTACAAAAAAATTCATGAACACATCTAATATATTTTCATTTGATGTAGATGTACTTATGTTGGTTATATAATGTGTCTGGAATGCAGGGGTCATAACAAAGTACAGTAAACATTGACAGTTTTTTTTTTCTCTTTCAAGTTTTTGCCTAAATTCTAGTTAGTTAACATATGTGGTGAAATTGATTTCAGATGTAGAATTTAGTGATTCATCACCTATATATAACTGCCAGCACTCATCACAAGCGCCCTCCTTAATACTCATGGCCGTTGGCCCAACCTTCCTCCACCAACCCTCAGTTTGTTTTCTATCATTAAGAGTAGAATCTTATGGTTTGCTTCCCTATCTCTTCTTTTTAATCCCTTATGTTCACCTGTTTTGTTTCTTAAATTCCACATATGAGTGAAATCATGTGGTATTTGTCTTTCTCTGACTGACTTATTGGGCTTAACATAATACACTCTAGCTCCATCAAGGTCATTACAAATGGCAAGACTTCATTCTTTGATGGTGGCGTAATAGTCCATTGTATAAAATATTATATGTAAAATTGCATATATATATATATATATATATACATACATACATACACACACATATGTATATATGTATATATCTATCTCACATCTTTATCCATTCATCAGTCGATGGACAGTTGGGCTCTTTCCATATTTTGGCAACTGTTGATAATGCTGCCTATAAACACTGGGGTGAATGTGCCACTTTGAATGTGTATTTTTGTATCCTTTGGATAAATACCCAGCAATTGCTGGGTCATAGGGGAGTTTTATTTTTAACTTTTTGAGGAAACTCTATATAGTTTTCCAGAGTGGCTGCACCAGTTTGCATTCCCACCAACATTGTAAAGGGATTGTCCTTTCTCCACAGCCTCATGAACAACTCTTGTTTTCTTTTTTTAACTTTAACCTTTCTGACAGGTGTGAGGAGTTATGTTACCATAGTTTTGATTTGTATTTCCCTGATGATGAGTGATGTTGAGCATCTTTTCATGTGTCTTTGAGCCATCTGTACATCTTCTTTAGAAAATTTTTGTTTATGTCTTCTGCCCAATTTAACTGGATTATTTATTTTTGGGGTGTTGAGTGTGATAAGTTCTTTATAGATTTTGGATACTAATCCTTTATAAGATATATAATTTGAAAATATCTTTTCCCATTCCATATATTTCCTTTTAATTTTGTGGATTGTTTCATTTGCTGTGCAGAAGCTTTTAATCTTGAAGTCCCAATAGCTCATTTTGCCTTTGCATATTGTCCCAATATGCTCATTTTGCTCATAGTTTCCCTTGCGTAAGGAGACGTGTCTAGTAAGGAGTTGGCCAAGGTCAAAGAAGTTTATACCTGTGTCATCCTCTAGGAATCTGATGGGTTCCTGTCTCTCACATAAGTCTTTCTTCCATTTTGAATTTATTTTTTGTGTATGGTGTAAGAAAGCAGTCCAGTTTTATTCTTTTGCATGTTGCTGTCTAGTTTTCCCAACACTGTTGAAGAGGATATCTTTTTATCATTGGATATTCTTTCCTTCTTTGTTGATGATTAGGGTACTATAGATTTGTAGGTCCACTTCTGGGGGTTTTCTATTCTGTTCCATTGATCTATACGACTGTTTTTGTGTCAGTACCATGATGTCTTGATGATTACAGGTTTTTAATAGAGCTTCAAGTCAGAATTTTTATGCATCCAGTGTTGCTTTTCTTTTTCAGGATTGCATTGGCTATTGGTTATTTCATGGTTCCATACAAATTTTAGGATATTTTCTTATAGCTCTGTGGAAAACGTTGGTAGTTATTTTGATAGGGATTGCATTAAATGTGTAGATTGTTTTGGGTAACATAGACATTTTTAAAATTTTTTTTAAATTTTTTATAAACATATAATGTATTTTTAACCCCAGGGGTACAGGTCTGTGAATTACCAGGTTTATACACTTCACATCACTCACCACAGCACACACACTCCCAATGTCCATAACCCCACCACCCTCTCCCTCCTCCCCGCCCCCCAGCAATCTTAAGTTTGTTCTGTGAGATTAAGAGTCTCTTATGGTTTGTCTCTCCCCACCCCCGATCCCATCTTGTTTCATTTATTCTTTTCCTACCCTTCAAACCCCCCACGTTGCATCTCCACTTCCTCATATCAGGGAGATCATATGATAGTTGACTTTCTCTGATTGACTTATTTCGCTAAGCATAATACCTTCTAGTTCCATCCACATCGTTGCAAATGGCAACACTCGGCATCAGGGAAATACAAATCAAAACCACAATGAGATACCAACTCACACCAGTCAGAATGACTAAAATTAACAAGTCAGGATATGACAGATGCTGGCAAGGATGCAGAGAAAGGGGAACCCTCCTACACTGTTGGTGGGAATGCAAGCTGGTGCAACCACACTGGAAAACAGCATGGAGGTTCCTCAAAAAGTTGAAAATAGAGATACCCTATGATCCAGCAATTGCACTACTGGGTATTTACCCTAAAGATACAAACGTAGTGATCCGAAGGGGCACGTGCACCTGGATGTTTATGGCAGCCATGTTCTCAATAGCCAAACTATGGAAAGAACCTAGATGTCAACAGATGAATGGATAAAGAAGATGTGGTGTGTATATATATATACACTATGCAGCCATCAAAAGAAATGAAATCTTACCATTAGCATAGACATTTTAACAATGTTTGTTCTTCCAATCAATGAGCATGAGATATTTTTTTCCATTTCTTTCTTTTTTTTTAAGATTTTATTTATTAGACAGAGATCACAGGTAGGCAGTATGGCAGGCAGAGAGAGAGGGAGAAGCAGACTCCCCACTGGGCAGGTCACCTGATGCGGGGCTCGATCCCAGGACCCTGGGATCATGACCTGAGCTGAAGAAAGCTGCTTAATGACTGAGTCACCTGGGTGCCCCTCCTTTTTTTCCCCATTTCTTTATGTCTTTTTTAATTTCTTTGAAAAGTGCTCCATAGTTTTCAGACAACAGATCTTTTACCTCTATGGCTAGGTTTATTTCTAGGTATCATATAGCTTTTTGCATAATTGTAAATGTGATCAATTCTCTGATTTCCTTCTTCTGTCACTTCATTACTGGTGTGTAGAAATGGAACATATTTCTGTACATTTTTTTCAGATTTCTGTACCTTAATTTTATATCCTGCAAATTTGCTGAATTCCCATGTATTAGTTCTAGTGATTGTTTGGTAGAGTCTTTTGGTTTTCTGCAGAGTATCATGTTGTCTCCAAACAGTGAAAGTTTGACTTCTTCCTTGCCGCTATGGATGCCTTCTGTTTCTTTTTGTTGTCTGATTGCTAGGGCTAGGACTTCCAATATTATGTTGAATAACAGTGGTGAAAATGGACATTACTGTTTTATTCCTGACCATAGAAGAAAAGCTCCCCCAATTGAAGATTATATTAGCTGGGGGTATTTTATATATGGCCTTTATTATGTTGAGGTATGTTCTCTCTATCCCTACTTTGTTGAGGGTTTTTATCAAGAATGGTATATGTATGTTGTCAAATGCTTTTTCTCCTTCTCCTGAGAGGATTATATGGTTCTCCTACTTTCTTTTATTAATGTGGTGTATCATGTTGATTCATTTGCAAATATTGAACCACCCTTACGGCCCAGGAATGAATCCCATGTGATCATGGTGAATAATTCCTTTATGTACTGTTAAATTCAAGTTACTAGTATCTTGTTGAGAATTTTTGCATCCATATTCACCTGAGATATTGTCCTGTAGTTCTTTTTAGTGGGGTCACTTTCTGGTTTTGGAACCAGGGTAATGTTGGCCTCATGGAAGGAGTTTGGAAGTTGTCCTTTGATTTCTAATTTTTTGGAGTTGTCTGAGAAGAATAGGTATTAACTCTTCTTAAATGTCTAGCAAAATTCCCTTGGAAGCCATCTGACCCTGGACTTTTGTTTGATGGGAGATTTTTGATTTCTGATTCAATTTCTTTGCTGGTTGTGGGTCTGTCCAAACTTTCTATTTTTTCCTACTCCAGTTTTGATAGTGTCTATGTTTCTTGGAATTCATCCATTTCTTCCAGATTGCTCAATTTGTTGGCATATGGTTTTTCACACTATTCTTGTAATTCTTCATATTTCTGTGGTGTTGGTTATTATTTCTCCTCTTGCATTTGTTATTTTATTTATTTTGGTCCTTTTCCTTTTTTTTTTTTAACCAAACTGGATAGGGGTTTACCAATTTTATTCATATTTTCAAAGAAGTATCTCCTGGTTTCATTGATCTATTCTACAGTTTTTCTTAGTTTCTATATCTTTTAATTCTGCTTGAATCTTTTTATTTATTTCCCTTCAGCTGTCTTTAGGCTTTACTTGCTGGCCCTTCTCTAGCTCCTTAGATGTAAGGTTAGGTAGTGTATTTGAGGTTTTTCCCGCTTCTTTATGTAAGCTTATATTGCAATATTCTTCCTTCTTAAGACTGCCTTTGCTGCATCCCAAAGGTTTTGGACTATTGTGTTTTCATTTTCATTTGTTTCCATGGTGGTTTTTTAAATTTATTTTTTAATTTCTTGTTTAACCCAATCATTCTTTATTAGGAACTTATTTTATCTTTATGTATGTGTGGTCTTTTCCAAATTTATTGTTGTGTTTGACTTCAAGTTTCATGGTGTTGTGGTCAGAAAATATGCACAGTATGATCTTAACCTTTTCATATTTTTTGAGTCCTAATCTATGAACTAGTATGTGATCTATTCTGGAGAATATTCCATGTGCACTTGAAAAGAATATGTACTCTGGTGCTTTAAGAAGAAATGTTCTGAATATATCCATGAAGTCCATCTGGTCCAGTGTGGCATTCAGAGCCATGTTTTCTTGTTGATTTTCTGCTTCAATGATCTGTCCATTGCTATAGGTGAGGAGTTAAAGTCCCCTAATATTATTGTATTATTACCAATCAGTTCTTTTATGTTTTTTTTTTAGTTGGGGCATAATTATAATTGTTAAATCTTCTTGTTGGATTGCCCCCTTTATTATGATATGTTTCCTTTATAATCTCTTGTTACAGTCTTTGGTTTAAAATCTAGTTTTTTTCTGGGTTTCCTGGGTGGCTCAGTCATTTAAAGGTACAACTCACGGTTTTTCTCAGGTCATGATCTCAGGGTCATGACAACAGGCTCCGCGTTGGGCTCTGCACTTAGATAAGGTCTGCTTGTCCCTCTCCCTTGCTCCTCCCCCTGTTCTCTCTCTCTTTCTTTCTCAAATAAATAAAATATTTAAGTAAAATAATGTCTATATTTTTGATCCAAGTTCCACTACTCTAGCTTTATTTTGATGTTCATTTTCATGATAATCGTTTCTCCACTGTCTCACTTTCAATCTGCAAGTGTCTTTAAGTCTTAAATTAGTCTTTCCTAGGAATAATATAGATAGGTCTTGTTTGTCATTTGTTTGTTTGCTTATTTCCATTTTGACCTCCTATAACTTTTTATTACATTCAGAGTAATTACATATATAATTACTCTCAGTGTAAATATATGTGTGTGTTTGTGTGTAGCCATTTTATTACTTAGCTTTTGTTATATATATATATGTGTGTGTGTGTGTGGCCATTTTATTACTTGGTTTTTGTTGTTGTTGTTTCTGCAGATTTTCTCTCTTCCTTTCTAGAGTTTGCCACTTTCGGTCTTTCCTTCCCAAAGAGACCCCTCTGATATTTCTTCCAGGGCTGATTTAGTGGTCATGAACTCCTTTAGTTTCTATTTGTCCTGTAAGCTCTTTATCTCTCCTATTCTGAATGACAGCCTTGCTGGATGAAGTAGTCATGAGTGCAAATTTTCCCCATTCAGCATCTTAAATATATCGTGCCATTCCCTTCTAGCTTTTTATGTTTTTTGTGAAGAAATGTGCAGTTAACCTTGTGGATCTTCCCTGTAAGTTAAGGACTTATTTTGTCTTGCTGCTTTTAGGATTTTTTTCTTTATCACTATATTTTGCAAATTTAATTACCATGTCTTTTTAAATTATTATGTCCAGTTAGCCAGCATATAGTATATCATAATTTTTTGTTGTAGCATTCAACAATTTGTGAGTTGTGTATAATGCCCAGTGCTCCATATGTCTTGGTGTCGGCCTGTTTCTGTTGATTTTGAGGGACTTCTATGTGCCTCCTGGATATGGTTGTCTGTTTCCTTCCCCCAGATTAGGAAAGTTTTCAGCTCTAATTTCATCAAATAAACCTTCTTCCCTCTTTTCTCTTACTTTTTCCTCTGGGACCTGTGGAGAGCCATGCAGCAGGAGCAAGGAGTCACGTACTAAGCAAGGCATGAGAGGCCAAGGCTGTAGATAGTTTGCCTAAGGAATGCGAGCAGATGCAGGGAGTCACGTTCTAAGAGAGGCCAGAAGAGTGGGAGGAGTGAGAGATTAACCCAAGGACTGTGAGTGCATTCGCGGGTGACGTTTGATAGATACCAGGAGTCAAGGGAAAGGCGCATGATCTGTAGAACAAAGAAAACCTATGGAGTCACATACGTGCTCACGAGCACGATGCGTGCACATAGATAGTCCTTCTGATTGGTAGTTTTGTTAGTCGTGGTATACTCTGATTGGATATAGTTCGCACTTGGTGGAGATATACTTGGGGGTCTTAGACTGGGGGGGGTCCCCGGCAGAAGATTGTGAATAAAGAAGTTTGCCACTCACCTCGCCTACGGGTCGTTCTTGCGGGTCGAGAGCGACAGGGACCCCTATGATCCAAATGTTATGTTTGAGTCACTGAGTTTCCTAAATCTACTCTCATAATCCATCTTTCTTTCTTTTGTTCAGCTTCATCATTTTCCATTATTCTCTCTTTTATATCACTTTTCATTCCTCCATGTCTTCCATCCTTGTAGTCATTGCATCCAGTCTGTTTTGAATCTCAGTTATTGTATTGCCTAATTGTTACTTAATGCTTTTATCTCTGTGGTAATGATCTCCCTGATGTCTTCCATGCATTTCTCAAGCCCAGTTAGTATTCTTGGGATTGTTGTTTTGTATTCTCTATCAGGCATATTACTTAAATATATTTTAACTGTTAAGAGGAGAAAGTCAATTGCCATATGGTTTCACTTAAATCTGTTTTTTTTTTAATTTTTTATTTCTTTTCAGCATAAGAGTATTGATTGTTTTTGCACCACACCCAGTGCTCCATGCAATCTGTGCCCTCTCTAATACCCACCACCTGGTTCCCCCAACCTCCCACTCCCCACCCCTTCAAAACCCTCAGATTGTTTTTCAGAGTCCATAGTCTCTCATGGTTCACCGCTGCTTCCAATTTCCCTCAACTCCCTTCTCCTCTCCATCTCCACTTAAATCTGTTTTGATTAGATCTCTGACCATGACCTTTCCTTGTTCTTTCAGAGATGAATTCCTCTGTATTGGCATTTTGTCTAGGTCTCTGTCTTCTTCTCTGTGTTAGAAAAACTTTTGTTTCCTGCTCCTGAGAGTAATGGCTTCATGAAGAGTTCATATTCTGTTCAGGACCCGATGCTTCAGGGTTTCTGTGGTGTGTGTTGTGTGCACTCTCCTGCTGTGTTTTGGGTGTTGTATCCCTTATGTCAGTCATCTGCAGAGGCTCTCCTTGACCTCACTGGGCAGTCTCTGGAGCTTGGCCATAGTGTTGTGATTTTTAACTAGGTGCGCTCTGGTCTGCTTGTGGTTGTTGTTGTTGTTGTTTTGGCTCCATTTTTAAAATATTTATTTATTTGACAGAGAGAGAGATCACAAGTAGGCAGAGAGGCAGGCAGAGAGAGAGGGGGAAGCAGGCTCCCTGCTGAGCAGAGAGCCCAAAGAAGGGCTCGATCCCAAGACCCTAAGATCATGACCTGAGCCAAAGGCAGAGGCTTAACCCACTTAGCCACCCAGCTGCCCATCCATTTTTTATTTAGCTAATTATCTATGTAAAAATTTTAGATAATTTTTCATTTCATTAGTATGAACGATATTTTACTTATCCTTGTGCATATGTCATTGTATACTTGTGCATTGACTTATTTTTTAATTTATTTTTTATTGTTATGTTCAATTAGCCAACATATAATCATAATTAGTTTTTGATGTAGCTTATCATGCATCCTCTTCCACAGCTCCCAGGTTTGACTGAATGCTGCCCCAGGGTCCCTTTGAGAGTCACGATGCCCTGACAGTTGTTACTCAGTCATGGGCATGGGCTCTTTCTGTGCCAAACCACTGAATCCCACAGCTTCCATCCTCTGCATCTCTCCTCGAGGAGTTACATGGGGACCTGTGAGTGTCTCTGCACCTTGGGACTCCACAACTGCCTGTGATCATGGGCTCATGTGTTCACCCTCTTCCAAAGCTCCCAGGTCATGCTGGGTGCCTCCCAAGGATCCCTTCATGGCCCATGCCACCCTGAGAGCTGGGCACAAGCCTTTCTATACATTCTCTAGGATCTTAGACAGCCCACATCTCCTAGTCCTTCTCAGGGTGGTCAGACAGAGGGAGGTCTCCCTACTGGCTTGGCTTGCTGTTTATGGTGACTGGAGCTGAAAGTGCCCTTTGGGCTCACTGTTTTTGATGTAGCAATAGCCAAACTGTGGAAGGAGCCGAGGTGTTCTTCAACAGATGAGTAGATAAAGAAGACCTGGTTTATATATACCATAGAATATTACTCAGCCATCAAAAAAGGACGAATACCCACCAGTTGTATTGGCATGGATGGTTTGCTTGTTACATGAAAACTGATGCTATTTCCATTAGAACTGAATCCTTGCTGAACTCTATGGTCAGTTGACGTGCTGCGTGCAGGGCTTTCTGCTGGTCTTATCGGGATGAAGCCCAGTGTGTCTGTAGAGAGGCACATTTGTCCAAGAAAAACTGGGGGTGGAACTTGGTGCAAGTAGGTTAGGCAGGCAGTGTTGGCACTATGCTGTTTATTGGCGTTGGTTAATGCTATAATGTGGAGGAGGGAAATGGTGTCAGCCATATCCTTTGTCCATGCAGAGGGGACTCCAGGAGCTCGCTACTCTCGGGGAAGCACTCCTGGAAGAGTGAACAGTTTCCCCTTGTGCCTCTTGGTTAGTTTTCAGATTGTTCTTTCCACTCAGTCTCCAGGGTTTTTTGTTTTGTTTTGTTTTGTTTTTGTTTTTTGTTTGTTTGTTTGTTTGTTTGTTTTGCCTGCCTGGAGCACCACCATAGTGCACTTTGGCCTCTATCCAGCCAAGCATGCTGACTTTTAAAACTCTAAACTTAAGGGACCTGGTGTGACAAGGACGTGCACTGGTTTTCTGGGAGAGACTCTCACCATGCTGGAGCTATTGCAGATTTGACTAAGAAAGGCAGTTGCGCCAGAGTACAAGGTGATGGAATTTGGAGAAAGACAAGTTAAACAGCCAGTGTCTGATTCAACCACCCTCAGCAGATGTCTCTGTGCCTGTGCTGAAAGAGTGGGTAAGGGAAATGGCACCCTCAACTCTTTTGTTCCCAGAGAGATGACTCTGAGAATGCCACCTCTCACAGGTTCCCTACAAGAAAAGCAAATATTCTTTCCCCATGTGCCATGAGGGATCCCATGAGGGACCCTCAGATGGTACTGTCTGCCAGGGTTTCTTGTGTGCCTTCTCTCCAAGGGTAGGGCATCATTCTCAGATCTCTATCCCAACCAAGCCTGCCAACCTCTAAAACTCCAATCTTTGAGCCACACTGGTTGCAAAAACTCATGAAAATCAGTCCCTCCCAAATAGCTTTAGAGAAGTGTTCTACTTGTGCATATCCCTGTGTGCTCCACTCTCTCTAGCCTTTACCCACAACCAGAGCTCCCTCCTTCCTGCAGCAACAGTGATCTATTTGTCCCCCATACCACAACTCTGTACTTCCTAACCTTTTTGATCCGGCCTCTTCTCTCCTTTTAGTTGTGCAGTCTGTTCTATCAGTCCTCAGGTTGATTTCTTGGGTATTCAGAATGATTTGATATTTATCTAGCTGTGTTTCAGGGACAAGGCAAGGCCAGGGTACTACTCCACCAACATTTAGCTTCCCCATAATTATTTTTTAAAGATTTTATTTTTATTTATTTCACAGACAGAGATCACAAGTAGGCAGAGAGGCAGGCAAAGAGAGAGATAGAGAGAGAGAGAGAGAGAGAGAGAAAGAGGAGGAAATGGGCTCCCTGCTGAGCACACAGCCCAGGATGCTGAAGGCAGAAGCTGAGCTGAAGGCAGAAGCTTTAACCCACTGAGCCACCCAGGCGCCACCCCCCATA
Organism: Mustela erminea; assembly: GCF_009829155.1. Classification (NCBI taxonomy): domain Eukaryota; kingdom Metazoa; phylum Chordata; class Mammalia; order Carnivora; family Mustelidae; genus Mustela; species Mustela erminea. Next base: position 23,562,643 of record NC_045618.1, on the reverse strand, counting down.
ACTATTTTTTTTTTTTTTTTTTTTACTTTTTTTTTATTTCCAGCATAACAGTATTCATTATTTTTGCACCACACCCCGTGCTCCATGCAATCCGTGCCCTCTATAATACCCACCACCTGGTACCCCAACCTCCCACCCCCCGTCCCTTCAAAACCCTCAGATTGTTTTTCAGAGTCCATAGTCTCTCATGGTTCACCTCCCCTTCCAATTTCCCCCAACTCCCTTCTCCACTCTAAGTCCCCATGTCCTCCATGCTATTTGTTATGCTCCACAAATAAGTGAAACCATATGATAATTGACTCTCTCTGCTTGACTTATTTCACTCAGCATAATCTCTTCCAGTCCCGTCCATGTTGCTACAACCCATAACTATTTTTTAAATGTGTGTTTGCCACTTAATGAACTGTCGTCTGACATGTAATCAGGGCCATTGTAATATCTTTTGTCATTCATAGACTTTTTTTTTTCACACTCAGATGCTTTCCTGAAAGTTTTCACAATCAACTACAGTCCAAAATGCTCCTTCTTCAATGAAGTTGGTGGAAGACTCTTAACAAGTCCTCTGGAGTACAGGTTTCTAATAATTGAGAAACCAAACCACTGAACTGGATAAGAATTTCCAGAATTCTTACGGATATTTTCATAATATTGCTAACTCAAGATCAATCAGACCAAGGATTAATCACATGAGATTAAATGAGCTAATGACAATGGTCATTAAGAGTTAAGCTAATCTGGGGCACCTGGGTGGCTCAGTGGCTTAAGCGGCTGCCTTCAGCTCAGGTCGTGATCTCAGGGTCCTGGGATCGAGTCCCGGGCTCTCTGCTCGATGAGGAGCCTGCTTCCCCCTCTCTCTCTCTGCCTGCCTCTCTGCCTACTTGTGATCTCTGTCAAATAAATGAATAAATAAAATCTTTAAAAAAATTTCTTAAAAAAAAAAAAAAAGGAGTTAAGCTAATCTACCCTGTGATTTTGTTGCCTTGGCATTGGTTTGGTCTGACCACATGCCTACAAAGGCCTCAGAATGATACTGCCTTCTCCTGGCCTCTCCTCAGACTGACACTGGCCTCTCCTGGGATAATAGCCTGCAGAGTCACAAACAAATGTCCTGATATAACTTCTCCAAAGGTTTTGTGATAAGAATTATTCCCCATCTCTCAAGGTCTTCTCTTTGTGTACCCCTTAGATGAGACCTCTATGAAGTTTACCAAGACCCCACTATTTTTCAAATGAAAAACTTATCCATAGCCTAGGAACCCCAAATTCCTTTACTTACAAACCCTAATAAAAACATGAGCCCCAGGTTCTGCCTCCCTCTGTCTGCATTTTTCCCTGTCTCCATCCTGCCCTGTCTTCTAGTGTGGCCCCAGGGTGTATGCTGTGGACTTCCTCTGGGACTTGTAAGTAATACACTTCTATTTTATCCCCTGTGGTCCTTTGTTGAACTACAGCTCACCATCAAATATGTGGGGGCTTTACTTAATAAATATTAATTTAACAAAATCACAAATTATGTCAGGAACATGATGGATTGAGTCACACTGGCAGTCAACCATGGGAAATACCAGTTTAGCTACAAATGGTTTACAGACTGGCTCTCACAGGTGGGTAATTCTGTCTGGGAGGGGTCCACTGCCTGCTGCCATTCAGTTACACTGTTTTGTGCTGCTGCACACTTTCTATGCAGAGTGCTGCCACAGCTTTCTATCCCAAGGTGCAAGCTCTGAACAAAGCAACCAGAGTCCTCCTGAACCTTAGAGTGTTGTTCTTTGGGGGCTGGTTTGAGGTTCTGCAGACATGTCTTCTAATTGTTAACACCCAAAGGAGGGTGAATTTCCACAGTGGGTGTTAGACTTCCAGTGTGTTTCCAACTCTACGCAAGGACCCAGCTGCCAACTATTAGGTGAACTGGCTAAGACTTTCAGAGTCCCATGGTGTTAGTTAAGGGTCTGTATAAATGAGTGTCAACCCCTGTCCAAGTTGGGGTTCTACATAAAGGTGTGGGAAAGTTGCCATGGAAGTTGGGGAAGGAGACTCTCTATCCCTGACTGCTGTTTTTTGGGAGGCACCAGGACTCTGAGTCCTAGCCAGTAAGACTGGGGCACCCTCACTTGAGGAGTCATGGTTTCTGAAAACCAAATTCAGTCAAGGCATGTGGACTCTCTGTTGCTGAATATCATGATGCTCTCACACTTTATCCCTGAATTTATGGGATATTTGGGTCCCACCCCTGGCATACAGTGATACATGATCTAATGGCTCTGCATAAGAGAACCTGGCGTCTAATCGCTTAAAGCACCGGAGAAAGTTAGTGAGCCCCTCATTAAATATAAATCTCCCATAGAAGTACCCAGTGCACTGCTTGCTATGTCAGTGTTGCTGCACACTGACATACCAAGGCATACTCTTGCCAGCCCCAATGATCCTGACACCATTATGCTAGTGGAGGCTGACCCCAATCCCAACAAGGTCTTTAGAGAGATCCTGAAAAAAGGAGTCTGCCTATGAGTCTGGCCACAGGAGATGTCCACGGCAGAACGTTGCAGTAACAAATTGTGAGGTCAGACCAGTGGGAGGATAATAGAGAATTAGAAACTGAAACTCAAAATTTTATACATCACAAGATTCAAAATATTTTAAAAATATTTATAAAACAGTGGGGAAAAATAGGCTGACTGGTTAATAAGGGTGTTTAATACTAGCTCCGAACTATTACCACCACAGAAGTAAGGCAACTAGCTGGTATTTTCAAGGACCCCCAAATGCACAACCTTTTAAAAGACCACAGAACCTAAGAAAATAAAATAAAATAAATATAAACAACCCCCAGAAATTGAGGGCCAAAAGTTTTTAAAGATTTTATTTATTTATTTGACAGACAGAGATCACAAGTAGACAGAGAGGCAGGCAGAGAGAGAGGATGGGGAAGCCCGCTCCCTGCTAAGCAGAGAGCCCAATGCGGGGCTCCATCCCAGGACATTGAGATCATGACCTGAGCTGAAGGCAGAGGCTTTAACACACTGAGCCACCCAGGAGCCCAGAGGGCTAAATTCTTGAGGGATATGGGTGACTTCAAGCCATCACCCAGAAAGGGCTGCCAGGGATAAGTCAGTCAGAATTAAAGCAGAGGCTTCTGTGCCTGAAGCTCCCAGAGCCATAATGGAGAGAGAGTGTGGACCCAAAGGTACAAGCCCTAAAAACAGAAGAATCATCTTTCATCCTGCTTCCTAGGATTTTTATGACTTGGCATCAATTGCACTCTTCTATCCCAATTACTACTACAAAGACTTAAAGCCAGTGGAAAACATTAAATGAATCTTGACTCCTTTTTCATAAGATTGGTATGTTCCTTGAATATAGCAAACACTATGACTTGGATTTCCTCTCCAAAAATTGACCTGATCGAGAGAATTCTTTCAAGGAATTCTCCTGGATTACTGGACTGCAATTCTCCACTGTGGTGGTGATGAGGGAGCAAGAGGCTGGCTGAAGACAAAGCAAAAGCTGGCGCCTTGCATCCCCCCCCTTTCATCCGCTCCCCTCCATATGTGTAGCATTCCACAGGCACCCCTGACTGCCCTAAAAGAAGAACAAATGGTTATCTTGCAGAGATCACAGTCCTGCAAGGTAGGAGTCTCCTTTGGTTTGCAAATGTCCTTGAGATTTAGAACAAAGAAGTTACCTTATCAATAGCCCTAATGTCACCCTCCCCTCCATGAGAAACGGAAGGAGGCGGAGGTAGAAGGAAAAGTAAATAAAGTTAAATTTCTTCTAAACCTAAATCTTATTAACAAGGATGCTTGATAGCAGGAATGGAACATTCCACCAGACTTCCAATTGTCTTTACTCGATAACAACTAAGCCTTCAATATCCTGATAGTATTCTTTGCCCCAATAGCCCTTCTGAACACCCCTTTGTCCTCACCTACCCAACCGTGGGGTATATAACATGCCCACCTTCACAACCCGGGGCAGCCTCATCTCTGCCTGCCCACGGGCCCTGTCCCTGTGCTTTAATAAACCACCATTTTGCACCAATGACGTCTTAAGAATTCTTTCTTTAGTCGTCGGCTCCGAACCTCCTCACCCCACCGAACCTGACTTAGGTTCTGGGACTTCATCAGTGGGAACTACCATAACTCTTTAGAAGGCTCTGGGGGTAATACACATGGTATTATGAGGGAGATGCTTACCCAGGCTCCCAGCTTTCACAATACCAAGACAGCCCACAATGCCAAGGCCAGCCCTCAGGTAGCAAGACCAACTTTCACCTGGCAGAGCTCCTGATCCCAGAGTCTCCTCCAAATCCAGTGGCTGAGAGGCCTTCAGAGGCTCCTGAGGCTTCTTCTGCTCCAAACAACTGTCCCAAACTTTGGGCTTTGCAGCATCCCAGAGGTTTACCTTAGGTACTCAGGGGCCCCCTGGAGCTTATCTCATCTCTTGGAGAGAGTCACTGACTTATGAACTCTGGTGGTCCACTGAGACAAAGACAACTGCCCGACATTTCTGGGTCCCTTAGACCCAGTAATTCCAGATAACGCTTCTAAGTTGCCAGAGGGAACCAGCTAGAGTGTACAAGACAGAACAAATTAAGCTGAGTATGTCTGTCAGCATCATGTTTCTAAAATAAGTACCTGTGGCGATAGCCTCCAGGGCTCTCGCTTTTCCTGTCATAGATATGAATGCCTCCATCCACAACACACCTGGTGGAATAAACCTCGATACCTGACCTTTCTTATGAGAGCTGCTAACTAGGAACCTGTTCAACTGACTTCTTCAGTGAAAATAGTAAGTATCCCACGATAACGGCCAAAACAGGTTCAGAGAGCCACCAGTTCATAGTGAGAGGTATGCATGAGACTGGGTTCATTAGCCCCACCCTCTCACTCTTTAACAGCAACATCTGACCAGTCTTAAAATTGGCTGCTAATTGTCCCCATTGCAGTCCCTCTCCCCTCTCCTCCCCTGCCCCAGGCAACCAATCATCTGCTTTGTTTCCCTACAGCTTTGTTTCTTCTAGAAATTTCACATTAATGGAATCATACAATTTGTAGTATTTTGTGTCTGATTTTTTTAACGTAGTATTTTTTTTAAGACCACGAGAGAGGTGGAGGGAGGGACAGAAAGAGAGGGAGAAGCAGACTCCTCTCTGAGCAGGACAATCAGCTCTCAAAATTTAAAGGCATAGGTTTCTGCTATCAAAGCTCCCAGCCCAGTATTCTAAGGATGGTACATAACATTAAAAAAGCTCAAGGCTTGTACTTTACTGTCCTAGATCTAGTCAACATGTTTTACTTACAACCCCAATTAGTTTCGAGTTTTAGTTTCAAGAACACCCAGTATATCTTTAATTGAGCTGCCCATGGATTTTTCTAAAGAGCCCTGCCATTGCCCATAACTTGCAGACAAGATCTGAGTTTACTCAGATTAACTTGCTGCCACCCGTGACATTCTGCCACGGGACCCCTTCTGAAGATGCCATTCAGGAAGATTTACTCTTAGTGACAAATTATTCCCCCTAATAGGATACAAAGAGCAGCAACTTCTGTCAAGTATTTTAGCATAATATGGTCAGCTAAGGGCGAAAAAATTACTCTAAGACATCAAGTTCTCACAAACAGATTCCCCACTACATTACAGCAAGTACAGCACATATCTGGTCTCTTTACCTTTTGGAAGAAAAACATTCTAAACTTATTTATTCTGCTGAAGACTACTTATGGTTTTATACATGTCCACTTCTTTCCTTTGGGGAGAACCTTGACCAACCGCTTGTAAGCCATACAGAAGCCCCTGCCCTTAGTAAGCCATACAGAAGCCCCTGCCCTTAGTCCTCTGGGCTCAGATTTCTGAGTTGAATCAGTAGATGCTTCTGATTACACCTCGTATTTTCTCTGGGCTAAGCACTTCTCTACTTGGCTGCCCATGTGTTTCTGAACTGAATGTCTTCTCCAAAAAGCAGCCTGGTACCTACCACTAGACTGACAAATGGCTTCACTGTTAAAATGGCCTGATGGAAGGCCATTGTATACCACCCTGCTAAGGGCATGTCACTAGGTAAGCAGGGCTCTCTTGGCACTGTCCAACTAGGAGAATTGATGACAATGTGACCATCTCTACAAAAGGCCATTCCCTTTTAGGGAATCTCCTGAGGTCAAACATTTTTACTGACTTCTGGGCAGTAACCAATGGCTCACAGTCCGGTTGGAACAATGACAAAAGAATGCTTTGCTGGGGTGACTTCTTTTGGAAAAAAAAGTATTCAGTTCACACACACCAACTGTGGTCATTCATGTCTCTGCATACGTATGCCAACAGATACCAGAAGCACATTATAACATTGAAGACTGCTTATTCAAATTATGTGCCTGTTCCAAGGCCCCACCTCTCAGAGTACTAGACAAAACCATTCCTCCAGGCATGCCCTATCCACTGGTAGAATGGGCTCACATCAGGCCCTAGGGGAACAACAGGACACACTGAGAGGACAAACAGGTGTGACCCCCACCCTCCTCACTCTGGCTCTAGCCAAAGCTGTTTTCCGATAATCACTCCCTTTGTTCTTAAACAAAACTATGGAAGGCTCCCAGTTCAGAGATAATGTGCCTCTGGGCAACAGACCCTATTCTGTATGGCATATTGAGTTCATCAGGCCACTGCTGCCCTCTGCTGGAGTTAGTGGGTATGCAACTACTGTCATCGCTACATTTACTGGCCCCTCTCTGCAGAAAGAAACCATTTCTCATCAGGTAATCTTTTTAACAAGACATGTGCTGATCTCCAGGTATTATAGATTCGGATCAAGGTACCCATTTCACTTCCCAAGCTGTTTGGTCATTGTTAGGTCCCCCAATAATGGGTCCGTGATCAAAGGAGCAAGACTGATACAAAGCGAAGGTCAAGCAAAGCTTTATTTCACGCCAAGCATCGAGAATCAACCTGACCGATCAGGGGCCGTCTCTTACAAAGAGGCGACCCCTCCCTGACTTACAGACTAACTTTTATAGAGCAAAGGCCATGTGGTTGGGCCTGGCCACACACAGGTGGCCAATTGAATTACAATTTACCCCAGTATATATTTGAACTAGCCTATCACCTTGGTCAGAATTGGTGCCCAAAAGGCGGGACCCACACTCCTTGGTAGCTAGGGAGACCGTATACAGGCCCAATGATTGGATATCTCCACCTGGACTGACCCGCCTTTGTATTTGGGCTTTGTTACCTGGGACTGGTTTCCTGGACTTGCTTTTAAGTAAGTTCCCTGGGCGTGGAGGGGTGGGGGAACAGGGTCAGTTTAAGTTTTACTGCATAAACAACAAAATCACTGTTTAACCGGATGGAATTTCTCTGGCTAAATAGGCCCTTACAGTCACGAGCTCTAGACTGAAAGTTATGGAGTTTCCACCTAACTTATCAGCCCCGAGAGGCTGGATTTATAGAAAGGCACAATGGCCTACTCAAAGATGTGTTCCTCACACTTTTAAAAAACAAGTGGTCCTCAAATGGACAAATTCTATCCCAAGCTCTAATACACCTTAACTCCCGGCCCTCAGGTCTCTAACTCCCTACACAAACTACAAGTTTTCTCCAAATACTTTCCTGCTGATACTTAAAGTGAAGCCCTTAAGGGGATGCAATTCCCAACTGCTAACGAAGTGGATCTTTCCTTTACCATTTTGATTTTTTTAGTTATTGATTTCCGAGGTAGAACTTAGTGATTCGTCAGTTGCATATAACATCTGTGCTCATTACATCAAGTGTCCTCCTTAATGCCCATCACACAAATATCCCATCCCCCCACCACCTACCTCGCCTCCAGCAACCCTGTTTGTTTCCTAGAGCTCAGCATCTCTTATGGTTTGCCTCCCTCTCTTTTCCCTCTTATTTTATTTTTTCTTCCTTTCCCCTATGCCCATCTGTTTTGTTTCCTAAATTCCACATACGAGAGATATCATATGGTATTTGTCTTCCTCTGACTGACTTATTTCATTTAGCATAATACAGTCTAGTTTCATCCATATTGTTGCCAATGGCAAGATTTCACTCATTTTGATGGCTGAGTAATATCCTCTTGTATAAATATACCACATCTTCTTTATCCATTCATTTGTTGATGGACATCTGGGCTCTTTCATATTTGGCAATTGTGGACACTGTTACTATAAACATTGGGATGTATGTGCCCCTTTGAATCACTGTTTGTATCTTTGGATAAATACCTATAGTGCAATCACTGGGTCGTAGAGTAGCTCTATTTTTAACTGTTTGAGGAACCTCCATACTGCAGCCACTCTGGAAAACAGTATGGATTTTTTTTAATCATCTCAATATCTTTCATATGTTGGGGACCCAACCAAGGTCAGAGTGTGCAATATGATCCTCTTATAATAAAGATCCCAAGAAACAACCTCCTACAAAATTGCTTAGAGATCATGATTATACAGATTTGCTTGGCCCATATTTGTTGGTTCAGTACCGGCAATGAATCTAAAGCCACTGACTCTGCCTCTTCTCTTACCTATCTGGGTCATAAATTCTGGATAATTAAACCAAATTTGTCAAAAGTTTTACAGGAGAATTAAATTATAGCTTGAGTACCCACTAATGGAACTGTGTGGCTCTCAGAGAGAGGAAAAGAGACCCTCCACCTAGTGGGTGCCAGTCACATTAGTAAAAGAAATCCACAAAGGAACCCTGTAATCCAGTTGTGCAAAATCAGAGGACGTCCAGGTCTCTAGCCACCTTAGAAAAGGAGGTAAAGGATCTCTTGATCCAAGGCAGTTAGAATCTGCCTTTTTTCAGCATCCAGATTGTTTTCCCCAAAAAGGACCCTGCAAGGTAGTCGAATTCATGTACCCTATTTTGTTGTGGAAGCTGCTCTTGAAGTGAAAAGCTTGGATAATAGGGTTGCTATTAGACCCATTGGCCCTAACCCTGCCCTGGGAGATGTGCTGGAATAAAATCAGTCTGGTGCACTTCTGCACCACAGAATGGCTAAGCACCAGGTACTGGCAGACTCTGTTAGTAGCTCACCTGCCTCTGCATTAAATGGTTGCAATGGAAGCTTCCAGTGGTTAAATGAGTCACTCCTTCTTTATTCTACAACTGAAATTATATCCTGTGAGAATAATGTTTCCAAATCATTCACATATGGATGGCAGGCTTGTGCTCTAATGATTGTATTTTACTTCAATAGGGTAATCTCTGATTGTAAAACTGACATCCACAAAATGCCTCTAGAATTAACCATTGATGTGCTCACAATCTATTTGCATTGTGGATGGGGTCTCCATCACAATCAACTGCTCCATTGCAAGGGGCACCCCCAATGATCTGATGAGCTTACGGACATCTGCTCAACAAGCTATACATCCCATACTTGTAGTTCCATTCTGAGCCAGACTTCTAGCAAATATATTCAGAATGTAACATCAACCAGTCACTCCTAACCTTCATAAATCTCCACTGAGAAGTCTACCTTCCATCAGGCTGTCCTCTCTTGCCCCCAACCACTGTAACTCATCAGACAACATTTCCTCTTGTCAAGTCAGTGACAAAACACAATACATCCCAACCTCACTGGACGTTGGAATCCCCACCATATTCTTTTGTACTAGGATGGAGAAGACTTTCAACCTTAAAACCGAGTTGTCAAATTGCCTTCATTTGATCAACTCTGGTGACACTGAAGAGTCCTATTTTTCTAAAATAGTTATCTTGTTGTTGCACAAACAATACCTCTTTCAAAACGATTGCTAAACTATAAGTAACTTCCCTGCTTACCACTGGTAAGAGCACTAGACATCATTTTACCTTTATGGCAAGATGAACAATGTATTTTAACCTACACTAGGCACAGTGAGACACTTCCTTGTAACATCCTTAGCTGGACCTTCCTTACATCTTATGGTCAGGGACCTCTTGCTACGTGCCTGCTGTTCAGAATACTAGGTTACAGCTTTTGCTTTCTTCCCCATGCATCCATTACAGACTGTCTCCCTCATTATTTCCACCACTGCCAATACCACTTCCATACCCAAAAGAGTCAACTCCATTCCTCTCCACATCTTATCCGTAAGTTGTACACCATGTTGTACACCTGTTATACTGTGACCCTGTTGTACACCAAGACCCTGCCACAAACCACAGCTAACTATGCCAGATTGGACTTAGAAAATATATTCTTATATACATGTGAGATAGCTGCCTAGGCCTTGCAAGTAAAACCATGTCGTATCTGTCCCCATGCAGGGCTGACCTAGAGCTTCATGTAACTGGCTCTCCCACTGCTCTTCTTAGTGACCAGCCCTTGTGATAATTCCCTCCAAAGCACCACAAGTCTCCTTTAGACTAGACCAAATCCCTAACCTCTATCTCAAATAAGGCACCCTGTGGGTAAGCACAATATTAACCACCCATAGAGTAACTATCTACCTCCTAAACTTGAATACAAAGATTGGACCTCACCCTCACAATCACTGACACTTAATGGTAAATAATACCTTATTTGGATTCTACTGCGGACCTGACTCAAGGGGTCCACAGAGATGACCTCTATCATTACAGTGTTTTACTTTTACTAATCTTGCCACCCATTACCCTTCTGTCACCTCACCCTGGAGACCTCTCATACCTATTCAAAAAAAGGGGGGGATTTTTCAGACACTTATGATGTTGGCACTGGCCATCATCACTGGGCTGTCAGTTATAGGAATGAGCGCTACCACCCTAGCCCAACAAAGTAAAATATTAAAAGCCATTCAGAAATTATCAGTCCATCTGGCCAACCACATGCAGACACTGTACTATATTCTGAGTCTGACTCAGCAACAGCATGGCCCACTAGCACAAGCGATGATGGATAATCACCTAGTGTTTGATTTCCTATCGAATCTGATGGAATCTGCTCTATACAGGGCCTCTCTTAGTGCACCGACATTAAAAATTCAAGACCGGTACAGGCCAGCTTCCAGAAGATACCTCAGGATATATACAGGTCATGCATAATATATTTAAAATATTTCAACAAATTTCCACACTCTCCAAGGTCCCCTATTTGTTCTCATGGCTCTTGCCATCCACCTGGGGGCACTGCCAAGAATGAGATTTCAAGTCTACTCATCAGAGGCTTCATTATTATTACCTTGATTAAATATGCTTTACAGTGACTTCAGAAAGCAGTGTATTCTATCCTTTAACTCATCGGCCACACAAGCGGTTGTTATTCCTGATGGCGAGGCATTACAGGGTATACTGTGGAGGGTTTAGCTCAGTTACTCCATTGCTGCCTTTACATACATTTTGTGTGGCCTGTAGTGTGGTGAGCTGACAGTACCTCCCCTCATGCAAGCATATGCCCTATTTACCAGACTGCAGAGTCACAAGTAAATGCAGGGTCCTTATATGATTCTCCCAACAGCCCTTGTGATCAACAGTCCCCTTTGCTTCCCAAGGCCTTTCCCTTTTGTAGCCTTTTTTAAAAGATTTATTTTATTTATTTATTTGACAGGCAGTGATCACAAGTAGGCAGAGAGGCAGATGGAGAGATGGGGGAAGCAGGCTCCCTGCTGAGCAGAGTCCGATGCGGGGCTCGATCCCAGGACCGTGGGATCATGACCTGAGCCGAAAGCAGAGGCTTTAACACACTGAGCCACTCAGGCACCCCCTTCCCAACAATTTTGTAGCTTCTATATAAGATCTGTGGGAAGCTTACTAAAACCCTGCTAATTTTAGTTTGAACTGACCCAGACTTAGCCCAGAAAAACAAAGTCCTCCCTCTGTGGACCCTAATTTGAGCCTCAAATCTTGCCATTTTCTCTCTCTGCCTGCACCCTTCCTTGACCTCCCCACACAGTCCCTTAAGGTATGCTGTGTGTAACTCCTCCAGGACCCATGAGTAATAAAATTTTCTATTTTTCTTTCTTTCAGGATTTTTTGTCATGACTCACCATCCAATACCTCAGGGCTCTACTTAACCAATGCTATTTTAAATCTTTTTTTTTTTAAAGATTTTATTTATTTTATTTGACAGACAGAGATTACAGGTAGGCAGAGAGGCAGGCAGAGAGAGAGAGGAGGAAGCAGGCTCCCTGCTGAGCAGAGAGCCCAATGTGGGGCTCGATCCCAGGACCATGGGATCATGACCTGAGCCGAAGGCAGCGGCTTAACCCACTGAGCCACACAGGCGCCCCTAACCAATGCTATTTTAATAGTAACAGTGATGACTCTAATTTTTATGACTTTTTGCTTGAAATATTTCTAGTTCTTTAATATTTTATTTTCAGATTAAAAAACACCCTTTTCTCTTTTATTTAAGCCATCAATATCTTATAGCAATGTTATAGATTACATATTTATAAGCAAATATTGAATCATTTATCTTTTTCTTCCTGACCACTTCAGAAACTTTTTTTTTGAGGTGTACAGTAATTTGGTTTTTTTCCCTTTTTTATTTAAATTCAATTAGCCAACATATAGTACATCATTAGTTTTTGATGTAGTGTTCCTTGATTCATTGGTTGTGTATAACACCCAGAACTCAGAAACTTTTATTAAATATTCTTATTTTGGCATCTGGGTGGCTCAGTCATTAAGCGTCTGCCTTCAGCTCAGGTCATGATCCCAGGGTCCTGGGATCAAGGCCCACATCAGGCTCCCTGCTTGGTGGGAAGCCTGCTTCTCCCTCTCCCACTCCCCTTGCTTGGGTTCCCTCTCTCTCTGTGTCTCTGTCAAATAAATAAAATCTTTAAAAAAAAAGATAATACTCTTATTTCTATGGTAACATAGCTATTGTATAAGTTATAAACAGGCCTGTTAGATGCCCTGCTTCAAAATACCAACAAACCCAAGCTGATCAATGGGTTTCTTACACCAAGACACAGGTAAAAAGGAAAATTCCATTTGTTCCCATGCCTCCTTACCTTCCCTCTTAATTATAGCCCCCCACCACTGCCTCCTGGCAGACATTCTCTGTTTTTCTGTCCTGTCCTGTCCTGTCACTATACTTCCTTGTAGTGTATTCAACAAATTTCTATCTCCTTTGTTCTGTCTTGAATGAATTCCTTCACCCACTAGGTTGCTGGCCTCCACCGGATGGGGTTGCCCCACATTTGTTGGTCCATATGAGGAGACTTTGTGAGCCTGGGGTTCTCTTCAGATTCTCCACAATTTCTTGGGACTTTCCCTGGGTGGACCAACTCTAGTCTTCCTTGGGGAACTGACAACCTCCAACAGAGGTTACTCTTCTGTGGTGATCAGAAGCCCCAGGGGAGACCCACCTGAACTCCCATGACTGAAATGGTAAGGGATTTCCCCTCTTGCCCTTCAAAGGGACCCCTCCTTCCCTATCTTTTCTCTTTTAACCCTGAAGCAGCCTAAGTAGTACCCCTCATATAACTGAAGATCTGTGGCCAGGGTGACTCTCTGATGTGGTCTGAAGGTCTGAGAGCAAAAATGGGTTGCGATGCAGGTTTTATTGTTGTTTGTTTGTTTTTAACATTAGTGTGGTGGTAAGGTTGGTGATGTCTGGAAATGATGGCCAAGAAAGAATTCTTGAGATGTCTTCAGGGAAAAATGGTGGTTTTATTAAAGCACGGAGTCAGGACCTGTGGGCAAAGAACTGCTGCTGCTGCTGCCTGCTGCTCCCCAATGCCCTGGGATTGTGAGGAGCAAGTGATTATACACCTTGGGGTTGGGGGAAATAAAGATTAGGAAGTTCCAAAAGGGCTTTCATATGCTAAAGAAGACTCAGAACCTTGAAGGAATATTATAATCTGCCTATCTCAAGTATGTGTCAATAGGCAGCAGGTTATAAGGACAATTAATTTTATCTACATTTCTTTCTGCCTTTGTTTCCCACATCATTTGGACTCACTGGACCTGTGAGGGTGAAGGACCCCTTTCTTTTGCTTTCTCACTTCATCCCCTGAGGTCTGTTCCCAATGTGTGGCACAGTGGGCAGAGGCAAATCCACACAAATTTCAGATTTCGTTGGGACCCTTCCCTGGCACTGGCTGACTCAGCCATCTTATTTCTTCCAGCTCTCTCCACTTTTTCCTTTGATCTCATGGATCCAACCACTACCTCTGCTGCAGGATGTTTTCTCCATCAGTGCCTGTGGTTCTTGGTCATGTTGCTTCAACGATTGAAGAGTTAGACCATATGAACAGTGGTGGGCAGCAAAGCAAGGTTTATTGAGCAATAGTAAAGTTTACTTCATGATAGTACAAAGCTCCCCAGGAGAGAGGGGACCCAAAGGAGTTCTCACCAGAGGTTCTAAGTCTACAAGTTTTTATAGGCTCGTTGGTGAGCTGTTTTAATCTGATTAACCCTCCCTGTGCCTGTCATCCAAGCAGATTTTTGTCACCTATCATGTGGGAAAGGGTGGAGGGCTTCTTCCAGGGTGATGTAATATCCTTTAAGGGTGTGGTTTCCTTTTAGGGTGGGAGTCCCTTTTTCCTACCTGCCTGGCCTTCCAACTATCCTTCATCGCCTTGATCTATAGACAAACATGCATGTTCCCATGTGTCTGAGTGGTGAGTCCTCCCACCTCTTTCTCATCCAGTTCTACTACCCAGTGTCCTGCTCTCCCTGTTGCAGGGGAAGGGGATGACCCTAAAGTAAGTGCCACCACTATTGGCTATGACTCTCTCCTTGATGGGTCATCCCTGAAGAGTTATTCATCCTCTAAAATGTCCCAATCTTGGGATGCCTGGATGCCTCAGTCCTTAAACATCTGCCTTCCACTCACGTCGTGATCCAAGGTCCTGGAATTGAGCCCTGCATCAGGCTCCCTGCTTGGCAGGAAGCCTGCATCTCCTTCTCCCTCTACCCCAGCTTGTGTCCCCTGTGTAACTCTCTCTCTCTCTATCAAATAAATAAAATCTTTGAAAAAAGTTTAAAAATTTAAAAAAAAAATGTCCCACTCTTTTTAAGGTCAGTAGACTGCCCTGACTGAATTCATGACCACCAGTTGGAGTTCCATCCCCCTTGGCAGGATGCCCCTTTGGGATTAAGCAGCTGGTCTTTCCCATTATGGCACAAACTCCATTACTTGGGACCGTTCCCTCTATTGTTATCCTGGAGTTATATTCTTTGTTATTTATTTTTAGAGAGAGAGAAAGAGCACATATGTGGGGGCATGGTGGGTGCATAGGGAGAGAAAGAGCCTTAAGCAGGCTCCACACCCAGCATGGAGCCCTAGGTGGGGCTCCTCTCAAACCTTGAGATTATGAGCTGAGCCAAAACCCTGAAGACCCTTTTCCCTACCCTCTGGATACAGTTTTCAAGGTCTTCAATAACTGAGAAGTGGTTTCAAGGGCTGAAGGGGAACAGAGAAACTAGCTCTCTGCCACTCTCTGGGTCCACACAAGGGCAAAAGCCATTAAGGGTACAAGACGCTTAAGGCTCCCTATGCTCCAGGATCTCCTCAAGGCTTTTTCTGTTGTTAGCAATTGAAGCATCTGGCCTGAGAGTGACAAATGCTCCTTCTGTCAGGTCCTTGTCCAGCCTGAAAACAACCAGAGCATTGGAAATGAGACAGCCCTCCTTCCCATGCATGGGAAGGTCATCCAAGGCCCTAAAACTGCAAGCCTAGGCCACCCAGGGAATCAAAAACCTCAGGCCAAGGCCACTTTAAGAAACTAACAGCTGCCCTTAACTCTGTGCATTGATTAGAGGAACCAAAGTAGCAAGGGAAAAGGACTTTATTTCCTTTGGCTAACAGGGCCCAGAGGCTGGGAAGACCCCCCCCCCCCACCGCCATGTCCTCTATCTCAAAGACAGAGAGTTGGATAACCCTAAATGTGGCAGGAGACAAAATTCAATTTTTTAAAGATTTTATTTATTTATTTGACAGAGAGAGAGAGAGAGATCACAAGTAGGCAGAGAGACAGGCAGAGAAAGAGGGGGAAGCAGGCTCCCTGCTGAGCAGAGAGCATGATGCAGGTCTCTATCCCAGGACCCTGAGATCATGAGCTGAGCCAAAGGCAGAGGCTTAACCCACTGAGCCACCCAAGCACCCCCCCCCCCAAATTCAATTTCCAATGTTGAAAGATAGTTGTAAGAAAGACAGGCAGGGACAAGGGGCCCACCACCCTAAGAAGAGACCAACCTTAAAAGGATTTTATACCACCTTAGAAGAAGCCGTCCACCCTTTCCCATGTGACAGGTAGATGACAACAACCTGATTGGGTGATAGGTCCATGAGGGGTTAATCAGCTTAAAATAGCCTGCCAAGAAACCCATAAAAAACTCTATAGACTTAGAAACTCAAGTGGCAACCTTCTCAGGTCCCTCCCTCTTCAGAAGCTTTATACTATCACTCAATAAACTTTACTATTGCTCAATAAAATTTGCTTTGCTACCCACCATTCTTCATCTGGTCTACTGATAAGTGAAAATCTGTGTTCTAAGATGACTGACTGAGTCAGCAAAGGAGTCCTAGCCCCTGCCCCGGGGCTTTTCCAGGTTCTTCTCTCTGCCCTGCTTCCCACACATGCCAAAAGTACCAACTATGCCTAAGTAAAAGGGTAAAAATTATCCCCTTTGTCTGTGCCTGGGGCTCAGACCTTTGGAGATCACTGTCCTCTGAGCCCACCAGTGTTAAATGAAACTCCAGTCCTCCAAAGTCTCCGAGTGCCACTTGGTTCTTCCGTCAGGACCCAGCTTAGGTTCCATAACACTACCTCTTCATTCTTCAAAGTGGTGTGATCAAGAACTGTGGGCACCAAAGGAGAAGAAATCCTGTAACATTAATAGATATAGGAGCTACTCATTCCACCCTTGTAAAATACTCAGGTGTCATCTGTCAGTCCTCAACTCTCATGACTGTTATAGATAGGCATCCAAATAAGGGACATTTCACTTACCCTTTAATTTGCTCTTTGGGTGACAATACCTTACCCACTCCTTTCTTGTTTTACCCAATTGCTCCACTCCATTACTTAAAAGGGACATAATAACAAAGGTACAAACGAATCTTTGGCTTTCCGAGATTGACCACAACCTGCTGGCATTTTTGTCCTCTAAGCCCTCAGCCCCTTCAAACATCAAGGTCTCCATTTTTCAACAGGTGCCCCCTCAAGATATGGGACACCTCGGTTCTGGGTTGCTATCAGCACATCCATAATGATAAACTGAAAGATTCTCATTTCTTCTCCAGAAAGTCCCAGTAACTCTTACAACCAGAGGGCAGGCAGGGACTATAGCAAGTCATACAAAAATTCTTAGCAGCAGGATGTTTGCACCTCTGCAATTTACCTTGTAATACCCCAATCTTGGCAAAAAAAAAAAAAAAGTCTGATGGCTCATACGGAATGGTACAGGACGTACAAGCTATCAATGAGGCTATTATTTCTATTTACTCAATTGTTTCTAACCTTTATACCCTCTTAGGAAAGATCCCCTCAGACTCTCTGGTACACTGAGCTTAATCTAAAAGATGCTTTCTTCTGCATCCCAATGCACCCAGATTCCTAGTCCGTATTTATTTGGACAGGCCCTAGCTAAGGCTTTGTTCACCCTTAAGCTCCCCAGAGTCAGTGCCTTACTTCAATATGTTGATGATTTACTTATCTGGAGTCCCATTGAGAATACATCCTACACAAATACAATCCAGTGCTTTGGAGCGTGACTTCTTGGGACTATAAGCTCTCCCCCTCAAAACCCAAATTTCCTCTCAGAAAGTTCAATTCCTAAGTATATTAGTCCCAGGGACCAATATATTAATATATTAATTATATATTAATTCCTGGGACTAATATTGATCCCTGGGACTAAGAGCCTCTCTGACCACCATAAGGGTTTCATTTGAAATATGAGAACTCCCTCTACAAACAGCAGCTACATTTTTTTTTATATGGCTGGGTTTTGTAAAATATGGATACTCCAATTTGGATTAATAACAAAGCCTCTTTATGAGGCTCCTAGGGGACCCAAGGAGGAGCCTTGGATTGGGACCCTGAAATGATAAAATCTTTTGGGGTCCACAAACAGTCATTTACAATGGCCCCAATTTTAGCCCTGCCAGACCTCCAGAAGTCCTTCTTACACGTGCATAAAAGGAGGGAAGTGCCCCTTTGCTTCTTGATCCAAATGTTGGGACCCTCCCAACATCTGGTCACACACCTATCTAAGATTCTAAATCTTGTGATATAGGGATGGTCTCCTTGACTCTAAGCACTGGTGCACATGGTCCTTCTGATAGAAGAGGCCTCTAAATTAACCTTGGGATGTAACTGTTTATATACACCAACAAGTATTGGATACCCTAAATTCTAGGGCATTTCATTGGATTTCCAATAGTAGAATTATAAAATAGCAAACCCTTTTATTAGAAGCACCTGAACTAAATATTCAGCCATGTCAGACTCCAAATCCTGCCACCTTCTGCAAGATCTCACAACAAATGCCCCATTGGAACATTCTTGCCTAGAAACCATATATTTGACTTGTAGTGCCAGGCCAGATCTCCAGGATATACCACTAGATAACCAAGAAGCTATATAATTCACAGCAGCAGCTTCACAGTAGGAGTGCACATCTCCAGGTATGCTATTAACATAACCAAAGAGGTCTGGACTCTGAGAGGTGCCACTGTCTCAGCACAAAAGGCAGAATTAATTGCTGTTACCCAGGCCTTCCAACTGGGCACAAAAATGAAACTAAATATATATACCTATTTAGCTTATGCCTTTCACCTTGTCCATACCCATGCTGCTATTTGGAGAGAAAGGGGCCTCCTCACAGCCAAAATCTGCCAGTTAAACATGCCTCTGAGACTTTGGTCTTGCTGGAGTCAGTCATGCTCCCTGCCCAAATAGCTATTACTCATTTCAAAGTCCATCAAAAGGATATTGACTTGGTCTCTGTTGGAAACAACAGAGATGACAGGTAAGCAAAAGCTTCAAGCCATTCTGTTTTCCCATCTAAATCCCTTTTTCTCTACAATATACTCAGGAAGAAACCCAAAGGGCATTCAAAAAGGGCTTTGTCCATACTCCAGAGGGTTGGCTGAAAGGACCAAATAATAAACTGTCACTTCCAGGAATGTTACAATGGAAATTTCTTAATAAATTACATCTGCAAACCATCTTGGGGCCAAGGCCCTACAAGACCTAGTGGGGGGGTCTTTTCATTGGCGAGGACATTTCCCCAGATCTGTGGGCTATCATTCAGATGTGTTCTACCTGTTGTCACATCAATATGGAGGGGGCCCATAAAGCTCCCCCACTTCTTCAGCTTATCCAAAGACAAGGGACTCTACGAGGAAAGGATTGAGAGAGAGATTTTATATACTTCTCTCCCTGAAAGGGACTCAGGTATCTATTTAGGTCTTTGTAGACACCTTTACAAGATGGACTGAAGCCTTTCCCACTAAAACAAAGAAGGCTTCAGAGGTCATCACTGCTCTTCTCCATCACAACCTTCCCAGTTTGGGTTTCTCCACACCTTAGAGTCAGGCAATGGCTCTGCTTTTGTCTCTCAAATGACACACAGAGTTAGCAAAATCCTCCAGGTAGAATATGATTTGCATGCAGCATGACATCCACAGTCCTCAGGGAAAGTATGGGGCCAACCAAACCATAAAAAGGCTTCTACGAAAACCTGTGCATGGAACTCAGTGTTCGTCAACCCTCCTTCCCCTTGCAATAAGGTCACATATCACTCCAAATGTTACAAACCATCTTGTCCGTTTGAGATTATTTATGGAAGACCTTTCCTCCAGACAATCTTTACCCCAAGAGCCATTATCTCACGCAGTATGTTTTATCCTTTGGGCAGACTGTCTATTCCATTAATGACCACCAAAACCAGTACAGTACAAAACCTGACCCCTCTTTCTCGGGTAACATATATCCAAAACTTACAGCTGGGGATTTCGTATATGTTAAGACTCTTGCAGGACAAAAAGCCATTCTAACCTGTCCGGATCAGGCTCTATCAAGTTCTCCTGACCACTCCAACAGTGGTAAAACTTCGTGGCTTCTCCCCATGGATCCATCTTTCCAGAATTGAAATCACTCCCTTTCCACATCAGGAGCCCTCCACCAAGTACAGCTGTGAGTGGGTTGGAGATCTCTAGCTGTTATTTAAATGAGAGTGAGGCGATATACACCCAGGCATAGAGGTCCTTGAATGTAGCCCATTGCCAGTTCCCACTTTCCCCCATTCAATCTTTCTATAGCATTATCTTAGAAAAACTCCCTAAATAATTTCCTCACAAAACTCTCATGATTTATCTTTCCTAATTCCAATACTTCATTCTTGATCTTTTCCTTCAGGGTGACCTCTCCAAATTTACATGGTCAGAAATTCTGTTACCTGGAGCTGTCCCCCACCCTTGATGTTCTGCTTTCACAATACAATAATCACCCCTGTTTGGGCTATTTTTGTCTTTCTCATCATAATTTTCTTTTGGCTTCCTCCCTCCAGGACCATGAATACAAGGATAGTTTTCCTGGAAAGAAAGTGTTCATGGTTATCCTCACTCCTTCCTTTCCTAGGATCCCTGGATTTAATACTCTCACTCCTAATTATTAGTCCTATTCTTATTAATCTCTTTGTTAAATTTGTCTCATCTAGAATCCAGGAATTCCATATATAAATGATGGGTTCAACAGAGATTCCAGGCCATACTGCCAAAGGGTCCCCTTCCCCTAAGTCCCAAGGAACTGGCCACCAAAGAATTTCACTGAAGTCATCCGTCAGCGTGTTAATATAATACCATACTCTGGTCTGTAACTACCAGAACCTCTGATGAACCAAAAAATTTAGTTAAGTTCATCTCTATGTCCCTCATTCATCATGAAGAAGCTACTAAAAGTGAGAAAATAGCAGCAATGTCCGCAATAGCCAAAACGTGAAAAGAGCCAAGACACCCTTCAACAGACAAATGGATAAGGAAGATGTGATCCATATACACAATGGAATATTACTCAGCAATCAGATAGGATGAATACCCAACTTTTGCATCAACATGGATGGGACTAGAGGAGGTTATGCTGAGTGAAATGTATCAAATAGAGAAAGTCAATTATCATATGGTTTCACTTATTTGTGAACATAAGGAAGAGCATGGAGGATATTAGGAAAAGGAAGGGGAAAGTGAAGGTGGGAAATCAGACCAGGAGACAAACCATGAGAGACTATGGACTCCAAGAGACAAAAGAGGAGGTTTAGAAGGGAGGGGGTAGGGTGATGGGTGAACCTGGTGATGGGCATTGAGGGCACAGATTGCATGGAACATTGGGTGTTATATGCAAATAATCAATTATGGAACACAATATCAAAAACTAGTGATGTACTGTATGATGACTAACATGACACAATAAACACACACACACACACACACACACACACACACACACACACACACACACATCTATGAGACCTCCACCAAAATGCCAAAGATTTGTCATTGTCAATCAGTTAGCAGGTAGTGTAGAGACCACTTTTAGACAATGCAACTTGAACAATGCAAACGTAAGTAAGGTGTAAGGGACCACAGTGACCTCCAACTCCCTGGCCAGCCATAAAGAGGCCCATTAGGTTACTCACCTCAAAATATCCATAAAGCCTAGCTGACCAATGGGTCATTAGGTATTGGACACAGGTACTAAAAAAGGAAAATTCCATACATTCCCCTACCTCCTCACCTCCCATCATTGCCTTGTGGCAGTCTGTGCTTTGCTGTCCTGCCAACTGTTTCCTTGCAGGGTAGTCACTACATTTCTATCTCCTTTGTCCTTGAGTGAATTCTTTCACCACCTGCACTGCCAGGCTCCACCCAATGAGGTTGCCCCACATTGGGTGGTTCCCAACTGATCAGACCCTACATGGTTCTGGGTGTGCTGTGTACCCTACAGGACTTATAAGTAATAAAACTTGTTTTATCAAAATTCCCTGATAGTTGTTGCCAAAGTGTATCTATCAGTCATAATAATAATATATGGGCTGACCCAGTCACAGCATTGGCTATGGGTGGGGGAACCATTTGTAGGCCTCTCCAGGTAGTACAATCTTGGGTGAGTGCCCAAGGCGTTTCTAGCCAATAACATTACTATATATAGACTAAGAACAATACAAAAAATTGACATAGTCAATAATATGAGGTGATTGCACTTGCAAATAAATAAGGGGAATGCCTTTTAGCTTTGACTGGCTTACCCAAAGCCTAACACAATCTGGGAAGGCAGTGCTTGCAGGAGGTCCATCTCACCTCAAATATGCTTTTGCATATTTCCTCTTTCACATGTTGCATGTGTTGTCTATCCTAAAATGTCACTGCTGCCATAATAATTCAACAGTCTCCTCAGACCATTGTGATCAAGACCATATGGTCTAATGGGATAATTAAGCCAGTAATTATAAAGGTCTTAATTGATCATGAATGTACACAAAGGACATTTATTCCTGGGGCTATGTAGAGCTAGCAAGCCTGGATAGGATTGCAAAGCTTTTGTTGCCACCTAAAGAGAGACTTGGGGTCTCTCCATCCTAGGCACCAGGAAATATGTTCCTATCACCATCCAGCAGTGATAATAACAACCCTCCATCCGGTTGGGTTTCAAAAAAGGGAGGCTTTATTTCATATGGCCATCGCTTATATAGGGGAGCTAAGCCAATCAGCATAGACAGCGATATGCATCCACCAATCTTAAGCTTGTTACCAAGTACCCACAGCATAGCAATAGTTCAACAGCCAATAGGTAGTACTTCCTGTTTACGATCAGTCACTCTAGACACAGCTTCTGGCAAATCGTCAGGCGCCATTTTGCAAAGCTCTGCGGTTGATGGATCTCCGGGCCCCTGGAGCATCCGCCCTCGACATGTTCCTATAGGCACAAGATATCTTACCTTATCTTATAGATAAGAAAGGAGACCTCCTCTTGTGACTATTAAATCAGTGAGTTGGTGGGATTATGCACCTTAACGTGGGTGAATGAAGTAGTCTTATAAAATGGAATTAATGGTCCTGTAAAAGGAGAAATGTGGCAGAGGCTTGCATCACTACTTCACTCAATGCTGTTGCACTTCAACCTCAGACCCGATGGGATGCCAGGCCCAATACCTTGTGTTTTGTTCCTAAAGGAAAAAAAAATGTAAATGTCCTGAACATCTTGTGTGAGCACCTTCTAAGAACCCTGAAGAGGTATAGCTTTTTGATAAATGCAGAACCCCATGGAGGTATCCTGGGCATTGTTTAATGCTGTGGCATATTAATGTGCAAAGGCTCTGGTATTAGGCACCACAGGCTTAGAGGTTTTTCCCAGAAAGGTGGATTGGTATATCCTGCAAAGGGGGGTGATCACCTATGACAGGGCTTACAGAGACAACACCCACAAACTCTTTCTAACAACAACATGCATAGTGGTTAACATGTAAGGAGAAAGTCAGGAAGAAACTGAGATCAGAAACTAGATCATGAAATATCAAACTTCCTTAAAGATTTTGTGCAGCAACGAATAGTGAAGGGAGCCAACTCTTTACTGCAGGTTTTTGAAATGATATCTGAATCGTAATTTATGGCTCCTTACCTGTGTAAATTGGTCAGAATATCTAAAAACCCTAAAATCCATAACTTTCTCAGAGATCCTTCTGAGCCGTAGCTCTGTAAGTTAAGCTTCTGCCTTCAGCTCGGGTCATGACCTCCAGGTCTTGGGGTAAATCCCCATGTCAGGCTCCCAGCTCAGCAGGGAGTCTACTTCTCATTCTCCCTCTGCCTGTCCCCCTACTTGGGCTTTCTCTGTCTCTCTCAAATTAATAAGTATAATATGATTTAAAAAAAAAAAAAAGATCCTTCTGGGTTATATATTCTTTTCCTCTGAATCTTACAGATCCTGAGTCTCCTTGGCTTTCCCATGAAGAAAGAAGAACCAAGAAACATGCCTCATTAGGTGTCTTTGACATCAGTGGAAAGGGTGACCAGTTATGAAGGTTATGGAGGCCTCTACTGAATTTGCAGAGGGGAAAAAACTGTTGCTGGGTGAAAGATAAGTTTTTATTGTCATCATGTTGCCTGTGAAGTCCAAGTTTCTATAGATTATCTCTGTAAATTTCTGTTCTATATCACTCTTGGGGTCTTTCTTCTTTTATAGAACCCCCCTTAATAATTCTCATAGTGGAAGCTTTGTGGTTACATAATCTTTTAGTCTTTGCTGGTCTTGGAAGCTCTTTATCTCTCCCTCCATTCTGAATGTCAGCCTTGCCAGATTAAGTATTCTTGGCTGCATGTTCTTCTCCTTTAGTGCCCTGAATATGTCTTGTCAGTCCTTTATGGCTTGCCAGGTTTCTGTGGACAGGTCTGACATTATTCTCATGTTCTTCCCTCTGTACATAATAAATCTTTTCCCCTTAGCTGCCCGTAAGACATTTTCTCTGAATTTATGACTTGTGAATTTCACAATAACATGTCTGGAGGTATTTCTACATTTGTTGATCTTGGGGGGTGTCCTCTCTTGCCTCTAGGACATGAACACTTATTCCATCCCCCAAATTAGGGAAATTCTCAGCTAGAATTTGCTCAACTATATCTTCTAGTCCTCTTTCTCTCTCAACCCCCTCAGGGATCCCACTAATTCTGATATTGGGACATTTCATGGCATTATTTATTTCCCTAATTCTGTTTTCATAACTTTTAAGCTCTTTGTCCCAGGCCTCCTCCTGATCCTTCTTTCTATCAATTTGTCTTCTAGATCCCTAATTTGATCTTCTGCCTCATTTACCCTAACTGTTAGGGCATTTAAATTAGATTGGATCTTACTGTTAGCATTTTTTTTTTAATTTATTTCCAGCATAACAGTATTCATTATTTTTGCACCACACCCCGTGCTCCATGCAATCCATGCCCTCTATAATACCCACCACCTGGTACCCCAACCTCCCACCCCCCGTCCCTTCAAAACCCTCAGATTGTTTTTCAGAGTCCATAGTCTCTCATGGTTCACCTCCCCTTCCAATTTCCCCCAACTCCCTTCTCCACTCTAAGTCCCCATGTCCTCCATGCTATTTGTTATACTGTTAGCATTTTTAAGTTCTTCCACATCACTTCTCACTTTTACCCTTAGAGATTCTATGTTGCCACTAAGATGTTCTCTAACTGAGCCATTGTCTGGATAACTGTTACCCCGAATACTATTTCCGACATCTTGTTTGTGTCCATATCCAATAGTTCTGTGGCAGAGGTCATAGTTTCTGAATTTTCCCACCATTGGGGGTTCCCCCTCCCAGTCATTTTGGTAAGAGGTAGTTGAGGGTATTTATAACTGAAATATAAACCATGATCCATGCAACGTGCACCTTGGAAAGTTTCAGAGCAATCAGATGTCACCACCAAAAAGAAAGAAAAAAGGAAAAAAAAGCCAAAATGAGCCCCAAGAATAATATTTATAAAGCACAAAAACAAAACAAACAAACAGAATCACCAACAAAAGAAAAAGAAAAAAAATAAAGAAAAACCCAGCCAAATTGAACCCCAAGAAAAAGATTCATAAAGTACAAAACCAAAAACAAACACACAGAAAGACTGACTAAAGAAAAAGATAAACAAAACAAAACAAACACACAAAATAAAAAGGAGGAGGGGGTGACGAGAAGGTGGTTTTAATCCCTTATGTGTGTGAAGAAGGTATTTCGGTTCTTCCTGGTTGTATCTTATTATCTTTGATAGAGGACTCAACTTTCCAGAAATGCGGGTAAATTAAAGCTGGCAATTGAATAGGGAAAAAGGACGACCTTGAAGCTTACATCTATCTATCTATCTATCTATCATCTATCTATATAAAAGAAAAAAGGAAAAAGAAATAAAAGCATATGTCTGACAATGTTTAAGTTAAAAAGTTACTTTGAAGTATGTTGTATTAAACACTTAGTTGCAATGGCAAGTAGGTCAAAAAAAAAGAACAAGGATTATGAGTATGAATTTTAAAATAAAAAATAAATAAAAAAAGAAAAGTTGTATCTAAAAATATACAGGCTGTGAGGCAACACCAGGTCCTTAATATATTGTTTTCCCCAATGTTGGGGTTTTACAGTTTTATGGGGACCTTGTCATTGTTGTCCTCTTGTTCTTTCAGCCTGTCTTCTGGTGGGGGGGGCTGTCACATTGTTTTTCAGTCAATCTTGCTTGGGTGGAGTTGCCCCGTCCCCTATCTAGAGGCTGGGCTCTGTGGAAACCAATTTTTCAGGCTTTTGTTCTCTGGAGGTTTTTGTTCTCTGTTTTGAGCCTTTCAGAGGGACAGAGCAAAGTAAACTGTACCTAGACTTCTGCCTCAGAGAGGAGCCACAGTCTGCTCCTCTCTGAATGGTCCAGAGCATGCAGACTCCCCATCTGCAAACTCTGTTAAAACTGCAGCCTCCCACAGGTGGTGCGCACCACCAGCCACCATCTCAGTGGTCACCTGAGGCCCCTGCTCATCTCTGTACCCCCATGCCACCAAAACCATAAGCAATACTGTCAAGGTGAGCCTGGTCCTGGTGGCTGCCATTCCTGGAACTGCTGACTAAAGCCCACACAGCATGCACTCAGACCTGGTGGGGTTGGCTGACTGACAGCCACCGGTCCCAGGGACCTCCACCTCAAGCCTGTGCCAAGCTCTCTGTGGCACAGGCAGGCACTGGCTGTGGTCGTCCTAGGGCCATGGGCTTAGGTCCGATCCTGTGGCCACCTGGTCCCATCAATTGTTCCTTAAGTCCATTTGTTCTGTTTGAGTGCTGCTATCAATACTTTTCTGACTCACAGCAGCCAGTCTCCAAGCTATTGCTGGTCCACAAGTGCAGGGCACTTTTGCATTGGGGTATTATTTTCCAGTCTTCTGGTGGTTCTCTCCCGACTTGTGTTTATCCTCTGATATCTGTCCATTGATTCCCAAATCATCTGCACCTCTCCACTGATGATCCTTTGCCCCCATAGAGATCCAGAAGTGTATAATGTTGCATCTCAGGCTGACTTCATGAGTGTTCAGAGTGCTCTGGTAGATATCTAGC
Organism: Mustela erminea; assembly: GCF_009829155.1. Taxonomy (NCBI): domain Eukaryota; kingdom Metazoa; phylum Chordata; class Mammalia; order Carnivora; family Mustelidae; genus Mustela; species Mustela erminea. The sequence continues at coordinate 23,535,658 of NC_045618.1, read as the reverse complement.
TCAATTTAATGGACCAGCTGAAATAGGGTCTCCTACTCCTCTGCCATCTTACCCCTCCTCCCTGGTCGCTTATTTTTGCTTTTGTTTCACTTCTTTTGTTTCCTAGCTATTCCTTGAAATAGCTAAAGAGAATTTGTCATTGATGTGCCAGGGTCACTCAGTCAGTGATATGTCTGAATCTTGATTTTGGCTTAGATAAAAATCTCATATCTCAGGGTTGTGGGGTCAGGCCCTGTGCTCTGTGCTCAGCATGGAGTCTCCTTGTCCATCTCCCTCTGGTCCTCCCCCTCTTCTCTCTCAAATAAATAAGTAAATAAAATTTTGAAAAATAAAGAAAGAAGTTGCTATGGCTGATGTCAAAGAGTTACTGTCTTGTTCTGTTCTAGTATTTTTATGGCTTTGGTTCACATATTTATCTGTTTAATCCATTTTGAATTTATTTTTGCATAAGGTATAGGAAAGTGATTCAATTCCTCTCTTTTGCATGTGGCTGTCCAATTTTTCCCAACACCATTTGTTGACGAGATTGTCTTTTACCCACTGGATATTTTTTCTTGCTTTTGTTTTTCTATTTTTATTTTTTTTTAATTAAATTTATTTATTTTCAGCATAACAGTATTCATTATTTTTTCACCACACCCAGTGCTCCATGCAATCCATGCCCTCTATAATACCCACCACCTGGTACCCCAACCTCCCACCCCCCCGCCACTTCAAACCCCTCAGATTGTTTTTCAGAGTCCATAGTCTCTCATGATTCACCTCCCCTTCCAATTTCCCCCAACTCCCTTCTCCTCTAACTCCCCATGTCCTCCATGCTATTTGTTTCTTGCTTTATTAAAGATAAGTTGATCATATACTTGTGGCCTCATTTCTGGTTTTTCTATTCTGTTCCAATTATTTATGCACCTATTTTTGTTCCAGTACCATACTCTTTTAATTACCACAGGTTTGTAAAATAACTTGAGGTGAGGAATTATGATGTCTCCAGATTTTCTTTGCTTTTGTAAGATTATTTTGGCTATTCCTCATCTTTCGTAGTTCCATACAAATTTAGGATTGTTTCTTTTAACTCTCTGAAAAATTCTGTTGGTATTTTGATAGGATTGCATTAAATGTGTAAATCACCTGGGTAGTGTAGATATTTAAATAATGTTTGTTCTTCCAATCCATGAGCATGCAATGTCTTTCCATTTCTTTGTGTCATCTTCAATTCTTTCACCAATGTTTCATAATTTTCAGAGCATAGATCTTTTAACACTTTGGTTAGGTTTATTCTTAGATACCTTATTGTTTTTGATCAAGTAAATGGGATTGACTCCTTGATTTCTCTTTCTGCTGTTTCATTATTGATCTATAGACATGAAACAGATTTGGGGATACCAGGGTGGCTCAGTTAGGTGAATTTCTGACTTTTGATTTCAGCTCAGGTCATGATTTCAAGGTCCCAGTTTCGAGCCCCACACTGGGATCTACTCATCAGGGAGTCTGCTTGAGATTTTATCCCTCTGCTGCTCCCTACACACACACACACTCTCTCTCTCAATTAAATAAATAAATAAATATTTTAAAAAAGGATTGCAACAGATTTATGTATGTTGAATTTTTATCCTATGACTTTGCTCAATTTGTTTATCAGTTCTAGCAGTGCTTTGGTGGAGTCTTTTGGGTTTTCTACAGGGGTATCATGTCCTCTGGAAAGAGTGAGTTTTGCTTCCTGTCTGTTGACTTGGATAGTTTTTATTTCTTTTTGTTTTGTTATTGTTGTTTTTAGGATTTCCAGTACTCTGGTGAGAGTGGACATCCCTGTATGGGAGCGACAACTTCCCTCTCAGCATTCCTGAGAGGAAAAATTCTGTTTTTCCCCATTGAGGATATTATATTTGGATTTTCATAGATGGCCATTATTATGTTGAGGGGTGTTCCCCCTAAACCCACTTTGATGAAGGTTTTTATCATGAATGTATGTTGTACTTTGTCAAATGCCTTTTCTGCATATATTGAAATTATCATAGGGCTTTGATTATTTCTCTTATTGATGTGATATACCACGTTGATTGATTTGTGAATGTTGAACCACCTATTCAAACCATAAATAAACCCCACTTGAGCCTAGTGACTGATTATTTTAATGTACTGTTGTATTCACCTTCCTAGTATTTTATTGATTTTTGCATCCACGGTGACCCGCATTTCTCTCTCTTTCTCTCTTTGTAGTGTCTTTATGTGGTTTTGGTATCCAGGTAATGCTGACCTCATAGAATGAAGTTGAAAGTTTTCATCCTTTTGTACTATTTGGAATAATTTGAGAAAATTGGTATTAACTCTTCTTTAAATGTGTGGTGGAATTCACCTGTGAAGACATTTAGTACTGGACTTTTGTTCTTTGGGAATTTTTTGATTGATTCTATCTCTTTTCTGGTTATTGGTCAATTCAAATTTTCTATTTATTCTGGTTTCAGTTTTGTGAGTTTATATTTCTAAAAATTTGTCCATTTCTTCCAGGTTGTCCAATTTGTTTCCATATAGTTTTTCATAATCTCTTATAATTGTTTGGGTTTCTGTGGTGTTGGTTGTAATTTCTCCTCTCATTTTGATTTTATTTGAGTTGCTCTGTGTGTGTGTGTGTGTGTGAGAGAGAGAGAGAGAGAAGAGAGAGAGAGAGAGAAAGAGAGAGAGAGAAAAGAGTAAGAGAGAAAGAGAGACAAGTGAGGCTAGAGGTTTGTGAATTTTGTTTTTCTTTTCAAAGAATCAGCTCCTGGTTTCACTGATGTATTCTATTTTATTTCTTCCATAAATTTATTTCTGCTCTAATTTTATTATTTCCTTTCTCTGGCTGGTTTTAGGCTATTTGGTTGTTCTTTTTCTAGCTCCATTAGTTCTAAGGTTAGGATTATGAGATTTTTTTTCTTTCTTCTTAAGGTAAGCCTTTATTGCTATATACTTCCATATTAAGACTTCTTTTGCTGCATCCCAAAGGTTTTGGAGTGTTGTATTTTCACTCTTATTTGTCTCAATGTAATTTTGTAATTTCTTCTTTGATTTCCTGGTTGACCCATTCATTGTTTAATAGCATGTTGTTTAATCTGCATGTATTCATGGTCTTTCCAGATTTTTGTTGTTGTTGTTAACTTCTAGTTTCAAAGTATTGTGGTCAGAAAAGTTGTATGGTATGACTTCAAATATTTTCTATTTATTGAGGCCTGTTTTGTGATTTATTGTGTGATCTGTACTACATAATATGCTATGTGCACTTGAAAAGGATGTGTATTCCACTGTTTTAGGGTGGAATGTTCTAGATAGATCTGTTAAATTCATCTGTTCTACTGTGTCATTCAAAGCCACTGTTTGTTTGTTTGTCTTTCTTTCTTTCTTTCTTTCTTTCATTTTCTTTCTTTCTTTCTCCTTCCTCCTCCTCTTCCTCATCCCTCTTCTTCTTCTGTCTTTTCTTCAGCATAATGGATCAATTTGTTTTATTATTGACAGTTTAGAAAAGTTCCCACATCTCATCTTCTTATTGGTAATCTCATGCAAATGTTTAAGGTTCTTGTTACATTTAAGAAACCCTCTATCAAATTTCTTTCATGAGTAAGCAGTCATTTACAGATGTGAGAAATTTTCTTGCGCAGTGACCAATTCTAAGTCTTTTTTTTTAAATTTTTTATTTTTTATAAACATATATTTTTAGTCCCCAGGGGTACAGGTCTGTGAATCACCAGGTTTACACACTTCACAGCACTCACCAAAGCACATACCCTCCCCAATGTCCATAATCCCACCCCCTTCTCCCAAAACCCCTCCCCCCAGCAACCCTCAGTTTGTTTTGTGAGATTAAGAGTCACTTATGGTTTGTCTCCCTCCCAATTCCATCTTGTTTCATTGATTCTTCTACCCACTTAAGCCCCCATGTTGCATCACCACTTCCTCATATCAGGGAGATCATATGATAGTTGTCTTTCTCTGCTTGACTTATTTCGCTAAGCATGATACACTCTAGTTCCATCCATGTTGTCGCAAATGGCAAGATTTCATTTCTTTTGATGGCTGCATAGTATTCCATTGTGTATATATACCACATCTTCTTAGGGGCCCTAGTTTTAAATATCATTTCTGCATGGTAAGATACTATTGGCAAAAAAAATACTTGTGAATTATACAAACTTCACCTTCATCACACCTTAGCTATATGATTTTAGGGATGTCATTTAATTTCTTTTAAAAAAAAAGATTTTATTTATTAATTTGAAAGAGAGAGAGAGAGAGCACAAACAAGGGGTGGGGCAGAGGGAAAAGTAGACACCCTGATGAGTAGGGAGCCCGATGCAGGGCTCAATCCCATGACCCCGAGATCATGACCTGAGCTGAAGGCAGACATTTAACCATCTAAGCCACTCAGGTAACTGGGAATTGATCTAACTTCTTTGGGCTTTATCTTCCTCAATTGCACCATGGGAATATTTACATTATCAGCATTACATTACATTACAATATCAATATATTGTTTTGAGCATTAAAAGTAATAGTGTGGTTCTTTAAATGTTGGTTCCTTCATTTTCTTTCCCCTTCACAATATTTTCTCATCTGAGTTTTAAAAATTTAAATTCAATTAGTCAACATATAGTACAACATTAGTTTCAGATGTGGTGTTCAATGAGTCACCAGTTGTGTATAATACTCAGTGATGGTCAGGTCACGTGCCCTCATTAATGCCCATCACCCAATAACCTCATCCCCTCACCCACCTCCCCACCAAGACCCTCAGTTTGTTTCCCAGAGCCAAGAGTCTCTCATGGTTTGTCTCAATCTCTGATTTCTTCCCATTCAGTTTGCCCCCATTTCCCTATGATACTCTGAACTATTCCTTATGTTCTACATATGAATGAAACCACATGATAATTTTCTTTCTCTGATTGACTTATTTCATTTATCATAATACCCTCCAGTTCCATCCATGTGAATGTGAACTGTAGGTATTCATCCTTTCTGATGGTTGAGTAATATTCTGCATATATAAACCACATTTTCTTTATTCATTCAATGGTTGAAAGACACCCCAGCTCCTTTCACACTTTGGTTATTATGGACATTGCTGCTATGAACATTGGGGTGCAAGTGCCCCTTCTTTTCACTATGTCTATATCATTGGGGTAAATACCCAGTAGTGCAATTGCTGGGTCATAGGGTATCCCTATTTTTAACTATTGAGGAATTTCCATACTGTTTTCCAGAGTGGCTGCAGCAGCTTGCATGCTCACCAATAGTGTAAGAGTGTTCCCTGTTCTTCACATGCTCAACAACAATTGTTGTTTCCTGTCTTGATAATTTTAGCCATTTTTTTCGGCATAACAGTATTCATTATTTTTTCACCACACCTAGTGCTCCATGCAATCCGTGCCCTCTATACTACCCACCACCTGGTACCCCAACCTCCCATCCCCCTGCCAATTCAAAACCCTCAGATTGTTTTTCAGAGTCCATGGTCTCTCATGGTTCACCTCCCCTTTCAATTTCCCCCAACTCCCTTCTCCTCTCTAACTTCCAATATCCTCCATGCTATTTGTTATTCTCCACAAATAAGTGAAACCATATGATAATTGACTCTCTCTGCTTGACTTATTTCACTCAGCATAATCTCTTCCAGTCCCATCCATGCTTCTACAAAAGTTGGGTATTCATCCTTTCTGAAGGAGGCATAATACTCCATAGTGTATATGGAACACATCTTACTTATCCATTTTCCGTTGAAGGGCATCTTGGTTCTTTCCACAGTTTGGCGACTGTGGCCATTGCTGCTATAAACATTGGGGTCCAGATGGCCCTTCTTTTCACTACATCTGTATCTTTGGGGTAAATACCCAGGAGTGCAATGGCAGGGTCATAGGGAAGTTCTATTTTTAATTTCTTGAGGAATCTCCACATTGTTCTCCAAAGAGGATGCACCAACTTGCATTCCCACCAAGAGTTCTCCACATCCCCTCCAACACACGTTGCTTCCTGTCTTGTTAATTTTGGCTATTCTAACTGGTGTAAGGTGATATCTCAATGTGGTTTTAATTTGAATCTCCCTGAAGGCTAGTGATGAACATTTTTTCATGTGTCTGATAGCCATTTGTATGTCTTCATTGGAGAAGTCTCTGTTCATATCTTCTGCCCATTTTTTGATATTATTGTCTGTTTTGTGTGTGTTGAGTTTGAGGAGTTCTTCATGGATCCTGGATGTCAACCTTTTGTCTGTACTGTCATTTGCAAATATCTTCTCCTAATCTGTGGGTTGCCTCTTTGGTTTTTCTTTCTTTCTTTTTTTTTTTTTTACTGTTTTCTTTGCTGTGCAGAAGCTTTTGATTTTGGTGAAGTTGCAAAAGTTTATTTTCGCTTTTGTTTCCTTTGCCTTTGGAGACATATCTTGAAAGAAGTTGCTGTGGCTGATATCGAAGAGATTACTGCCTATGTTCACCTTTAAGATTCTGATGGATTCCTGTCTCACGTCGAGGTCTTTTATCCATTTTGAGTTTATCTTTGTGTATGGTGTAATAGAATGGTGGAGTTTCATTCTTCTACATATAGCTGTCCAGTTTTCCCAGCATCATTTATTGAAGAGACTGTCTTTTTTCCACTGTATATTTTTTCCTGTTTTGTCGAAGATTATTTGACCATAGAGTTGAGGTTCCATATCTGGGCTCTCTCCTCTGTTCTACTGGTCTATGTGTCTGTTTTTATGCCAGTATCATGCTGTCTTGGTGATCACAGCTTTGTAATAAAGCTTGAAATCAGGTAACGTGATGCCCCCAGTTTTATTTTTGTTTTTCCACATTTCCTTAGCGATTCGGGGTCTCTTCTGATTCCATACAAATTTTTAAATTATTTGCTCCAGCACTTTGAAGAATACCGGTAGAATTTTGATTGGAATGGTATTAAAAGTATAGATTGCCCTAGGTAGTATAGTCATTTTAACAATGTTTATTCTTCCAATCCAAGAGCATGGAATGGTCTTCCATCTTTTTGTGTCTTCTTCATTTTCCTTCATGAGTGTTCTGTAGTTCCTCAAGTACAGATCCTTTACCTCTTTTGTTAGGTTTATTCCCAGGTATCTTATGGTTCTTGGTGCTATAGTAAATAGAATCGATTCTCTAATTTCCCTTTCTGTACTTTCATTGTTAGTGTATAAGAAAGCCACTGATTTCTGCACATTGACTTTGTATCCTGCCACGTTGCTGAATTGCTGTATGAGTTCTAGTAGTTTGGGGGTGGAGTCTTTTGGGTTTTCCATATAAAGAATCATGTCATCTGAGAAGAGAGAGAGTTTGACTTCTTCATTGCCAATTTGGATACCTTTTATTTCTCTTTGTTGTCTGATTGCTGTTTCTAGGACTTCTAATACTATGTTGAACAAGAGTGGTGAGAGTGGGCATCCTTGTCGTGTTCCTGATCTCAATGGGAAGGCTGCAAGCTTTTTCCCATTGAGGATGATATTTGCTGTGGGTCTTTCATAGATAGATTTGATGAAGTTCATGAATTTTCCCTCTATCCCTATACTTTGAAGCGTTTTAATCAGGAACGGATGCTGGATTTTGTCAAGTGCTTTTTCTGCATCGATTGAGAGGACCATGTGGTTCTTCCCTCTTCTCTTATGAATTTGTTCTATCACACTGATTGATTTGCGAATGTTTGAACCATCCTTGTAGCCCAGGGATGAATCCCACCTGGTCATGGTGGTTAATCTTTTTAATGTGCTGTTGGATCCTGTTTGCTATAATCTTGTTGAGAATCTTAGCATCCATATTTATCAGTGATATTGGTCTGAAATTCTCCTCTTTGGTAGGGTCTTTGCCTGCTTTGGGGATCAGGGTAATGCTGGCTTCATAGAAAGAGTCTGGAAGTTTTCCTTCTGCTTCAATGTTTTGAAACAGCTTCAGGAGGATAGGTGTTATTTCTTCCTTGAAAGTTTGGTAGAATTCCCCAGGGAATCCATCAGGTCCTGGGCTCTTGTTTTTTGGGAGGTTTTTGATCACCGCTTCAATCTCGTTACAAGATATGGGGCTATTCAAGTTGTCAATTTCTTCCTGGTTCAATTTTGGTAGTTTATAGTTTTCCAGGAATGCATCCATTTCATCTAGGTTGCTAAGCTTATTGGCATATAACTGTTGATAATAACTTCTGATGATTGTTTCTACTTCTTTGGTATTAGTTGTGATATCTCCCTTTTCATTCATAATTTTATGAATTTGGAATTTCTCTCTTTTCTTTTGGATTATTGTGGCCAATGGTTTATTGATCTTATTGATTCTTTCAAAAAACCAGCTTCTAGTTTCATTGATACGTTCTACTGTATCTCTGGTTTTTACCTCATTGATCTCAGCTCTAATCTTGATGATTTCCCTTCTTGTGTGTGGAGTTGGTTTGATTTGTTGTTGATTCTCCAATTCTTTAAGGTGTAGAGACAGCTGCTGTGTTCTGGATTTTTCAGTTTTTTTAAGTGATGCTTGGATGGCTATGTATTTCCCACTTAGGACTGCCTTTGTTGTATCCCATAAGGTTTGGACTGAAGTGTCTTTATTCTCATTGGTTTCCATGAATTGCTTCAGTTCTTCTTTGATCTACTGGTTGATCCAAGCATTCTTAAGCAAGGTGGTCTTTAGCTTCCAGGTGTTTGAGTTCCTTCGGAACTTTTCCTTGTGATTGAGCTCCAGTTTCAAAGCATTGTGATCTGAGAATATGCAGGAAATAATCTCAGTCTTTTGGTATCGGTTGAGTCCTGATTTGTGACCCAGTACGTGGTCTATTCTGGAGAAGGTTCCATGTGCTCTTGAGAAGAATGAGTATTCTGTTGTTTTAGGGTGGAATGTTCTGTATATATCTATGAGGTCCATCTGGTCCAATATGTCATTCAATGCTCTTATTTCTTTATTGATTTTCTGCTTCGATGATATGTCTTTTTCTGAGAGAGGCGTGTTAAGATCTCCTACTATTAATGTATTCATATCAAAATGATTCTTTTTCTTGATTAACAGTTTTCTTATGTAATTGGCTGCTCTCATATTGGGGGCATAGATATTTACAATTGTTAGATCATCTTGGTGGATAGTCCCTTTAAGAATGATGTAGTGTCCTTCTCTATCTCTGACTACCATCTTCAGTTTAAAATCTAATTTATCTGATATGAGAATCTCTACCCTAGCCTTATTTTGAGGCCCATTGGCATGAAAGATGCTTCTCCATCCCTTCACTTCCAGTCTGGGTGTATCTTTAGGTTCAAAATGGGTCTCTTGTAGGCAACATATGGATGGGTCTTGTCATTTTATCCGATCTGCAACCCTGTGCCATTTTATGGGCGCATTTAGGCCATTCACATTGAGAGTTATTATTGATAGATATGTTTTTTTGACATCATGTTACCTTTGAAGTCTTTCTTTCTGTAGATTGTCTCTATATTTCTTTTCATTGCTATTCTTAGGACTTTTCCTCTTTTTATAGAACCCCCCCTTAATATTTACTGCAGTGTTGGCTTGGTGGTTGCATAGTCTTTTAAGCCTTGCTGGTCTTGGAAACTCTTTATCTCTCCTTCCATTTTGAATGTCATTATTGCTGAATAAAGTATTCTTGGCTGCATGTTCTTCTCATTTAATGCCCTGAATATGTCTTGCCAGCCCTTTCTGGCTTGCCAGGTCTCTGTGGACAGGTCTGACATTATTCTGATGGGCTTTCCTCTGTAGGTAAGGAGCCTCTTTGTCTTAGTGGCTTTCAAGAGACTATACCTACAATTATGATTCCTCAATTTGACTATCAGGTGCCTTGATTTTTTTTGGAATCTATAATCTTGGGTGGAGAGCTTTCAGCCTCTAGTACATGAACGGTGGTTCCATTCATGAGATTGGGAAATTTTTCATGAAGAACTTGTTCCACTATATCTTCTAGACTTCTTTCTTTCTCCTCCCCTTCAGGGATTCCAATAATTCTGATGTTGGAACGTTTATTGGCATCATTTATTTCCCTGATTCTGTTTTCCTGGTTTCTAAGCTGTTTGTTCTAGGCTTCCTCCTGATCCTTTCTCTTTATCTGTTTGTCCTCCAGATCACTAATTCTATCTTCTGTCTCAGTTACCCAAGTTTTGAGAGAATTTAGATTAGATTGGAACTCATTGAGAGCCTTGTGAAGCTCATCCCTGGTAGTTTTCAGCTCAGCCCTAACATTGTGAACATCCTGTCTGGTCGCTTTCAGTTTGGCCCTAATCAATTCCGTTTGGTCATCCATGGCTTTCTCCAACCTAGCTATTGCCTGGATAATTGTTAGCCTGAATTCTCTTTCTGACATATTGTCTATGTTGATAGCCATTAGCTCTGTTGCAGAAGGTCCATCCTCTGTGTTTTTTCTTCTCTTGGGCATTCCTCCTCCTAGTCATTTTGGTGAGAGATGACTGAACAGATGTAGCTGGATGTATCGACCGTGGTGCAGTCAAGGTGCACCCTGGAACACTTCTGAGTAATCAGGATTCCCCACCCAAATGAGAGACAAAAGAAAAGAAAAAGAAAAAAGAGAGAGAGAGAGAGAGAGAGAGACAGGAAAGAAAGGGAAGATGAAAGAGAAGTTTCAGCCCAAATGGGCCCCAAGGTAAGATTTATGAAGTAGACAAACAAAAAGACTGATAAAAGTATATGACATGAGAAAAAAAAAATATATATATACAAATAAAGGAAGAATCTCGTCAAAAAGAACCCCAAGTATAAGAATTATATACTATCAGGACAAACACAAAAACACAAAAATAGTGGTGGAAGAAAAAGATGGGAGAGTGGTTATAAATTCTCAGTGTGGGCAAGGAAGGTTGTTTTGATTCTTCCTGGATGTATCTTGATATCTTTGTTAAAGGACTCAACTTTCCTAAAATAAAGGGGGATTAAAAATTGGTTTACCTATAGGGGTAGTATTGACTGGGGAAAAGGGATTACTTTGAAGTTTAACTCCATATGGATATTAGAAAATAAAAATAAAAAGGAATAAACTAGACTAAACTAAACTAAAATTAAAAAAAGAAATTATGCTGAGTGAAATAAGTCAAGCAGAGAGAGTCAACTATCATATGGTTTCACTTATTTGTGAAGCATAACAAATATCATGGAGGACAAGGGGTGTTAGAGAGGAGAAGGGAGTTGGGGTAAATTGGAAGGGGAGGTGAATCATGAGAGACTATGGACTCTGAAAAACAATCTGAGGGTTTGAAGTGGTGGGGGGTGGGAGGTTGGGGTACCAGGTGGTGGGTATTATAGAGGGCAGGGATTGCATGGAGCACTGGTTGTGATGAAAAAATAATGAATACTGTTTTACCGAAAATAAATAAATAAATTTAATTTAAAAAAATAAATTCATTTAAATACATGCATATTTATATTATATATTTTATATATACATATGTGTATATGCATATAAAGCAATACCATCTCAAAATGTAATCTAGCAATAATTTAGGAGATTTTTCATGTTTTCATACTAATTTTTCAAAATTGATATGTATTTTACAATAAAAGTACATCTCAATACAAAAAAAAAGATTCAAAAAATAGAAATGTAAAAGAAAAACACAGGTGTATGTATCAAAAGTTCAAATTAGAAGGTTATTACGGAATTTGATGTACTGGACAGCTCACTGTGATGGTAAATAGGTTAAAAAATTATCTATATATATATAAAAAATGAACCAGAATAGTGGGAATGAGTTAAAAATAAAAGTTGTCCTATGAAGTAGTGGTGGTTGTTCTCTTGCAGTCTTTTATTATTTTTTTCTTTCTTGGTTTGTTTTCTTGTGGAGGGGCCTGCTACATGGGTTTTCAGTCAATGATGTTCCCTGAGTTAAGTCCTCCTGCCCCACCTCAAGGGGGTGGGCTCTGAGGAAACTGAGGAAACTGAGGAACTGCTTTTGTTCTCTGGCCATTTTTATGTTTGTTCACTTTTTTTGTTTTTTTCTCTCACCTTGACCACTTTTAATGGTTTTTGTAGTTTTAGAGGAAAACAAACTGCACCCTGACTTCCCTCTCAGAGGGAAGCCTCAGTCTGGCTGCAGAGCCCAAATGAGTTCCCCCTTTGCCACTGGCAGAGAAGGTTCCAATTCATGATCCCTGGGGACACAGGATCTTTTGCTTGTACCCAAAACCACGGCAGCAGCGGCTGTCTGGGAGCTCCAGACCGCCAAAGAGGTTCCAAGCAGCGATTGCACACTGAGTTTTTCCCGCTGGCCTGGGCTGGGAATGCCTGGTCTTTCTGGGTCTAAGAGCGCCCGGCTTGCACGCACCTCTTTCAGGGGAGGCTATGGGTCGCGCGCACATATCAGGCACTGAGAATGGGGTGCAGATCCGAAAGCACCAGGCTGGGGATTTGTGCACCTCTGTCAGGGGAGAGATTGGGGCGTGCGTCTTAGGCTCTGAAACAATGGCGCGGGTCCAAGGTACAGGTTGAAAAGGCTCCTCCTCCTACTTCCCCACCATCTTGTCCTAATTTTAGCCATTCTAACTGGTGTTAGATGATATCTCATTGTGGTTTTGATTTGTATTTTCCTGAAGCTAGTGATGTTGAACATTATTTCAGTCTGTGAGCCATTTGTATGTCTTCTTTGGAGAAATGTCTGTTCATGTCTTCTGACCATTTCTTCACTGGATTATTTTTTGGAAAGTGTTGAGTTTGAAAATTTCTTTATAGATCTTGGATCCTAGCTCTTTACCTGATGTGTCATTTGCAAATAACTTCTCCCATTTCACAGGCTGACTTTTAGACTTATTGAATGCTCCCTTTAGTGCAGAAGCTTTTTATTTTGATGAGGTCCCAAAGGTTCATTTTTTTAAATTTATTTTTTATTTATTTTCAGCATAACAGTATTCATTATTTTTGCATCACACCCAGTGCTCCATGCAATCCGTGCCCTCTATAATACCCACCACCTGGTACCCCAACCTCCCACCCCACGCCCCTATTTTTTTGCTTTTCTTTCCCTTGCATTTAGAGGCATGTCTTGAAAGAAGTTGCTGCAGTCGGGGTCAAAGAGAATACTGTCTCTGTTCTCCTCTAGGTTTTTTTTTAAGTTTTGTTTATTTTTTAACTTCTTTTCAGTGTTCCAGAACAGTGTTCCAGTACACCACACCCAGTGTTCCATGCAATACATGCCCTCTATAATACACACCACCTCCATTTTGAGTTTAACTTTGTGTATGGTATAAGAGAATGGTTCAATTTCATTCTTCCGCATGTGGTTGTCCAGTTTTCCTAGCAACATTTATTGAAAAGACTTTTTTTCCATTGGATATTCTTTCCTGCTTTGTATAAGATTAGTTACCATAGTGTTGAGGGTCCATTTCAAGGGTCTCTCTTCTGTTCCACTGATCTATGTGTCTGTTTTTGTGCCAGTGTCATGCTGGCTTGATGATCACAGCAGTGTAATAGAGTTTGAAGACAGGCATTGTGATGCTCCCAGCTTTGGTTTTCTTTTTCAACATTCTCCTGGTAATTCGGGGTCTTTTCTGGTTCCATGCAAATTTTAGGATTGTTTGTTCCAGCTCTGTGAAAAAGGTCAATGTTATTTTGATAGGGATTGAATCAAATATGTATATTGCTCTGAACAATATTCTTTCAAACTGCGAGCATGGAATAGAATCCAAGAGTACATTAAAAGGATTATTAACCACAACCAAGTAGGATTTATTCCTGGGAAACAAGGGTGGTTCAACATTTGCAAATCCATCAAGGTAACACATGACATTAATAAAAATTATACAAGAATCATATGATCCCCTCACTGATGCAGATAAAGCATTTGACAAAATAGAGCATCCTTTCTTGATTAAAACTCTCCACAGTTTAGGGATAGAGGAAACATACCTCAATATCATAAAAGCCATTTATGAAAAGTCCACAACAAGTATCATTCTCAATGGAGAAAAACTGAAATATTTTCCCCTAAGGTCAGGAACATGACAAGGATGTCCACTCTCACCACTTTTTTTCAACATACTAATAGAAGTCCTAGCCTCAGCAATCAGACAACAAAAAGAAATAAAAGGCATTCAAATTGGAAAAGAAGAAGTCAAACTCTCACTCTTTCCAGATGACAGGATGTTTTGTGTGGAAAACCCAAAGACTCCACCCCAAAATTGCTAGAATCCATCCAGCAATTCAGCAATGTGGTAGGACATGAAATCAGTGCACATAAATCAGTTGAATTTCTGTACACTAACAATAAGACTGAAGAAAGAGAAATTAAGGAATCTATTACATTTATAAAAGTACCCCAAACCATAAGAAACCTAGGAATAAACCTAACCAAAGAGGTAAAGAATCTGTACTCTAGAAACTACAGAACACTTATGAAAGCAATGGAGAAAGAATCAAAGAGATGGAAAAACCAGTGTTTCATTTTGATTTTCTGTTAAGATGATCAGTCTGTTAATAATAAGTGGGGTATTAAGAACCCCTAGTAATATCATATTGTTATCAATTAGTTCCTTTATGCTTATTATTAACTGTTTTATGTATTTGGGTGATCCCATCTTGGGTGCAGAGATACATATAGATGTTATATATTTTCTTGGACCGTCCCCTTAATTACTAGTAGTGTCCTTCTCTTCTTTGTTACAGTCTTTGTTTCAAGTCTATTTTATCAAATATAAGTATTGCTACTTTTGACAATCATTTTCATGATGTATGTTTTTCCATTCCCTCACTTGCAGGTGTCTTTAGGTCTAAAATGTGTCTTGTACGAAGCATATCAAGGGGTCTTTTTGTTTTGTTTTGTTTTGTTTTGTTTTATACTTTCTGTCACTTTATATCTTTTGTTTGAAGCATTTAGTCCATTTACATGCAAAGTAATCATTGATAATAGTATTTATTGAGATTTTATTACTTGTTTTGTGGTTGTTTCTGAAGGTTTTCTCTGATTCTTTTTTATTTTTCTTTCATGGTTTGCTGATTTACTTTAGTGATATATTTGGATTCTTCCTCTTTTATTTTCTTTGCATTTTTATTTGTGCCTTTTGATATATAGTTACCATTAGGTTTGTATGTAAACTCTTCTTCATATAGCAGTCTATATTAAGTTAGTGGTTGTTTAAGTTTGAGTCCATTCTTATTTCTCTCCTCCCACATATTGCGTGTTCATTGTCATGTTTTAAATCCTTTTAGTTACTTTTTTCTTCCACATCTTTATTTAGATTCCAGCTTGTTAATACAGTGTATAATATTAGTTTCAACTGTAGGATTTAGTGATTCGTCATTTACCTATGACATCCAGAGCACCCTCCTTAGTACCTATTACCCATTTTACCCTTTTCCCACACACATCCTCCCCAGCAACCTTCAGTTTATTCTCCATATTTGAGATTCTGTTTCTTGGTTTGTCTTTCTCATTTGTTTCCCCTATGTTCATTTGTTTTGTTTCTTAAAATCCACATATGAGTGAAATCATATGGTAGTTGTCTTTCTCTTGCTGACTTCATTTAGCATAATACTGTTTAGTTCTGTCCATGACATTGAAAATGGCAAAATTTCATTATTTTATGGCCGAGTAATATTCCATTGTACATATATACCACAACTTCTTTATTCATTTATTAGGTTGTGGACACTTGGGCTCTTTCCATAGTTTGACTATCACTGTTAATGCTGCTATAATCATTGGGACCCACTTTGAATCACTATGTTTGTACACTTTAGGTAAATATCTAGTAGTGCAATTGCTGGATCTTAGGGTAGTTCTATTTATAACTTTCTGAGGAACTTCCATGCTGTTTTCAAGAGTGGATGCACCAGTTTGCATGCCCCCACTGTAAGTGTTCCTTTTTTTCTGCTTTCTTGCCAACCTCTGTTCTTTTATTTAAACAATGAGGTCCTTGACTGACTTTTTTACAGAAATATTCATTTTTACTGCTTTTGTGTTTCCTACCCTTATGCTGATGTATTTGGTTTCTCCTTTCCACTCAGAGTCCCCTTTAATATTACTTTCAGGGCCAGTCTCCTTCAGTTTTTGTTTGTCTGATAAACTCTTTACCTCTTCTTGAAACCTGAATGATACCCTTGTTGGGTAAAGTATTTTGGGCTATAGATATTTGCTATTCAGCACATTGAATATATAATGCCACTCCCTTCTGGCTTGTCAAGTGTTTATTGGGAAATCTTCAGCTAGCCTTTTAAGTTTTCCCTTGTAAATTACTGATTTCTTTTGTCTTGTTGCTTTTAAGAGTTTTTTCTTTATCACTATTTTGCCAATTTAATTACAATATATCACCTTTTGTTGATTTTTTTTGGGGGGGGGAGCAAAGCAACATTTATTGAGTGATAGGAAAGTGGTAATATTAAGCTCCCAAGGAAGGAGGGGACCTGAAGGGGTTGTCACCAGAGTTTCTAAGTCTAGGGGTTTTTATGGGCTTGTTGGCAGGCTGTTCTAACTTTATTAATCCTTCCTGTACCTGTTGTCCAATCAGATTTTTGTCACCTATCTATCATATAGGAAGGGGTGGTAGAGGGTGGGTCCCTTTTCCCTGCTTGCCTGCCTTCCAGTTATCCTTCATCATTCCCCTCTCTGAGGAGGTAACCTTAGCTGCTGTTAGGGAAGAAGGGTGATGATAGATTGTACTTAATTCTTGTTGGTTGACTTATTGGTTGAGGCAGCAGTCAGGGTTTCTCTTGTCCAGATCTATCAAGGGGGCCCCTGCAGATGTCCAATTTGACTTCCATGTGAGGCTCCATCTGAACCACTACTTTATTCTGGAAGATATAAAGTAGGTTAGGACATTTAAGAGACAAGGCCCAAAGCACAGTGCAAGACTGGGTACAGTCAAGAGTCTGGTGAGAGATAGAGGATGTGAGTAAAAAACAGGCAACAGGCAATTCAGGACTAGTTTTTGGTCCTCTCTAGCTTCAGAGGGATTTCAGGTATCTAGGCTTCAACTTCAGGCACTTTGACTGCTGTTGGAATTGTTAAGTCACTGTATGCAGGCCTTACCAAACCGGCTCTAACAAGCACTTTGTTTCCAAGGTAAAATAGGAGAAGTTGGTTATTTTGGAGCTGGGAGTTAGGAAGCTCCTTGCAAGAGGAATGAAATTATTAAAGCCCAGAACCTTGGATACTTATTCTGTTATCACTCTGAAGGGACTAGGGGAGCCCAAACCAAGGGATTTACTAGTGACTTTATCACTTCTGAGGTTTTTTCAGTTTTACAGGTGAAGGCCTCAATCCAGTGCATGGGGGTATCTATCCAAACCAGGAGGCCCTATCTAAATTTCTCCTTGTAAAAAGTTTATGGGTCATTATGTCCACCTAAATGTAAGACTTAATGTAGGGTTTTTAGGACCATCCATTGGATAGCAGCTGGTAGGTGAAACCTACAACCTTCTGCTTGGAGCTGTCCTGTGGAGTGGGGAGTATATCCCTGTTCCATTGCTCATTTTCTCAACTGAATAGCAGGGTCTTCTCTGAGTTATGGAGCCATCCCAGACTAGGGGTAGTTAATCTGGTGGCTGATTTTGCTGCAGCATCAGCCAATATATTTCAGATACTTCATCCATTCCTTTTTTGGTGTCCCTTGCAATATATTCTGAGGGTTGATGTATGGCTAGTAGAAGCCATGTGATTTCCTGATGATTTCCATATTGTACCATGGGTGTGTAAAACCAGGAAGACATATTTGGAGTCAATATATATACGTTGACTCTTTTGTCCTTACTAAAGTCTAAAGCTCAGGCTTTAGCTCAGGCCCTCAGCTCAGCCAGTTAATGCTTGACCCTGGTGGGAGAGGGATACTCTCTATTGTTTCATATAAAGATACCACAGCAGGTCCAGGCTTTCAGGTGCCCTGTTCAATAAATGAGGTCCCATCAGAAAATAACGTCCATTCTGGATTTTCTACTCTGGCTTCTTTTAAGTCCTTCTGGGCAACATAGGTTTGGGTTAAAACTGTTTACAGTCATGCTCTGCTTTTGTTGATTTTGATGAGAGTTCTCTATACCTCTTTATCTTGATGTCTATTTCCTTCCTGAGACTATGGAAGTTTTCAGCTATTCTTTTTTCAACTGCATTTTTTGCCCCCTTTTCTCTCTTTTCTTCTTCTGGGACTCAAATATTATTATATTTGATGGAGCACTGAGTTCCTTAAGTTTATACCCTTTTTGTGTAATTCTTTTTTTTCCATTCTTTTTCATCTTGAATACTTTTCACTATTCTGTCTTCTAGACCATCAATTCATTTCTCTGCTTCTATGCTGATATTCACTTCATCATGTGTGTTTATCATTTCATTTATTGAGCTCATTATATTTGCTACATTAAGCCTTATCTCTGTGTTAAGACTCTTGCTGATGTCTTCTACTCTTTTCACAAGTACAGTGAGTATCCTTATGATCATTGTTCTAAATTCTCTATTTTTCTTTTTTTTTTTTTAGATCTTTTCTGTGGCATTGTCTTGTTCTTTCATTTGGTATTAATTTGTCTGCCTCCCTGTGTTTGTTTCTCTGTGTCTTCTGCTCTTGAAAGTAGTGACTTCTTGGGGTACCTAGGTGGATCACTTGGTTAAGGGTCTGACTCTTGATTTTGGCTCAGGTCATGATCTCATGGTCATGAGATGCAGTCCTGAATTAGGTTCCATGCTGGACTGGAGTCTGTTTAAGATTCTCTTTCTCCCTCTCCTTCTGCCCCTCTCTCCGCACTCTTTCTCCATCTTTAAAAGATAAATATAAAATAATAAAATAAAAAGAAAGTATTGACATCATGAAGATAGGATCGTGCTGTCCTGTGCAGTGCAGTGCCTCCTGTTCACCAGAGCCTGCCACTGCAGAGGAGGATCCCTTGTGTGTCGCTTATGCCTTGCTGCTGCGTCTGAGTCACTTTTCCTTTCAGTGTGGTTTTCTGTACTGACTCCCTTTCATGAGGTGTGCTTGCTCTCTCTGGTGTTAGTTGGACACAGGCAGTTCAGCTCTGGGGTAGCATGCCTACAGGGAACTTGAGAGTAGTGCAACGGTGTTAGCAAAATTAATGTTGGCCTACCAGTCCTATGCTAGTTCCCCTGAAACTCTGTGTGGATTGGGGATTGCATACAAGATATCTAGGAGTATTGATGTGGCACATGACAATAGCTGGGCACAGGTGGCCCCGGTGTGTGGTGGTGGCTAGGGGTGCACAGCTGGGTGCAGCCTAGTGGCTGATACTGTGTGAAGAGGAAGCTGTGCAACCAGCGGCTGGGCAGGGTGCTCATACTGCTTTAACACTGAGCTGACACTATGAGTGTCTGTGAAGCTTTACCAGCAACAGGTTTCTCTGTGTTTATGTTGGGGATGGGGAAGCAAAATGGCTCCCTTATTTTGAAAGAAGTCCCCCAACAAGCTCCAATATCAGTGTAAAACAAATCTGTCTCCTCTTTACCACCAGTATTGTGTAAACTCCCACTTTGTTGCCTTGCCCTGAAGGCTGCTATCTCTTTGAGCTATCACTCATCTTCCTGGCTACCCCAGTGGTGAGTCAGCTGACTTTTGAAGCTCCAAGCTCCAAGTCCCACTGATTTTACCAATGCACAGAACTCACCTCCTCTGGTTTTCAAAGCTAAACATTATGGGGATTAGTTTTCCCCATGAGAGCTCCCTGTTGTGAGGACCCATTTCTCTGCCTTCCTCATGTGCTCCTTCCCTCCTCTGAGCCACCCTCCTCCACCTTTCTCACCTTCCTGAACTTTCAGATGTAGCTTCATCTCTATATTAACTGTGTCACTTGTTCTTCCATTCTTCAGATTGCTCTCCAGTTTATTTACTTGGTTGTGGATGATATCTAGTTATAAATATAGGACAGGGTGAGATCAGGGTCCTCCACCATCTTCCCAAGTTCCTCCTTGATACTCTTGCTTATTTTTAATCCTGAAGAAGGTCCACTGTCTAGAGAATTATTTTTAGTGGGTGCTTCTCCAGATGACAAAACAACAATAGTGGATTTTATTAAGACTGACAAAACCACTAAAAAGATACTGAAGGTCATTGGCATGGTTTCTAGATGTGGTGGATATTACCACCCAAACACCCAGATACTTCAGTTTCCTGCCCCTCCACTCCCACTTCCCCAGAAAGGTCCATTGAACAAATGTCTTTCAATTGAGAGTGTTCCCCCATTCTCCCTCCAATAAACCTCTAACATAATTTTGCCCCTCATGAGAATACACAGACAAGTCTCTGCTAAAAGTTAAAAAATATTTAGGTTCCTGGTCACTGACTATCTGGACAGCCAGTTTCTAAACTCCAGGCCCTGAAACTAGCATTCTCACAGGTTATAACTTTTCTGCCATATATCTTCTTGCCACACAGCCACCAACTAACTATTCTGAGCCACAGTCAGTCCCTACAGCTATCTCTTCCCCATTCCCTAACTTCCAGGACTACTAGAGCTGAACCTCTACCCTAGGAAATTGGTAGATTCTTGTGGCCTATACTACATCCTGGAGACAATTGCCTTTATAGCTACACTAATGCTCTACTGGGACAAAAAAAAATGTACAACCATTTTCAGTCCTATAAAACACCAGGACTCAAGTTACTGCCATTCCAGAAAATTCCTCTAAATTCCCAATAGGGCAGCCTTTCTACCTACAATGCATTGCCAGTAAAACAATCAAAGGTGAACACACCCATTTAGATATAATTATTTGGACCACTTACCTCAACAGCTACTTCTGGTGATGGCCTCCTGGCTTTTTTTTTTTTTTCATTAAAGATATAGATGCATTGATATAATGCCGTGGCACTTGATTCAGCCCAAGTTCTTGATCTTCCTGGTAGGACTTGCCAGGTAGGCTCTGGTATCTCCTCTTCCCCTGGTCAAGATGGCAATTACCCCCTAGTATCAACTTAAATAAGATACTGAAGACCTATACCCTGTCATTAACAATCTGCTTGGACAGGAATAATCCAGTCCACAACTTTCCCCTCCCTTTCAAAAGTTCCATTTGGCCAGTAGCCAAGCCAGGCATTAATGAATGGCACCTCATCACTAACTATGGAAATCTTAATGCTCAGATTTCTCAATCAGGGTTCCAATTTCTAATATCATAGAATTGATTGAGGGCATAAATGGGTCCAATAACTATCCCTTTTGGTCATTGACCTAGCTGATATGTTTTATTATGTTCATATGACATAGGAATCTCAGGACCCATTTGCCTTAATTTTTGAAGTGGCTCAGTATACATTTATACAGCTCCTCATGGTATATTCAAACTACCCTGAAGTGTCACATAACCTCTGCTCCCAGGATTTAAATATATTACAACTAAAAGAGTGCCATGTGGACATTGTATTGATGGCATTATGCTTGACGGTTCCTCCGGGGAAGTGGTAAATCCAGATTTGCCCAGTCTCACATACCACCTACATTAATATGACTGGGTAATAATTCCCGCTAGATCCAAGGCCCAGTCTCATCTGTCAAGTCTCTGGACACCATGTGATCCTTCAAGGGACAAGATATTACCCTGACCATCAAAACTTAAAAATCAAGTATACACCATTAAACCATCCGCTACACTCAGACAGGCATAATGGCATACTCGGGGTTTTCCTATTCTGGGGACAACACATCCTTCATCTCACTAATTATTTGCTCTATATATGCAAGCATAAGCATTTCTGCCACCTTCAATGGGGGTGATGTCCAACAGTGCGTTTTGGGTGCTGCCTAGAAGGCAGTCTCATCTGGCACCACATTCTGAGTTAAGTCCTTGACCATACCCTGGAGTCTCTGGACCAAACATAACTTTACCTGTCTGCCTAAGGAATTCTTGACTAAGCACCTGTTTCTGGGGTAACTTAATAAACTTCCTCTGAGAGCCAATTTTTGGCATTCTGTTGGGCTCTTTTAGAAACCAATGCCCTCATCATCTCCACCTGGTACTATTCTACAAAAGTTCCTATAATGCCATGGCCTACATATTCTTGCCAGTGAAGCTCCTTATGGCCAATGATGCCTCCTTAGTAAAATGGAAATTATATCTTCAAGAGAAGGCTAACCCCATGACAAAGAACATTCCATATATAGGAGGATGTGGCTTCCTCTGTGCTTTACATGTTTCCTAAGAATCTTGAGGAAGCACTAGTGGCACTCAAGCTTCCTCCTCCTCCCTCCCCTTGTGGATCTCATTGGACCAACTTCTGAGACATTCATTGAGTTGTTGTTTTTCACTAATGGCAGTGCCTCCATACCACATAATTCAGCCTGCTGGAAGACCATGGTATTCCATCTAGCCTTAGGCAACTCTAATCAAGGAGACCCTTTTTTCTTCCCATTTTGGCTTAGTCTAATTGTCAGAACTATAGCTGTTCAACAAACACTCAAGAAGACCATAAAAGGGACCTTTTGCAGATCCACATTTCACATAGTCTTGGACTGTTATCAATGACCTTTGGGTTTGATCTGGCCAAAAGGTAAGGGAGAATTAGCTCATACAAAGGAGTATCACGGCATAAAAGTCAAGCTCTTATGAGGAGCACCCAGATACAGAGGAAAGAAGCAGATTCTCCAATTCTTATCATTGTTATTCATATTTCTCCTTATAGTAACTGTTCTACACTAGAAGTCATTTTAAACAATATTGCAAATTCCATCACTGAGCCCTTTGTGCCTGGCCTGGTACAGATTCCTCAGGGACCAACCTTTTCTACCAGCTCACAAAATGGTCCCCTATAACCATGGGTTACCAGGAAAACTTTGCTTTAAGAAGGGAAAAGCGGGGATTCCCTTTTTCCTCAGAGTAAGCAAGACTGATAAATTAGTCTAGTCTCTGCTCCTGAACCAAATGACAGAGGCTATCCAGATGGAGATGTAGTTCCCTAGGAGACTGGCTATAATCCAACTGTTAAATTTATTTTATTAACCCACTGCCCTCTTCATCTGGGTCTTCTAGATATCTAGGCACAATCATTAGATTTTACACCAGACCAATGTGGTAACCTCTCAGAATTCCTCCTCAAAGGAGGTGAGCTCTTTCCTTACTAAATTGGTTCTTGTTCCCTTTGGATCACCAGAAATTGTTGCCTCTCACCAGGGCACCTACTTTACCTCATAGGAGATTCAACGGTGGACTCTCCAACTTAATATTCTTTGGAATTTTCATCTAGGCTACTGCTTCCAGGCAGCTGGCCTCCCTGAGTGTCATAATGGCATGCTTAATGAGATTCTCCTTAAGTTATTTTCGGGAAACTGGTCTCTGAAATGAATCAAACTCTCTGAAGCCCTCATCTTGCTCAGCTTTCACCCACAGGGCTTTTAATGCCACATATCAGTTACTATGCATCCTCCAAAATCCACTTGGGGTCATCTCTGGCAAATCTCAAGCTTTTATCCTCCAAGATGGATAATTCCTTTTTTAAAAAAAAATTATTTCATCCACTGAATCCACTTCCCTCTTCTGCTCTGGTATTCCAATAATCTCTGCTTTATGCTGGCAACCTGACTCAGAGTGGATAGTCCAGTATGATCCACTTATTTGATCACACCAGACCAAAAGCCCACCAAGTTAGTTTTTAAATAATTTCTTTGGAAACCCTTAAAATGATGAGGACTCTCCAGAAGGAGCCTCCGTCTGCCAGCCACTCTTCTTAAATACAGTTCTTACAAGGGCTTGCTAATGAAATTATTTCCCCTACATGTTTACAGAAAGTGGAAACCGCCACCCTGGGACCAACCAGTGACAGTTTGAGTGTCTAAAGAAGCAAAGAAACTCTCCACTTAGTGGACATGAGACATATTCAGAGATGAGAGGGTACAAGAAAGCTACAGGTCCTGGCCTTACCCCACACTGGATGAAAAAAAAAAAAAAACCAAACATTCCTTTTTCCCTGAGAGCAACCACAGTAATCCTTAATCAAAAAAACAAATAGCTCAGTCAGAATGAACCCAACCCAAACTCATCTAAAATCAATGCTCTGTGTGACTATGGCTATTCTTAGTGCTTTATACAGCCTGGGTGATAGGGTTGCTGGTAAACCCCTCAGGGCTAGTCATCACATGTATATAATGCTAGAAAAATATGATTCCAGCTCACAGTTCATTACTGTATGGAAAAGTGAGGAATGTTGAGAGCCCTTTTGGGACACAGGTCAGCATGCCACTGATTATTGTGGCAGATGGGCTGAATTATTTTTTTTTCAGGCAATGGGCTATCTGGCAGGAATGTTTAAAGTACACTTACCTTTGCTTTCTATACATCAAATATTGTTAAAAGCTGACTTGCTCTATGATTGTCCTTACAAAAACCTATCTGGTTACAGTATTGTAACCCTCCAAGATTTGTCCATTGCCATCTGGGTGGTTCCAGGAATTCACAAATAGCATCTGCAGATCCCTCTTAGACTGGAATATTTATGTATCCTGAATCTTTATGAGCACTGGGTGAGTTCCTTGGGAAATGAAAAGAAAGCCACTTATTAGGTTACTAAATGTTCCCTTGATGATCGAAAGGAGCTCTTAACAATTTGTTTCAATAGCATCCAGCACAAGATATGCAATTCAGTCTTCAGGGAAGCCCCCAAGTTATATTTTGACACTCCACCTCTAGCCCATGACCAGTACACTAACTGGATAGCCATGTGGATCACCCATCTTCTATGTTGCCAACATAGAAAGACTCGGGACCTCGTCTCTGAGTGATAGAGATTCAATATTGGTAGGACACCATCTCACATGATGTAGCCCCATCCCAAGAGTTTTCTGTTGGTTTCCTATGCCTCCTTCAGCAGTTATGACACTCCAGAGACATATAACCATGTCAGAGACCTCACTGCTTGTCCAAATGGTCCCACCTCCCTGGTTCACAGTGTTATAATTACTCATAAAACTGTCAGTTTAAACCCAAAATGGGTTTATTTAGGAATAACAGATAATTGCAATTTCCATGAAAGCTATGGCAAAGCCATAGGCAAGTCTGGGGGAAAAAAAAGGAAAGGACTATTCTTGCAGAAGAAAGGAGGTATTAGAAGGGGATTTTGTAAACAGAAAGTTTATTGGGGTAAACTGGGAATTCAAGTGTAGCGACTTTTCACTGGATACTTTTTTAAAGGTCTCTAACAGGTTGAGCTAAAGCTCACCAGGCAAACAAAACAGACAACCAAAAAACAAACAAACAAAAACTTTTTTTTTACCTCCTGCTAGGGTAGCAATACATAATTTTCTTCCTCTTCAGGATGCAAAGTACCTCTCTTCTTGATGCGTCTGCAAAGGGCTGATAGGCAGTGATGTGGTGGGAGATCTCCTCTGACTGGACTCCTGACTCATTTTAGTGAAGTATTCCTATATTAATATTGCATTTTCCATTTTGATCAAGATCATTTCTCAAAGGCATCACTGATAAAAATACTAAGTTTTCCATATTTAGTGGTTTTGTCCCTCACAGGCCAGAAGAGATTCTCCTGGTTGTCATGTCTCACTTCAGAGGGAAAGAATATATCTGGCAAATTAATGCCACATTTGAGGAAAAAAAATTTAGGAAGGGAATTCCAGTACCTTTCTTATGTAAAGCCCATAGATTCAAAGGCTGTAAGAATTGGGGATCATCTCAAAGCACTGAACCAGCATCTCCTTATTAGGACCATCATTTTTATAAAAGTTTGACAGGCAAAAAATATTGAATAAAAACTGCAATGATAATTTCAAACTGCATGATGACTATATAAACCAGGAGATCAAACATATGTCACCAGCTAAATAGGCTAACTAGGCAGACAAACGTAAGCCATATGATTTGTTACAAAGGGAAAATAGAACAGTGAATACAACAAGAATAGAAATTAGGGAGACAGTGTAGAGATAAATATAAAGCAATAGCTGATAAATTTTTTTTTGCAAGACAGAAAAATTTCAAAGATATTTTAAAATAATTTGTTATTTAAAAAGAACTGTTTGGAACCAAATGCATTATCAGTAATACAGTCTGTAAAGATATAAATTCATGAATTCGGATAAGAACCCAGCATGCCATCAGGGAGATTCAAATTAAAACTACATTGATATATCACCTTACAACAGTTATAATGGCCAAAATTAGCAAGACAGGAAACAACATGTTTTGGAGAGGATGTGGAAAAAGGGGAACCCTCCTCCACTGTTGGTAGGAATGCAAGTTGGTACAGCCTCTTTGGAGAACAGTGTGGAGATTCCTCAAGAAATTAAAAATAGAACTTCCCTATGACCCTGCCATTGCACTCCTGGGTATTTACCCCAAAGATACAGATGTAGTGAAAAGAAGGGCCATCTGTACCCCAATGTTTATAGCAGCAATGGCCACAGTCGCCAAACTGTGGAAAGAACCAAGATGCCCTTCAACGGATGAATGGATAAGGAAGATGTGGTCCATATACACTATGGAGTATTCTGCCTCCATCAGAAAGGATGAATACCCAACTTTTGTAGCAACATGTACAGGACTGGAAGAGTCAAGCAGAGAGAGTCAATTATCATATGGTTTTACTTATTTGTGGAGCATAACAAAAAGCATGGAGGACATGGGGAGTTAGAGAGAAGGGGGTTGGGATAAATTGAAAGGGGAGGTGAATCACGAGAGACTATGGACTCTGAAAAACAATCTGAGGGGTTTGAAGTGGGGGGCGGGTGGGAGGTCAGGGTGCCAGGTGGTGGGTATTATAGAGGGAACGGATTGCATGGAGCACTGGGTGTGGTGAAAAAATAATGATACTGTTATGCTGAAAATAAATAAATGAAAAAAAAATAAAGAAAATCTTAAAAAAAAAGAACCCAGCATGAATTAATAATCTAGATGAAGAAAAAACTTTTCTGAATCCTGAACCTTCTAACCCTTCAGAAAAAGAAAAAAAAAAGATTTCTTTGCCGGGAGATTATGATAACACTGTTTCTTTTTTGTTTGTTTTGGGAGAGGCTTCTTTTTCCTTTTTTCTTTTTTTCTTTTTTAAATTTAAATTTCTTTTTTTAATTTTAAATTTTTAAATTAAATTTCTTTTTTAATTTAAATTCTAGGGAGAGCAAGGCAAGCACAAACAGGTGGTGGACACCATGGAGAATGGCAAACACCTGGACAGAGGCAGAGTTTTCTCTCCAGCATGGGTGCTGCAGTGACCAGAGCTTGCGCTCTACCCCTTGTGGAAGCAGCCACTAGCTCTGTGACTGACAGCCCAACTGCCACACCATGGGTGGTAGCCTTGCCTCCTGGTGCCCCTGTGCTGGACTCACCAGTGCCTCAACTCCCCCAGAGGATAGAGGCCACCAGGCCCCCTGGGTGGCGACCAGAGCAGCAGTGGCAGAAAGACCTGCCTTTAAGATGAAGTCCCTCTCCAATTTCCCTCAATTCACTTTTCCTTTTTTCTCCTAATGTCCTCCATGTTAATTTTTATGCTCCGGAAGTAAGTGAAACCACATGATAATTGACTTTCTCTGATTGACTTTTTTCACTCAGCTTAATCTCCTCCAGTCCCATCCATGTTGATACAAAAGTTGGGAATTCACCCTATCTGATGGAGGCATAATTGTCCATTGTATCTATGGACCGAATCTTTTTTATACATTCATCTGTTGAAGGGCATCTTGGCTCTTTCCACAGTTTGGCAACTGTAGCCATTGTTGCTGTGAACATTGGGTGTACAGATGGCCCTTCTCGTTACATCTGTATCTTTCAGGTAAATATCACAGGGTCACAGGGTAGCTCTATTTTTAATTTCTTAAGGAATCTCCACAGAATTTTTATTTTTGGAGGAACAAGAACATTATTTATACAATCATTATCCAGGAACCACTCTATGCTAAGTGCAATGTTAGTCATGGTGGGGAATGCAAGATGAATGTGATCATCTAGAATTTTTAGTTTATTCTTTGTACAGAGGCTATGCATCCTGGATTTTTTTTTAAGGGAAACATTTTAAATCTACAGATTGACACTTTCAATCTTGAATGGATTAAGTTTTTTTGTTGTTGTTGCTTGTTTGTTTCTCAGTAATCTCTGAAGTTTCATTAAATTATATACCTTAACACAGCAGAGAAACCTAGATTTTGTACATAAACTGTCCATCTTAAATGCTATCACAAGTACCAGGAGAGAGGGGTATCTTGTGCATGATATTCTTAGAGGTAATAATATATGAACTTGTTTTATACACTCTTGGACTATGTACTTGATGTGTAAAATATGTTCTGTATTATTGTCAACCATCTCTTGAAAGTGAGCCTGTAAATACTGTTGCATAATTTTTTTTGGTCAAAAATACTTGGACTAAGTAATGCCATCTGCGTCAGGATGTTCTTCAGTGCCATTTAGCACACCAACTCTATTTAGTCTATGCAACTAGCAAAAATTTATATGATACAACAGAACACTTTACAGTTCTCACACTTTGAATTTCATGTGAGGGATTCTTCACTATTCTTCTGGAACCCAGTCTAGCAAAATTAGAAGTAAGGCCCTATGGAGATTTTTGTTAAGGAGGAAAAAACCCTTTATTT
Organism: Mustela erminea; assembly: GCF_009829155.1. Taxonomy (NCBI): domain Eukaryota; kingdom Metazoa; phylum Chordata; class Mammalia; order Carnivora; family Mustelidae; genus Mustela; species Mustela erminea. The sequence goes on along the minus strand of NC_045618.1, from coordinate 23,507,194 downwards.
TCAGGTTCAACTGTTAAGTCTACTATATATAACAATAGTGTCTACTATATCAACCCTCTTGAGTTTACAGAGTATTGCTTTCTGTGGGGGTACATGAATAAAATAGAGCAGCTCAAGTTTTCAGTTCCATATGCCTCCTAAATAAAAGAAATAAGTAGGTTACACATTGATTTGCAGACACAAGTAGCAAACTCTCCTGAGTATTTGTTGTTAGGGGGTTTTGTATCTCTGTGTGTGTCTGTGTGCATTTTTTAATAAACAGGTGAAATTGTCCAACTAGGAACATGTCATTTAACTTTCTGTCAATCAGACAGTTGTATAAAGCAGCAAAACTGAAGGGTGGGGATACTGATTGTTGTATTCATTCTAAATTGTTTTGTATAGTCTCGTTTGAGATAACTGGTGTAAGAATCTTGAGTGTTTTTTATATTAGAAAATCAAAGGAAAGTGGAAACATATTATCTTTCATTTTACCATATAAAATTCAATTGTGGGCACTTGGGTGGCTCAGTTGGTTAAACATCTGCCAAATAGCAAAAAAAATCCTTTTTCATGGCGGCATAATATTCCACTGCATATATGTGTGTATACCATATATATATATATACCAATTTTTCTTCCTTCTTTTTAATTTTTTATTATAATTTTAAATTATATTTTATTTTTCAGTGTACTGAGATTTATTGTTTCTACACCACACCCAGTGCTCCATGCAATATGTGCCCTCCTTAATACCCATCACCAGGTTCACCCATCCCCACACCCACCTCCATTCCAAAACCCTCAGTTTGTTTCTCAGAGACCACAGTCTCTCATGCTTCATCTCCTCTTCTGATTTCCCCCAATTCACTTTTCATTTACTTCTCTTAATGTTCTTTGTGTTATTCCTTATGCTCCACAAGTAAGTGAAACGTTATGATACTTGACTCTCTCTGCTTGACTTGTTTCACTCAGCATAACCTCCTCCAGTGACATCAATGTTAATGCAAAATTTGGGTATTCATCCTTTCTGATGGCTGTGTAATATTCCATTGTATATGTGGACCTTATTTTCTTTATTCATTCATCTGTTGAAGCGCATCTAGGCTCTTTCCACAGTTTGGCAACTGTAGCCATTGCAGCTATGAATATTGAGGTACCAATGGCCCTTATTTTCACTACATGTGTACCTTTAAGGTAAATACTGCCACTATGGGGTAGTAGTGCAATTGCAGAGTCATAGGGCAGCTATATCTTTAATTTATTAAGGAATCTCCACACTGTTTTCCAAAGTGGCTGCACCAACTTGCATTCCCACCAACACTGTAAGAGGGTTCCCCTTCCTCCATATTCTCTCCAGCACACATTGCTTACTATCTTGTTAATCTTTGCCATTCTAACTGGTGTAAGGTGGTATCTCAATGTTGTGTTGATTTCAGTCTCCCTGATGGCTAATGATGATGAACATTTTTTCATATGTCTGTTAGCCATTTGTATGTCTTCTTTGGAGAAGTGTCAGTAGTTCATGTTTTCTTTCCATTTTTTGACGTGATTATCAATTTTGTGTATGTGGAGTTTGAGGAATTCTTTATAGACCTTGGATATCAGCCCTTTTGTACTGTCATTTGCAAATATCTTCTCCCATTCCATGGGCTGCCTCTTTGTTCTGTTAACTATTTCCTTTGCTGTGCAGAAGCTTTTTATCTTGATGAAGTCCAAAAGTGCATTCTCTCTTTGTTTCCTTTGCCTTTGGAGACATGTCTTGAAAGAAGCTTCTATGGCTGATGTTGAAGAAGTTACTGCCTATGTTCTCCTCTAGGATTTTAAATAGATTCTTGTCTCATGTTAAGATCTTTTATCCATTTTGAGTTTATCTTTGTGTATGGTGTACGAGAATGGTAAATTTTCATTCTTCCATACATAGTGATCCAATTTTCCCAGCACCATTTATTGAAGAGGCTGTCTTCTATTCATAGTATTTTTTTTCCTGCATTATTGAAGACTATTTGACCATAGAGTTGTGGGTCCATATCTGGGGTCTCTACTCTGTTCAACTGGTCTATTTCTCTGTTTCTGTGCCTGTACCATGCTCTCTTGGTGATCACAGATTTTTAGTAAAGCTTAAACTCAGGCAAGGTGATGCCTCCAGTTTCGTTCTCCTTTTTCAACATTACCTTAGTAACTTGGGGTCTTTTCTGATTCCATACAAATTTTAGGATTGTTTGTTCCAGCACTTTAAAAAAATGCTGATGGAGTTTTGATTGGGGTGTCATTGCAAGCATAAATTTCTCTGGGCAGTATAGACATTTTAACAATGTTTAGTCTTCTGGTCCATTAGCATGTAATGCTTTTCCATCTTTTTGTGTCTTCTCCAATTTCTTTCATGAGTGTTCTGTAGTTCCTTGAGTACAGATCCTGTACTTCACAGGTTAGGTTTATTCCAAGGTATACTATGGTTCTTGGTGCTATAGTAAATGGAATTGATTCTCTAATTTCCCTTTTTATATTTTCGTTGTTAGTGTATAAGAAAGCAATGGATTTCTGTGCATTGATTTTGTGTCCTGCCACATGACTGAATTGCTGTATGAGTTCTAGTAGTTTGTGGATGGAGTCTTTTGGGTTTTCCATATAAAGTATCATGTCCTCTGTGAAGAAAGAGAAAAAGTTTAATTTCTTATTTGCAATTTCAATACCATTTATTTCTTTTTTTAAATTAAATTTATTTATTTTCAGCATAACAGTATTCATTATTTTTTCACCACATCCAGTGCTCCATGCAATCCGTGCCCTCTCTAATACCCACCACCTGGTACCCCAACCTCCCACCACCCCACCACTTCAAACCCCTCAGATTGTTTTTTAGAGTCCATAGTCTCTCATGGTTCACCTCCCCTTCCAATTTCCCCCAACTTCCTTCTCCTTTCTAATTCCCCATGTCCTCCATGCTATTTGTTATGCTCCACAAATAAGTGAAACCATATGATAATTGACTCTCTCTGATTGACTTATTTCACTCAGCATAATCTCTCCCAGTCCCATCCATGTTGCTACAAAAGTTGGGTATTCATCCTTTCTGATGGAGGCAGAATACTCCATAGTGTATATGGACCACATTTTCCTTATCCACTTGTCCGTTAAAGGGCATCTTGGTTCTTTCCACAGTTTGGCGACCATGGCCATTGCTGCTATAAACATTGGGGTCCAGATGGCCCTTCTTTTCACTACATCTGTATCTTTGGGATAAATACCCAGGAGTGCAATGGCAGGGTCATAGGGAAGTTCTATTTTTAATTTCTTGAGGAATCTCCACACTGTTCTCCAAAGAGGCTGCACCAACTTGCATTTATTTCTTTTTGTTGCCTGATTGCGGTTGCTAGGACTTCTAGTACTATGTTGAACAACAGTGGTGAGAGTGGGCATCCTTGTTGTGTTTCTGATATCAAAGGGATGGTTGCCAGCTTTCCCCATTGAGAATGATATTGTGTGCTTTTCATAAATAGATTCTATGAAGTTGAGGGATGTTTCCTCTATCCCTATACTTTGAAGATTTTTTTTTTTACTTTTTAACATTTAATCAGGAATGATGCTGTATCTTTTCAAAGGTTTTTTTTTTGCATCAGTTGAGAGGATCATGTGGTTCTTCTCTCTTCTCTTATTGATTTGTTCTATTACATTGATTGATTTGCAAACGTTGAGCCACTCTTACATCCCAGGGACAAATCCTACCTGGTCATGCTGGATAGTCTTTTTAATGTACTGTTGGATCCTATTAGCTAGAATCTTGTTGAGAATCTTGGCATCCATATTCGTCACGGATATTGGTCTGAAATTCTCCTTTTCGATGGGGTTTTTGCCTGGTTTGGGGATCAGAGAAATGCTGGTTTCATGCAAAGAGTCTGGAGTTTTCCTTCTATTTCTACATTTTGAAATATCTTCAGGAGAATAGGTATTTTTTTTCTTCTTTGAATGTTTGGTATAATTCCCCAGGGAATCCATCAGGTCCTGGGCTCTTGTTTTTTGGGAGGTTTTTGATCACTGCTTCAATCTCATAATTAGATATTGGCCTGAATAGGTTGTCAATTCCTTCCTGTTTCAGTCTTGGAAGTTTATAGGTATCCAGGAATGCATCCATTTGTTCTATGTTACTTAATTTATTGGCATATAGCTGTTGAAAACAATTTCTGATGATTTTTCTATTTCCTTGACATTAGTCATGATCTCTCCTTTTTAATAATTCATAATTTTATTAATTTGGGTCTTCCCTCTTTTCTTTTGGATTAGTTTGGCCAGTGGTTTATCAATCTTATTTATTCTTTCAGAGAACCATCTTCTAGTTTCAATTTTGATGTGTTCTGTTGTATCTCTAGTTTCTATCTCATTGATCTCTGCTCTAATCTTGATTATTTCCTTTCTTGTGTGTGGGGTTGCCTAATTTTGTTGTTGATTTGCCAGTTCTTTAAGGTAAAAAAAGAGTTGGTGTATTTGGGATTTTTCAATTTTTTTTTTTTTTGAGTGAAGCTTGGATGACTATGTATTTTACCATTAGGACTGACTTTGCTCTATGCCATAGGTTTTGGACCACTGTGTCTTCATTCTCATTGGTTTCCATAAATTGTTTCTTTGATTTACTGGTTGATCTAAACATTCTTAAGGATGGTGGTTTTTAGCTTCCAAATGTTTGAATTCCTTCCAGGCTTTTTTTTTTTTTTTTTTGTGATTGTGTTCCAGTTTCAAAGCAGTGTGATCTGAGAATATGCAGGGGAAAATACCAATTTTGGGGTACCAGTTGAGCCCTAATTTGTGACCCAGGATGTGGTCCAATCTAGATAAAGTTCCATGTGCACTAGAAAAAATGAGTATTCTGTTGTTTTAGGGTGGAATGTCCTGTATATATCTATGACGTCCACATGGTCAAATGTATCATTCAATACTCTTGTTTCTTTATTGATTTTTTGCTGGGATGATCTGTCTATTACTGAAAGTGGCGTGTTAAGATCCCCTACTATTAATGTACTCATATCAATATGACTCTTTGTTTGATTAACGGTTGCCTTATGTAGTTGGTGCTCCTATGTTGGGGACATAAATATTTACAATTGTTAGATCTTCTTGGTGGATAGACCCTTTAAGAATGATGTAGTGTCCTTCTTTATCTCTGACTACAATCTGTAGTTTAAAATCTAATTTGTCTGATATGAAAATTGCTAACTCAGCTTTCTTCTAGGGGCCCATTGGCATGAAAGATGGTTCTCCATCCCTTCACTTTCAGTCTGGATGTATCCTTAGGTTCAAAAATGTATCTTTTGTAGACAACATATGGACAGGCCCTGTACTTTTATCCAATTTGCAACCCTGTACCATTTTATGGGAGCATTTAGGCCATTCATGTTGAGAGTGATTATTGAAAGATACGTTTTTATTGACATCATGTTGCCTGTGAAGTCCTTGTTTCTATAGATTGTCTCTGTAAATTTCTGTTCTATGTCACTCTTGGGTTCTTTCTTCTTTTATAGAATCCCCGCTGCAAAATATTTCTTGTAGTGCCAGCTTGGTGGTCACATACTCTTTTAATTCTTGCTGGTCTTAGAAGCTCTTTATCTCTCCAGCCATTTTCAATATTAACCTTTCTGGATAAAGTATTTTTGGCTTCATGTTCTTCTCATTTAGTGTCCTGAATATGTCTTGCCAGCCCTTTCTGATTAGCTAGGTCTGATATTATTCTGATGCACCTTCTCCTGTACATAAGAAATCTCTTCCCCCAGCTGCCCTCAGAATCCTCTGTTTAAAATTATGTTTTGTGGGTTTCACAGTCAAGTGTTGGACTTTCTAGATTTGTTAATCTTGGTGGATATACTTTTTGCCTCTGTGACATGAAAGCTTGTTCCAATCCCCAGATTGGGAAAATTTTCATCCATAATTTGTTCAGCTATATCTTCTAATCTTCTCTTTTTCTCCACTCCTCAGGGATCTCAATAAATCTGACACTAGAATGTTCCATGGCATCATAATTCTGTTTTCATGGCCTCTAAGCTGTTTTTTTCCATGCCTCCTTCTGACCTTTCTTCTCTATTCCTTTATCATCTAGATCACTAATTCTGTCTTCTGCCTGGATTACCATACCTGTTAGAGTATTTAGATTAGATTGGATCTCATTGGTAGCATTTTTATCTTCTGGCAGATCAGCTCTCACTTCTTCCCTATGTTGTCAATAATGGTTTTCTCCAACCTAGCTATTTCCAGGGTATTTGTTACCCTGAATTCCCTTCCCAACATACTGTTTATGTCTGTATCCAATAGTTCTGATGGAGAGACACAGTCTCTGAATTTTTACTCTGTGGGGTATTCCTCCTCATAGTCATTTTGGTGAGAGGTGGTTGAGGGGATATATAGCTGAATATATACCACAATACTGGCAAGGTGCTCCCTGGAATGTTTTGGAGCAATCAGAAGTAACCACCAAAAAGAAAGAAAACAGAAAAAAGATAGAAAGAGAGAGATAAAAAAGAGAAAACCCAGCCAAAATGAGACCCAAAAGTAAGATTAATAAAGTATATAACAGAAAAGGACAAACAAAAGTAAATGACAAGACCACATCTTCCTTATCCATTCATCCATTGAAGGGCATCTTGGTTCTTTCCAAGTTTGGCGACCGTGGCCATTGCTGCTATAAACATTGGGGTACAGATGGCCCTTCTTTTCACTACATCTGTATCTTTGGGGAAAGAACCAAGATGCCCTTCAACGGACGAATGGATAAGGAAGATGTGGTCCATATACACTATGGAGTATTATGCCTCCGTCGGAAAGGATGAATACCCAACTTTTGTAGCAACATGGATGGGACTGGAAGAGATTATGCTGAGTGAAATAAGTCAATCAGAGAGAGTCAATTATCATATGGTTTCACTTATTTGTGGAGCATAACAAATAGCATAGAGGACAAGGATAGTTAGAGAGGAGAAGGGAGTTGAGGGAAATTGGAAGGAGAGGTTAACCATGAGAGACTATGGACTCTGAAAAACAACCTGAGGGTTTTGAAGGGGCAGGGTTGGGAGGTTGGGGGAACCAGGTGGTGGGTATTATAGAGGGCACGGATTGCATGGAGCACTGTGTGTGGTGCAAAAACAATGAATACTGTTATGCTGAAAAGAAAAAAAAAGAAAGAAGTTAGGCATAGAAGGACAATTACCATGTGGTTTCACTCATATGTGGAATGTAAGGAATAGTGTGGAGGACCACAGGGGAAGGAAGGGGAAACTGAATGGGAAGAAATCAGAGAGGGAGACAAACCATGAGAAATTCTAGACTCTGGGAACAAAACTGAGGGTTGAAGAAGGGAGGGGGGAGGGAAGGTGGGATAGCTGGGTGACAGGTATTAAGGAGGGCACATGCTGTGATGAGCACTGGGTGTTACACACAACTAATGAATCACTGAACACTACATCAAAAACTAATGTACTGGGGCGCCTGGGTGGCTCAGTGGGTTAAGCCGCTGCCTTCAGCTCAGGTCATGATCTCAGGATCCTGGGATCGAGTCCCACATTGGGCTCTCTGCTCTGCAGGGAGCCTGCTTCCTCCTCTCTCTCTCTCTGCCTGCCTGTCTGCCTACTTGTGATCTCTGTCTGTCAAATAAATAAAATCTTAAAAAAAAAAAAACTAATGTACTGTATTATGGCTAACTGAACATAATAAAATTAAGTAATTAATTTTAAAAAAGTAAATGACAAGAGAGAGGAAAAAAAAGAGCCCAGCCAAAATAAACCCCAAGAAGATTTATATAAAACCAGAACAAAAACAAATACACATAAATAGTGACAGAAGGAAAAGATAAGAGGGTGGTTATAAACCTTCGATGTGGGCAAAGAAGTTTATTTCCTGGGCATTATCTTGATATCTTTGTTAAAGGACACAATTTTCCAAAGATAAAGGGAAATTAAAACTGGTTTATATATAAGGGTAATGTTAAATAGGGAAAAAGGATTACCTTGAAGCTTATATCTATATTTAAAAAAAAAAAAGGAAAACATGGGTATGTGTAAGAAAAAACTTCAGGTTAAAAGGTTATTATGGAATATGTTTCATTAAAACTCTAGTTGTAATGGTAAGTAGGTTAAAAAAATTAAAAGAACAAGAATCATAAGAATGAATTTTTTTTTAAAAAGTTGTATCTATGAAATATACAGATTGGAGCTTAATATATTGTTTTCCCATAATGTTGGGGTTTCACGGTTTTATGGGGACCCTGTGGCGGTTGTCCTCTTGTTCTTTTGGCTTTCTTTCTGGGGGAAGGGATATGCTGCAGTGTTTTTCAGTCAGTCTTGCTTGGATTGAGTGGTCTGTCCCCTATCCAGTGGCTGGGCTCTATGGAAACCAGTTTTTCAGGCTTGTTATCTGAAGGGTTTTTTTGTTTTTTTTTTTTTTTTGGTCTTGTTTTGTTTTGTTTTTTTCTTAGGAGGCCTTTTGAGGCTTTTCAGAGGTTTAATGGGAAGAAAACTGCACCCAGACCTCCACTTCAGAGAGCAGCCTCAGTATGCTCCCCTCTGGGTGGCCCAGAACACACAGACTCCCTTTCTGCAAACTACACTGAACAGTGCAACCTCCACAGGTAGTTCGCACCCCCAGACGTTGTCTCAGTGGCTGTCCAAGGTGCCCGCTAGTCTCTGCACTCCTGTGCTACTAAAACCATGAGCAATATTGGTCCAGGGAGCCTGCTTCCAGTGGGTGCATTTGCCAAGACTGCTGTCTGGAGTCCAGGCCCACGCAGGGTACATTCAGACCCCACCAGGTCATGCAGGTTGAGCAAGGCTGCTACTGAGGGATCCCAACCAGACATCGTGCTGAGTTCTCTCAGGCATGGCCTGGGAGAGTTCAAACCTTTGGTGGGTGGCAGAAGACCGAGGTCCTATAGACCACCAGCTGGCACACACACCAAGTTCTCTCAGGCATGGGAGGGAATGTTCTCAGACACTGGGGTCATTCAGGGCATGCAGAGTGTGGAAGACCATGGACCTAGAGAGCGCTGGTGGGTGCCCACACTAAACTATTTCATGAGAGTGCTGGAGGGTGGCCACCAAGTGGTGATACAAACAGCAGAAAGCCAGAGGCTAGGACCACAGACTGGAGGCTCTGCTGCACTCTCTCTGGCATGGGTGGTCACCAGTGGTGGCTGTTCTGGGCCCATGGGCTTTGGCCTGTGTCCATGACCACCCAATTCCACCAGTTGTCCCTTAAGATCTTTTGTTCTTTTGAGTGCTTTAAACCAGACTCCAAGTTGATGCTGGTCCCTAACCACAGGGAACTTTCATATTGGGGTATTACCTTCCAATGATTCACTTCTGATGGCTCCCTCCCCCTTCTGTTTATCCTCTGATATCAGTCTGAGGTTCCCACTCTGCTTTACCTGTCCACTGATGCTTTCTTCCCCTAGAGATCCTGAAGTGTATAATCTTGCATCTCAGGCTGATTTCCTGGGTATTCAGAGTGTTCTGGTAGATATTTAGCTCTCTTTAGGGGACCGGTTGAAACAGGGTCTCCTACTTCTCTGCCATCTTGCCTCAATATCACTTTCTATGTGATCTCTCCACAGTGTGGTCTTGTGATCTTGCTAGACTTCTTACATAAATTTTAAGGCTTTAAAGAAACATGTTCCAAAATAAACAGAGCCAGGCAAAAGCTTTACCACCTTTTTTTATGACCCACCATCAGAAGTAACACATCACTCCCACTACATCTTATTCATTAGAAGTGAGTCATTACACAAATTCCTAAGGGAGGGCATTAGATTCAATCTTTCAATGGGAGAAGTTTCAAATAATTTGTGGGCATTTTTATATTATTCATGTTCCTTGAAAATAAAGACAAAATAAATATCATTTTGAAACAACCAAAAAGGAAGAGTATTAATTATCAGTGTATCCAAATGTAAATATTACTAAATGTTAATTTAGGTCAAAGTAAAATTATCTCAGCTGAAAGTATGAAAATTAAGAAAGAAATGAATATCAAAAAAATGGTGAGTATTTAGCTTAATTTAAATAATTATTCACTCTATAATGATACCTCAGTGCATTAAAATCTACATAGAAATAAACAACAAAAAACAGTCTAATTGCTGATAGTAAGGAGGAGAAGAAGGTGTTTAATCAAGCTATATTGTTCTAAGATCCTTGTAGTTTCAAGAAACTTCTTGAGTGTTTCAAGAAACTTTTATTTGTTTTATGAAATCTAAGATATAGGCTGTAATCCATAGAGTAATCTCTCTCTTACCCACACACTCTATTACATGTATTTACATATTTATTACATATTTATTACATTACATATGTAATAAATATCAGATACTTATTACATAAAGAACATAAACTAAAAACCTATGAAAATGATAAATAGTTTAAGAAACTTGCTTACTCAAAGAAAAAGAGCAAAAGAGGAAAAAATTGACGATTGATGAAGTAGGGCAAATATAGGATATAAAATACAAGAAGGATAAAGCTGAATCTAATGAGGTTGATGATCTACAGGGGTGATACAGATGAGGAAGAAATGGGAAAGAAAACAGAATAGTAACTCTTCCTTTCAGTACAGTTTAGAACTGTAGAACCATGTTAATGTTCCATACCAGAAAAAAAAATTAACAAGGATAGGAGAAATTTTCTAAAATGGAATTGTATGAGTTTGTAAGTTCTACCATCATATAATACCAGATATCGTTTGGCTTAAACAACAGAAATGTATTTTCTCACAGTTTTGGAGGATAGAAGTCCATGATCAAGTTGTTAGCAGGGTTAGTTTCTTATGATGCCAATTTCCTAGCTTGCAAATGGCTTCCTTCTCTCTGCGTCCTTACACGGTCTCTTCTCTGACTGCACCCATCCCTGTTGTTTCTTTGTGTGTCCAAATTTATAAGAATACTGCACTAAGTACATCAGGACTGACCCTAACAGCTTCATTTTAACTTAATGACCTCTTTAAATTCATGATCTTCAAGTACATCCACATTTGAGGTACTAGGGTTTAGAGCTCAATATATAAATTGGGGAACAGCACAAAATCCAGTTCATAACAGGAATACAAAGAAAACCAAACAAACATAACCGTATTTCAAATGAATAATGTAACTACACCAAAGAGGTAAAAAAAGAACTTACCCAAGTAATTTTTGAACCAGTATTTTGATTATATGTCCTCACTCTTGAGATAATAAGAAATGTAATCAAATATTGAACTGTAGTTGGTAGGTTTGTTTTTCATAGCTGTATGGGCTCAAAAAAACTACTTTCTGTGTATTCTAGGATTGAGCAAATAAATGAATATGTTTATGACAATGAGACCAGGTTTCTCACTATGGAGAAGAGAATTACAAAGAGGGCAAGGAAAAGTACATGAATGAATTCTATGGCGTTGGACTGGTATCAGTATGAATTAGTGGTTTTTAATATATAGATATGTGTATATATGTATGTAGATATACATATATGCATATGTGTACATGCACATTTGTATATAGGTTTGTCCACTGGGAGGCCTTATAAGGAAAAGCATCATAATAACAATGAGCAGACCTAGCGCCACATTTGTTTTCTACAGTATCATTTTCCCCTTCAAACAACCAAAACTCCTTGAAGAAATGGCTGATTCCAAGGCAGAGACAAGGAAAAAATGAGGTTATTCTAAAAGTATCCTGTTGTGATTAAAAAATATAAGAAAACATGCTAAAAAACTGATAGATATATGTCAAAAAGATATAGCAGCTGGTTTGAATGGGCTTCCATGAAAAAATTTGGATAATTTTAGCATCAAAATCAATACTGGGGGGAGGAATCAAGATGGCGGAGAAGTAGCAGGCTGAGACTACTTCAGCTAGCCGGAGATCAGCTAGATAGTTTATCTAAAGATTCCAAACACCTGAAAATCCATTGGCAGATCGAAGAGAAGAAGAACAGCAATTCTGGAAACAGAAAAACAACCACTTTCTGAAAGGTAGGACCGGCGGCGAAGTGAATCCAAAGCGACGGGAAGATAGACCCCGGGGGGAGGGGCCGGCTCCCGGCAAGCGGCAGAGCAACAGAACACAAAATCAGGACTTTTAAAAGTCTGTTCCGCTGAGGGACATCGCTCCAGAGGCTAAACTGGAGCGAAGCCCACGCGGGGTCAGCGTGGCCTCAGGTTCCGCAGGGTCACAGAAGGATCGGGGGTGTCTGAGTGTCGCAGAGCTTGCGGGTATTGGAACGGGAAAGCCGGCTATAGAGACAGAGCCGACAGTAAGCTCGCGGCTCGGTGTTGCCTTGAACCGGTCGCAGGCTCAGTGAGCTCGGAGCGTGGCCGGAGGTCAGGCAGACGGGAGTAACTGGCGCTGTTCTCTGAGGGCGCGCTGAGGAGTGGGGCCCTGGGCTATCGGCTCCTCCAGGCAGGAGACCAGGAGGCCGCCATTTGTATTCCCATCCTCCGGAACTCTACGGAAAGCGCTCAGGGAACAAAGGTTCCTGAAAGCAAACCCGAGCGGATTACTCACCCCGGCCCCTGCTAAGGGCGGTGCAATTCTGCCTGGGGCAAAGACACTTGAGAATCACTACAACAGGCCCCTCCCCCAGAAGATCAACAAGAAATCCAGCCGAGAACAAGTTCACCTACCAAGGAGTGCGGTTTCAATACCAAGAAGAGCAGCAGAATTCCAGAGGAGAAAGCAAAGCACAGAACTCATGGCTTTTTCCCTGTGATTTTTTTTTAGTCTTGCAGTTAATTTAATTTTTTTCTTTTTCATTTTTTGTTTTTTTTCTCGCCTTCTGGTAAAAAATTTTTTTATTAACTTTTACCTTTTTCTTTTTTAACGTTTTTTAACCAGTTTATCTAATATATATATTTTTTCTTTTTTATATTTTTCTTATTTGTTTTCTTTTTTTAAATTCTTTTCTTTTTTTTTCTTTTTTCTTTTTTTTTCATTTTTCCTTTTTGAACCTCTTTTTATCCCCTTTCTCCCCCCTCACGATTTGGGATCTCTTCTAATTTGGTTAAAGCATATTTTCCTGGGGTTGTTGCCACCCTTTTAGTATTTTACTTGCTCCTTCATATACTCTTACGTGGACAAAATGACAAGAAGGAAAAATTCAACACAAAAAAAAGAACAAGAGGCAGTACCAAAGGCCAGGGACCTAATCAATACAGACATTGGTAATATGTCAGATCTAGAGTTCAGAATGACAACTCTCAAGGTTCTAGCCAGGCTCGAAAAAGGCATGGAAGATATTAGAGAAACCCTCTCGAGAGATATAAAAGCCCTTTCTGGAGAAATAAAAGAACTAAAATCTAATCAAGTTGAAATCAAAAAAGCTATTAATGAGGTGCAATAAAAAATGGAGGCTCTCACTGCTAGGATAAATGAGGCAGAATAAAGAATTAGTGATATAGAAGACCAAATGACAGAGAATAAAGAAGCTGAGCAAAAGAGGGACAAACAGCTACTGGACCACGAGGGGAGAATTCGAGAGATAAGTGACACCATAAGACGAAACAACATTAGAATAATTGGGATTCCAGAAGAAGAAGAAAGAGAGAGGGGAGCAGAAGGTATACTGGAGACAATTATTGGGGAGAATTTCCCCAATATGGCAAAGGGAACGAGCATCAAAATTCAGGAGGTTCAGAGAATGCCCCACAAAATCAATAAGAATAGGCCCACACCCCGTCACCTAATAGTAAAATTTACAAGTCTCAGTGACAAAGAGAAAATCCTGAAAGCAGCCCGGGAAAAGAAGTCTGTAACATACAATGGTAAAAATATTAGATTGGCAGCTGACTTATCCACAGAGACCTGGCAGGCCAGAAAGAGCTGGCATGATATTTTCAGAGCACTAAATGAGAAAAACATGCAGCCAAGAATACTATATCCAGCTAGGCTATCATTGAAAATAGAAGGAGAGATTAAAAGCTTCCAGGACAAACAAAAACTGAAAGAATTTGCAAACACCAAACCAGCTCTACAGGAAATATTGAAAGGGGTCCTCTAAGCAAAGAGAGAGCCTACAAGTGGTAGATCAGAAAGGAACAGAGACCATATACAGTAACAATCACCTTACAGGCAATACAATGGCACTAAATTCATATCTCTCAATAGTTACCCTGAATGTTAATGGACAAAATGCCCCTGTCAAAAGACACAGGGTATCAAAATGAAAAAAAAATGAAACCCATCTATATGTTGCCTCCAAGAAACTCATTTTAAGCCCGAAGAAACCTCCAGATTTAAAGTGAGGGGGTGGAAAAGAATTTACCATGCGAATGGACATCAGAAGAAAGTAGGAGTGGCAATCCTTATATCAGATCAATTAGATTTTAAGCCAAAGACTATAATAAGAGATGAGGAAGGACACTATATCATACTCAAAGGGTCTGTCCAACAAGAAGATCTAACAATTTTAAATATCTATGCCCCCAACGTGGGAGCAGCCAACTATATAAACCAATTAATAACAAAATCAAAGAAACACATCAACAATAATACAATAATAGTAGGGGACTTTAACACTCCCCTCAATGAAATGGACAGATCATCCAAGCAAAAGATCAGCAAGGAAATAAAGGCCTTAAACGACACACTGGACCAGATGGACATCACAGATATATTCAGAACATTTCATCCCAAAGCAACAGAATACGCATTCTTCTCTAGTGAACATGGAACATTCTCCAGAATAGATCACATCCTCAGTCCTAAATCAGGACTCAACCGGTATCAAAAGATTGGGATCATTCCCTGCATATTTTCAGACCACAATGCTCTAAAGCTAGAACTCAACCACAAAAGGAAGTTTGGAAAGAACCCAAATACATGGAGACTAAACAGCATACTTCTAAAGAATGAATGGGTCAACTGGGAAATTAAAGAAGAATTGAAAAAAATCATGGAAACAAATGATAATGAAAATACAACGGTTCAAAATCTGTGGGACACAACAAAGGCAGTCCTGAGAGGAAAATATATAGCGGTTCAAGCCTTTCTCAAGAAACAAGAAAGGTCTCAGGTACACAACCTAACCCTACACCTAAAGGAGCTGGAGAAAGAACAAGAAAGAAACCCTAAGCCCAGCAGGAGAAGAGAAATCATAAAGATCAGAGCAGAAATCAATGAAACAGAAACCAAAAAAACAATAGAACAAATCAACGAAACTAGGAGCTGGTTCTTTGAAAGAATTTATAAAATTGATAAACCCCTGGCCAGACTTATGAAAAAGAAAAGAGAAAGGACCTAAATAAATAAAATCATGAATGAAAGAGGAGAGATCACAACTAACACCAAAGAAATACAAACTATTATAAGAACATACTATGAGCAACTCTACGCCAATAAATTTGACAATCTGGAAGAAATGGATGCATTCCTAGAAACATATAAACTACCACAACTGAACCAGGAAGAAATAGAAAGCCTGATCAGACCCATAACCAGTAAGGAGATTGAAACCGTCATTAAAAATCTCCAAACAAACAAAAGCCCAAGGCCAGACGGCTTCCCGGGGGAATTCTACCAAACATTTAAAGAAGAACTAATTCTTATTCTCCTGAAACTGTTCCAAAAAATAGAAATGGAAGGAAAACTTCCAAACTCATTTTATGAGGCCAGCATCACCTTGATCCCAAAACCAGACAAGGATCCCATCAAAAAAGAGAGCTATAGACCAATATCCTTGATGAACACAGATGCGAAAATACTCAACAAAATACTAGCCAATAGGATTCAACAGTACATTAAAAGGATTATTCACCACGACCAAGTGGGATTAATTCCAGGGCTGCAAGGTTGGTTCAACATCCGCAAATCAGTCAATGTGATACAACACATCAATAAAAGAAAGAACAAGAACCATATGATATTCTCAATAGATGCTGAAAAAGCATTTGACAAAGTACAGCATCCCTTCCTGATCAAAACTCTTCAAAGTGTAGGGATAGAGGGCACATACCTCAATATCATCAAAGCCATCTATGAAAAACCCACCGCAAATATCATTCTCAATGGAGAAACACTGAAAGCTTTTCCGCTAAGGTCAGGAACACAGCAGGGATGTCCATTATCACCACTGCTATTCAACATAGTACTAGAGGTCCTAGCCTCAGCAATCAGACAACAAAAGGAAATGAAAGGCATCCAAATCGGCAAAGAAGAAGTCAAATTATCACTCTTCGCAGATGATATGATACTATATGCAGAAAACCCAAAAGACTCCACTCCAAAACTGCTAGAACTTCTACAGGAATTCAGTAAAGTGTCAGGATATAAAATCAATGCACAGAAATCAGTTGCATTTCTCTACACCAACAGCAAGACAGAAGAAAGAGAAATTAAGGAGTCAATCCCATTTACAATTGCACCCAAAACCATAAGATACCTAGGAATAAACCTAACCAAAGAGGCACAGAATCTATACTCAGAAAACTATAAAGTACTGATGAAAGAAATTGAGGAAGACACAAAGAAATGGAAAAATGTTCCATGGTCCTGGATTGGAAGAATAAATATTGTGAAAATGTCTATGCTACCTAAAGCGATCTACACATTTAATGCAATTCCTATCAAAGTACCATCCATCTTTTTCAAAGAAGTGGAACAAATAATTCTAAAATTTATATGGAAGCAGAAAAGACCTCGAATAGCCAAAGGGATATTGAAAAAGAAAGCCAACGTTGGTGGCATCACAATTCCGGACTTCAAGCTCTATTACAAAGCTGTCATCATCAAGACAGCATGGTACTGGCACAAAAACAGACACATAGATCAATGGAACAGAATAGAGAGCCCAGAAATAGACCCTCAACTCTACAGTCAACTAATCTTCGACAAAGCAGGAAAGAATGTCCAATGGAAAAAAGACAGCCTCTTCAGTAAATGGTGCTGGGAAAATTGGACAGCCACATGCAGAAAAATGAAATTGGACCATTTCCTTACACCACACACAAAAATAAACTCAAAATGGATGAAGGACCTCAATGTGCGAAAGGAATCCATCAAAATCCTTGAGGAGAACACAGGCAGCAACCTCTTCGACCTCAGCCACAGCAGCATCTTCCTAGGAACAACGCCAAAGGCAAGGGAAGCAAGGGCAAAAATGAACTATTGGGATTTCATCAAGATCAAAAGCTTTTGCACAGCAAAGGAAACAGTGAACAAAATCAAAAGACAACTGACAGAATGGGAGAAGATATTTGCAAACGACATATCAGATAAAGGACTAGTGTCCAGAATCTATAAAGAACTCAGCAAACTCAACACCCAAACAACAAATAATCCAACCAAGAAATGGGCAGAGGGCATGAACAGACATTTCTGCAAAGAAGACATCCAGTTGGCCAACAGACACATGAAAAAGTGCTCCATATCACTCGGCATCAGGGAAATACAAATCAAAACCACAATGAGATATCACCTCACACCAGTCAGAATGGCTAAAATCAACAAGTCAGGAAATGACAGATGCTGGCGAGGATGCGGAGAAAGGGGAACCCTCCTACACTGTTGGTGGGAATGCAAGCTGGTGCAGCCACTCTGGAAAACAGCATGGAGGTTCCTCAAAATGTTGAAAATAGAACTTCCCTATGACCCAGCAATTGCACTATTCGGTATTTACCCTAAAGATACAAACGTAGTGATCCAAAGGGGCAGGTGCACCCGAATGTTTATAGCAGCAATGTCCACAATAGCCAAACTATGGAAAGAACCTAGATGTCCATCAACAGATGAATGGATCAAGAAGATGTGCTATATATACACAATGGAATACTATGCAGCCATCAAAAGAAATGAAATCTTGCCATTTGCGACAACATGGATGGAACTAGAGCGTATCATGCTTAGCGAAATAAGTCAAGCAGAGAAAGACAACTATCATATGATCTCCCTGATATGAGGAAGTGGTGATGCAACATGGGGGCTTAAGTGGGTAGGAGAAGAATCAATGAAACAAGATGGGATTGGGAGGGAGATAAACCATAAGTGACTCTTAATCTCACAAAACAAACTGAGGGTTGCTTGGGGGAGGGCGTTTGGGAGAAGGGGGTGGTATTATGGACATTGGGGAGGGTATGTGCTTTGGTGAGTGCTGTGAAGTGTGTAAACCTGGTGATCCACAGACCTGTACCCCTGGGGATAAAAATATATGTTTATTAAAAATAAAAATTTAAAATAGAAAAAAAAATTAAAAAAAATTAATACTGATAGTAACCAATTATAAACTACTGAATAAAGATCTGTGAGTTCCTCCTGATACAAGTAAATGAACAATAAAGTAGAAGGAAAAGCTCCTCCTTATATAAGAACAATAATAAATGAAGAAAGAATAATTCAGTTATAAAATCAGTTGACAACCATCATAATAATAACTAGTTCACACAGGAATCATGAATGAATATTATATGTATTGGATCACATTCTGAGAAACAAGAGATTTACATAGCCTTAAAATATTTTCCTATAAAATAATTACTAAATAGAACTTAACACATTTTGACCACTAACACTTCTCTTATTATCTCTGGGAGATTTACATCACCCTCAAAATGGAAATCATCATCATCAACCCCTCATCAGCCATTTCTACTTTTTGCAATTCCTCTAAGACATAAATAACAGAAATTGATAAAATATCTAAAAGAACCCAGCAATATTAGGTGCTTACTAAATGCTAACACATTTTCTCTTTTCTAAAAAGGACCTGAAAGACCCTCGATCCACACCCAAGAAGCAGACACCAAGCCTCCACTGGATGCAAGTTGCAAGAGGTTTATTGGTTACACAGGTGCCTGCGGACGCATCAGCCTTTGTGGGCTGAGTGCGCCGGGCTAAGTTGGGGAGCAGATTATATAGGGCAAGGTTGGGGTGGTGGTAAGTGAGCTTACAGAAGCAGATGCTTGGTTACAGGGATCTGATTGGTTAACTTAAATCAAGCATTGTCAGGCACTGGGTTTAAGGCAAGGACACAACGGTTTGTTCTGGTGGGCCTTGACTCAGCACTCTGGAAAGTTCCAGGTACACTCTATTCCTCATTTGTCTTTTCTTTTGACAGACCGGGTGATCACAGACAATAGACATCCTGGTATGTGTTGCCATCTGGCTATGGGAACAATCAAGCCTTCAGCAAGGGGATAGGGGGTGCTTTGGGGACATCCATTATAAAGAAAAAGGGGAGAGGGGTCTTTCATTCCCCCCCTTTTTCTTTATAATGGATAGAATCTTATATCCATTTGCTTTGTTTATGAAATAAGTCAGTTTGAGATCTGGTCTGTTTAATTAGTTGATATTGCTGTGTCAGTACCATTGTTCGGATTACTGACAAGCGATCTTTTACAAACTGTAAGAGTTTATTTAAGATACAAGGGCCGATTGAAAATTGGGTTATTGATAAGGTAACTTCTTTGTTGTAATCTCAAGGACATTTGCAAACCAAGGGAGGCTCCTGTCTTGCAGGATTGTGATCTCAGCAAGTCAACTATTTATCATTTTATGGCAGTTAGGGGTGCCTGAGGAATGCTACACATATGGAGGGGAGCGGGTGAAGGGGGGATGCAAGGCGCCAGCTTTTAAAGACCCTTAAATTTTTAAGGTGGTTGAAGGTGGAAGGTCTCATCTTCTATAACTTCTTCATGCTGAATAGGGGCGTAGAGCTGTCCCTACCTACTGGGGTTAATATTGATCAGGGTAGGAATGTATAAGGGAGTTTCGAAAGGTGGAGGTAGTTGAATCCAGCGCTGACAGTAAAGAGGTGTCCTTGCGCGCGACAAGGATCTTCTGTCATGGTGTAGTCATTGTAGCAATGGAGTCTCGGCACCAAGTAGAGAAACATGGAACAAAGCAACATATTAAGGTTAGTGAATCATTGAGTGCCTTTGTAGTATATTTATTAAGGACTTCTACATGCCACATGACATCCTCTAGTCCCGCAGATGGAACAAAAATGGATGCTAAGTGATCATACCATTTAAAAACAGATCGTGTTCATCTTTGTCTCAAGTTGGGGAGATTAGCTGGAGTTGTAATGCTTTTAGTAATGCGCCCATGATTCTAGGAAAATCCCCTTTCCTTCCAAATAGCTCCATGGGCATGTGGTACCAGGAAGGCATATTTGGAGTCAGTATAAATATTAATTCTTAGGCTTTGGCAATTGCAAAGTGCTGGTGAGCATTATGGCATACCTAACTTTTCTTCTTCTTTCTATGAAAACTATTTTCATCAGAAAACCAACTGTCATTCATAATTTTAACAGGGGCATCTTAAACCTGGCCATATAGAATAAGCTAGATTAATAATCTCTGAACATTTTTGCTCTATAGAGAAAGAAGTACAGTGGTCAGGTTCAGGCATACAGGCAACTAGGTTTAAAGTTTGACAAATTTTAAGTTTTATTTTTGGCATCTCTGTTAGTGTAGCCCAGTATTTAATAAGTCGGCCTCCATCATCCATTGGTGGCCTTTGGCTACTAAGACAAATCTGGACCTGATGTGACATCATTACAGTCAGGGACTGTCCCATATAGTGAGCTTTGAGGCTCTTTTATAAATGAGCACTTTTACATCTCTATAAGTTACAGATAACTAGGAGGAAGTATCCCTAGTCTGGAAGAGCAAACATTAGAGAGAACCAGCAATGTTTAAAGTAAGACAAAAACATTAAGAGATATAACATTATAATTTTTTAGTTCATTTAGTCCCGTGTTACCAAATCTGGTGAATGCAGCTTTAGTCAGTTTTGGAAATTTTTACCCATTTCAGTTTTAGGATTTTTAAGTATATTAAATATCTGTATTTGTCCTGAAAGTCCTTTATAGGAATCTCCTTGAAAATAAAACTCATTTTACAAGAGAATTAAAACAATTATAAATGACAAAAACTCAGAATGGATATGGTTAAAGCTAAAGAGACACGGGAGTTTACAATTTAGCTGCAAGGAAATCAGGTTATTTTTGTGATACATAACATTTCCATAATTACAGTATCAAGCGATGATCTCTCAAAACATTAAAACTTTAGGAAGTGCGTAGAATCTCTAGAATAGTTATAGTATTTTTCCAAATGTAATCCAAGGTTTATCATCGGTTCAGTAGTATTTCATGAGCAACTTTATATATCAAGGAAAGGCCTGAGTTAAAGAGATTTTACAATTTAAATCTTGTCAACATTTGCTAGGATCTTAGAAAGTTTTGAAGCACATATCTAAATATAATTAGGGATATTAAACACCTGATAAAACAAAACATAGAAACTGGTTTTTCCGGGCAGGCAAAGAGAAAATCATTTACATTCTCGTAACAGGAGATCAATTAATCTAAGAAAACTTTATCCTTTGAACAAAGGATTTCAGTCTTGTACTAATGTAATGTACCTTTAAAACCCATTTATTTAGTCTATCTTAGTCCGTCCTGACCATCCATAACTTTCCTTTGTATTTAGGTTTTGTCCCAAGCCATTTTCTTTTAAACAATCATCTCATTTAGGATAAAATTACCTTTAACAAAATGTATTTCCATTTCTTAAATTTTTCTTACATATTTCCTATTTTCCTACATACAGAGTTTTTCTTATTTCCATTAGTCTCAGTTATACTAAGCAGAACTTTGTATTCTTAGAAACACCTTTAGTTATTAACTAACTGTGAACTGTTACAACAGAATTCTTCAGGTGGCAAATTTATGAATCAGTTAAGTGTCAAACAAGTTTACCAACAGATTTAAATACTCTTAGTTTCTTTGCAGTAAGAAGTCAAAAGCACAAACCTATATCCAGTAATTAATGACCTAGCATTTTATCCTGCTTGGTTAAGACCTAGATGTCCATAATTCAATTTCATTTGTCATCCAAGCAAAACTTTAAAGCTTTCAGATTATCAAATACTTTGAAAGCTACTTCAGCAATTACCCATTAGAACTTTGAGACAGACAATTAACCACCAGTTTAGTTATTTCTTTGCTAACGAATTTTAATAAATAACATGAGCTTATTTGACCTTCAGTAAACTTCGATGTTTTACATTTACTGCTGATAACTTAAAAGACAGGTCTTATTTTAATTAAACCAACAAACTTAACTTAGTTCCAACATTGATTTACGTTCCATCTGGACCCACTCCACTTTGAATGTTTACCTGAGACATGGTTGGGAAGATCTGGAGTGAGGGGGTGTTAGGTCCAGGGGGTGCTCTTCTTGCTCCTTGACAGTGAAGAGAGAAGGAGCTGTGGTGCATGATTTAGAGGCCAGTCATGCAGGCTGCACACACTTTGGTACAGAAATAGGAGAAGAGGGAAACAGAAGAAACAAAGTGCTGCCAGGAGGCAGAGAAAGGATTCCCAGTTTTGGAGCTCCTAAGCCCCAACAGAGGAGCAGATGCCATGCTTTTTTATTAGCCAGGGGGGAGGGGTTAGGCAGTCCAAGTCAGGCCAGAGAACACAGGGAAACTTCCCTGAAACAAAGAGAGTTTCGGCAGCTGATTGGGAATATTCCCTATAGTCTCTGTCTCGAGTCAGATCAACCCCAGTTGGCTCCAGTTATAGCCATCAACACAGGAAGTGAGTAAGGGAGAAGCTCCCACATCTATTAGGAGAAACAGAGAGAAATAAAGTCAGAGTCCCCTTTTCTAGGGATGGCCCAGCAACCTGGGATTACTAAAAGAAGGCTTATTTACATAATTATCATCCAATATGTCAGGAGGAAATTTACTAGCTGACTCATTGAATCTGTTTTTAGTTCTTAATACCTATCTCTTATATTCCCTCCCGGTATGTAAGATGTTGCAGACAAGGGGAGGGGGAACTTTCAGGTGCTGTCCTGCTCGCGTCCCTCACGGGAACTTAGGAGCGTCTTAGCTAAGGTCTATCTGTATAAACCCCGGACCAGGCTACTCCATGGAGTAGATGACCGTTATGCCGTATGACGCTCCGCGAGACTCAGGGTGCAGCCCACTCAGACTCCGTAGCCAAAGGCGGTGGAGCCACATAAACATTCATACAGTCAGGCATTCCTCAGATTCAAACGGATCAGACATTTTTCCCTAAGCAGAATGTTACCTTCATAACTGATGCAAAGAACATATAGACACTTAGGACGTCGACAGGACAGCCTGGACACAAGAGAGAAAAATAGAAATTGCTGTACGGGTTCGGTTCAGAAACCGAGACTACGGGTTATGGTCAGGAGGAACATGAGATCCTCTCTGGAAGACAGGTGGCCCAAGAAAATGGACCTCTTCAGACACCCCAAGGTGTCCCCCGGGGTGTTACAGATCCCCGAGGCGTCCCTCGGGGTGGCAGGGGAGAAGTCGAGTTCATCAACTCCTTCTCAATCCTGCCCCTCCTACAGATCAACAACGTTGTTGTACAGTCGTGGCGCAAGAACACAAAGACAAGAACATAACATACAAACAGACAAATAGAGAAATAGACAAGAAAAAAGATGCTGGCCAGCTTACCTCCCGGTGGAGACCGGTTAGAGTCCTGGGTGGGACTTCAAGAGATCTCGGTGGAACCTCCAAATGAAAGACCCTGGAGCCGCACCCAAGAATCAAACAGCACGCCTCCACTGGATGCAAATTGCAAGAGGTTTATTGGTTACACAGGCGCCTGCGGACGCATCAGCCTTTGTGGGCTGAGTGCGCCGGGCTAAGTTGGGGAGCAGATTATATAGGGCAAGGTTGGGATGGTGGTAAGCGAGCTTACAGAAGCAGATGCTTGGTTACAGGGATCTGATTGGTTAACTTAAATCAAGCATTGTCAGGCACTGGGTTTAAGGCAAGGACACAACGGTTTGTTCTGGTGGGCCTTGACTCAGCACTCTGGAAAGTTCCAGGTACACTCTATTCCTCATTTGTCTTTTCTTTTGACAGACCGGGTGATCACAGACAATAGACATCCTGGTATGTGTTGCCATCTGGCTATGGGAACAATCAAGCCTTCAGCAAGGGGATAGGGGGTGCTTTGGGGACATCAGGTTACTTAAACAAGCCTTTAGCAAGGGGAGAGGGGTCTTTCAGACCAAAGATCAGCAACTTTGAGTGATTAGGCAACATTTAAGGAAGAATAAAAAGTAACTCATTGGTCAGTGGATCATGGTCTCCTTTTTTGGATAAGCTGTAGAGAACACAACTGGTAAAAAACAAAAGAAGGCATGAGTTACCCTACTAGACCATATCAGCCAGTCTGCCTTCAGGAATGAGATGAACAATTTACTCCACTGAGACCATTAGACCCCTTACCTGATCAATTATTTTCCTAATTTGCCCACCCTAAAAGGTCTTTTGTTCCCTTCCACCCCAGACTCTGTCACCTCCTGACTCAAGCTTCTGGATTGTACTTTCTCCATAGCCTTCCTCTTTCCTTCCCTTTTGTAGTTGTGATTACCTCCGCCCAAGATATCCTTTTTCTGGGCCAAAAGTTGAGGAAGAGTGTAGGCCTAGGAATTCCAGTCTTTCCTCTTTTTCAAACTCTCTAGGTTCCTTCTTTGATTTGTTGTTAGTGGTCTCAAGTCAGAAGTGTTTCCTCTCAGAATGTATTCTTGCTGCTTAGGGTGCTTCTTCCTCCTCCCCTCTAAAATTTTAATTTTCCCTTTGCGCAGAGCTGTGCATGCAAAAACAACATTATGTGGTGGGGACTGGTATCTCCTCTGAGGACCAAAATTAACCCTATTCACCTGCCGAATGATTAACACGTAATCTATAAAATAAAGGATCATAATTTTGGTCACTATCTGACTCTGAAACTAATCCTCTGGCCTCATCCATTGAGGACTGGACAGAGGGCCTTGAGAGGGGGACCCTAGTAGGCTCCGTTCACTGCCAGACTCAACCTACAGAAGGGCTGAGGACAATACAGGTGGTGCCCCAGAAGAGAGGGAATGGAAGTGGCTGGAAAACGTAGTGCTACGAACACACAGATCAGTAAGTAGCACAGTCCCTGGCTTCTAGGCGCTCATCACTAATCATAAAGCCACAGGACCGTGAAAGTCGCCCTTGGTGGGGAGTACAGTTCTTATCGTGTTGTGTTGAAATTAGCCATTTGGTCTATCTTTCCCGTTAGACTAGTAAAATTTGAACAGCGCCAACCCGCCGCATTCTCAGGACCCAGGACAGGTCCCAGATGAGTCTGAGTGCCAAGAAGTTGAAGCGACTGGGCGTGCCCGGGGAGCATGCGCAGTACGCACGACGGGGGCCTACAGAAGCGCGCTTCCGGAGGCGGGGAAGCACAACGGGCTGAGCGTTTCCAACGTCACCGCTCCATTACGCCAACCCCTTCTTTCCATTCCTGCACCCCCGGCGCCCCCAACTCCTATGACTCGACCGGCTCTGGACACCTTATGGCCTAAGTCATTTTCAGAGCAGGGTCAGCTGAGCTCTCAGGATCTGACAGCGGTGCCGGAAGCGGAAATTCTCTGCTGAAGCTTCCTGGACTACAGTCCCCACAATGCCTCTGGCCTCCTTCCGCTTGCTGTCTGCGCCTACTCCGCCCGGTATTTGGGCTCCAGCTCCAGAAGGGCGGTGGTGCTCCGACGGAAGTGCCCTGTCCTTTTAAACTCTGAATTATTAAATAATTAATTAATTTAGTTCTCTTATTTTATTCTGAGCCAACCTCCAAGGTGGGCGGAGGTTTTCTTTTCTGTGCTGTCGTTTAAATATATTGAATATGTATTTATACTCATATGTTTTAAATGTATGTTTTCTTATTATTTGCTCATTTCTCTATTTCCTTTAACTTTTTTTATGGCTTTAAAAAAAGTTCCAGTTTTAACTTATTAAAACAGTAACGAATCAATGTTACTATTGACTTGAAGTAGATCTTTTTTAAAAATAAATTTTATTAATGAAATTTCCTTTTTTATTTTTTATTTATTTATTTTTTCAAGTGATCTCTGCTCTAGCATGGGGCACAACCCAAAGTTCAGTAGTTGCATGCTCTACTGATTGAGCCAGCCAGGTGCCCTGAAATAACCTTTTTATTTAAATATCAAGTACGTTTTAGATATTTGTCCTTTATTAGGTATTAGATATTTGTCCTTTATTAGATATTGTCCTGTGGCTTTATTTTCTGCATATTTTATATACTATATGCTGCCAATATACAGTTATAGAAAAATTGAGAATATTTAAAAAATTAAAATCCACCATCAATTGAAATATTCACATGCCTTTTTGTCATCTCTCCCCAGTTTTATTTCTGTGATGGAATCCCTACTCTTGATTACTGAGCTGAGGATTCTAAATCATTGCACTATTTGTCTTCAGATTACAGAGAGTACTGTGGGATGCCCTGCCAAGAAATTAAGGAACTGAATAGTAATTGTTTCAATACTCTAGCACATATTGGGTAAAAGTTTCTTTTCCACCCAGTGGTTACTTCCGTTTACTGCTCTCAACTAAGAATACTGTGTGTTTGTGTGCATGTGTGTGTATTATATTATATTATATTATATTATATTATATTATATTAATAGTTTTCATAAAAGCAACCAAGAGTTGGCAAAATAATAATTGCCAAACCAAAATCTCAGAGAAGTAAACAGAGTACTTGAAGCTACTTTTACCATGAAGATATATGCCCATCCTGAGGCAACATGGATGAAATTCAAAACCCAAGGACACCCAGAGATACGAAGTCTAATAGGAGAATTATTACATATTATATTGAAATTTGAAAAGGCTTGAGCTGCATAGGACGTAGAAGTCTAGATTGGCAGCTGTTTCAGCCCTCTCAGCTACTGTTTTGTGGCTTCAGTTGCTATTGAGAAACCAACTGACACTCTGACACTTTTTAAAAGATTTTATTTATTTATTTGACAGACAGAGATCACAAGTAGGCAGAGAGGCAGGCAGAGAGAGAGGAAGGGAATCAGGATCCCTGCTCAGCAGAGAGCCCAATGCGGGGCTCGATCCCAGGACTCGGGGATCATGACCTGAGCTGAAGGCAGAGGCTTAACCCACTGAGCCACCCAGGTGCCCCTAACCAACACTTTTTTATAGTAAAGTGTCTTTTAACATTTTGCTCTTTGTTTTTGGTTTTCTGATTCAACATTATTAAGTGGTCTCTGTTCTTTCACATGATGATCTGTCAGGTGTGGCCATAGGAGGAGATACAGGAAAACCTCAGAAAGACAAAGTATATTATATCATCAGGTCCTACAGGTCCTACAATCAGGGGACACAACACATGCAGGACCACAAGGGGACACACCAGCATTGGGCAGGAGCCAGAGGATAGTCTAAGCTGTGGTCTTTATTGGGATTTCTGTGGAAAAGTCTAGGTATGACAGCTTAAGCTTAAGCTTACCATAAAAGGCTAGGTAAACAGCTTTAGATTGTTTAGTTAGAATAATTTTAGTGGGCTTTAAGATGTAGGGTGGTCCCTGGCTGCCTGGTATCTGGCACTGAGATGTGTAAGGCAGAGGAGTAATGTCTTCTGGGGTGAATGGGCAACATAGAGGAGGTAGAGCTCTGGACTAGTTAGTTTGCATATTAAAGATATGCTCTTGGCTAGGCACTTTCCCATCTCTAACAATTGATTAGCCCTGAGAAGGGCAGTCTCCTGAGCTAGGAAGGATTTTAAGGTGTTAATGTTAGTCAAAAAAAAGTCAAACAAATGGTAGCAAGAAATAACAAATCTGAAATCACTGAAAGAAAAACCCTACAAAAAATACTATGTTCAACAACAACCACAAAAAGAATGTGGGTAAAATGCATTTTCAGATTAAAGAAATAGAAACAAACAAACAAAAAAACTGAGCAAGTCCATGTTGTAGCCATTTTCAGAGCAAATGGACCGTCCCCTAAAATTTGGTTTAGATACCAAAACTAATGATGACACACACACTCCAGAAGAATATGAAAAGTGTTAAAACTTATATGTGTCTTTCTGAGGAGACTAGGGGAGGCTTTCAAAGCTGATCTCAATATCTCTTGAGAAAGCAAGGAAAGAATACTGGCTTGAGGTTTTTATGATAGTTAAGGGGTAGGGCTCAGGTAAAGGTTCCTGTGCAGTGTTTGAATATCCCACCTTTGACAAATCACCTGGACTTTCTTATCAGCATGCTCAGAAGTGAGACAGGAAAGCTGTGACAGACAAATACAAAAAGAAAAATTCGAGTCAGAGTCTTTACTACAATGCATCACCAACAGAATTTGACCAAAGGAAATCCTAAAAGATGTGCACTTTAGGCAGAAGGCAAGTAAAAGAGAAGTACAGAAGAGAGAAAGATTAAGTGTGCGGTAAATGTAACTGAGCAGTATTTTTTTTACATTTTTATTAATTATTTTTATTAACATGTAATGCATTATTTCCCCCCAAAGGTACAGTTCTGTGAATCGTCAGGCTTACACACTTCACAGCACTCAGCATATTATGTACCTTCCCCAATGTCTATAACTCAATAACCCTCTCCACACACCCCCACCCTCAAGCAACCCTCTGTTTGTTTTGTGAGATTGAGTCTCTTTTGGTTTATCTCCCTCCCATCCCATCCTGTTTCATCTTTTCCTTTCCTACTCCACTCCGCCTTTCAAATTCCTCATAACTGGGAGATCATAGGGTAATTGTCTTTCTCTGATCTGAGCAGTAATTTTAAAGAACAACAATAAAAAGATCTGATGTAGTTAAAGAAAAAAAATTAAAAACACAAATAAAATTCTTAAAATAAAATGGGGGTGCCTCGGGGGCTTGTTTGGTTAGGCACCTGTCTTGGGCTCAGGTCCTAGAATTGAGAGGCATGTTGCATTGGATTCACTGCTCAGCTCAGAGTCTATTTTTCCCTCTCCCTTTGCCCCTCCCCCTGTCTGTGCTTTTTCTCTCAAATAAATAAAACCTTTAAAACAAAACAAAACAAACAACAATGGCACATAAGAAGGAGGGTATAATTGGTTAACTGTTTCAAGTATCTTGTTTACAAAAAAGCATTACTTTGATTAAATTTTGAAAATTTTGGCGTTTCTGCATAACCATTAAAGACAACAATTAACAGCATATAATTTTTAAATCAGAAGAGGAAAATGATTAAAATGAAAGAAAAAATAGACTGTATTTTTGATGTAAAAACAAAATATTAGTAATCACATATAAATCGACTAAGTCCTCTATGTTTTAAAAAAACACTGTCATATTATATTTAAAAATAAGCTGTCCATAACACACATCCAAATATAAAATCTCAGAAAAATTAACTGAACAAGTATGGTATAGATATCCAAATGATAGCCAAATGAAAAGTGGTATTGAGGAGAGATTTCAATAGACTCCCAGGCAAAAGATAATTTTAAAAATAGACTTTTAGGCAAAAAGCATCGTAAAAGTTTATTTCATTATGATAAAATATTCAATTTATACAGAATATGTAAGTATGTTTGCAACTAATGATATAATCTAATAGATTAAGGAAAAATATGAATTCCTAATTAATAGTGGGGTGTTTGGGACATGTCCACTTCAACTGATAAAACAAACAAAACAGTTAGTAGAATGGGGTGTCTGGATGGCTCATTCAGTAGAGCATGTGCCTCTTGACCTCAGGGTTGTAAGTTTGAGTCTTACATTGAGGGTAGAGATTACTTAAAAATGCAATCTTTAAAAAAAAACCTCAGTAGACAAAACATCAGTAAAGATATTAATCAAGTTAAATCCTTATCAAAATTGATTTGATACAAATACAGGAAACATTGTACCTATGAACTCTAGGATACACATTTATTAAGAACATATCTGGAAAATATGACTATATGCTTGGCCATAAATAACATGTGAATAATTTATAAAAGCCTGAAATCACAGAGAACATGTTCTCTGGTAACAGGTAGATCTGTTACATAAAATTGAAACAAGTCATAAAAATTTAAATAAAGCAACATTTCTATGTTTTCCTGAGTCAAAGAGGAAACCAAAAAGATATTTGAAGGTATTTTAAAGTGAGCAATTCTGCACATTAAGATCTGTCATAATCAAAAGAAAGTATACGAACGTAAATATGCATATGTTAGGGAAAATGGTGAATAGTAATGAGATAGGCAAATGTTATGTCTGATATGTGGCAAACAGCAACATACACTTTAAAACATTTAAAAGAAAATAAAGATGCTAATAAAAAAATATCTAGCACCTGAATGGCTCATTTGGTTAAGCACCTACCTTTGGTTCAGGTCATGATCTCTAGATCCTGGGATTGAGCCCTACATCAGGCTCCTTACTCAGCAGGAAGTCTGCTTGTCTCTCCCCCTCCTCCCCCAACTCTTGCTCTCTCTCTCTCTCTCGCTCTCTCTTTCTCTCTCAGATAAATTAAATTAAATTAAATCTTAAAAAAAAAACTTAGCAATAGGCCTAAAGCTCCTCTAGGATCACTACCAGAAACAGTAAGTCTATTGTAATTATGAGTGTACTGAAGAGATCTAATCAGATAAGAACGTGGAGTACAAGGAAACAATTTAAAGTACACACAATTGGAAATGTCAGTCTTTGAAAGGACATTTATGGGAAGCAAAAGAATAAAAGAAAGGATGAGTATATGTTGGCATTACATGTTAAGGGGCACATGAAATAGAGACGTTTTAACTAAAAGACAAGAAAATTGGATCAATTTTGCATCAACCATAAACCCATACAAAACCACTCTATACCTGAAATCTGCTATACTGCCAGCAGAGGGTGCCATTGAACTAGGAATCTTGTAAACACGCCCCCCCTCCAAATCCACAAAATGAAGAAATCTCAGTCTTCGAGAATTACGATAGAAAATTAAATGCAATACACTTCAGTTAATTGCAAATCTCCCACAATAAAGTAATTATAATTAAAATAAAACTCTCCTCCTAGGACGCAATTCGTTCAGCTATAGACATTTTACTCTCCAGAGTCGTAATTTAAATTTAGCAGTAAGAAGTTAAATAATCTCAACTTTTCTTATCTCTTACAGCTGGGTAATTTAACAGAGACTAACATCAATAGCTGAAGGTAAGTTATATTACCTTAGTGACCAGTAGCCTTCTGATAGTATCCTAATGTGGTAATGACCTACATTGCTGCTTTTATTACTACTCCTTTATGGTGAAAGAAATAGATGCACATAGTAAAAATTTTAAAATGCAAAGTGATAATAAGTGAGAAGTGTCTCATCCTTCCTCCTATCCCAGTCTCTATTACTAGCCTTTAACTTTTTAGTCATTTTCACATACCAAAGTTCTGTTTCTGTGTTTATTTACTAAAAGGTGTTCAAACTGGCTTGAGGGGGAATATGTGGTTTCTCATTCCATTTGTCATAAAATGAAAAATTTGGTGATTTTGTGGATTTATGTTTCAAGTTAGATTATCATGTTTCTCACTGTCTTTTTAAAAAATTTATTTATTTGACAAACAGATCACAAGTAGGCAGAGAGACAGGCAGAGAGAGAGGAGGAAGCAGGCTCCCCGCTAAGCAGATAGCCTGATGCGGGGCTCGATCCCAGGATCCTGAAATCATGACCTGAGCTGAAGGCAGAGGCTTAACCCACTGAGCCACCCAGGCACCCCACGGTTTTCACTGTCTTTGACCATCTCTTTCCTATGGGGTGAAGTGTACTGCTTGACCATGCCTGAGTTATATGACTATTGTACTTTTATAGTACATATACAGGACAGATACATGTTTTCTGAAAAGGGAAAACAAGTTGCTATAACAGAAGGGAAAAGGAATAATAGGTAAGCAAATGCAACAGGTATTCATATGCAACTAATAGTTTAAAATATAAAGCATGCACTTTTATATTTTTTAAAGATTTTTTTTATTTGTTTATTTGACAGTCTGAAATCACAAGTAGGCAGAGAGGCAGGCAGAAAGGGAGGAGGGGAAGCAGGCTCCCCATTGAGCAGAGAGTCCAATGCAGGACTCGATCCCAGGACCCTGAGATCATGACTTGAGCCGAAGGCAGAGGCTTAACCCACTGAACGACTCATGCACCCTGCATTTTTATATTTAAAGGGTACTTATTTAACTCCTTAATCTGAGATATTGTTACTTACCACACTGGTACTTCTCCCTCATATCTTATAAAACCATATACAGACAATTCTCCTTATTGTGGCAGTTACGTTATATAAAGTCATCATAATCACTGCATCAGCAAATACCAAATGATTACCCCCAGGAGAAACAGAATTAGATTCATGAAAGCCCCTGGTCACAACATTTGCATCAACCAATCAATACATAATCTCGTTTTATGTCTATATCTATTTAAAGACCTCTTTTAAAATGTATATTATTGATTCATCAACACGTAATTCATGGTCAATCGTGCTGTAACTCATGTCTGATCAAAGCTTATCTAACATACAAATTTTCTCCATAAGATTTATCACAGCTTTTTTGCACTTAGGTAGAGTAGGCACCATGGCAGCACTAGCCTTGGAGGGCATTTTTAAATAGGGAAATCACCAAAAAAAGCGCAAAAACATGCAAAATACATGGCATTAAGTAGACTGCACAAAGAACACTTGTTACATAATACAGGGACTAGAACAATAAGGCACAGCCTCTTGTTTAACCACAGCTGGGAACCTGCCTACTGGGTAATTCAAAATTTTTGCTGCTCTGCACATGTCTGCAAATGATTGGACAACACCATGAGTACTACTCTGGGAGTTACAAATGATTTTGGAGTTATAAAATCAAATTTAGCAAGTAAATAAACATGCAAATACAAAATCTGGGAATATTGAGAATCTAATTGGGCCCAAAAAGAAGGAAACCTAATCCTATTTCATTAATCCCATACTGCTTGAAGTGGAATGGTCCAAGTTTAGGTTCAATTATGTTTTCTTTTAAATTTCACAAAATTATTTTGTATTTTTTCATGCAGCTTTTTGCTTACTTTATGGTTTCTAATTGTTTGTTTTTTAAAATCCTGTTGAAAAAAGAATAATGGTAGTTAGATTCACCTAAATTAAATTCATGTAACTTAATCCCTGTATTTGTTCAGTGGTCTAATTTGAACCAAGAATTTTACAGGTCTTTTGCACAGATTCAGAGGCTTTCTTTTCATTGGAGGATATCACAGCTACTGGAAGCCTTGGTGCAATTCTGAAAGTAAGAAGCTCTGCCCTTTCCCCAGCCAGGTATCCTTCCTATGTAAGAGACAGGGAAGACAGAGTAGATTTCAAAGACAACTGAAACAACAAAAGGGCAATAAATAGTACCAAAACTCTTAGCTTTCTATGAAAAGGCTTTCCCCATACTATCTCTATCATTACGCTTTGCACAAATTCCACCTCATGTCCTCTCTCAGCAGCAAGAATATAAAAACTAAATAATTACACCCTCTTTTTCATGACTTTTTCCAACGATCTTGTTAACCCAGATTTTTTTTTGCTGATTAGGTCATATTTACTTTCTTACAAATTAGCACAGTGATTTCTACTGTCATGATTTATTTAACAAAGCATATTCAGGAATATTTGATCTTTACAAAATGTGAAACCTGATCAATCTTATATATGCCTTATATTATATGCTTTATATTTAACCTAATAAAATATCTTATGTTATAATAATAGGTTTTCTTCCAGGTCAGAATTACCCATTAAAACCCTTTGATTCCATCCTTCCCAAAAGAAACTAATATCATCATTCTCAGCCAATGGGATTTACGACTAGCAAATTCTAGGAATATGCCAGTCCAGTTGTAGATCACTGCACAAAATGGACTTCGAACCTTAGATCAGGAAAGACAGAGATGATTTTAAGATAGATTCTTACCTTAAAATCAGTGGGAAGGATTTATCATCTCTCTCCTTGCACTGGAATATTATCTCTATAAAGAGAAAATATTCTTTAATCGCTACTGAAGCTCCTGTGACTTGCCCTTTGATGGCTTTAAGTAAATACTTTTGGAATGAGTGGATTTTAGCTACTGCTGCATTAAAAATTCACCCCAGAGCATAGTGACTTAAGATAAAACATTGTTTTTATTTTTAATTTTTATTTTTTATTATATGTTCAAGTAGCCAGCATATGATAAATACATCATTAGTTTTTGATGTAGTGTTCAATGATTCATTAATTTCATATAACAGCACTGCTCATCATATCACGTGCTCTCCTCAATACCCATCACCCTCTTACCAGCCCCCACCAACTCCCTCCCTTATGAAACTGTCACTTTGTTTCCTAGAGTCCAGAGTCTCTCATGGCTCATGTCCCTCTCTGGTTTCTTCCCATTCAGTTTTCCGTCCAATCCCCACATGGTCCTCCGTGGTGTTCCTTATGTTCCACATGAAACCATATGATAATTGTCCTTCTCTGTCTGGCTTACTTCACTTAACATAACCCCTCCAGTTCCATCCATGTCAATGTAAATATTGGGTATTCATCCTTTCTGATGGCTGAGTAATATTCCATCATATATATGAACAACATCTTCTTTATCAGTTCAAGATGAAACATTTTATTGTTATCTCTTGTGATTCTTGAAGTTGACTGGATTCTTTTGTAGAAGTGGTTCTTATTCAAGGTGTGTCTTGTTTTGCAGTGAAATGGCGACTGCGGCTGAAGTCACATTGAAGACATTCTCACTCATATGTATGGAGGTTGATGCTGACTGTCAGCAGAATGCTGGTGTTGTCAGCCAAAACATGTACAGGAGGCCCATCTACATGGTTTGGACTTCCCCATAGCATGGTGGTTGGGTTCCAAGAGCTAACTTCTTAAGGAAACAAGGACGAAGTATGTGTATCTTTATGAACTAGTTTTGAAGTTTTTTTGAAGTCATGTGTGTTGCTTCTATCCTGAAGTTTCACCCATGTTGAAGGGAAGGAGTCGTATTTCCCATTATTTCATGGAAGATATGCCAATGCCATATATTTTTTTAAAAGTCAATGCCATATTTAATGAGAAAGTGGGATAAAATACATTGTGACAGCCATCTCTGGAAAACTCAGCCTTCCACAAAGCCTGACCAACAACAAACTATATTTGATTATAAGCACATATGAGACGTGCCCAGGTAGTATAAAGATAAGTTAGAGAAATAATAAGAGAAACTTTGAAGTCAGATGAAGATCACCTTGTAGCACATAAGTTATGTGCTAAAGATACAGAACAATATTATGGATGTTTTATAAGTCTTTTCATGGTTGTGCAGATTTGTGCAGATTCTTTTACTGACTGGAGAGACCATTCAGGGGTATGGGAGCAACAGGGGTGTGGAGCAAGTGGAGGTCTTCTCCTATTCTACTTCAATCAAAGTTTCTCCATTTTTAATTTGCTTTATATAAACTGAGAACTTTGGTTCTGTAGTGATTCAGTTGAAGGGAAATGTCTTGCTGCTTAAAAGGTTGGTAACCTGTGGAAATGTATAAAATTATAAACATGAAAATATAATCAATTTCTGTTGATTGAACTGCTGTCAATATTTCTTGTTTGTGAGGTTTTTTTGGTCATTTTCAGAGATTTGATGAGAAATATTGAGAGAGAATTTCAAGGAAATGAATTGCAATTACATGGTATTCATAATGCCATTTATACTTCCAGATTCCAGATGCTGCTTATTTCCTATAAGTTCTCCTTCCCACATATCCTGGCCGTCACAGTCAGTTGGATTCAGCACATTAAAAATTACTGTTGAGGTACCTGGGTGGCTCAGTCAGTTAAGGGTCTTACTCTTTATTTGGCTCAGGTCATTATTTCAAGATTGTGGGATTGAGCCCTGCATCAGGCTCCTTGCTAAGTGGGAATTCAGCTGGAAATGATGTCTCTCTCTCTACCCCTGTGCCTCCCAACTCTCTCTCTCTCAAATTACATATGTCTTTAAAAAATAGCTGTTTACATGGCTCTTTGCTTATTAATGTCTCCATCTTTCAAAAAGACCACCATTCCCACAATTCTCATGTGCCAGTCTTGATAGTTTCTCATTCATAAAAAGAAGGAGGCAAGGGGGATTACATTTATTTTTCTTTTTGAATACCCCTTTAGCAAAAGTTTATAGTGTTTTCTTTATAATTTACCAGTAAGTATGAATAAAAAAAAGACTTATGGGATAAAACAACAAACAATGCTGAGCATAACCCCTGTATTAGGAAATACAAAACTTATGCTGTGGTAATATAACATAAAAATAGTAGTGACTTAGCACAAAAATTATTTTTGTACATGCAATGTTGGTATAGCTTGAATTAATCTCCAAGTCTGCTATCTCCCACATGGTAGCTTAACTGCACAGGCTTCTTTTATTTTGTGTCCCTACTATCTCAGTATACAGCCTCAATAGGGAATAAAGACATTAAAAGTTGAGTAAGATTTTCACTACCTCAGTCCAGAAGTGACTCTTCAAATCACTGTCCACTGGTTGAAACTACTTCTGTATCCCTGCCTAAGCCTAAAGTCGTTGGGAATTATAATCTTCCCATGCCTAGGAAGGAGAGGAAAGCCAAACACTAGATGTGCCTTCCATAGTATCAAATGCTATCAATGTTTTTGCAATCATTTGGAAAGTTCTGAGCATGTTCTTTTTTTAAAAAATTTAATTTTATTTTTTTCAGTGTTCCAAGATTCACTGTTTATGCACCATACCCAGTGCTCCACGCAATATGTGCCCTCCTTAATACCCATCACCAAGCCCTCCCAACCCCCCAAGCCCTCCCCTCCAAAATTCTCAATTTGTTTCTCACAGTCCACAGTCTCTCATGGTTCCTTTCCCCCTCTGACTTCCCCCAACTCACTTCTCTTCTCTTTCACCCAATGTCCTCTGTGTTATACCTTGTGCTCCACAAGTAAGTGAAACCATATGATAATTGACTCTCTCTGCTTGACTTGTTTCACTCAGCATAATCTCTTCCAGTCCCGTCCATGTTGATACAAAAGTTGGGTATGCTTCCTTCCTTTCTTTTTTTTTTTTAATTTTAAAAATTTTTTTTTAGATTAAATAATAATTTTAATGTGTGAAATATAAAACCTAAAATTTCACTTAATAAATTATATTCAAGCATAATCATATCAAAATTTTGTCCTTAATTCTATTTTAGGGTATTACTTTTAAAAAAATTTTTTTAAATTTATTTTCAGCATAACAGTATTCATTCTTTTTGTACCACCCCCAGTGCTCCATGCAATCCGTGCCCTCTATAATACCCACCACCTGGTACCCCAACCTCCCACCCCCCGCCCCTTCAAAACCCTCATGTTGTTTTTCAGAGTCCATAGTCTCTCATGGTTCACCTCCCCTTCCAATTTACCCCAACTCCTTTCTCCTAACTCCCCATCTCCTCCATGCTATTTGTTATGCTCCACAAATAAGTGAAACCATATGATAATTGACTCTCTCTGCTTGACTTATTTCACTCAGCATAATCTCTTCCAGTCCCGTCCATGTTGCTACAAAAGTTGGGTATTCGTTCTTTCTGATGGAGGCATAATACTCCATAGTGTATATGGATCACATCTTCCTTTTCCATTCGTCCATTGAAGGGCATCTTGGTTCTTTCCACAGTTTGGCGACCATGGCCATTGCTGCTATAAACATTGGGGTAATCGCTAAGGAAATGTTGAAAAACAAAAATAAAAAGGGGGGCATCACGCTACCTGATTTCAAGCTTTACTGCACAGCTGTGATCACCAAGACAACATGGTTCTGGCATAAAAACAGACACATAGACCAGTGGAACAGAGTATAGAGCCCAGATATGGACCCTCAACTCTATGGGCAAATAATCTTTGACAAAATGGGAACATATATACAGTGGAAAAAAGATAGTCTCTTCAATAAATGGTGCTGGGAAAACTGGACAGCTATATGTAGAAGAATGAAACTCGACCATTCTCTTACACCGTACACAAAGATCAACTCAAAACGGATAAAAGACCTCAATTTGAGACAGGAATCCATCAGAATCCTAGAGGAGAACATAGGCAGTCATCTCTTCAATATCAGCCACAGCAACTTCTTTCAAGATATGTCTCCAAAGGCAAAGGAAACAAAAGCCAAAATAAACTTTTGGGACTTCATCAAAATCAAAAGCTTCTGCACAGCAAAGGAAACAGTCAAAAAAACAAAGATGCAACCCACGGAATGGGAGAAAATATTTGCAAATGACAGTACAGACAAAAGGTTGATATCCAGGGTATGCTTCCTTTTTAATGGAGGCATAATACTCCATAGTATATATGGACCATATCTTCTTTATCCATTCATCTACTGAAGGGCATCTTGGCTCTTTCCATAGTTTGGCAACTGTGGCCATTGCTGCTCTGAACATTGGTGTACAGATGACCCTTCTACTCACTACATCTGTATCTTTGGAGTAAATTGGAGTAAATACCCATTAGTGCAATCACAGGGTCATAGGGTGGCTATATATTTTATTTCTTAAGGAATCTCCATACTGTTTTCCAAAGTGGCTGCACCAACTTGCACCAACTTGCATTCCCACCAACAGTGTAAGAGGGTTCCCCTTTCTCCACATCTTCTCCAACACCTGTTGTTTACTGTCTTCTTAATTTTGGCCGTTCTAACTGATGTAAGGTGGTATCTCAATGTGGTTTTAATTTGAATCTCCCTGATGACTAATGATGATGAACATTTTTTCATGTGTCTGTTATCCATTTGTATTTCTTCTTTGGAGAAGTGTCTGTTCATATATTCTGCCCATTTTTTGACATCATTATCAGTTTTGTGTGTGTTGAGTTTGAGGAGTTCTTTATAGATCTTGGAATATCGGCCCTTTGTTTGTACTGTCATTTGCAGATATCGTCTCCAATTCTGCAGGTTGCCTCTTTGTTCTGTTGACTGTTTCCTTTGCTATGGAATTTTCCTATGCAGAATTTTTTTATTAATTAATTTATTTTCAGAAAAACAGTATTCATTATTTTTTGCACCACACCCAGTGCTCCATGCACTCCGTGCCCTCTATAATACCCACCACCTGGTACCCCAACCTCCCATCTCCCGCCACTTCAAACCCCTCAGGTTGTTTTTCAGAGTCCATAGTCTCTCATGGTTCACCTCCCCTTCCAATTTACCCCAACTCAGAATTTTTTTTTTATCTTGACGAAGTCCAAAAGTTTATTTTTGCTTTTGTTTCCTTTGCCTTTGGAGACATGTCTTGAAAGAAGTTTCTGTGACTGATTTTAAAGAGGTTACTACCCATGTTCTCCTCTAGGATTTACTAGATTCCTGCCTCACATTGAGGTCTTATATCCATTTTGAGTTTACCTTTGTGCATGGTGTAAGAATGGTCGAGTTTCATTCTTCTATACATAGTTGACCAATTTTCCTAGCACTATTTATTGAATAGACTGTCTTTTTTCCACTGTCTATTTTTTCCTGCTTTGTCGAAGATTAATTGACCATAGAGTATGGGTCCATATCTGGGCTCTTTCCACTGTCTATTCTCTGTTCCATTGGTCTATGTCCCTATCTTTGTGTCAGTACCACGCTGTCTTGGGGACCACAGTTTTGTAGTAAAGCTTGAAATCAGGCAACATGATGCCCCCAGTTTTGCTTTCCTTTTTCAACATGTCCTTAGTGATTCGGGGTCTTTTCTGATTCCATACAAATTTTAGAAGGGAGTTGGGGTAAATTGGAAGGGGAGGTGAATCACGAAAGACTATGGACTCTGAAAAACAATCTGAGGGGTTTGAAGTGGCGGGGGTTAGGAGGTTGGAGTACCAGGTGGTGGGTGTTATAGAGGGCACAGATTGCATGGAGCCCTGGGTGTGGTGAAAAAATGATGAATACTGTTTTTCTGAAAATAAATAAATTGAAAAAATTAAAAAAATATTTTAGGATTGTTTGTTCCAGCACTTTGAAAAATGCTGGTGGAATTTTGATTGGGATGTCATTGAAAGTATAGACTTTTTTTAAATTTATTTTTTATTTTCAGCATAACAGTATTCATTATTTTTGC
This sequence comes from Mustela erminea, assembly GCF_009829155.1. Classification (NCBI taxonomy): domain Eukaryota; kingdom Metazoa; phylum Chordata; class Mammalia; order Carnivora; family Mustelidae; genus Mustela; species Mustela erminea. The sequence goes on along the minus strand of NC_045618.1, from coordinate 23,467,343 downwards.
ACCACACCCAGTGCTCCATGAAATCCATGCCCTCTATAATACCCACCACCTGGTACTCCGACCTCCCACCCCTCGCCCCTTCAAAACCTTCAGATTGTTTTTCAGAAAGTATAGACATTTTAACAATGCTTATTCTTCCAATCCTTGAACATGGAGTGCTTTTCCATCTTTTTGTGTCTTCTTCAATTTATTTCATGAGTGTTCTGTAGTTCCTTAAGTGTAGATCTTTTACCTCTTTGGTTAGGTTTATTGCCAGGTATCTTATGATTCTTTGTGCTATAGTAAATGGAATCACTTCTCTAATTTTCTCTTTCTTTCTTTCTTTCTTTTCTTTTCTTTCTTTCTACATTTTCATTACTAGTGTATAAGAAAACAATGGATTTCTGTGGATTGATTTTGTATCCTGCCACATGATGGAATTGCTGTATGAGTTTTAATAGTTTGGGGATGGAATCTTTTGGGTTTTCCATATAAAATATCAAGTCATTTGTGAAGAGAGAGAGTTTGACTTCTTCTTTGCCAATTTGAATACCTTTTATTTATTTTGTTGTCTGATAGCTGTTGCTAGGACTTCTAGTACTATGTTGAACAACAGTGGGGAGAGTGGGACTCCTTGTCACATTCCTGATCTCAAAGGTAAGACTGTCAGATTCTCCCCCTTAAGAATGATATTTGCTGTGGGTTTTCATAGATAGATTTTGTGAAGTTGTGTGATGTTTCTTCTATCCCTATGCTTTGAAGTGTTTTAATCAGAAACAGATGCTGTATCTTGTCAAATGTTTTTTTCTGCATCAATTGGGGATCATAATGACGTCTCTGGTTTGACTCTGGGTTATATTATTTGTAGACATCTTCTCTTTTGCTTTGTTGTGGACAGTACTGGGTGTCATCTTTCATATAAGCATTGACCAGAATCCTCCCATGAGTCTGAGAGAACTAAATATGCTTCAGGTTGTAAAAGACCAAGTGGGAAAGTTGGCATGAAGATCAGAACTTGATTCAAATTTATCTTACACCCATATTGTCTCTATGCCCTAGCCCCTTTTGGTCTAAGTGTCCCCTTCTTCTGCACCAGTGTAGAACTGAGGTCCTACATTAGTCTAAAACAAATACCTGAAATATAGGTAGTATGATCCCAAGTCCAAACAGAATATGAGAGGGAACAAAGATGAGAATGCACATGGCATATATAGAAATGATAATAGACTACAGTTTTGAGTAAGCAAATGGTTTTCACTAGAGATGGCACACGTTCAGGCTTAAAAGGAAGGTGGGAGCTATGTCGTGGAACTCTTTGAATGCTAGCTTAATAGAATATGAATTTAACCTGCAGAGAAAAAGTCACTCTGGTGCAATTCATAGGACCTGAACTTGTTATTAAACCCAAGCTGGGCCTTTTAATTTTTGTTCAATTACTCATTCCCTGTATGGTTAGACAAATGGTTCTAATTATAGGAACCTCCTGCCAATTGAGCATACCATTTTGCTGATTTGTATTAGAATAAATGAATAACTAAAACAGTGACCACAGTGTTGTCAGAGAGCAAGTATTTATAACGGGCCAAAGTATCACTAAATTTTGGAGAGAATGTGTGAATAAGAGTGGTATTTTAGGAAGAGTAGCTTGACTGTTTATTGGATAAGATTGTAGTTTCAGCATATTATAAAGTCAAAGGGAATCAATCATTTTATATATATAAAATATATAAAATTTATAAAATTTTAAAAATATGTAAAATATATAAAATGATTGATTCCCTTTGACTTTATAATATGCTGAAACTACAATCTTATCCAATTATATATATATATATATATATATATATATATATAAAATATTAAAATATTAAAGAACCACGTTCTGGACCAAGATAAGATGATTGATTCCCTTTGACTTTATAATATTCTGAAACTACAATCTTATCAAATTTTATATATTATATATTATATATATATATATATATATATATATATAATATTAAAATATTAAAGAACCACGTTCTGGACCAAGATAAGATTCTGTATGTGTATCTCCAAATTTCAAGTAAGTGGGAGAATGTTGGTGCTGAGGAAGCAGATTGGTGATGAAGTTAAGATTTTACTTTATAGCTATTGATTTTTATTTCAAAGTGGTGAATCCAAGAGGATATGTATGTCTGAGATATATGCTGGACCCAAAATGTTTGGCTTTGGAAACTTTCTGCACGTAAGTTGTATTGGGAACAAAGACAGTGTTTGAGTTCTGTTCCAAGCACAAAAACATGCTTCTAAAGGTTAGGAGGGGAAAAAATAACGCAGTGAACATGCATGTACATATATACTAAAGATGGAATCGTACTCCTATCTCTAAAGTTGTGTCATTGGGTCCATACAATTTATGTACTCTGCTCCTGAATGCATACGTGTGCTTTTCTCATGTCACCACCAGGTGGAGCACAAACCTCACTATATCTAATGCTTGAGGCTATGAGCTAAGTTCAAGAAATTCATGGCTTTTTATTGTCTACTTCACTGAAGATATTTTGCACAATAATTAGTATAGATGGGATTTGCAAAAATATCCAAAAGTAGGACTCTATGTCTCCCGTATTTTCCTAGAACATGGGCTTGTTTTCATAGAGGGCCTTTGCAGCTATTTTGATGTAATTAATTGGAAGAAATGAGTAAATAATTTCTGTTCTCTGAAGTCACTTTTATTTAGATGTGCTTGCTGTACACAAACTTTTACCTTTTCCAAACCACAAATCCATATATTAACTGTTATTTTAATTCTTAGCAGCATAAATCTCGGGAAAAATAGCGTTAAAGAGTATTACAGTAAAATTAAGTCCTACTCTATGAAGATTTTTTAAAGTTTTTATTTAAATTCCAGTTAGTACAGGTGTAATATTAGCTTCAGGTGTACAATCTAGTGATTTTACATTTCCATATAATACCAGGTTCTTATCACAAGTGCACTGCATAATCCCTATCACCTATTTAACCCATCCTTCACCCACCTTCCCTCTGGTAACCTTTAAATTTGTTCTTTATAGGTAACAGTCTGTTTCTTGGTTTGCCTTTCTCTCTCTCTCTTTTTTTTCCCTTTTCTCATTTGCTGTACACAAACTTTTAGAGTATTTTTGGTTGGAAGTTTTTTGCCACCCCCACTTCAGCACTTTGAATATTTTATGCCACTCCCTTCTTGCTTGCAAAGTTTTTGCTGAGAAATATGTCAATAGCCTTATGGGATTTTCCCTTATACGTAGCACTTTGTTTTTCTCTTGGTACTTTTAAGCTTCTCTCTTTATTTGTACCTTTGAAATTTTAAGTATAATATGTCCTGATTTGGATCTCTTTGGATTAAATTTATTTAAGAGCACCTTGGTGGCTCAGTGGGTTAAGCCTCTGCCTTCAGCTCCGGTCATGATCCCAGGGTCCTGGGATCAAGCCCCACATCAGGCTCTCTGCTCAGCAGGTAGCTTGCTTCCTCCTCTCCTCTGCCTGCCTCCCTGCCTACTTGTGATCTCTCTCTATCAAATAAATAAATAAAGTCTTTAAAAAATTATTTGGAACCCTCTGCGCTTGCAGAACCTGGATGCTATTTCCTTCCCTAGGCTAAAGAATTTTTAAGCTGTTATTTTTTCAAATGAGTTTCTGTCCCTTTATCTCTCTCTTCCTTTTTCTGGGACCCCTATAATGCAAATGTTATTATGTTTGATTTCTCACAAGTCCCTTGAGTTACCTTTATTTTTATTTTCTTATTCTTTAAGTTTTTATTTGAATCCCAGTTAGTTGATGTACAGTGCATTATCAGTTTCTGATGTTGTATAATGCATAATATAGTCATTCGATACCTCCATACATCACCTTGTGCTTATTATGACACTCCTTAGTACCCACCACCTATTTAACCTATCTCCCTACCCCTTCCGCTCTGGTAACCATCAGTTTGTTCTCTCTAATTAAGAGTCTGTTTCTTGGTTGTCCCTCTCTCCCTCTTCTTTTTTCCCCTCTTACACATTTGTTTTGTTTCTTAAATCCCACATGTGAAAATAAAAAGCTTCTGCACAGCAAAGGAATAATGAAACTTAAAGGCAATATACAGAATAGGAGAAAATATTTGCAAATGGCATTTCTTATAAAGAGTTAGTATCCAAAGTATGTAAAGAAGTGATACAACTCAATACCCCCTAAAATAATCTAATTTTAAAATGGCAGAAGATATGAACAGATATTTCTCCATAGAGTGCATCCAGATGGTCAATAAATACATGAAAAGACGTTTATCATCACTTATCATCAGTGGAATGCAAATAAAAACTACAATGAGATATCACCTCACACTTGTTAGAATGGCTAAACAACACAAGGAACAATAACTGTGGGCAAGAATGTGGAGAAAAAGGAACCCGCATGCACTTCTGGTGGGGAGACAAACTGGTGCAGTGACTCTAGAAAACAATACGGAGTTTCCTCATAAAGGTAAAATAAGATTACCATAATATCTAGCAATTGTATTACCAGGAATTTAGCCAAAGAATACAAAAACACTAAATTAAAGGGATGTATGTACTCCTAAGTTTATAGCAGCATGATCTACAATGGCCAAGATATGGAAGCAGCTGAAATATCCATTGACTGATAAATGGATAAAGAAGACGTGGTATAGATGTATACAATATTACTCAGCCATAAAAAACAATGAAATATTGCTATTTTCTATTATGTGGATACAACTAGAGTATTATGCTATATGAAAAAGGCAGTCAGAGATAGTTACAATTTTAAAAATAATTAGAATACTGATATTTGATTTACTTTTAAAATTTCTGTATGTCTTGCTTCATACTATACATCTGGATTTATCTTCTTTTACACTCACTGGGTTGAACTATGTTGTTTTAATTGAGGTACATGAAGAAAATCTGAACTTCTACAGACATATGTTCAAAAAAGCTTAACACTTTATTAAGCTTTTCATATTTTCTTCATATAACTCAACCAAAATAACATAATGCAACACACTGAATGTAGAGGTAGACATGTGACAATCTCTTTTGATATGCCACTGTCTTAGTCCTTTTGAGATGTTTTAACAAAATGCCATTGACTAGGTAATAAACAACAGAAATTAGTTCCTCACAGTTCTGGAGGTTGGGAAGTCCAAGATCAAGACCGTGACAAATTTGGAGTCTGATTAGAGGCCAGTTTCTGGTTTATAAAGTTATCTTTTCCTTGTGTCCTCTATAGAAGAAGAGGCAAGAGGTCTTTCTGAGGGCTTTTCTTATAAAGACACTAGTCCCATTCATGAAGGCTCTTTCCACATGTCCCAGTCACCTTCCAAAGGCCCCAATTTAAAATACAACACATCAAAGTTTAGGTTTGAATACATAAATTTTGGGGGGAAACTACCATTCAGCCTATGGCAACCAGGCACGCATTCAATAAGTGGCAGCTATTTTAAAATTAACTAATATATAGTGTCTTAAAACATACCAGTGATTCATGTACATTGGGATACACTGTTTCATTTTGTGTGAGAGATGAATGCATAGTTTGTAACAACACTTCCAAAAGAACTCTCTATGGTGTGTCTGGGTGGTTCAGTTAGTTAAGCAGCTGCCTTCAACTCAGGTCATGATCCTGGCATCCTGGGATCGAGCTCCCCCCCTCCCCATTCAGGCTCTTCATTCAGTGGGGACCCGGCTTCTTCCTTTCCCTCTGTATCCCTTCCTCCTGCTACTTGTACTTCCTCTCTCTCTCTAAACAAATAATTTTAAAAAGACCTCTGAAAAAATGAAAATGTTCTAATCTGCATTATTCACTGTGGTAAGCACCAGCCACATGTGGCTATTGAACACTTGCAATATGAGTAGTGAGACTGAAGAGCTAAATATTTATCTTATATTACCTCAATTAAAATCAAAATTTAACTTTTTGGTAGGGTCTTTGCCTGATTTGGGGACCAATATCACTGATGAATATGGATGCTAAGATTCTCAACAAGATCCTAGCAAACAGGATCCAAGAGCACATTAAAAGATTATCCACCATGACCAGGTGGGATTCATCCCTGGGCTACAAGGATGGTTCAACATTCAGAATCAATCAATGTGATACAACAAACCAATAAGAGAAGAGAGACGAACCACATGGTCCTCCCAATTGAGGCAGAAAAAGCATTTGACAAAATTCAGTATCTGTTCCTGATTAAACCACTTCAAAGTATAGGGATAGAGAAAACATTCCTGAACTTTATTAAATCTATCTATGAAAGACCCAAAGCAAATATCATCCTCAATGGGAAAAAGCTTACAGCCTTCCCTTTGAGATCAGGAACACGACAAGGATGCCCACTCTCACCACTCTTGCTCAACATAGTATTAGAAGTCCTAGCAACAGCAATCAGACAACAAAGAGAAATAAAAGGTATCCAAATGGGCAATGAAGAAGTCAAACTCTCTCTCTTTGCAGATGACATGATTCTTTATATGGAAAACCCAAAAGACTCCACCCCCAAACTACTAGAACTCATACAGCAATTCAGCAACATGGCAGGATACAAAGTCAATGTGCAGAAATCAGTTGCTTTCTTATAAACTAACAATGAAAATACAGAAAGGGAAATTAGAGAATCAATTCCATTTACTATAGCACCAAGAACCATAAGATACCTGGGAATAAACCTAACCAAAGAGGTAAAGGATCTGTACTCGAGGAACTACAGAACACTCATCAAAGAAATTGAAGAAGACACAAAAAGATGGAAGACCATTTAGTTGCTTATAATATGTTCTTAAAATTGTATTTTCTTGGTGTTGGTTATGATCTCTCTCCTTTCATTAGTGATTTTATTAATTTGGGTCATTTTTTTCATAAGTCTGCTTAGAGGTTTATCAGTCTTATTAATTCATTTAAAGAACTAGTCTCTAGTTTTGTTGAGCTGTTCTACTGTTCTGGTTTCCATTTCATTGATTTCTGCTCTAATCTTTTATTTCTCTTCTCCCCCTTAGTTTAGGCTATAGTTGCTGTTCTTTCTCCAGCTCCTTTCTGTGTAAAGCTAGCTTGTATATTTGAGATTTTTCTAAATTCTTTCAGGAATGCTTGTATTCTAAACTACCTGACTCCTAGGACCCAAATGTTTGCTATACTCCAAATGCTTTGAACCAATATGTTTTTATTCTTATTAGTTCCTTGAGTTTTTATAAAGCCTTCTTTAATTTCCTGGTTGATCCATTCATTTGATATTAGGATGCTCTTCTCTTTAATCTCCAAGTGTTTGAGTTCCATCCAAATTTGCTTGGGGTTGTTTAGTTCAAATTTCAAAGCATTGTGGTCTGAAAATATGCAGGGAATAATCTCAGTATTTTAGTATCAGTTGAGACTTGATTTGTGACCCAGTATATGATCTAGTCTGTAGAAAGTTCCATGTGCACTTGAGAAGAATGAGAGTTCTGTTGTTTTAGGATGAAATGTTCTGTATAAATCTGTGAAGTCCATCTGATCCAGGGTGTCATTCAAAGCACTTACTTCTTTGTTCATCTACTTAAATGATCTGTCCTTTGTTATGAGTAGGGTGTTGAAGTCCCCTAATGTATTATCAATGTATTTATTTATTTTGGTTATTAATTGGTTTATATAGTCAATCCCATTTACAATTGTACCCCAAACCATAAGATACCTAGGAATAAACCTAACCAAAGAGGCACAGAATCTATACTCAGAAAACTATAAAGTACTCATGAAAGAAATTGAGGAAGACACAAAGAAATGGAAAAATGTTCCATGCTCCTGGATTGGAAGAATAAATATTGTGAAAATGTCTATAAATATAAATATAAAGGCATACCCCTTAATATTTTCTGTAGAGCTGGCTTGGTGGTCACATATTATTTTTTTTCAATTTATTTATTTTCAGAAAAACAATATTCATTATTTTTTCACTGCAATCAGTGCTCCATGCAATTTGTGCCCTCTATAATATCCACCACCTGGTACCATAACCTCCCAACAATCTGAGAAGTTTGAAGTGGCAGGGGACACATATTCTTTTATTTTTTTTTTCTGTCCTGGAAACTCTTTATCTCCCTTTCCATTCTGAATGACAGCCTTGTTGGGTAAAATATTCTTGGCTGCATGTTCTTCTCATTTAGTACCATGACTGTATAGTTCTTTCTGTCCTGCCAGGATTCTGTGGATAGGTCTGATGTTATTCTGATGTTTCTCCCTCTATACGTAAGGAACCTCCTCTCCTTAGCTTTTCTCAAGATAGTGTCTTTTCCTCTAAGATTTTCAAGATTCATTATTGTATGTTGGGGTATTGATCTATTATTATTATCTATTATTATTGATTTTGAGAGGACTCTTCTCTGTCCCTGGGGCATGTATGTTAGTTTTCTTCCCCAGATTAGAAAAGTTTTTGGCTATGAATTGTTCAAATATACCTTCTAGTGGTGACTGCGTGGCTCAGTCACTAAGCATCTGCCTTTGGCTCAGGTCATGATTCCCCACATCAGGCCCCCTGCTTGTGAAGGAGCTTGTTTTTCCTTTTTCCCTCTGCCTGCTGCTCCCCCTACTTGCACTCTCTGTCTCAAGTAAATAAAATAAAAATTTTCTACACCTAAAGGAGCTGGAGAAAGAACAAGAAAGAAACCCTAAACCCAGCAGGAGAAGAGAAATCATAAAAAAATCAAATATACCTTCTAGCCCTCTCTTTCTCCACAAGCCCTTGGGTATTCCAGTAATTCTGACATTGGTTTGTTTCAAGGCAACATTAAAATTCTTAAAGTCTTTATTCATGAGCTATTAGCTGTCTCTCTCTATTTTCCTCAACTTCCTTCCTTTCCATCAGACTATCTTCTAGATCACTTATACTCAGAAAGTAACATAACACTGGCATGCAAAATCAGAACCCCTAGAAATCTGGTCCAATGAGAAACATCACTTTCTGAAAGGGGCTCAGGGGATGAAAAGGGCAGAATTCTATGTAGGTCACTGTGGTCTCAGGACCCCAGGAGACACAGAAAGAGCAGGGTTCCTGAAACAATAGAGTGCCCAAGCAGTGGAGCAGGAAAACTGGTCCAGTTAATGAGCCCAGGAATGACTTTCAGCTTGGTAGTCATAAACTGTGAGCTAGGCTGATGGGGTGACAGCTCTCTTCCTGGGCACCCTGAAAAGGACTTGAATAAATGGATATCAGACCTAGCACAGAAACCTGGCAAAATATATTCAGTGTACTAAATGAAAAGAACATGCAGCCAAGAATACTTTATCCAGCAAGGCTGTCATTCAGAGTGGATGGAAAGATAAAGACCTTCCGGGATAGAAAGAAACTTGAAGAATATGTGACCACAAATGCAGCCCTACAAGAAATATTAAGGCAGGTATCATAAGTGAAGAGAGAGCCCAAGAGTAACATAGACCATAAGTAAGAGAAAAAATCTATACAAATAAGAACTTTACCGTTAATACAATGGCACTAAATTCATATCTTTCAATAGTCAATCTGCATTTAAATTGGTTGAATGCTTCAATCAAAAAACAGTGTATCATATTGGATAAAAAAATAAAGAGCCATCCATATGTTGTCTACAAGAGATTCATTTTATCCTAGTCACCTCCAGACTGAAAGTAAGGGGGTGGAGAACAACTTATCATAGTAGTGACATCAAAAAAAGCTGGGGTAACAATCCTCCTATCACACAAATTAGATTTTAAACCAAAGACTGTAGTAAGAGGTGTAGAAGGACACTATATAACACTTAAAGGGTCTATCCCTCAAGAAGATCTAACCATTGAAAATATCAATGTCCTCAACATGGAAGCAGCCAATTATATAAACCAATTAATAACCAAAGTAAAGAAACACATTGATAATAACACATCAATAGTAAGGGACCTCAACACCCCTCTCAGAGATGGACAAATCATCTAAGCAGATGAACAAAGGAACAAGGGCTTTGGGGAGTGGAGCCCAAAATGGCAGAGGAGTAGGAGACCTTAAAATTGTCTGGTCCGACCGATATCCTTGATGAACACAGATGCGAAAATACTCAACAAAATACTAGCCAATAGGATTCAACAGTACATTAAAAAGATTATTCACCACGACCAAGTGGGATTTATTCCAGGGCTGCAAGGTTGGTTCAACATCCGCAAATCAGTCAATGTGATACAACACATCAATAAAAGAAAGAACAAGAACCATATGATACTCTCAATAGATGCTGAAAAAGCATTTGACAAAGTACAGCATCCCTTCCTGATCAAAACTCTTCAAAGTGTAGGGATAGAGGGCACATACCTCAATATCATCAAAGCCATCTATGAAAAACCCACCGCAAATATCATTCTCAATGGAGAAACACTGAAAGCTTTTCCGCTAAGGTCAGGAACACGGCAGGGATGTCCATTATCACCACTGCTATTCAACATAGTACTAGAGGTCCTAGCCTCAGCAATCAGACAACAAAAGGAAATTAAAGGCATCCAAATCGGCAAAGAAGAAGTCAAATTATCACTCTTCGCAGATGATATGATACTATATGCAGAAAACCCAAAAGACTCCACTCCAAAACTGCTAGAACTTCTACAGGAATTCAGTAAAGTGTCAGGATATAAAATCAATGCACAGAAATCAGTTGCATTTCTCTACACCAACAGCAAGACAGAAAAAAGAGAAATTAAGGAGTCAATCCCATTTACAATTGCACCCAAAACCATAAGATACCTAGGAATAAACCTAACCAAAGAGACACAGAATCTATACTCAGAAAACTATAAAGTACTCATGAAAGAAATTGAGGAAGACACAAAGAAATGGAAAAATGTTCCATGCTCCTGGATTGGAAGAATAAATATTGTGAAAATGTCTATGCTACCTAAAGCAATATACACATTTAATGCAATTCCTATCAAAGTACCATCCATCTTTTTCAAAGAAATGGAACAAATAATGCTAAAATTTATATGGAACCAGAAAAGACCTCGAATAGCCAAAGGGATATTGAAAAAGAAAGCCAACGTTGGTGGCATCACAATTCCGGACTTCAAGCTCTATTACAAAGCTGTCGTCATCAAGACAGCATGGTACTTGCACAAAAACAGACACATAGATCAATGGAACAGAATAGAGAGCCCAGAAATAGACCCTCAACTCTATGGTCAACTAATCTTCGACAAAGCAGGAAAGAATGTCCAATGGAAAAAAGACAGCCTCTTCAATAAATGGTGCTGGGAAAATTGGACAGCCACATGCAGAAAAATGAAATTGGACCATTTCCTTACACCACACACAAAAATAGACTCAAAATGGATGAAGGACCTCAATGTGTGAAAGGAATCCATCAAAACCCTTGAGGAGAACACAGGCAGCAACCTCTTTGACCTCTGCCGCAGCAACATCTTCCTAGGAACAACGCCAAAGGCAAGGGAAGCAAGGGCAAAAATGAACTATTGGGATTTCATCAAGATCAAAAGCTTTTGCACAGCAAAGGAAACAGTTAACAAAATCAAAAGACAACTGACAGAATGGGAGAAGATATTTGCAAACGACATATCAGATAAAGGACTAGTGTCCAGAATCTATAAAGAACTTAGCAAACTCAACACCCAAAGAACAAATAATCCAATCAAGAAATGGGCAGAAGACATGAACAGACATTTCTGCAAAGAAGACATCCAGATGGCCAACAGACACATGAAAAAGTGCTCCATATCACTCGGCATCAGGGAAATACAAATCAAAACCACAATGAGATATCACCTCACACCAGTCAGAATGGCTAAAATCATCAAGTCAGGAAATGACAGATGCTGGCGAGGATGCGGAGAAAGAGGAACCCTCCTACACTGTTGGTGGGAATGCAAGCTGGTGCAGCCACTCTGGAAAACAGCATGGAGGTTCCTCAAAATGTTGAAAATAGAACTGCCCTATGACCCAGCAATTGCCCTATTGGGTATTTACCCTAAGGATACAAACGTAGTGATCCAAAGGGGCACATGCACCCGAATGTTTATAGCAGCAATGTCCACAATAGCCAAACTATGGAAAGAACCTAGATGTCCATCAACAGATGAATGGATCAAGAAGATGTGGTATATATACACAATGGAATACTATGCAGCCATCAAAAGAAATGAAATCTTGCCATTTGCGACAACATGGATGGAACTAGAGCGTATCATGCTTAGCGAAATAAGTCAAGCAGAGAAAGACAACTATCATATGATCTCCCTGATATGAGGAAGTGGTGATGCAACATGGGGGCTTAAGTGGGTAGGAGAAGAATAAATGAAACAAGATGGGATTGGGAGGGAGACAAACCATAAGTGACTCTTAATCTCACAAAACAAACTGAGGGTTGCTGGGGGGAGGGGGTTTGGGAGAAGGGGGTGGGATTATGGACATTGGGGAGGGTATGTGCTTTGGTGAGTGCTGTGAAGTGTGTAAACCTGGTGATTCACAGACCTGTACCCCTGGGGATAAAAATATATGTTTATAAAAAATAAAAAAATTAATTAAAAAAGAAAAAAGAAAAAAAATTGTCTGGTCCTAGGAATTCAGCTAGATAACTATCAAGGCATTCTGAACACCTGTGAACTCAACTGGAGATTGAAGAAAAGCATAGATGCAACTTACAAATAGAAAGGCGACCACTTTCTGCAAGGTAAGAGGTGTGTAGAAGTGAATCTGTGGCGATATATGGGAAGATAGACCACAAAGGGGAGGGAGCCTCCATAAGGTTTCTACCAGCAAGTGATGGAGCAGCAGAGCACAAAAATGGAAATTTTAGAAGTCTGCTATGGTGAAGGTTGTCAGTCACACAACTTAGATTGGTCTTGGAGGAGGGGAGAGATGGAACCCTCACTGGGACACTGTGGTCTCAGACCCTCAGGGTCACAGGAAGAATAGGTGAACCTGACTGCAGTGGAGCTCCCAGGTATTGGAACAGGAAATCCAGCTACAAAGAGTTAGCCAGGAGTGGGATTTCACCTCAGGGTTGTGATATACCATGGATATCACAGTTGGGCCACTGCTTTTCACGCAGGAGCCCAACAAGCAGCAGAACTGGGGAGACCCCTATTTTTCCCCAGGAGGAGTGGCCTAAGAGTGCACTGCAGGAGTCTTTGGGTTTGGAGACTTGAAACAGCGTGGCATGCCTGAAACAATCACCATTTTCATTCTCATCCTTTAAAATTGCAGGGAAAGCTTTCAGGAGACAAAAGTCACATAGAGCAAACCTGAGCAGATTACTTAGTCTGGCCCCCTGACAAGGGCGTTGCAGTTCTGCCTGGGCCAAAGACATTTAAAAACCAACAGAACAGGCCCCTCCCCCAGAAGATCAGCAAGAACATCCAGCCAAGACCAAGTTTACCAATCCATGAGAACTGCAAACCTCCCGTGCTTGGGGAATACAGCACATAGAATTCATTATTTTTTCCCCATGATTCTTTAGTCTTTCAAATTTAATTTTTTAAAAGTTTTATTATTCTTTTCCTTTTTAAAATTTTTCTTCTTTCCTTTTTCAACAACTTCTTATCAACTCATTTTTAAAAACATTTTTTTAAAATTTTCATTTTTACATAGTCTATCCCTTTATTGTATTTAACCGTATTTTATATATTCTTTTCTCTCTTTTTTTTCCTGATTATATACAAATTTTAGGATTGTTGCTCCAGCTCTTTGAAATTGCCAGTGGAATTTGATCAGAATGGCATTGGAAGAATAGATTGCTCTAGACAGTGTAGACATTTAACAGTGTTTATTCTTCCAATCCATGAGCATGGAATGGTCTTCCATCTTTTTGTGTCTTCTTCAATTTCTTTCATGAGTGTTCTGTAGTTCCTTGAGTACAGATTCTTTACCTCTTTGGTTAGGTTATTCCCAGGTATCTTGTGGTTCTCAGTGCTATAGTAAATGGAATTTTTTCTATAATCTTCCTTTCTGTGTTTTCATTATTAGTGTATAGAAAGGAACTGATTTCTGTACACTGATTTTGTCACCTGTCACATTACTGAATTGCTTTATGAGTTCTAGTAGTTTGGGGGTGGAGTCTTTTGGGTTTTCCATATAAAGAATCATGTCATCTGCGAAGAGAGAGAGTTGGACTTCTTCATTGCCAACTTGAATACCTTTTATTTCTCTTTGTTTTCTGATTGCTGTTGCTAGAACTTCTATGTTGAACAAGAGTGGTGAGAGTGGGCATCCTTGCTTGTTTCTGATCTCAAAGGGATGATATTCACTGTGGGTTTTTCATAGATAGGTTTTTTGAAGTTGAGGAATGTTCCCTCTATCCCTATTCTTTGAAGATTTTTTTAGTCAGGAATGGGTGCTGTATCTTATAAAATGATTTTTCTGATCAATTGAGAGTACCATGTGGTTTTCCTTTGTTATCTTATTGATTTGTTCTTTCACATTGATTGATTTGCAAATGTTGAACCACACTTGCAACCCAGGGCTAAATCACACCTGGTCATTGTGGATAATCTTTTTAATGTACTTCTGGATCCTATTAGCTAGGATCTTATTGAGAATCTTGGCATCCATATTCATCAGGGATATTGGTCTGAAATTCTCCTGTTTCGTGGAGTCTTTTCCTGATTTGGGAATCATAGTAATGCTGACTTCATAAAGAGTCTGGAAGGTTTCCTTGTGCTTCAGTTTTTTTAAACAGCTTTAGGAGAATAGGTACTATTTCTTCTTTGAATGTTTGGTAGAATTCCCCAGGGAACCCATCAGGTCCTGGGCTCTTGGTTTTTTTTTTTTTTTTTTCAGCATAACAGTATTGATTATTTTTGCACCACACCCAGTTCATCATCACTAGCCATCAGGGAATTCAAATTAAAACTACATTGAGATATCAACTTACACCAGTTAGAATGGCCAAAATTAACAAGACAGGAAACAACATGTGTTGGAGGGGATGGGGAGAAAGGGGAACCCTCTTCCACTGTTGGTGGGAATGCAAGTTGGTGCAGCCTCTTTGGAGAACAGTGTGGAGATTCCTCAAGAAATTAAAAATAGAACTTCCCTATGACCCTGCCATTGCACTACTGGGTATTTACCCCAAAGATACAGGTGTAGTGAAAGAAGGGCCATCTGTACCCCAATGTTTATAGCAGCAATGGACACGATCGCCAAAATGTGGAAAGAACCAAGATGCCCTTCAACAGACGAATGCATAAGGAAGATGTATGTGGTCCATATACACTATGGAGTATTATGCCTCGATCAGAAAGGACGAATATCCAACTTTTGTAGCAACATGGACAGGACTGGAAGAGAGTATGCTGAGTGCAATAAGTGAAGCAGAGAGAGTTAATTATCATATGATTTCACTTATTTGTGGAGCATAACAAAAAGCATGGAGGACATGGGGAGAAATAGAGGAGAAGGGAGTTGGGGTAAATTGGAAGGGGAGGTGAACCATGAGAGACTATGGACTCTGAAAAACAATCTGAGGGTTTTGAAGGGGTGGGGGGTGGGAGGTTGGACTCTTGTTTTTTTTTGGAGGTTTTTGATTACTGCTTCAAACTTGTTGTTAGATATTGATCACAAATAGCATGGAGGTCATGGGGAGTTAGAAAGCAGAAGGGAGTTTGGGGAAATTGGAAGGGGACTGAACCATGAGCGACTATAGACTCTAAAAACCAATCTGAAGGGTTTGAAGTTGCAGGGGGGTGGGAGGTTGGGGTACCAGGTGGTGGGTAGTATAGAGGGCACACATTGCATGGAGCACTGGGTGTGGTGCAAAAATAATGAATACTGTTATGCTGAAAAAAAAAAGATATTGATCTATTAAGGTTTTCAATTTCTCCTGATTCAGTTTTGGAAGTTTTAGGTTACCAGGAATGCATCCATTTCATGTAGGTTGCTTAACCTATTGGCATATAACTGTTGATAATAATTTCTGATGATTGTTTCTATTTCCTTGGTGTTAGTCACGATCTCTCTCTTTCCATTCACAATTTTATTAATTTGGGTCTTCTTTCTTTTCTTTTGGATTAGTTTGGCCAATGGTTTATCAATCTTATTGATTTTTCCAAAAAACCAGCTTCTAGTTCTGTTGATGCATTTTGTTGTATCTCTAGTTTCTATCTCATTGATCTCTGCTCTATCTTGATTATTTCCCTTCTTGTGTGTGAGGTTGGCTTAATTTGTTGTTGATTCTTCAGTTCTTTAAGGTGTAGAGACAGCTGGTGTATTCTGGATTTTTAAAATATTTTTGAGGGAGTCTTGGATGGCTATGTATTTCCCCCTTAGGGCCATCTTTGCTGTATCCCATAGGTTTGGGCCCAAAGTGTCTTCATTCTCATTGGTTTCCATGAATTGTTTAAATGCCTTTGATTTCCTGGTTGTTCCAAACATTCTTAAGCAAGGTGGTCTTTAGCTTCCAGGTGTTTGAATTTCTTTTAATTCAATGTGGTTGAGTTCCAGTTTCAAAACATTTTGGTCTGAGAATAGGCAGGGAATAATCTCAGTCTTTTGATATTGGTTGAGGCCTGATTAGTGACCCAGTATGTGGTGTATTCTGGAGAAAGTTCTATGTACACTCAAGAAGAATGCATATTCTGTCATTTAGGGTGGAATGTTCTATTTCTATCTTTGAGGCACATCTGGTCCAATGTGTCATTTAATGCTCTCGTTTCTTTATTTAGACCTGTCTATTAATGAGAGTGACATGTTAAAATCCCCTACTATTAATGTATTCATATCAATATGACTATTTTGTTGATTAATAGTTTCTTATGTAGTTGGCTGCTCCTATGTTGGGGGAATAAATATTTACAATTGTTAGATCTTCCTGGTGGATAGACCCTTTAAGAATTATGTAGTGTCCTTCTTATCTCTGACTACAGTCTTTAGTTTAAAATCTAATTTTTCTGGTGTGAAAATAGCTACCCCAACCTTCTTTTGAGGTCAATTGGCATGAAAGATGCTTCTCCATCCCTTCAATTTCAGTCTAGAAGTATCCTTAGCTATCATGTTCTACGTGTCAGAATAACTAAAATTAAAAAGACAAGAAATATCAAGAATTTACATGGTTGTATAGAAAAGGAACTCTCCTATTCTGCTGGTGGTAATTCAATAATACTTCTCAAAGAATTAAAAATAGAAACACCGTATGATGTAATAATTCCACTATTTAGCCAAAGAAAACAGAAACACTAATTCAAAAAGATATATACACCCCTATGTTTATTGCAGCATTATTTACAATAGTCAAGATATGAAAGAAACCAAAGTGTCCATTGATAGATGAGTGGGTAAAAAAGATTTGAGATATAGATAGATTACACACACACACACACACACACACACACACACACACACACACACAGGAATATTACACAGCCATACAAAGGATGGAATCTTGCCATTTGTGACAACATGGATGGACCTAGCAGGTATTATGGTAAGTAGAGTAAGTCAGAGCAAGACTTACATCACTATGTGTGGAATATACATAACAAAGCAATCACTTTGCCAAGGGGACACAGCATCTCCTCCCATGGACCCTCCTACCCACTCCTAGAATAGTATTTTACAAGAGACTCACTTTATTTTAAAATATTTTTATTTAAGTATAATTGACAATGTTACATTAGTTTCAGGTGTAAAACATAGTGATTTGACAAGTTTATACTTGTACAGATAGTATTTGATTATATGTTATATAAGTGCTATTCTATATGTTACTATTCTTATTTTCTATATGCTGAAACAAATTATTTATATTCCACACATATCACTTATGTGTGGAATATAAATAACAAAGCAAATGAATAAACAAATAAAAAGCATAATCAGACCCATAAATACAGAGAACAAACTGATGGCTGGCAGAGGGGAGGACAGTGTAGGAATGGGAAAAATGGGTGAAGGGAAGTGGGGGATACAGGATTCCTGTTATGGAATGAGTAAGTCATTAGAATAAAAGACACAGATTAATCATAATGTAACAGAGATGTATTATGACAGATGGTAGCTACTTGTGATAAACAGCATAACAGTATAATGTATAAACTTGTCAAATCACTATGTTTTACACCTGAAACTAATGTAACATTGTCAATTATACTTAAATAAAAATATTTTAAAATAAAGTGAGTCTCTTGTAAAATACTATTCTAGGAGTGGGTAGGAGGGTCCATGGGAGGAGATGCTGTGTCCCCTTGGCAAGGTGTAGTGTATCTGGGGTCACAGAATGAGCACCCCACAGACTTACTCATTCCAAAGCATCCCAAGTCCCTCATTTCTGCCCTAGGGTGCTCTTAGTAGCCCAGCACTACAACTACCAGCAAAACATAAACTTGACATCCCAGCCTCTGGGGCAGCCAGCCCTCCAGACGGCCCTGCTCTCCTGCTCTGTCCCCACCACTGTCCCAGCTGTAAGAGGAGCAAGAAGCAATCTATGGAGGAGACAACAACTCAGGATGCAGCAAACCATACCTGGAGAAGCTGACTCTGGATCATAGGAGTCTTAGAATCTTTCCCAGGTGTGACAGAAGTGACTATGATAGAAAAGTCACCCACTGAATGCCATCTAATTTCTTCATGGAAACAAAAATTAACTCTGTGCTACATAAAGATGTGAAGAATTTTTACCAGATGACCAATGGATTCCACATGACATGGAGTGTGAAACTCCATGAGCACACCATTCCACTAGGCAGCATGGCAATTAACAGTATCTCAAAACTGACTCAACTCAACCAGTCTTCTTGTATTCACTCCCTAATGAAACAACTGTGGTAGACCTGGAAGATGATGCACATGAAGCCAGTGAGAACCATCCAGAGAACCCTCACAAAGCATTACATCGCAGTTTTCTCTCAGATATCTTTACATGCTCCTCATGCACCTAGGCATGCTGCAGTGGTAGTATGACATCATCAGCCATGTCATTAGCCTCAAGCCAAGAAATGGTTTAACATGTAAAAGCCCATCACCTACAACACAAACCTGCTCAAAGAGACCAACTCCTTCATGAACAAGTTGGCCCAACAAAGTGTTCAAGAGCAAGAACAAGACCTTAATCTCCCAAAGGAAAGGACCTGTCCATCTATGGAGAGTTTCAGAACTTGCTTCAGTAGCTAAATAGCTCTGTTAAGAGTTTTCCTCTCTTTCTACCCCCAAGCCTCTAAAGATGTCATCAGTGACTAGAGAAGAAGCCACTGATTTTGACCCATGAGCTATGTTGTTCTTTTGGTAACCACTAGGCACATGTGGCTATTTATATTAAATATTCAGTTCTTCTGGGATGCATGGGTGTCTCAGGCAGTTAAGTGTCTTCCTTCAGCTCAGGTCATGATCCTGGGGTCCTGGGATAGGGTTCTGCATTGGGGAGGGTCCTTAGTGGGGAGCCCACTTCTCCCTCTGTTTGCCTCTCCCCCAGCTTGTACTCTCTCTCTCTCACTCTCTCTCTGGCAAGTATATAAATAAAATAATTTAAAAAATTCAGTTCCTCAATTGCATTAACCATGTTGTGAATGGCAAATAGATTCTGTATTAGACAAAATAGAGATAATGGAACATTTCCATCATCACAGAAAGTTCTGTTGTGCAGTACTCTATTAGAATATTTTCATGCTGCCCTTTCTTAGATTTCATTTTCATTCGAGAATGTGGATGCCTTAATTTGATGGGTCATAATGTTCCATGAAAATTCTTGAAGGTATAATTGTATGTTCTTTTTATTTTCTAGTAAGTAATTCTCACTTCACTTCTTTTTAAACTTCCTATAAATTTTGTTATTTCCAAAAATATGTTCTTGGCACTCCTGTGATGTTTTTGGATGAGAATTACATTTAAATCAGGAGACTGAGTGAAGTAGGCTGCCCTCCATAATGTGCTCTTCCTACATCCAATCAGTTGAAGGCCTGAGGGGACTAAAAAGGCTGACCCTGAGTGAGATAATGTTCTTATCTTTTCTTGCCAGGTGATCTTTGACTGGGGCATTAACTGTTTTCCTTCCTCAGACTTGAACAGAAACATTGGTTCTTCCTGGGTTTCAAGCCTCCTGGCCTTCAGGCTTTAGCCACACCATTGGATCTCCTGGGTATCCACCCTGTCCTGCAGAATTTGGCATTTGCCCGCCTTCATACTAGTGTGAGTCAATTCCTTGTAATAAACTCTAGTGTGTGTGTTTAAATCCTATTTGCTGTATTTCTCTGGGGAACTCAGACTGATACAGATGGATTAGTTTTTCTTTAAATATGTCCCTAAACTACCCTGGCTTCTCCAAATGTTAAACATATTTGTACAGATAGTATTTGATTATATGTTATATAAGTGCTATTCTATATGTTACTATTCTTATTTTCTATATGCTGAAACAAATTATGATTTTTTTTTTCCTGTAGGAGAGCTAAGCACCTAAACCAAGCATCAGGGGGATATTGTAAAAGTTACTGGCATATTTGAGGTGTTCAATCCCTGCACATTCTGAAGAAACTGACCTTGGGAGCAGGATTTGTCATAGGCTGCCTGACAAGAGTGTCTTTGTATACCTGGGGACTTGGGCCTCACGAAAAAGGCTATGTTAAACAGTGTGATTTATGGTGGAGACATTGGGCCATGATGTATTTTTTTTTTAACCTCTGGAGTAGATGGAGACTGAGTAGTGCAAGAGCATTTTATGTTTACATGACCAACCTCAATAAAAACTCTGAATTCGGGCAGAGTTTCTGGTTTACAATAATTTATATGTGTTGCTATACATCATGCTGGGAAAAATGAGCCTTACTCTATACAGTTTCACTGAAAGGGAAAACAGAGAACTCATGCCTTATCTCTCCTAGACTCTTCTTTTTGTAACTCTTTTACTGATTTAATCTGTATCTTTTTGCCATAGTAAATTAGAACCATGATTACCATAGTTGTCTTAGTTCTGTTTCTTTCTAGTGAATCATGTAACCTGAGGGTGGTTTGGGGTCATCCCTGAAACAATATTAGCCAAAAAACTTATTATTGGCAACTTTTAAAATGTGTATGTACATACACACAAACATGCATTATATTTATACATATATATGTGGGGTAGGAGTGGGTTTGCTGAGAAGATCAGTTCAGTCCCATTGTGGATTAAGTCATTCTCAATTAATGGTTTTGGTCATTATAAAGTTCCAAAGTCATAAAATAATAAATAATATTTATTAAGTTCTAATTATGTTCCAGGCCAGGTGTTATAGACTTTACTTCACTTCCCAAACTAACTTTGAAGTAAAGTTTATCCACTCTATGATTTTTACTTTTATTTTATTTATTTTATTTTATTTTATTTTATTTTATTTTATTTTATTTTTATTTCTTTTCAGCATAACAGTATTCACTGTTTTTGCACCACACCCAGTGCTCCATGCAATCTGTGCCCTCCTTAATACCCACCACATAGCTCTCCCAACCTCCCACCCCCTACGCCTTCAAAACCCTCAGATTGCTTTTCAGAGTCCATACTCTCTCATGGTTCACCTCCCCTTCCAATTTCCCTCAACTCCCTCTCCTCTCCATCTCCCCTTGTCCTCCATGCTATTTGTTATGCTCCACAAATAAGTGAAACCATATGATAATTGACTCTCTCTACTTGACTTATTTCACTCAGCATAATCTCTTCCAGTCCCGTCCATGTTGCTACAAAAGTTGGGTATTCATCCTTTCTGATGCAGGCATAATACTCCATAGAGTCTATGGACCACATCGTCCTTATTCATTCATCCGTTGAAGGGCATCTTGGCTCTTTCCACACTTTGGCGACCGTGGCCATTGCTGCTATGAACATTAGGGTACAGATGACCCTTCTTTTCACTACATCTATCTTTGGGGTAAATGCCCAGTAGTGAAATTACAGGGTCATAGGGAAGCTCTATTTCTTGAGGAATCTCCACACTGTTCTCCTAAGTGGCTGTGCCAACTTGCATTCCCACCAACAGTGGAAGAGCGTTCCCCTTTCTCCACATCCTCTCCAACACATGTTGTTTCCTGTCTTGCTAATGTTGGCCATTCTAACTGGTGTAAGGTGGTATCTCAATGTGGTTTTCATTTGAATCTCCCTGAGGGATAGTGATGATGAACATTTTTCATGTGTTTGATAGCCATTTGTAATGTCTTCATTGGAGAGGTGTCTGTTCATATCTTCTTCCCATTTTTTGACATGATTATCTGTTTTGTCTGTGTTGAGTTTGAGGAGTTCTTTATAGATCCTGGATATTAGCCTTTTGTCTGTACTGTCATTTGCAAATATCTTCTCCCATTCCGTGGGTTGCCTCTTTGTTTTGTTGACTGTTTCCTTCGCTGTGCAGAAGCTTTTGATCTTAATGAAGTTGTTTCCTTTGCCTTTGAAGACATATCTTGAAAGAAGTTGCTGTGACTGATATTGAAGAGGTTACTGCCTCTGTTCTCCTCTAGGATTCTGATGGATTCCTGTCTCACATTGAGGTCTTTTATCCATTTTGAGTTTATCTTTGTGTTCGGTGTAAGAGAATGGTCGAGTTTTATTCTTCTACATATAGCTGTCCAGTTTTCCCAGCGCCATTTATTGAAGAGACTGTCTTTTTTCCACTGTATATTTTTTCCTGTTTTGTCGAAGATGATTTTACCATAGAGTAGAGGGTCCATATCTGGGCTCTCTACTCTGTTCCACTGGTCTATGTGTCTGTTTTTATGCCAGTACCATGCTGTCTTGGTGATCACAGCTTTGTAGTAAAGCTTAAACTCAGGTAACATGATGCCGCCAGTTTTATTTTTGTTTTTCAAAATTTCCTTAGCAATTCGGGTTCTTTTCTGATTCTACTCTATTTTGCTGCAGAAGTAACTGAGGTTCATATCTGTTAGCCAATGTGTCCGCTCTCTCACAGCTAATGGGCTCTATCTCAGTTCTGTCTCATTCTGCTCTTTCTGGGTAGGTCCAACTTCCTGTTTCCATTGATATTTTGCTGCCCCTATATTTCAACATTGTTGTGTTTTATTATGTCCAGTTCATCATTAGTTTTTGGTGTAGTTTTCAATGATTCATTAGCTGCATATAACGTCCAGTGCTCATCACCACACATGCCCTCCTTAATATGTATCACCTGGTCAGTGTTTTGTTTTGTTTGTTTTAATTTAAATTCCAGTTAGTTAACATACAGTGTAATATTAGTTTCAGGTGTACAATATAGTGATTCAACACTTCCACACATCACCTGGTGCTCATTACAGTGCCCCCCTTAATCCTCAACACCTACTTCACCCATCCCCCACCCTCCCCACTGAAAACTACATCAGTTTGTTCTCTATAGTTAAGAGTCTGTTTCTTGGTTTTCCTCTTTCTCTCTTTTCTTTTTCTTTTTGCTCTTTTGTTTTATTTCTTACATTCCACATATGAATGATATTATATGGTATTTGTCTTTCTCTGACTTATTTCAATTAGCATAGTGTTGTTTAGCTCCATCCACATTTTTGTAACTGGCAAGATTTCATTCTTTTTTTGGCTGAGTAACATTCATATATATATGTGTACATATATATACACATATATGTATACAAATATATGTGTATATATGTGTATACACATTTACGTGTGTGTATATATATATGTATGTACATATATATACTCATATTCATTTTTATTGAGAGAAAATAAAAATATTATAAAATTCACCAGTTTTAAGGGTATAGCTATCCTGGTGAGTTTCAGTACATTTACAGAGCTGCACAACCATCAGTCATACAAATTCATGAATTCATGAATCTTCAACAATTTTTATAGAGATGAATCTAAGTTGTTTCCTTTCTCTGTATATTACCCATTATACTTTAAAATAGACTTTTGCATTAGAATTTCCAGAGTGCCCACATTTCATTCTTGAGGTATCCTGGAGCCTCAAAGAAGTTATTTGACCCACTCAAGTCTACATGGCCAGATTGATGACTTAAACTGAAACCTCTGATTCCAAAGTACACACACTTTTCATGGAAAGAACAAGATTTAAGTCTTTGTTCTTCCTCAGTGACCGAAGATAAAATGACTACTTGGGTAAAACCTCCTATCTGCTATTAAAGTTTAATAGGATCCATAATCTCGAAACCTCTGCAAAAACACTTCGGTACATTACTTTCTGAATTTTCTCAGTTGTTGAGCTTCACTTGGAAATGACTAAATAAGAATGGTTGGCCTTGACTTTGCCTCTATATTTAATTTAGCTTGTGTTTGTCACATTTAATCCAGAGTGAAATTGAATCCTTTATTAAAACATTTGGCTTGTACAAACCCTAAGTAATGTTGCCTTTACCTGAAAATATCCCTCTTTACTCTTCCCATAATGAATGAACATTTTATTTCTAATGTGTGTGGACTCTAGAAGCTCAAAGGGTAGAGTTGCTTGAGCCTGATGTGTTGTTGTTGTTGCTGTTGTTCTTTTAATATGAAAAAAATCCACAAGGAAGACACTAAGTATTTATTATTATATACCAGGAAAAGGTAACATTAACATGTTTGCTTATGTATATCTAAGTTTATCTGAAGAAAGGTTTGTTAGCTCTTTATACAGCAACATATGAAGTCGACTGAGCACAGGCTGTAATGTCAGAAAATGTAGACTTTACACTTGATACCGTGATGGTGATTAAATCTTCTAAACTTTTTTTCCCCATTTCTTTAATGCATTATAAGGAATTAATTTTCCTAAGAGCTTTGTTGAGAGAAAATAAAAATATCATAAAATTCACCAGTTTTAAGGGTATAGTTATCCTGGTGAGTTTCAGTACATTTACAGAACTGTACAACCATCAACACAATCCAGTTTTAAATATTTCTGTCATCTCCCACAAGTCCTTCAGTCTACTTTTTCCCTCCCACCTCACAAAACCACAGCTCCACTTCTTGTTCTAATAATTTTGCCTCCAAGCTTCCAGCTTTTTTTTTTAATTTTTTACTTTTTATAAACATATATTTTTATCCCCAGGGGTACAGGTCTGTGAATCGCCAGGTTTACACACTTCACAGCACTCACCAAAGCACATACCATATTGGGACTATATTTGGCATATCTGACACTGTGTAAATTTAAGTTGTACAATGTGATGTTTTGATACACACATATATTGTGAGATTACCACAGTAAGTTTAGTTAATAATTTATTACCTCATGTTATGACCATTTCCCCCCATAGTGGAGATATTTATAATTTGCTCTTTTTGCAACTTTCAGGTATATCATACAATATTATGAACTATAGTCGTCATGCTATCCATTACATCCCCAGAATATACTCATCTTACAACTGGAAATGTATATCCTTTGATCACCATTGCTCATTCTCTCCACCATCCAGGCCCTGATAGTCACCAATCTACTTTTGTTTCCTGTGAGTTTTTTTAATACTCCACATATAAATGGTGCCATATAGTATTTGTCTTTCTCTGTCTGACTTACTTCACTTCATATTACATTCTCAAGGTTTATCCAAGTTATTGCAAGTGGCATTATTTCCTTATTTTTATGGCTTTATAGTATTCTAGTGTGTGTGTGTGTGTGTGTGTGTGTGTGTGTGTGCATGCACGCATGCATGAGTGTGTGTGTCTGTGTGTGTGTTTCCCTTTATCCATTTATCCATCAATGGACACTTAGATTGTATCTATGTAGTAGTAAATAATGCTGCAGTGAACGTGGACATATCTCTTCAAAATAGTGATTTAATTTCCTTCAGATATATTCTCAGAAATGAGATTGTTTGATCATATGGTAGTAATAAGATCATACAATATTTTGTGTTTGGTTTCTTTCACTTAGTGCAATGCTATTGATGTTTATTTATGTTGTAGTGTATAGTTTGTTCCTTTCTGTTTCTGGGTCACATTTATCTCTCAATTTTAAAAAAAACTATACCACATTATTTTGGAGATAAATCTGGGTTTATAATTTCCCATTACACAGCGTTTTGAGGTCCTTACTTTCCTCAAATCTCTGAAGTTGTATGCATCAAATAATGATGTAGCTAAAATGTAGTGTGTAGGGCAAAATAGGTTTTGTAGTACAAAATGCTCTTAAGGACATTGTTGCCATCTTTATCTTAGGGAATTATCTGTATTCCAAACTTCTGAAGCCATAATGGATCACTTATTTGAAGGATAATATGCTCCTGATAAAACTGAATAATTTCTGGAGAGCTAATGCACAGCATAGTGATTATAATAGACAAAACTCTGTTACAAACTTGAAAGTTTGTAAGTCTCTACTAAGAAACTAGATTTTAAACCTTCTCACCACACACAAAAAGAAAAGTGATAATTATGTGACTTGATAGATGTTTTAGCTAATGATACAGTGGTAATCATATTGTAATGTATAAATGTATCAAATCAACACATCATATACCACAAACTTACACAATGTTGTGTTTAAATTATCATCTATTTTTTTAAATGATGGATATTTATTAATGAGCTATATAAAACAGAGGAAAGCACATCTTAAAAGATGTGCAGGGCAGGCATGGTGGAGCCTGGCTAAAGGCATGAAAAGAAGAAATAGGACACACAAATGAAGAGTAGCCCAAGGTCAGCTCTCAGAACTTTTGCCTCTCTAATCTCTTCCTCAGCCTCTCTATAGTTGATCTGCACAATTACCAACAATTAGGAGTTTCCCTTAGGTAAAAACAAAAACAATAAAACCATGAAACAATAATGACAGAAACACTAGACAACTATTCTCTAGTTTAAAAAGCTGTTTGAGGATCTATGGGTAGTTTGAACCTCTAGAAAAATATCTCAAAATTCTGATGCATTTGAAGTGGGGAGCAAGAAACCTACTATCCTCCTTCTATACAGCACCCTCAAGCTCACTTCAAACCTCTACAGGGCTGTGGCAGAGCCTCCCAGATTCCTAGTAATTAGTCAACTTACTCCTCTATTTTTGAATGTCAGTAGCAACCAAGAATCAAAAGATTTATGAAGAAAATCAACAAAATAAAAAAATACAAAAAAAAAAAACAAGGAGATAACAAACAACTGACATCATGGGAAACAAAAATAGTTTAATAAGCCCATAATTCAGTAGAATAGGTAAAATAAAAAAAAAAATTCAGAGAGACTCAAGAAACTATTTCACACCATCATAACATGATGTTATGAAAAAAGAAAAGGTTATCAATGAAGCATAAAAGCCTTTTGGAAATTAGAAATCTAATGGCTGAAGTAAAAATTCAATAGAATAATTGGAAAATTTGAAGGAGTTTGTTAGAACTTAGAGAAAATACAGAAAGGAGAACTGTAATAGAAATATAATAGATTAAATAATAAGTGCATATGTTATGACTTTCAACTAATAAAAGTTCCTGAAAAAATAGACAATGGAGACAAATAATAAATGAAATAAAATAAGAATATTTTCTAGAGCTAAAAATTAAATTTCTCAGAGCTGACTATCTGGCAGGGTAAATGCAACTAAGACTCACACTTCCATGTCATGGAAAATTGTTGCATATGTGAAAAATAAAGAAATGATTAAAATAATTCCAGAGAGCAACCTGGCTACCAATAGCAAAGCAAGAATCAGACAAATTCAGAGAATGTTAAAAAAAAAAAAGCATTTGTTTTTGAAATTCTTCAGAATAATGTCTAAATTTAAAAATACTTAGTATTTTGGCTAATTTTTTCTAAAACTTAGAAAGTTAGTATTTTTTCTAAAACTTAGAAAATGGGCATAAACCAAGGAAGCATGGCAGCTATGTTCTAGATTCAGAGAATATATCAGTCAAGAGAGCATTAAAAAAAAACCACACACACACACACAACAACCAATACTGTGGTGTTTGGATGGCCCAGTCAGTTAAGCACCCAACTCTTGGTTTTGGATCAGATCCTTGTCTCAGGATTGTAAGATCAAGCCCCATGTAGGACTCTGGGCTCAGCATGGAGTCTGCTTAAGACTTTCTGTCCCTTCCCCCTGCACTCTATATAAATTAATAAATAAATTAAAAAAAATAAGGACTAAGAAAATTCACCTCCCATATGCCCTGAAATAAAACTGCTTATGGATGTATCCCCCAACATGAGAGGAATAAAAAGCAACAAAAACTAAGGCTGAATAAGGCTCTCCCAAAGATATACATATCCCAATCCTGGGAATCTGTGACTGTCACCTAATATGGCACAAGTGAATTTTTAGATATGATTAAATTAAGTATCTGGAGATGAGGACATTATCCTGGATTATTTAAGTGGAGCCAATATAAAC
Source organism: Mustela erminea (assembly GCF_009829155.1). NCBI lineage: Eukaryota > Metazoa > Chordata > Mammalia > Carnivora > Mustelidae > Mustela > Mustela erminea. Next base: position 23,439,143 of record NC_045618.1, on the reverse strand, counting down.
ACAGGGAACATATAAAAAGATTTAAAAATGATAGGTAACTAGATAGATAAATGATAAATGACATGTACATACATACATACATACATAAGCACATGAATTAATAGGATACGTTGAAAATGTGAACTCCAGCCTTGATTTTGTCAGTTGAGTGTATCTTCCCAGATGTTCTTTATTAATGATCTCAAATTCAACATGTTAAAAAAACTAAGCTTTCAATATTATTTCTTATTACAAACTACTTTCTCCCCTTGTGTTTTCATTAGCTAATTTATTGTTCCTTTATTTTCCCACACCCAGCGATTGATTTCCTATCAATTATATTTTTAATCTATTTCCAGACACTTTGTATTTTTATATTATCAAAGTACTTTATTGTGTGATTGCCAATAGTGACAAACAAGAGATTAGAGGTAAATATAGAAATAGAGATGAGAGAATGAGAGATCCCTATGAGTGATAACTAATACTCTCTCATTGTCTACAGCCATTTTTAAATGTATTTTTATAGAAAAAGTTATTTTTCTTTTTTTTTAAATTTCTTTTCAGCGTAACACTATTCATTGTTTTTGCACCACATCCAGTGCTCCATGCAATCCGTGCCCTCTCTAATACCCACCACCTGGTTCCCCCAACCTCCCACCCCCTGCCCCTTCAAAACCCTCAGATTGTTTCTAAAACATAGATTTAATTATCACTTTCCTGCTCTCAGTTGGACATGCTACTTTGATTTGCCCTTTATACTTTTTTTTTTTCCTGATACTACTAGTCAAGTCTTCTGTGCACAAACATACAAAACATCCAAATTTACTTATACTAAGGAATTTCTATCAGGATTTTGGGTAGCTTATGGAATTGATTGCCGCCAGTAAAACTTAGAAAATGGGCATAAACCAAAGAAGCATGGCAGCTAGAACTACAGTCAAAATCATGCCGCACGCTTGTGCATACACACACACACACACACACACACACACACACACACACACACAGCCAGCTGCTGCGGGACACTGGACTTTCTCCTTCTACATAATGGGCTCTGTCTGAAGCTGCTGTCCCCTTGAATCCCCTGACATCACCATTGCTTGGCATGACTTGTTTCAGATCCAAAATATTGGTCAGAAACATTTGTTAGCTGGATTATCATTCAGGCACAAACTGCAGTTGCCATAAGTAGCAGGGAGGTCATGTCTGGACATTTTGCTACTTGTAGTGATATTCATTGAGACTGAACACCAAGAATTTGTGCTGCTTGAAAAATTCACCAAGTGTTTTCAAGTTAAAAAAAAAATTACAAGTGTCAGAATATTCCACTCCTTTGGTTGTTCAACACCCATATGTACCTTTCTTCTAAAAATATCCCATCCAAATTAAAATTTCCTCATAAAGTGGAAAGTCTGCCCTTATCCTCACCACCAAGATCCAGCAATCAATCTGCATATGTGGTAGCTATTCTGACTACACTAGAGTATCTCATCAAAATCTTCTTGTAATAACTCTCATACAACATATGCAGAAATAACAGACTTTTAATTTTGGCATTGATTAAGTAGGTTTTATCAGACTAAGCTTGCTACCAAGAAAGTTGTTGTTTTTTGTTTGTTTGTTCATTTTAATTTAATAACAAACAATCACAATAATAATCACCAACTGTTTGAAGAATTCTAAAACCATCCAGGACATGAGCTGCCATTATCTTGAGAATGAAACCATAATGAGGGAAGTTATATATTTTCCTCTATGTTTTCCCCTTGGAGAATTTGTTAATTTCCAGTACTGGACATTGAGGCTGTCACAAGGTCATCAAGTCAATCAAATCTTGATGGGGCAAGATTCCAAAGAAAAGGAACCACAAAAAAGAAAGTCCTGCATTCCATGTGGCTTTTTCTGTCTTGTCAATTCCTAAGCTATGGAAGAGTAACAAGCTAGAAAAAAAAATGAATTAATAAGAAGATGTTAAGACGGTCACTGTCTAAGCAGAGCTAAGCTAAGCAGAACTCATGGTGCTAGATAGGAAAAAAAATCAGAGTTCAGGGTTCACCAACGATGAGGGATATTGGGTAAACAAGCTAAAACTTGGATTGAAGGCCCTGAAATAGTATTACGTCCTAGAAAAAAGGCAATCCAGAAAAGGAGAGCCCTCAAACAGACTGAAACCTGGAGTCAAAACTACTTACTCTTGGTTGAATTAATTTGCTCTTCTCCTGAGAGAATATTCCCCAAAGCCTCTACAGATTTTCATACACCATTACAAGCTCTTAATATAAGAGTATAAGGTACATCAATGTTTTATTTATCTATTAGATAATCATTTCTTTCTTCTCCTGTATTCTGTAAATGTAATGGGTAATCTGATTTTTTTTTAAATGTGTAATTATGTTGTATTTTTCTTTGTTGCTCTGTTGAAATTGATGGGTCTTTTCCTCTCTGACTTCTTATATGGATTTGTTCTTGTCTTTGCTTTTCAGGAGTTTTACTATAATGTATAGAAGTCTGTACGAAAGTTCTGTATAGAACTGTATGAAATAAATTTCTGTTGTTTATAAATCACCTAGTCTGTGGTATTTTGTCATAGCAACAAAAACAGACTGAGATGCCCCAGTAGCTATGAAATACACCTTCCACCCAGATTTGGGGTTTTAAAAACCCTTCTCCAACATAAGGAAGCAGAGCCTTGGAGAAATGGCTAGTTTTAGGATTGACACAGAAAATACACAAGATGATAACAGAATATTTTATAGTGGCAGAAATTAAGTAAATGAGATAAAAAGAAGACCATAATGATGGTGGTATGTCAAAGTGACACAGCAACCAACCAAAAAAGCTGCCACTGGTCAAAGTTGGAAGAATTTGAGAAAAAAAATATGTAGTATAGTATTGGATTATAACCCATAGTGTAAAAATAAGTGGGATTAGGTTCTTATATAAGAAACTTCACAGTGCTCCCTGTCTACCCTCTCCACAGCAAAAAGTCTGCAACCCAGAGAAAGGTCTTCGCTGGAACACAACCATACTGACACCCTGATCACAAACTTCCAGCCTCCAGAACTGTGAGAAATAAGTTTTGGTGCTTATAAATTTGCAGTCTATAGTGTTTTGTTACAGCAGCCTGAACTACTACACTAGTTAACTAGGAATTTTTATTATAAACACTTATTTATGAAATGATGTTTTATTTATCTATTAGATAACCATTTCTTTCTTCTCCTGGGTGGAAAGTGTATTTCATAGCTACTGGGGCATCTCAGTCTGTTTTTGTTGCTATGACAAAATACCACAGACTAGGTGATTTATAAACAACAGAAATTTATTTCGTACAGTTCTGGAGAATAGAAGTCTGACAACAGGGTGCAGGCGTGTTTGCTTTCTGGTGAATGTCCTTTTTCTGGAAGGCAAACTACCAACTGGCTCACTGAACCTTTATATAGTGAAAAGGTTTAGGTTGTTCTCTGGGGTCTCTTTCATAACAACACTAATCCCATTTATAAAAGCTCCATCCTCCCAACCTGAGACATCCTTAATTTCCCACCTACTAACATTGGGCTTTAGGAGTTCAACAAATGGTTTCTTGTTGGACACAAGCATTCAGACCATAGCAACTAGAAATAGAAAATTTCAAATACATTAAGGGTATTGATGAGCAAAACTACAGTTCATTGGATAAACAATGATAAAGTTTTGAACGTTTCTCTTTGAGTTGAGGGGCAAGACAGATGTACATTACATCACCCTTATTCAATACTGTACTGGAGGTTGTATGCTCTGTTAAAAGACAAGGAATTAAAAAAAGAAAAGACAAGGAAGAGAAGTAAAAAGTAGGAATAGTAGAAATTAAAATGGTGATTTTTTTTTTAGAATTTGCAGATTATTTACATAGAAGCCCCAAATAATCTACAAACAAATGATTTTGATTTTAAGATTTTATTTATTTATTTATTTGAAAGAGAGAGAGAGAGATTGATTCCTGGGGTAAGGAGCAGACAGAGAAGGACAAGCAGAATCCACCTCAGAGCTCAATCCCATGTCCCTGAGATTATGGCCTAACCTTAGGCAAAATCAAAAGTTGGCTGCTTAATAAACTTAGCCATCCAGGTGCCCCCAGATGATTTTGATTTTAGCAAGTCTGCTGATAAAAAGGTCAATATGTCAATTCAATTTCTACTACATATCTATACACCAACAGCAAATAATCTAAGAAATAACATTTAAAAAGAAACTTAAGGAGCCCCTGGGTGTCTCTGTCGGTTAAGAGGCTGCCTTTGGTTCAGGTCATGATCCCAGGGTTCTGGGATTGAGCCCAGCATCAGGCTCCGTGCTCATCAGAGAACCTGCTTCTTTTTCTGCCTGTCACTACCTCTGCTTGTGCTCTCCAACTCTCTGAAACAGACCAATAAATAATTTTTGCCCTGGCAGGTATCTTTTTTTTTAATTGTGTTATGTTAGTCACCATAAATTACATCATTAGTTTTTGATGTAGTGTTCCACGACTCATTGTTTATGTACCATACCCAGTGCTCCATGCAGTGCATGCCCTCCTTAATACCCACCACCCACCTTAATACCCACCAAATTTAAAAGAGTTAAAAAATGGCACTATATACTCAAATAGATTGTACAATTCAATGCTGTTAATAACCACCTTCTTAATACCTCACCCAATCCCACATGCCACTCCCCTCCCAAACCCTCAGTTTGTTTCTCAGAGTCCACAGTCTCTCATGGTTCATCTCCCCTCTGATTTCCCCCAATTCCCTTTTCCCTTCCTTCTCCTAATCTCCTCCATGTTATTTCTTATGCTCCACAAATAAGTGAAACCACGTGATAATTGACTTTCTCCACTCAGGATAATCTCCTCCAGTCCCATTCATGTTGATGCAAAAGTTGGGTATTCATCCTTTCTGATGGACCATTGTATATATGGACCATGCCTTCTGTATCTATTCGTCTGTTGAAGGGCATTTTGGCTCTTTCCATAGTTTGGTGACTGTGGCCATTGTTTCTATGAACATTGCAGTACATATGGCTCTTCTTTTCACTATATCTGTATCTTTGGGGTAAATACCCAGGAGTGTAATGGCAGGGTCATAGGGTAGCTCTATTTTTAATTTTTTGAGGAATCTCCAGACTGTTTTCCAAAGTGGCTGCACCAACTTGCATTCCCACCAACAGTGTAAGAGGGTTCCCTTTTCTCCATGTCCTCTCCAACATTTGTTGTTTCATGCCTTGTTAATCTTTGTCATTCTGACTGATGTAAGGTGGCATTTCAATGTGGCTTTGAATTGAATTTCCCTGATCATTAATGATGATGAATATTATAAATAAAATTTTTAACAAAGAAAGCAACTTAAAGTGAAAATAATTTTACAACAGTATCAGTAAAATAAAATTTCTTATGAATAAATCTAAATAAAAATGAAAACACTACTGAGGAAAATTTAGAAGACTTAAATAAATGGCACTATGTACTCAAATAGATTGTACAATTCAATGATGTTCAAATGTCAATCTCCTTTGCCTTGAAAATTGATCTGTGGAATCAATGCAATATAGTCAAAATGCAAGCATATTTCTCAGGATTCTAAAATTTATGTAAAATAAATAAAATGCAAAAGCCAGATAAATTTTTTGAATATTTTATTTATTTATTTGACAGAGAGAGAGATCACAAGTAGGCAGAGAGGCAGGCAGAGAGAGAAGGGGAAGCAGGATCCCTGTTGAGCAGAGAGCCCAATGCAGGGCATGATCCCAGGACCCTGAAACCTTGCCCTGAGCGGAAGGCAGAGGCTTAACCCACTGAGCCATCAAGGTTCCCCTAACAATCTTGACTAAAAAACAACAACAGAACAAAGTAGGAGAATTTATATTACTATATATCAGTAACTATTATAAATCATTAATACGTGTGGTTACTGTCACAAAGAAAACAGTAGGACATTAGAATAGAAAAATAGGGGCACCAGGGTGGCTCAGTGGGTTAAGAGTAGAAAAACAATAAACAACCCATAAGTTTTCAACCACATGATTTGCAATGAACAAATGGATGGATTTCAGTGGAAAATTTAATGATGATAGTTAATATGGCCCAGCAATTTTTGGGTTATACCTAAGAGTAAAAATTGCTTATGCTTACCAAAAGGCAATCTTTTTTTTCTTTTCTTCTTCTTCCTCCTCCTCCTCCTCCTCCTCCTCCTCCTCCTCCTCCTCCTCCTCCTCCTCTTCTCCTTCTTCTTCTTGTTCTTATTGTTGTTGTTGTTGTTGTTCTTTTCTTCTCCTTCTCCTCCTCCTTCTTTCTCTCTCTTTTTTAATTTAAATTCAATTAGCCAATATATAGTACATCATTTTTGGCATAGTGTTCAGTGATTCATTAGTTGCATATAACACTAGTGCTCATCACATCATGTGTGCTCCTTAATGCCTTTCACCCATTTGCCCCAACCACCCACCCACCTCCCTTTCCACCACCCTCAGTTTGTTTCCCAGAGTCACTAATGTTCACAGTAGCATTATTTATAATACTGACAAACTGGAAATGACACAAATGTCCATTAATATAAAGGCTGAATAAGTATATAAAGAACATGAAATGAAGCGCAATGATAAGTAGTAAACTTTACAACACACTGCAGTGTGAATGAATGTCGTGTATATAAAGTTGTGTGCTTGTTTGTATGAAATTCAGAAACAGTGTTTCTCTGTTCATAGAGATCACAGTCATGGTTAATTTTGGGGTTGATATCAACTAGGATGGAGCATGGAAGTATCTGCTGGCATGCTGAAGATATCCTATAGTTTATTCTAAATGATGATTACATTCATATATCCACATCTAATATAGTCAGATTCTACATTAAAGATCTGTGATCTCTGTATTTGTTATGCTTTTTAAAAAAGATTTTATTTGTTTATTTGAGAGAGAAAGAGAGAATGATGGAGGGGTGGCAGAGGAGAAGCAGACACCCTCCTAAGTAGGAAGCCCAGTTCAGGACTCTTGGGACTCAATTCTGGGACTCCAGGTTCATGACTGGAGCAGAAGGTAGTCACCCAACAAACTGAGGACCCAGATGCCCCTTTGTTATGCTTTAATAAAACAGAAGCAATAAGAAAAGGAAGATGTGAACAAAAACTACTTGAAAAGCTCAAAAATATTACTGAAAAAAATTAAAGAATACATAAATTAGCAGAATATACCATAGCCTGGAATTGATGACATAATATTGTAAAGATGTCAGCTCTCTCTAAGTTGATCTACAGGTTCAATTAAATCATCAAAAATCCTAGCAGGCCTTTTGTGGAAATTTGTAGGCTGAATCATGTAAAGATATAAGAAAAGCCAAAGGCATCTTCAGTGAAGTTAGAGGACTTATGCCATTGTATATCATGTCTTATTTTAAAAAAGTACTGTAATTTAGGGATGTCCAGGTGGCTCAGTCAGCTAAGCATCTGCCTTCAGCTCAGGTCTTGATCCCAGAGTCATGGACTGGAGCCCTACATTGAGCTACCTGCTCAGCAAGGAGTCTGCTTCTCCCTGGGTGGCTCAGTGGATTAAAGCCTCTGCCTTTGGCTTAGGTCATTAACCCCGGGGTCTTGGGATTGAGCCCCATGTTGGGCTCTCTGCTTGGCCGGGAGCCTTCTTCCCCATCTCTCTCTTTCTCTCTCTCTCTCCCTGCCTCTCTGCCTACTTGTGATCTCTGTCTGTCAAATAAATAAATAAAAAATCTTAAAAAATAAAAAAAATAAATAAAACTATTGTTATTTTAAAAGTTCAAGGTTGGCACAAGAAGAGACAAAGGACTGAAGTAACAAGACTGAAGTAACAAAAAAAGACTGAAGTAATAAAGACTTTTAAAGAAAAACACACAAAAAAACTATAGCTATATCTATCTATCTATCTATCTATCTAATCTTTCTATCATCTTTGTCAGTAAAGTAATACAGGGAAAGATGGTGTTTCCAATATACTGCACTAGATCCACTGAGTATCCACATGGGAAAAATAAATCTTGAACCTGACCACATATTAGAGACAGAAGTAAATTCCAGATGGATTATATAGCTAAATGAGAAAGATAAAAAAATGGTTTCTGTAAAGTAACACAGAATAACATCTTCATACAAAATAAGCAGCATACAGAAAGTATTAAACCAAAAGGAAAAGATTGATAATTTTAGGTTCATAAAAACTAAGAATTTTTGTAGCAAAAGACAGCATCAGAGAGTTAAAAGAATAAGTCACAGGCTGGTAGAAAATATTTGAAATAAAAATATCCAGCCATAACTAAAGCAGGGTTCCATTTTTTCTTAGTCAAATAGAAATAAAATATTATATGTTACTACATATTACATTATTATATAATATACATTCTATATTTTATTATTATATATTGCATATATTACATGTTTAATATAATTATATTTATATATAATTATAAATTATACTAGGGTATTATATATTATTAATATTATATATAAAATAATTATAGTAATAATATGAACAATGGGATTAATAAATGATATTTATTAAAAATATATTTCAGATGCACCTAGGTGGGTCAGTTGGTTTAACATCCAACTCTTGATTTGGGCTTAGATCATGATCTCAGGGTCATGAGCTCAAGCCCTGCATCAGGCTCCATGCTTGGTGTAGAGTCTGCCTGTACTTCTCCCTCCCCCACCACCCTTCCCCTCAATAGCTCTATCTCTCTCTTTCAAATAAATAAATAAAGATCTTTTAAAGAAATAAAAATATATTTCAGAATCTTATCTAACATTTTAATGGATTATCTATTTTAGCTCTTCTAAAAGCTTTATGAAGTTATCCTATATTTTTTGCAACTTCCCAGTTAGGAAACCAAAGAAGGGTAGATTAGGACACTTGTCTAAGATGACATGAAATAATGGTTTTAAATGTGAGTCAAGTCCTCCTCTTGGTTGTCACTGGCAATCTATCTTTGCTCTGAGACCCATTCACATGTGGATATCCGTAGACCACTTAGTAAAAGGATCAGCATGGTATACCCAGGGGTGTGTTGTGTTTCCTTTAAAACTCAGAGATGTTCACAAATGAGTTGCTTATTTCTCAGAAGTCTGGAGTTTTAGACATAAAAATTGTCTTCCACTTGGGAACATTTATCCTAATGTACCTCACAGTACTGCACATCCAGAACTTCTAAGACTCTAGGCTGTTGGATTTTATTAGGATTTATCTTAATTTTATAAGCCTATATCCAACATACCTAAAGAGCATACATGAGGAAAATTCATGTTAAACTGTGTTTATCACCTGGCTACCATGAGTGTTCTCTTGACTCAGTGGAGACAAATAGTATTCAGAGACTCCAGGAAATAGCATCAACTCAGAGTCACTACCTAATCATTATAAGAAAGTATGGGTATTCTTATTGCAGTCCATCAACCAGTCTTCTTTGAAGACTGACAGAAGGAACATTCACAGGAAGATCTTAGGCAACCACAGAATCATTTCTTTGATATATTTGGAATCTTTCATTATGTAATCTCTGGGTCTATAGTTCTGAACCTAATCTAGGAAATGGGCAAGAGCCTATAACTATCAGATATCTATTTGCCAGGCCCAGAGATTTTATTTATTTATTATTATTATTGTAATATAACTGATATGCAATATCACATTATCTTAGGTACACAACATATTGATTTAACAATTCCATGTATTATTCAATGCTCACTACCATATGTATAGTCACAAATTTATTACAATATTATTGACAATATTCTCTATGCTATGTTTTTTTATTTCCATGACTTATTTATTTTATACTGGGAAGTTTGTACCTCTCCATTCCCTTTGCCTATTTGGCCCATCTCCCTACCCATCTCTGCTTTGGCAACCATCAGTTTTTTCTCTGTATTTTAAGAGTCTGTTTGATTTTGTTTGTTTATTTTTTGTTGTTGTTGTTTTGTTTAGACTCCATATATAAGTGAGAGATTTTGTTTTTATTTAAGTAAATTAAGTACTAACTCAGAACTTTGGATTGACAAGATGACATTGACTCATCTCTTTCTGCTCCTTTCCACTAAGTACAATCATAAACAATAGAAATAAAAAAAAGAACAACTAAAGGAGAACTCTGAAAGGTGGTAAGAAGACAAAAAGTTTTGGGAGCCCTAAGTCTGGTGGAACAACCAAAACTCCCACCCAGCAGGAGAGGTAATCCAGACCTAGAGTATCCTTTGTAGCAACAGAAGGTAACCCAGGCAGGCTTTTTGCTTTCCCTGAGTTAAATGGACAATGGCAAAATTGCCAATAACACTAGGAGAACCAGCAAGGGAGATCAACTGACTAGAAGTTTGTTAACATTAAGCAGCTAAGATAAGGGCTTTCCTTTTCCAGCAAGCCTGATGTCCTTTCCTCTACCCAGAGAGACTGTACAGCCAGGGGCCCAGGAAAGGGGACTCACACAACCACCAGCACCTGGCCAGAGAAATACACTTTATCCTTGCAGACCAGAGATTCCCTTTACCCATTAAGAGACTCCCAGGTTGGGGAAGCTCTTCCTTCCTCCTTGAACAGCACTATTAGGGTTTAGTGAGAACTGTAGGAGCACAAAATGTACTGAACAAACCAAAATAACACTGAAAAGACTGAAAATTAGATTGTCATTAGACCCAACCCCTCCAAATTAGATAAGAACTGGCATGGTAAGCCTAAAAAAGGTAAATGCTGATTAAATTTTTTTAATCAGCATTTACCTTTTTAGGCTCTTTTTAAAAAAAAATTTAATTAATTCATTTCTTTTCAGAAAAACAGTATTCATTATTTTTTCACCACACTCAGTGCTCCATGCAATCTGTGCCCTCTATAATACCCACCACCTGGTACCCCAACCTCCCACCGCTCCCACCACTTCAAACCCCTCAGATTGTTTTTCAGAGTCCATAGTCTCTCATGATTCACCTCCCCTTCCAATTTACCCCAACTCCCTTCTCCTCTCTAACTCCCCATGTCCTCCATGCTATTTGTTATGCTCCACAAATAAGTGAAACCAAATGATAATTGACTCTCTCTGCTTGACTTATTTCACTCAGCATAATCTCTTCCAGTCCCATCCATGTTGCTACAAAAGTTGGGTATTCATCCTTTCTGATGGAGGCATAATACTCCATAATGTATATGGACCACATCTTCCTTATCCATTCATCCGTTGAAGGGCATCTTGGTTCTTTCCATAGTTTGGCAACCGTGGCCATTGCTGCTATAAACATTGGGGTACAGATGGCCCTTCTTTTCACGACATCTGTATCTTTGGGGTAAATACCCAGGAGTGCAATTGCAGGGTCACAAGGAGGTCATGGGTTGCATGGAGAACTGGGTGTTACATGAAAACAATGAATCATGGAACACTATATCAAAAACCAATGATGTACTGCATGTGACTAGCATAATAAAAAATTAAAATTAAAATTAGAAAATTACATAATATCCACAAGTAACATAATATCAAAAAATGAGCAAGAAACAGGAAAATAGAAACTTAGGTGACAAAAAAAAAATCAACTGATGCCAACACTGAAATGAATGAATCAAATATAGGAATTATCTGACAAAGCAATCATCATAAAAATAACTTGAGAAGTAACAAAAATTATCTTGAAACAAATCCCAATCTATGAAAAGACCTTAAATATATATTACTAAGTGAAAGAAGCCAATCTGAAAAGGCTATATATAGTATGATTCTAACTATCTTGCATTCTAGAAAAAGCAAAATGTGGAGACATGTAAAAGATCAGTGGTTTCCAGGAGGGTGTGGGGATAGAAGAATAGACATAGCACAAAGGACATTTAAGGAAGTGAAAATACTCATGTTATACTCTAATGATAGGTAAATACCTCATATGCCTTTGACCAAATCTATAGAGCATAGTTTACATCAAGAGTGAATCCTAAGGTAAAATATGGACTTTTGGTGATTATGATGTATCAGTGTAGATTCATTCTTGGTTTAAAAAAAAAAAGTGCTATTCTGGTGAATGAAACTGATTGATAATGGAGTATAAGCATGTGGGGGTAGGAGGTATATGAGAAATCTCTGTACTCCCTTCTAAGTTTTGTTATAATGTAAAAGATAAAATCTAAAAGATAAAATCTAGAAAAATGCTCTAAAAGATAAAATCTAGAAAAATGCTTAGACAGCTCAGGTAAAGTTGTCTAAATTAACAGTTTAAATCCATGTTTATTTTACCAAAATTTTATTTGTTATTTTTTTCTTGTTTCATTTACTTGAGAGAGCTAGAGAGAGAGCATGAGTGAGGGGGCAAGTAGGGGCAGGAGGACAGAGAGATGCAGACTCCCCACTGAGCAAGGAGCCCAACATGAGGTTTGATCCCAGGACTGAAAATAGACGCTTAATGGACTGAGCCACCCAGGCACCCCTCAACAGTTTATTTTTTAAAAATCTCAATTTAATGATGAAATTGTGGCTTGTCAAATATATAAATGTTACCTTTTCAAATTATTTTTTATTTTGATTACTACTGCATTGAATCCATATACCAAATTTGGAAGAACTGACAACTGGCCAATTTTAATATTTCTATTTTGAACATGGAATATCTCTTGAATTGCTTATTTTTAAAATTTCCTCTACAAGAATTTTGTACTTTTCTTTATAGAGTTGTTTTACATATTTAGTTAGATATATAACTATTAACACTTTTTTTTACTTTGTAAATTTAATTTTATTTTTTCAGTGTTCCAAGATTCATTGTTTATGCACCACACCCAGTGCTCCATGCAATATATACCCTCCTTAATACCCACCACCAGTCTTACCTAACCCCCTCCCCCCTCCCCTCACAAACCCTGTTTGTTTTTCAGAGTCCACAGTCTCCCATGGTTTGTCTCCCCCTCAGATTTCCCCCAATTCACTTTTCCTTTCCTTTTCCTAATGTCCTCCATATTATTCCTTATGCTCTACATTTCTTGTGATGTTAAAGTAAATGGCATTCTGTTTTTAATATGAAATGTCTAGGAATTTCTAAATTCCATTTTTATTTTATCTAATTTTAATCACTTTATTATTAATATATATAGAAAATGAAAGTGCTGGGAGTTGGGGGAAATTCGAAGGGGAGGTGAACCATGAGAGACTATGGACTCTGAAAAACAATCTGAGGGTTTTGAAGGGACAGGGGGTGGGAGGTTGGGGTACCAGGTGGTGGGTATTATAGAGGGCACGGATTGCATGGAGCACGGGGTGTGGTGCAAAAATAATGAATACTGTTATGCTGGAAATAAAAAAAAAAAAAAAAAAAAAAAAAAAAAAAAAATGAAAGTGCTAAATGAACAAAGGAATAGCCAAAACTTATTATTTTTATTTTTTTCTCAACTTGAAGTGAAAAATTCATAGATGTGGTTGAAATTGTAGTTCTTAAAGAATAACTGTTGTTTAAAATAGACTCTACAAATGACTGACACATGAAAAAATGTTCATCATCATTAATCATCAGGGAGATTCAAATCAAAACCACATTGAGATACCACCTTACACCAGTTAGCATGGCCAAAATTATCAAGACAGTAAACAACGAGTGTCAGAGAGGATGTGGAGAAAGGGGAACCCTCTTACACTGTTGGTGGGAATGCAAGTTGGTGCAGTCACTTTGGAAAACAGTGTGGAGATCCCTCAAAAAATTAAAAATAAAAGGGTTCCCCTTTCTCCACATCCTCTCCAACACATGTTGTTTACTGTCTTGTTAACTGGCCATTCTAACTGGTGTAAGGTGATATCTCAATGTGGTTTTAATTTGAATCTCCCTGACAGCTAGTGATGATTAACATTTTTTCATGTGTCTGTTAGTCATCTCTATGTCTTCTTTGGAGAAGTGTCTTGCTCATGTCTTCTGCCCATTTTTTGACACGATTATCTGTTTTGCACTTGTTGAGTTTGAGGAGTTCTTTTTTTTTAATTTATTTTTTATTTATTTTCAGCATAACAGTATTCATTATTTTTGCACCACATCCAGTGCTCCATGCAATCTGTACCCTCTATAATACCCACCACCTGGTACCACAACCTCCCACCCCCCGCCCCTTCAAAACCCTCAGATTATTTTTCAGAATCCATAGTCTCTCATGGTTCACCTCCTCTTCCAATTTCTCCCAACTCCCTTCTCCTCTCTAACTCCCCATGTCCTCCATGCTATTTGTTATGCTCCACAAATAAGTGAAACCATATGATACTTGACTCTCTCTGCTTGACTTATTGCACTCATCATAATCTCTTTCAGTCCCGTCCACGTTGCTACAAAAGTTGGGTATTCGTCCTTTCTGTTGGAGGCATAATACTCCATAGCGTATATGGACCACTTCTTCCTTATCCATTCGTCCACTGAAGGGCATCATGGTTCCTTCCACAGTTTGGCGACCGTGACCATTACTGCTATAAACATTGGGGTACAGATGGCCCTTCTTTTCACTACTTTAAGATTTTATTTATTTATTTGACAGAGAGAGATCACAAGTAGGCAGAGAGACAGGCAGAGAGAGATAAAGAGAGAGAGAGAAAAGAAAGCAGGCTCCCCACTGAGCAGAAAGCCTGATGTGGGGCTCAATCCCATGACTCTAGAATCATGATCTGAGCCCAAGGCAGGGGCTTTAACTCCCTGAGGAGTTCTTTATACATCTTAAATATCAGCCCTTTGTCTGTACTGTCATTTGCGAATATCTTCCATTCCAGGGGGTTGCCTCTTTGTTTTGTTGAATGTTTTCTTTGCTGTGCAGAAGCTTTTGATCTTGATGAAATCCCAAAAGTTCATTTTTGCTTTAGTTTCCTTTGCCTTTGGAGACACATATTTTTTTCTTTCAAGATTTCGTTTATTTATTTGACAGAGAGAGAGCGAGAGCGAGATCACAAGTAGGCATAGGGGCAGGCAGAGAGAGTGGGGGAAGCAGGTTCTCCACTGAGCAGAGACCATGATGCAGGGCTTGGTCCCAGGACCCTGAGATCATGACCTGAGGGGAAGGCAGAGGCTTAACCCACTGAGTCACCCAGGTGCCACTGGAGACATATCTTGAAAGAAGTTGTTGTGGCCAATGTCGAGAGGTTACTCCCTATGTCCTCTTTTAGGATCCTAATGGATTCCTGCCTCACATTGAGGTATTTTATCCATTTTGAGTCTATCTTTGTGTATGGTATAAGAAAATGGTCACGTTTCATTCTTCTACATATAGCTGTCTAATTTTCCCAGCACCATTTATTGAAGAGACTTTTTTCTGCAAGTTGGTGCAGGCACTTTGGAAAACAGTGTGGAGATTTCTTAAGAAATTAAAAATAGAGCTACCCTATGATATGGCAATTGCACTACGGGGTATTTAACCTGAAGATACAGATGTAGTGAAGAGAAGGGCCATCTGTACCCCAATGTTCATAGCAGTCATGGCCACAGTCACCAAACTGTGGAAAGAACCAAGATGCCCTTCAACAGACGAATGGATAAGGAAGATGTGGTCCATATATACAATGGAGTATTATGCCTCCATCAGAAATAATGGATACTCAACTTTTGTATAAAAATTTGGGCAGAACTGGAAGAGATTATGCTGAGTGAAATAAGTCAAGAAGAGAGAGTCAATTATCATATGGTTTCACTTATTTGTGGAGCATAAGGAATAACACAGAGGACATAGGAAGATGGAGAGGAGAAATGAGTTGGGTGAAATTGGAGGGGGCAATAACCATGCGAAACTGTGGACTCTGAGAAACAAATTGAGGGTTTTGGAGGGAAGAGGGGCAAGAGATTGGGTGTAACTGGTGGTGAGTATTATGGAGGGCACATATTGCATGGAGCACTGGATGTGGTGCATAAACAATGAATTCTGGAACACTGAAAAGAAATTAAAAAAAAAAATTTTAAATAGAGCTACCCTATGACCAGCAATTGCACTACTGGGTATTTACACCAAAGATACAGATGTAGTGAAAAGAAGGTCCATCTGTACCCCAATGTTCATAGCAGCCATGGCCACAGTCGCCAAACTGTGGAATAAGCCTAGATGCCCTTCAACAGATGAATAGATAAATAAGATATGGTCTATATATACAATGGAATATTATGCCTCCATCAGAAAGGATGAATACGCACCTTTTGTACAAACATGGATGGGACTGGAGGAGATTATGCTGAGTGAAATAAGTTAAGCAGAGAAAGTCAATTATCATATGGTTTCACTTACTTGTGGAGCATAAGGAATAACATGGAAGACATTAGGAGAAGGAAAGGAAAAATGAATTGGGGGAAACTGGAGGAGGAGATGAAGCATGAGAGACTGTGGACTCTGAGAAACAAACTTAGGGTTTTGGAAGAGAGGGGTGGAGGATGGGTGATCCTGGTGGTGGGTATTAAGGAGGACATGTATTGCATGGAGCACTGGGTGTGGTGCATAAATAATGAATCTTGGAACACTGAAAAAATAAAATTAAATTTAAAAAAATAAAAAGACTCTGATGAGTATAGAAAGGGAAAAATCTTAAACCTAAGATTAGACTTGTCAGTATATCTAAAGAAGAACAGTATATCTAAAGAAGAAGAAGTTATTAGATCCTATAAACAATTTATATAAAATGGTATATTACTTTGCACAATGAAAAACAGTTATAAACAAATGAGGTCCTGACCTTTAAGCTAGGAAACTCTGAGTAATGTAGTGAGCAGTGGGGTATAGATTGAGGCCCAAGGGCTGCTGTAAATGAGCTATGAAGGCCAGATTGAAATAAAGGACTGATTTTTTATTACTAATCTAATTATAAATTTATCACCTATCTTTTATTTATTTTTATACAATGAGAGATGAGGAATAGCACTGATCTAAAGTACTGTAACATTTGTAACACAAATGTGTACAAGTCGCTGAAGAGATAGGATAGGAAGTCTGAGAGACATTTTAGAAATTAAAACCTTGGATCCTGTGTATGGGATAAGGGATGTTTTTTAGTCTGGTGCACGTTATTCCTCATGAGAGAATGCTTAGCAGATCAGAAGCCATCATACAAAAACTGAAGTTTGTGAACCTTCACTAAACCATTCTCTATGAGTGGAAACTAATAAGTCAAAAACTATTACAGAGGCTACATGGCCATTCAAGAATAATGTTATAAACAGAATCCAAGGATCAGATGTGTTTTGAATAAAATGAGAGTAAATATACGTTAAATATCACATTTGCATACATATTTCAATTATGCTAGAATCAACATGTTATCTAAGATATTCAAAGCTCTATTTGTTTTTCAAGTAATTGTTATATTATTTAACACTCATACTCAAATATGCATTATAGGCAAATCATTCTGCAAGTTATTTGTATCTTTTATTTGAATACATGAACAATAGAAACATATTAGAAAAACTATTGAAATTAGAATTGTCATAGAATATCAAGATGAATGGGAATTTGAGAGGAAAAGACCAAACTAAGAAAAAAATTAAGGGTGCATAGAAAAAGACCATAGGAACAAAACCAATTTCTATAGCTGAATTTCAGTTGTGATTCTGAGCTTTCCAATAAGGAAGTAAATGGATTATGTTCAGTACTAATTATCAGAGACTTCAGGAAAGTAAAAATTCTCTCAACTCTATATTCTAAAAGAAATTCCTCACATAGACTTTTCTAGATGATTGGTGGGCAATGTGCTTTGACATTTGAAAAAATAAATGACAGCTTTCTTGACACACTTGTATACCATGAAATTCCTCTTTAAAATGTACAATTCTTTGATTTTAAATATTCACAGAGTGGTCCAAGAATTACCATTATATAATTTCACATGTTTTTAACATTGCAAAAAGAAAGCTTATCTCTATTAGTAGTCTATTCCCCATTATCCCCTCTACCACTCTCTGGAAACCACTAATATATTATCTGCTTCTATGGATTTATCTTTAACATTTTATAAAAATGGAATCATATACTATGTGGCCTGTGTACCTGGCTTCTTACAGTTAACATGCTATTTCAAGGTCCATCCATGTGATTGCATGCATCATTACTCATTCCTTTCTAGGGACATTTTTTTTTTG
The DNA here is from genome assembly GCF_009829155.1 of Mustela erminea. Lineage (NCBI taxonomy): Eukaryota > Metazoa > Chordata > Mammalia > Carnivora > Mustelidae > Mustela > Mustela erminea. Next base: position 23,421,089 of record NC_045618.1, on the reverse strand, counting down.
TTTATCTAATCTATGTTCAAGTTCACTGATTCTTGTTCCAGATTAAATATGTTGTTCAGGGACACCTGTGTGGCTCAGTGGGTTAAAGCCTCTGCCTTTGGCTCAGGTCATGATCCTAGGGTCTGGGATTAGCCTCTGCTCAGTAGGGAGCCTGCTTCACCTCCTCTCTCTGCCTGCTTTTGCCTACTTGTGACATTGGTCAAATAAATAAATATTTATAAAATAAATATGTTGCTCAATCTCTCTAGTAAATTTTTTATTTCACTTAGGGTACTTCCCAACTTCAGAATTTCTATTTGGTTGTTGTTTTTTTTTTTTTAATAATGTCAATCTCTGTGTTGATGTTCTCTATCTGATGTATATGATATTCATACATTCCTTTAGTTTTTTAGATATAGTTACCCCAATTTTTGAGCATATCTACCTAACTTTGGATATACCTGATTTAACATCTTTGTCTAGTAAATCTGAAGTCTGGCTTCCTTAGAGAAAATTTCTATTAACTACTCTTTATTCCTGTGTATGGGCCTGGCTTTCTTGTTTCTGAGCATGTTTCCTAACTTTCCATTGAAAATTGGACAGCTTGGCTATAATTTGGAAGTGAAAGCCTCTCAGTGTTTGTTGTTATTGCTGTTGGGTTTGGTTGTTGTTAATTCTATTTGATTGTTCAGTGACTTTCTTCAACTAATTATGTAAAAACTGTTTTTTGTTTATTTTTTTTGTGTGTCTTGTAACCACTGAAATCTGTTTGGTTTATTGAAGAGCTAATGATAAATCAGAGATTTCCTTAAATACCTGTGCTTATCTGTCTTCCATTCTTTCCAAAGGGCCTTGTGCATTCCTTCACTGTTCTAATAGGTAGTTTACATCTTTGAGTTAGTCTTCACTAACTGCCTTTCAGAGCCTCAAGTTCATCCGTACATGAGAAATTTTGGCCAACTTTTCCTTGATATGTGCATAACCTTATACCTGCACATGGACTTCTACATCCCCAGAAATTTGTTACAGATTTTTGAAGAATTGTATGAACAATATCATCTTACAGCTTTAATTTACAAGTTTTTGCTTAGTCTCTCATTTGCCCCCAAACTAGAAACAGTGACTCCTCAGCTGAAGTTAATTGCCTCTGATTTCTTTCAACAAATGCCCCAGGGAAAAAACTAGCAAGCTGAGATGCAAGTCAGGTCAAATAAGGATAAACCATGCACTTGGGGGTTTAGTGGGAGCTGCCAGATGGGTCAAATAATGACAATTCTCTGGAAAAGGAGCTTTGGGAGGACTATACTGATGTGTTCTGTGTAGCCTTTAGTCTTTGGTTTTCAGAGCTACTGTAGTTGTGAAGCTGTTTCCAAGACTACTACAGAGCTGGGAGAAAGAAAGGGATGGAAATAGGGCAAAGTAAATGCCACACAACGCCTGCTTCTTGAGATGAGATTCATGCCTGCTCTTCAATAAACACTCCTCAGATTGTTCCAAAGCCTGGGTTGATTGATTTTGACAATTTTGGGGGTCAGGTTTCTTGTTGGTTATTTTTTTATTATTATTTTATTTTTAAAATAGGCCTTCAGAAGTCTTCACACCACCATTCCTGAATTATTCCTTTCCCTACAATTTTTAATTGCAAAAGAAAATGATGAATTTTATATGGCTAAATTTGCTTTACAGTGACCTTTAGAGAAGCTGGAGACATTACATTAAAGGCAGTTCAGTGAAAGGCAGAATAAACTGTCATCAGGGAGTTTAAAATACAGTTAATATATAAAATCTATAGAAGTAAAACTCTTAGAGCAAAACACAATACTATTTGCAATCTGTTGGCAAAACAACAAAAACCAAGCAAACAAAAATAATTAAAAAAAAAACCCTAGGACTTTTGAGAGCAAAAAGGACCATGGAGACAGAAGCAAAATAAATTGTTTAACAAGGAACAAAGATTACTGTGGTCTGAGACAATCATGTCTAGATAGAATATGAATGATAACCATTTATATTCACCTTCAATTTTTAAAATATTCTTCATTTTTAAGAGTTTTAAATTTGCATAGAAATTGTGGAGGTAGAAGAGACTTCTTTACTGCACACTAAGTTTTTTTTCCTATTATTATATTGTTACGATGCATTTGTTACTACTGATGATCCAATATGGATTACTTATTAATAATTAAACCCCATACTTTATTTAGATTCTCTCAATTATTATCTAATCTTACTTTTGTTTGTTTGTTTGTTTCAGGATCCTATCCCAAATGGAAGATTAGTTACCATGTTACATCATAATTAGCTGACCTATTTCTTTAGGCTTCTCTTAGCTATGATAATTTCTCTGACTTACTGTGTTTTTGATGATCTAGAGAATGTTGAGGAGGGGTCAGAAAGTTTGTAGAATGTCCCTCTATTTGAACTTGCCTGATATTTTTTCAATGATTATATTGTGTATGTGTGTTTGGAGAAGGAAGAATAGAGGGTAAAGTGTCATTTTTGTCATATCAAATTAAGGGTACAAACTATCAACATGACTTATCATTGTTGCTGATCACCTAGCTGAAGTAGTGTTTGTCAGACTTTTCCAAATAAAGTAACTTTTTCCCACCTTTTTATACTGTAGTCTTTGGAAAGAAGTCTCTAGATGTAGCCCACACATAAGGAATGGGGTGTTATGTTATGCTTTCTTGAGAATGAAGTATCTACATGTATTTTTTTAGAAGAAAAAAAATTTTAGAAGAAAAATATTCTTTTTCTGGTGAAATTTTGGTTTATTCTTTTATTTTATTTTATTTTATTTATTTTTATTTCTTTTCAGCATAACACTATTCATTATTTTTGCACCACACCCAGTGTTCCATGCAATCCGTGCCCTCCATGATACCCACCACCTGGTTCCTCCATCCTCCCACCCCCCACCCCTTCAAAACCCTTAGGTTGTTTTTCAGAGTCCATAGTCTCTCATGGCTCCCCTCTCCTTCTGATGGAGAGGAGAAGGGAGTTGAGGGAAATTGGAATTCTTCTACAGAGTAGATTTGTCTTTTCTTCCTTCTAATTTATTTATTTGTTTAACAGTTATTTCTTTAATATTTTATTTATTTATTTGATAGAGAGGGAAAGCACCAGGTGGGGGGCTGGGGGAGGCAGCAAGAGAGAGAGAAGAAGCTCTTCTCTGGGCAGGGAGCCTTACACAAGGTTCCATCCAGGGCTATGGGATCATGACCTGAACTGAAGACAGATGCTTAACCAACTGAGCCACCCAGGTGCCCAGTTCTTTTAGCAATTCTTTTTATCAGAGTGAACTCAAAGATCCTTTTTTTAATACCATGGGTTATAATACAATACTATACTATTATTTTGCCACTAAAATTGTTTCAGTTTTGACCAGTGAGAACCCTTTTTGCTTGTTCTTGTGTCACTTTGACATACCACCACCACTATGGCTTTTTGGGGTGGTGTGAATTTTTTACACTTTCTTATCTTCTTTCATTACAGGATGTTCAAGGCTCATCTTATGCATTTCCTGTCCCAATCCTAGAATCATGCACTTCTTCAAAGGTCCTGTTCCTTTTACTGGAAAAAGATATTAGAACCCAAGGTCTCTGTGGCAAGTATACTGTTGCTACCAGAGTATCTAAATTTATTTCTTACAGTTTTGGAGGCTGGAAGTCCAAGATTAGAGTGTCAGCATATTTGGTTTGGTGAAGGCCCTCTTCCAGGTTGCAGACTGCTGACTTTATGCTGTGTCCATACGTGGTGGAGGGAGATAGGGAGCTCTGAAGGGTCTCTTTTATAAGAACACTAATTCCGTTCATGAGGCCTCTACCTTCATGACTTACTCACCTCCCAGGGACCCCACCTCCCAATTCTATTACATTAGACATTGGGATTTGAGTATATGAACTTGGGAGAGACACAAACATATAGTCCATAGCATTTTTCTAGGACATATGAACCAACATATAAGGAAATATATGTGTATATGCTAAACCATGTATTTGCATAATTAACATGTAAAATAGCTATAAATATTTCCATGTGTACCAGTTATTAACATAACAAGTTTATAATGATGATCCAACTGTAATCATTTACTACACGGAATATTATAGTCTCTTCCCCTTTCTTATCTGTAAACTTCCACTCCTTTAGTGTGAAACCTGGCTCCCAGTTGCTTAATTATTTAAGTAAACATACAAAGCAATGTAAGAATTATCAACTGACACCACTGCACAAAACTACTTCAAAGAGTACTCTGCTTCTATACATGTACTTTTGCCATTAGGGTACATAATTCAGTGATATCCAAAGTTAGTTAGGGAAGCACCTTAATTCTTCACCTTTTTCAAGAAAGTTGTTTCATAAATATATGATGCAGTTTGATTCTTTTGTCACATTCTGCATTCAGTTGTAGAATTTTCCCAACATTCTGATTCTCACATTCTAACTTAAAAATTCATAGATTATATAAAATGTATACATAATGAATTTCATACATGATTAAAATTTCATACAATTGTGCTGTGAAATTTCATGTGGTTTGACAAATGCATAGCATCATGTAGTAACAATTGAAGTATCACACAGAGCAAGTTTACTGCCCTATAACTCTCTTGCATTTCACCTACTTAACTGTCACCCCACAACAGAAATTTGTCAACCAATGATCATTTTACTGTCTTTATAGTTTTGCCTTTCCAGAATGTCATATAGTCAGAATAATCCAGGATAAAGTCTTTTAGAATGAGTTCTTTCATTTCCCAATATGCATTTAAGATTTATCTAAGTCTTTTTGTGGTTTGATAGCTCATTCTTTTATGTTACTGAGTAGTATTCTGTGGTATGAGTGTAATAACTTGATTATTTGCCAAGCAAAATGTATCTTATTTAATTCCAATTTAGGCAATTATGGATATAGCTTCCATAAATATTTGTACACAGATTTTTGTATGAACATTACTTTTTCAAGTCCACTGGGTGAAACCATAGGAGTGTGATAAGTAAGATTATGTTTCACATTGTAAATAACTCAAAATATCTTCCAAAGTAGCTGTACCATTTTACATTTCCACCACACAAGAATTCCTGTTGGTCCACATACTTGCTAACAATTAATATTATTTGGGGGGGGTCAGCCATTCTAGTATAGGTATTAGTATCTTTTTGTTGTTTTAATGTGCATTTCCTTAAAAACAAATTGTGTTGAGTATCTTTTCATATGCTTATCTGCCATCTGTATAGCTTTTTTTCTTTTTTTAGATTTGTGTGTTTATATCTTCTACATATGTTCAAATTGGGTTATCTTGTTTCTTATTGTTAAGTTTTTTTATTCTCTCATGTCATCTTTTAAAATTTTTTTAAATTTATTTTTTATTTTCAGCATAACAGTATTCATTATTTTTGCACCGCACTCAGTGCTCCATGCAATCCGTGCCCTCTATAATACCCACCACCTGGTACCCCAACCTCCCACTCACCCGCCAATTCAAACCCCTCAGATTGTTTTTTAGAGTCCATAGTCTCTCATGGTTCACCTTCCCTTCCAATTTCCCCCAACTCCCTTCTCCTCTCTAACTCCCCATGTCCTCCATGCTATTTGTTATGCTCCACAAATAAGTGAAACCATATGATAATTGACTCTCTCTGTTTGACTTACTTCACTCAGCATAATCTCTTCCGGTCCTGTCCATGTTGCTACAAAAGTTGGGTATTCGTCCTTTCTGATGGAGGCATAATACTCCATAGTGTATATGGACCACATCTTCCTTATCCATTCGTCCGTTGAAGGGCATCTTGGTTCTTTCCACATCTTGGTTCTTTCCACAGTGGTCATTGCAGCTATAAACATTGGAGTACAGATGGCCCTTCATTTCACTACATCTGTATCTTTGTGGTAAATACTCAGGAGTGCAATGCAGGGTCATAGGGAAGTTCAATTTTTAATTTCTTGAGCAATCTCCACACTGTTCTCCAAAGAGGCTGCACCAACTTGCATTCCCACCAACAGTGGAAGAGGGTTCCCCTTTCTCCACATCCCCTCCAACATATTTTGTTTCCTGTCTTGTTAATTTTGGCCATTCTAACTGGTGTAAGGTGATATCTCAATGTGGTTTTAATTTGAATCTCCCTGAGGGCTAGCTTCATCAAAATCAAAAGCTTCTGCACAGCAAAGGAAACAGTCAAAAAAACAAAGAGACAACCCACAGAATGGGATAAGATAATTGCAAATGACATTACAGACAAAAGGTTGATATCCAGGATCTATAATGAACTCCTCAAACTCAACACACACAAAACAGACAATCATATCAAAAAATGGGCAGAAGATATGAACAGAGACTTCTCCAATGAAGACACACAAATGGCTATCAGACACATGAAAAAATGTTCATCATCACTAACCATCAGGGAGATTAAAATTAAAACCACATTGAGATATCATCTTATTGTTAAGTTTTAACTTATTTGTGTATTTTGGATATGTCTTTTATCAGATATTTCTCCCAGTCTATCATTTGTTGTTTCATTTATATCAGTATCTTCCACAAAGCATTTTTATTGTAATAAAACATAATTCACCAATTTATTTTTAAATTAATTAGTTAGTTAATTTTTCTGGCTATGGTTCATGCCTTTAATGTTGTATTTAAAAATATAATTTCCATAGAATCACAACTCTGTCCTTTGTACCTCAGGACCGCCACTCCTCTGTCCCCATAGAGATCCCAACTTATAATCTTATATCTCAGGCTTATTTTGTGGGTGTTAAGAATGGCTTGATAGATATACAGCTAAATTCAGGGGGCTGGTTGAAACAGAGTACCCCACTCCTCTGCCTTCTTGCCTCTCCTAGAATCAGTCAGCCAGTTTACACCTTCAATGTATTCCCTATTAAATATAGGAACAAACTATCCTAAAATTTGTATGGAACCACAAAAGTCTCTGAATTGCCAAGGGAGTGATGAAAAAACAAACAAACAAACAAACAAACCTGGGTGCATCACATTGCCTCATTTCAAGCTATATTACAAAGTTGTGATTACCAAGACAGCATGGTATGGGCACAAAAGCAGTCACATGGACCATTGGAACAGAATACAGACTCCAGAAATAGACCCTTAAACTCGATGGTCAATTAATCTTTGACAAATCAGGAAAAAATATATCCGTTGGAAAAAAGACAGTCTCCTCAATAAGTCGTGCTAGAAAAATTGGACAGCTACATATAGAAGAATGAAACTTGACCATTACCTTACACCATACCAAAGATAAACTCAAAATGGATGAAAAACCTCAATGTGAGACAGGAATCCATCAAATTCCTGGAGAAGAACATAAGCAGCAACCCCTTTTACATCAGCCACAGTAACTTCTTTTGAGACACGTCTCCAAAAGCAAGTGAAACAAAAGCAAAAATGAACTTTTGGGACTTCATCAAGATCAAAATCTTCTGTACAGCAAAAGAAACCATCAACAAAACTAAAGACAGCCTGTAGAATGGGAGAATATACTTTGAAATGACATTGCAGATAAAGGGCTTATATCCAAGGTCTATAAAGAACTTATCAAACTCGGGGCACCTGGGTGGCGCCGTGGGTTAAGCCTCTGCCTTCAGCTCAGGTCATGATCTCAGGGTACTGGGATTGAGCCCTGCATCGGGCTCTCTGCTCAGCAGTGAGTCTGCTTCCCCCTCTTCTCTCTGCTTGCCTCTCTGCCTACTTGTGATTTCTCTGTCAAATAAATAAAATATTTAAAAAAAAAAACTTATCAAACTCAACACACAAAAAACAAATAATATCTCAGTCAAAAATGGGCAGGAGACATGAACAGACACTTCTCCAAAGACATACAAATGGCCAGCAGACACATGAAAACATGCTCAACACCATTAACCATCGGGGAAATTCAAATCCAAACCACAAACAAAAACACCAGTTAGAATGGCAAAAATTAACAAAACATGAAACAACAAATGTTGGTGAGGATTTGGAGAAAGAGAAACCCCCTTAACACTGTTGGTAGGGATGTAAGCTGTTACAAACACTCTGGAAAACAGTATGGAGGCTTCTAAAGATGTTAAAAATAGAGATACCTTACAGCCCAGCAATTGCACTTCTAGGTATTTACCCTAAAGATACAGAGGTAATGAAAAGAAGGGACATATGCATCCCAGTGTTCACAGCAGCAATGTCTACAATAGCTAAACTATAGAAGGAGCCAAAATGCCCTTAAACAGATGAATAGATAAAGAAGATGTGGTACATATATATAATGGAATATTATTCAGCCATCAGAAATGATGAATACCACCATTTGACTGATATGGATAGAACTGGAGTGAGATTATGTTAAGTGAAGATTATGTTAAGTGAAGTCAAGCAGAGAAAGACAATTATCACATGGTTTCATTGATATGCAGAACATAAACAATAGCACGGAGGACCATGGGCGGGGGGAAGAAAATCTAAAGGGGGAGAAATCAGAGAGGGAGATGTACCATGAGAGACTATGGACCCCAGGAAACAATCTGAAGGCTTCAGAGGGGAGGGGCTACATGAAAGGAGTAAGGGATGATGGGTATTGATAAAGGCACATGCTATGATGAGCACTGGGTGTTATACGTAACTAATGAATCATTAAACATTACATCAAAAACTAATGATGTGCTATACAGTGGCTAACTAAACATAGTAATAATAATAGACAGTAATAATAAAAATAAAAACACAATTTCATTCTATGCTGTTTTTTCATTTGTTGTTTGTTTTTATTTTTGTTTTTGTAAAGATAATTAACTGTCCTGGGAAGAATCCTTCAGTTCTATAAAAGTTTGTTTCATGAAAAGCCATGGCTCCATTCATAATTTTGTCTTGTTCTTCCAATTGGTATATACAAATTTCAGAGCTCTCATATTGGGAAGGCTGGAGGGGCCGAGACTTTGAAATAGTGTCTTGTTTTCACTGTTTTTGAAATTGTTTTGTTTTGTGTTTTGTTTTGTTTTTGCTATTTATTATTGTTGTTTGAAACTAAAGTTGTTGTTTTAACCTAAAATGTGGTTAATAACCACATATTTGTATTAGCTTGTGGATTAAATAGAATAAATTTCTAAATTAAAAAATTAAAAATAGGGGCACCTGGGTGGCTCAGTGGGTTGGGGCCTCTGCCTTCGGCTCAGGTCATGATCCCAGGGTCCTGGTATTGAGCCCCACATGGGGCTCTCTGCTCAGTGGGGAGCCTGCTTCCTCCTCCCTCTCTCTCTCTGCCTGCTTGCGATCTCTGTCTGCCAAATAAATAAATAAAATCTTTTAAAAAAATTAAAAATAAAAACATCACTGGGAGTTACTGGGTGGCTCAGTTGGTAAAGCAGCTACCTTCAGCAAGGGTCATGATCCTGAGGTTCTCCCCCCGTGATGTCTCTCTCTCTAGCTCCCATGCATATGCACATGCACTCTCACATAAATAAAATTTTCAAGAATATAAATAAATAATAATAATAATAACTCATCACTGAATCCATGTCATGAAGATTTCCTTTAAAGCCTTCTAGAATTTTTAGAGTTTTGTATTTTACATTTGCTTCTATAATACATTTGAACTAATTTTATGTAAGACTTTATTTATTTATTTATTTATTTATTTATCTATTTATTATAAGATATGGTTGTCCAGCTTATGGCATTTTTGGAAAGACTGCTTCTATGTCACTGAATTTCCTTAATGCCTTTGTCAAAGATTATTTGACTATATATTGGGGGAGTCTACTTTGTTCTGTACCCTGTTTCATTAATCTTTTGTATATATTATTTTGTCAATAACTTTATGATGCTGCCTTCAATACTGTAAGTCTTGAAATATTGTGTGAGTCTTCAATTTTTTTTATTCTTCATTGTTATGTTGGCTATTCTACATACTTTGACTTTTCATATACATTTTAGAATAATATTGTTGATATCTGAAAAACAGCTTGCTGAAATTTTTGTTGGGATTACATTGAATCTATAAGTCAAAGTGGGACAATTGACAGTTTAATAATATTAAAATTTCTAATCTATGAAGATGAACTGTTTGTTTATTTAGACCTCCTTTTTTTAAATTTATTTTTTATTTAATTTCGGCATAACAGTATTCATTATTTTTTCACCACACCCAGTGCTCCATGCAATCCGTGCCCTCTATAATACCCACCACCTGGTACCCCAACCTCCCACTCACCCGCCAATTCAAACCCCTCAGATTGTTTTTCAGAGTCCATAGTCTCTCATGGTCCACCTCCCCTTCCAATTTCCCCCAACTCTCTTCTCCTCTCTAACTCCTCATATCTTCCATGCTATTTGTTATGCTCCACAAATAAGTGAAACCATATGATAATTGACTCTCTCTGTTTGACTTACTTCACTCAGCATAATCTCTTCCAGTCCCATCCATGTTGCTACAAAAGTTGGGTATTCGTCCTTTCTGATGGAGGCATAATACTCCATAGTGTATATGGACCACATCTTCCTTATCCATTCACCTTTTGAAGGGCATCTTGGTTCTTTCCACAGTTTGGCGACCATGGCCATTGCTGCTATAAACATTGGAGTACAGATGGCCCTTCTTTTCACTACATCTGTATCTTTGGGGTAAATACTCAGGAGTGCAATTGCAGGGTCATAGGGAAGTTCTATTTTTAATTTCTTGAGCAATCTCCACACTGTTCTCCAAAGAGGCTGCACCAACTTGCATTCTCACCAACAGTGGAAGAGGGTTCCCCTTTCTCCACATCTCCTCCAACACATGTTGTTTCCTGTCTTGTTAATTTTGGCCATTCTAACTGGTGTAAGGTGATATCTCAATGTGGTTTTAATTTGAATCTCCCTGATGGCTAGTGATGATGAACATTTTTTCATGTGTCTGATAGCCATTTGTATGTCTTCATTGGAGAAGTCTCTGTTTATATCTTCTTCCCATTTTTTGATGTGCTTGTCTCTTTTGTGTGTGTTGATCAAAGAAGAACTGAAACAATTCATGGAAACCAATGAGAATGAAGACACTTCAGTCCAAAACCTATGAGATATAGCAAAGGCAGTCCTAAGGGAGAAATACATAGCCATCCAAGCATCCCTCAAAAAAATTGAAAAATCCAGAACACAGCAGCTCTCTCTACACTTTAAAGAACTGGAGAATCAACAACAAATCAAACCAACTCCACACATAAGAAGGGAAATAATCAAGATTATAGTTGAGATCAATGAGGTAGAAACCAGAGTTACAGAAAACACAGATACAGAAACCAGAGATACAGAATGTATCAATGAAACTAGAAGCTGGTTTTTTGAAAGAATCAATAAAATCGATAAACCGTTGGCCACACTAATCCAAAAGAAAAGAGAGAAAGCCCAAATTCATAAAATTATGAATGAAAAGGGAGAGATCACAACTAACACCAAGGAAGTAGAAACAATCATCAGAAGTTATTATCAACAGTTATATGCCAATAAGCTAAGCAACGTAGATGAAATGGATGCATTCCTGGAAAACTATAAACTCCCAAAATTGAACCAGGAAGAAATTGACAACCTGAATAGACTGATATCTAGTAACAAGATTGAAGCGGTAATCAAAAGGACTGGAAGAGATTATGCTGAGAGAAATAAGTCAAGCAGAGAGAGTCAATTATGATATGGTTTCACTTACTTGTGGAGCATAACAAATAGCATGGAGGACATGGGGAGTTAGAGAGGAGAAGGGAGTTGGGGGAAATTGGAAGGGGAGGTGAATCATGAGAGACTATGGATTCTGAAAAACAATCTGAGGGGTTCGACGTGGTGAGGGGGTGGGAGGTTGGGGTACCAGGTGGTGGGTATTATAGAGGGCACAGATTGCATGGAGCACTGGGTATGGTGAAAAAATAATGAATACTGTTATGCTGAAAATAAATAAATTTAATTTAAAAAAAAGCCTCCCAAAAAACAAGAGCCCAGGACCTGATGGATTCCCTGGGGAATTCTACCAAACTTTCAAAGAAGAAATAATACCTATTCTCCTGAACCTCTTTCAAAAAATTAAAGCAGAAGGAAAACTTCCTGACTCTTTCTATGAAGCCAGCATTACCCTGATCCCCAAACCAGGCAAAGTCCCTACCAAAAAGGAGAATTTCAGACCAATATCACTGATGAATAGGGATGCTAAGATTTGCAACAAGATCCTAGCAAACAGGATCCAACAGCACATTAAAAAGATTATCCACCATGACCAGGTGGGATTCATCCCTGGGCTACAAGGATGGTTAGACCTTCTTTTATTTATTTAACCAGTATTTTGCAATTTTCCATTTAGCTACTTTACATGTATTTTGTTAGATTTAGATCTCAGTGTGATGGCTAATTATATGTGCCAACTTGATTGGGCTAAGTGGTGCCTAGATAGCAGGTAAAATAACATTTCTAGATATGTCAACGAGGGTGTTTCTGGAAAGGGATAGTTTTTATTCAGTAGACCATATACAGAAGATCCAGTATCACCAACGTGGGTGAACATTATCCAATCCACTTAGGGCTCAAACAGAACAAGAAGGTGAAAGAAGGATGATCTCTTCTTCTTTTTCCTTGAGCTGACATTCATCCTCTGCCCTCATACATTGGAGTATCTGGTTCTCAGGTCTTCAGACTCCAGGACTTAACATCAATTGTCCCTTGGTTGTCAGTCCTTAGGTCACAGATTTAGTTATACCAACTGATTTCCTGGTTCTGAAGCTTGTAGCTTGTAGACTGTGGCATCTCTCAGCCTCCATAACCATGTGAGCCAATTTCCATAAAAAATCTAAAAAAAACCAAAATCTATTCACTAGTGAAATAGGTTAGACCCAGAATATTTGGAAATTTTCTTTCTTTTAAAAGTTTATTTATTTTTTTAGAAAGAGAGATCATTCACATAATGGGGAGGGGCTTATGGAGAGGGAGAAAGAGAGAGTATCTCAAGTGAAATCCCTGCTGAGCATGGAGCCTGATTAGGGATCCAGTCTCACCAACCTGAGATCACAATCTGAGCCAAAATCAAGGGCTGGATGCTTAACCAACTGCCCACGGAAGCACTCCTTTGGAAGATTTTGTTTTATACTAATTCTATTTTTTTAAATTATGTATAGCACTATTCAGTTTATCTATTTCTCCTTGGGTAAGTTTATTCATTTATGTCTTTTAAGTAATTGGTACATTTTATTTAAGGTATCAAATTGTGTGTCTAGTGTCTATAGTATTCCTTTAGAATAGTTTTGATGTACATAGAATCAGTAGTCAGTAGTGATGGTTCCACTTCCTTTTTTTAAAATAATTCTTTATATATTTTAGATATTAGCCCTTTATCTGATAAAAGACAACTGACAGAATGGGAAAAGATATTTGCAAATGACATATCAGATAGTCCCATTTTCATGTCTGATACTGGCGATTTGTATCCTTTCTCTCTAGCTTTTGGGTTTGTGGAATTTCTCTCTAGTTACTCTGTTTTTTTGAAAAGTTTCCATGTGTATGCTGACATTACCCCTCTGTTCTTACACATTGTCTACTTTTTCCATTAGAGTCCTCAACATTTTTATTATATTTACTTTACATTCCCTTTCTGGTAATCCAACATCTGTGTGATATTTGGGTCTGATTCTAATAATTAATTTATCTCTTCCATTTGTGTTTTTTCCCCCTTGCTTTTGATATGTTTTGCAATTTTTGGTTGATAACCACATATTTGTATCAGGCATTAGGAACCGAAGTAAATAAGCCTCAAGTGCAAGAATTTATCAGTCTGACTAGCTGTTAGGTTGTGTTTATGTTTGTTGTAGCTATAAGCATCAGAAGTTTCAAATTCCTTTCAAATTCTTATTTGTTTCTCCTCTTGGCTTTGTGGTTTTTCCATGTACTGCTCCTTGTAGACAATCTAACAGCTGTAAGTATCTATGCCCCCAACATGGGAGCAGCAAACTACATAAGCCAACTGTTAACCAAAAAAAGAATCATATTGGGAATAATACATTAATAGTAGGAGACCTCAAAAAAAATAGTAGGAGACCTCAACACTCCATTCTCAGCAATAGACAGATCATCTAAGCACAAGATCAACAACAAAAAAAAAAACACAAGAGCTTTAAATGATACTGCTCCTCATGAAGTCTGTGTCTTTCCATTCTTTGCTCTAATAGGTTTTACTTTTTAAAAGATTTTATTTATTTATTTGAGAGAGAGACAGTGAGTGAGAGCATGAGCAAGGGATAGGGGCCAGGGGAGAGGTGGGGCAGAGAGAGAGGTGAGAGCAGGGCTCAATCCCAGGACCCAGGGATCATGATCTGAACTGAAGGTAGACACTTAGCTGACTGAGCCACCCAGGTGCCCCTGCTCTAATCAGTTTTAAACTTGAGTCTTATTGGTCCAATGACAGGATTCAGGGAGAAAAGAACATTCTGTAATCTTCTGATAAAGTGTCGGCTGTATCTCATGGTTGTGACTGTTCCAAGGGTTTCCACCCCTCCTCCAGTGGTCTGCTTTTACCCTTAGCTTCATCCTCTATTCCCTAGCTGCAGAATTCTAAATATATTTTCTTTATGCCCACTACACTGCTGATTATGTTTTGTTTGTTTGTTGTTTTGTTTTGTTGTTGTTTTGGGTTTTTGTTTTTGTCCTTTTTAGGAGAAACAGGAAGGCATACAGAGGGGCTGCGTTTAACAGGAATTCCTCTCCCAAACTTGGATAAGGTTTTAGAATGGAGCTCTCGTCAAGTCCTTCCACTGGAGAGTAGGCATTTTGGGGAAGGCTGTTGTTGTGTTTTCTAATGGTTACTCTTCTCTCCTTGCCAAGGTCATAGGGATCGTTTTGTAATTCTCTCCATGTTGTCATGGTGGGGTGCCCCCACTGAGACTCTCAGCATCTAACAATTTGTTGAAATTGCCACTTCAGTGGTATATTACCACTGGTATATGGCTCCAAAAGCCTCTACTCCAGGAAGCATATCTCAGTTGCTATGGCTGGTAAACTAGTCTCTCCAGTTTTGAATAGTGATTTGTCCTGTGCAATGCTATTGTGATGTTAACTGCACTGAGAGGTCAAAGCACATGGGTGAAGAGCACTATTCCCCATAAGACTGTTGTCACTTCAGACACAGCTGTTCCCAGACCACACATACTTTTGACCAACTGGTATAAAATCAGGGGTTCCGACTTCTCAGGTTAGATAATTTGCTAGAATAATTCAGAGACACTCAGGAAAGTACTATACTTATTATTACAAATGTATAATACTGGCTATAAAACAGGATCAACCGAAAGAAAAAGTCTACAGGGTGAGGTCTGGAAAGGTCCTAAATGCAAAGCTTCCAGTTTCTCAGGATATGATATTCCTGGCATGTCTATGTATATTGCCAACCAGGAAGGCTTGCCTGAGCTTCTGTGTTATGAGTTTTTATTGGGATTTGATCACATGACTGATTTGACCACATTATTGAGCTCAACTTCCAATTCTCTTAGCTGGACTTTCCTGAAGGTCAGTCTGACTGTGCTCGTTTCAAAGTCTTAGCCTTCCAGTCACACAGTTGATCTTTTTGGACTGACTTCTGTCACAAGTAGGCTAATGGCATCGTGTAGTAACCTTGATAAAAGGATTGGTCACCTTGAAATGTCATTTTTTTCTGTCTATATGCCCATCTCTTGCAATTCTGTAGCCTTTTTTTTTATATCCTTGGGCTCAACCCGTACATGTTAGCTAAGGATTTTCTAGAGTCAAGTGCTATTAAATTCTGAGTTTTATTTGGGACTACTTTGTAGTGGAAGTTGTATCAGTCTGGCTCTGCTTTGATTGCTATTAAAAGAAATATGACTGTGCTGAAATGGAGTTTCTGAGGGGCAAGGCCTTTGTCACACACTGATCTTGTAAAGTGTTGACATCTGCTATTTTGAATCCTAAAAGACCTGTGAGATATATTTCTTCTGGGGTGAACTGTCATTCTTTGAGAAAGGCCTTGTCAGATGTGTAATAACCATGAGGGATAATACATTTACTGTCTTTCCTGAAACCAAATGGAGAAGTAATATCAGCCTTGTGACCTATTATTATGTAAATCTTTGCAGAGATTGTAAAGACAATCTGGAATGAGTAAGAAGCAAAATAAATATCCAAATTAGTGGTTGTGACATCAAGTAGGAACATGACCTTTCTTGAAATAGAAAATATAAATAAAGCTTATCTAAAGCATTCAACCCTTCTAGATTGGAAATCACATCAAGAATTCATTAATAAACATAAATATGTCTTTTGCCTTTTAAGGGGTTTGGTAAGCAATTTTCTCCCTCCAGAATTCTATATATCTTGTCAGTTGCTTCACACTTCCTGGAATTAAATCCTGGGATTCCTTGGAATTATGACAAAACAGTGTCACTTAGCATAGCATTGCATAGTATATAATAGAATAGGAAGAATCCCTTTATATCAAAAAGTCAAACTATGTATATTTATCTAAATGAATTAATACATGGAAATAATGATATGGACAAACCAGAACAAGGTAACTCATTTCTTATATCTTGGAAAAAAACAAAATCAACTTCTCAACAGTTAATGATTGGTAAGTTCTGATGAGAAAACAGTTGTTTTGAGTTGCTGTCTGTGCATTTCAAGCATGACAACCTGCTCACACCTCAAATCTGCATATTTAGGTACCTGAGCCTAGTCTTCCTGCCTCAAGTTCCCATTTTGCTTTCCCCTGGGTACATTTTTTAAAAAATATACTTAACAGAACTTATTTTTGCCCTTAACTAAAAAGTACTAAACTGGAGGCAGATGTAACAGACATGCCAAGTTCTGGCTGAACTCAAGAAAAGAGTGAGAGGTCACAGACCTAGATCCAGGCAGATTAAATTTTCCAAATATGGCCACAATGCTGCCTTCCCTCCCACTCAATCTCCTTGCAAAGTGACTTTCCCACTCCCCTCATTAAGTGATAGGAGTCCCATCTCATCCCTGGGCACCTTTTAAAATAACCACTTAGAGGAGTGCCTTGGTGGCTCAGTGGGTTAAGCATCTGCCATCGGCTCAGGTCATGATCTCAGGATCCTGGGATCGAGCCCCCAGTCAGGCTTTCTGCTCGGCAGGGAGCCTACTTCCTCTCTCTCTCTCTGCCTGCCTCTCTGCCTACTTGTGATCTCTGTCTGTCGAACAAATAAATAATCCTAAAATTTGTATGGAATCAGAAGAGACCCCGAATTGCTAAGGAAATGTTGAAAAACAAAAATAAAATGGGGGGCATCACGTTAACTGATTTCAAGCTTTACTACAAAGCTGTGATCACCAACACAGCATGGTAATGTCATAAAAACAGACACGTAGACCAGTGGAACAGAGTAAAGAGCCCAAATATGGACTCTCAACTCTATGGGCAAATAATCTTTGACAAAGCAGGAAAAAATATACAGTGGAAAAAAGACAGTCTCTTCAATAAAATCTTAAAATAATAAATTAAATAACCACTTAGAATAAATATAATCAATCAATCAATCAATCAATAAAATTTAAAAAATCAAAAATCCACTTAAAGAGTGGAGTTCCACAGCAAGTTAGTGACCTCCACCCCATCCACCATAATCGTCATAGGTGCTCGCTACCCTACTTTATCTCTCCTGCCTACTTGTGACTTGGTATAGACAGTTGCCTTTCCCACAGCTCTGTGGGCCCCTGAATTCCATTTCTGTGACTTCTGAGTATAAGTCTTTGATTTTACTTTATAAAATCATTTATAAAGTACATTTATAAATGTACTGAAACTGTGTCTTTTTTGTAAACATTAGAGAATCAGCAATGTTTTTTTAATTTTTTATAAATTAATTAATTTATTTTCATAAAAACAGTATTCATTATTTTTTCACCACACCCAGTGCTCCACGACGAATGGATAAGGAAGATGTGGTCCATATACACTATGGAGTATTATGCCTCCATCAGAAAGGATGAATACCCAACTTTTGTAGCAACATGGACGGGACTGGAAGAGGTTATGCTGAGTGAAGTAAGTCAAACAGAGAGAGTCAATTATCATATGGTTTCACTTATTTGTGGAGCATAACAAATATCATGGAGGACAAGGGGTGTTAGAGAGGACAAGGACATACTGCCTAGAGCAATATATACTTTTAATGCCATTCCAATCAAAATTCCACCGGTATTCTTCAAAGAGCTGGAGCAAATAATCTTAAAATTTGTATGGAATCAGAAGAGACCCTGAATCGCTAAGGAAATGTTGAAAAACAAAAATAATACTGATTTCAATCTTTACTACAAAGCTGTGATCACCAAGATAGCATGGTACTGGCATAAAAACAGACACATAGACCAGTGGAACAGAGTAGAGAGCCCATATATGGACCCTCAACTCTATGGTCAATTAATCTTCGACAAAACAGGAAAAAATATACAGTGGAAAAAAGACAGTCTCTTCAATAAATGGTGCTGGGAAAACTGGACAGCTATATGTAGAAGAATGAAAATCCACCATTCTCTTACACCGTACACAAAGATCAACTCAAAACTGATAAAAGACCTCAACGTGAGACAGGAATCCATCAGAATCCTAGAGGAGAACATAGGCAGTAACCTCTTCGATATCAGCCACAGCAACTTCTTTCAAGATATGTCTTCAAAGGCAAAGGAAACAAAAGCGAAAATAAACTTTTGGGACTTCATCAAAATCAAAAGCTTCTGCACAGCAAAGGAAACAGTCAAGAAAACAAAGAGGCAACCCACGGAATGGGAGAAGATATTTGCAAATGACAGTACAGACAAAAGGTTGATATCCAGGATCTATAATAAACTCCTCAAACTCAACACACACGAAACAGGCAAACATATCAAAAAAAGGGAAGAAGATATGAACAGACACTTCTCCCATCAAGACATACAAATGGCTATTAGACACATGAAAAAATGTTCATCATCATTAGCCCTCAGGGAGATTCAAATTAAAAACACATTGAGATATCACCTTACACCAGTTAGAATGGCCAAAATTAACAAGACAGGAAACAACATGTGTTGGAGAGGATGTGGAGAAAGGGGAACCCTCTTCCACTGTTGGTGAGAATGCAAGTTGGTGCAGCCTCTTTGGAGAACAGTGTGGAGATTGCTCAAGAAATTTAAAATAGAACTTCCCTATGACCGTGCCATTGCACTCCTGAGTATTTACCCCAAAGATACAGATGTAGTGAAAAGAAGGGCCATCTGTACTCCAATGTTTATAGCAGCAATGGCCATGGTCGCCAAACTGTGGAAAGAACCAAGATGCCATTCAATGGATGAATGGATAAGGAAGATGTGGTCCATATACACTATGGAGTATTATGCCTCCATCAGAAAGGACGAATACCCAACTTTTGTAGCAACATGAACGGGACTGGAAGAGATTATGCTGAGTGAAATAAGTCAAGCAGAGAGAGTCCATTATCATATGGTTTCACTTATTTGTGGAGCATAACAAAAAGCATGGAGGACATGGGAGTTAGAGAGAAGGGGGTTAGGGTAAATTGGAAGGGGAGGTGAATCATGAGAGACTATGGACTCTGAAAAACAATCTGAGGGATTTAAGTAGCGGGGGGTGGGAGTTTTGGGTACCAGGTGGTGGGTATTATAGAGGGTATGGATTGCATGGAGCACTGGGTGTGGTGAAAAAATAATGAATACTGTTTTTCTGAAAATAAATAAATTGAAAAAATTTTTTAAAAAGCCAAAGAAATAG
The DNA here is from genome assembly GCF_009829155.1 of Mustela erminea. Taxonomy (NCBI): domain Eukaryota; kingdom Metazoa; phylum Chordata; class Mammalia; order Carnivora; family Mustelidae; genus Mustela; species Mustela erminea. The sequence goes on along the minus strand of NC_045618.1, from coordinate 23,401,364 downwards.
AATGTATATAAATTGAAAAGGAAAAAAAAAAGAGAGTAGAAGGAATTTGGGGTAAATTGGAAGGGGAGGTGAATCATGAGAGACTATGGGCTCTGAAAAACAATCTTAGGGGTTTAAAGTGAAACTGTGTCTTTAATCAAAATGACTTCAGGGTTTTCACTTCCTCAAAGTGGTAGCTTGGATGCTGAGGTGGCTGCTTTCTAGTCCTATGTGGGTGGCTTATGCCCCCTCATTCAGCAGATTATAATTTGCATATTCTTATTTAGTATACCAGTTACAGCCACACACACAATGGGATAGGATTATGGGCAAAATTTGTACCACCCACACAAAACCTTTTAGCCGTGTGTGGCTCACTACCTCTCCCAGACCACTCGTGCTCTCTGGGAAAAAACCACTGCTCGCTGGTTTGCAGTGTTCCACACTGTTGTTTATTGCTGCTTCTGGTATTCCAACTAATCCCCATCCTAAATTGTCAGTGCTAGTGCTGTGAAAATTCAGGCTTCTCTTAGGAGACCAACCTGGAGGACCCAGTCTGGGTACCTTTTCTATTGACCTCTAAATTGGACCCCACTACGTGTCAGGAATGGAAGTAATCAGCTATAATCATATGCAAAAGTCCTGGCTTTGAGCCAAGATGAGCTAACCTGTATGGTAAGTCTCCGCCTCTCTCCCCCCAAGGAGAGTACCCCTAGATTAGTGCTGGAAGGGGAGGCTGGCTGTTATGTTGGTGGCCAAGACCAGAGTGTTGAGCTTGGAAAGCCTGCTCTGACCAGTGACAGAAGCATTTCTACCAGGGACATAGTGGCAACCTGGGTGGGCAAATGCTCCTGAAGCAAGTGCATTTTATGTTGCTACATTCCTCCTACTGTCACAAGTTGTATCCTGACCCCTTTGAGGCTGATTGGGACTCCCAGAATGGGAGGTACATGACTCAGGGAGGAAGCAACACCCTTGCAAGCATTCCCTGTCACCATCCACTGTACCAAAACATCCAATAACCAGCATCAATGAGTAACAGAGGCATGTAACTATACAATTCTAGAAATACATTTTTTTAAAGAAAATTTTGTCTAAAAGGAGGAGGAGAAGGAAATTTCTCCTAATTATAAGATTATGCCATTACAAATACTAGAAATGTCAATGCAGTACAGCAGGCATTAGACTGCATTGATGCTGAAAAAATAGACATGACAAAGAGAATTTTTCTAAAGCCCAAAATCTTGTTTGCCAGTAAAGGCAAAAGACCTTCTGCGTCCCTTTGGCCTGTAACCCAACAGAAGGGCCCTAAAGATTCTAAGGGTTTTTTTGTTTGTTTGTTTTTTGTTTTTTTATATAGGACCCGTTTTGGTCTCCCTAAAGGGTGGTGTCTTGACCCAGCTCCCTCCCTTACAAGATGACCAAACAATAGGCCTCTCTGAATTAGAAGTTCCAGAGATTGGGGGTCCCTAATGATTTAACTTTAGGATAGTCTGAACATAAGTTAGAAACCTTTGCTCAGGCGCTATGGCCCTTTAAGAGATTGTCAGCCCTCTCTCATGGGTAGATGCCTTCATCTATGGAAATCCCCCAGCCCCAGCTGCAAGAGCTAGGATCCTGTACCTTGACCTCTAAGAATAACAACACCAAAGCCCTTTACTTAAGGACCCAGAAGTTCTGGGAGCTTTTTCCTCCTCCAGGGAACAACCACCTAAATACTTCTTTAATTGTCCATTGGAATGCACATAAACTATTTTTTACAACTCTCATTGACACAGGAGTCAATTACACTGCTTCCTAGGAGTGCAGAGAGCACTCTTTAAATAACAAGATATAACAAGCAGGATAGTAGGCACTCAACTTCCATTGGATATCACTACTGGAACAATGTTTATTAAAAATCTTTTACTGGTTTTGGCCCTTTTGACCCTACCCTTTCTTGTAACAAGTATGGATGACTTAACACACCACCACACCATTTGGAACAAACCCAAAGTCTTGTTGGAAGCTGTACATTGAAAGACCATAAGACTGGCACTCCCAGTTAAGATTGTAAATATCCCCTGATATCTTTTGTGACAGGGGACTGAGGAATTACAACCCATAATTCAAGATTTATCAAAGGAAGGAGTCACTAAACATACCATTTCTCCTTTCAATTCCCCCTTTTGGCCAGTATTAAAGCTCTCTACTAATGAGTGTTGCCTTATAGTTGACTACCAAAATTTAAATGTTTAGATGCCCTGCATTAAGACTCCCTTCCCAACATTATCTAGTTAATTGAGGACATCCAATGGATTACAAGGAACTACTTTGCATGATCAATCTAACTAATATATCTCATTCAGTATTGATCGTGAGGCATCCCAGCTGCAGTCCCACTTTCCCTTTTGATGGCATGCAATACATCTTTACCCAGCCTCATATAGGCTATCTTAACAGCCCTCTCTTGCCCACAGTCATGGTAGGCAAGACCTGGATGCCCTTATAGTGTCCCCTGGCACCATCTGGCACTATATGAATGACATTATAATCCAGGGTCCCTTGAAGGATATGGTTCATGAGACTGTGACATGGCTAGTGGCCAGTCTGCAACACAGAGGTTGCACTGTTGCTCACATTAAATTCAAAGGCTAGCCACAAATGTTAAATTTCTGAGCATTAGTTGGTCCTGTGAAGGCTGGAAAATTCTGCTCACTGTTAAACATAAATTATTAACTATCCAGCCTCCCACCATGTGAGGGCAAGCCTGACACCTCTTAAATCTCTTCACATTTCGGAAGCAATACATACCACACTTACCCATCATTCTTGATACATTAACACAGTAACATTATATTGGGGAGATGTTGAACAATAAGCAGGCACAAAAGCAAATTCACCAACTTTGTCCTTGTTCCCACTGGCTTCTTATTCCTGGTTGAGCACCTGCCACCATGGACTATACATCCTAGAGTCAATGGACTAAACACAATTTTCCTGGCTCCCCAAAAGCTTTTTTGTCTTTTTACATCTTCCACAGCTGCCTGAAACACTCCATAAAAGGTCAAATTCTGGCTGCTAATTGGGCTTTGTTGGAAACAGAGGCCCTTATAGAATCAGAGCCTGTTCTCCTATGTACTCACATTACTATTATGTCATGAGACAAACTATTATGTCATGAGACATCCACAACTATTTTTCACAGCCACAAATGCCTCTTTGCTAAATTGGAAATGATACTTTCAAGAATGGGCTAAACTTGAAAGGGCAGGTCTTTCCAAATAACAAAAGGATATGACCTCTTCACAACTCAGCCACCTGCCCATGAACCTTGAGAAACTGGTGGCATCACCTCCATTGCTTAAGCCTCGTGTGACCTGGGTTAGTCCCTAGGAAGAGTTACCAGGTAAGAAAGAGGGAGTCTGTGTACCTCACAGTGGAACTACCTCATGATACTCAGCAAAACCTGTTTGAGAGTGGCAGTGTACCACTTGACCAGTGACACCACACTTACCAGAGACAAGTATGTTAGGTGGGCTCAGCTTGCTGGGTCTGTGGTAGTACAAATGATGTACAGAGAACTATTGTCCATAACAAGCTTTTGTACATATTTTCACTGACTCATGGGCAGTTTCTAACAAGATGGTCTTTTGGTCCAGTCAATGACAGTGGGATGATTTTCACATTTAAGGACATCCCATTTGAGGTTTCCCAATTTGGAGGAATATTCTCCAGGCACGATTCACAACCAAAATTCCCTAGGTTTCAGCACATGCAAATTCTACCTCAACAGAGGCTATTTTTAATCATAAATCAGATGCCTTTCTAGAATCCAGATCACCACCACTTCAGGGCTCTTAGTCACCTAGACCAACAATTCAGTTGACCCTATCAGCTACCATGAAACTATGGTCTCCCCATCATTCCCCTCAATCAGTTCCCAACTCCATCATTCTGGAATTTATTTGTCACCACATCTATTCTCCTGATTCCCTGGGCAAATGGTCCTATATGTCTTTGGATCATGGGAGAAATGCTGCCACACTAGCCTGAGTCTGCCATAGAAGCTTTCCAGTTATGGTAGTGCTTTCAAAACACATTACTTTGAATTGCAATTTATTGCCTAAACAAAACACTGGAGACCTCATGCTTCCCTCAAAGAAGAAACTGCCCTTTTAGCTGCTGGCAGATTGATTTCATATGGATGCTTCCTACATCTTTGGACACTACCTGCTCCACCTTTACATATGTGCATACTTTTACTGGCCTAGTGCTTGCTACACCCACCAGAAATACCTTTGCAGAGCAGGTGATTTCTTTCTTTTTTGACTACATCTGATAAAGGATCTCATTTTACATCCATATACCATAGCATTGAGATCTCCTGCAGGGTACCCAATGGAAAGTTCAACTTCCATCCTGGCCACAGGTCTCTGGCATTATTGAATGCCATAATGGTATTTTAAAATTCTTTTTTTTTTTTAATTTCCTTTCAGCGTAACAGAAGTCATTGTTTATGCACCACACCCAGTGCTCCATGCAATATGTGCCCTCCATAATACTCACTGCCTGGCTTCCCCAACCTCCCACCCATGCCCCTTCAAAACCCTCAGATTGTTTTTCAGAGTCCATAGTTTCTCATGGTTCATCTCCCCTTCCAATTTCCCTCAACCTCCTTCTCCTCTCCATCTCCCTATGTCCTCCATGTTATTTGTTATGCTCCACAAATAAGTAAAACCGTATGATAATTGACTCCCTCTGTTTGACTTATTTCACTCAGCATAATCTCTTCCAGATCTGACCATGTTCATCTTTTCTGATGGAGGCATAATACTCCATAGTGTATATGGACCACATATGGAATGGATCTTCCTTATCCATTCCTCCATTGAAGAGCATCTTGGTTCTTTCCAGAGTTTGGCGACCATGGCCATTGTTGCTATAAACATTGGGGTACAGATGGCCCTCCTTTTCTGTATCTGTATCTTTTTTTTAATATTTTATTTATTTGTTTGATAGTGAGAAAGAGAGAGAGAGAGCACACACACAAGTAGGAGGAGCAGCAGGCAGAGGGAGAAGCAGGCCTTCTGCTGAGCAGGGAGGCTGATGCGGGGCTTGATCCCAGGACCCTGGAATCATGACCTGAGCCAAACGACTGAGCCACCCAGGTGCCCCTGTATCTGTATCTTTGGGGTAAATACCCCGTAGTGCAATTGCAGGGTAGTAAAGAAGCTCTATCCTAAGAATATCATTGAACAGAAATATATGAAGACAATCTACAGAAAGAAAGACTTCAAAGGTAATACGATGTCAATAAAAACATATTTATCAATAATTACTCTCAATGTGAATGGAATAAATGCGCCCATAAAATGACACAGGATTGCAGATTGGAAAAAAAAGACAGGACCCGTCCATATGTTGTCTACAAGAGACCCATTTCGAACTTAAGCATACACCCAGACTGAAAGTGAAGGGATGGAGAAGCATCTTTCATGCCAATGGGCCTCAAAAGAAGGCCGGGGTAGCAATTGTCATATCAGGTAAATTAGATTTTAAACTAAAGACTATAGTCAGAGATACAGAAGGACATTACATAATCCTTAAAGGGACTATCCACCAAGATGATCTAACAATTGTAAATATCTATGCCCCCAATATGGGAGCAGTCAATTACATAAGAAAACTATTAATCAAGATAAAGAGTCATATTAATATGAATACATTAATAGTAGGAGATCTTAACGTGCCTCTCTCAGTAATAGACAGTTCATCGAAGCAGAAAATCAATAAAGAAACAAGAGCATTGAATGACGCATTGGACCAGATGGACCTCATAGATATATACAGAACATTCCACCCTAAAACAACAGAATACTCATTCTTCTCAAGTGCACATGGAACCTTCTCCAGAATAGACCACATACTGGGTCACAAATCAGGACTCAGCCGATACCAAAAGACTGAGATTATTCCCTGCATATTCTCAGATCACAATGTTTTGAAACTGGAGCTCAATCACAGGGAAAAGTTTGGAAGGAACTCAAACACCTGGAAGCTAAAGACTAACTTGCTTAAGAATGCTTGGATCAACCAGGAGATCAAAGAAGAACTTAAAAAATTCATGGAAACCAATGAGAATGAAGATACTTCAGCCCAAAACATATGGGATTCAACATAGGTTCATAGATTCAATTCCTAAGGGGGAAATACATAGCCATCCAAGCCTCCCTCAAAAAAAATTTGAAAAATCCAGAATATTTTAAAATTCTTGCTCCTTAAGTTACAGAACAATAAATGTATTCCCAAATGGCTGTGCCTGGCCATGCTATTTATGATTGTTATTACAGGGGAATGTGATTACTTCATCTGATAGGACAATATTATTTATATTTTTCTGAACATTTTTTTAATTTCTTTTCACCGTACTGGTATTCATTGTTTTTGCACCACACCCAGTGTTCCATGCAATCCGTGCCCTCTCTAATACCTGCTTTAGAGATTTAAAATGTCAGCCATCTCACCTTCAGTATTTACTGGTGACCCAACCAGGGACAGGTAGTTAGTTGTGATTCCCTCATCATCAATAACCCTGGTGCACTGGAAGAATAGAGACACATTATGTTGCTGCTGGAACATGCTTACTCAACTTGATATAAAAATTCCAGTTGAATTCCAATGTATAGTGGTTTTAGTAGATGACTTATTTCTTCTAACATACCTCCCACAGAAAGTGGAAATAATTCCAGGTACTTGCCATTACATTGCCATAATTTCAACTCTAATTGGCTAACAGATATGTTGAATTCAGACACATCTCTTATGATATGGGATCAATCATTAGATCGTAAGGAGAATATAACTAAATTTTCTTCAAACCAAGACTTTGTGTGTTCCTCTAACCCATATTATTTATGACTGAGACCGCCTATGCCTCACAGGAGAATACCAACTAATCATTTTCATGGTATATTTCCAGGGGCCCCCAAAACTTCCTGAGAATTTCTGCTACCAGTAGATGTTCCCAGTGGTGCAAGCAAAACTTAATCAGGGCATCCCAAATCCATGTGACTCTGTTAGATGCCTTGGCCCCTCAGTTCTCCTTGGTAGCTCCCTGGAACAACCAACTACCTCTGAAATAGATTCTTCCACCTACAACAATGCTGGAGATAACAGTGTGCCAGTCCATGATGGTGCAGGACATGACAATCCGACATATAACAACTCCGACAGCATGGCACAACAAGATTTGAAAGATGAGAATGTTCAGCCCAAAACATGGAGGGATACAACTTCATCCTCCATAAGATTCCATCATAGCAGAAATTAAATCTAGGAAGACCTGGCAGCTGATGGAAGTGAGGACTCCCTGGGACTTTTTTGCTGAAACAAACAATTGTTTTTCTAAGTTCCTTGCTGATGACTCCCTTGAGTGACATTTTACAGAGTTACCTATGTGATCCCCCCAGGGTTCCCTTGCTTACTACAATGCTTGCAGTTGGAGTGTGAGGCAATACTTTCATTGCCAGGTTCTTTCCACTGCATCTTTGAGCTTTGAACACCCAAGGTATTGCCTAGCCTTATAACCTTTATGGTCATGTGGACCCCTTTAACCCACTGAACCACCCAGGCGCCCCAATGGGGACCCCTTTAAAGCACTTTGCTTAGTTGCTTTCCCTCACCACACCCATTAGATTGGTCTATATTATGTATACTATTGTGGATTAGTGAATTTAATTTCTTGTGGAAAGTCTCCTTCCAGGCTGTAGATGTTGCCCCTACCAAACAACACCAGATGTTGGGGTTCTGGACCCCAGATTTAGGGTCTTTCAGGACCTACATAACCTTAAGAGGACATTTCCCTGCAGTCACCAGCCAGGGCTTCACAATCCTCCTGTCCCCCTCCAATCGTCTTAATATTGTTATGCAATGGGCAGAAACCAGAGCTCATTTGGGGGTCTGCTGTGGTTATTGGGCATGTTATAGGCTCAACAAAGTCTTTTTTCCCTAGTTAGTGGCCTACTGGCTGACTTACTGACTCTGACCCCCGTTTGCCCAACTGAAGACACCTCTGCAGCTTGCCACCACACTCTAGTACTCAACGTTTCCATACAAGACACTGCTAAATAGTATGTGGCACTTGGCAGGAGCCCCCATAGGCCCTTAATAATTCTCTGTATCTTCCCAGACCAACACCATTTGCATGAGTATGAACTATATCTAACTGCAAGGAGAATAGTCCCACTGCCTTGGACTTCATGGCCCAACCATACTGGGGAATCACAACTTATTTCATCTTCCTCATCAAATGCTTGGTTTCCACTGTGTGTCCAGTGCCCCTGGGATCATCACACATACACAGTTCTCCATAGGTACACCTTTCCTTCCCTCAACCTCCAATGAGTTTGCATCCCTGCCAGCTACCAGGGAGTCCTGTATGTCACACCAATGTAATTACATTCCCTGGGACTATTCTAAATAATCAGTGAATAGAACCTGCGATCTGTCTTTCTGCTTTCTTATGTCACAACTGTACAGTTACTCATCCCCACTATGTTGGGGATGCTACTGTCCCTCACAGGGACTTGGTTAGGTGCGATTGTTATGGGCACATAACAGCAAAGTATTAAGGCAAATACTAAACTGTAAGCCATCCTGGATGAACACATTGGGCTGTTCACTGAACCATAGCCTTAACACACAGGTTCATGATTCTTTAGCACAGAAGGTTTTGAATAACTGTTTAGCTTAGGCTGCTTATTGGCCAAGGAAGGATGTGTGTGCACTATAAAGGGCACCACATGTATATTAATAGTTTTGGACAAATTCAGACAAATTCACAAAAGATGGCCCAACAGATGCAAGCATCTCACCTAAGTTCAAATAAAAAACTGACTTTAACTGTATCTGAAGACTCAGATTAATTTTCTTGGCTGGACCCCAGCAAATGGAGGGAAGATGGTTATGAATAGGATTTCAAACTATCATGTGTCTATATTGTTGATTAGCATTTTTGTTTTTCTTAGTTCATGAACTGGGAAGCCAAAACCCTGCTGGTGGCTTTTCAATGTCTCCAATCTAGACCATATCCATGATTTTCCCTAAAGACTAATGTGTAGGTACCATGGGGTTAACTGTGATGAGAAAATAGTTAGCTATTCTGAGTTGCTTTACTTTATGACAATAATGGTCACATTCAAATTTTAGGGATTTAAATAAAGATATGACCTGAATTTAGGATTCCACTCTTAAGTTCTTTTAGAATAAACAGAGCTGACCTGATAAAATATTAGTGACCTCTGCCCTAACCACATTAGAAGTAACCTGTACTTGCCACCCTGATCTCCATCTTCTGATGGCTTGTGACCCCGGATGGAGGGCTGATTCATTCCTGGTTCATTGCCTTCCCCTGTTTCTGGAATTGATAAATAATAAATATTGTGACTTTACTTTTTTTGTGTAAATGCCATGAAACTGCCAATCAAAATGACCTGAGGGTTTTCACTTCCCCAAAGTGGCAGCTAGGATGCTGAGGGAGTTGTTGGCTGACATTGTGTGGGTGGTTTGTGCTTCTTCATACAGAAGACCATAATCTGTGTATTCTTAATTTATCAGCTATAGCCTCCCCAATATATGAGCAAAGTGTATAAATTTTCCTGAACAATTACATTTATTTTCATTCTCTTAATGCTGTGGATCTTATACTGATACTTCTTTCTTGTTGTTGTTTTGTTGTTGTTGTTGTTGTGTTTTTTTTATTTTAATCTAATTTTATCTTATTTTTCAGTGTTCCAGGATTCAATTTTATGCACCACACCCAGTGTCCCATGCTATATATGCCCTCCTTAATACCTACCACCAGGCTTTCCCAACCCCCCACCCTTTCCCCCTCTAAAACCCTCAGTTTGTTTCTCAGAATCCACAGTCTCTCATGGTTTGTCTCCCTCTCTGATTTCCACCAACTCACTTCTCCTCTCCAACTCCCAGTGTCCTTCATGTTATTCCTTATGCTCCACAAGTAAGTGAAATCATATGATAATTGACTCTCTCTGCTTGACTTATTTCACTCGATTTTTTCAGTGTTCCAAGATTCATTATTTATGCACCATACACAGTACTCCATGCAATATGTGCCCTCCCTTTTTTTTTTAAAGATTTTATTTATTTATTTGACAGAGAGAAATTACAAGTACACTGAGAGGCAGGCAGAGAGAGAGAGAGAAGGAAGCAGGCTCCCTGCTGAGCAGAGAGCCCGATGCGGGACTCGATCCCAGGACCCTGAGATCATGACCTGAGCCAAAGGCAGCGGCTTAACCCACGGAGCCACCCAGGCGCCCCAATATGTGCCCTCCTTAAACCAAAACTTCTTATTTGCCACTTGCTAGTTGGCCTTGAGCAAATTATCTGATTTTTCTGTGTTTTGGTTTGCTTCTCTGTAATTTGGAAATACAGTGACCCTTGAACAATAGGAGGGCTAGGGGTGCTGATACCCACACAGAGTGGAAAAATCCATTATTAACTTTGAGTCCCCCAAATTCAACTCCTATCAGCCTATTGTTGACCAGAAGCCTTAATGATAACATAAATAGGTAACACATCTTCTGTATGCTATATGTATTATGTACTGCATTTTTACAATAAAGCAAGAAGAAAGAAAAATATTATTAAGAAAATCATGCAACAACAATGAATCCTGGAACACTACATCAAAACTACATCAAAAACTAATGATGTAGACTGAGACAAGATGGCAGGGAAGTAGGAGGAGGCACCATTTCAACCTGTACCCTAAAGTGAGCTGATTACCTACCAAAGAACTCTGATCACCCATGAAATCAGCCTGAGATCATGTACATGTCTGGATCTCTACAGGGGCAGAAGATGCCAGTAGGTAGGTAAAGCAGACCAAGAACAATGGACTGATATCAGAAGATAAACAAAAGAGGGAGGGAGCCACCAGAGGTGACAGATTAGAAAGTAATACCCCAATATGAGAGAACCCTGCGTCTGGGGACCAGCATTAACTTGGAGTTTGGTTGAAAGCACTCAAAAAGAGCAAAGGATTGTGGGGGAAATTGTGGGAATCAGGGTAGTTAGGGACAAGGGCTCAAGTCCCTGGACCCAAGACAGCCTCCCCTGGCACTGAGCCAGAAAGAGTGTGGTGGAGAAACCAGGTCTTGGTCCCTGAGCCACCAGTGCACCCGAGAATGCATAGGGTCTGGCTCCCATGAGGGGCTGGAAGCCTCGTCAGATGGCAGAATGCTGCTCTGGGCTATCAGAGACTGAGATGCACGCGCCCCACACCCTCCTGTGAGAGAGGTGCATGCAAGCCCAGTGCTCTCAGACCCGGAAAGACCAGGCACTCCCAGCCTGGGCCAGCAGGAAAATCTCAGTGTGAGATCACTGCTAGAATCCTCTCTGGCAATCTGGAGCTGCCCAGACAGCCACCACTGCTGTGGTTTTGGGTACAAGCAGGAGATCCTGCATCTCCAGGGACCATGACTTGGAATCTACCCTGCCAGCTGCTGAGGGGAAACTTAATGTGCTCTGGAGACCCAGAGGCTTCTTTCTGAGAGGGAGAGCAGGGTGTGGTTTGCTTTCCTCTAAACCTCCAAAAACCATCAAAAGCTATCAAGGCGAGAGAACAAATGAAAAAAAAAAATAAAAATCTCCAGAGAACAAAAGCCTGAAAAACGAGTTTCCTCAGAGTCCACCCCCTTGAGGGGGGCAGGAGGACTTAACTCAGGGAACATCATTGACTGAAAATCCATGTGGCAGGCCCCTCCCCCAGAAAGCCAACCAGGAAAGAAAAAAAAAAAAAGATGACAAAAACAACCACCACTACTTCATAGATACAACTTTTATTTTTAACTCGTTCCCACTATTCTGGTTCATTTTTTTAATATACATAGATAATTTTTTTAACCTATTTACCATTACAATGAGATGTCCAGTACATAAAGACCATAACCTTCTAACCTGAACTTTTTGATACATACCCATGTTTTTCCTTTGCTTCTCTATTTTTTTTAAATTTTTAAAAAATTTTAGTTTAGTTTAGTCTAGTTTATTCTTTTTTATTTTTATTTTCTAATATTCATATAAAGTTAAACTTCAAGGTAATCCCCTTTCCCCAATCAATGCTATCCCTATAGGTAAACCAGTTTTTAATCCCCCTTTATCTTAGAAAAGTTGAGTCTTTTAACAAAGATATCAAGATACATCCAGGAAGAATCAAAATAACATTCCTCACCCACACTGAGAATTTATAATCACTCTCCCATCTTTTTCTTCCTCCAGTGTTTCTGTGTATTTGTATTTGTCATGATAGTATATAATCTTATACTTGCTGCAGGAAATATTAAGGGGGGTTCTATAAAAGAGAAAAAATCCTAAGAACAGCTTTGAACAGAAATATAGAGACAATCTACCGAAAGAAAGACTTCAAGGGTAACACGATGTCAATAAAAACATATCTATCAATAATCATTAACAATGTGAATGGCACAAATGCACCCATAAAAGGACACAGGGTTGCAGATTGGAAAAAAACACAGGACCTGTCCATATGCTGTCTACAAGAGACCCATTTTGAACCTAAAGATAAACCCAGACTGAAAGTGAAAGGATGGAGAAGCATCTTTCATGACAAAGGGCCTCAAAAGAAGGCTGGGGTAGCAATTCTCATATCAGGTAAATTAGATTTTAAACTAAAGACTGTAGTCAGAGATAAAGAAGGACACTACATAATTCTTTTTTCCCCCATTCTTTTTTTATTTATTTTTATTTATTTTTTATTTTTTATAAACATATATTTTTACCCCAGGGGTACAGGTCCATGAATCGCCAGGTCCACACACCCCACAGCACTCACCAAAGCACACCCCCCCCAATGTCTATAACCTCACCCCCCTTCTCCCAACCCCCCTCCCCCCAGTAACCCTCGGTTTGTTTTGTGAGATTAAGAGTCACTTATGGTTTGTCTCCCTCGCAATCCCATCTTGTTTCATTGATTCTTCTCCTACCCACTAAAGCCCCCATGTTGCATCACCACTTCCTCATATCAGGGAGATCATATGATAGTTGTCTTTCTCCGCTTGACTTATTTCACTAAGCATGATATGCTCTAGTTCCATCCACGTTGTCGTAAATGGCAAGATTTCATTTCTTTTGATGGCTGCATAGTATTCCATTGTGTATATATACCACATCTTCTTGATCCATTCATCTGTTGATGGTCATCCAGGTTCTTTGCATAGTTTGGCTATTATGGACATTGCTGCTATAAACATTCGGGTACACGTGCCTCTTCGGATCACTACGTTTGTATCTTTAAGGTAAATACCCAGTAGTGCAATTGCTGGGTCATAGGGCAGTTCTATTTTCAACATTTTGAGGAACCTCCATGCTGTTTTCCAGAGTGGCTGCACCAGCTTGCATTCCCACCAACAGTGTAGGAGGGTTCCCCTTTCTCCACATCCTCGCCAGCATCTGTCATTTCCTGACTTGTTGATTTTAGCCATTCTGACTGGTGTGAGGTGATATCTCATTGTGGTTTTGATTTGTATTTCCCTGATGCCGAGTGATATGGAACACTTTTTCATGTGTCTGTTGGCCATCTGGATGTCTTCTTTGCAGAAATGTCTGTTCATGTCTCTGCCCATTTCTTGATTGGATTATTTGTTCTTTGGGTGTTGAGTTTGCTAAGTTCTTTATAGATTTTGGACACTAGTCCTTTATCTGATATGTTGTTTGCAAATATCTCCTCCCATTCTGTCAGTTGTCTTTTGGTTTTGTTAACTGTTTCCTTTGCTGTGCAAAAGCTTTTGATCTTGATGAAATCCCAATAGTTCATTTTTGCCCTTGCTTCCCTTGTCTTTGGCAATGTTCCTAGGAAGATGTTGCTGCGGTTGAGGTCGAAGAGGTTGATGCCTGTGTTCTCCTCAAGGGTTTTGATGGATTCCTTTCTCACATTGAGGTCCTTCATCCATTTTGAGTCTATTTTCGTGTGTGGTGTAAGGAAATGGTCCAATTTCATTTTCCTGCATGTGGCTGTTCAATTTTCCCAACACCATTTATTGAAGAGACTGTCTTTTTTCCATTGTACATTTTTTCCTGCTTTGTCGAAGATTAGTTGACCATAGAGTTGAGGGTCTATTTCTGAGCTCTCTAATCTGTTCCATTCATCTATGTGTCTGTTTTTGTGCCAGTATCATGCTGTCTTGATGATGACAGCTTTGTAATAGCCACCAATTTTGGCTTTCTTTTTCAATATCCCTTTGGCTCTTTGACGTCTTTTCTGGTTCCATATAAATTTTAGAATTATTTGTTCCATTTCTTTGAAAAAGATGGGTGGTACTTTGATAGGAATTGCATTAAATGTGTAGATTGCTTTAAGTAGCATAGACATTTTCACACTATTTATTCTTCCAATCCAGGAGCAAGGAACTTTTTTCCATTTCTTTGTGTCTTCCTCAATTTCTTTTCATGAGTACTTTAGAATCATGAGTACTAAGAATCTTTCTGAGTATAGATTCTTAGCCTCTTTGGTTAGGTTTCTTCCTAGGTATCTTATGGTTTGGGGTGCAATTGTAAATGGGATTGACTCCTTAATTTCTCTTTCTTCTGTCTTGTTGTTGGTGTAGAGAAATGCAACTGATTTCTGTGCATTGATTTTATATCCTGACACTTTACTGAATTCCTGTACAAGTTCTAGCAGTTTTGGAGTGGAGTCTTTTGGGTTTTCCACATATAGTATCATATCATCTGCTAAGAGTGATAATTTGACTTCTTCTTTGCCGATTTGGATGCGTTTAATTTCCTTTTGTTGTCTGATTGCTGAGGCTAGGACTTCTAGTACTATGTTGAATAGCAGTGGTGATAATGGACATCCCTGCCGTGTTCCTGACCTTATCAGAAAAGCTTTCAGTTTTTCTCCATTGAGAATGATATTTGCAGTGGGTTTTTCATGGATGGCTTTGATGATATTGAGGTATGTGCCCTCTATCCCTACACTTTGAATAGTTTTGATCAGGAAGAGATGCTGTACTTTGTCAAATGCTTTTTCAGCATCTATTGGGATTATCATATGGTTCTTGTTCTTTCTTTTATTGATGTGTTGTATCACATTGACTGATTTGCAGATGTTGAACCAACCTTGCAGCCCTGGAATAAATCCCACTTGGTCGTGGTGAATAATCCTTTTAATGTACTGTTGAATCCTATTGGCTAGTATTTTGGTGAGAATTTTCGCATCTGTGGTCATCAAGGATATTGGTCTATAGCTTTCTTTTTTGATGGGATCCTTGTCTGGTTTTGGGATCAAGGTGATGCTGGCCTCATAAAATGAGTTTGGAAGTTTTCCTTCCATTTCTATTTTTTGGAACAGTTTCAGGAGAATAGGAATTAGTTCTTCTTTAAATGTATGGTAGAATTCCCCCTGGAAGCCGTCTGGCCCTGGGCTTTTGTTTATTTGGAGATTTTAATGACTGTTTCAATCTCCTTACTGGTTATGGGTCTGTTCAGGCTTTCTATTTCTTCCTGGTTCAGTTGTAGTAGTTTATATGTTTCCAGGAATGCATCCATTTCTTCCAGATTGTCAAATTTGTTGGCGTAGAGTTGCTCATAGTATGTTCTTATAATAGTTTGTATTTCTTTGGTGTTAGTTGTGATCTCTCCTCTTTCATTCATGATTTTATTTATCTGGATCCTTTCTCTTTTCTTTTTGTTAAGTCTGGCCAGGGGTTTATCAATTTTATTAATTCTTTCAAAGAACCAGCTCCTATGTCCCACAGATTTTGAACCGTTGTATTTTCATTTTCATTTGTTTCCATGATTTTTTTCAATTCTTCTTTAATTTCCTGGTTAACCCATTCATTCTTTAGAAGGATGCAGTTTAGTCTCCTTGTATTTGGATTCTTTCCAAACTTCCTCTTGTGGTTGAGTTCTAGTTTCAGAGCATTGTGGTCTGAAAATATGCAGGGAATAATCCCAATCTTTTGATACCGGCTGAATCCTGATTTAGGACCGAGGATGTGATCTATTCTGGAGAATGTTCCATGTGCACTAGAGAAGAATGTGTATTCTGTTGCTTTGGGATGAAATGTTCTGAATATATCTGTGATGTCCATCTGGTCCAGTGTGTCATTTAAGGCCTTTATTTCCTTGTTGATCTTTTGCTTGGATGATCTGTCCATTTCAGTGAGGGGAGTGTTAAAGTCCCCTACTATTATTGTATTATTGTTGATGTGTTTCTTTGATTTTGTTATTAATTGGTTTATATAGTTGGCTGCTCTCACGTTGGGGTCATAGATATTTAAAATTGTTAGATCTTCTTGTTGGACAGACCCTTTGAGTATGATATAGTGTCCTTCCTCATCTCTTATTATAGTCTTTGGCTTAAAATCTAATTGATCTGATATAAGGATTGCCACTCCTTCTTTCTTCTGATGTCCATTAACATGGTAAATTTTTTTCCACCCCCTCACTTTAAATCTGGAGGTGTCTTCGGGCTTAAAATTAGTTTCTTGGAGGCAACATATAGATGGGTTTTGTTTTTTTATCCATTCTGATACCCTGTGTCTTTTGATTGGGGCATTTAGCCCATTAACATTCAGGGTAACTATTGAGAGATATGAATTTAGTGCCATTGTATTGCCTGTAAGGTGAATGTTACTGTATATGGTCTCTGTTCCTTTCTGATCTACCACTTGTAGGCTCTCTCTTTGCTTAGAGGACCCCTTTCAATATTTCCTGTAGAGCTGGTTTGGTGTTTGCAAATTCTTTTAGTTTTTGTTTGTCCTGGAAGCTTTTAATCTCTCCTTCTATTTTCAATGATAGCCTAGCTGGATATAGTATTCTTGGCTGCATGTTTTTTCTCCTTTAGTGCTCTGAAAATATCATGCCAGCTCTTTCTGACCTGCCAGGTCTCTGTAGATAAGTCAGCTGCCAATCTAATATTTTTACCATTGTATATTACAGACTTCTTTTCCCAGGCTGCTTTCAGGATTTTCTTTTTGTCACTAAGACTTGTAAATTTTACTATTAGGTGACGGGGTGTGGGCCTATTCTTACTGATTTTGAGGGGTGTTCTCTGAAACTCCTGAATTTTGTTGCTAGTTCCCTTTGGCATATTGGGGAAAGTCTCCCCAATAATTGTCTCCAGTATACCTTCTGCTCCCCTCTCTCTTTCTTCTTCTTCTGGAATCCCAATTATTCTAATGTCGTTTCGTCTTATGGTGTCACTTATCTCTTGAATTCTCCCCTCGTGGTCCAGTAGATGTTTGTCCCTCTTTTGCTCAGCTTCTTTATTCTCTGCTATTTGGTCTTCTATATCACTAATTCTTTCTTCTGCCTCATTTATCCTAGCAGTGAGAGCCTCCAATTTTGACTGCACCTCATTAATAGCTTTTTTGATTTCAACTTGGTTAGATTTTAGTTCTTTTATTTCTCCAGAAAGGGCTTTTATATCTCCCGAGAGGTTTTCTCTAATATCTTCCATGCCTTTTTCAAGCCCAGCTAGAACCCTGAGAATTGTCATTCTGAATTATAGATCTGACATATTACCAACGTCTGTATTGATTAGGTCCCTAGCCTTCGATACTGCCTCTTGTTCTTTTTTTTTTTTTTGTGGTGAATTTTTCTGCCTTGTCATCTTGTCCAGATAAGAGTATATGAAGGAGCAAATAAAATACTAAAAGGGTGGCAACAACCCCAGGAAAATATGCTTTAACCAAATCAAAAGAGATTCCAAATCGTGAGGGGGGAGGAAGGGGATAAAAAGAGGTTCAAAAAGAAAGAAAGAAAAAGAAAAAAAGAAAAAAAAAAGAAAAGAATTTAAAAAAGAAAATGAACAAAAGAAAGTATAAAAAAGAAAAAATATATATATATTAGATAAACTAGTTAAAAAAACGTTAAAAAAGAAAAGGGTAAAAGTTAAAAAAATTAGCAGAATAAGAGAAAAAAATGAAAATGAAAAAAATTAAATTAACTGCAAGACTAAAAAATCATACGGAGAAAGCCATGAGTTCCGTGCTTTGCTTTCTCCTCCTCTGGAATTCTGCTGCTCTCCTTGGTATTGAAACCGCACTCCTTGATAGGTGAACTTGGTCTTGGCCGGATTTCTTGCTGATCTTCTGGGGGAGGGGCCTGGTGTAGTGATTCTCAAGTGTCTTTGCCCCAGGTGGAATTGCACCACCCTTACCAGGGGCCGGGCTGAGTAATCCGCTCGGGTTTGCTTTCAGGAGCTTTTGTTCCCTGAGCGCTTTCCATAGAGTTCCGGAGGACAGGAATACAAATGGCGGCCTCCTGGTCTCCAGCCCGGAGGAGCCGAGAGCCCCGCCCCACTCTTCAGTGCGCCCTCAGAGAACAGTGCCCAGTAACTCCCGTCTGCCTGACCACTGGCCGCGCTCCGAGCTCACTGAGCCTGCGGCTGGTTCAAGGTAACCCCGAGCTGTGAGCTTACTGTTGGCTCTGTCTCTGTAGCTGTTTTTCCTGTTCCAATACCCTCAAGCTCTGCGACACTCAGATACCCCCGATCCTTCTGTAACCCTGCGGGACGTGAGGCCACGCTGCCCCTGCAAGGGCTTTGCCCCGGTTTAGCCTCTGGAGCAATGTCCCTCAGCGGAATAGACTTTTAAAAGTCCTGATTTTGTGTTCTGTTGCTCCGCCGCTTGCCGGGAGCCGGCCCCGCTCCCTGGGGTCTATCTTCCCGTCGCTTTTGGATTCACTTCTACGCCAGTCCTACCTTTCAGAAAGTGGTTGTTTTTCTGTTTCTAGAATTACTGTTCTTCTCTTCCATCTGCCGATGGGTTTTCAGGTGTTTGCAATCTTTAGATAAGCTATCTAGCTGATCTCCTGCTAGCTGAAGTAGTCTCAGCCTGCTACTTCTCCGCCATCTAGCTGATCTCCTGCTAGCTGAAGTAGTCTCAGCCTGCTACTTCTCCCCCACACTACATAAATCTTGAAGGCACTATCCACCAAGATGATCTAACAATTGTAAATATTTATGCCCCCAATATGGGAGCAGCCAATTACGTAAGAAAACTATTAATCAAGATAAAGAGTCATATTTATATGAATACATTAATAGCAGTAGATCTTAACTCACTTATCTCAGAAAAAGACAGATCATCGAAGCAGAAAATCAATAAAGAAACAAGAGCATTGAATGACACATTGGACCAGATGGACCTCATAGATATATACAGAACATTCCACCCTAAAACAACAGAATACTCATTCTTCTCAAGTTCACATGAAACCTTCTCAAGAATAGACCACATACTGGGTCACAAATCAGGACTCAACCGATACCAAAAGACTGAAATTATTCCCTGCATACTCTCAGATCACAATGCTTTGAAACTGGAGCTCAATCACAAGGAAAAGTTCAGAAAGAACTCAAACACCTGGAAGCTAAAGACCAGCTTACTTAAGAATGCTTGGATCAACCAGGAGATCAAGGAAGAAATTAAACAATTCATGGAAACCAATGAGAATGAAGACACTTCGGTCCAAAACCTATGGGATACAGCAAAGGCAGTCCTAAGGGGGAAATACATAGCCATCCAAGCCTTGCTCAAAAAAATAGAAAAATCCAGAATACAACAGCTGTCTCCACATCTTAAAGAACTGGAGAATCAGCAAGAAATCAACCAACTTCACACATAAGAAGGGAAATCATCAAGATTAGAGCTGAGATCAATGAGGTAGAAACAAGAGATAAAATAGACGTATCAATGAAACTAGAAGCTGGTTTTTTGAAAGAATCAATAAGATCGATAAACCATGGGCCACACTAATCCAAAAGAAAAGAGAGAAAACCCAAATTCATAAAATTATGAATGAAAAGGGAGAGATCACAAAGAACACCAAGGAAGTAGAAACAATCATCAGAAGTTATTATCAACAGTTATATGCCAATAAGCTAAGCAACGTAGATGAAATGGATGCATTCCTGGAAAACTATAAACTACCAAAATTGAACCAGGAAGAAATCGACAACCTGAATGAGATTGAAGCAGTGATCAAAAACCTCCCAAAAAACAAGAGCCCAGGACCTGATGGATTCCCTGGGGAATTCTACCAAACTTTCAAAGAAGAAATAACACCTATTCTCCTGAACCTCTTTCAAAAAACTGAAGCAGAAGGAAAACTTCCAGACTCTTTCTATGAAGCCAGCATTACCCTGATCCCCAAACCAGGCAAAGTCCCTACCAAAAAGGAGAATTTCAGACCAATATCACTGATGAATATGGATGGTAAGATTCTCAACAAGATCCTAGCAAAGAGGATCCAACAGCACATTAAAAAGTTTATCCACCATGACCAAGTGAAATTCATCCCTGGGCTACAAGGATGGTTCAACATTCGCAAATCAATCAATGTGATAGAACAAACAATAAGAGAAGAGAGAAGAACCACATGGTCCTCTCAATCAATGCAGAAAAAGCACTTGACAAAATCCAGCATCCGTTCCTGATTAAAACGCTTCAAAGTATAGGGATAGAGGGAACATTCCGGAACTTCATAAAATCTGTCTATGAAAGACCCACAGCAAATATTATCCTCAATGGGAAAAAGCTTGTGTCCTTCCCATTGAGATCAGGAACACGACAAGGATGCCCACTCTCACTGCTCTTGTTCAACGTAGCATTAGAAGTCCTAACAACAGCAATCAGACAACAAAGAGAAATAAACTGTATTCAAATTGGCAATGAAGGGAGTTGAGGGAAACTGGAAGGGGAGATGAACCATGAGAGACTATGGACTCTAAAAAACAATCTGAGGGTTTTGAATGGGCGGGAGGGTGGGAGCTTGGGGGATCCTGGTGGTGGGTATTATGGAGGGCACGTATGGCATGGAGCACTGGGTAAGGTGCATAAACAATGAATTGTGTTACACTGAAAAGAAATTTAAAAAAAAAGAATCCTGTCAAAAAAAATTGGCAATGAGGAAGTCAAACTTTCTCTCTTTGCAGATGACATAATTCTTTATATGGAAAACCCAAAAGACTCCACCCCCAAACTACTATAATTCATACAGAAATTCAACAAAATGGCAGGATACAAAGTCAATGTACAGAAATCAGTTGCTTTCTTAAACACTAACAATGAAAACACAGAAAGGGAAATTAGAGAATAGATTCCATTTTCTATAGCACCAAGAACCATAAGATACCTGGGAATAAATTTAACCAAAGTGGTAAAGGATATGTAGTCGAGGAACTACAGAACACTCATCAAAGAAATTGAAGAAGACACAAAAAGATGGAAGAACATTCCATGCTCTTGGATCGTAAAATAAACATTGTTAAGATGTCTATACTGCCTAGAGCAATCTATACTTTTAATGCCATTCTGATAAAAATTCGACCAGTATTCTTCAAAGAGCTGGAGCAAATAACCCAAAAATTTGTATGGAATCAGAAGAGACCCCAAATCGCTAAGGAAGAGGTGGTCCATATACACTATGGAGTATTATGCCTCCATCAGAAAGGACAAATACCCAACTTTTGTAGCAACATGGACGGGACTGGAAGAGATTATGCTGAGTGAAATAAGTCAAGCAGAGAGAGTCAATTATCATATGGTTTCACTTATTTGTGAAGCATAACAAAAAGCATGGAGGACATGGAGAGTTAGAGAGAAGGGGGTTGGGGTAAATTGGAAGGGGAGGTGAATCATGAGAGACTATGGACTCTGAAAAACAATTGAGGGCTTTGAAGTGGCAAGGGAGTGGGAGGTCGAGATATAGGTGGTGGGTATTATAGAGGGCACGGATTGCATGGAGCACCTGGGTGTGGTGAAAAAATAACAATACTGTTATGCTGAAAATAAATAAATGAAAAAAATAATAAATTTAAAAAATACATGAATATTGTTATGCTAAAAAAATAAAAAAAGGAAATGTTGAAAAACAAAAATAAGATGGGTGGCATCACGCTACCAAATTTCAAGCTTTACTACAAAGCTGTGATCACCAAGACAGGATAGTCCTGGCATAAAAGCAGACACATAGAACAGTGGAACAGAGTAGAAAGCCCAGATATGGACCCTCAACTCTATGCACAAATCATCTTTGACAAAGCAGGGGAAAATATACAGTGGAAAAAAGACAGTCTCTTCAATAAATGGTGCTTGGAAAACTGGACAGCTATATGTAGAAGAATAAAACTCGACCATTCTCTTACACCGTACACAAAGATAAACTCAAAATGGATAAAAGACCTCAATGTGAGTCAGGAATCCATCAGAATTCTAGAGGAGAACATAAGCAATAACCTCTTCAATATCAGCCACAGCAACTTCTTTCAGGATATGTCTCCAAAGGCAAAGGAAACAAAAGCAAAAATGAACTTTTGGGCCTTCATCAAGATCAAAAGCTTCTGCACAGCAAAGGATACAGCCAACAAAACAAAGAGGCAACCCACGGAATGGGAGAAGATATTTGCAAATGACAGTACAGACAAAAGGTTGATATCCAAGATCTATAAAGAACTCCTCAAACTCAACACACAAAAAACAGATAATCATATCAAAAAATGGGGAGAAGATATGAAGAGACACTTCTCCAATGAAGACATGCAAATGGTTATCAGACACATGAAAAAATGTTCATTATCACTAGCCCTTAGGGAGATTCAAACTAAAACCACATTGAGATACCACTTTACACCATTTAGAATGGCCAAAATTAGCAAGACAGAAAACAACATGTGTTGGAGAGGATGTGGAGAAAGGGGAACCCTCTTCCACTGTTGGTGGGAATGCAAGTTGGCACAGCCACTTTGGAGAATAGTGTGGAGATTCCTTAAGAAATTAAAAATAGAACTTCCCTATGACCCTGCAATTGCACTACTGGGTATTTACCCCAACGATACAGATGTGAAAAGAAGAGCCATCTGTACCCCAATGTTTATAGCAGCAATGGCCACGGTCGCCAAACTGTGGAAAGAACCAAGATACCCTTCAATGGATGAATGAATAAGGACGATGTGGTCCATATACATTATGGAGTATTATGACTCCACCAGAAAGGATGAATACCCAATTTATGTAGCAACATGGACGGGACTGGAAGAGATTTTGCTGAGTGAAATAAGTCAAGCAGAGAGAGTCAATTATCATATAGTTTCAGTTATTTGTGAAGTACAACAAATAACATGGAGGAGATGGTGAGATGGAGAGGAGAAGGGAGCTGAGGAAAATTGGAAGAGGAGGTGAACCATGAGAGACTTGGACCCTGAAAAACAACCTGGGAGTTTTGAAGGGGCGGGGGTGGGAGGTTGGGGGAACCAGGTGGTGGGTATTGGGGAGGGCACACTTTGCATGGAGCATTGGGTGTGGTGGAGAAACAATTAATACTGTTACACTGAAAAGAAATTTAAAAAAATAAATAAAATAAAAAATTTTTAAAAGATATGGTCCATATATACATAGAAATATTACACCTCCATCAGAGAGGATGAATACCCAAGTTTTGTATCAGCATGGAGGGTACTGGAGGAGATTATGCTGAGTGAAATAAATCAATCAGAGAAAGTCAATTATCATATGATTTCACTTACTTGTGGAGCATAAGGAATAACATGGAGGACTTTAGGAGAAGGAAAAGAAAAGTGAATTCGGGGAAATTGGAGGAGGAGATGAAGCATGAAAAACTGTAGACTCTGAGAAACAAATTGTTGGTTTTGGAGGGGAGGGGAGGGGGGGACAGGTGAGCCTGATGGTGGTTATTAAATAGGGCACGTATTGCATGGAGCACTGGGTGTGGTGCATAAACAATGAATCTTAGAACGCTGAAAAAAATTAAATTAAGATGTTCAAAAAAACTAGTGATGTACTGTATGATGACTCACATAAGATAATAAAAATAAGTAAATAAATATAAAAATAAAAGTGCATAAGTATAAAAAGAGAAAATTATGAGAAAGAGAAAACATATTTATTGTACTATACTGTACTAATATCAAAAAAGAATGCCCATTGACCAGATAAATAGAACTATCTGCATTATCTATGCAGCATGGGGTTTTTATTATTTTTACCTAAAGACGTCTCTTTTTGGTAATGACAAACGTGTTTTTTAAGAAAAAAAAAAAGCCTGGTTTTTCTCAATACACCTTTAAAGGTTTTTAAATTGTTTCATATCTGGTCAAGTTGAGATTTTTAAGAACCTCATTTTTAATTTGTAATAAAAGTTTACAACTTGATTTTTTCAAAAAAGTCAACAAACGGCAAGCACCCGTTAATAAAGGTCTTAAAAAAAAAAAAAAGAATGTAATTCTGCAAAGAGAGAGAGTTTGATTTCTTCATTACCAATTTGGATACCTTTTATTTCTCTTTGCTGTCTGATTGCTGTTGCTAGAACTTCTAATACTATGTTGAACAAGAGTGGTGAGAGTGGGCATCCTTGTCATGTTCCTGATCTCAATGGGAAGGACACAAGCTTTTTCCCATTGAGGATAATATTTGCTGTGGGTCTTTCATAGACAGATTTTATGAAGTTCCGGAATGTTCCCTCTATCCCTATACTTTGAAGCGTTTTAATCAGGAACGGATGCTGGATTTTGTCAAGTGCTTTTTCTGCATTGATTGAGAGGACCATGTGGTTCTTCTCTCTTCTCTTATTGTTTGTTCTATCACATTGATTGATTTGCGAATGTTGAACCATCCTTGTAGCCCAGGGATGAATTTCACTTGGTCATGGTGGATAAACTTTTTAATGTGCTGTTGGATCCTCTTTGCTAGGATCTTGTTGAGAATCTTACCATCCATATTCATCAGTGATATTGGTCTGAAATTCTCCTTTTTGGTAGGGACTTTGCCTGGTTTGGGGATCAGGGTAATGCTGGCTTCATAGAAAGAGTCTGGAAGTTTTCCTTCTGCTTCAGTTTTTTGAAAGAGGTTCAGGAGAATAGGTGTTATTTCTTCTTTGAAAGTTTGGTAGAATTCCCCAGGGAATCCATCAGGTCCTGGGCTCTTGTTTTTTGGGAGGTTTTTGATCACTGCTTCAATCTCATTCAGGTTGTCGATTTCTTCCTGGTTCAATTTTGGTAGTTTATAGTTTTCCAGGAATGCATCCATTTCATCTACGTTGCTTAGCTTATTGGCATATAACTGTTGATAATAACTTCTGATGATTGTTTCTACTTCCTTGGTGTTCGTTGTGATCTCTCCCTTTTCATTCATAATTTTATGTATTTGAGTTTTCTCTCTTTTCTCTTGGATTAGTGACGCCAATGGTTTATCGATCTTATTGATTCTTTCAAAAAACCAGCTTCTAGTTTCATTGATATATTCTACTGTATCTCTGGTTTCCACCTCATTGATCTCAGCTCTAATCTTGATGATTTCCCTTCTTATGTGTGGAGTTGGTTTGATTTGTTGTTGATTCTCCAGTTCTTTAAGGTGTAGAGACAGCTGGTGTGTCCTGGATTTTTCAATTCTTCTGAGGGAGGCTTGGATGGCTATGTATTTCCCCCTTAGGAAATTAGAAGAGGAGGTGAACCATGAGAGACTATGGACTCTGAAAAACAATCTGAGGGCTTTGAAGGGGCGGGGAGTGGGAGGTTGGGGGAAACAGATGGTGGGTATTAGAGAGGGCACGTATTGCATGGAGCACTGGGTGTGGTGCAAAAAAAATGAGTACTGTTAAACTGAAAAGAAATTTAAAAAAAAAGAAAAAAGTAAAAAGAAAAAATCTATGTATAAGTGAACCCATGCAGTTCAATCTTTTGTATTTCAAGGGTCAATTGTATATCATCTACTTGAA
This sequence comes from Mustela erminea, assembly GCF_009829155.1. NCBI lineage: Eukaryota > Metazoa > Chordata > Mammalia > Carnivora > Mustelidae > Mustela > Mustela erminea. The sequence continues at coordinate 23,375,627 of NC_045618.1, read as the reverse complement.
GGATTATTGTGAGGGTTAAAAATGGAAAGCAGTCAGCATAGTTCTTGGCACATACTATTCAGTTTTAGTTTAAAAAGTGCTTTTCAAAAAGGTAATTTGTTTCAGGTGTCAGAACACTCATCATGCTTTATAAAATTGGAACCCCTAAAGTTCAGTTGAAGAGTTATAAATTAGATATCCAAAAAATTTTTGATATATGCATTTTTAGCTCTTGTCAAGTTAATTCTTCCTAAGACTCCACTGTTAGTGTATGAATATGTGTGAGATATACATGTGTATGTGCATGTGTGTTTCATTGTCAAGAAATCTCTGATGAAGTATAAAGCAACAAGGTCTCCAAGATGCTAGATGTATCAACCAGAATTTTTTTTAATTTCTTTTTTTATAGGATTTTTAAAATTTCTTTTCAGTGTAACAGTATTCATTGTTTTTGCACCGCACTCAGTGCTCCTTGTAACATGTGCCCTCTATAATACCCACCACCTTGTTCCCCCAACCTCCCACCCCCTGCCCCTTCAAAACTCTGTTTGTTTTTCAGTGTCCATAGTCTCTCATGGTTCTCCTCCCCTTCCAATTTCCCTCACCTTCCTTCTCCTCTGCATCTTCCCATGTCCTCCATGTTATTTGTTATGCTCCACAAATAAGTGAAACCATATGATAATTGACTATACTTGACTTACTTTACTCAGCATAATCTCTTCCAGTCCCATCCATGTTGCTACAAAAGTTGGGTATTCATCCTTTCTGATAGAGGCATAATACTCCATAGTGTATATGGACCACATCTTCCTTATTCATTCCTCTGTTGAAGGGCATCTTCACATTTTGGCGACCATGACCATTGCTGCTATAAACATTGGGGTACAGATAGCCCTTCTTTCACTACACATTTATCTTTGGGGTAAATACCCAGTAGTGCAATTGCAGGGTCATAGGGAAGTTCCATTTTTAATTTCTTAAGGAGTCTACACACTGTTCTTCAAAGTGGCTGTGCCAACTTGCATTCCCACCAACAGTGTAAGAGGGCTCCCATTTCTCCACATCCTCTCCAACACATGTTGTTTTCTATCTTGCTAATTTTGGCCGTTCTAACTGGTGTAAGGTGGTATTTCAATGTGGTTTTAGTTTGAATCTCCCTGATGGCTAGTGATGATAAACATTTTTTCATGTGTATGATAGCCATTTGTATTAACTTTTTATTTTAATTCTACTTAGTAAACATACAGTGTTCCATTAGTTTCAGGTATACATTATAGTGATGTGTATGCAAGGGGCAAAAGGACCAATCTATACGGGGTGTTTTCTGATTGCTTCTTCAGATCTATATTTCACTCTTCTGAATTTGGATCTCTTCTAGAGAGACTGACCACATGGGTGGGCTCTCTCATTTTTTGGACTCTTGTGGAACCCAAGCAGGAGAGGAACCAAGAACTGCAAAATTAACTTCTCTGACTTTTCCCTGTACGAACATCCCAAGTCAACCTCATCACAACCTCTGCACTTGCTGTTCCTTCTTCTTTGACTGTCCTTCTACCAGGTATCCTCAAGGCATCTCTCTCATTTCCTGCAAGTTTTGACTCAGACATCACCTTCTTATGGAAGCCCATTTTGACCACCATTTCACACCCGTCCCCTACAATATTTTCTTACATCTTTTTTTTCCTTCTTTCTTTCCTTCCTTTCTTCCTTTCTTTTTGATATAATTTATCATCTTCTTACATGCTACGTTTTAGGTTTATGTGTTCTTCTCTTACTCCTTTATACCCCTGTGGTTAGTTAAAATATTGAAACCGGTAACCAAAGATTTAACAGGACTAATAAGTACATCTACAGACTAGTAAGTGCAGCTGCAACTTTTTACCCAGATCTATTTCATTTGTCTTTAAGTATCCCTGAACTTTATCCTTTAGGAGGCAAATTCAAGGCTTTCCTTCTCCCTCTCCTTGTCTGGCTCCCTCTTAAATAAACCCTTCTCTATTGTATACTCAATGTCTCATCATGTATTGGGTTTGCTGTGCCTCAGGCAGATGGACTTGAATTTGGTCATACATTTGGTGAGACAGCCAGGAACTCTCTGCCTGTGTTTCCTCAGCACTCAGCTGGTAAGGGACATTTAGTGATGATTCCAAGCAGCTGAGTAGGTTCTTTGTCCTAGACACTGTCCCTGTGCACCACCCCCAAGTTAACACCTTTGACCATCAACTTAATCTAACTCTTGTGGCAAGGGAACAGTTTTTTTTGTTTTTGTTTGGACAGACTTTTTTGGTGAGTACTTCATGTGTGTTTGCTCATGAGTTTATTTATTCCTCCTGTTTAGCTTGTCTCTGTTAGTTTTTCTTTTCTTGCTAATTTGGGGAAAAGGTGACTAGGAGGACATTTGGTTCAGTCAGTGAAGCTGCATCTTGTGGGAAGGAATAGATGTTAACAGCGGTACTTTGGGCTTCATTTGGTTTTTTTGTCACTGCAGCTTTTGGTATCTTTGAATAAAGCCAGTCATGTTCTAATTGGAATATGGGAATGACAATTTGATTCCCACACATAGTCTTTGGGCTTCATTCTCCAAAATTGGGCCATGCTTAATTTTAAGAAATGGCCTTTTTTGGTAACACTGCTTGGCCACAATATTCATTAGTCTCTGGAGAAAAATGACTAATTAATGAATCCATAAATTATAATGCCATCTTTCAATTGGATTTGTTTTGTAAAAGGGAGATATTTGGAAATTACACCTTTAATGTCTTCTCCACAAATATTAGTAAAACAAAGACTATAAGAATTTGTTTGCATCTTATTTGTGGATATGTGTCCATGTATGTTGTAAATGTAAGATACTTTCATAACATCCAGATGATATTGTTAAAGGTAATGTGCAAAACAGCTCTAATTTATGGGGTGCCTGGATTGCTCAGTGGGTTAAAGCCTCTGCCTTCAGCTCAAGTTATGATCCCAGGGTCTTGGAATCAAGCCGCACCCTGGGCTCTCTACTTAGCAGGGAGCCTGCTTCCTCCCCTCTCTCTCTCTCTCTCTGCCTGCTGCTCTGCCTACTTGTGATCTGTCTTTCAAATAAATAAATAAAATAATTAAAACAAACAAAAAAAAACAGCTCTGTTTAGTTGGTTTAAAGGTGGGTGTTTATGAGAATTGGGAACTCTAAAACTCAGAAAAATGGAAACTAACCCAATTTTTTTTTTTCACATGATCTGAGAAGATACTTGATATTATAACTAATTTAAAGTGTGGTGCAAAAATAATGAATACTGTTATGCTGAAAATAAAAAATAAATTAAAAAAATAATAAAGTTGTTGGTTTAGTTAAAATGGGCATGTCTTTGTCACCATTGGATGTAGAACTTTTTTCTGCCTGTGTTTACTGAAAGTCATGTAGGTTCATGTTATCTCCATTACAAAATTTGTGAGAAAAGGAAAAAAAATCACATGGTATTTGTCTTTCTACTAACAATTTGTTTATATTTATGAGTCTGCTTACATTTTGCAGACTCATACATGTTATCTCCATTACAAAATTTGTGAGAAAAGGGAAAAAAAATCACATGGTATTTGTCTTTCTACTAACAATTTGTTTATATTTATGAGTCTGCTTACATTTTGCTTATTCTTTTATCCTGGGCTTTTAGGGAAAAATCTTCAAACTACTGAAAAAACTCTATACAAGGAAAATGAGACTGGTGATTTAAAGAGAGAAATTTTAGTACAAAATCTGAATGTGAAAAAGAAAGTTTTAGAAGGTTTATGAGAAGGGAATCTGTGGAAAGAGATTTTGTCCATGGTTGGGACTAAGATTATGGAGATCAGTAGGTAAAAAATGTTTATTAGGAAGTAATCAACATCTGAGGAAGGAAAGAGAGCATAAGAAAGAAAAATTAGGCAGAAGTTGAGCAGCGAAAGAAGTTGCTGTGGCTGATATCGAAGACGTTACTTCCTATGTTCTCCTCTAGGATTCTGATGGATTCCTGTCTCACATTGAGGTCTTTTATCCATTTTGAGTTTATCTTTGTGTATGGTGTAAAAGAATGGTAGAGTTTAGTTCTTATACAAATAGCTGTCCAGTTTTCCCAGCACCATTTATTGAAGAGAATGTCTTTTTTCCACTATATATTTTTTCCTGTTTTGTCAAAGAGGATTTGACCATAGAGTTGAGGGTCCATATCTGGGCTCTCTACTCTGTTCCACTGGTCTATGTGTCTGTTTTTATGCTAGTACCATGCTATCTTGGTGATCACAGCTTTGTAGTAAAGCTTGAAATCAGGATATGTCTCCAAAGGCAAAGGAAACAAAAGCGAAAATGAACTTTTGGGCCTTCATCAAGATCAAAAGCTTCTGCTCAGCAAAGGAAACAGTCAACAAAACAAAGAAGCAACCCACGGAATGGGAGAAGACATTTGAAAATGACAGTACAGACAAAAGGTTGATATCCAGGATCTATAAAGAACTCATCAAACTCAACACACACAAAACAGATAATCATATCAAAAATTGAGCAGAAGATATAAACAGACACTTCTCCAATGAAGACATACAAATGGCTATCAGACACATGAAAAAATGTTCCTCATCACTAGCCATCAGGGAGATTCAAACTAAAACCACATTGAGATACCACCTTACACCAGTTAGAATGGCCAAAATTAGCAAGACAGGAAACAACATGTTTTGGAGGAGATGTGGAGAAAGGGGAACCCTCCTACACTGTTGGTGGCACAGCCACTTTGGAGAACAGTGTGGAGATCCCTTAAGAAATTAAAAATAGAGCTTCTCTATGACCCTGCAATTGCATTACTGGGTATTTACTACAAAGATACAGGTGTAGTGAAAAGAAGGTCCATCTGTACTCCAATGTTTATAGCAGCAATGGCCATGGTCACCAAACTGTGGAAAGAACCAAGATGCCCTTCAAAAGATGAATGGATAAGGAAGATGTGGTCCATATACACTATGGAGTATTATGCCTCCATCAGAAAGGATGAATACCCAACTTTTGTAGCAACATGGACAGGACTGGAAGAGATTATGCTGAGTGAAATAAGTCAAGCAGAGAGAGTCAATTATCATATGGTTTCACTTATTTGTGGAGCATAAAAAATAACATGGAGGACATGGGGAGATGGAAAGGAGAAGAGAGGTGAGGGAAATTGGAAAGGGAGGTGAACCATGAGAGACTATGAACTCTGAAAAACAACCTGAGTGTCTTGAAGGGGTGGGGAGTTGGAGGTTGGGAGGAAAAGTGGTGGGTATTGGGGAGGGCATGTATTGCATGGAGCACTGAGTGTGGTGCAAAAACAATGAATACTGTTACGCTGAAAAGGAATTAAAAAAAAAAAAGAATTTGAGCAGTGACACAATATCAACAGAAGCCGTAGATGATTCTCTGAAGAGTTTAAAAAGTTAAATTTACCTTCAGAACCATGATAAATTGGGAGGGAAAAAGTTCTGGACTTTTAGACCTTTATATTGAACAATATAAATGGATGGGACCACCTGGAAAGAGGGCATGACCTTGGCAGTGCATCTTCCTTCACTAAAGGCAATCCCTGATGGTGTTGAGAATTGATACTGTTGGCAGCATTCCTTGCAGCTGAGTCCATCATTTCTAATAAATATTCTGAAACAATTTCATCTTTTTGGAATGAATGAGTTTTAATATCAGAAGTATATAGTATAACATTGGAATTTGTTTTTTTTTTTCTCCTTTCTGTTAAAATGACAGAATTTTTTTTAGATTGGCCTAAATTGTAAATATAAGTCTAGAAAAAACAGAATTTCTATGTTTTGTCTTTATTAAGTCTTTGATTACTTAGGAGAGTTGGAATCTTCTTAATATTAAAAGAGCTAAGTTTTGCTAACAACTATATAACCTTCTGTATTTGCCTTGATAATCTTTGTTGCCAACATTAGCTGAATAGATAATTAAGTATTAAGTTTTGCAATGATCTGTAATCCTTTTCAGGCATGTGCTTTAAAACCTGGTATTTCTGACAAACTTCCCAAAATTCAATTTCTAAATGAAATCTTTTTCACTAATTAGGCTTATTTATTTAGTATTTCAAATTACTTGGGAAGCATTGTCAAATAAATGATGATAAACCTCCTTAGGTTATCATGTAATAACCATGGGTAATGCCATAACTGTTCCAGGAATTATATAAAATTTCTAATGTTTTGATATGTCTTGGTATACAAATATCAGTTTCTTATAACTTGAGGACCATAACACTAAACTGAGTAAGTTTCCAGAACTAATGGGAAAACTACATTCAAACAGACCAAGGATAAATAACTGGGCTGAACAAATTGAGGAAGATGACTATATTTTTCTAGGACCCTCGTTTGAAACATTGCTGCTTCTCTAACATTTGCTTTTCTGGATTTAAGGAAACTTTTTCTCTTAAGCTTTCTATGATTTACAGCAATGTGATAAACAACTATGATATATTTATCTTTTTTTCCTGACTTGATCCCTCCAGAATTCAGAAACTCCCAGTGAGTATTCATATAGTTTCATGGCAATTTATTCACATGCTTAAGTTCAACAGAATTTGTTTTTCTTATAACAGGACACAATTAGAAATACTGGTTATATTACCAAGGCTTTGACTGGCATGTCATAGCTGAGAAAGACCTGCATTGACTCAGATATGACCAGACAGCTTTAAGGAACTGAGGCTGACTTTTGGGGCCAATGAATCCCCTTGGAAATATCAACCTGATACCTCAGTACACAGTTCCCAACTACCTTACAACATGTGTAAAGAAAGTCAATTCCTGGCAGGTGCAGGAACCTCAGGATATTTTGGAGACTTTAAGAAGAGAAGAATTTACCCAAATCTGTAGGATTGCAGGCAAAGTCTGAAGGCAAGAATTTGTCTTTGCTCCTTAGTCTTGAGAGGCTGTTAAAAGCTCAATCTGAAATCCCTATAAAAAACTCCAGCAAAACAACAACAACAAAACTTTCATGTTTGATCACTAATTTAGCTGCACTTAGGTAATTAGGTCAAGTTTGTTAAAACTGGACTTGTTTTAGCAGAGAGAGTCAATTATCATGTGGTTTCACTTATTTATGGAGCATAACAAATAGCATGGAGGACATGGGGAGTTAGAGAGGAGAAGGGAGTTGGGGAAAATTGGAAGGGGAGGTGAACTATGAGAGACTATGGACTCTGAAAAACAATCTGAGGGGTTTGAAGTGGCGGGAGGGGGTGGGGGGTCGGGGTAGCAGGTGGTGGGTACTATAGAGGGCACGGATGGCATGGAAGACTGGGTGTGGTGCAAAAATAATGAATACTGTTATGCTGAAAATTTAAAAAATGATAATAAAAATTAAAATACAAGGAAAAAACTGGACTTGTTTTATAAACAAATTAATTTGGCTCTTTGGTAGAAACGAGACTGGTTTTAGAGAGAAATTATGTTTTTATAAGATACGTTTGGTTTTAGATTCTAATTTTAATTAACTGTGTTTGAGTATTTGTTGTTTGCCTATAAAACTGGACTGATCCTAAATTCTTCTGGTTTCCTCAGATCCAAATATTACTCTCCAAACTAAAGTTTCCTATTTTCTCCCATTCTCTTGACTTGAAAACAATGCTTTTTTCCCTAAGTCCTGCATACTGAAGCTAGACAACTTGAGTTAACATCAGAGAAAATTGCCACCATGGCCCATGTTTAGAAACGCAGATAATTGGACAAGCTTATTCCAGCCATCTCAATTTGATGAATCTGCCATTGGAAAATCCAGATCTTGAGATCTTCACAAATGGAAGCAGTTTTAGGGATCAAGGACAATGAAGTGTTGGATGTAATGGTGACCCATTAGCTATTATCCACTGCCAAGAATGCCAGAGATTGGACTCTAGTTTGCCCAAGGGAGAACCAAAATACAAAAATCTTGGTAATGCAGAATGTTGTGCTTTAATTTGGAACTAAATAGTATTTCTAAATGAGTGCAGGAAAATTCCATTTTTCTAACCCAAATCTTTGCTTCATTTCAGTGGGTAGTAACTAGAATGGTCTTCATTCCAATTATCTCAAGAATGAGAAATAATCAAAAAACAATGGTGATTGAAACTAGTAAACTAAAGGCTAATAGAGCTACTAAGTGCAGCTGCAGACTAATAAACACAACTGAAAATTTTACACAGACCTTTTTTATTTGCCTTTAAATATCTCTGACTCTCCTTTGGGAAGGTGGATTTGATGCTCATCCTTTGGGTCTTCTTTGGCTCCCTCTTGAATAAACCCTTTCCTTGTTGCACACTTGATGTCTGAGTGACTGATATTCTTTTCTGTGCATCTGGCAGACAGACTTGGCTTAGGTTACAACATTAGTTGTGTAAATGTAGAAATCTTGGCCTCTTTGGCATTGTGTTGGAGACCATGAGGTATAACCATCTCTAGCAAAATAGCAGGTTCTCCATAACTATTCACAGAGTGAATAAATGAAGGAGTTTAGAAAAAAAAAGTTCTAGGTAGGACCTTAAATAAATGAAATAACATTTAGAACATAAAAAATAATAAAGAAGAAAGGGGGAAGAGAAATCATTTACTTACACTGCCAAGAGTATAAATGATGGCTGTAATTTATTCACTTGTAACATATTGAAAAACAAACTCAAGGTAATTTATGAGTAAGTCATCTTCCAGTGGGCTATCAGCAGTGTCTGTGCTGTGGATTAATGTCCATATTTCTACCTCCTTTCCATTTGCAGCACTAGGAAAGCATTGTTGTGGGGAAGGGAAGGGCCTGACCACAAAATTTGCTGGCATGGCACTCTTCTCAATTCATGATAAAAGCCTGTTATGGTCAAAATAAAAACGATAAAATTGACAAATGATTTTTTTCATTTGTCCTACTAGTAGTTTTTGTACTTCTACTTGTTTTGCTTTTGTTTTTGTTTTTGTTTTGTTGGCTTTACTTTTTTTGCCTTTGTTTTTGATGTTGAATCCATAAAATAATTGCCAAGACTGATGTCAAGGACCTTACTGCCTATGTTTTCTTCTACAAGTGTTAACAGTTTTTTGTTCAAGTCTGTTCCATGAAAGGAAGGTATATGCAAAATAACTTTCAAAGGCTGAAGGAACCATAAGGCTGAAGAAAAAGGATAACTAACATGGCTTGATTTAAAAAAATGGTTTATTAAGAGAACTTACTGAAAGAAGCATGTCCTGGGAGCTACAAGATGAATAGATCTATACAACCACTTCTCTTAGGACTTTTATAACCCTAGAGTATGGGAGTACATTCTGGGGGACCACCCAAGAGGAGAATGTTTATGAATAGGTGTGTGTCATAGTCATATCTCCAGGGCAGATCAAGGATGTTATGTCATGAGAGTTTACTTAATGGTATGGTTAAGCAAAAGGAAAGAATGTGTGGGTGTATGGGGGATTCTGTGCCCAAGAAGGTTTGAAGTTACAGAATGGTCATCATGGCAGATTTATCTAAATTATATTAGTCTGGTTCACATTTGACCCCTCAAATCTGTCTTTTATAATTTCACAAACCTGCTTCTTTTGAGATATTCCTTGAGCTGTCAGAGAGGGGATCTTTGTGGTAAATGTCCAAGTTGAAAGTATAAACCACAACAGCAGTACAAACAGCAACAGGAAAAAGAGACTTATGCTGATGAACTAACAAATAATGAGTAATAAGTTCTGCCACAATGTCCCTCAGGTTCTAAACCTGCTTGATAATCACAAGGTTAAAGTGAGTGTGGGACCATATGGTCCCTGTACCTGTTCAATCATGTCTTGTAATGTAGTAGTGATGTTGCCTGAATTACTGAGTATATACATGTGACAATCAATTTGAATGATACTGCGAGTACCCCCTAGTGCTGCAGTGAGTACATCCAAAACCATTCTATTGTGTAGCATGGCCTTTCACATCAATGCCATCTCTGTATTTATGAGTGTTAGGCTATGATAACTATTGTGAAGTGTCCTTTGAGTATAATTAGTTCATGCTTCTACAGACATATCTTCTACAACTAGAGATGGTAAAAATATTTTTTGAAGTGAAAATAACCTTAAGATTGTATTGTCTTCATAATATAACAAATATGAAACTTAGAACTGGATCACTCTATCCTTCCTTTTCTTATCTCTCCCCATTTCAAAATGCTTTCATCTATTTTTAAATTTGTTTATTTAAATTCAATTAGTTAATATATACTGTATTATTAGTTTCAGGGGTAGAATTTAATGATTCATCAGTTGCATATAACACCCAGTACTCATTGTATCAAGTGCCCTCCTTAATGCCCATCACCCAGTTACCCCATCCCTGACCCACCACCCCTCCAGCATCCCTCAGTTTGTTTCCTGTAATTAAGTGTCTCTTATGGTTTGCCTCCTTCTCTGTTTTCATCTTATTTTATTTCTCTTTCCCTTTCCCTATGTTCATTTGTTTGGTTTCTTAAATTCCACATGTGAGTGAAATATATGGTATTTGTCTTTGTTTGACTGATTTATTTCACTTAACATAATACCCTCCAGCTCCATCTATGCCATTGCAAATGACAAATTTCATGCATTTTGATGACAATTAATACCCCATTTAGTGTGTGTGTATTATATATAATATGCACACTATATATATATATTTTTTTCACATCGTTTTCCATTCACCTGTTGTTAAACATCTAGACTCTTTCCATAGATTGGCTATTGTGAACACTGCTGCTATAAACATTGGGGTGCATGTGCCCCTTCTAGTCACTATGTTCAATCATTTGGATAGATACCTACAGTGCAATTGCTGGGTAGGGTACTTCTATTTTTAACTTTTTGAGGAAACTCCATACTGTTTCCCAGAGTGCTAACAAGTCTATATACCCACCAACAGTGTAATAGGGTCCCCTTTAATCTGCATCCTCACCAATATTCATTATTTTCAGAGTTTTTAATTTTATCCATTCTGACAGGCATAAGAAGGTATCTCATTACAATTTTTTAAATATTTTTTAATTTATTTTTTATTTATTTTCAGCATAACAGTATTCATTATTTTTGCACCACACCCAGTGCTCCATGCAATCCGTGCCCTCTATAATACCCACCACCTGGTACCCTGACCTCTCACCCCCCACGCCTTCAAAACCCTCATTGAAAACCCTCAGATTGTTTTTCAGAGTCCATAGTCTTTCCTGGTTCACCTCCCCTTCCAATTTCCCCCAACTCCCTTCTCCTCTCTATCTCCCCATGTCCTCCACGCTATTTGTTATGCTCCACAAATAAGTGAAGCCATAAAATAATTGACTCTCTCTGCTTGACTTATTTCACTCAGCATAATCTCTTCCAGTCCCGTCCATGTTGCTACAAAAGTTGGGTATTCGTCCTTTCTGATGGAGGCACAATACTCCATAGTGTTTACGGACCACATCTTCCTTATCCATTTGTCCATTGAAGGGCATCTTGGTTCTTTCCACAGTTTGGCTACTGTGGCCATTGCTGCTATAAACATTGGGGTACAGATGGCCCTTCTTTTCACAACATCTGTATCTTTGGAGTAAATACCCAGGAGTGCAATGGCAGGGTCATAGGGAAGTTCTATTTTTAATTTCTTGAGCAATCTCCACACTGTTCTCCAAGAAGACTGCACCAACTTGCTTTCCCACTAACAGTGGAAGAGAGTTCCCCTTTCTCCACATCCCCTCCAACACATGTTGTTTCCTGTCTTGCTAATTTTGGCCATTCTTACTGTTGTAAGGTAATATCTCAATGCGGTTTTCATTTGAATCTCCCTGATGGCTAGTGATGATGAACATTTTTTCATGTGTCTGATAGCCATTTGTATGTCTTCATTGGAGAAGTGTCTGTTTATATCTTCTGCCCATTTTTTGATATGATTGTCTGTTTTGTGTGTGTTGAGTTTGAGGAGTTCTTTATAGATCCTGGATATCAACCTTTTGTCTGTACTGTCATTTGCAAATATCTTCTCCCATTCCGTGGGTTGCCTCTTTGTTTTCTTGACTGTTTCCTTTGCTGTGCAGAAGCTTTTGATTTTGATGAAGTCCCAGAAGTTCATTTTCGCTTTTGTTTCCTTTGCCTTTGGGGACATATCTTGAAAGAAGTTGCTGTGGCTGATATCGAAGAGATTACTGCCTATGTTCTCTAGGATTCTGGATTCCTGTGTCACATTGAGGTCTTTTATCCATTTTGAGTTCATCTTTGTGTACGGTGTAAGAGAATGGTGAAGTTTCATTCTTCTACATATAGCTGCCCAGTTTTCCCAGCACCATTTATTGAAGAGACTATCTTTTTTCCACTTTATAGTTTTTCCTGTTTTGTCAAAGATGATTTGACCATAGAGTTGGGGGTCCATATCTGGGCTCTCTCCTCTGTTCCACTGGCCTATGTGTCTGTTTCTATGCCAATACCATGCTGTCTTAATGATCACAGCTTTGTAGTAAAGCTTGAAATCAGGTAACGTGATGCCCCGGTTTTTTTTGTTTTTGTTTTTCAACATTTCCTTAGCGATTCAGGGTCTCTTCTGATTCCATACAAATTTTAGGATTATTTGCTCCAGCTCTTTGAAGAATACCAGTGGAATTTTAATCGGAATGGCATTAAAAGTATAGATTGCTCTAGGCAGTATAGACATTTTAACAATGTTTATTCTTCCAATCCAAGAGCATGGAATGGTCTTCCATCTTTTTGTGTCTTCTTCAATTTCCTTCATGAGTGTTCTGTAGTTCCTCGAGTACAGATCCTTTACCTCTTTGGTTAGGTTTATTCCCAGGTATCTTATGTTTCTTGGTGCTAGTAAATGGAATCAATTCTCTAATTTCCCTTTCTGTATTTTCATTGTTAGTGTATAAGAAAGCCATTGATTACTGTACATTGACTTTGTATCCTGCCACATTGCTGAATTATTGTATGAGTTCTAGTAGTTTGGGGGTGGAGTCTTTTGGGTTTTCCATAGATATATACGAAACATTCCACCATAAAACAACAGAATACTCATTCTTCTCAAGTGCACATGGAACCTTCTCAAGAATAGACCACATACTGGGTCACAAATCAGGACTCAACCTATACCAAAAGACTGAGATTATTCCCTGCACATTCTCAGATCACAGTGCTTTGAAACCGGAGCTCAATCATAAGGAAAATTTCAGAAGGAACTCAAACACCTGGAAGCTAAAGATCACCTTGCTTAAGAATTCTTGGATCAACCATGAGATCAAAGAAGAACTGAAACAATTCATGGAAACCAATGAGAATGAAGACACTTCAATCCAAAACCTATGGGATACAGCAAAAGTGGTCCTAGGGGGGAAATACATAGCCATCCAAGCCTCCCTCAAAAAAAATTGAAAAATCCAGAACACACCAGCTGTCTCTACACCTTAAAGAACTGGAGAATCAACAACAAATCAAACCAACTCCACACATAAGAAGGGAAATCATCAAGATTAGAGCTGAGATCAATGAGGTAGAAACAAGAGATACAGTAGAACGTATCAATGAAACTAGAAGCTGGTTTTTTGAAAGAATCAATAAGATCGATAAGCCATTGGCCACTCTAATCCAAAAGAAAAGAGAGAAAGCCCAAATTCATAAAATTATTAATGAAAAGGGAGAGATCACAACGAACACCAAGGAAGTAGAAACAATCATCAGAAGTTATTATCAACAGTTATATGCCAATAAGCTAAGCAACGTAGATGAAATGGATGCATTCCTGGAAAACTATAAACTACCAAAATTGAACCAGGAAGAAATTGACAACCTGAATAGACTGATATCTAGTAACAAGATTGAAGCAGTGATCAAAAACCTCCCACAAAACAAGAGCCCAGTACCTGACGGATTCCCTGGGGAATTCTACCAAAATTTCAAAGAAGAAATAATACCTATTCTCCTGAACCTCTTTCAAAAAATTGAAGCAGAAGAAAAACTTCCTGACTCTTTCTATGAAGCCAGCATTACCCTGATCCCCAAACCAGGCAAAGGCCCAACTAAAAAGGAGAATTTCAGACCAATATCACTGATGAATATGGATGCTAAGATTCTCAACAAGATCCTAGCCAACAGGATCCAACAGCACATTAAAAAGATTATCCACCATGATCAGGTGGGATTCATCCCTGGGCTACAAGGATGTTTCAACATTCGCAAATCAATTAATGTGATAGAACAAATTAATATGAGAAGAGAGACGAACCACATGGTCCTCTCAATTGATGCAGAAAAAGCATTTGACAAAATCCAGCATCCGTTCCTGATTAAAGCGCTTCAAAGTATAGGGATAGAGGGAACATTCCTGAACCTCATCAAATCTATCTATGAAAGACCCACAGCAAATATCATCCTCAATTGGAAAAGCTTGCAGCCTTCCCGCTGAGATCAGGAACAAGACAAGGATGCCCACTTTCACCACTCTTATTCAACATAGTATTAGAAGTCCTAGGAACAGCAATCAGACAACAAAGAGAAATAAAAGTATCCAAATTGGTAATGAAGAAGTCAAACTCTCTCTCTTTGCAGATCTCATTGCAATTTTGATTTGTATTTCCCTGGTGCTGGGTGTGTTGAGCATTTTTTTCATGTGTCTCTTGGCCATTTGTATGACTTCTTTGGGGAAATATCTGTTCAATAAGTTCTTTATAGATTTTGGATACTAGCACTTTAACAGCTATATAATTTGCAAATATCTTCTCCTGTTCCATAAGCTGCCTTTTCATTTTGTTGATTTTTTTCATTTGCTGTGCAAAAGCTTTTTTATCTTGATGAAGTCTCAATAGTTCATTTTTGCTTTTGTTTCTCTTGTCTTTGGAGATGTATCTAGCAAGAAGTTGCAGCAGCCAAGGTTGAAAATGTTGCTGCCTGTTTTCTTCTCTAGGATTTTGATGGATTTCTACCTCACATTTAGGTCTTTCAACAAATTTGAGTTTATTTCTGTGTATGGTGTAAGAAAGTAGTCCAATTTTATTCTTCTGCGTGTGACTGTCCAATTTTTCCAACACCTTTTGCTGAAGAGATTTTTTCCCCCCACTGGTAATCTTTCTTGCTTTGTAGAAGATTAGTTGACCATACAGTTGAGGGTCCAATTCTGGGTTCTTATTTCTGTTCCATTGATCTATTTTTCTGTTTTTGTGGCAGTGCCTTACTGTCTGGATGATTACAGCTTTATGATACAGCTTGAAGTCCAGAACTGTGATGCCTCCAGCTTTGGTTTTCTTTTTTTCAACATTCTTTTGGTTATTCAGAGTCTTTTCTGGTTCCAAACAAATTTTAGGAATTGTTTGTTCCAGCTGTATGAAAAATGCTTATGGTATCTTGATAGGGATTGCACTGGCTGTGTAGATTGCTTTGAGTAGCATAGACATCTTAACAATATTTCTTCTTCCAATCCATGAGCACGGAATGTTTTTCCATTTCTTTGTGTCTTCCTCAATTTCTTTCATAAGCATTTCATAGTTTTCAGAGTATAGGTCTTTTTCCTTTTTGGGTAGATTTATTCTAATTATCTTATGGTTTTTGGTGCCATTGGTAAATGAGATTGGTTCCTTTATTTCTCTTTCTTCTACTTCAAATTAGTGCACAGAAATGCAACTGACTTCTGTGCATTGATTTTATACCCTGCAACTGTTAAATTTTTGTGTCAAGTCTAGCAGTTTTTGTGGAATCTACTGAGTTTTCAACATAGAGTATCATGTCATCTGCAAAGAGTGAAAGTTTGACTTCTTTGCCTATTTGGATGCCTTTTATTTCTTTGTAACCTTTTTATATTATTATGTTCAGTTAGTCACTGTATATCATAGTACAGCATTAGTTTTTGTCGTAGTATTCAATGATTCATTACTTATGTGTAACACCCAGTGTTTATCACAACATGTACCCTCCTTAATACCCATCATCCTGTTGCTCCATCCTCTCTGAACCCTTCAGTTTGTTTCCTGGAATCCATAGTCTCTCATGGTTCATCTCTCTCTCTGATTTCTTCCCCTCCAGATTTCCATTCCTTCCCTTATGTTCCTCCATGCTATTGCTTATGTTCCACATACAAGTGAAACCATATGGTAATTGCCTTTTTTTTTTTGTTGTCTGATTGCAGAGGCTAGGACTTCCAGCACTATGTTGAACAACAGCAGTGATAGTGGACATCCTTGTTGTGTTCCTGACCTTAAGGCTAAAGTTCTGTTTTTCCACATTGAGGATTATATTATCGGTGGGTCTTTCATATATAGCTTTTGTGATATTGACTTATGTTCCCTCTATCCCTATATAATAGAGAATTTCTAACAACAAAAGATGCTGTATTTTGTCAAATGCTTTTACTGCAGCCATTCAGATGATCATATGTTTCTTGTCCTTTGTTTTTTTTTTATTTATTATTTTTTTTTTATTTCCAGCATAACAGTATTCATTATTTTTGCACCACACCCCGTGCTCCATGCAGTCCGTGCCCTCTATAATACCCACCACCTGGTACCCCAACCTCCCACCCCCCGTCCCTTCAAAACCCTCAGATTGTTTTTCAGAGTCCATAGTCTCTCATGGTTCACCTCCCCTTCCAATTTCCCCCAACTCCCTTCTCCACTCTAAGTCCCCATGTCCTCCATGCTATTTGTTATGCTCCACAAATAAGTGAAACCATATGATAATTGACTCTCTCTGCTTGACTTATTTCACTCAGCATAATCTCTTCCAGTCCCATCCATGTTGCTACAAAAGTTGGGTATTCATCCTTTCTGATGGAGGCATAATACTCTATCCCCAGGGGTACAGGGTTGCTGGGGGGAGGGGGTTTGGGAGAAGGGGGTGGGATTATGGACATTGGGGAGGGTATGTGCTTTGGTGAGTGCTGTGAAGTGTGTAAACCTGGTGATTCACAGATCTTGTCCTTTGTTTTATTAATGTGGTGTATCACACTGATTTGCAGATGTTGAACTGCCCCTGTAGCCCAAGAATAAATACCACTTGGTTGTGGTGAAAAATCCTTTTAATGTTCTGTTGAATCCTATTGGCTAGTATATTGATGAGAATTTTTGCATTTACGTTCATCAGGGATATTGGTCTGTAATTCTTCTTTTCAATAGGCTCTATGGCTGGTTTGGGGATCAAGGTAATATTGGCCTCATAGAATGAGTTTGGAAGTTCTTCTTCCACTTTTTTTTTTTTTTAAGTTTCAGAAGAATAAGTATTAATTCTTCTTTAAATGTTTGGCAGAATCCCCCCTGGGAAGTCATCAGGCTCTGGATTCTTGTTTGTTGGGACATTTTTGATTACTGATTTATTTGTTGGCTATAGGTCTATTCAAGTTTTCTATTTCTTCCTGTTTCAGTTTTTGTAGTCTATATGTTTCTAGGAATTTATCCATTTCTTCTAGATTGCCTTATTTGTTGGCATATGATTGCTAATAATATTCTCCTATAATTTTTTGTATTTCTTCAGTGTTGATAAAATGCTTGCATCACTTAATAGTCAGCATTGTCTTACTGTTGTTGTTGTATGAAACACATTCAAGGCTCAGCACCATCTTTCCTGCATCTTTTTCCAGAATGTGCCTTGGTCTTCCCATCAAAGATCATAAAAATATTTCTACTAGGTGGCTGTACTAATGAAAGGTACAGCCACCTTGGTTTCATCATGCTTATAAGTGAGATAAACTTGTGGGAGCTATTACACTGCTGGCTATTTGTTCTTATTCCCAAGGAAAACCTAAGGTATATCTTCCCAGCTACCCTGAGGACAGCCAAGGCCAAAGATTATTATCACAGAGCCAGTTAGTACCATTAGGAGTTCCCTAATATATTCCTGGTCTTTGTGTCCAATATGTTGCATGTCAGTTACTACTTAAGGTATGCATCTTACATTGATGTCTTGGTAATTGTCCCATGTGTCAGGTCCTATTTCTCCATGTATCTTTAGTATCATTTAATTTTTCCAAGTATAATGGGTCTTAGTGACTTAACACGCCACATAAACCCAACCCAGATTTGATTAACACCACTTTTATCGCAGCACATCTAGTTCTTTAGTTGTGGCAAAGCAGTTTGAAATGCTGTTTCTCCTGAAATGCTGTTTTAGTATAGCTTACTGAGACTGGCTTTTTATGCCCCTATTTAGACACGGTATCATTCATTGGCCAGTGGAATATGTTGTCATTGTTTATACAGTGTCTTATTCTTGAGATATGTTGCTTGGTTTCATTGATAAATCCTTGGCAAGCTAAGGATCAATACCCTGTAGGGGTTACACCCACCATGGTACCCAGAAGTACTTGTAAAAAGGGAACAAATACCTTCTCCCATTCCATGGGTTGCCTCTGTTTTGTTCACCATTTCCTTTGCTGTGCAGAAGCTTTTGGTCTTGATGAAGTCCCAAAAGTTCGTTTTCACTTTTGTTTCCCGTGCCTTTGGAGATGTGATTTTTACTGTGGCTGATGTGGAAAATGTTACTTCTCATGTTCTTCTCCAGGATATTGATGTATTCCTGTCTCATATTGAGGTCTTTCATCTATTTTGAATTTATCTCTGTTTATGGTGTAAGACAATGGTTCACTCTTTTGTATATAGCTGTCCAATTTTCCCAGCACCATTTATTGAAGAGACTATCTTTCTTCCAATGGATATTTTTTACTGCTTTGTCAAAGATTATTTGACCATAGAATTAAGAGTCCATATCTGGGCTCTCCACTCTGTTCCATTGGTCTGTGTGTCTGTTTTTGTTTTTGTTTTTCTTTGTTTTTTTTTATTAATTTATTTTTTATTTTCAGCATAACAATATTCATTATTTTTGCCCCACACCCAGTGCTGCATGCAATCCGTGCCCTCTATAATGCCCACCACCTGGTACCCCGACCTCCCACCCCCCGCCCCTTCAAAACCTTCAGATTGTTTTTCAGAGTCCATAGTCTCTCGTGGTTCACCTCTCCTTCGAATTTCCCCCAACTCCCTTCTCCTCTCTAACTCCCCATGTCCTCCATGCTATTTATTATGCTCACAAATAAGTAAAACCATATGATAATTGACTCTCTCTGCTTGACTTATTTCACTGTGTGTCTGTTTTTATGCCAGTACCATGTTGTCTTGGTGATCACAGCCTTGTACACTGTTGGTGAGAATGTAAGTTGGTGAAGCCACTTTGGAAAACAGTGTGGAGGTTCCTCAGAAAATTAAAAATAGAGCTACCCTATGATCTGGCAATTGCACTACTGAGTATTTACCCCAAGGATACAGATGTAATGAAAAGAAGGGCCTCATGTACCCTAATGTTCATAGCAGCAATGTTCACAATAGACAAGCTGTGGAAAGTGCCGAGATGTCCTTCAACAGATGAATGGATAAAGAAGACATGGTCCATATACAAAATGTAATATTACTCAGTCATCAGAAATGATGAATACCCAAATTTTGCATCAACATAGAGGATACTGGAGGAGATTATGCTGAGTGAAATAAGTCAAGCTGAGAAAGTCAATTATCATATGGTTTCACTTACTTGTGCATCATAAGAAATATACGGAAGACATTAAGAAGAGGAAGGGGAAAATAAAGGGGGGAAATCAGAAAGGGGGAGATGAACCATGAGAGACTGTGGACTCCAAGAAACAAACTGAGGGTTTTAGAGGGGGAACGAACCATCATGGTGATGGATATTAAGGAGGGCACATATTGCATGGAGCACTAGGTGTTATATGTAAACAATGAATCTTGGAACACTATATCAAAAAATAATGATTGCTGTATGGTGACTAACATAATGTAATAAAAAATAATTTAAAAAGGAAGCAAACCACATATCTAGCATGAATCCAATTATAAACGATTTCCATAAATCTGTGTCTACTGCAGAAAAATACTTCCTTCACTAGAATGAGAAAGGAGTGGGGGAGGGAGCTAAGGATGAAAAAAGAAATGTTTGGTAGGTACTTGTCTAGGTAGATCCTCTCCTTCTGTTTAGATGAGTCTAGTGGCTTCACACTTTGTTATGAGGACAGAGGTGGCCTGGCATGCAGGAGTGAGGGAGATACACTACACATATTTCCCAGGAGCTGAAGAGTTAACCTGAACATGTAAAATTAAAAGTGTTGCAAATTACCATGTTAGGCAACCAACTGCAGTGCTTCATGGTATGGATGCCGGTTCAGAATTCATATGTGTTAACTGCTTTGGTCCTGACTCCAACAGGATGGATGGGGACCACTTTTGCTGTCCGGGACATTTTTCACACTCTGGCAAGAAATGGCTTATCCATCCAGGGGAGAGTTGCCATTCCAACTCTCATTTAAGTGTACCCTCCCACTGAGAGGATGGGCTGAGGAATGAGGAATCACATTTGTCACTGGCCTGCTATAAGTTCAGGAATGAGCATCTCAGGCCTTGTTTTCTGGGTGGCAATAACCATAGGTATGCTGACTATGGTACCTAACTATGCATATGGGGTAATGTCATACTGTATCTCTGTTGAATTTAGTAAGTACATGTTTTCTGGAAAGGCTTTTTGGCCATGATTTTTGCAACTGTACTATCTGTAGGAGGGCTCTGAATTAACTTTAAGAATACCATTCTTCCTTCCAATTAGCTTGGTGGCCTGTGAATTATAGGGTAAATGAAATAGCCAATGTTTTTCGTATTAATAAGCCCAGTCCTGCACATCATATCCAGTAAAATGTGTCCTTCTATCACTATATATCTTTCAGGAATATCCATATATAACATTAAATTGTTCTAAGACATTAACAGTGGCCTTTTTAAAAAAAATGTTATTGTGTTATATTAGTTACCATAGTTTTTGGTGTAGTGTTCCAAGATTCATTGTTTACATAGACAGTGGCCTTTTAATTGGCCCTTTTACAGGTGAGGGCTTTCATGAGCTCAGTGACTGTGTCCGCACAAGTTAAGGAATACTTTTCCCTTGACTTATGGGTAAAAGGCTAATATTACCAATTTTCCAGTCTAAAACTTGTTGGGTCACATAGTGAATGCATCCTGTGGCATGCAGGACTTTGTTGGGTCTCTCATGGGGCAGTTACTGACAGATGTTAGAATGTCAGTATGGCAAAGAGGTATGCCAGCTCCATTCAATATGTTCCAACCCACCTTGGCACAGTGGCATTCACTGTGCTTGTAAATCCATGCAGCCAATGCTGAACTTCATATAGGGGTAAGAGCTGTTACCTTTGCTAAGGTGTCTGCCTCAGTATTCCTGGAATGAGAATAGGCCTATGCACTGAGACATGGAAAACAGTAAGGGAGGGAGTAGGATCTATATCCTTTCCCATATATCTTTCCATAATTCTGTTCCCCATAATGGTTTCTGTAAAACTTTCCAGCCATACGGAGCACTCTGGGCCACCCAGGTTGTCAAACCCTTAGAGATGGCCCAACTGCCTATGCAGGGGGTAAGGGGCCAAGGTTGATATATGCATACCATCCAGGGAACCCTCAATTAAGCCCATTACCTGCTTTTATTTGGTCTAGTCTCAAAAGGGTATCTGTCTGAGGTTAGATTGTTAATATAGTCCAGGGACTAGGATTCCCCCATTACTCCTATTAGATCCATCCACATACCAAGCATCTTCAGGAATTGGATATTTGTCTTCTTTGTTTGTAAGAGGCCTCCATTGGAGGCTCTAGAAGAGGGGCATTAAAGGTTCCATATTCTACAGGCCCCAGGACAGCTTGTAATTTTTTTTAAAAGATTTTATTTATTTATTTGACAGACAGAGATGACAAGTAGGCAGAGAGGCAGGCAGAGAGAGAGGAGGAAGCAGGTTCCCTGCTGAGCAGAGAGTCTGATGTGGGGCTCAATCCCAAGACCCTGAGATCATGACCTGAGCTGAAGGCAGAGGCTTTAACCCACTGATCCACCCAGGTGCCCTGACAGCTTGTAATTTAATCCCCAGTGGAGTAGTAGATACTGTTGCATGTAAGTAAGCATACTATCTTTGCCACAAAGGGGCTTGTACTATTGTAGATTCTGGTCTTTCAGATATACTATCTATCTATCATTTCATAGGTAACTTAGTCTGGACAATTACTGGAAGAATGGCCATTAAAGACTCTACTTGTTGAAGGGCCTTATTGACTCCCAACACTTTTTTTTTATTAGGAGAATATGTATCTCTGCTCTCTTCCAGAGTTTTGACCAAAAGTCCAATGGAATTAATTTTTCATTCTGTCTTTGCCATAATGCCCAACTCATCCCATCTAGCATAGCAGTCACAACTAGGGTTGTGAAGATACTAGGTAAAGGCATTCCCAAGAACTGTGAATGAGCAACAAATAACTTGGTCAGCGGTAGTTTGATTTTCTTCTACCCAGGGTCAAAGCACTCTTCTTTATTATCAGATGGCAGAGAGGGAAAAAGCATTGTGCTAAATGTGGTATAAAAGCCCTCCTATACCCCTGGAGACTAGGAACATTTGTAGTTGCTTCAGTGTCTTAAGAATGGGAAACTGTGGGATCTTATCAGTTATAGAGCTCAGTATAAGACATGTTTTACCTGACTAGGCATCCGCCAAAAGCTTTACTGCTGGCCCTTGGTGTTATATTTTCTGTGGCTGATGGCTTCTCCTTGCTTGTTTAAATGAGAACAGAGACTATTTAAATAAGACTGTAACAAAGACAAGTCTTCAAAGATTAGCATGATATCAATATAACGGAAACTTCTAACTGTGAATATTGGCTGGTATAGACAAATTATGAGCAACCATACCATGACAGATAGGATAATGCAAATAGCCTCATGGCAATACCTGGAATGTCCAGTTTCAACCTTCCCATGTGAAAGAAAATTGGTGTCATGATTCAGAATGTAAAGGAATATTAAGGAAGCATTGTTTTTTAGACTCTGAAAAACAATCTGAGGGGTTTGAAGTGGTGGGGGGGGTGGGATGTTGGGGTACCATGTGGTGGGTATTGGAGAGGGCGCAGATTACATGGAGCACTGAGTGTGGTGAAAAAATAATGAATACTGTTATGCTGAAAATAAATAAAAAAAGAAAAAAAAAGAAAGCATTGGCTACATGCAAAACCACATTATAAGAGCTGCAACATGTACTCTTTGTCCAATGATTTGTGTGATATTTATTTCACAGCATTTATTTCACAGACAACCTTATTAAGTTCTGTGTAATCAACAGTCATTCTCTAGGTGCCATCCAGTTTTTTTCACAGGCCATATAGAAATATTATAGGGACTTTTGTTGGCCTGATTATTTGCACTTTTGCCCATTCCTGGACAGTGGCAGATATTTCCTCAAATCCTCCTGGCAGTCAGTATTGCTTTACATTTACAACCCTGCTTGGGGGTAACAGGGAGGGGATAACACAGGGAGTAATTTTTATTCTCCCATATGATAGCTTTAATTACTCTAACTCAAAGGTGAATTCTACAGAGATTTTTAGCTTCTTTTCCAGTAGAATATCCACACCTAATATATTCTCAGGTATTAGAGAAATGAAAATCTCATTAGGGGCAGGTGTATTTTGTCTCTTCCCAAGTGCTCTGTTGTATGTCTTACCTTTATGATTTTCCCTCCAGAACCATCAATTGTTGCCCCAATCCCTGAGGGCCAGTCTGGATTGCCATGAATTAGAGTGCATTCTGCTCTGGTATCCATTAAGATCATGTTACTTTGCTTATTTTTTGGTGGCCGGTGAATTGTGAGCTCTACATGGGGTCTCTGGTTGCCCCCAGTTGCCCTCACATGGAGACAAACTTGACCCCACCTCTAATCTCTTAGGTGAGAGGTTACCAACACTGTTACAAAGTTACCCATGGCTTAGTTGCTTCTTCTAGAGATGGTATGGGGGCCAGTGGCCTAAACAGTGAACAGGGGTAAGCTCCTTCTATAAAGCCACTACAATAGAATTCAGCAGGCAGCATACATTTTTATCTGCCTACCATGAGCATGTCATGCTTCATTTGCTTTTGGATTACTCTAAGGGGGTTCTTGTTTGCTTTAGAATTTCCTTTTTCAGCCCTTTGTGAAAGTTTTTTAGTTTTTCTCTTGGTTGCTAACTGTACTCAATCTGTCCCCTTTCCATCTCTCCTAGGTCAGCTATTATCTCCCCTATATCATATATCTCTTGCCTTAGAAGGGGGTTAAGCAGAGAGATGAGAGGACCATGCTATTCCTTGAGGATATTTAGAGCAATCTATTTTTTATCCCTGTTATAAATACAGTTTTGTATGGCTCTTCAAACACTTGGGCATAATTGCTGGCTGATGCCAATTCTCTTAAAAGACTCTGTGCCTCTTCTAAGGATTTCCTAGGAAATCTTCATTTGGTCAAGCCTCCCTCATAGCCATTATTCAGTCCATAAGACTATGATTACCTTGAACTTGGTGGGCATTACTTAGACACTGCCACAGGCAGGATTTTCTCAGCTTCATTCCCTTCTAGGAATATACCATCCTTTCCTATGTCCAGAGTCTAATCATCCATGTAGCAAGTGTTTCTATCAGCAGATGTTTGAAGGCTTTAGAGATGTGTAAAAAATTCTGCTGCAGTATACTCTAATTTTCAGTTTCTTGCACCGGTTGCCCATTTGTTTTTCGCTATGCTTGTTGAGCTTTTCCTTTCTGCTGCATCAGTGATTTTTGCCTGAGCAACAGAGGCTCTGGCTCTTCCTCATCCCCAAAGATGACTGCCATGTCATTCTCTGTATCACTAGTTTCCCATTGGCCCCATGTTTTAGCATCCCAGTCCAGCTGAGCAATAACAATTCTAATGTGAGACCACCATATTTTACAACCTTCAAGGCACAAAAAGTCACACACTAAGGCCTTGTTTTGTGTATCCTTGGTCTCAATCTTATTTACTAAGTGAGAAGCCAAATGGGACATGGATAGTCTCAGGTCATTTTCCAGTTGTAATTTTTCTTCCAACTTCCTTACTTTTTCTTCTGCCACTAGTTGGGCATCAATGGCCAGAAGACTAGCCCATAGAAGATGCCAATCAACCACTGCTTGGTGTCCTTCTGGACCCCAGGAGGGCATGCAACTTTCTAACAGTTGGCACTCTAATCTAGCTGGTGTTTTAGGGGAATCCTCATATTCTTGTGGTATTTTCATCAAACAAATAAGCTGTGCTTCTCTGCATTGAGGTTGTTGGCCACCCCAAGATCTCCCCCAAGAAAGCTTCATTCCCCTTGCCCATTCTTCAGTCTCCAGGCTCCTCCTCCTGGATAGCTGGCCAGTCAATTGTTCCATGAAATAGTGGTATCTGTAAAATTACCTCAAAAGGTTGAAAGCTATAGACTGAAGAAAAAGACTGACAAGTCCAACTTGACAAAAAATGATGTATTAAGGGAACTTATGGGCATAATGCAAGACAAGTAGATCTCTTTAGCCCACCTCCCATCAGACTTGCTTTTATAGCCCGAGAGGCTGGAGTATATGCTGGAGGACCACCCAGGAGAAGAATATTTGGAATGAGTGTGTGTCATATTTGTATTTCTAGGGAAGATCAAGAATGTTATACCATGAAGATGTGCTTAAGGGTGTGATTAAACAAAAGGAAAGCGGGGGCTGGGGTGTATTCTATGCTCAAGAATGCTTCAGGTCACAGGATTATTATAATGGCAGATTTGTCCAATGTGGCATGAGTCTGGCTCACATAAAGTCTTTACTCCATTTTGAATTGATTTTTATGTATGGTGTAATAGCGGTCCAGTTTCTTCTAAAGGAAGTTTGAACATTACTTATATCTGTGATACACATTCAAGGAACAGGTCTATCCATAGTGTAGGGACTGGGATTGCTCTTTTTTGTGGGAACTGTTCTCCATCCCAGAGCTCACTGCTGTCTGTGCATATGAACCACTCATCTCACATGTGATTTCTACAGGATAGCCACTGATCCACATGCTCAGTGTGAGTCAGTCTCCCACCAGGAATTGGATGGGATTGGGAAAGGAAGAGAAGAGAGAGAGAACCATAATGCATCTTGAGTATCTGGTATGCAAATCAGGGGTAAATATGCTACTATGAGAGAGAAACTGAGCAGAGAGAGAGAAGGAGAGAGGGAATTTCTTGCTTCCCCAGTAGCTTTCCTTGTCCTATGTGCAGTGTCTCCTGTCCTTGTGAAAGAGCGGGGTGGGGGGAAGAAAGCTGGATTAGTCAGAGTTCTACATAGAAACAGAAGTTAAAGTATGTGTAGGACAGAGAAACTTATTTAAGGAATTGGCTTACACAATTCTGTAGGTTAGCAAGTCCACAATCATCAGACTGGAGACCCAAGAAAGAACTGCAGCTCCAATTGAAAGCCACTTTGGAGGCAGAATTCCCTTTCCCAAGGAACCTTAATCTGTTTTTTCTTATGGTCTTCAACTGACTGGTTGAGGCCCTCACCAATTTTGGAGGGTAAACTGTCTTACTCAGAATCCACTTATTTAAATGTTAATCTCATCTAAAAAATATCTTTGCAACAACACTCAGACTGGTGTCTCAACAAATATTTGGGTAGTATGGCCTAACTAATTTGACACATAAAATTAATCATCATATGCTAAAGTTATTAAAATACATAATAAATGTACAAGAATGCTAGGATATTTCAGAATAAACTTGTTTATATTTGCATTTATCATTAAAGCTCAATTCATTTTTTATATAGACAAATCTGTCACTCTAGGCATTCATTATTGATTTAACTCAAAATCCCAATAGATAAGATACATTTTTATTTTTCCTTTTCTAAAACTAATAGGTTGGGGAAATAAGATTAGAAGTACTTCTCTCCAGACTTCAGAGTATAATTCCCTGTTTGGAATAACAAGCATGTACACAAGATTCATTTTAAAAAATGAGATCTAGGGGCACCTGGGTGGCTCAGTGGGTTAAAACTTCTGCTTTTGGCTCAGGTCATGATCCCAGGGACCTGGGATCGAGCCCTGCATCAGGCTTTCTGCTCCACAGGGAGCCTGCTTCTTCTTCTCTCTGCCTGCCTCTCTGACTACTTGTGATCTTTGTCTGTCGAATAAATAAATAAAATCTTTAAAAAAATGAGATCTAAGATTTGTGTAATATTTTATGATTCTTTGTATGTATATTATACCCTTTAATTTTTAAAATAATTATAAGATAATGATGAAGATCAAAAGCTTCTGCACAGCAAAGGAAACAGTCAACAAAACAAAGAGTCAACCCACATAAGGGGAGAAGGTATTTGCAAATGACAGTACAGACAAAAGGTTGATATCCAGGATCTATAAAGAAGGCCTCAAACTCAACACACACAAAACAGACAATCATATCAAAAAATGGGCAGAAGATAGGAACAGACACTTCTCCAGTGAAGACATACAAATGGTTATCAGACACATGAAAAAATGTTCATCACCACTAGCCATCAAGGAGATTCAAATGAAAACCACATTGAGATACCACCTTACAACAGTTAGAACGGCCAAAATTAGCAAGACAGGAAACAACATGTGTTGGAGGGAATGTGGAGAAAGGGGAACTTTCTTACACTGTTGGTGGGAATGCAAGTTGGTGCAGCCACTTTGGAGAACAGTGTGGAGATTCCTCAAGAAATTAAAAATAGAGCTTCACTATGACCCTGCAATTGCACTACTGGGTATTTACTCCAAAGATACAGGTGTAGTGAAAGAAGGGCCATCTGTACCCCAATGTTTATAGCAGCAATGGCCACGGTCGCCAAACTGTGGAAAGAACCAAGATGTCCTTCGACGGATGAATGGATAATGAAGATGTGGTCCATATACACTATGGAGTATTATGCCTCCATCAGAAAGGGCGAATACCCAACTTTTGTAGCAACATGGACGGAACTGGAAGAGATTATGTTGAGTGAAATAAGTCAAGCAGAGAGAGTCAATTATCATATGGTTTCACTTATTTGTGGAGCATAACAAATAACATGGAGGACAAGGGGAGATGGAGAGGAGAAGAGAGTTGAGGGAAATTAGAAGGGGAGGTGAACCATGAGAGACTATGGACTCTGAAAAACAATCTGAGGGTTTTGAAGGGGCGGGGGCTGGGAGGTTGGGGGAACCAGGTGGTGGGTATTATAGAGGGCACGGATTGCATGGAGCACTGGGTGTGGTGCAAAAACAATGAATACTGTTACACTGAAAAGAAATAAAATAATTAAAAAATATAAAGACAAAAAATAAATAAAATAAAGTAATTGTAAGATCATACCAATTTCAGGGATATATGATGAAAAATAATCCTGAAATACATTTTGCTAAGATGCATATAAAGAAGTTTCTGAGTCTAGAAGAGGCTGAGAGGCTAGTAGAGGGCTTTGTCCCTAACTGAAGTGGGCCCCACACCCCCTCTGGCCTCTGGGACTTGCTTTTCCATTCACAGAGAGGGTATTGAAAAATACAGAGATGATTTGAATTCTGTGCCATCTGGTGCATATATACAAAATGCCAGTACAGTAAATGGGGCTTTTCTTATTTTGAAAGAATAGAAATCAGTGTTCTCTGGCTTAACATGATGTTTCAAGGCCTGGAATAAAACTGCAATTCTATGGTTATCTTAGCATTAAAAATCATTAGGAAATTGTGACTAGACAGAAGGGCAGAGAGCTAGAGACTGTGTGGAAGAAATGCCAGTGATCAGATTGCCTCTTCAGGATGCATGTTTGGGCAACAGATGGTGAGGGGAGGTGCTGGTACAGGTTGCTGAAGTAGTAGAGGGATAACTGGGAATTACCATTGTATGGCTTCAGGTCATAGCACATTTGTGAAATGTGCATTTCATGAAAATGCACATTTGTTTTAACATAGGTATTTTGTCTTTGGAGGACATCTCTCAAAGCCAATATATACATTTAGGTTATTTAAGTTGCAAATTATGATCATATGTGAAAGATGATGTTACAAATTAGAAAATAAGGGTTTGAGGTGGTGGGGTGGTAGGAGGTTGGGGGAACCAGGTGGTGGGTAATAGAGAGGGCATGGATTGCATGGAGCACTGGGTGTGGTGCAAAAATAATGAATACTGTTATGCTGAAAATAAATAAAAATTAATTAATTAATTAATTTTTTAAAAAAGAAAATAAATCATTAAGTTTCACTTATTTGTGGAGCATAAGAAATAACACGGAGGACATGGGGAGATGGAGATGAAAAGGGAGTTGAGGGAAATTGGAGGGGGAGATGAACCATGAGAGACTATGGACTCTGAAAAACAATCTGAAAGTTTTGAAAGGGCAAGGGGTGGAAGGTTGGATAAGCCTGGTGGTGGGAATTATGGAGAGCACGTATTGCATGGGTGTGGTGCATAAACAATGAATTCTGTTACACTGAAAAGAAATTAAAAAAAAAATGTAAACCTGGTGATTCACAGACCTGTACCCCTGGGGATAAAAATATATGTTTATAAAAAATAAAAAATTTAAAAAATAAAAAAAATAAAAAAATAAAAAAATAAAATAAAATAAAATATTCCATAAAAAATAAAAAATAAAAGAATAAAAAAAGAATAATATAAGTGCACCTAAGTTTATAGGTTCTGTTTATTAAAATGACTTTTAGAGAATACTGATTAGAGGCATCAAGTAATCCTGGTTGTAAAATTTGTCTGTAGTCAGTTGACATTACAATCGTTAATTGAAATGAATAAAAATATTTTTTTAAAAGCCTGAAGCAGGACTCACATATATTGATTTAGAGGAAAGAAGATTTTGATTCTTATCAAAATAAATAATAACTTAGCTCAATAAAACTGAGATGCTCCTTTTTTTGTGATCATTTTTTTACACCATCATTTTATTTCAAGAAAGATTTTAAATTAAGACTATTTTTCAACCTTCAGTTATGAAATAAAAAAAAATGTGGAAAGAGCCAAGATGTCCTACAACAGACAAATAGATGAAGAAGATATGGTTCATATTATACCTCCATCAGAAAGGATGACAGTTTATAAGGTTTTTTTTTTTAATTATTTCTTTTCAGCGTAAGGTTTTTATTGAGACTGCATTGCATCTATAGAAGACTTTGGATAATTTGGACATTTTAACAATCCTAACTCTTCCAGTCCATGAACATGGATGTCTTTCCATTTATTTGTATCTTTCTCAATGTCTTTCATCAGCCTTGTAATTTTCCATGTATAGATTTTTCACTTCCTTGGTTAAATTTATTCCTAAGAAAACTTTTTTTGATGTTATTGTAAATGGGATTTTTCTCATAATAAACAACAACAAAAATTGGTAATGTGAGATGAAAGATTTGTTAATTAACCCTTTTGTGGTAATCATTTTGCAATATATACAGGTATCAAATCATCACATTGTACACCTTAAACTTATATAATGTTATATATCAATCATTTCAATAAAACTGGAAACATTAAAAAAAAGAAAAATCATGGAAAAGAGGAAAATAAGAATAGGAAGAGTAAGCTAATTTTAGAATGAGGTAAAATAACACCAGTAAATATCTTATTCGGGTCATAGACAATTTGCTGGAACAGAGAACACAAATCACAATGAGATTGTCCTTGTAATTAGTGTAAAAGGAAAGCATCATGGTTTATATAATTCAGAGAGTAGAAGGTGATGGACAGGGACCAGAGGAAAATGAAAAGGGGAGCTGCTAATCATTGGGCATAAGGTTTTAATCATGTAAAATGAGTAAGTTCTAGAGATCTACACAGCATTGTGCTTATAGTCAACAATAATGTATTGTCCACCTAATATAAGAAGGTAGATATCATGTTAATTGTTCTTAAAACAATTAAAATTTTAAAAAGAGATTACAAGTAAATGATAATGGCCTAGGTATATCTCTTCCAGATACACCTCCATTCAGAGGCCTCAGCAGCCCACAGATAGTGAAAGAACACCAGGACAGAGGGTCCTGGAACCAAAGGCCTGCAATGTACATTGTATGGGGGAAAGGATGAACATGCCACATGGGGCTTAGGATCTGGGATTATGATCCAAGGCAGCACCAAAGGCACTACCCTAGACTTTTGGGGCGCTTTATTTCTTGCTTTGCCTTTGGGTTTCTGAGGAGTTTCTGTGCATTTTTCTAGGCCACGGCCCCTATATCTGGTCTATAAACATTCAGAAAAGGAGACTTAAAATCTTGCAGACCATTTCTACTTTATTTTCAGCAGGATTAACAACACTCACTGAATTCCTATCTCCTCAAAGCTTAGCAAAATGGAAATTGATTGTAGCTTAGCAAGAAATACTTCAGTCTGAATTTCAAATCCCCCTATAACTGAAGTAAAGGAATTGCATGCTTTTCTCATTGAAAGTTCTAATGACTTAGTTTGTAATAGTCTCCTACTGGCTTCTTAATTTAGTACATTAAATACTCTTTGAGATCATTGTTCTTTTTTATATTCAGGAAGTCACAGTAATACATGCTGTTTCCTGGGGCTGAGCTATTGCAGTAGTCTTCTGATGATTCATCTTTAATTTCTTTCACCCATTCTGTATGATATGCCATGTCTGAGTATTTTTTCTGATGTTTGGCTTATTTCAACTTATCTTGCAACCCTTCTCCAAACATTGTGATGTCTTATTGTCCTTCATATATCTTTAAAATCCCCATTCTCACTCTAATGCACTCTTTCCCACCATGGCACCATTATTCACACTGTTGCCAAACTCTGTCATGTCTGCTGGAACTGCCTACAGTTCTTTGGTACTAAAACTTCATGATGGTAGAGAAAAGAGTGGCCTTGGAAAAATATTAACCTCATGATGTCCCAAATTTCTCTAGAGAACCAAAAATACCCTTCGCTCAATTTTAACTCATAGAAATAGCATTCATAATGAATTTAATGATCCCAAAATTATAATACATTCTTCAGTGTGATAATTCCACAGCCCTTCCTGTTATCATGACAACCCACATTGCAAAAGAGTTAATTTACTTAGAGGCCAAGAAGAAAACTTCTGGCATTTTTCTTATCTGTTTCTGTTTCATATTTTATAGCCCATAGTTAAACCCCTATTTGCCTCATAGCATATATAAAATACCTAAGTTATGTATATTTTATATAAAAAGCTACTGAACACACACATTCTTCAACTACTCCTTATTTTGTCCTCTAAATTACAGAGGCTAAAAACCAGTCATAAAGCCATCCCCTTTAGAATTTATCTTAGAGACAAATATTATACTTTTTAAAAAATTATAATAACAAAGATAATTGTGTAAACCAAGGTTTGGCCCTAGAAGCTTCCTAGTTTGAACACATAGAAGAGAAGATACAGTGGTCACCTACCTATAATCTTTAAGCTGAGAACCTGGAATATTTTCCTCCAGTATTGTTGAAAGCTTACTCTTACACTACCCCTCACCACGTCCACTTTGCTTCAAGGCACATCACATATATCACTTCTGCCTCTCTGCTTTTCAGAGTAAGCACATAAGTCAAGACTTGGAAATCACCTGGGTCGGGCTTGGGAAATGTTGCCTACTTGTTCCATTATGACTGAGCACAACACCTAATGTGTAGCATGACCTATAATCAGGATTCAAAGAACTGGTGAAACAGTACTACATAACCAAAGGAAGATTTTGACCATAGAGGTGAGAGGAGACCCAAAGCCAATTCACTGTAAGAAGTGTCAGTAGGAAAAAAGACATGGCCTCAGGAGAGTCCTCCATTTTTCGGGACAGAGCTGACAAGCATCCTGAGTTGTTGTGGGTAGAATCATCTAGACATAATTTTCACCAATCCTCAGAACTAGCTCTAACTTTTTTCTAGTTTCAACTGTCATGTCACTTTACTGTTATCTCTCTGTTGCATTTGACATATTCCATCTTTTATTATGCACAAGTGTTTAATGTCCTCCCCATGCATAATTTGCTACCACTTACCTGAGCACAGACACTAGACCACTTATTTTTCTGCCTCTATAACCAACGGTAGTGCCTTGTACTTGACAGGCATTTATAGATTTTTTTTACTTGAATTCAGATGATGAGACCCTAGTAACAGATATCCCTAAGAACACATTTAAATGACCATTTAGAAAAATTTTAATGATCTTTATAAAAATTGTTATTGAAATTCCAGTTAACATACTCTGTAATATTTGGCTCAGGTGTATAATATAGTGATTCAACACTTATTGATGACCTAATTCTATTAAATGTTTGGAAATAATGATGGGGGAGCATCTATGCTAAGCCCCATACTTCAAGTTAGAAAACTGAGAGAATGATAATGCTTGCCACAATTTTGGTATTTTATAACATTGCATTTGCAAACTTAACATTCAATGTTTCTTCACTTAGGGTCCACCACAAGTATTGGCCACAGTGCTTGGGTGTTGGCAGTGAACTCTGGACTTAAGGCACTATTGCACACATATTTCATCTCATACTGAGATAAACACAGCTGCTGTTAAGCATCAAAATTCAACACTTTAAAGAATTTTTTTTTAAAGAAAATAAATTTCTAATTGCCATACTGGTTTTTAACTTTCTTATCAACCAGAACTGACTTCCTTTTCCTCTTATATCCAGAAGTAGAAACTATTTCAGAATAATTTTAGTTTGTACAGCCACTTTGGAAAACAACATGGAGCTTCCTTAAGAAATTAAGAAGAGAGCTTCCCTATGACCCTGCAATTGCACTACTGGGTATTTACCCCAAAGTTACCGATATAGTGAAAAGAAGGACCCTCTGCACACCAATGTTCATAGCAGCCATGGCCACAGTTGCCAAACTGTGGAAAGAACCAAGATGCCCTTCAATGGATGAAAGGATAAGAAAGATGTGGTCCATATACACTATGGAATATTGTGCCTCCATCAGAAAGGACGAATATAACTTTTGTAGCAACATGACGGGACTGGAGGAAATTATGCTGAATGAAATAAGTCAAGCAGAGAGAGTCAATTATCGTATGGTTTCACTTATTTGTGGAGCATAAGAAATAACATGGAAGACATGGGGAGATGGAGAGGAGAAGGAACTTGGGGGAAATTGGACGGGGAGATGAACCATGAGAAACTATGGACTCTGCAAAACAATCTGAGGGTTTTGAAGGCATTGGAGGTGGGAGGTTGGGGGAGCCTGGTGGTGGGTATTATGGAGGACATATATTGCATGGAACACTGGGTATGGTACATAAACAATGAATTCTGATACACTGAAAAGAAATTAAAAAAAAAAACCAGCATGTATATTAGTTATCTATTTCTGCATTTAAAAAATCACCCCAAAGCTTAGTGGCTTAAATGTTATTTCACAGTTTCTGTCTGTCAGGAATGTGGACATGGATTAAAGCCATTTTTCATCTCAGTCTCTAATTATGCCACCATCAAGGTGTCAGCTGAGACTAGTCTTACTGAAAACCTGAGTAAGGATACACTACCAAATTCACTCATGTAGTTGTTGCTAGGATTCAGTTCCTCATAAGTTGTTGGGCTGAGGAATTTAGGTCCTTGTTGGATTTTGATCAAGGCCACTATGTAGATCTCTTCATAAGAAAACTCTTAATATCGCAGCTGGTTTCCTCCAATAGAGTGAGGGAGAGGGAGAGAGGGAGAGAAAGCAAGAAAGGAAAAAGAAAGAAAATAAAGAAAGGGAGAAAAAAAGAAAAGGAGAGAAAGAAAGAGAGAAAGAAAGAAAGAAAGAAAGAAAGAAAGAAAGAGCGAGCCAGGCAGCCACAATGTTTTGTAACACAATCTCAGAAATGACAACTCATCATTATTGTTGTATTATCTATGTTAGAAGATCAAGCTCACACTTTCCAAACACTACCTAAGCATTCTGTGTAGAAAAGTGGTATCAGATCCATGTATTATCAGCCATTAACAATTTAGTATGAAACACAGAATAGGTGTATCTTGGTAGAAGAAAGAAAAGAGAATTGTTGATTGTAGAATTAGACTAAGGATAAATAAAAGTGGTAGCGAATGGCCCTGGTTGCAAATAACCCATGTCTTCCTCCTCTAAAGCATATTATTTCCCATCTATTATGATAGATGGCCTCCAAGGATTACTCCAACTTGAAAAGTTGCACACATTCCCTTGCTAATACTCTTCAATGAAGGAGAGATGGAGAGGACTCTCCATTACTCCTTAAAAGAAAGTAGAAGTTTAATTTGTAAAATATGATCTTATTATTTTAAAATGAGTCCACCTCCTCTGGGATAAGCATTTATAATTACTCTAATGTAATTATTAGTGCAAAACAATATTTTAGTGCAAAGAAACTCTTCAGCTAGTGACAAAATACATTTATTGTGTTGCATAGCAATTCAGGTAAACATTATTTCTAAGTCTTTTTAAAGTTAGAGAAAAGCATTCTAAGATTTATTTGAGTAATGCCACTCATTATGAGCTGGAAGATCATTATTCATAAATAATGTCCTGGAGAATTATCCACTAGGCTGGGAGCATCCCTTTCTGTGCTGCTGCAAGTCTCAGACAGAAACAGGTATTAATTGAGATGTTCTCCTTTGCAAAGATTGAAGTTCCTCCACTAATAATACTGAAGTCTGTCACTTGCTAACACCCTAATGCTGAAGGCCATACACTTCCTCTTTGATCTGATGGGAAAAAACATATATAACATAGTTGATTTTATTTCAACAAACTCATTAATGTCTATTTTCTCTTCACTCTTTGGAATAAAGTACAAAATGAGCAAAATAACTTCTTAAACTTAATCATCAAAATGTATGTGTTGAACCCTCATTGGTGCCAGACCCTGAACCAGATTCCATAATTATAGGGAGAATGAATGAATAAATGAATGAATGAACGAATGAAAAAGAATGATGTAGTTGGACTTCCTTAACTAAATGAACCTAAGCATCTGGTTTCTTAAAGTATATAATGTGTTCATCTAAATAGATGTCTTTAAGATGTGCATATTAACTGCACAGGCATTATCAAGGCTGTCTCTGCACTTGGAGGAGTTTCCATAACTACAGAGCCTAATGTTCTGTGCTTTTTAGTTTTGGATCCTGTTCATACAAAAGTAGAATTCTGAGAGCATGGTTTGTACAAAGCAAACACAAGAAATCAACAATAAACAAATGTTCATATCATTTATATTTAGAAGATGTTCATTCACAGCAATAGAGTAGACCAGATAATTTAATTTTTCTAGTCAAGAACATTTTAAAATTCTGAGTATTGCATCAAACATACTTTTAAAAGGATAGCTGAGTTCCCAACAAATCCCCAAGACAAGTTTAAGAAGAAACTGCAATCCAAAACAGTAAAGACATGAACAGACCCCAGTGATGTCTTTGTCTTATGGGAGGAGATGATGCTTTGGGCTACATAACATAGAAATTATACCTAGTGAGGCTGCCTTATAACCTGACACTGCTCCAACAAGTACAGAAGAGGACAGAAAAATATTGAACCTCCCACAGGTTTTGGGAGACAACAGAAAGCCTGTCTCACCACAGGTCTGGGGTAAAAAAAACAAGGCCTCCTCTAAGAATTGGTAAGGAAATGTTGAAACGTCCAGTACATTTGTGACTGTCTATTTATGGTATGGGAGTACACAAGCTAAGACATTGATAGAAATTGCTTTCTGGATGATAATACCACTGCAGCATTGTAATCCACAACAGACTCTGAGATAGAAATTAATATGCAGAAGGTTTATTGGAAAGGACTCTTGAAAATCTATACCTAGAATGAGGGGAAGAAGGCAAGACTCAGCAGAGAGAAAGGCAAATCTCAGCCAACCTTGAAAGGAGTTCCAAAGATTAGATGACCCTTATATGTTATTTGGAGTAAGGCAAGAAGTAGAGCCTATAATACTCTAAGATGACCAGACTCTGGCTGCTCATAACCTTGGATGGTAGGGCAATGTCACAAGGGTACTGACAGCTGAGCACTGTCTGCTGGTGGCACTGCCAGTATCAGGGGCAATAAGCTCTTTATCCCTGAGGGGATGTTAGGGTGCACATCACTGTACCACAGGCATCTGGCAGAAGCACACACAAAGTATCTGTAAAGGGGAAAATCCTCCAACCAGCATTTTAAGAGATTCTTCCCAGCAGCACAAAGATATAAAATAATGATAGCTGTCATAAGAACAGCAATTACTAACTTGGAGATATTAAAACTAGATGGAGCTAAAATACCAGATGTGAAAAATATGGAAGTTAAAAAGGAGGTGATTGGAAGTCCTGGGTTCCAAGGTCCTTGAATTGCTTTTATTAACTGGTTGATTTAAGATTATAAAGCAAAGTATATCTATTAAAATCTAAAAGGGGGAGCAAGGTGGTGGAGGAATGAGGTTCCAGGAGTTCAGCTAGATAGTTGTCAAACCATCCTGAACATCTACAAACTCAACAGGAGATAGAAGAGAAGGAGAGATGCAATTCTAGGAACATAAAATAAACCACTTTCCAGAAAGTAGGAGACGTTAATTGGAAGTGATGGGAAGATAGACCTCAGGGAAAGGGGCCTGCTCCAGGCAAGTAAGAGAGCAGCAGAGCACAAAATCAGAACTTTTAGTTAGAAGTCTGCTTCACTGAGGGACATCACTCCAGAGGCTAAGCAAGGGGTGGAGCCCTCATAGGGACAGTGTGGTCTCAGGACCCAAGGGGACACAAAAAGATGATGGGTGTCTGAGTATGGCAGAGCTTCCAGGTATCAGAGCAGGGAATCTGGCTGCAGAGACAGAGCCAAGCAGTGGGCTCTCAGCTTGGGATTACATATTTCCTATTTTAACGTTTTTTAGCTATTTTATCTCAACAATACCTTTAAAAAATCTTTTTAATTTTCATTATTATAGTCATATTTTATCCCTTCATTGTATTTAACCTTATATTTTGTATACATACAGATTTTTTTCCTTTAAAATTTTGGGATACAGATTCTTCTAATAGATCAAAACATACCCTAAATCTAGTGCATAGCTTTCTTCTAGTCTCTAGCCTGATCACATTCTTTCCTATTTTTTTCTTTCTTCAACCAATTTCTTATTTTATCAATTCTTATTTTAAAATCTTTTTAAATTTCCATCTTTTTGGTCATATTCCATCACTTCATTGTGTTTACCCGTGTGTGTGTGTGTGTGTGTGTGTGTGTGTGTGTGTGTGTTTGAGAGTTTCTTTCTTTAAAATTTTTGGAGTTAGTTTCTTCTAACAGACCAAAATATACCCAAAATCAAGTGTGTGTCTCTGTTCTATTCACCAGTCTAATGTGTGTGTGTGTGTGTGTGTGTGTGTGTGTGTGTGTGTATTTTCCCCCTCCTTTCTTCTCCCCCTGATTTTAGGTCTTTTCTGATTTTGTTAGTGCATATTTTTCTGGAGTAATTGTTACATTTTTAGTATTTTGTTCTCTAATTCACCTATTCTTATCTGGATAAAATGACAAGGTGGAAAAACTCACCACAAAAAACAAAAACAAAAAACAAAAAACAAACAAACAAAAACAGGAGGCAGTACTGATGGATAGGGACCTAATCAATATGGACATTCATAATATGTCAGAACTAGAGATCAGAATGACAGTTATCAAGGTGCTAACTGGGCTCAAAAAAAGTATAGAAGATATTAGAAAGTCCATTTCTGGATAAATAAAATCCCTTTCTGGAGAGATAAAGGAACTGAAATCTAACCAAGTTGAAATTTTTAAAAAGCTATTAGTGAGGCACAATAAAAAATGGAGGCTCTTACTGCCAGATTAAATGAGGCAGAAGAATTAGTGATATAGAAGACCAAATGATGAAGAATAAAGGAGCTGAGCAAAGAGAGACAAACAACTACTGGACCATGAGGGGAGACTTCAAAAGATAATTGATACCTTAAGATAAAATAATATGAGAATAATTGGGATCCCAAAAGAAGCAGAAATAGAGAGAGGGGCAGAAGGTATATTGGAGCAAATTATATCAGAGAACTTCCCTAATTTGGCAAAAGGAACAAACATCAAAATCCAGGAGGCACAGAGAACCCCCCTCAAAATCAATAGAAATAGGTCCACACCCCTTCATATAATAGTAAGATTTACAAGTCTCAGTGACAAAGAGAAAATCCCAAAAGCAGCTCAGGACAAGAGGTCTGTAACATACAAAAGGTAGAAATATTAGACAGACAACAGACCTATCCAGAGAAACCTGGCAGGCCAGAAAGGACTGGCATGACATACTCAGAGCACTAGATGAGAAAAATATGCAGCCAAGAATATGATATCCAGCTAGACTGTTATTGAAAATAAAAGGAGAGATAAAAAGCTTGCAGGACAGGGCGCCTCGGTGGCTCAATGGGTTAAAGCCTCTTCCTTCAGCTCAGGTCATGATCTCAGGGTCATGGATGGAGCCCCATGTCGGGCCCTTTGCTCAGCAGGAAGCCTGATTACTTTCCTCTTTCTGCCTGCCTCTCTGCCTACTTGTTATCTCTGTCTGTCAAAAGAATAAATAAAATCTTTAAATTAAAAAAAAGCTTCCAGGAAAAACAAAAACTAAAAGAATTTGCAAACACCAAACCAGCTCTATAGGAAATATTGAAAGGGGTCCTCTAGGCAAAGAGAGGACCTAAAAGTTACAGACCAGAAAGGAACAGAGACAACATACAGTAGCAGTCACCTTAGAGGCAATACAATGACACTAAATTCATAACTTCCAGTAGTTACCCTGAATGTAAATGTCCTAAATGCTCCAATCAAAAAATGCAGGGTATCAGAATGGGTTAAAAAAAAAAAAACAAGACCCATCAATATGCTGTCTACAAGAAACTCATTTTAGACCCAAAGACACCTCCAGATTTAAAGTGACAGGTTGGAAAACAATTTACCATGCTAATGGACCTCAAAAAAAAAAAAAGAAAGAAAGAAAGAAAGAAAGAAAGAAAGATGAGGTGATGATTCTTATATCAGATAAATTATATTTTAAACCAAAGACTATAATAAGAGATGAGGGAGGACATCATATCATTCTTAAAGGGTCTGTCCAACAAGAAGATCTAATAATTTTAAACATGGGAGCAGTCAATTATATAAACCAATTAATAACAATATCAAAGAAACACATCAACAGTAATACAATAATAGTAGGAGACTTTAACACTCCCCTCACTGAAATGGAAAGATCATCCAAGCAAAATATCAACAAGGAAATAAATGCCTTAAATAACACACAGCACCAGGGACGCCTGGGTGGCTCAGTTGGTTAAGGATCTGCCTTCGGCTCAGGTCATGATTCCAGCATCCTGGGATCGAGTCCCACATCGGGCTCCTTGCTCGGCAGGGAGCCTGCTTCTCCCTCTGCCTCTGCCTGCCATTCTGTCTGCCTGTGCTTGCTCTCTCCCCCTCTCTCTCTCTGATGAATAAATAAAATCTTAAAAAAACACACACACACAGGACCAGATGTACATCACAGATGTATTCAGAGCATTCCATCCCAAAGCAACAAAATACTCATTCTTCTCTAGTGCACATGGAACATTCTCCAGAATAGATCACATCCTGGGTCACAGATCAGGTCTCAACCAAAAGATTGGGATCATTCCCTGCATATTTTCAGACCACAATCTTTGAAACTAGCAGTCAACTACAAGAGTAAGATGGAAAGAATTCAAATACATAGAGGCTAAAGAGCATCTTGCAAAAGAATGAGCAGGTCAACCAGGAAATTAAAGAATAATTTTTAAAAATTCATGGAAAAAATTAAAATGAAATCACAACTCTTCAAAAAACTCTGGGACACAGCAAAGGCGGTCCTGAGAGGAAAGTATAAAGCAATACATACCTTTCTCAAGAAACAAGAAAGGTCTCTGTTTTGTATGT
Source organism: Mustela erminea (assembly GCF_009829155.1). Classification (NCBI taxonomy): domain Eukaryota; kingdom Metazoa; phylum Chordata; class Mammalia; order Carnivora; family Mustelidae; genus Mustela; species Mustela erminea. Next base: position 23,334,933 of record NC_045618.1, on the reverse strand, counting down.
GTTGAGTTTGAGGAGTTCTTTATAGATCCTGGATATCAACCTTTGGTCTGTACTGTCATTTGCATATATCTTCTCCCATTCCATGTGTTGACACAAAACAGATAATCATATCAAAAAATGGAGAGAAATATGAACAGACACTTCTCCAATGAAGACATACAAATGGCTATCAGACACATGAAAAAATGTTCATCATCACTAGCCATCAGGGAGATTCAAATTAAAACACATTGAGATACCACCTTACACCGGCTAGAATGGCCAAAATTAGCAAGACAGGAAACAACATGTGTTGGAGAGGATGTGGAAAAAGGGGAACCCTCTTACACTGTTGGTGGGAATGCAAGTTGGAGCAGCCTCTTTGGAGAACAGGGTGGGGAGCCCTCAAGATATTAAAAATAGAGCTTCCCTATGACCCTGCCATTGCACTACTGGGTATTTACTCCAAAGATACAGGTGTAGTGAAAAGAAGGGCCATATGTACCCCAATGTTTATAGCAGCAATGGCCATGGTCGCCAAACTGTGGAGAGAACCAAGATGCCCTTCAACAGAGGAATGGATAAGGAAGATGTGGTCCATATACACTATGGAGTATTATGCCTCCATTAGAAAGGATGAATACCCAACTTTTGTAGCAACATGGACAGGACTGGAAGAGATTATGCTGAGTGAAATAAGTCAAGCAGAGAGAGTCAATTATCATATGGTTTCACTTATTTGTGGAGCATAACAAATAGCATGGAGGACAAGGGGTGTTAGAGAGGAGAAGGGAATTGGGGTAAATTGGAAGGGGAGGTGAACCATGAGAGACTATGGACTCTGAAAAACATCCTGAAGGTCTTGAAGAGGCGGGGTGTGGGAGGTTGGGGGATCCTGGTGGTGGGTATTATGGAGGGGATGTATTGCATGGAGCACTGGGTGTGTGCAAAACCAATGAATACTCTTATGCTGAAAAGAAGTTTTTTAAAAATTTAAAATTAAAAAAAAAAAAAAGAAATTGGAAGGGGAGATGAACCATGAGAGACGATGGACTCTGAAAAACAACCTGAGGGTTTTAAAGGGGTAGGGGGTGGGAGGTTGGGGGACCCGGGTGGTGGGTATTAGGGAGGGCACATATTGCATGGAGCACTGGGTGTGGTGCAAAAACAATGAATACTATTATGTTGAAAAGAAATTTAAAAAAAAAAAAAAAGAAACAAGAAAGGTCTCAAGTACACAATATAACCCTACCTAAAGAAGCTGGAGAAAGAACAGCAAAGAAAGCCTACACCCAGCAGGAGAAGATAAATAATAAAGATCAGAGGAAAAATTAATGAAATAGAAACCAAGAGAACAGTAGAATAGATCAACAAAACGAGGAACTGGTTCTTTGAAAGAGTTAATAATATTGTTAAACCCATGGCCAGACATATCAAAAAGAAAAGAGAAAGGACCAAAATTAATAAAATCACAATGGGAAGAGGAAAGATCACAACCAATACCAAAGAAATACAATTAGAAGAACATATTATGAGCAACTCTACACCACCAAATTTGACAATCTGGGGGAAATGGATGCATTCCTACAGACATATAAACTAGCAAAATTGAACCAGGAAGAAATAGAAAACCTGAACAGACCCACAACCAGTAAAGAGATTGAAGCAGTCATCAATGACTCCAAAGGCAAAGGAAACAAAAGCGAAGATGAACTTTTGGGACTTCATTAAAATCAAAAGCTTCTGCACAGCAAAGGAAACAGTCAAGAAAACAAAGAGGCAACCCACGGAATGGGAGAAGATATTTGCAAATGACAGTACAGACAAAAGGTTGATATCCAGGATCTATAAAGAACTCCTCAAACTCAACACACACAAAACAGACAATCATATCAAAAAATGGGCAGAAGATATGAACAGACACTTCTCCAATGAAGACATACAAATGGCTATCAGACACATGAAAAAATGTTCATCATCACTAGCCATCAGGGAGATTCAAATTAAAACCACATTGAGATACCACCTTACACCAGTTAGAATGGCCAAAATTAACAAGACAGGAAACAACATGTGTTGGAGAGGATGTGGAGAAAGGGGAACCCTCTTACACTGTTGGTGGGAATGCAAGTTGGTACAGCCTCTTTGGAGAACAGTGTGGAGATTGCTCAAGAAATTAAAAATAGAACTTCCCTATGACCCTGCCATTGCACTCCTGGCTATTTACCCCAGAGATACAGATGTAGTGAAAAGAAGGGCCATCTGTACTCCAATGTTATAGCAAAAATGGCCACGGTCGCCAAACTATGGAAAGAACCAAGATGCCCTTCAAAAGATGAATGGATAAGGAAGATGTGATCTATATACACTATTATGCCTCCATCAGAGAGGACGAATACCCAACTTTTGTAGCAACATGGACGGGACTGGAAGAGATGATGCTGAGTGAAATAAGTCAAGCAGAGAGAGTCAATTATTATATGGTTTCACTTATTTGTGGAGCATAACAAAAAGCATGGAGGACATGGGGAGTTAGAGAGAAGGGGGTTGGGGTAAATTGGAAGGGGAGGTGAATCATGAGAGACTATGGACTCTGAAAAACAGTCTGAGGGGTTTGAAGTGGCAGCAGGGGTGGGAGGTCGGGGTACCAGGTGGTGGGTATTATAGAGGGCACGGATTGCATGGAGCACTGGGTGTGGTGAAAAAATAATGATACTGTTATGCTGAAAATAAATAAATGAAAAAAAAATATCCAAACAGGGGCGACTGGGTGGCTCGGTGGGTTAAGCCTCTGCCTTCGGCTCAGGTCATGATCTCAGGGTCCTGGGTTTGAGCCCCACATTGGGCTCTCTGCTCAGTAGGGGGCCTGTTTCTCCCTTCTCTCTCTCTGCCTGCCTCTCTTCTTACTTGTGATCTCTCTCTCTCTCTCTCTGTCAAATAAATAAATAAATAAAATCCTTAAAATAAATTAAAAAAAAATTCTCCAAACAAACAAGAGCCCAGGGCGAGACTGCTTCCCAAGGGAATTCTACCAAATGTTTAAAGTAGAATTAATTCCTATTCACCTGAAACTGTGCCAAAAGACAGAAATGAAAGGAAAACTTCCAAACTCATTTTATGAGGCCAGCATTACCTTGATCCTCAAACCAGACAAAAACCCTATCAAAAAGGAGAATTACAGACCAATATCCTTGATGAACACAGATGCAAAAATTCTCACCAAAATAGTAGCCAATAGGATCCAACAGTACCTTAAAAGGATGATTCACCACAACCAAGTGGGATTTATTCCTGGGCTGCAAGGTTGGTTCAACATCGACAAATCAATCAATGGGATACAATACATTAACAAAAGAAAGAATGAGAACCCTATGATATTCTCAATAGCTGCTGAAAAGGCATTTGACAAAGCACAGCATCCTTTCTTAATCAAAACTCATCACAGTGTAGGCATAGAGGATACATACCTCAGTATAATCAAAGCCATCTATGAAAAACACACGGGGAATATCATTCTCAATTGGCAAAGACTGAGAGCTTTTCCCCTAAGGTCAGGAACATGACAGGGTGTCCATTATCACCACTGCTATTCAACATAGTACTAGAAGTCCTAGCCTCAGCAATCAGACATCTAAACAGAATAAAATTCATCTCAATTGACAAAGAAAAAGACCAACTCTCCCTCTCTGCAGATGATATGATACTTTATAAGGAAAACCCAGAAGAATCCACTCCAAAACTGCTAGACATCATAAAGGAATTCAATGAAGTGTCAGGATATAAAATCAATGCACAGAAATCAGTTGCATTTCTATACACCAACAGCAAGACAGAAGAAAGAGAAATTAAAGAATCGATCCCATTTACAATCATACCCAAAACGATAAGAACCTATTTACAATTGCACCCAAAACCTAACCAAAGAGGCAAAGAATCTGCACTCATAAAGCCATAATGTACTCATGAAAGATATTGAAGAAGACACAAAGAAATGGAAAATGTTCCATGCTCATGAATTGGAAGAACAAATATTGTGAAAATAACTATGTTATCTAGAGCAATCTACACATTTAATGCCATCCTTATCAAAATATCATCAACTTTTTTTTTTCAAAGAAATGGATCAAATAATCCTAAAAAATGTGTATGGAGCCAGAAAAGACCCTGAATAGTCAGAAGAATGTTGAAAAGGAAAACCAAGGTTGGTGACATCACAATTACAGACGTCAAGCTCAATTACAAAGCTGTTATAATCAAGACAGTAAGGTACTGGAAAAAACAAAAAACAAACAAACAAACAAAAAAAAAGACACCTAGATCAATGGAACAGAAAAGGGAACCCAGAAAAGGATTTTCAACTCTATGGTCAACTAATCTTTGACAAAGCAGGAAAGAGTGTCCAATGGAAAAAAGACAGTCTCTTCAACAAATAGTGTTGGCAAAATTGGACAGCCACGTGCTGAAGAATGAAAGGACCATTTCCTTACACAACACACACAATAAAACCACTCAAAATGGATGAAAGGCCTCAATGTGAGACAGAAATCCATCAAAATCCTTGAGGAGAATACAGGAAGCAACCTCTTTACCTCAGCCACAGCAACTTCTTCCTAGAAACATCCCAAAAGGCGAGGGAACCAAGGGCAAAAATAAAACTATTGGGACTTTATCAAGATCAAAAGCTTTTGCATAGCAAAGGATACAGGCAACAAAACCAAAAGGCAACTGACGGAATGGGAGAAGATATTTGAAAATGGCATATCAGAATAAGGGCTAGTATCTAAAATCTATGAAGAACTTATCAAACTCAACACCCAAAGAACAAATAATTCAATCAAGAAATGAGCATAAGACACAAACAGACATCTGCAAAGACTTCCAGCTGGACAACACACACATGAAAACGTGCTCCACATCACTCAGCATCAGAGAAATACAAATCAAAACCCCAGTGAGATACCACCTCACACCAGTCAGAATGGCTAAAATTAACAAGTCAGGAAATGACAGATGTTGGCAAGAATGTGAAGAAAGGGGAACCCTCTTACACTGTTGGTAGGAATGCAAGCTGGAGCAGCCACTCTGGAAAACAGTATGGAGGTTCCCCAAAAATTTGAAAATAGAGCTACCCTAGGCCCCAGAAATCACACTACTGGGTACTTACCCCAATGATACAAATGTAGTGATCCAAAGGGGCATGTGCACCCAAATGTTTATGATAGCAATGTCCACAAAAGCCAAACTGTGGAAAGAACCTAGATGCCCATAAACAGATGTATGGACATTGGGGAGGGTATGTGCTTTGGTGAGTGCTGTGAAGTGTGTAAACCTGGTGATTCACAGACCTGTACCCCTGGGGATAAAAATATATGTTTATAAAAAATAAAAAATTATATATAAAAAAAACAAAAAGCAACAACAAAAAAAAAACAGATGAATGGATAAAGATGTGATAAAGAAATGAAATCTTGCCCTTGCAATGATGTGATGGAACTAGACGGTATCATGCTAAGCAAAATAAGTAAAAAAGAGAAAGACTATTATCATATGATCTCTCTGATATGAGGAATTTGAGAGGCAGGGCTGGGGTCATGGATGGTAGGAAGGGAAAAAATGAAACAAGATGGGATTGGGAGGGAGAAAAGCCGTAAGAGACTCTTAACCTCATGAAAGAAACTGAGAATTCCTGGGAGCTGTAGGGGGTGGGATAGGATGGCCAGGTTATGGACATTGGGGAGGGTATGTACTATGATGAGAAACTGATGATTCACAGACCTGTACCCCGGGGCAAATAATACATTATAAGTTGGCTTAATAAATAAATAAATAAATAAATAAATAAAATCTAAATGTGAATTTAGAAAACAGAATCTATAAGTATTTGGCAAAATACATGTAAAACAAAAACAGAACCGAAAGCAATCTATAACTTTAATTCAATTCCTATCAAAATACCAATAGCATTTTTCACAGAAGTAGAGCAATCATAAAATTGTGTGTGGAACCACAGAAGACCTCAAATATCCAAAGCAATGTTGATAAAGAAAAGCAAAGCTGGAGGCATCAAAATTCCAGATTTCAAGTTATATTACAAAGCAGTAATAATTAAAGCAGTATTGTACTGGCACAAAAATAGACACATAAATCAAAGGAATAGAACAGAAAACCCAGAAATAAACCCACAATTGCATGGCCAACTAAGCTTCAACAAAGGAAGAATGAATATAAAATGGGAAAACAGTCTCTTCCACAAATGATGTTGGAAAACCTGGACAGCCACATGCAAAAGAATGAAACTATTTTCTTTCACTATATACAAAAGTAAGTTCAAACTGGATTAAAGATGTAAATATGAGACCCCAAACCATAAAAATCCATGAAGGAGAGTGAAGACAGTAATCTCTCTGACATTGGCCATAGCAATGTCTCCTGAGGCAAGGGAAACAAAAGCAAAAAGCAAACTATTGGGACTACATCAAAATAAAAAATTTCTGCACAGTGAAATAAACAATCAGCAAAAGTTAAAGCAACTTACTGAATAAAAGTCGATATTTACAAATAGCATATTCAATAAGGGATAATACCCAAAATATATAAAGAACTGATACAAATTATTACTCCAAAATACAAATAATCCAATAAAAAAGGCTTGAACAAACTTTTCCCCCAAAGAAGACATACAGATAGCCAACAGACACATGAAAGTTGTTCAACATCATTTCATGATCAGGGAAATGGAAATCAAAACTACAATGAGATATCACTTCACACCTGTCAGAGTGGCTAAAATCCACAACACAAGAAACAAGTGTTGGCAAAGATGTGGAGAAAAAGGAAGCCTCTTGCATTGTTGGTGGGCATGCAACTGGTACAAACACTGTGGAAAACAGTATGGAGTTTCTTCAGAATGGTAAAAATAGAGGCGCACCTGGGAAGCTCAGTTGGTTGGGCTACCAACTCTTGGTTTCAGCTCAGTTCATGATCTCATGGGTCAGGGAATCAAGACCTACAAGGGACTATGTGCTTAGTGAGCATCTGCTTGAGCATTCTCTCCCTCTGCCCCAACCCCTCCACTCTGTCACACAATCCTGTAATCATGGTACTGAGTATTTACCTTAAAAATACAAAAACACTAAGAGCATCTGGGTGGCTCAGTTGGTTAATCATCTGACTCTCGATTTCAGCTCAGAACATGATCATTGAGTCATGAAATTGAGCTCCACATTGGGCTCCATGCTCAAAAGGGAGTCTTCTTTTTTTCTCTCCCTCTCTCCTTCTGCCCCTCCCCTGCTTGCACTCTCTCTCTTTCTCTCTCTCCAAAACAAATAAATAAATATTTAATTAGGGGAGTCTGGAAGGTTCAGGGGGTTAAAGCCACTGCCTTCAGCTCAGGTCATGATCTCAGGGTCCTGGGATTGAGCCCCGCATTGGGCTCTCTGCTCAGCAGGGAGTCTGCTTCCCTTCCTCTCTCTCTGCCTACTTGTGATCTCTCTCTGTTAAATAAATAAAATCTTAAAAAAAATAAATCTTTAAATAAAAAAATTGAAAAAACACTAGTTCAAAGGGATACACTAACCCCTACATTAATTGTATTATTTACAGTAGCCAAATCATGGAAATAGTCCATGGGTCCACTGATATATGAGTGAATAAAGAAGATGAGGTATATATATATAGACACACACACACACACACACACACAATGGAATGTTGCTTAGCTATAGAAAAGAATAAAATCTTTCCATTTGCTATAACATGGATGGAGCTAGAGAGTATAATGCTAAGCAAAATAAGTCAGCCAGAAAAAGATATATATATCTATATATATATCAATATATATATGCTACATCTTTCTTATTCATCCATCTATCAACGGGCACTTAGGTTGCTTCCTTATCTTAGCTATTATAAATAATGCTGCAATAAATATAGAGGTCCATGTATCTTTTTGAACTAGTGTTTTCTTTCTCTTTGGATAAATACCCAGTAGGGAAATTTATTGGATCTTGCAGTAATTCTATTTTTAATTTTTTGAAGAACATTCATGCTGTTTTATACAGAGGGTGTACCAATTTATATTCCCACCAATACTACCACAGTTCTTTAGAACTAAACAGAAATATAAGCATCACATTGAGGATTTAAAGCAAATCACATGGAGCTTAAAATAACTTAACAATAAAAAGAGATTAAATGGGAATATTAGATGAATGAAACACATCAGATAGGTGGTATTAGTGAAATTTAAAAAAAAAAGATGGTAAAGATTTAAAAGTAAAGATAAAGCCAAAGTTGAGTATTTCGAAAGACTAATATAATAGATGAATCTTAGCCATATACCCTTATAATAAAGAGAAAGGGCACAGATGATTAACACTTGTATTTTAAATCCTTATACACATAAAGATGTATTGAAATAGTATTTAATTTGAGAAATAGATACTTCTAGTCTTATATCATCTGTTCCAGAGAGTAGAAATGTAATAAAAAGGAATAGAAAAATACAGAAGTATAAAAACAAAGCATTACAGCCCAAACTCACTTATAAAGAAGGATGAAAATATCCTAAATAAAAAACATGGCATATAATTTGTTACACACACACACAAAAGTGATTTACCTAAAAATAAATGTAACATATATTCATTACACTCTTGTGGAGAAATAAATATAATATTTTCTTTAAAAGATGGAAAGAAATCAAAATAAGCAGGAAAATAAAGTTTTTACCTCAGAGATCTAAATATCACAAAGATATTTAATCCTTAAATACAATAATATTCAAATATAAAAACCAATGGGATATTTTATTGAACTCGACAGGACAGATCTGAAATTCATATGAATGAGCATGGAGCCAAGAAAAATTAAGATAATTTTGAATAAGAAGAACTGCCATAAAGGGTTAACTTGGCAGCCTGAATACCCATACCATGCATGTTCCAATCGTCTTCAAGACTGACCCTTTATGAGCTGCTGGAGATAACTTCTGAGCTCTTGGAATATGCTGCCTGACATGTCTTTGTATACTTAGGGTACCAGATGGTGCTAAGATGCTAACACTGTGATTCATGGTGAGCATCTATTTTTGTATGCCTGGAGCTTTGGGTCATGTATCACTTTGACTTCTGAGGGGTTGGGCCACTGGAGAACTGAGCAGCTAAGGTCGGTTATGTGTGTGGTTCCTGTCTATGTCAGCAGCACCAATAAAAATCTTTGACATCAAGGCTTATGTAAACTTTCCCAGTTGACAATACTGTGCACATTTTTTAAAAAAAAATTTCAAAGATTTTATTTATTTATTTGACAGAGAGAGATCACAAGTAGGCAGAGAGGCAGGCAGAGAGAGAGAAAGGGAAGCAGGCTCCCTGCTGAGCAGAGAGCCCCATGCGGGACTTGATCCCAGGACCCTGAGATCATGACCTGAGCCGAAGGCAGCGCTTAACCCACTGAGCCACCCAGGCACCCAATACTGTGCACATTTTATTACATATAAATGTTTTCTTCTTTTTAAGGGACAGCTAAGTGAGGTCTATGTAACTCCACTGGGAATGCACAACTGGAAGTTCATGCCTAGTTGATGCTGGATTTTGTTGTACATCCTTTTGCTTTGATGATTCTAATCTGTACCCTTCTACCATCACAAACAGGAACTGTTGAGTGGGAACTCCTGACACAGGAACCAAAGTATGTGGGCACTGACTAGCTAAAATCTATCCAAACCTATAATGAAGCTATGGAAATAAAAACAGTGTTACAATGGCATAGAGACAACAAATAGGCTGAAAGAAAATCAAATCTCAAATGTGAAGAAATATTATTGCAGATCAGCAGATGAAAGGTAAATTATTGTAGAAATTAATCCAAATTACCCATTTAGCAGGGAAAATGTAGAGTACTGACAGACACCATTTATAAAAATGTTTCTGTGAAATGCAATATTAAATACAGTCTTACAAGAACATATAGAATGATTTTTTTAATATTCTCAGGATAGGGACAGACTTTTAAGTAGATAATCACAAAAGAAAACTTTTATTAGTTTGACAGCATTAAAATTAAAACACCTGGAGTGCCTGGATGGCTCAGATGGCTAAGCACTGCCTTCAGCTCAAGTCATTATCCTAGGGGCCTGGGATCAAGTCCCGCATTGGACTCCCTGATCCTTGGGGAGCCTGTTTCTCCCTCTGTCTCTGCCTCTCTCTCTCTCGGTATCTCATGAATACATAAATGAAATATTTTAAAAAATTTTTTAAATTAAATTAAATTAAAACACCTGTACAACAAAAGGCATCATAAACTTACATAGTTTGGAGATTTGTGAAGTAAGTGGCAAGGCCTTAGTATATCCAGATTAAAATATCCAGAATATGTATCAATCTAATACAAATCAATTAGTTTCTACAACAAACTTTTATTGAATGTCTGTTATGTACAAGGTGCTGTTCTGGCCAGTAAGAAACAAATCAGACAATAGCTTTATTTCATAGGGAAGACAGACAATAAGAAATAACTGAATAGGTATATAATAAACCTCATATTTTAGCAAGTGCCATAGAGAGAAATAAAACAAGTAAGGGAATACAGCACTCGATAGGAGATATTATTTTAGAAAGCTTTCCATGGAGGGCCAATGTAAGAAAATACATATTTTTTTCTTTCTTTCTTTATTTTTTTAAATTAATGTATAATACATTATTTTCCTTCAGAGGTACAGGTCTGTTATTCATTAGTCTTACACACTTCACAGCGCTCACCAGAGACCATACCCTCCCCAATGTCCATCACCCAGTTACCCACCCCCCAGCAGCCCTCAGTTTGTTTCCTGAGATTAAGAGTTTCTTATGGTTTGTCTCCCTCTCAGTTTCATCTTGTTTCATTTTTCCCTCCCTTCCTCTATGATTCTGCCTTGTTTCTCAAATTCCTCATATCAGTGTCTTTCTCTGATTAACTTATTTCACTTAGCATAATACCCTCTAGCTCCATCCACACTGTTGCAAATGGCAAGATTTCAGTTTTTGATGACTGCATAATATTCCATTGAAAAATACATCTATTTTTGAACCTAATAGGCCATAAGTCAGTATGAAAAGGAAAATAAACCAACAGAAAATGTCTATTCTCATAAAGACACTTATAAATAGTATTTATAAATTATGAGAAAATAGGGGTACCTGGGTGGCTCAGTGGGTAAAGCCTCTGTCTTTGGCTCAGGTCATGATCTTGGGGTCCTGGGATCAAGGCCCATGTTGGACTCTCTCCTCGGTGGGGAGCCTGCTTCTTCCTCTCTCTTCACCTGCTTCTCTGCCTACTTGTGATCTCTCACTCTCTGTCAAATAAATAAATAAAATCTTTAAAAAAAGAACTTTGTATCATTAAATTATGAGAAAAATATAATTAACTAAATGGCCAAAAGGTTTCTGTTTATTTAAAAATAATTTTGCATGTGTGTTCATGTTAAGTGGATTTATAGAATTTCAGAGAAAACATTTAAGTATGAGTTTAAAATTTTTGAAGCTGGGTGATAAGTGAATGGCAATTTATCATACTAGGCTCTTATTCATTTTTATTTCTTTTCCTCTTTCTCTCTATATAAACATATATAAAATTATATAACTGTACAATTAGGAGAGAGACAAGATGGTGGAGAAGTGGGAGGTGCTGTTTCAACCTGTCCCCTAAAGTGAGCTGATTACCTACAAAGAACTCTGAGCATCCATGAAATCAGCCTGAGATTAAAATTATATTCTAATCTAATCTAATCTAATCTCAGAGACCTCGTGGATCTCTATGGGGGCAGGAGATGCCAGTGGACAGGTAAAGCAGAGTGGGAACATTGGACTGATATTGGAAGATAAACAAAAGGGGGAGGGGGCCACTAGAAGCAACTCATTAGAATATAATACCCAGAATTAAGTTGGAGTCTGGTTTAAAGCACTCAAAAAGAGCAAAAGAAAGACCTTGAGACACCTGATTGTGAAAATGATGAATCATAATTTTAGACAGGAGCTCTTGAAAGCAGCTAGGGGGAAGAGATTCCTTATGTACAGAGGAAAGCCCATCAAATAATGGCAGACCTGCCCACAGAAACCTGGGGGTTGTATTCAGGGCACTAAATCAGCAAAGAATACTTTACCCAGGAAGACTGACATTCAAAATGGATGGAGAGATAAAGAGCTTCCAAGACTGGCAAGGTTTAAAAGAGTATGTGACCACCAAGCCAGCACTGCCAGAAATATTAGTTCTATAAAAGAGGAAAAAAACCAATAATATCATTGAACAGAAATGTATGGAGACATCTATAGAAACAAAGACTTCACAGGTAACACAATGTCAATGAAAACCTGTCTCTCAAAATCACTCTGAACGTGAATGGCCTAAATGTGCCCATAAAAGGGCACAAGGTTGCAGACTGAATGAAACAACAGGACCCATCCATATGTTGTCTACAAGAGATGCATTCTGAAGCATCCAGAACACCAACCCATCTGAATATCCAGACTGAAAGTGAAGGGATGGAGAAAATCTTTCATGCCAATAGACCTCAAAAGAAGCATGGGGTAGTGATTCTCATATTAGATAAATTACATTTTAAACTAAAGACTGTGGTCAGAGATACAGAAGGACACTACATCATTCTTAAAGGGACTATCCACCAAGAAGATCTAACATTTGTAAATATTTATGCCCCCAATAGGGGATAAGTCAATTACATAAGAAAACTGTTAATCAAGATAAAGAGTCATATTGATATGAATACATTAATAGTGGGAGATCTTAACACACCACTCTCAGTAACAGATAATCCAAGCAGAAAATCAATAAAGAAACAAGAGCATTGTATGACACACTGGACCACATGGACCTCATAGATATATCCAGAGTATTCCACCCTAGAACAACAGAATATTCATTCTTCTCGAGTGCACATGGAACCTTCTCCAGAATAGACCACATACTGGGTCACAAACCAGGGCTTAACTGATACCAAAAGACTGAGATTATTCCTTGCAAATTCTCAGATCACAATGCTTTGAAACTGGAGCTCAATCACAAGGAAACGTTTGCAAGAAATTCAAACACCTGGAAGCTGAAGACCACCTTGTTTAAAATGCTTGGATCAACCAGGAGATCAAAGAAGAACTTAAACAATTCATGGAAACCAATGAGAATGAGGGCACTTTGGTCCAAAACCTATGTGATAGAGTAAAGGTGGTCCTAAGGGGGAAATACGTAGCCACCAGCCCTCCCTCAAAAAATTGAAGAATCCAGAATACACCAGCTGTCTTTACACCTTAAATAACTGGAAAATCAACAACAAATTAAGCCAACTCTACATACAAGAAGGGAAATAATCAAGATTACAGTAGATATCAATGAGATACAAGCTAGAGATACAGTAGAACACATCAATGAAACTAGAAGCTGTTTTTTTGAAAGAATCAATAAGATTGATAAACCATTGACCAAACTAATCCAAAAGAAAAGAAAGAAGGTCCAAATTAATAAAATTATTAATGAAAAGGGAGAGATTACAACTAATACCAAGGAAATAGAAACAATTATCAGAAATGATGATCAACAGTTATATGCCAATAAGTTAAGCAACCTAGATGAAATGGATGCGTTCCTGGAAAACTATAAAATTACAAAATCGAATCAGAAAGAAATTGACAACCTGAATAGACCGATATCTAGTAATGAGATTGAAGCAACAATCAAAAATCTCCCAAAAAACAAGAGCCCAGGATGTGACGGATTCCCTGGGGAATTCTACCAAACTTTCAAAGAAGAAATAACACCTATTCTTCTAAAGCTGTTTCAAAAAATGAAAGCAGAAGGAAAACTTCCAGGCTCTTTCTATGAAGCCAGCATTACCCTGATCCCTAAACCAGGCAAAGACCCCACCAAAAAGGAGAATTTCAGACCAAGATCCCTGATGAATATGGATGCCAAGATTCTCAACAAGATCCTAGCTAATAGGATCCAACAGCACATTAAAAAGATACTCCACCATGACCAAGTGGGGTTCATCCCAGGTTTGCAAGGATGGTTCAACATTCACAAATCAATCAATGTGATAGAACAAATCAATAATAGAAGAGAGAAGAACCACATAGTCCTCTCAATTGATGCAGAAAAAGCATTTGACAAAATCGAGCATCCATTCCTATCTAAAATGCTTTAAAGTATAGAGATAAAGGGAACATTACTCAACTCCATAAAATCTCTCTAAGAAAAACCCACAGCAAATAACATCCTCAATGGGAAAAAGCTTGCAGCCTTCCCTTTGAGATCAGAAACACGACAAGGATGGCCACTCTCACAACTCTTGTTCAACACAGTATTAGAAGTCCTAGCACCAGCAATCAGACAACAAAGAGAAATAAAAGGTATTCAAATTGGACCACATCTTCCTTATCCATTCATCCGTTGAAGGGCATCTTCTTTCCTTCCACAGTTTGGCGACCATGGCCATTGCTGCTGTAAATATTGGGGTACAGATGGCCCTTCTTTTCACTACATCTGGTCACCAAACTGTGGCAGGAACCAAGATGCCCTTCAATGGACGAATGGATAAGGAAGATGTGGTCCATATACACTATGGAGTATTATGCCTCCATCAGAAAGGATGAATACCCAACTTTTGTAGCAACATGGATGGGACTGGAAGAGATTATGCTGAGTGAAATAAGCCAAGCAGAGAGAGTCAATTATCATATGGTCTCACTTATTTGTGGAGCATAACAAATAGTATGGAGGACAAGGGGAGATGGAAAGGAGATGGGAGTTGAGGGAAATTGGAAGGGAAGGTGAACCATGAGAGACTATGGACTCTGAAAAACAATCTGAGTGTTTTGATGGGAGGTTGGGGGAACCAGGTGATGGGTATTGGAGAGGGCACGGATTGCATGGAGTACTGGGTGTGGTGCAAAAACAATGAATACTGTTATGCTTAAAAGAAATTTAAAAAATTTAAAAAAGGTATTCAAATTGACAATGAAGAAGTCAAACTCTCTCTCTTCACAGAGGACATGATACTTTATGTGGAAAACCCAAAAGACTCCACCACCAAACTACTAAAACTCATACAGCAATTTGGTGATGTGGCAGGATACAAAGTCAATGTACAGAAATCAGTGGCTTTCTTATACACTAACAATGAAAATAGAGGATGGGAAATTAGAGAATTGATTCCATTTACTACAACAACAAGAACCATAAGATACCTGGGAATAAACATAACCAAAGAGGTAAAGGATCTGTACTCAAGGAACTGTAGAGCACTCATTAAAGAAATTGAAGAAGACACAAAAAGATCAAAGACCATTCCACGCTCATGGATTGGAAAAATAAACATTGTGAAAATGTCTATAGTGCCTAGAGCAATGTCTACTTTCAATGCCATTCAGATCAAAACTCCACTGGCCTTTTTCAAAGAGCTGGTGCAAACAATCCTGAAATTTATATGGAATTAGAAGAGACCAGGAGTTGTTAAGGAAATGCTGAAAAAGAAAAACAAAACTAGGGTCATCAAGTTCCCTGATTTCAAGCTTTACTACAAAGCTGTGATCACCAAGACAGTATGGTACTGGCATAAAAACAGACACATAAACCAGTGGAACAGAGTAGAGTGCTATTATATGGACCCTCAACTCTATGGTCAAATAATCTTTGACAAACAGGAAAGAATATACAGTGGAAAAAAGACAGTCTCTCTATTAAATGGTGCTGGGAAAATTGGACAGCTATGTGTAGAAGAATTAAACTCAACCATTCTCTTACACCATACACAAAGATAAATTCAAAATGGATAAAAGACCTCAACATGAGGCAGGAATCCATCAGAATCACAGAGGAGAACATGGGAAGTAACCTCTTCGACATCAGCCACAGCAACTTCTTTCAAGATATGTCTCCAAAGGCAAAGGAAAAAAAAGAAAAGCAAAAATGAATTTTTGGTTTCACTTATTTGTGGAGCATAACAAATAGCATGGAGGACATGGGGAGATGGAGAGGAGAAGGGAGTTGGGGGAAATTGGAAGGGGAGGTGAACCATGAGAGACTATGGACTCTGAAAAACAATCTGAGGGTTTTGAAGGGGCGGGGGGGTGGGAGGTCGGGGTGCCAGGTGGTGGGTATTATAGAGGGCACGGATTGCATGGAGCACTGGGTGTGGTACAAAAACAATGAATACTGTTATGCTGAAAACAAATTTTAAAAATTTTTTTAAAAAGAAAAAAAATGAATTTGGGGGACTTCATCAAGATCAAAAGCTTCTGCACAGCAAAGGAAACAGTCAACAAAACAAAGAGGCAACCCACGGAATGGGAGAAGATATTCACAAATGACAGTACAGACAAAAGGCTTATATCCAGGATCTATAAAGAACTCTTCAAACTCAACACACACAAAACAGATAATAATGTCAAAAATTGGGCAGAAGACATGAACAGATACTTCTCCAATGTTGATATACAAATGGCTATCAGACACATGAAAAAATGATCATCATCATTAGCCACCAGGTAGATTCAAATTAAAACCACATTGAGATACTACCTTATACCAGTTAGAATGGCCAAAATTAACAAGACTGTAAACAACGTGTTTTGGAAAGGATGTGGAGAAAGGGGAACCCTCTTACACTGTTGGTGGGAATGCAAGTTGGTGCACCCACTTTGGAGAACAGTGTGGAGATTCCTCAAGAAATTAAAAATAAAGTTTCCCTATGACCCTGCAATTGCATTTCTGGGTACTTACACCAAAGATACAGATGTAGTGAAGAAAAGAGCCATCTGTACCCCAATGTTCATAGCAGCAATTGCCACAGTCACCAAACTGTAGAAAGAACCAAGATGCCCTTCAATGGATGAATGGATAAGGAAGATGTGGTCCATATACACTATGGGGTATTATGCCTCTATCAGAAAGTATGAATACCAAACTTTTGTAGCAACATGGGTGGGACTGGAGGAGATTATGCTGTATGAAATAAGTCAAGCAGAGAGAGTCAATTATCATATGGTTTCACTTATTTGTGAAGCATAAGAAATAATACAGAGGACATGGGGAGATGTAGAAAAGTGAGTTGGGGGAAATTGGAGAGGGAGATGAACCATGAGAGACTATGGACTCTGAAAAACAATCTGAGGGTTTTGAAGGGACAGGGGTGGAAGGTTGTGTGAGCCTGGTGGGGGGTACTATGGAGGCACATGTTGCATGGAACACTGGGTGTGGTACATAAACAATGAATTCTGGTACACTGAAAAAAATTAAAAATAATAATAATAATAAAATTATATAACTATAGAACAAAAAATAAAACATAATTAAGCATAGATTTTTAAAATGTTTATATAATTATAATGTAATTATTCATATAAAATTACATGAATTTTATATTCATATAGTATTAAATATGTAAGTATGTAATTATTGTGTTCTATAGTTAATGTACATTAATGTACATAATACAAAATTGTATTAATGTAATTAATGTAATGTACATTATATATATGTTATATATATTATATACATGTGAGAGAAAGCACGAGTACAAAATATTAGGAATAAAGAGAGATCATCACAGTTTCTTTTCTACGGTATAAAATAATTAGTTAGAAAATATTATGAACAACTTAATATCAAAATTTTGAGAAAAAGACATATTATTGGAAATTATTATTTATTATAACCAATAAAAAAAGAAATATCAAATCTTCACAACTCTGTAAATATTAATGAAATAGAATCCATAATTAAACACATTGTTATGAAAAACCCCAAATCTAAATTGAATCGCAGAAATATTTTACCAACCATTTGAGAGTTAATACACATGAAGTTCTAGAGATATAAAAAGAGAAAAACTCCTGTCAATTAATTTTATGAGGCAAAGATCATCTTGGTGCAAAACCAAAATGAACATTAAGAAAAGAAAAATTACTCCTTAGGTTTTTTTTTTATATTTCTTTTCAGTGTAACAGAATTCATTGTTTTTGCACCACACCCACTGCTCCATGCAATACGTGCCCTCCTTAATACCCATTCCCTAGTTTTTTAAAAGTTACCCTGAAGTCTTGAAAGAAAAAATATTTCTCTGAACACAATTTAAAAATAAATCAAAATAAAGGTCTTAGCAAACAGAATCTAGTGATATACACAAAGAAAAGTTATATTATAACCAAATGAGTTCTTTTAGGAATTCAGTGTTGGTATAACAATTGAAATAAATTAACATAATTATACACCTTAGAGAAAACTTTTCATATTATTTCTAAATTTGATCTAGTCATGATTTTAAAAATCTATCAAAAAATAGAGATAGAGGAAATTTTCTTTCCAAAAAAAAAATTTATTTATTTGACAGAAAGAGAGCACAAGTTGGGGAAGCAGCAGAGGGAAGAGGGAGAACCAAGCTCCCTGCTGAGCAAGGAGCCCAATGTAGTGCTTGATCCCAGGACTCTGGGATCATGACCTGAACCAAAGGCAGATGCTTAACTGACTGACCCACTCAGAGCCCCAAGATAGAGAAAATTTTCTTAATCAGATACAAGCTATTTAATATTGAATATAAAAATGTTTTAAGAGCCTTCTCTTAAATTATAATAAAAGCCCACTATTACCACTGCTATTCAAAATCATACTGGAGATCCTAACTTACCCACTGAGGCAAGACATAACCATTAAAGATATAAGGCTTTCATGGAGTACCTTCTGTATTTCCTTGCAGAAATCAAGGAAATGATTGAAAAAAAAACCTAAAAGAATAGAGGTATATTAAAGAGACACAAATGACAATCTAAAACAAAAGAAATAATGCAACATCAGATTACAACCCAATGTGTAAATAAATATACAATAGACTCCGTTTTTATAAATTATTAAATAAATAAGTATATCAGTGAGGGAAAGAGATAAATCTTTACAGAAGTATTCTAAATATTATAAATGGTTATGGTCTTCTCAAGGAGATAGATCTTAATGTCCATTTCCATCCTTCACCTTGAGTGTGGACTGGTCTTAGTGATTCATGTCCAAAGAATGGAGTATTGAAAGGAGGGAAAGAATATTTTTATAGTGGAAAAACCTAGAGAAAGCTACCTAACCAAATTATCAAGGTTAACATCAGCAGTTGTATGTAGGTACTGTTGATATCATGCATTATTGATATGACATTATGAGGAAAGAACTTAACTTCTGTGGAATTCTTTCCCAAAAGTCATAACCCCAATCTAATGAGATAAAAATATGACAAATCCATGTTGAGGAACACTTTACTAAACACCTGACTTACCAGTCTTCAAAGCTATCATGTAATTAAAGACAATGAGAAGTTAAGAAACTCACAGATGAAAGGACATCAAGGAAGCTATGCTAAATATAGAGAACAATTTGATGGTTACCAGAGGGAAGGTGGGAGGTGGGGGGGGATGGGATAAACAGGTCATGGGGATTAAGGACTGCACCTGAAACTAATATAACACTGTATGTTAACTAACTGGCATTAAAATAAAAACTTTAAAAATAAATGCAATATGATATCCTGGATTAGATCCAGAAACAGGAAAATAACTTTGTTATAAAATGGGTGGGAGGTTGGGGTACAAGGTGGTGGGTATTATAGAAGGCACGGATTGCATAGGGCACTGAGTGTGGTGCAACAATAATGAATACTGTGACACTGAAAATAAAAAAAATCTGGTGGGATCTGAACCAACTCTGGATTTTAGTCAACAGTAATAACTATTGGTTTCTTAGTTGTAATAAATATGTCATAGTTATGGAAGATGTTAACTTTAGAGGAAGTTGGATAGGTAATCTCTATATTATATTTGCAACTTTTCTGCAAATCTAAAATTATTCCAAAAGTAAAAAAAAAAAAAAAAAAAAAAACTTGTTACGTAGAAGGGTTGGAAAGAAGTTTTAACAAAGCTCTTGTTATTCCCAGAGAACATGATTGAACAACAAAAAAACAGAAATTCTGCAGAGGGATGCAGAATGGGTGGCTCAGTTGGTTGAGCGGCTGCCTTCAGCTCAGGTCATGATCCCAGCGTTCCTGGGATCGAGTCCCACATCGGGCTCCTTGCTCGGCGGGGAGCCTGCTTCTCTCTCTGTCTCTTCCTGCCATTCTGTCTGCATGTGCTCGCTCTCTCTCTCTCTGACAAATAAATAAATAAAATCTTAAAAAAAATTCTGCAGAAAAGAAATTTCGCAAGGTTGTTAAAAGTAAAAGTCAATATAGAAAACTAAATTGTACTTCATTAGCAATAATTAGAAATTATCATATGGTTTCACTTATTTGTGGAGCATAACAAATAGCATGGAGGACATGGGGAGTTATAGAGGAGAAGGGAGTTGGGGGAAATTGGAAGGGGAAGTGAACCATGAGAGACTATGGACTCTGAAAAACAATCTGAGGGTTTTGAAGGGGCGCGGGTTGAGAGGTCGGGGTACCAGGTGGTGGGTATTATAAAGGGCAGAGATTGCATGGAGCACTGGATGTGATGCAAAAATAATGAATACTGTTATGCTGAAAATAAAAAATAAATTAAAAAAATAAAAATAAACAAATTTAAAAACCTCATCAAAAACTATCAAATATCTGGGGTGCCTGGGTGCCTCAGTGAGTTGAACCTCTGCCTTTGGCTCAGGTTATGATCTCAGGGACCGGGGATCAAGCCCCACTAGGGCTCTCTGCTCAGCAGGGAGCCTGCTCCCCCCGCCCGCCTGCCTCTCTGCCTACTTGTGATCTCTGTCAAATAAATAAAATCTTTTTAAAAAACTATCAAATATCAAGAAGTTAATAAAGTGTGCAAAACCTCCACACAAAATTATAGAGAATTAAATATGCATGTTCATGGATCAGGAGTATTAACAACTTAATTTTATAAGGAAATCAGTTCTTCACAGATTGACTGATTTAATGCAATCACAATAAACTCCCTGTTTGTTCACTTGTTAATTTTGTAAATTTTGCTAAGCTGATTTTAAAACTTTTATGGAAAGTCACTTTGGCTTTGTAATATAACCTGAAGGCCAAAATTGTGATGTCTTCAGCTTTGATTTTCTTATTCAAAATTACTATGGCTGTTCTGGGACTTTTGTGGTTCCACACAAATATTAGGATTGTTCTAGCTCTGTGAAAAATGTTGATGGTAATTTTAAAAGAGATTGCAATAAATGTGCAGGTTGCTTTGGGTAGTAGAAACATTTTAACAATATTTGTTCTTCACATTGGAAAACAGTGTGGAAGTTCCTCAAAAAATTAAAAATAGAGCTATTCTATAACCCAGCAATTGCACTACTGGATATTTACCCCAAAGATACAGATGTATGAAAAGAATGGTCATATGCACCCCAGTGTTCATAGCAGCAATGTCCACAATAGCCAAAATGTGGAAAGAGCCAAGATCCCCTTCAATTGACAAGAGGATAAAGAAGATGTGGTCCATATACACAATGGAATATTACCCAGCCATCAGAAAGGAAGAATACCCAACTTTTGGATCAACTTGGATAAGACTGGATATAATCTTATATTAAGTGAAATAAGTCAAACAGAGGACTGGTTATAATCTTATATTGAGTGAAATAAATCAAACAGAGAAAATAAAATTATCATATGGTTTCACTTATTTGTGAAACATAAGGAAAAGCATGGAGGACATTAGGAGAAGGGAAAAATGAAAGGGGAGAAATGGAGTAGGAGACAAACCATGAAAGACTACAGACTCCGGGAAACAAACGGAGAGTTTAGAAGGGTAGGGGGTGGGGGTGGGGGGACCTGGTGATGGGTATCAAGGAGGGTACAGATTGCATGGAGCACTGGGTTTATATGTGAAGAATGAATCATGGAACACTACAACAAAAATTAATGATGTACTCTATGGTGACTAAAAACACAATTAAAGAAAAAAACAACAATATTTGTTCTTCCAATTAATGAGCATGAAATATTTTCCATCTTTTTGTGTGATCTTTGATTTCTTTCATAAGTGTGTCATAGTTTTTTTTTAAGATTTTATTTATTTATTTGACAGGCAGAGATCACAAGTAGGCAGAGAGGCAAGCAGACAGAGAGGGTGAAGCAGGTTCCCTGCTAAGCAGAGAGCCTGATGCGGGGCTCGATCCCAGGACCCTGGGATCATGACCTGAGCTGAAGGCAGAGGCTTTAACCCACTGAGCCACCCAGGTGCCCCAGTGTTTCATAGTTTTCAGGGTACAGATCTTTTACCTCTTTGGTTAGGTTTATTTATAGGTATCTCATTAAATATAAGTATAAAAGATAAATAATAAACATTTTAAAAATATATTCTAATTGAGTATATTAATGATATTTGTTTAGAAAAAATATCTTAAACACTATACAAAAAGGTTTAAACATTAAAAAGATGGATAAAGCAGACCACTTTGAAATTCTGTAATATATATTTATTGAAATACAATATTAGAATCAACAGCATGGTACTGGCACAAAAACAGACACATAGATCAATGGAACAGAATAGAGAGCCCAGAAATAGACCCTCAACTCTATGGTCAACTAATCTTCGACAAAGCAGGAAAGAATGTCCAATGGAAAAAAGACAGCCTCTTCAATAAATGGTGCTGGGAAAATTGGACAGCCACATGCAGAAAAATGAAATTGGACCATTTCCTTACACCACACACAAAAATAGACTCAAAATGGATGAAGGACCTCAATGTGCAAAAGGAATCCATCCAAATCCTTGAGGAGAACACAGGCAGCAACCTCTTCGGCCTCAGCCACAGCAACATCTTCCTAGGAACATCGCCAAAGGCAAGGGAAGCAAGGGCAAAAATGAACTATTGGGATTTCATCAAGATCAAAAGCTTTTGCACAGCAAAGGAAACAGTTAACAAAACCAAAAGACAACTGACAGAATGGGAGAAGATATTTGCAAACGACATATCAGATAAAGGACTAGTGTCCAAAATCTATAAAGAACTTAGCAAACTCAACACCCAAAGAACAAATAATCCAATCAAGAAATGGGCAGAGGACATGAACAGACATTTCTGCAAAGAAGACATCCAGATGGCCAACAGACACATGAAAAAGTGCTCCATGTCACTTGGCATCAGGGAAATACAAATCAAAACCACAATGAGATATCACCTCACACCAGTCAGAATGGCTAAAATCAACAAGTCAGGAAATGACAGATGCTGGCAAGGATGTGGAGAAAGGGGAACCCTCCTACACTGTTGGTGGGAATGCAAGCTGGTGCAACCACTCTGGAAAACAGCATGGAGGTTCCTCAAAGTGTTGAAAATAGAACTGCCCTATGACCCAGCAATTACACTATTGGGTATTTACCCTAAAGATACAAATGTAGTGATCCAAAGGGGCACGTGCACCTGAATGTTTATAGCAGCAATGTCCACAATAGCCAAACTATGGAAAGAACCTAGATGTCCATCCACAGATGAATGGATCAAGAAGATGTGGTATATATACACAATGGAATACTATGCAGCCATCAAAAGAAATGAAATCTTGCCATTTGCGACAACATGGATGGAACTAGAGCGTATCATGCTTAGCGAAATAAGTCAAGCAGAGAAAGACAACTATCATATAATCTCCCTGATATGAGGAAGTGGTGATGCAACATGGGGGCTTAAGTGGGTAGGAGAAGAATCAATGAAACAAGATGGAATTGGGAGGGAGACAAACCATAAGTGACTCTTAATCTCACAAAACAAACTGAGGGTTGCTGGGGGGAGGGGGATTGGGAGAAGGGGGGAGGGGGTTGGGAGAAGGGGGGTGGGGTTATGGACATTGGGGAGGGTATGTGCTATGGTGAGTGCTGTGAAGTGTGTAAACCTGGCGATTCACAGACCTGTACCCCTGGGGATAAAAATATATGTTTATAAAAAATAAAAAATTAAAAATAAATAAATAAATAAAATAAAAAAGAAAAACAACAATATTAGAATCATAAAAATGTCTGTTACAGAGTAGGAGAGAATATCCAAGGACATGCAATAGACAAAAGCCATTATCTAGATTACATAATGTGCTTCTACAGATCAGTAAGAAAAAGACTCAAAAATTAAAAAAAAGAAAACACTTGAAGCAAGCACTTCACAAAAGGAGCATATTCAAATGATCAATGTTTATATCAAAAGTTGGTCAACATCATTAGTCATCAGAGAAATGCAAATTCAAACCACTAAGAGATAATGCTACATATCTACCACGGTGGCTAAAATTTAAAGAATGTCAGGATCTGCATTATATTGCTAGTACAAATATAAATTGGCACTATCAGAAGATTATTTTGCCATATGCCAATTTATAGCAAAAGTATACCCTATGATCTGGCAACTCTATTCCTATGTATAGAACCAGAACATGTGTCAAAAGATATGCAAGTGTTATTTTATACACATCTAAGGCTGTGGATTAAAATTCAAATATGCTACAGAAAATTAATAGTTAGAAAGTCTAGAAGGAGAGTGAAGTGTTATTTTTCATTACTCAGCTGTCATGGACCAATTGCCTCTGGAGATGAGACTGGAGGTTGGCCAGTAGCTGAGAGGGGACGACATGAGGGAGCAAGAGCAGTGGCCCAGCTGTCACTGCTGGAGGAAGTCCAATATGAAGAATAGTACATCCTTATTGAGATATAATTCAATACATGGTACAACAACACTGTGATGGAGTGCTGAGATGGGGAAAAATCTGGCATCACAAAAAAGTATTTATCTAAACCCAGCTAGATCATGGGATAAGTAATTAAGGATGTTTGAAAGGTTTAGTAGTCTATGCAAAAAGTCTGCATTAGGGATGCCTGCTAGATGAGAGAGAATGGAGGAGGGGCTATAGTCATTGAGTTTACATTCAGAGAGGGTCAATCCCCTTGGCATGAACCTGGCAAGAGAATGGTAATATCTACCAGAAGAATTAGGATTTCAAGAAATTCTGCCACATTTTTCAAAATGATACCACTGGATTAAAATTTGTTTAGCAGGAAAAGTGGCTTAAGGCTTGTGGGCAGACTGAGTTATCACTCCCATTTGCTACTCTTCTCCCTATTGGCATGTTAAGGTAAGCATCTCCTTACAAGTAGGTAACATTTGTCTGCTTTATGGTTGTTCGCTTAGGCTGATAAAATAAAATATGATAAAATAAAATATGAAGTGGCAGTGCATCAGGTCCAAACAGAGATTTCCTTCTCCTACAAGCATGGTATTCCTAGGATGGGTCAGCTTCTTCAGCTTGGACTCTGGAGGAAAAGAGATATGTGGGTCAGACCCACAGCCAACATTCAGACATTTTGTAACACAAATGGAGAATAACTGTTGGAATAAACTACTGAGATTTTATGGTTGTCTTTTTCCATAGGAAAATTGACTAGCACCACATGGAATTCATGAATAAGTGGATAAGGCTGATTAATAACTCTCTGTCTCAAACTACCTTGGATGTGCAAGGAAGCCTAGAGTGTGCAGGTTGAGGACAAATGACACAGAGATGAAAAGAAGCACAGAGGGGCCTGGATACAGCAAGGCCTGGCCCCAAAATAACTGTATACTTTTAAAGCCTATTTCTTATTTTTTAATTAACATATAATGTATTATTTGCTTCAGGGGTATAGGTCTGTGAATCATCAATCTTACAAAATTCACAGCACTCATCATAGCACATACCCTCCCCAATGTCCATAACCCAGCCACCCTATCCCTCTTCCCCTACTCCAGCAACCTTCAGTTTGTTTCCTGATATTAAGAGTCTCTTATGGTTTGCCTCCCTACCTGGTCCATCTTATTTTATTTTCTCCCCACCCCCTTCCCTCTAGGGCTCTCAAATTCTTCTTATTAAAGAGATCATATGATAATGGTCTTTTTCTGTTTCACTTATTTTGCTCAGCATGATACCTTCGATCTTTTGGGTAAACACCTAGTAGTGAAATTGCTGGGTCACATGGTAGCTCTATTTTCAACTTTTTTGAGGAAACTCCGTACTGTTTTCTAGAGTGGCTGCACTAGCTTGCATTCCTACTAACAGTGTAGGAGGGTACCCCTTTCTCAGAATTCTTGCCAACATCTGTCATTTCCTGACTTATTAATTTTAGGCATGTGACTGGTGTGAGGTGGTATCTCACTGTGATTTTGATTTGTATTTCCCTGATGCTGAGTGATGTGGATCATGTTTTCATGTGTCTGGTAGCCATTTGTATATCTTCTTTGGAGAACTGTCTGTTCATGTTCTCTGCCCATTTTTTGTGCGTGGTGTAAGGAAATGGTCCAGTTTCATTCTTCTGCATGTGGCTGTCCAATTTTCCCAACACCATTTGTTGAAGAGACTGTCTTTTTTCCATTGGACACTCTTTCCTGCTTTGTTGAAGATTAGTTGACCATAGAGTTGAGGATCAATTTTGGGGCTCCCTATTCTGTTCCATTGATCCAGATGTCTGTTTTTGTGCCATTGCCATACTCTCTTGATTTTTACAACTTTACTATAGTGCGTGAAGTCTGGAATTGTGAGGCTGCCAACTCTGGTTTTCTTTTTCAACATTCCTCTGGCTATTCAGGGTCTTTCCTGGTTTCATATACATTTTAGGATAATTTGTTCTATTTCTTTGAAAAAAAGTTGATAGTATTTTGATAGGGATTGCATTAAATGTGTAGATTCCTCTAGGTAACATAGATATTTTCACAATATTTGTTCTTCCAATTCATGAGCATGGAACATTTTCCATTTCTTTGTGTCTTCTTCATTTTCTTTCATGAGTACTTTATGGTTTTCTGAGTACAGAGTCTTTGCCTCTTTGGTTAGGTTTTGGGTGCAGTTGTAAATGGGATCTTATGGTTTTGGGTAAGATCATGAATGGGATCAACTCCTTAATTTCTCTTTCTTCTATCTTGCTGTTGGTGTATAGAAATGCAACTGGGTGGGGAGGAGTCAAGATGGCGGAGAAGTAGTAGGCTGAGACAACATCAGATAGCAGGAGATCAGCTAGATAGCTTATCAAACCATTGCGAACACCTACAAATCCAACAGGAGATCAAAAAGAAGAGCAAAAATTCTAGAAACAGAAATTCGACCACTTTCTGATAGTTAGGGCCAGTGGAGAAGTGAATCCAAAGTGATGGGAAGATAGACCGTGGGGGGAGGAGCTGGCTCCTGGCAAGTGGCAGAGCAATGGAGCACAAAATCAGGACATTTAAAAGTCTGCTCCATTGAGAGACATCGCTCCAGAGGCTAAACTGGGGTGAAGCCCATGCATGGACAACGTGGCCCCAGGTCCTGCTGGGCCACAGAAGGATCGGGGGTGTCTGAGTGTGGCAGAGCTCACAGGTATTAGAGCGGGGAAGCTGGCTACAGAGACAGAGCAGAGGAGTGAGCTCTCAACTTGGGGTTACCTTGAACCATAATCCGTGGCACAGGCCCCTGTTCTGTGGGTGGGGTCCCCACAAGATCCGGGGAGACACCCCCTGGAAGAGCTTAGGGATCTGTGGGGTTCAGGGACTCCAGGTAGAGCTGTGTGCCAGAGACAGAGATGATTGGTCACAGGTTGGGTAAGCTCAGAGCACAGTCGGAGGCCAGGGAGACGGGAGTGATTGCACACTTTTCTCTGAGGGTGCACTGAGGAGAGGGACCCCGAGCTCTCAGCTCCTCTAGGCCAGAGATCGGGAGGCCGCCATTTTCATTCCAGTCCTCTGGAACTCTACGGAAAGCTTCAGGGAACAAAATTCCCAAAAGCGAACCCGGGCAGATTACTTAGACTGGCCACTGGTAAGGGTGGTGCAGTTCTGCCTGGGGCAAAGATACTTGAGAATCACTACAACAGGTCTCTCCCCCAGAAAATCAACAAGAAATCCAGCCAAGACCAAGTTCACTTACCAAGAAGAACAGCAGAATTCCAGAGAAGGAGAAAGCAAAGCATGGAATTCATAGCATTCTCCCCCTGAATCTTTAGTCTTGCCAAGTTAATTGACTTTTTTTATTTTGTTTTTTTCTTCTGCTAAATTTTTTTAAATTTTACCCTTTCCTCTTTTAACTTTTTTAACTATTTTATCTTAGTACCTTTAATTAAAAAATCTTTTTTGAAACTTTATTATTATAGTCATATTTTATCCTTCATTATATCTAACTTTATTTTTTGTATACACATAGAGTTTTTTCTTCTAAAAAATTTGGGGTACAATTTCTTCTAATAGATCAAAATACACCTTAAATCTAGCACGGGGCTTGTTCTAGTCTCCAAACCAAGCAAATTCTCTCCACTTTCTTTTTCTTTACTCTCCCAACCAACTTAACTTGTCACGTTGAGGTCTTTTATCCATTTTGAGTTTATCTTTATGTACAGTGTAAGAGAATGGTCGAGTTTCATTCATCTACATATAACTGCCCAGTTCTCCCAGCACCATTTATTGAAGAGACTGTCTTTTTTCCACTGTATAGTTTTTCCTGTTTTGTCAAAGATTATTTGCCCATAGAGTTGAGGGTCCATATCTGGGCTTTCTACTCTGTTCCACTGGTATATGTGTCTGTTTTTATGCCAGTACCATGCTGTCTTGATGATCACAGCTTTGTAGTAAAGCTTGAAATCAGGTAGCATGATGCCCCCCGTTTTATTTTTGTTTTTCAACATTTCCTTAGCGATTCGGAGTCTCTTATGATTCCATACAAAATTTTGGCTTATTTGCTCCAGGTTTTTGAAGAATACCAGTGGAATTTTGATCAGAATGGCATTAAAAGTAGACATTGCTCTAGGCAGTATAGACATTTTAACAATGTTTATTCTTCTGATCCAAGAGCATGGAGTGGTCTTCCATCTTTTTGTCTTCTTCAATTTCTTTCATGAGTGCTCTGTAGTTCCTTGAGTACAGATCCTTTACCTCTTTGGTTAGGTTTATTCCTAGGTATCTTATGATTCTTGGTGCTAGAGTAAATGGAATTGATTCTCTAATTTCCCTTTCTGTATTTTCTTTTTTGCTTGTTTGTTTGTTTGTCCTGTAAACTTTTTATCTCTCCTTCTATTTTCAGTGACAGCCTAACTGGATATAGCAGCTGGATATAGCTAGATACAGCTGCATATTTTTCTCATTTAGTGCTCTCAATATACCATGTCAGTCCTTTCTGGCCTGCCAGGTGTCTCTGGATAGGTCTGTGGATAGGTCTGTAACATTGTATGTTATAGACCCCTTGTTCTGAGCTGCTTTGGGGATTTTCTCTTTGTCACTGAGACTTGTAAGTCTTACTATTTTATGAGGGTTTGTGGACCTAGTTTTATTGATTTTGGGGGGGGGGGTTCTCTGTGCCTCCTGGATTTTGATGCTTGTTCCCTTTGCCAAATTGGGGAAATTCTCTGATATAATTTGATCCAATATACCTTCTGCCCCTCTCTCTATTTCTGCTTCTTTTGGGATCCCAAATATTCTCATATTGTTTCATCTTATGGTATCACTTATCTCTTGAAGCTTCCTTTCGTGGTCCATTAGTTTGTCTCTCTTTGCTTAGCTCCTTTATTCTTCATCATTTGGTCTTCTATATCATTAATTCTTCTGCCTCATTAATCTAGCAGTAAGAGCCTCCATTTTTTATTGCATCTCATTAATAGCTTTTTTTCTTTCAACTTGTTTAGATTTTAGTTCCTTTATCTCTCCAGAAAGGGATTTTCTGATATCTTTTATACTTTTTTTGAGCCCAGCTAGCACCTTGATAATTGTCATTCTGATCTCTAGTTCTGACATATTATTCATGTCCATATTGATTAGGTCACTAGCCATCAGTACTGCCTCGTGTTCTTTTTTCTTTCTTTCTTTCTTTTCATGTGTGTGTTGAGTTTTTCTGCCTTGCCTATTTACCCAGATAAGAATAGATGAATGAGAGGGGAAAAAAAAACTAAAAGGGTAGCAAGGACCTCAGAAAAATATACATTCACCTAATTGGAAGAGAACCAATACCAAGGGTGGAGAATATATATGTGTGTGTGTGTGTGTGTGTGTGTGTGTGTGTGTGTGTGTGTGTGTGTGTATAGTGGTGAATAAAACAGAGCTTTGCACTTCGATTTGAGTATATTTTGGTCTGTTAGAAGAAACTGCCTCCCAAATTTTTAAATATATACAAAAATAAGAGTAAATACAGTGAAGGGATGGAATATTACTCTAAAGATGAAAATTTAAAAAGAATCTAAAAAAGGAATTGATAAGAAGTTTATTGGGTGATGGGTATTAAGGAGGGCACATAGTGCATGGAGCACTGGGTGTGGTGTATAAACAATGAACCTCAGAACACTGAAGCAATAAAATTAAATTAGAAAAAAAGAAAAAGAAAAAAAGAGGAAAGAATGTGATCAGGATATAGCCCATTTCTTATGGGTCATAAAAACCTGGAAAATTATCCCAGATCCAAACTGGTATAAACAAAAAGACCATTGGAAATACTTGTTACCCAACTTCTTTTTTAATCAGCTGTCAAATTCAATTTAGCATATCACAGTTCATTTTTTTATTCGTGATGTTTTCCTGAGGTAGCTCTTTCCATACTTGAGAGTACTCTACTTTCATATTTTCATAGTATTTAGTAGATTATCCCAGTTTTATATTCCAAGTTATTTCTGTATTTTAGGACCAGAACCAATGTCTCATCATTGATACAGCCATGTCATATCTCCCTGGTTAAAAGGAGATGGTATCCCTCCTGTGAGATTTAAGGATACTAATTTCCTCCTTCCCTGGGGGCCTTGTTATACAGATTTAGGCTGTAAGATTTTCAGGGACCGATATGGCTTATTATCCCACTTCTCATCCAGTATCATTTTGTGATTTCTGTACTTAATATTTTAATAACTATTTGCTTATATTTTGTAGGTCCTATAAAATACAATTTCTGGGAAAATTCTCCCTATCTCTGTTTTCAAATTCTGTTTACCACTAGGATACTATTGTTCTTTTAGCCTATTACATGAACTTGACTCTAAAGCCTATTTCTTGAGATACATTCAGGGTCATTCTTGAAATTATTTTTGCCCAGAGAAAAATGATGGTCAAAAACTGAGTAATTCAAACTTGAAAAAGCAAGTGCTCTAATCTCATTCTATTACATATAGCTGTCCAGTTTTCCCAGCACTATTTATTAAAGAGTCTGTCTTTCCCCATTTGTCTACTTACTTTGTCATACAATAATTGATCATGTAACTTTATTTCTGGGCTCTCTGGTCTGTTCTATTGATCCATTGTCTATTTTTGTGCTAGACCATGTTGTTTTGATTACTTCAGCTTTGTAGTATATCTTGAAATCCAGAATTGTGATATCTCTGGATTGTTCTTCTTTCTCAAGATCACTTTGACTATTTGGGGTCTTTTGTAATTCTATACAAATTTTAGTATTTGTTCCAGTTTTGTGAAAAATTCTATTGTTATTTTAATAAGGGTTACATTGAATCTCTAGATTGTTTTGGGTAGTATGGACATTTTAACATGGACTATTTTTCCATTTGTTTGTGTCATCTTTAATTTCTTTCATCAGTGTTCTATAGCTATGAGTATAGGTCTTTCATCTTTTTGGTTAAGTTTTTTTTGTGGGTATTTTTTTCCTTTTTTGCAATTGTAAACAGAATTGTTTTCTTAATTTTTCTTTCTGCTTCATTATTAGTGTACAGAAATGTTTCAAGGTGTGCAAATTTAGTGAATCCATTTATAGTTCTAGTGGTTTTTTTGGTGGAGTCTTTAGAGTTATCTCTGTATAGCATAATGTCATCTACAGATAGTGACGGTTTAATTTCTTTTTCTCATCTGATTCCTGTGCCTAGAACTTCCAGTACTATGTCGAAGAAATGTTGCAAGAATGTCCACTCCTGCATCTTTGTCCTTTCCCTGATTTTAGAGGAGAATCTTTCAGCTCTTCACAGTTACATATTATGTTAGCTGTGCAATTTTCATATATGGCCTTTATTATGTTAAGGTGTGTTCCCAGTCAACCCACTTTGTTGAGAGATTTTATCATGAGTGGATGAAAATTTCTATCAAATTTTTATGCATATATGGAGAAAATAATATAATTTTTATCCTTCATTTTTTTTCTGTGGTGTATCACATTAATTGATGTACAAATATTGAACCATCCTGGCATCCCTGGGATAAATCCCATCTGATCACGGTGAATGGTTCCTTTTAATGTATTTTCATATATGGTTTGCTAATATTTTTGAGGGGTTTTGCACCTAGGTTCATAGGGGATACAAAGTCATTAAAAAGGATGAGATCATTTCATTTGAGACAACATAGATGGACCTAAAAAGTATTATGTTAAGTGAAGTAATTCAGGCTGAGAAAAATAAATACCATATGATTTCACTTATATGTGGAATATAAATAATAAGACAAATGTATAAAAAACAAACAGAAAGCAGAATCATACCTATAAATACAGAACACACTAATGGTTGCCAGAGGAGAGGAAGGTGGGGCAATGGATAAAATGGGTGCAGGGGAGTGGGATATACAGGCTTCCAGTTAAGCAATGAATGAATAAGTCATGGAAATAAAAGGCACAGCATAATGAATATAATCAAAAATTTTGGAATAGCAATGTATGGTGACTAATGGTAAGTACATTTATGGTGAACATAGCATAATAAGCTTGTTGAATCACTATGTTTTACACCTGAAACTGAGGTAGCATTGTGTGTCAACTATACTAAATAACAAACAAACAAACAAACCTGAAAAACCAGGTAAAGAAGTTATGGTGACTTGACTTCCTTCAAATTTATAGCAAATATATTTTCTCATGGGATGAAACAAGTATATTGATATCAGAAGCACTTTGTTTTTTATGCAACCACCACTCCAAAATCTAGCCATTTTCCACAAGTTAATCTACTTTTACCCAGATAGGTAGGTATTTATATACAGGAAGGGAAGCTGAATCTAAAACATTGCTGGAAACCTCAAGTCATTTGTACATTCCAGACGTTGCCTTGAACAAGGAATAGAGAATTTGTTCAAACATTTCAAAACAGCTAAATTAACTTTGTAAATAAATGTTTTGGAATTCAGACAAAAAGTGGTTCTCATGGGAGAAGTGAGTCCAGACAGTAATCCAGCGTCAAAAGGCATGGTCATGGGGGAGGACAAGCTTATAGTTGGAAAGGATGTTGTGAATTAGCCCACTGATTCTCCTAAAATGCAAAGTTTCCCTGCAGAGCATATATGGTAGAGAAAGCTACACTGGGAAGCACTCCATCTCATTCTGAAAAAGTTTTTTTTTTCTTGTTATACATTCATTTCTTATGACTGGTCTTGTTAATTCTTCTTGAGGCTTCCTCTTTTTGATCCTAGTTCTGGCATTTGCATATATAGAATACAGAGATTACTTCATTGCAGAATATGTTTTTACATAGATGAAGACTTTTATTACGTATGACTCCTAGGATAAATATCTAGGTTTCTGTATATAAGATGGTTTTCAGATTCCCTTTTACCTTTTTTTATATTATCTTTGTTACTCCTGAAAATAAACTGCCCTGCTCCCACAAAAATGACTCACCTAAGAATGTTTCTATGAGTTTCCTGAATGAGTCATCATGACTATATCTCAATTCCACTTTTTTCTTTATGAAAGGAATTTATGATCTTTTTCCATTTTTTTCAGAGTTAACAGAACTAATAAAAATCTTTTTAAAGTGTGTATATGAATAAATGTTACAAATTTTCAACACTGATGAATATTAAGAGGAGAAAAGGTGTGGGGCACCTGGGTGGCTCAGTGGGTTAAAGAGGAGAAAAAGTATTCTAATATTCTCTAGAATTTATTTTTAAAGTATTAATAAGATACATTTAATTTTTCCACATCCACTGGAGATATATTGCAATGTATATGTTGATGAGAACATTTTCAATAGAGGTATTTTAGAATGAAAAAAAAAATCTAGTTATAGTATTGCCTACAGAGAACTCAGAACTATCGAAACCTTTTGTTTCAATCATTGTCACTATTTTGACAACCTTGTCACAGGAGTTGTTCCTGTGATGTGCCACTTGTCTAAAATCCCATTCCTTCCTCAATGAATCATCACCAAGCCAGGAGTCTTTTATACCTTGCAAGTGACTTTGTGTAATACAGGCTATCACTTTTATTTTATTTTTTTTCAAATAAATTACATTTCATTTTTCTGTAGCTCATCATTTTTGTTTATCAGTGTTGGTTTATTTATTTTTTTCACTTTGATTCTATTTTCCACAGCTGTGACAGCAGCAAATATATCTTCACTTGAGCTTCTGATAAAAGTACTAGCCATTGTGTACTGGTGATGCACCATTAAGAATCCTCTTTCAATCTGACATAGATCTGGTAAGTACTCAATAAAGATGTAATGAAATATTTCTTTTATACCCACAACATTAATTGGTCCATCAAGATACAGATTCATTTGTCAATTGTCAATTGAAGATACAGATTCAATTTGTCAGCTAAAATTGACATATACAACACATTCTAGTCTAAAGGTAATAGCCACACATTCAATTGACCCTGACTCCACTAGGAGTGGTGGACTCCATTCTGGACCAGTAAGACTGACTTGGAAGAATCATTCAATAATTTTAGCTATTAATATCACTGTTGTCCATTCATATCAAACAACACACTATTACCTAATTGCTCCCAAATACATTGCTTTATTTTTTCTTTTTATTTAATTTAAATTCAATTAGCCAACTTATAGTACATCATTATTTCCAGATTTGGAGTTCAGTAATTCATCAGTTGAGTATAACACCCATGCTTATCCCATCACATGGTCTCCTTAATTCTTGTCACCCAGTTACCCCAACCTCCCATCCATCTCCCCTCCAGCATCTCTCAGTGTTTTTTTCCCCCAAACTTAAGAATCTCTCATGGTTTGTCTCCCTTTCTGATTTCTTCCCATTCTGTTTTTCATTCAGTTCCTCTATGATTTTCTGCACTGTTTCTTATATTCCCTGCATGAGTGAAATCATATGATAATTGTCTTTCTCTGATTGACTTATTTAACTCAGTGTAATACCCTCCAGTTCCGTCCACATAGATGTAAGTGGTAAGGTGTCATTCTTTCTCATGGCTAAGATATATTTTTCTTTCATATATTCTTTATGGATATATACATATTTTTTCACATCTTCTTTATGGATCCATCTGTCAATGGGCATCTTGGCTCTTTCCATAGTTTGGCTCTTGTGGATATTGCTGCTATAAACACTGGGGTGCAGATGCCCCTTCAGGTCACTACATTTGTATCTTTAGGGTAAATACCTAATAGTGCAATTGCTGTGCTGTAGGGTAGCTCTATTTTTAACTTCTTGAGGAATCTCCATACTGTTTTCTGGAGTGGCTGCACCAGCTTGCATTCCCAACATCAGAGTAAGAGAGTTCTCCTTTCTCCATATCCTCACCAACATTTGTTGTTTCCTGACTTGTTAATTTTAGCCGTTCTGACTGGTATGAGGTGTTTGATTTGTATTTTCATGATGCCAAGTGATGTTGAGCATTTTTTTTATGTGTCTGTTGGCTATTCGTATATCTTCTTTGGGAAAATGTCTGTTCCTGTCTTCTGAGTATTTCTGGACTAGATTCTTTGTTTTGGGGTGTTGCGTTTTGTAAGTTCTCCACAGAGCTTGGATATTAGTCCTTTATCTGATCTGTCACCAAACACATTACTTTAAAAACCCGACATATCATCTTACACCAGTTAGAATGGCCAAAATTAACAAAACAGGAAACAGCATGTGTTGGAGAAGATGTGGAGAAAGGGGAACCCTCTTACACTGTTGGTGGGAATGCAAGTTGGTGCAGCCTCTTTGGAGAACAGTGTGGAGATTCCTCAAGAAATTAAAAATGGAACTTCCCTATGACCCTGCCATTGCACTCCTGGGTATTTACCCCAAAGATACAGATGTCGTGAAAAGAAGGGCCATCTGTACCCCAATGTTTATAGCAGCAATGGCCACGGTTGCCAAACTATGGAAAGAACCAAGATGCTCTTCAACGGACGAATGGATAAGGAAGATGTGGTCTATATACGCTATGGAGTATTATGCCTCCATCAGAAAGGATGAATACCCAACTTTTGTAGCAACATGGACAGGACTGGAAGAGATTATGCTGAGTGCAATAAGTGAAGCAGAGAGAGTCAATTATCATAAGGTTTCACTTATTTGTGGAGCATAACAAATAGCATGGAGGACAAGGGGTGTTAGAGAGGAGAAGGGAGTTGGGGTAAATTGGAAGGGGAGGTGAATCATGAGAGACTATGGACTCTAAAAAACAATCTGAGGGGTTTGAAGTGGCGGGGGTGTGGGAGGTTGGGGTACCAGGTGGTGGGTATTATAGAGGGCACAGATTGCATGGAACACTGGGTGGGGTGAAAAAATAATGAATATTGTTTTTCTGAAAATAAATAAAATAAATTAATTTATTAAAAAGGGAAAAGAAAACACCCGGGGGGGGGGGGACTGACATACTGTCAGGTTAAAAAGACAAGCCTTTATTTTCTAAAACCAGAGGCTAGTTAAGATGGACTTCAGTTTAGTTACCCAGCTCTATAAACAATCTAGTACCAAGAATATACTGGGCCACATTTACAGATTTAGTCTAAAATTCCTTAACTCCAAAAATATCTCATTTTACACATCTGATGACCTTAGAACTGTTCTAAGTACAAGGGTAATGGTGCAGAGAATAGCTTAACATTAGGTCTTTACTCTCAGGTAACTTAATCTGGCAAATAAATACAAGTTAAATATGATGGTAAAGCTTTCTTCATTCTTATACCTCAGTATGTGGCATAGAACCTTGCTTGGTAACAGGTGCTCAGATAGGACTGATGAATGGGTAATTAGCAATCAGAAGAGAGCTTGTTAGTGTGGCAACTACTGTGTGTGTGTACAGTGTATTCTGCATTCCAGCTCTTCAAATGCTTCCAAGTTCTCAGAATCAGCATTCTGGTATGAAGCACACAGTCTGGGGATACCGAATGCTCAGAGTTAGAGTGACTTGCAGACATTCACTTGGCAAAAATTAACAGAGCTGAGGTCACACACAGGTCTACAGAATAGAAGTCATCTGCAGATTCTAAATCATTCTCCTCCAAAGTGGAATAAAAAGATAGGAAGCTTCTATATTTTTACATACCTATGCCTTTTCTTATGGGAGAGGCTGATAAACTATTTTTATTCATTACCATTGCATCAAGACAACAAAACTGCTTCTATGTGACTTGAAATAGTAGATGCAGAGAGAATCCAACCTGGGAAATATGGAGATCAGGCCAAAGAACTTGTCAATGAGCCCCATCAGGCCATCCAGTTAGGGTGGGCATGCAGTTTAGTGCACATCCTTGGGGGCATAGTAACTAATAGACTTTCATGTATTTTATAGCAATTCTTTGGCACATGGCAGTAGAGGGTCTTATTCTAACAAGAGCAATGTATTATATCAGTATTCTGAAAGACAGAAATTAGGTGTTTTGTAAAAGATGTGTCTTCTTTTTCTTATTTTA
The DNA here is from genome assembly GCF_009829155.1 of Mustela erminea. Taxonomy (NCBI): domain Eukaryota; kingdom Metazoa; phylum Chordata; class Mammalia; order Carnivora; family Mustelidae; genus Mustela; species Mustela erminea. The sequence continues at coordinate 23,297,431 of NC_045618.1, read as the reverse complement.
ATACAGGGTTTTTTTGGGCTGATGATTATCTAGTGCTAGTCCTTTTTAAGTTTTCTTTAACATATTATATATATTTTTGAAAATGAGATCTATATTACTAAAAAATAATCTATTTATTTTTTATTTATTTTTTAAGATTGTATTTATTTGTGTGTGTGTGTGAGAGAGAGAGAGAGGGAGAAGAGAGAGAGAGAAAGAGGGAGAGATAGCATGCATGCACAAGCAGGGAGAGGCACAGAGTGAGAGAGACAAGCAGACTCCCCACTAAGCAGGGAGCTCCCCCTGTGGGGCTCAATCCCAGGGCCCCGAAATCATGACCTGAGCTGAAGTGAGATGTTTCACCAACTAAGCCACCCAGGTGCTCCCAAATAGTTTATTTTTAGTAATTAGTTTTAATCAAGTTCCTCAATGTTAATTACACACTCCTATTTAATTTTTCCCAATGTAATTGTCTGAGATCTTAGAGTTTGGAAAAATTGCAGTTGCAGTTACCAATAAGAGACTACCATATATGGCACATACACAGAAAATGAAAAAATAGTTTTCAAATATTATTTATATTGTTCACATATCTCTATGAGTTATTGCTCTATACCCAAGACAATAATTTTCCTAAACATTTTTTTTCAGTTTTCCTAGGTTACTATTAATATTTGATATCACCGTGCTTTGCTTCTTCAAAGTAGGATGAAAGTAACATTTTTAAAAATCTCTTTAACAATTTTTTTAAAAGAGTCTATTTTTTTCATTTAAAATAAGAACAAGAGGAAATGGAGAGCCCATTATGCTTTGAAATCCCACAAGGATAAATGGAAAGAACTGGTAAGAACTTGGCCAGTATATGATAAGCCCTTGAAATTTTACACATTTCATTCTCTTTATTGTTCATTTTAGAGAGCCTACTGCTCTCTAAACATCTCTCTATATCATTTCCCAGCAGAAGACAACATGAGAAATGTTTGCATTTCATGTATCTTATGCAGTGTAGGCATTTAATTCATATTTATTAAATCTAGAGCTGTACTAAGTCTCCCAGGGATTTCCCAAAGTAAAACCAAAGAATATAGGCTTTGGGGTCAGGGAAGCTAAGTTTTAATTTCCAATTACTGTTATGTATATAGAATATTACTATCTTCATTTTCCTCATGGTGAGATTCATGGTCCTCATTGGTGAAATGGGATGAATAAAACCTGCAGGATTGGGAGCAGTAAAGGATATAAATTATGCAAGTGTTGAGTGCAGTATTTCATACATGGTTGGGCTCAGTCAGCTGAAGCTTAGAGATAGAAATGTGTGATGGTGAAGAGTTCAAACTGATTGAAAGCCAAGCTCTACCTCTTCTAGCCTGTATGACCTATGACAGGTCCCTACAGATTTCAGAGCCTCATTTCCTCTCTGTAGAATAGCTGTTTGGGAGTTAATAGACACAATGTATGCCCAAAGGTCATTGCTGCTGCCCCCTAGTATTTCTGATCCAGACTCCCAGGCACGGCTGGCTCCCCTTGACATTAGGCTTGGACATGTGACATGGACATTAGCCCATGACATCCAGTCACATGTCACCTTTAGGTGAATGCTTTGAGGCAGGATTTGATTTGGTATACTCTTCCCCTGCCTGTGCCAAGCAGTAAAAAATAACAGAGCTCGGTCCATGGCCAATCCAAACTGAACACAGAGAATGAGTGAGAAATAAGCCTTTCTTGCTTTCCATCACTGAAAATTATGAAGATATTTTATTATTACAGGATAGACTGTGCCATCTTAACTAAAGCAGCACATAGAGTGCCTTCACTGGTGCCTGACACATAATCAGTGCTGAGTAAATGTTTATTATTAGTAGCAGTAACAGTAATATTTATATTTGAAACAGCCCCAGCTCTACCTACTATATCTAAGCTGGTAATGAACTTCATGATTTTAAGAACTCTGGATTCTCATGGAGAAATGAGTTTAGTATTTGGCATAAGAAAACTTTTTAGGGTTTTGTAGGGGAGGAGGTGGAGGGATGGGTGAGCCTGGTGGTGGGTATGAAGGAGGGCATGTATTGCGTGGAGCACTGGGTGTGGTCCATAAACAATGAATCTTGGAACACTGAAAAAATGAAATAAAATTTTTAAAAAAGAAAAGTACAAAAACCCTACTTCAAACATATTGACTGATCATGTAGGCATCTAACAGTGTCTCATTTCTGAGCCATAATTTCCTTATCTGTAAAATAAGGATGAATGGTGATGGTGGACAAAATTATACAAGATGGACATAGAGTGCAATGCTGAAGTGGGGTCAGCACCTAACAGTCTTTGCTGCGCTTCTCTTTCTTGCTCCCTGTGATGACCAATTCTGTAGCCACCAACTGCAGCTCCTCCTACTTTAACAACTTATGTCCCTCCCAACTTATTTAGACCTCTCCTCCTCATCATTGACTCCTCCATGAGGAGATGAAGAGCAGATTGCTAATTTGCTAATTTTGCTATCAGCAACTTGAAGAAAAATTATGTCCTGTGAGAGACTAACCAAAATATTCTATGGAATGGGGCACCTGGGTGGCTCAGTGGGTTAAAGCCTCTGCCTTTGGCCCAGGTCATGATCCCAGAGTCCTGGGATCGAGCCCCACATCAGGCTCTCTGCTCTGCGGGGAGCCTGCTTCCTCCTCTCTCTCTCTCTGCCTGCCTCTCTGCCTACTTGTTATCTCTGTCTGTCAAATAAATAAATAAAATATTTAAAAAATATATTCTATGGATTTTAGTTAGTTCCATTGACCTTAGTCCACATATGAAACAAATGGAAAATAGAGTCATTTGTGACTTTAAAATAACTAATGCATTCAGTATGTTTCCCTGTGTGTGATGAAACATTTTCAGACTTAACTAAGCCAAGTGAAATTTTTTCCACTGTCTTGGCTTATTTCTGGGTAGATCTGATCAATGATTCTGTGGGCATATGGGAAGAAAGGTCATGACCTGGACCTCTTTGCTTACAGTCAAACATTAAGTGTAATTGTGCTTCCACATCCTAGTGAAAGTAACTTTTCCAATAACTGAAAGAAAAACTAATTAAACATGTAAAACTTTAATCATTTCTGGAGGATAACAAAACCCAAACAGTGATACCAGTTGGTCTTAACATAACTTTTTAATTTAATAGTAATTTTCATAGAGAATTATGTCATTATGTGAGGTGGGCCTGGCAAGATTTTCATCAGTTTCAGATGAGAAACTTAATTGATCTGCTCAAATTTGTCCACAAAGTCTTAAAGTGTGAAACAAGACCCAGAGGTAAGACTCTTGACTTTCCACCTGGGTTCTGAGTCTTCACCCCTGGGCCATACACCCTTTCTAGAGAACAGCAGAGAAGAAATAGATCCTGATTTGTGTTCAAGATTTAAAAACACACTAATGTTCTTTGTTAAAGATTTTAAAAATTTAGAGGATATGGTAGTGGATATCTTAATGTCCTTTTTCCCTCTTCTCCATTTTCCTTCACCCTGTTTTTTCTGTTATAGTTTGCATTTGGCATATGCATGTTACATTGTGAAGAAGGTATTGAAAACCAGATGCAGTATTTTTTAAAGATTACCACATTTATATGCTAACTAGTGATAAAATAAATATACTTTACAGCTTTTTTGGTTTTTAAATTTTTAAAATTTTTTTTTAATTTAGTTTTATTTTCTCAGTGTTCCAAAATTCATGGTTTATGCACCACACCCAGTGCTCCATGCAATATGTGCCCTCCATAATATCCACCACCAGGCTCACCCATCTCTCCATCCTCCTCCTTTCCAAAACCCTCAGTTTGTTTCTCAGAGTCCACAGTCTCTCATGCTTCATCTCCCCCTCCAACCTCCCCTAACTCACTTTTCCTTTCTTTCAACTAAAGTCTTCCATGTTATTGCTTATGCTCCACAAGTTAAGTGAAACCGTATAATTGACTTTCTCTGCTTGACTTATTTCACTCAGCATAATCTCCTCCAGTCCCATCCAGGTTTATACAAAGGTTGGGTATTCATCCTTTCTGATGGAGTCATAATATTCCATTGTATATATGGACAAGTGGGTCATTTGAAATGGTAATGGTAACTCATGAGAGCAAATTAGTGAATCAGTATGAAAAATAAGGTTTCATATACCCTATTGCCATTTATTATCAACAAAGTAGATTTTAAAAAAAGTTTGTCAATGTGTATAAATGTGTCTTGATTTAGCCATTCAATTACTAAAAATTTATTCTAAGTTAATAAGAATAGATATAGATATTTATCTGTAAAGATGGTGATTATATATGGTTAGCCCAGTGATGGGTATTGAAGATGGCATGGATTGCATGGAGCACTGGGTGTTATGCACAAACAATGAATCATGGAACACTACATAAAAACTAATGATGTACTGTATGGTGAATAACATAGCATAATAAAACATTTTAAAAAGAGAGAGAAAAAAAGAAAAATCAAATCATAATGGTTCCAGACAGAATCACTCTACATTCATTAAAATGGTACTATAGAGATTTCTTCATTTTTATGAATATGGAAAATTCATTTAACTCCAAAGCAGGTTGCAAAGCAGCATGGATGTACATATTCCACTTTTAACAAAATGCAGGTGGAGAGACAGAGACATGGTCAGAAGCACAGATTCTCAGATATCAGTTATATGGTGGTTTTCATTTTCTTCTTATTGTTTACCTGTATCTGAAAATTTTCCTGCCCTTAACATGGATTTGTTTATGTAATAAAAATGTCTTTTTCAAAAATAATGTGTACAAACTGTATCAATTACCTTCTTTTCTTGGACTGACTTTGCTAAAAATTCTATCAAAGAAATCCATGTAGAGGTTTTTGCATCTGACTCACTCTGTGGCAGTTCTGGGTCCAGTAAGTTTCCAGAGGGTTGGGTGCACATGTTAATCATAGTAACACCAACCTTATATCTGGACTCTCAGCTACTGGGCTGAAATGGGAACTTTGATTCAGAACTAAAGAAAGGGTATCCCATTTATTGACTGTGTACTCCTGGAGACTGGGGACATGTCTTTGTTTATCACTGGGCTCCTATCCTCCTTCCCACCAGCATGTAAGCCAGGGGCTACCTCACAGCAGTCATACAACAGAAGACTACCCAATTGATCCAAATCTTCTTACTGATGAAAAGACTGAAACCTATGGAAATTAAATATCTTGTTTTTTATTAAATAACACCTGTTCTTGTTCCACTCACTGCATTCTGGACTAACAAATGAGCCTCCTGGACAAGAGGGGGGACTCTGAAAGCCTCTCTAAAGAGAAATTTTTCCTTTTACCACACACCTACAAACAAAAACAATAAATTTTGTTTCTCATTTTTCTTCAGGGTTCAGGAAGAAACAACTCTTTCAGCAATCAGGGTAAAGAAGCCTCAATGGAACCACAAGACTTTGAGATGTCATCACTGATTACCAAACAGCAATTGCTAGAATGTTCTCCTGAGGTTTGCATAGAGGAACAGCTCCATTAACTGTTTAACAAGTTCCAAGCACTTTGTGGTTGATGCCTTGGACACTGATCAAGTATTCTCCTCTAGAGCTGGAACCACACAGCTAGTGTCCCACAGGACCAGCATGTGAACTTTGGTGTTGCTTTGATGGGTGTCTCTTCTAAGTGAGTGCAAGGATTTGAGCCAACCTAGAAATTAACTCTGCTTTTATTTTCATAGGACGTTATGTCCAAGTTTATTTCTGATTATTAGAGAGTTCTTCCATTTTCTCCATGCCTTTATACATTGCTTCCCAAGAATATGGTTGGGTCTGAAAATCTTCAAAACCTGATCTTTGTTATGCTTTTCTACCTGTTGACATAAATGAGGTTTTGTGTTTGTCATAATCTGTGATGCATATTTCAGTTTAAATCCTCATCTTCAGAGATGCTTTGTCAATCACTTATGTGTCCCTAACAATGAAATGGATCTTTTTTGTGCATTCTGAAGATGATGCATTCCCACAGGCTGCTGGGAAGAAGGCCAAGTCATAGAATGCTTGTAAGTAACTACTATAATCATAATTATAAATTTCAGCAGCCAGAACTCAAGTCCTATTCTACACATTTACACAGACCCCAGAACTGGACCACAGTTTATGAGTGGCAATGGTTGGAGAGATGAGGTTGAGGATAGAATTCAAGGAACCAAATATCTGAAACATGAGCTATTTGGAGCTAAATGCCACACAGATGATGAAATCACAACCAAGGGGCACCCACCAGAGTCTGGGCCAGTTCCGGCAGGGCCATGCAGCTGTGTAGCTAATGGAGACTCTGAAATGGGCCTCAAAGGATAGTGAATTTTAAGCAGAGCAGGAGACATTTCAGAAGGAAGGGACAAAATTTGCAAAGGCATGTTTCCATAAAACTCCCTCCCTCATCAATCAGGCAGAGAAATAGTCATCCTTTAATTTCTACTGTAATTTGCATTTCTGGGGCCCTCTGGGCTCACAATATCCATTTAATGAGATCCCTGGATAATGACTCCCATAAGATCTTTCTGTAGAAAGTTTTACCAAGAGTCCTACATTTCTCTCAAAGATCTTACAATCCAGTTGCCAAAATAAAATGTACATTAAAAAATCAAACTAAAATAAAGGAAGTGACTAACAACTCAAAGCAATAATGCAAAAAGTATTAGGATTCAAAATATTGTTTATAGTCAGAATAATGGTGTTAAAGTTGTTCTGTAGACAATGAGCTGAAGTTGCTCAGCAGAAACAGGTATGTTGGGAAAGGAAACTCTGTGAGGAAGAAACCTTCACCAGGTAAACAGCTTTGGGCCACCCAGGGATATTGGCACTGACATTGGTCCTCAAAGTATTTGCTCCAGTAACTTCTAAGGACAGTTCTCCCATTCTGGTGACAAAGACAGGATCACCTGTTAGAGCATATTTAAATGCAATTCCCCCAAAGGGAGTGGAGAGAGTGAGAATAGTAGGACAAAAAGAATAAAGAAAAATAAATGGCTGGAAACATCCTAAATTTGGCAAAAAGGCACAAATCTATAAATGCAAGAAGTTTAATAAAACCCAATTAGGATAAACCTAAAATAACTCATATCAAGACATAATAATTAAACTTTTAACAGCTAAAGAAAAATTTAAAAATCTTGAAAGCAGCCAAAGAGAAACTATGCATTACCTATAGTGAAACACCAAAGTAACTGCATATTTCTCATAGAAAACCAAGAAGGAAGTAGCACAATATTTTTCAAGTGCTCAAGAAAAAGAATTATCAAAATGTATTTTATATATAGCAAAATTATCCTTCATAAATGAAAGAGAAATAAAGACGTCCTCAGTAAATGAAAACTAAGAGAGTTAGTTACTAGCAGAACTACTGTTAAGATGTAATAAAGATGCTCTTCAAACAGAAAAAAATGACAGAAGAAAAAAATCTTAGAACAGCCAAAAGAAAAAATAAATGGGTAGAAATGTGATTACATGGAAGAGACTATTCATTTCATCATGAGATTTATAAATCTGATTTGATGATGGAAACAAAAATTAGGATATCATTTGATACTCAAAACAATGATATTTAAAAGTGGGAAGGAAAAAGGACTTAACTGTAAGGATTCCACACTTTCCTAGAAGTGATAAAATGTTGACAACATAGGATGAGATAAGTTGCATATCTATATTGTAATACTCAGAGAAACCATTAAGAAAACTGTCAATTATATACTAAGAGATATATTCAAACATACTAGAAATAAATCAAAATAAAATCCTACCCAGTGTTCAAATAATTCACATGAAGGCAAAAAGAAAGAAAGAGAGAAACATGAACCAAAGAAACAAATAGAAAACAAATAATAACATGGAAAATGGAATAACTAACATATAAATAATTCCTTTAAATGTAAAAGGTCTAATTAATCAAAAAACAGAAATCAGAGTGACATAAAAATAGTAGAAAAAATAAAATAAAACAAAGTAAAAATGGTAGAATAAGGACATCTTAAAACTCTTTTCATAAAAAACAAGGAAAAACCCCATGAAAGTTATGAAAATCAACTTTCTCAGAACTCTGTAAATTTACTAAGGGCTTATGCCAATCTGGGGAATAATTATTCAAAACAAACATTAATATCAGTAAAAACAGCGGGTTTGCAGTATCCTCAGTCTGCCCTCATGAAGTTTGTGGTAATTTTGAAAATGAATGCTCACAATGGCAATAAAAAACAGCAGCCTAGGGGCTCCTGAGTGGCTCAGTGGGTTAAGACCTCTGCCTTCCACTCAGGTCATGATCCCAGGGTTCTGGGATCAAGCCCTGTGTCAGGCTCTCTGCTCAGCGGGGAGCCTGTTTCCTTGCTTCTTCCTCTCTCTCTGCCTATTTCTCTGCCTACTTGTGATCTCTGTCTGTCAAATAAATAAATAAAATCTTTAAAAAAAACAAAAACAAAAACAAACAAACAGCACTGGGGGGGGTAGAAAGTGATTGGAGCTCCTTCAAATCCTCATACTGGAGTATTTATCATTATGAAAATTGTCTGACGGTCTCCTGTAAAACTACACTCACAAAGCTGTTTTTGTTTGACTTGACCTGGATTTTGCCAAATGTTAAAAACATTTTCCCCAGGGGAACTTGTCAAAAATAATTAGAGGCAATAGTTTAACTTCATGAATACTGAATGCAGTGGATAATGTGCCCAATAACAGACCAATAAAAATACTTAAAAAGCTAAGGAGTGAGATTTCCATAGTGACTTTGACGAGCCCTGGCATATACCTATTAATCTAGATGACCATAAGCACATGCAAATGTACTCTTTGCATGCCCAGGGCTGTGTGCATGCTTAGGAAAGACCTGAGAATTTCTAACCTCTCATCTCTGACTGTCCTTGAGGCTGTGTGCAAGTACAATGTGAAAGCAAAAGCTGTGGTGTCAACTGCCTAGTTGAGTGTTGAAGGCATATCCCAACCTTCACACAGAGTCTCTTGGTCAAGTCTAAGAAACTTATTGATGGCAGGCGCTTAAGAAAATCTCTATCCAAACATTGGCAGACCACTAAACTAAATGAGCAAAGATTTCAGTAAGAAAACAGGGGGCAGGGAGAATCAGACTTTATAGAATTATGCCAGAAAAATTATTTATCAAACAAATAATAATACAATAAATAGCAAAACAACAAATCGTGGGGAGGGAGAAGAATATGAGTTCCAGGATTTCAACATTATATTGTTTAAAATGTCTGATTGTCATAAATATGAGACACACAGAGAAGTATTGTGCACATGCAAACACATACATACTAAATGAAAATAAATAAAAACTAAATAAATAAATGTAAATCAATAACAACTGTGCTGAGGAAGCTGAAAAGTTAAACTTCCTAGATAATGACTGTACATCAGTTATTTTTAATATGTTAAAAGAACTAAAGAAAACCATGCCTTGATACATGAGCACAGAATGATATCTCCCCAAATATAGACTATAACTAAGAAGCCATAAATTGTAAAAATTTATTAGAGTAGCCCTACAGCATATTTGAGCAGACAGAAAATTAATCAGTAAGTATAAAGATAGGTCAATTAACATTACCAGTTTGAGGAACTAATAAGGAAAAAAGAATGAAGAAAATTTAACTGAGCATCAGAGACCTGAGAAATATCATAATGGTGTTAGATACAAAATGAGAGTCCTAGAAGAAAAAGGGAGAGAGAAAGGTGGAAAAAGAGTAGTTGAAGAAATAATCTATACATAAAAGAAATTCAACAAACTCCAAGGAGTACAAACTCAAAGAGATGTATAAAGGGACACATCATAATAAAATTGTCAAAATCAAAAAGAGAGAAGTGGTTTTCACATAAAAAAGATTCTCAATAAGATTTATAGCTGATTTCTCTCACAAATCGTGGAGGACAGGTATCATATTCAAACTGCTGAAAGAAAATGATTATCAGTCAAGAGTTGTATATCCAACAGAACTACCCTTTAATAAATGAAGAAGAAATAAAGACATTTCCAGATAAACAAAGAGAATTTATTAAAAACTGGCTTATCCTGCAAACAATACTGAAAGGAGTTCTTCATGTTAAAATGAAAAGACAACAGACAGCACATTGTAAGCAAAATAAAATGAAAAAATTATGGTAAAGGTAAATACGTAGGTAAAATATAGGAGACAGTATAAATGAATATTTGTTTATAACACTTATTTTTCTATATAATTTAAAAGACAATCGCATAAATCAACTGTCAAAGTTGGTATTGGGCATACAATGAATAAATATATAATTTTATGACAGTCACAGCCAAAAAAAAGAGAACGAATGGAACTATAAATGAAGAATGTTTTTTGTTTACTATTGAAATTTTTGGTATTAATCTAGGCTAGATGGTTGTAAATTAAGACATTAATTACAATCCTCAGGATAATAACTTTGATGATAACTCAAAAATATAGTTAAATAAACAAAAAGGAATTAGATACAACATTAAACATCTACTGAACCCAAAAAGACAGTAATGGGGGAATAGAGAAACAAGAACCATATAAGACATACAGAACACCAATAGCAAAATTACAGATATAAAATCCTATGTTACCAGGAATTACATTAGTATAAATGGATTGAGCTTCAATTAAAAACAAAGATTGGTGCAATGGATTAAAGAAAAAAAAAAAAGATCCAACTGTACGCTGTTAACAAGGGACATATTTCCAAAATTCAAGAAGACAAATTGTTTGAAATTGAAAGTGTGAAAATATATACCATGCACACAGTACCTTAAAAAAAGTTGGAAAAGTTAATAACATGAAGGGGAAAAAAGGACTTTAAGTTGAAAATTGTGACTAAAGACATAAGAGGTCATTTTATAATGATAAATGTCCACATGTTGCATCATTCTATTTATACATCCATTTATACTTCAGATAGTTGTTTGGGCATGATATGTTTAAAATAGCCAAATCCATAGAGACAGAATATAGATTAGAGCTTGTCAAGAACTTGGAGAAGGCCAAAGGGGGAGTGAACACTTAATGAGTGTGAGGTTTCTTTTGAGAAATATAAACTCAAAATTCGACAGTGTGTTCTGGAATTATCCAGTGGTGATGGGAACAAAACCTTCTGAATTTACTAAAACCACAGATATTCCTTTCAATAGGGTGAATTTTATGGTCTGTAAATTAAGTTTTTAAAATTCAGAGATTGGCAGAGTGGACTAAAAAACATACACAGTATCAACTATGAGCTACTTACTAGGAACTCACTTCAAATTAAACGCATAAACACTAAAAAAGTAAATGGGAGAAGATATTCGCAAATGACACTACAGACAAAAAGCTGATATCCAAGATCTATAAAGACTCCTCAAACTCAAAACTCAAAAAACAGGTAATCATGTCAAAAAATGGGCAGAAGACATGAACAGACACTTCTCCAAAGAAGGCATACAAATGGCTAACAGACACATGAAAAAAATATTCATCATCATTAGTCAGCAGGGAGATTCAAATCAAAACCACATTGAGATACCACCTTTCAGGAGTTAGAATGGCCAAAATTAACAGGACAGAAAACAACAAGTGTTGGAGAGGATGTGGAGAAAGCGGAACCCTCTTACGCTGTCGGTGGCAATGCAAGTTGGTACAGCTACTTTAGCTATGTGGGGAGCCACATAGCTACCCTATGACCCTGCCATTACACTACTGGATATTTACCCCAAAGATACAGATGTAGTGAAAAGAAGGGCCATCTGTACCTCAATGTTCACAGCAGCAATGACCATAGTGGTCTAACTTACACCAGTTAGAATGTCCAAAGTTAGCAAGACAGAAAACAACGTGTGTTGGAGAGGATGTAGAGAAAGGGGAACCCTATTGGTGGGAATGCTAGTTGGTGCAGCCACTTTGGAGAACAGTGTGGATCTTCCTTAAGAAATTAAAAATAGAGCTTCCCTATGATCCTGCAATTGCACTGCTGGTTATTTACCCCAAAGATACAGGTGTAGTGAAAAGAAAGGTCATCTGTACCCCAGTGTTTATAGCAGCAATGGCCACGGTTGCCAAACTATGGAAAGAACCAAGATGCCCTTCAACGGACAAATGTATAAGGAAGATGTGGTCCATATACACTATGGAGTATTATGCCTCCATCAGAAAGGATGAATACCCAACTTTTGTATCAACATGGACGGGACTGGAAGAGATTATGCTGAGTGAAATAAGTCAAGCAGAGAGAGTCAATTATCACATGGTTTCACTTATTTGTGGAGTATAACAAATAACACGGAGGACATGGGGAGATGGAGAAGAGAAGGGAGTTGAGGGAAATTGGAGGGGGAGATGAACTATGAGAGACTATGAACTCTGAAAAACAATTTGAGGGTTTTGAAGGGGCAGGAGGTGGGAGGGTGGGGCAGGCTGGTGGTGGATATTATGGAGGGCACGTATTGCATGGAGCACTGGGTGTGGTGCATAAACAATGAATTCTGTTACACTGAAAAGAAATTAAATTTTTTTTTAAAAATCAGTATTTTTATATCCTTTGGTAAATATTTAATAGTGCAATTGCTGAATAATAGGATAGTTCTATTTTGAACTTTTTGAGAAAACTCCATACTGTTTTCCAGGGTTGATGCACCAATTTTCATTCCCACCAAGAGTGTAAGAGTGTACTCCTTTCTCCACACCCTTGACAAAATCTGTTGTTTCCTGTGTTGTTAATTTTAACCATTCTGAATGGTGTGAGGTGACATCCCATTGTAGTTTTACTTGTATTTCCCTGATGATGAGGGATGTTGAGCAATTTTTATATATCTGTTAGCCATCTGTCTTCTTTGGAAAACCATCTTTTGATATCTTTGGTCCACTTCTTAACTGGATTCTTTGTCTTTTGAGTATTGAGTTTGATAAGTTCTTCATAGATTTTGGTTACTAATACTTTATCAGATGTCATTTGCAAATATCTTCTCCCATTCTGAAAGTTGCCTTTAAGTTTATTGATTGTTTCCTTCACCAAAACTGGACCATACACAAAAATTAATTCAAAAAGGATGAAAGACCTAAATGTGAGACAGGAAACCATCAAAATCCTAAAGGAAAACACAGGCAGCAACCTTTTTGACATTGGCCATGGCTACTTCCTACTAAATATGTATCTGGAGGCAAGGGAAACAAAAGCAATAATGAACCATCAGGACTTCATTGAGCTAAAATCTTCTGTAATGTAGTTTTTAATAAAAAAATAAAAACAATATATACTTTTAAATGACATACTTAAGGGAAGTCTTGTGAATTTACTTTCATAGAGGAAGGGAACAATAGTGACTGATTTCCACATCTCCTGGGATTAATTTACCAGGAGATATTTTAAAGTTAGTATGCAGCATTTATATCATGTGTCCCAGAAGTGCTGGGTGGTAGATGATACACAGTTAGCTTTTATACTATTTATTTAGGACTTCTACAAACATAATCTTAACTGAGCTATATAATAATACTATGAGTTAAACTATTTAAACCCCATGTTAAAAGAAACCAAGAGTGAATGTGGCAAAATGCCCTGCTCATTGCCCCACAGATGATAAGCAATAGGCAGAGAGTCGAATACAGTTCTTTATCCCTACATAACCACTATTATTTTGGGCCTGTTCTTAACCAGTGGTTCTATCACCCAGATTTAAAGTGTTAGTGTTGGTCTTCTTCTACAGAAAAAAAAAAATCATAATACTGTTTACAGTAATGCTGAAAGTGCAGAAGTTTTCTTTTCCATCATACCAACATTTAACCTTGTCATAATCTTTTGTTGTTGATGCTGTTAAAATCAAGGATGGAGACCAGCCTTGAGGTTTCCCTGATCAGACAGAACCAGTTTAGTCATGCAGGCAAAGCTTAATTGAGTTTACTTCACAAACCTAACTTGACTCAGAGCATTTCTTGCTAGTGCATCTGGAAATGATAAGCAAAACTATTTCCCAAGGTTGATATGAGGGAGCCACAGAAAACTGTAATATTTTAATCAATCACTCTGAAGAATTAATACTCATCACTTTCTCAGTCTATAAGATATATATCCACCTATCTATATATCTATATCTATATAACCTATATCTATATCTATCTATCTATACCTGTATGTCCTTGAGCCTCAATCCATACTCTGGTTTGAGAGCTCCTGGTTTGCAAGCCATCTTTATGGTATGTGCACAATAAACTTCTGCTAATTATGACTTCAGTGATTCATTGGTTTAACTTTGGCTACTATGAACCTTTTTCATTTTATGGTGTCAGAAGCAGGATCCAAAGACCTGAGGCTGGTAAGCAACCAGGTGTTACTAATTTCTTTCTGACCCCAGAGGTTAAGGGTAGATCTCTTCTGGGCCTGAGCTATGTTCTCTGCATTCTCAATTCTCTGACTTTATTGTGCATGCTGGCTTTCTGTTTTCTGTTTTGCTTCTGGTTTCAGTTTCTGTTTGTTGAAGCTCCTTGGTAAGTAATCCATGCTGTGCTAAAGGGAAGGAAACCTGTGATTCTTAGTGTTTTAAAATAGTTCTTGGAAAACAAGGGCCTCTCATAGTTAAAACATATTAGGGAATCTAACAGCAACATAGATTGCACCTCATCCTTGGACCAGGATCTTGTACCTTACTGGAAAAATCGATGAATTTATGTAAAATTTAGAATTACTTTGGCCATTCTGGAGAGACTTTGTTTTTAGCTAAGTCCACCTTGAAGATACCCTTAAAAGAGAGGCTTGCAAATCTCTAGGAGACAATAGAATTCATTTTTGATTGTTATGCAGAAGTTTCTAAAAGACAAAATTACCTCAAATGCAGTTCTGAAAGAATCTGTACATCATACAAATAGAAAATAAAATTCTTAGTAAAAAATTTGGCCATCTGAGCATCTAGGCAGGTAATCTTAACTTAGTCCCTCTACCAGAAAAACAATTTGAATCCAATTATACTTTTTTTTTGTACCTGAGGCAAGGCTAAAAATTTTAAAATTAAAGATACAAGATCTGTTATACAGATGTTTTATATATATATACATGCACATATATGTCATATACATATATGTTTATAGATATGTGACATTTATATATATAATATTGTATTTTTATATAATATGTTATATATATGTGTGCATTATTCTACTTCTGGATGGTATTGCCAAAATTAATTCATAAAGAGCTCTATTTAATTGGCTTAAAGAAAATTAGGCATTTAGATAAATTAAGTATACTTTCAGTAACATAGAAAATTACCCGTGTTTTTCAGTTCATGCGATCTGGCATAATCTCTGGTAAGTAAAAGCTAATTTAAATGTATCTGTTTAATAGAAGCAGGCATGTCTTCAGAATTTTTCAACCTGAAAAATAATGTAAGATGATGTTAAACTGTTTGATGTCTAATTCAAACATAATTTTTAGAAACAAGTTATTTGAATAAAGATTAATAAGATCAGAGGGTATACTAAGTTAAACTAGATAATGGATATTTGTTGAATATCTAAGTCATTTCCAAATAAAATAAACATTAAAAGCTAAGCATTAAGCTTTTTTTAATTTTTACAGAGACATACATACTCATTTTAAACAAACATGATTTATACCACATTAAGAAACTTATTAAGAGGAAGATTATACAGTTGATCCTTGACCTCTGCACAGCTAAAAATCAGCATATAGTTTTTTTTAATAGTTTATTTTTTTTTAATTTTTTTATTTTTTATAAACATATATTTTTATCCCCAGGGGTACAGGTCTGTGAATTGCCAGGTTTACACACTTCACAGCACTCACCAAAGCACATACCCTCCCCAATGTCCATAACCCCACCCCCCTTCTCCCAACCCCCCTCCCCCCAGCAACCCTCAGTTTGTTTTGTGAGATTAAGAGTCACTTATGGTTTGTCTCCCTCCCAATCCCATCTTGTTTCATTTATTCTTCTCCTACCCACTATGGAAAGAACCTAGATGTCCATCAACAGATGAATGGATAAAGAAGATGTGGTATATTTATGCAATGGAATACTATGCAGCCATCAAAAGAAATAAAATCTTGCCATTTGTGACAACATGGATGGAACTAGAGCGTATCATGCTTAGTGAAATAAGTCAAGCAGAGAAAGACAACTATCATATGATCTCCCTGATATGAGGAAGTGGTGATGGGGGCTTAAGTGGGTAAAAAATATTTTATTTTTAAGTAATCTCTACTCCCAATGTGCGCTCAAACTCATGACCCCCAAGGTATAGAGTCATATGCTTTACCAACTGAGCCAGCCAGGTACCCCATGAAAAAAAGCACATAATTTTTGACTCCCCCAAAATTTAACTACTTATCATCTACTATTGACAAGAAGCCTTATCAATAACATAATCAATTAACACATATTTTGTATATTTTCTGAATTATATAATGTAATCTTTAAGTTAGAGGAAAATATATTATTGAAAAAATTATAATAAAAATATATTTATAATGCTGTGCTGTATTTATAAAAAAAATCTACATAAAAGTCAACTTGCACAGTTCAAACACATGTTGTTTAAGGATCAAATTTACTTCTCAAATTTGGAAATGTATTTGTAAATTTGCTATTCTATAGCATGCTAATATGTGATAAACAATTCAAAACTGCCTCTTTCCTTGTTTTCAGTGGAAAACAAAGATGACAATTTTTTTTAGAAGTTGGAAGAAGAGCTGAAAATACAAAGTAAACTGAAGAGAAAATGTCAGAACACTTAGAGTAATAAGCATAAATTTACTCTGTACAAACTATATGCATTGGGGCTGTAAGAATGCAGACAAAGCAGCAGGAACCCCTTTGGAAGTTGAGAAAAGGGCTACCATGAAAGCTTCCTCTTACTATGAATGGAGTTATGGAAACTTCTTGTTCTCCAAACTGTGGTCATGGATTATGATTAGCATTTATTCAAGTAGAATATATATATATTATCCATATGTATGTAGAGATAATATATTGTCTTCAATTTTATTTATAATTTATACATTGATTTGTTGTAGAGCTATTTGTTATTTATATGTAAATTAAAGAATAATTTCATAAAGTACAAAATAAATTATATGCATGGCATATACTAAAAATAAGAAATATATGTCAGTTTATTCAACTTTTATTCCAGTTACTTATATGGTTTTATATGCATACTATGTGCTGTGCCATAATATACACTTTATTTTTCCTATGGAATGATCCAACATATTCAAAAGTCAGTGCTCTTATACTACAGTAACCTAAACAACAAAAGGGTCTGTGTGGTTAGCTGAAAAGGCCAATACAAGAACATCCACCCTTTCTGTACTGTAAAATCACAGTGATAACTTCTCAAGGCCAGGCTATAATCAGTCTTTCATAGGCTCATAGTTTATTGCTTTGGCTTTTCAGATTTGCAAACAGGCAGCAATCTTTGTTTAAAAGAACTTCCCCAATTTCATCTAACTACCTTCAAGACTAGAAATTCTGGTGGCATGTTCCCAGATATTTACAGCTTTGCCATCAGTTTAGAAGATGCTGTCCCATCTTTCAAATCTTTATTCTGCCTACTCAACATAGAACAAACTTCTTCACCAAAAATGTGGGGATACCGCTGTCTCTGCTTTCTCTAAGTCCAGCCCCAGCCTAGCAAAGCAATGTCAGGATGAACCTATAAACGTAAGTCAATCTTATACTGTAATTTCCAAAAGATCTATGGTTTATTTTAACTATATTATATGGAAGGAGTTTATATTCATTTAATATGATACATAGGCAACTATTCTACTTTCTGTAAGTAAATCTGTATTTTTTTTTATTATGTTATGTTAGTTACCATATGATACTTCATTAGTTTTTGATGTAGGGTTCCATGATTCATTTTTTGCGTATAACACTCAGTGCTCCATGCAATCTTTGCTCTCCTTAATCATACCCATCACCAGGCTCACCCATTCCCCTGGATAATGAAGATATGGTGCATATACACAATAGAATATTACTCAGCCATCAGAAAGGATGAATACCCAAATTTTGCATCAACATGGGTGGGACTGGAGGAGATTATGCTGAGTGAAATAAGTCAAGCAGAGAAAGTCAATTATGTGGTTTCACTAACTTGAGGAACATAAGGAATAGCATAGAGGACATTAGGAGAAGGAAGGGAAAAATGAAGGGGGGGAATTAGAGGAGGAGGAAAACCTATAATTATTCTGTAACAAATGTCTTGTATCGTTTCTTTTCTGGAGAAGGTTTTTAAGTTTTTGAAATTGAAAAGACAACATTTGAACTAATATAGTTGAGATTGTCAGAAAAATAGTTTTTTACGAAACTACTAGAAATAATAACAATAAAGGAAGGAGAACATCAGAAAACAACTGCATGTACATAAGAGAATGTGTTTTTCCCATAAAAGAAGGAATGATAAATGAAAATGCATTTTTGATAAGGGAAAAAATAAAGAAATTTTATCCTAAAGTAAAATGATTGGTTTCAGAATAAGAAGGGAAAAAGATAAAACAAAACCTTAATGAATATACAAAGTTGTAGATGGTGTGTGGAAAATAAATCTTAAGAAAAGGATTTTATATGTGGCCAAACTGACTGAATTAAGAATGGATTTATTTATGATAAAACAAGGAAAAATTTTAATATAAAAAGTACACCGGTGCAAAGTTAGAACATGATTTTTTTTTTCCCTGTTAAAAGGACAAAGTTTTCTTAGGTTATTGATCTGCACTTAATAAGAAATTATAAACAAAGATTTTCTTCATCTTTATGTAATCTGTCCAGAAAACAAAGATTCTGTGTTTTGTCTTTGTCAGGTCTTTGATTACTTAAGAAACTGAACCTTCCTTATTAGAAGAGCTAAGTTTTTTTTGTTTGTTGGTTGGTTGGTTTGTTTCAACTGTGTAACTTTTTGTATATGTGAAATTTCTTTTTTTTTAAGATTTTATTTATTTATTTGAGAGAGAGAGAGAAAGTGAGAGAGAGCATGAGAGGGGAGAATGTGAGAGGGAGAAGCAGACTCCCCATGGAGCTGGAGCCGGATGTGGGACTCAATCCCAGGACTCCAGGATCATGACCTGAGCCAAAGGCAGTTGCTTAACCAACTGAGCCACCCAGACACCCCTGTATATGTGAAATTTCATGGAAAGCATTGTCAAATAAGAGGTGATGCTAAACTTTCTTTAGGAAATATCTATTTGAAATGTATAAATATAAATGTTCCAGAAACTATATAAAGTTCCTAGGAATCTGAAGTGTCCTGATATAATGTTCTCAGTCATAATTCTAGCTGTTGTTTTAAACATTATATAGACCAGAAATAACTCATTTCCTGTATCAATTTTGTTATAACGAATTCTCATCTGATCTTACCTTTGCCATTTTTAAGGTTTTTGCTGTTTACAGACAATTATTGTTTTACTCCTTTAAAAAAAAGACTTCATTTATTAATTTGACAGGGAGAGACATAGTGAGTGAGGCAACACAAGCAGGGGGAGTGGGAGAGGGAGAAGCAGGCTTCCCACTGAGCAGGGAGCCCAGTGTGGGGCTCAACCCCAGACCCTGGAATCATGACCTAAGCCAAAGGCAGACACTTAAGGACTGAGCTGTCCAGGCGCCCATTTTATTCTTGATGTTTTTATAAATATATTTCATCTTCAGATAAATTTATAGAAAATACCCTTATTAGTACTCTAGAATGCAAGTTTCTGATAACTACGATCGTAACACTGAGCTGGATAAGAATTTCTAAAACTGGGCCACAGGGGTGTCTCAGTTGGTTAAATGCCTGCCTAGGGCACAGGCCTTGATCTCAGGGTCCTGGGATCCAGCCCCTGCATCTGGCTCCCTGCTCAATAGGGTGTCTGCTTCCCTCTCTCCCTCTTCCCCTCCCCACTTATGCACACTCTCTCTTTCTCAATTTCTCAAATAAATGAATAAAATTTTTAAAAAAAGAATTTCTAAAACGTTGATGGAAATTTCCAAATTCATAAAATTGCTAACAAAAGATCAAAATCAATAATCATTAATTATAGGAGACTAAATGAAATAATGAACATGATTATAACTTTTATGACTTCATTTAAAGCATTCATCATTCTTTAATGTTTTGTTTTCCAGATTTAAAAATGTCTATATGGCCAATCATTATTCTTCCTGCATGTGTATAAGTAATCAGGCCAACTTTATTAAAGCTAGACTTAATTTGCAGACAAATTAGTCTTGCTATGGTTGTCTGTGATGGAAATGGAAATACTGTGGAGGAAAAATTACATTTCAGTAATTCAACCTTATGGATGTCAGATTCTGGTACTGTTCATTGTCTTTGGAGATTTTTTTTTTTCCTACCTATAAAATGGACTGGGTCCTAATTTCTAATTTTCTCTAGTATGTGGCTAGAATTCTATAAATCAGCATTTCCAATTTTTCCCACTATTCTGGTTTGGAATCACTATGTAGCTAAAATTGTTCTTTTCCCAAAGCTAAGCTAAAGCTGGACAACTTGATACACACCTCAGAGATGTCACCACAATAGCACATGTGTGGATGATCTTTACAATTGTTGCTATGAGGCCACTCAGAAAGATTGCCAGTGACATTCACACTCCTAACTGTGATGGCGACTGCTTTGCCCTTCCTCCATCTAAACATGTTTGGAATCCAACATTTAAAAATCTTCTCAACTGGCTAGCTCTCCAAACTTAGAAAACTGAATCCATCGTTTGCTCAAACTATTAACATTTAGTTTTCTTTAGTTTCGATAGAAATGTCTCTCATTATATTACCTGATTGCTCACATCATAAAAAGGCCTGGTTTCAATGAAAGCCCACCCACAACACCTCTTCCTGAAAAGAAACACCCTGATAGTCATCCTCTCCTATGTAATCATGAGCGTATATGTTTGCTAATACATCACATTGTCCCTATGCAAATAACATGAAAAGCAATTTGTAAATTGACTTAGAAAGGTAAAACCTGAATCTGATTACAATCCTCTTGATTTATTTGATTGGTTAAATCTTGGCTCCTGGGAATCTCTGTTCTGGGTAACGTTCAATCACAGGTTATTATGTATTCTCTTTATAGTCATCATATTGTGTTGTACACTCTCAAAGGTATTAAATGCCTGTCGGCAGCTGCTCACATGAAAGTGATATCCATCAGGATCAGACAACTAGATGAAACCAACAGTAATAACCACATGAATGATGAAGATGGTGATGGTATGGCCGTCTAGCCTAATGACTCAACGAATAGAAACAGGAAATGTGTGAATCTTCAGCTTGACTACATCAACAGTGATAACTGAGAAAAAAGAAAAAAAAACCACCACCACCAACACTCTAATGGTCAGTCATACTCTCAGCCTGCTGACAGAATGACCAAAAGGGGGGGACTTGTTAATAATAAGGACAGATGGAGACTAGGCTTGAAGATTCCCTGAGGAGACAGAACCAGTTTAATCGTGCAGGCAATAATTGAGATTACTTTGCAAAGCTAACCTGACCTGCATCATTTCTTGCTTGTGCATCTGGAAATAATAAGTGAAACTTGAACTGTTTCCCAAGATTTATATGAGGGAACCACAGGAAACTGTAATATTGTAATCAATCACCATGAAGAATAATCAGCCATTGCTTTCTTGCTATTTAAGCTGTTTTATAACAATATACCCCCTGAGCCTCATTCTTTTTTCTAGTTTGAGTGTTCCCAGTTTGCAAACAGTCTTTTTGGTGCATGCATGATAAATTTTTACTAATTACTACTTTGGTGATTCACTGGTTTTACTCTAGCGGTTTTGAATTTTTTACAAAGCTGTGAACCCTGAGCTCAAGCTGTATAGTTGTGTGGACTCCAAGTGATGCCACCTCCTGAGATGGGACTCATCAGCTGCAGAGACCTCCTAGACCAGGTTTGGAAAATTCCAATGGTAAGAGCTCCATTTGTGTGGAGCTGAATATTTCCTCCATGTAATTTTGACATGTGGGTCCTAGCCCCAAGGTCTGGAAATGGCACAACAAATGGAATTTTATTTTCTGTGATGGCTCTTCCAACCTTTGCCCTGGGAGAAGTGACTGGTACTGTGAGAGGCATCTGTGAGCAGAGGACTCTGGGGTCATTCATCTTGGTGCACTGTGACCTGGAGTGGATAGCCTGAATGTGTCTGGGCTCTCCTAACAACTGTAACATGCAGATGTTCAACCTGACAAGGAAGAAAGAGTTACGTTTGGAGAAAAGTAGTGGAATTGCAGAAATAATCTTCTAGGAATCCAATTTCTTCGTATTTGGGAAAATAACTTCCAGGTGTGCAAAAAATATCTTTTGAATATACTACAAGCTTATATTGATAGCGTGAGCAAGGCAAGCTTCAGGCATCTGGTCAGTGGCAGAGATGAAAATGAGACCCCAAACCCAATGCTTTTTTCCAGCACTTGATTCAACTCTCTAACTTATTTTTTTTTCTGTCAAAATGCTGGCTTCCCTTTCAGTGTCCTAGACATAGAGACCAGCTTAGAGCTGTCTCCCTGACTGACAGTTTAACACGTGGTAAATATCATCATTCTAGTTTTAAGGTTTCTCCCTAGAACCCCTTCCTTTCCCACCTCTCTACCCACCTGTCATTTCTAAATCATTCCATTTTCTTCCTCCTTTCCCCTTTTTAGCACTTGTCCTCTTCATCCTCTTCCTTATTCCAGAAGGACATGCCCAGGTCCCTTTGCCTAGAATATATTCTCCTTTCCTGTCACTGCTTTTTATCCTCATGCCTCTTTTTCCTTCCCTCTTTCCTTTCTAGCAGCTTGTTCCTCACCATAAGAGATGAGGAAATGCAGACACAGACATTGGCAAGTTTACCTAACACAGTCCAGCAAAACGTCCCTTTCCTGAACATCTGGGAATCTCCAGGTTCTTCTCACACTTGCATTGCGGGAATGGTGAGAATGAGACTCTCTTCCACTATACTCCATTATCCTTTGCTGCAAGTCCAGACTGGCATCATAGAATCCAGGGTTCAAATAGCTCCATACTAGGAGCTCTTAACCCTTTTTAACCTTGCCAGCATTCACCTTCTGAGTCTAAATGTTCCTGTCCTCCCTTCTTCACCTCCTCCTCTTCATCCAAATACCAGTTCTCCCAAGAATTCATGTCCCAAGTCCTTAACTATGTAGAAGAAGCACCAACTGAAACACTAACCAAGCAAAATGGACCCTGGTGCCCTTCCAGACAGTTGCTGTGGGGTGGGTTAGGAAAGGTCTTGAAGAAAGCCAGGATGAACATAAGGTCCTTGGGAATCTCATTCTTTTAACAAGTAGACCACAGGAGTGCCTGCTGAATGTCAAATCTGCTCATCATTGCTATTAGGTCTCCTGTTCTTTTGTCCTTCTCAAAAGATAAGTTTGGAGGAAGGAATCTGTAGGCTTCTTGAATCAATTTCCCAGTCCACTCAACCTCAGAACCATTCGTGGCTGCCACCAGAGGGGATCGCCCCCTCTGCAGCACCAGTCAGCAAATCCTAACCCCAACCAAGCTCTTTGTCCTTGAGACTTCTGTCTGCTCTTTCTGTACTAGCAAAGATGGTAGCTGTCTTTTCTCTGGCTGAAGGAGGTTCTAAGAACTGCTGACAGGGCAAAAAACAGAAATGAATTTCACCATGAGGGCAAGGTTGCTGCTGCTTCACCCTGTCACCTGTTCTACCTAAACATTGTTATCTATTAGAGAAAATGTCCTAAAATATTTAATTATGTTTACCTCATTATTTTTTTTTTATTTTTTAAAGTTTTATTTACTTATTTATTTGAGGGAGAGAGAGAATGAGAACACAAGTGGGGAGGAAGGGCAGAGGGAGAAGCAGACTTCACATAGCAGGGAGCCCAACACAGGACTCCATCCAAGATTCTGGGATCATGACCTGAGCTAAAGGCAGACACTTAACCAACTGAGCTACCCAGATGCCTTGTTACCTCATTTTTTCTTTTTTTAATTAATTATTTTTATTAACATATAACATATTATTTGCCCCAGGGGTACAGGTCTGTGAATTGTCAGGCTTATGTACTTCACAGCACTCACCATATTGTTACCTCATTTTTTTAAAGGACTTTTTAAAAGGCTAACTTGGACAGAGGAGACTCTGTCTCCAACCTCCTTCTTTGGTCAATAAAGAACTCTAGTTACTATAGCATCATACTTGCTTTTTTTTAATCAATACATTTTCCTATTAGAATGTATTGGGTAATCAAAATACCCTCTACATGGCATTCCTTTTAAATCCCACAGTATTCACCAAAAACACAAGATTTGTAAAAAATGTCAACTCAGGATTATAAAAATCAAGTGGCATTTGGTTGGTTGATGTTGAAAGACCTGTAGCTGACAGAAGTGAGAAAGAACATTTGATGTAATGTGTGGATTTTTTGAAAAGTCAAATTTAAAAGCTGCATCTGTGACTAGTGTATGAGAGCCTCTTTTTTAGTCTTCCATTTTTAATTGGATTAATTTGCTATGAGGTTGATGGAGCAGACTTACAAACTTGCTCACAAATCCTCACATTTTCATTCCTATCTTTTCGGAATTGAGTGAAAGTTTCCAAAGTTTTGTGAAGGCTGCTGACTTTACAACCTGTTTCAGCCCAATTGCAAGGCCCAAAGAGTGAGCCAAGTTCCTCCCTGGGATCATCAATCATTACATTTAGGAGGGGAAGGCTGGCCCCTCAGCCTCCTGTTACCAGTGATGTTTGAAAAACAGTTATTTTCTTTTACAAGTTTTGGTGTTCAGCAGTCTGGGAAGTGTGCTATGCTACTCTTCTCCAAGGTCACAGGTAGAAATTTCAATGTTTTGTCTCTCTTTTTTCTCTGAGAGCTTTTCTCTCTCAAGGCTTACACCCCACCTCTCTCTGCAAATGACCCTCAAAACAACTGTTTTTTATACTAGTCTCTCAGCTATTTCAATGACCTTACTTCAATTCTTTGTTTGCAGGATATTCTGATGAAAACAGTAACCAGTTCTGCATACAATTGAAAGGTCTGCTTGCAGTTTGTAGTGAAGGTCGATGCACCCTCCCAACTCATTCTCTTCAAACTTTTACTTGAGTAGTTCCTTAAAATGAGGTTATGGTGGTGTTTAGTATAGCAACCCAGCATTCATGCAGCACAGCATGGGCTGGTGACCCACCCCAGCTGCTTCTGTGCATGCCCTAGAGATCCCCTTCCCTGTCATTGAAGTGCTGGCACATATGTCCCCATTGATACTTGTCAAATTATTTCCTAGCTCAAAGCTGGATCTCAAAGGTAATTTTCACTAAAATACAAAGCAGATCCTCTGACATGTCCCTGGAAACTGCCAGTTTCAGCTGCCTACATGGAGGAGATGACAGGAGACATCTGCAGATGTCACTAGGAAGGCAAACAGACCCAAACTTGTCAGGCCAGCCTGCATCCCCCTTTCCTGTTGCCATACTCATTAACAGTCCTGGCAAACTTTCCCCTTGAGATTGAAAGATCATCTTCCTGTGAGCATTGTGATGACCTTTCTTCCTGTGCCTCTGTGCAGGAGCTGAGCCATGGCAGAGTAGCGTAGGCCTTTTGTGGAAACCTGCCATCAAATTTCACCACTCCCTGTAACAAGTGTTGACTGAGCACTTACTTTATAGCAGGCGTTGGATGAGTCATTGCTGGTACAGGGGCCTACAGCCAGATAGTCTGTCTAAAGTCTAGCTGCATATAAAGAACATTCAACAAATAATTGCATATACTGGTGACAAGTACCAGAAATTAAAGCATGTATTATCATAAAATGTACCATAAGATGGGTTCCTGAATTGGGGTAGAGATGGGATGTCTAAAAAGGTTCTCTCAGAGAAGTGTCATTTTAGAAGGAACCAAAGAATAATGGACCTGAGCCAGCCAGAAAATATAGGCCCTCCTCTCTGGACCCTGCTATGGGGCAAACCCAGAACACTCTGAGAAATGGGGCCTGGGGTGGCAGGAACAGAGGCCATAAAGATAATGATGCAGGGTCATTGAGTTCAATGATCAAGAAAGAACTCTTGAGATGTTTTATGTTGAAAAAGGTGCTTTTATTATGGCATGAGGATGGCAGTTATGGTCAGAAAGAGCACTGTCTGTGATTATGAGATGGGACTGATTATATATATTTTTAAGTTGGGAGGGCAGGTAGAGATAATGGAAGCCTCCAGGGGATTTCTGTATATTATAGGATCCTGGAAGTCTGGCTATTGTCAAGATAAGCTTGCTTTTAGTCTCTAGCAAGAATTTACATTAACACAGTTGTGAGTTCCTTGAGGAATGTCACCCTCTGCATGTCTCAGGTATTTATCAATGAGCTGCAGGCTGTAAGGAAATTTAATTTTGTCTATATTCCTCTCGCCTTTGTTCTACTCATCAAAGAGGGGTCAGGTAGCTATGCAAGTCAGGGGTAAGGCTTTGGAGTAGGCACAGATTGTTTTGGTGAAATTGAGTGAATTTGAGAATAGCAGGTAATGGGAACACAAGGAAACCTTTGGGGAAAGAGAGGAAAGAGTAAATGTGGGCTGCATGGGCTCCATAGCTATAAGGGCAGCCTTAGAAGGTAGACACATTGTGCTGGGTGTGAGGTGGGTGAGATACAGAGAATCACGGTGCCAGCCTTCCATGGGGTCAGGAGCACACATCCCAGGGCAGATGAGAAGCAAAAAAGGCCCACAGGAGGAAATTTACCAAATGGGGCCAGTGAGGAAGGTAGGTAAGTAGGTTGGAGATTGAGAATCAAATTTTCCCTAATTCTGTGGACCAGGCTTTCCAAAATGCTCTTTCCTCAATTTTTTGAAATATATACTATTATTGAAGTAAAATGAACTTCTCCATGCAAAAATTAAGCATAATATGAAGAAATGAAGTGAAAATTAAAGTCTACTTCACATCTACCCAACTTCTGGGACACCTCCTGAAAGGCAGTTTTTATTTATGTATTTATTTATTTATTTATTTGATTTTATTCCTGTAAAAGATCTGGTTACCCCACAATTCTTGATTTAGACACTTTCTATTACTCCTCACCTATTCTCTAACTCTACTCACTTCCAGATTCTTCACAGTTATGTTATGATTTTTAGTTCTTCTACTGGTAACCTTTAACGTTTTGTAAGAGTTATGTACGCCTATTTTTCTTATTGCATGGATTTGACAATCTCTTGTCTGCCTTGTGCCTGAGATGAGAAAATATTCATCCCTGTACTTCCCTCCCATCTCTAGCTTCTGCTGCTGTGCATGACTTTCACATTTACATGCTTTAACACTTATACTGCTTTTCTTTTTTTATTATTATTATTTTTTTAATTAAATTGATTTCTTTTCAGAAAAACAGTATTCATTATTTTTTCACCACACCCAGAGCTCCACGCAATCCGTGCCCTCAATAATATGCATCACCTGGTACCCCAACCTCCCACCCCACGGCCACTTCAAACCCCTCAGATTGTTTTTCAGAGTCCATAGTCTCCCATGATTCACCTCCCCTTCCAATTTACCCCAACTCCCTTCTCCTCTCTAACACCCCTTGTCCTCCATGATATTTGTTATGCTCCACAAATAAGTGAAACCATATGATAATTGACTCTCTCTGCTTGACTTATTTCACTCAGCATAATCTCTTCCAGTCCTGTCCATGTTGCACAAAAGTTGGGTATTCGTCCTTTCTGATGGAGGCATAATACTCCATAGTGTATATGGACCACACCTTCCTTATCCATTCGTCCGTTGAAGGGCATCTTGGTTCTTTCCATAGT
Source organism: Mustela erminea (assembly GCF_009829155.1). NCBI lineage: Eukaryota > Metazoa > Chordata > Mammalia > Carnivora > Mustelidae > Mustela > Mustela erminea. The sequence continues at coordinate 23,269,668 of NC_045618.1, read as the reverse complement.
TTGGCGACCGTGGCCATTGCTGTTATAAACATTGGGGTATACTGCTTTTCTTAATCCTCAGTGTGTGTCTGCTCTAGATGTTGACTGAAAGTTAAGAAGCAGCTTTCACAATGCTAGCATTATCTTAATGACTGTCTTTGCAAATATGAGTACTGTAGTCAGATGCAGAGAGAGGGAGCGAGGTTTCCTGAATTGATAAATCTGAAAGGTATGGACCAAAATTCAAGGTCAAATGAAGTCTCAATGAAACTGAGCCTTATGTAATGTTCTACAGCAGAAGTTAACAAACATTTTCTGTCAAGGACCAAATAATGCTTATTTAGGCTTTGCACTCCCATGTTCTCTATCAGAGCTGTTACCCTCTGCTGTTGCACAATGGAATGAACCACAGAAACATTTTTTTGTAGTTACATGCATCCAGTAAAAGTGTAAACAAAAACCGTCCAAGGCCAACCGCTGATCTAAAGCAGGGCTCCTCAAATTTTAATTTGCATCAGAATCTTGTACAGGGTTTCCTAAAGTCATATGACAGGGTAACACCTCCATAGTTTCTTATTCAGCAGGTCTGAGATGGGCCTGAAAATTTGATTTCCAGCAAGTTCCCAAGTGGGAATTGCTAGTGATGCTGGTTTGTGCTACATGCTTATTGCTTGGCACTAGAGCACGACCCCCTTGCACGTATCTGTTCATATTTTCCTGGCATTCCAATATTCTTTTTTTTTTTTTTGTACTTAGCACATGAATGCAACTTGTCACCAAGATTTTCCATCACTATGATGATTGTTCTTTCATGAATTTGCCTTTTTCTTCAAATGTTTCCTCCCAGCACCCTCAATCTTGCACTTTGGTAGACCAGGTGCTCTCTGAGCCTCCTGCTCAGCAGTAATCTGAAACTGTCCTTTATTGTCTCCAGGAAGGGCTACTGTCTCTCAGATTCTGGGCCTTCTTCCTTCTGTCCTAATTTACGTTGGTTTTGCTGTAGTATATCATCAAGATTTAACTGTTTCACTGAAGATGCATGAGATGAATTCTGACACTTAAGATGACTGAAAGTATGTAACTATAACATCACACTTGATAGAAATTTTGACCAGGTATAGAATTCTAAGTTGAAAATAATTTTCCTTCCAGACTTTGAAGTTACTGCCTTATTGTATTCTAGCATCGAGTGTTATTACTGAGAAACCTGATGCTTTTTCTATTCTTTATTTACAGATCCCCTGATTTATGTCCTTTCTTTTCTAAAACATCCAAGATTAGGGGTGCCTGGCAGGTAGAGCATGCAACTGTTGATTTCAGGTGGTGAGTTTGAGCCCCATTTTGAGCACAGAGATTACTTAAAAAAATCTAGGAGTATTTTTTTTTTTAATTTCTCATGTTCAACTGTCAGTGTCTTTGAAAGTAGAGAAGCAGGGCACCTGGGTGGCTCAGTGGGTTAAAGCCTCTGCCTTCAGCTCAGGTATGATCCTAGGGTCCTGGGATCGAGCCCCTCATCGGGCTTTCTGCTCAGCAGGGAGCCTGCTTCCCTTCCTCTCTCTCTGCCTGCCTCTCTGCCTGCTTGTGATCTCTGTCTGTCAAATAAATAAATAAAAATCTTAAAAAAAAAAGTGTAGAAGCTCTCATACGCCTCCCCTAGGCTTCAGAAAATGATCTCCTAAACAGATACTCTTTGATCATTTCTTTTCTAACATTTTCTCTGTTTTCTTTCAGGAACTGTTGGGTCCCCAATGTTGGATCCCCCTATAATGGGTCCGTGATTAAAGGAGTGAGACCAATACAAAGCGAAGGTCAAGCAAAGCTTTATTTAGCCCCAAGCATCAAGAATCAAACCGATTGTCAAACAGACCAGTTGGGGCCACCCTTTACAGAGAGAGCAACCCCTCTCTGTTTCACAGACTAGCTTTTAAGGACAAAGGCCATGTGGTTGGGCCTGGCCATGCACAGGTGACCAATGAAATTGTAACACACAGAGAAAGCTGCACAGTCATGCTAGGTGATCAATTGAATTACAATTTACCCTAGTAGACATTTGAACCAGCCTATCACATTGTTCAGAACTGGCGCCCAAAAGGTGCCCAAAGGGCGGGGCCTATCCTCCTTGGTAACTAGGGAGACAGTATGCATGCTTTACTGATTGGATGTCTCCACCTGACCTGACTCATCTTGCATTCAGGCTGTTATCTCCATCTGACCTGACCCACCCTTGTATTTGTGTTTTGTTACCTGGGACTGGTTTCCCAGACTTGCTTTTTTTTTTTTTTTTTTTAAGATTTTATTTATTTATTTGACAGACAGAGATCACAAGTAGGCAGAGAGGCAGAGAGAGAGAGAGGAGGAAGCAGGCTCCCTGCAGAGCAGAGAGCCCGACACGGGGCTCGATCCCAGGACCCTGGGATCATGACCTGAGCCGAAGGCAGAGGCTTTAACTCACTGAACCACCCAGGTGCCCCCTCAGACTTGCTTTTAAGTAAGTTCCCCTGCGGGGGGACAGGGTCAATTTAAGTTTTACCGCATAAACAACAAAATGGCAGTTCAACCAGCGTGGGGTCGCTCTGGCTGAATAGGCCCTTACAGAACCCCTTGGACATCTTGTATTCAATTTCTACTACTAGAATTTTCTTCTTATTGGGTCCGTTATCAAATGAATGAGACTGAGACAAAGTGAAAGTGATGCAAAGCCTTATTCAATGCCAAGCATTGGGAGTTAGACTGACGGGCCAGGGGAATGAGACTGAAAGAAAGTGAAAGTTATGTAAAGCTTTATTCTATGCCAAGCATTAGAAGTCAGATTGACTGGCCAGGGCCTACTCTGAAGAGAGCGACACCCCTTGGTCTTGCAGGCTAGTTTTTATAGGGCACAATTGTAGACATCTACATATGTGGCTTTGGCTGATTGGATGTCTCCTACCTGTGTGTTTTAGTAATGGTTACCTGGAACCAATACTAGTAATTGCTGATGCATTTATTAAACAACAAAATGGCCTTGTTTTAGGTATGTGTTTTAGCAACAGTTACCTGGAACTGATATCAATAACTGTTGAGGCATTTATTAAACAACAAAATGTCTACCTAGGGAACATGGAGTCACTATGGCTAAGTTGGCCTGGGCAGGCCCTAGGGGTTTAACATGTTTTAACATGGAATTGACCCCAACATTCTCATATGTCTCTTCATATTTTTTTTTCTTTTTGATCTATAGGTTGAGTGTTTTCCTCATTTTTTTTTCTTTTGGACATTATATCTCTATTTACTATAACAGTCATATTTATTTCATTTCTGATTTCTCTGTTTTTCGTTGCTGTATGCCCTTGTTTTATGGATACAATATTGCTCTGATTTTCTCTAAGGTCACAGGTTAGGGTTTTTTAAAAAAACATTTTATTATTTATTTGACACAGAGAGAGAGAGAGATTACAAGTAGACAGAGAGGCAAGCAGAGAAAGAGGGAGGAAGCAGGCTCCCTGCTGAACAAAGAGCTCAATGTGGGGCTCAAGCTCAGGACCCTGAGATCATGACCTGAGCTGAAGGCAGAGGCTTAACCCACTGAGCCACCCAAGTGCCCACAAGTTAGGATTTTTTTTTTAAGTATATTATGTTTTATAATATTTTTGCCTTCTTTCAGCTGTGTCAGCATTTCTGGTTTATTATTATTAAGACCCTTCTTTTGAATGTACAGTTGACCCTTGAGCAATGCAAGGATTATGAGCACTGACCCCTGCACACCTGAAAATGCCCATATAACTTTTGACTCCCCTGAAAATTAACTACTGATAGCTTATTATTCATTAGAAATCTGACCCACAACATAAGCAGTCAATTAATACATATTTTATATGTTATGTGTACTGTGTATTGTATTCTTACAATAGAGTTAGAGAAAATAAAATTTTACTGAGAAAACAAAATGAAAAAGAGAAATTACATTTAATTCTCTGTACTGTATTTATCAAAAAAATCCACATGTAATTGGCCCCATGCAGTTCAAACCTGTGTTGTCAACTATAGTTGGGGTATTTTTGTTATTGTTATTTTTTGTTTATTTATTTGTTTTTAAAGATTTTATTCATTTATTTTAAAAGATATAATGTACACATGAGCAGGGAGAGGATCATAGAGAGTACACATCAGCGTGAAGTGCCACATGGGGTTTGGTCTCACAACCCTGAGATCATAACCTAAGCCAAAACCAAGAGCTGGGCATTTAACTGACTGAGTCAACCAGACAACCCCACTGCAAATAGTTTTGCACTTTTAACTGATCTACAAGTTTATTCTCCCACCCTTGAATGACAGACTGTTGCCCAGTGCATATGTGAAAATGTATTTGTACAAGTCAATGATCAAGTATGGAGCCCTAATACCTCCCTGCAGTTTACTCAATAATGAATATATTGACTGCTGTTAAATGTCCAAGTCAGTATGTGCTCAAGTAATAGCCAACTGACATTTGCCTGCAGAATGGATATGCTATAAAGTATGTGGAATTACTAAAATTGATTTGTCAATGTGGTTTGGGAAAAGAGTGTTGCATTTTCTTGAGGAAAACCTCAGCATGGGGTCTGGGGTCATCTCTTGCGAGATGGCCTAGTGCAGGTGGAAGCTAAGCTAAATTCTGATTAACCTTCTTAGCACAGTGTTTAAATAGGTTTTTTGTGCTGGATGGGAGTTCACGATTCACACCTCCTACTCAAAGGTTTTTCAAACAAAAATATTTGGAAAATCATGTAAGGCATATCTCTCCACCTTTGGAGACATAAGGTTATAAGAAGTTTTCCATGAAAAAAAAAATCTTCTTTAATCCAACACTTCTTAAATGTTCTTGGTTTCCTACATAGAAACTACCTCCATGAAAAAAAAAATCTAATATTCAGAGAAACTCACTTTATAAAATGGGATTTCAGTACTGTTATTGGTGCTAAGTCACAAAAGGAAGGCCAAAAGAACCAAAGCTCATATTGCAGAAGGTCAAGCATGAAGATGGTTCTAAGTGGCATCAGGTTTCAGAAGGCACTAGACTTTTTTTAAATTTTTTATTAACATATAATGCATTAGCACCAGGAGTACAGGTCTGTGAATCACCAGGTTTACACACTTCACAGCACTCACCATAGCACATACCTTCCCCAATGTCCATAACCCAACCACCCTCTCTCTACCCCCCTACCCCCGGCAACCCTCAGTTTGTTTTGTGATTAAGAGTCTCTTATGGTTTGTCTCCCTCCCAATACCATCTTCTTTAATTTATTCTTTTCCTACCCCCCCAAACCCCCCATGTTGCCTCTCAACTTCCTCATATCTGGGAGATCATATGATAATTATCTTTCTCTGACTAACTTATTTCGCTCAGCATAATACCCTCTAGTTCCAACCATGTCGTCACAAATGGCAAGATCTCATTTCTTTTGATGCCTGCATAGTATTCCATTATATATATATATATATATATATATATATATATATATATATATATCACATCTTCTTTATCCATTCATCTGTTGATGGACACCTAGGTTGTCTCCATAGTTTGGCTATTGTGGACATGGCTGCTATAAACATTCAGGTGCACATGCCTCTTTGGATCACTAAATTTGTATCTTTAGGGTAAATATCCAGTAGTGTGACTGGTGGGTCATAGGGTATCTCTAGTTTCAACATTTTGAGGAACTTCCATGCTGTTTTCCAGGGTGGTTGCACTGGCTTGCATTCCCACCAATGGCATAGGAGGGTTCCCCTTTCTCCACATCCTAGCCAGCATCTATCATTTCCTGACTTGTTCATTTTAGCCATTCCGACTGGTGTGAGGTGGTATCTCATTGTGGTTTTAATTTGTATTTTTCTGATAGAAGGCACTAGATTTACCTAGAAACTGAAGAAAACTACCAAGTTTTCTTGGTAGTTTTTCTTGATTCTCTTAATGAAGAGCCAGGGAAGAATTCAACATGGCCCTGGAAGCCAAATCATAGCTGTGGTGCAAACTGAACAGAGGATACCCTTGATGGGTAATCAGGAATTTCAGATGTGGCTTCTCAGGCAGAAGAAATGTGAGACTCTGAGGGGGTGAGGAAGGATATAAGAACCATTCTGGGTGTTATGGGATGAATTTGCATCCCCTCCAAATTTTTATTGAAGTCTTAGCCTCTAGTAGCTCAGAATGTAACTGTATTTGTATATGGAGTCTTTAAAGAGGTAACTAAGGTTAAATGAGGTAATTAGGGTGTTCTCTAATCCAATATGACTGGTATCTATAAAAGAAGGGGTGATTAGGACACAGGACTATATACAGAAGGAAGATGATATGAAGATGCAGGAAGAAGATGGACATCTATAAGCCAAGAAGAATTAATTCAGTAGAAATCAAACTTGTTGACACCTAATCTTGGACTTCTAGCCTCTAGGACTGTGAAAAATAAATTTTTGTTCTATATTTTATTAATTTAATTTTTTTTAGTTTTCCAAGATTCATTGTTTAATGAACTATAATCAGAATTCCATGTAATAATATGTTCCCTCCTTAATACCCACCACCAGGCTCACATATTCCCCCACTTCCCTCCCCTCCAAAACCCTCAGTTTGTTTCTTTTTTTTTTTTAAGATTTTATTTTTTTATTTGACAGACAGAGATCACAAGTAGGCAGAGACACAGGCAGAGAGGCAGGCAGAGAGGGGGAAGCAGGCCCCTGCTGAGCAGAGAGCCCGATGTGGGGCTTGATCCCAGGACCCTGAGATCATGACCTGAGCTGAAGGCAGAGGATTAACCCACTGAGCCACCCAGGCGCCCCAACCCTCAGTTTGTTTCTCAGAGTCCACAATCTCTCATGCTTTGTCTCCCCACTCCAATTTCCCCCAATTCACTTTTCCTTTCCTTCTCCTAATGTTCTCTACAGAGTAGAGAGTCCAGATATCAACCTGCAACTCTGGCCAAATAATCTTTGACAAAGTGGGAAAAAAAATATCCAGTAGAAAAAAGACAATCTCTTCAATAAATGGTGCTGGGAAAATTGGACAGTTACATATAGAAGAATGAAACTTGGTCATTCCCTTACACCATATACAAAGATAAATTTGAAATGGATAAAAGACCTCAATGTGAGGGAGGAATCTATCAAAATCCTAGAGGAGAACATAGGCAGTAACCTCTTTGACATCGGCCACAGCAACTTCTTTCAGGACATGTCTCCAAAGGCAAAGGAAACAAAAGCGAAGATGAACTTTTGGGGCTTCATCAAGATTAAAAGCTTCTGTACAGTAAAGGAAATGGTCAACAAAACAAAGAGGCAACCCATGGAATGGGAGAAGATATTCGCAAATGACACTACAGAAAAAGGGCTGATATCCAAGATCCATAAAGATCTCCTCTAGCTCAACACTCAGAAAACAGATAATCATGTCAAAAAATGGGAAGAAGACATGAACAGACACTTCTCCAAAGAAGACATACAAATGGCAAACAGACACATGTAAAAAAAATGTTCATCATCATTAGTCATCAGGAAGATTCAAATCAAAACCACATTGAGATACCGTTACACCAGCTTGAATGGCCAAAAGTAACAGGAAAGGAAACAACAAATGTTGGAGAGGATGTGGAGAAAGAGGAACCCTTTTACACAGTCATTGGGAATGCAGGTTGGTGTAGCTACGTTGGAATACAGTGTGGAGATTCCTTAAGAAATTAAAAATAGAGCTTCCCTATGACCCTGCAATTGCACTACTGGGTATTTGCCACAAAGACACAGATATAGTGAAAAGGAGGGCCATCTGAACTCCAATGTTCATAGCACAAATGGTCACAGTCACCAAACTGTGGAAAGAGCCAAGATGCTCTTCAACAGATGAATGGATAAAGAAGATATGGTCCATATATACAATGGAATATTATTACACTTCCACCAGAAAGGATACAACTTTTGTATCAACATGGATGGGACTGGAAGAAATTATGCTGAGTGAAATAAGTCAAGCAGAGAAAGTCAATTATCATATGGTTTCACTTACTTGTGGAGCATAAGGAATGATTTCTGTTCTTTAAACCACCCATTCTGTTTGTTATGGCAGCCCTAACTAACACACTAGGGGAGCAGAATAAATGAGGGAAGTTAGATGGGATTTAAAAAATCCAATTGCCAAGGAAAATAGTTGCAAAAAGAAAACCATGATTATAGCTTATGACAGTCAGCTTGAATCTAATCTTAAAACAACTGGCCAAGGAAGAGATAGACAACCAAGACAAGGTTTTGCCAGAGATTGGGCATTCCAGAACTGAAAGACAGGGTAAAGACTCAGCCTACATCAGACTGAATCAGAGACTTACAGCCACAAGGAGTTCTTCAGTGCTGTAGCTACAGCCATTGTCAAGATATGAATCCATGTGAGTAAAAATAGGATAATGAAGAAACTGATCAAAAGTTGTTCTGATACGATCTTGAATATGTGATACCGGTGACATGAGGCGATCCTAAGTATTTCAAACAATTTAAATCTATGGTTTTTAAATGTAACTCCATTTTCATGAAATAATTTGGAAATCAGGGTAATAATAAAGAAATTACTGCCACTTAGTCTCAGGAAATCCAAATTCAACTTTTAAGCAAAGAAGAAGAAGGAGAACAGGAAGAGAAGGTGGAGAAGGAGGGGGAAGATAATATATTTTCCAGTGTTTCCAAGAGAAAGCTAGTATACAGGCCCTTTACAAAAGGATGTCTGGAGAAGCACAATTTAAATATGCTTTTCACTATGTCTGGAGAAGTAACAAAACACATTATGAGAATGAACTAGGTATTTTGAAATGGTGAAGTCTGTTAATCAGAGACTGATTACTCTTGTTGAAAACGGCCAAGTCTTTAGTTCCTCTTCAACTCTTCCACTACTTATTTTTCATTTTCTTGTTGTTAGTTCTTATTTTAGAGAATAAAGAAGAAAAGGGCATAGAGGGTACTATTGTGTGGATTTTTAGCACACCTGAAGCAAATGTAAGTAGGCATAAAAGCAAGATAACCCAGAGTTTTGAAATTTTAATTAATTACAGTTTTATAGAATGGGAATGCAAAGTTACACTAAAAGAAAAGGCTGGCTCCAGGCAAGAACAAGACACAATTGTGTTCCCGTTGATAGTATTGATCCACTGAAAGAATAATGCATCTTTTAGAAGAAAAGAGTCCAGTATGCATTTTCTATTTTCCCCATAAAATTTTCAGATTATCGTTTGACTTATTTTAAATCAATACAAATATGTAGTTCTGTGGTAGTTAATGCTTTTTTATTATGACATGAATAATTATTTAGCTTTATATATTGGATTCCTTTCCATTATTTTTAATTCTCTTCAGTGATGAGATGGAGCTGTGTTAGGCCATGGAGAAAAGTTTTCGTGAGGCAAAAGAGGTGTCAGCCCCTAAAATGCCGTGGCATAACTCAGTATTTATGGGGAAAGTGCCCTTCTTGGAGAAAGTATGCAAGACTCCCTCTGATATCCTTTCACATGTCCTTGGACTGACATTGACTACAAGTTTTGGGGGAAAAGACAATGCCTTTAAGTGACAGGGGATTTGAGGAATTTATGTGGTTCTACTTGTGTCTGTTCCTTGATTATTTTTGACAAGTAAGATTGAGCTGACCATAAACTTTATTGTTGGAAGATTCCTGGGAAAGGGAATTGTTGGGCACATTCAAAGATGATATAAAATAATCTCATTATTGTTTGCTTAGTGAAATGATTATCTCAGCTTAATAAAATTTCCAGGTATGTTTTATTTCTTGCAGCTAAAACCATTATGGTGGTTTTATTTTTTTAATATTTTATTTATTTATTATTTGAGAGAGAGAATAAGCAAAAGGGAGAGGCAGAGTGAGAGGAAGAAGCAGACTCTTTACTGAGCAGGGAACAAGACATGGTGCTTGATCCCAGGACCCCAAGAGATCACAACCTGAGCCAAAGGCAGATGCTTAACCTGCCGAACTACCCAGGACCCCCTTTAAGGTAGTTTTAATGAGAAGATGTTTGCAAGTGACATTACAGATAAAGGGTTAGCATCCAGTATCTATAAAGAATTTCTCACACTCAACACCCAAAAAACAAATAAGTCAAAAAATGGGCAGAAGACATGAACAGACACTTCTCCAAAGAAGACATATGAATGGCTAACAAACACATGAAAAGATGTTCAACATCATTAGCCTTCAGGTAAATTCAAATGAAAACCACAATGAGATACCACCAGTTAATGGCAAAAATTAATAAGGTAGGAAACAACAAATTTTGGCGAGATATGGAGAAAGAGAAACCCTCTTACACTGTTGGTGGGAATGCAATTTGGTGCAGCCACTTTGGAAAACAGTATAGAGGCTCCTCATGATGTGAAAAATAGAGCTACCCTATGACCAACAATTGCACTACTAGGTATTTATCTCAAAGACACAGACATAGTGAAAAAAAGGGATTCATGCACCCTAAAGTTTGTAGCAACAATGTTCACAAAAGCCAACCTGTGGGAGGAGCCAAAGGCCCTTCAACAGATGAATGAATAAAGGTGTGGTTCAAATATATAATGAAATATTACACAACAATCAGAAAGGATGAATACCCACCATTTGCATCAACAAGGATGGAACTAGAGAGGATTATGTTAAGTGAAATTAGTCAAAGAAAGACAATTATCATATGGTTTCACTCATATGTGGAATGAAGAGAATAGCAAGGAAGACAATAGGGAAAGGAAGGGAAAACTGAATGGGGGGAAATGAGAGAGGGAGAAAAACCATAAAAGATTATGGACTCTGGGAAACAAGCTGAGGGTTTCAGAGGGGAGGGAGAGGGAAGGATGGGATAGCTGGAGGTTGAGTGTTAAGGAGGGCATGTGTGTAATGAGCACTGGCTATTATATGCAACTAATGAGTCATTAAACACTACATCAAAAACTAATGATGGTGGCTAAATTAACATAATAAAAAAGATTTTTAAAAAGATTAAAAAATAGAATAAACATTTTAAAAGTGAAAAAATGTGCATGGGAGTATTTTGGTTTTTTGTTTTGTTTTGTTTTGTTTTTAACTTTTTGAGAAATGAAAATAAAGTCATCATTTTCCTTAGGAAGCTGAAGCTTTGTAATACTTATTTTCCCTAGAGCTTTCTCTTTTTTTTAATTAAGATTTTATTTATTTATTGACAGAGAGAGAGAGAACACAAGTGGGAGGGCAGCAGGCAGAAGGAGAGAGAGAAGCAGAGTCTCTGCTGAGCAAGAAGCCTGATGTGGGGCTCAAAACCTAGGACCCTGGGATCATGACCTGAGCCAAAGGCAGACACATAACCAACTAGCTACCCAGATATTCCATTTCCCTAGAGCTTTCTATGACTTGTTTGTAAATTGAAAAATCAACGAGAACTTATCTTTTTAAAATATTTTAACTATATATTTAATAATTATGCCTTTCAACTTCTTTAAAATTAAAAACTTGAGACAAGATGGGGGGAAGTAGGAGGAGGTGATTTTTCAACCTATACCCTAAACTGAGCTGATTACCTACCAAAGAATTCCGATCACCCATGAAAACAGCCTGAGATCAGAATTATACACGTCTGGATCTCTACAGGGGCAGAAGACGCCAGTGGGCAGTCTTTTTGTTTGTCTGTTTTTGTTTGTATACTTCCTAAATCATAGCTTGGGGCCCATTTGGGCTGAACCTTCTCTTTTATCTTCCCTTTTTTTCCCCTGTCTTTATCTCTCTCTCTTTTTCTTTTTCTTTTCTTTTTTTATCTCATTTGGGTGGGGAATCCTGATTACTCAGAATCACTCCAGGGTGCACCTTGACTGCATCACAGTCGGTACATCCAGCTACATCGATTCAGTCATCTCTCACCAAAATAACTAGGAGGAGGAATGCTCAACAGAAGAAAAAATACAGAGGATGGGCCTTCTGCAAAAGAGCTAATGGCTATCAATATACACAATATATCGGAAAGAGAATTCAGGCTAACAATTATCCAAGCAATAGCTAGGTTGGAGAAAGCCATGGATAATCAAACAGAATTGATTAGGGCCGAACTGAAGGTGACCAGGGAAGATGTTCACCATGTTAGGGCTGAGCTGAAAGCTACCAGGGAAGAGGTTCACAAAGCTCTCAATGAGTTCCAATCTAATCTAAATTCTCTAAAAGCTAGGGTAACTGAGACAGAAGATAGAATTAGTGATCTGGAGGACAAACAAATAGAGAGAAAGGATCAGGAGGAAGCCTGGAACAAACAGCTTAGAAGCCACGAAAACAGAATCAGGGAAATAAATTTTGCCATGAAACGTTCCAACATCAGAATTATTGGAATCCCGGGCGCCTGGGTGGCTCAGTGGGTTAAAGCCTCTGCCTTCAGCTCAGGTCATGATCCCACAGTCCTGGGATCGAGCCCCACATCGGGCCCTCTGCTCAGCGGGGAGCCTGCTTCCTCCTCTCTCTCTGCCTGCCTCTCTGCCTACTTGTGATCTCTGTCTGTCAAATAAATAAATAAAATCTTTAAAAAAAAAAAAAGAATTATTGGAATCCCTGAAGGGAAGGAGAAAGAAAGAAGTCTAGAAGACAGAGTGGAACAAGTTCTTCATGAAAATTTTCCCAATCTCGCGAATGGAACCAGCATTCATGTACTAGAGGCAGAACAGTCTCCACCCAAGATTATAGATTCCCGAAAAACATCAACGCACCTGATAGTCAAATTGAGGAATCGTAATTATAGATATAATCTCTTGAAAGCCGCTAGGACAAAGAGGCTCCTTACTTAAAGAGGAAAGCCCATCAGAATAACATCAGACCTGTCGACAGAGACCTGGCAAGCCAGGAAGGACTGGCAAGATATATTCAGGGCACTAAATGAGAAGAACATGCAGCCAAGAGTACTTTATCCAGCAAGACTGACATTCAAAATGGATGGAGAGGTAAAGAGTTTCCAAGACCAGCAAGGCTTAAAAGACTATGCAACCACCAAACCAACACTGCAGGAAATATTAAGGGGAGGTACTACAGAAGAGGAAAATCTTAAGAATAACATTGAATAGAAATATAGAGACAATCTACAGAAAGAAAGACTGCAAAGGTAACATGATGTCAGTAAAAACGTATCTATCAATAATCACTCTCAATGTGAATGGCCTAAATGCACCCATAAAATGACACAGGGTTGTAGATTGGATAAAATGACAGGACCCATCCATATGTTGTCTACAAGAGACCATTTTGAACCTAAAGATACACCCAGACTGAAAGTGAAGGGATGGAGAAGCATCTTTCATGCCAATGGGCCTCAAAAGAAGGCTGGGGTAGCGATTCTCATATCAGATAAATAAGATTTTAAACTAAAGACTGTAGTCAGAGATACAGAAGGACACTACATCATTCTTAAAGGGACTATCCACCAAGATGATCTAACAATTGTAAATATCTATGCCCCCAATATGGGAGCAGCCAATTACATAAGAAAACTGTTAATCAAGATAAAGAGTCATATTGATATGAATACACTAATCGTAGGAGATCTTAACACGCTTCTCTCAGAAATAGATCATCAAAGCTAAAATCAATAAAGAAACAAGAGCACTGAATGACACATTGGACCACATGGACCTCATAGATATATACAGAACATTCCACCCTAAAACAACAGAATACTCATTCTTCTCAAGTGCACATGGAACCTTCTCAAGAATAGACCACATACTGGGTCACAAATCAGGACTCAACCGATACCAAAAGACTGAGATTATTTCCTGCACAATCTTGGATCACAATGCTTTGAAACTGGAACTCAATCACAAGGAAAAGTTCTGAAGGAACTCAAACACCTGGAAGCTAAAGACCACCTTGCTTAAGAATGCTTGGATCAACCAGAAGATCAAAGAAAAACTGAAACAATTCATAGAAACCAATGAGAATGAAGACACTTCGGTCCAAAACCTATGGGATACAGCAAAGGCTGTCCTAAGGGGGAAATACATAGCCATCCAAGTCTCCCTCAAAAAAAAAATGAAAAGTCCAGAATACACCAGCTGTTTCTACACCTTAAAGAACTGGAGAATCAACAACAAATCAAACCAACTTCACACATAAGAAGGGAAATCATCAAGATTAGAGCTGAGATCAATGAGGTAGAAACCAGAGATACAGTAGAACGTATCAATGAAACTAGAAGCTGGTTTTTTGAAAGAATCAATAAGATCGATAAACCATTGGCCACACTAATCCAAAAGAAAAGAGAGAAAGCCCAAATTCATAAAATTATGAATGAAAAGGGAGAGATCACAACTAACACCAAGGAAGTAGAAACAATCATCAGAAGTTATTATCAACAGTTATATGCCAATAAGCTAAGCAACCTAGATGAAATGGATGCATTTCTGGAAAACTATAAACTCCCAAAATTGAACCAGGAAGAAATCGACAACCTGAACAGACCAATATCTAGTAAGGAGATTGAAGCAGTGATCAAAAATCTCCCAAAAAACAAGAGCCCAGGACCTGATGGATTCCCTGGGGAATTCTATCAAACTTTCAAAGAAGAAATAACACCTATTCTCCTGAAGCTGTTTCAAAAAATTGAAGCAAAAGGAAATCTTCCAGACTCTATGAAGTCAGCATTACCCTGATCCCCAAACCAGGCAAAGACCCTACCAAAAAGGAGAATCAGACCAATATCACTGATGAATATGGATGCTAAGATTCTCAACAAGATCCTAGCCAACAGGATCCAACAGCACATTAAAAAGATTATCCACCATGACCAGGTGGGATTCATCCCTAGGCTACAAGTATGGTTCAACATTTGCAAATCAATCAATGTGATACAACAAATTAATATGAGAAGAGAGAAGAACCACATGATCCTCTCAATTGATGCAGAAAAAGCATTTGACAAAATCCAGCACCCATTCCTGATTAAAACGCTTCAAAGTATAGGGATAGAGGGAACATTCCTGAACTTCATCAAATCTATCTATGAAAGACCCACAACAAATATCATCCTCAATGGGAAAAAGCTTGCAGCCTTCCCGTTGAGATCAGGAACACGATAAGGATGCCCACTATCATCACTCTTGTTCAACATAGTATTAGAAGTCCTAGCAACAGCAATCAGACAACAAAGAGAAATAAAAGGTATCCAAATTGGCAATGAAGAAGTCAAACTCTCTCTCTTTGCAGATGACATGATTCTTTAAATGGAAAACCCAAAAGACTCCATCCCCAAACTACTAGAACTCATAGAGCAACTCAGTAATGTGGCAGGATACAAAATCAGCGTACAGAAATCAGTGGCTTTCTAATACACTAACAATGAAAATACAAGAAAATACAGAAAGAAAATATATAAGAAAATACAGAAAGGGAAATTAGAGAATCTATTCCATTTACTATAGCACCAAGAACCATAAGATACCTGGGAATAAACCTAACTAAAGAGATAAAGGATCTGTACTCAAGGAACTATAGAACACTCATGAAAGAAGTTGAAGAAGACATAAAAACATGGAAGACCATTCCATGCTCTTGGATCGGAAGAATAAACATTGTTAAAATGTCTATACTACCTAGAGCCATCTATACTTTTAATGCCATTCCAATCAAAATTCTACCGGTATTGTTCAAAGAGCTGGAGCAAATAATCCAAAAATTTGTATGGAATCAGAAGAGACCCCGAATCACTAAGGAAATGTTGAAAAACAAAAATAAAACTGGCGGCATCACGTTACCTGATTTTAAGCTTTACTACAAAGCCGTGATCACCAAGACAGCATGGTACTGGCATTAAAACAGACACATAGACCAGGGGAACAGAGTAGAGGGCCCAGATATGGACCCTCAACTCTATGACCAATTAATCTTTGACAAAACAGACAAAAATATACAGTGGAAAAACTAAAGTCTCTTCAATAAATGGTGCTGGGAAAACAGGACAGCTACATGCAGAAGAATGAAGTTCGACCATTCTCTTACACCGTATACAAAGATAAACTCAAAATGGATAAAAGTTCTCAATGTGAGACGGGAATCTATCAGAATCCTAGAGGAGAACATAGGAAGTAACCTCTTCAATATCAGCCACAGCAACTTCTTTCAAGATATGTCTCCAAAGGCAAAGGAAACAAAAGCAAAGATGAACTTTTGGGACTTCATCAAGATCAAAAGCTTCTGCACAGCAAAGGAAACAGCCAAGAAAACAAAGAGGCAACCCACGGAATGGGAGAAGATATTTGCAAATGACAGTACAGACAAAAGATTGATATCCAGGATCTATAAAGAACTCCTCAAACTCAACACACACAAAACAGACAATCATATCAAAAAATGGGCAGAAGATATGAACAGACACTTCTCCAATCAAGACATACAAATGGCTATAAGACACATGAAAAAATGTTCATCATCACTAGCCCTCAGGGAGATTCAAATTAAAACCACATTGAGATATCATCTTACACCAGTAAGAATGGCCAAAATTAGCAAGACAGGAAACAACATGTGTTGGAGGGGATGTGGAGAAAGGGGAACCCTTTTCCACTGTTGGTGGAAATGCAAGTTGGTGCAGCCTCTTTGGAGAACAGTGTGGAGATTCCTCAAGAAATTAAAAATAGAACTTTCCTATGACCCTGTCATTGCACTACTGGGTATTTACCCCAAAGATTCAGATGTAGTAAAAAGAAGGGCCATCTGTACCCCAATGTTTACAGCAGCAATGGCCATGGTCTCCAAACTGTGGAAAGAACCAAGATGCCCTTCAACGGACGAATGGATAAGGAAGATGTGGTCCATATACACTATGGAGTATTATGCCTCCATCAGAAAGGATGAATACCCAACTTTTGTAGCAACATGGACGGGACTGGAAGAGATGATGCTGAGTGAAATAAGTCAAGCAGAGAAAGTCAATTATCATATGGTTTCACTTATTTGTGGAGCATAACAAATAGCATAACAAATAGCATGGAGGACAAGGGTAGATGGAGAGGAGAAGGGAGTTGAGGGAAATTGGAAGGGGAAGTGAACCATGAGAGATGATGGACTCTGAAAAACAATCTGAGGGTTTTGAAGGGGCGGGGGGTGGGAGGTTGGGCGATCCAGGTGGTGGGTATTGGAGGGGGCACGGATTGCATGGAGCACTGGGTGTGGTGCAAAAACACTGAATACTGTTATGCTGAAAAAATAAAAAATTTAAAAAAAATTAAAAGCTTGATGTTGTCTCCATGCATCACTGAGAACTTTGTGAAGAATAAAAACTATACCAAGAAAAAAAAAGATAGAAGGAACTAAGATGGTGGAAAATGGATTTGATATTTCTTCATGAAATAGTATTATTTTTAAAAAGTATATCAGAAAAGCCAATATTCTCCAAAATTATTAAGTTATTCAAACTTTCCATAAATCTGTTTGTATTTGAATATATAATTTATAAAGAATGAAATCAAGAATAGTCAGATGGAAGAAATGCATCCATTTCTTCCAAAATATGGGGAGGTAGACGTCAGCATAGAGCTTCTCTATCCTCTCTAGGTGCACCACTCTCCCAGCATATTGATTTGTTCACCAATCCTGATCTTTCCCAAATCTTGCTATTCAAGAATTTTTATTAAAGTTTCTTTATGTAGGTATGATTGATGAAATAACTGGCCATTGGGAATTGAGCTCACTCTCGGGCACTCACCCCTCCTCAGAGGTCAAGGGGTAGGGCTACTACTTCTAACCCTCTAATCAAGTGTTTGTTTCTCTGCTAATCAACTCTTACCCAGAAGCTACTAGTACTGCACACACCCACCAAAAGTCATCTCATTAATGTAAACTTGGGTCTCAGTTATGGTTGAAAGGGACTCATTATAAATAACAAAAGACACTGCTATCAGTCAGGAAATTGCAAGGATTTTAGGTGCTCTGTGCCAGGAGTCAGGGGCAAATATCAGGGGATATATATGTGACTAATAATATATTATATACCTACATTAAGACAGTATGCTTTTGACAGAGGGTTATCCATATAGATCAATAGAATAAAATAGATACCCCAAAAGAGACACAAAGCCCAACTGAGTTTTGTCAAAGTTTTTCAAGCAGTTCAGTGGAGCAAGGGGTAGCCTTTTTACAACTGGGGCTGGAGCACTTGGACATCCATACAAAACAAAGTTTAAAAAATGACAAACTTTATGACTAACACAAAAACTAACTCAAAGTGGATTGTTGACATGTGTGCAAAATATAATTTTTTAAAAATACACAAGAGAAAATCAGGACATATAGCTAAGCAAAAATATTTTAGACTTGGCACCAAAAGCATGTTCTATAAAAAGAAAAATTGGACCTTATCAAAACTATTGCCCTGTGAAAGACCATGTGAAGTGGATAAACAACTAGGAGAAAATATATGCAGCCCATATAGCCAACAAATGACATATCTATAATATAAAAAGAATCCTCAAACCTCAACAGTAAGAAAACAATCTAATGAAAAAATGAGCAAAAGATATTTTACTGAAGAGGGTATCCAGATGACAAATAAGCACCTGAAATGATGTCATCATTAAACATTAGGAAAACATAAATGAAAATGAAAATCACAATGAAACATCCATAAACACCTATCAGAATGGCCAAAAACAGAAACAACAGAAACAAAAAAAGTGAAAACATCAAATTCTGGCAAGAATGCAGAGTAGCTGGAATCATTCATAGTTTATTGATGGAAATGTGAAATGGTACAGCAGCATAGTCACTCTGGAAAGACTATGGCAACTTTTTAAAAAATACAATGTAATTATTATAGAACTCAGCAATTATATTCTTAGACACTTCTTCCAGAGAAAAACTTTTGGTCACAAACAACGTGTATATGAATGTTTATAGTAGCTTAATCAGTAATCGTAAGAACCAGAAATGACTAAAATGTCCCTCACTAGTTGAATGATTAAATTATGGTACACCTATACCATGGAATTATCACATCAACAAATAGGAACAAGCTATTTTCATACTAAAAAAGTTGGATAACTCTCAAGAAGATTATGCTGAGTGAAAAAAGAAACCATGAGTTATTATATACTGTGTTTTGTGCTTTTATGTACTATATACAAAAATTTATATAGTGTGTGATCCTACTAATATAACATTATTAAAATGACAAAGATGGGGGCACCTGGGTGGCTCAATCAGTTCAGCATTTGCCTTTGGCTCAGGTCATGATTTCAGGGTCCTGGGATTGAGGCCTGCATTAGGTTCCCTGCTGCGGGGAGAGCCCGCTTCTCCCTGGCCCTCTCCCTCTGCTTCCTGTTCTCCCTGTTCATGCATTCTCTATCTGTCAAAAAAATAAACAAAATCTTTAAAATAATGACAAAAATGTAGAGATACAGAACAGATTACTGGTTGCCCTGGGTTAGTGACAGAGGGAGAAGGCTGTGGCTGCAAAGACTAGTAAAAAATTCTTTTAATGGATTTGTTTTGTATCTTGATTGTGGTGTTAGTCACGTGAATCTATAAATAAGGTAAAACTGCATAGGACTAATGTCTACACACATACCAATAAGTGCACATAAATAGGTGAAATCAGAATAAGGTCAATGAATTGCATCAATGTCAACCTCTTGCTTATGATATTGTAACTGCAGTTATGCATGAAGTTACCATTATTGGGGAATGAGGTGAAGGGCAAATGGGATCCCTATAATTTTTTTAGACTTTATGTGAACCTATCGTTATCTCATACTAAAAAGTTAGAAAATATATATACAAAATATATAAATTTATCATGTTCTGGCTCCCAAGTTTACCACTAAAATTTGAGGATGACAAGAACATAACCAGGGTCTCTGGGAACAAAGCCATGCTCATTTATGGGGATGAATAACCTTCTCATCATGTTAGGGTGCAGGGTAGCTAATATTGAGGTGGGGGAAGCATAGAGATGAACAATTTTGGTAGTTGATATTTTAATAGACAGATTTCAGTCGTCATTATGGGAGGGGTGGGGAATGGGAGAGAGAATGAGAGAGAGAGAGAAAGAGCAAGTGAAAAAATTTAAAAAATCACCTTTTTTTTTAAATGTTTCCTTTTTTTTTAAAGATTTTATTTATTTATTTGACAGAGATCACAAGTAGGCAGAGAGGCAGGCAGAGAGAGAGAGAGGAGGAAGCAGGCTCCCTGCTGAGCAGAGAGCCCGATGTGGGACTCGATCCCAGGACCCTGAGATCATGACCTGAGCCGAAGGCAGAGGCTTAACCCTCTGAGCCACCCAGGCGCCCAAAAAATCACCATTTTTAAACTTCAGTAAAATAAGTGATTGAGATAAGGAATTCATCAAGAAATGCTAAAAGCACTAGAGGAAAGGTGGTAAGGAGCAGCATATTTCTAGTTTCATAATATCACCCTATAGAGTACTTGCTAATTAGAAAGAGGAAAAACGTACCTTTCTGACAGAGCATGCAGGCTGTTACACTAAGCTATGTGATCAAATTAGCTTGACTAACGGAGACTATTTAATGTTATCCACCTGCTGATGGGATGTGGTATGAAATATATGGAAGCTGTATTATTGCCAAAAGCCTTTAGTCTAAGTCTGTACAAGTTTTTAAATTTGATTTTATAGTTTCACAAAATGTGGAAAATAGAACAAAATAGAACAATCAACTATATAAATCCAGAATATAGAATACTCCATAAGCTTAATTTCTTCAATAAATCAGGCTCATTTAAAAAAAGGGGGGGGGATAAGGACACCTGGGTGGCACAGGTGGTTAAGTGGCTGACTCAGTTTTGATTCAGGTCATGATCCCAGGGTTGTGGGATAGAGCCCCACATGCAGTTCTGCACTCAGCATGGAGTCTGCTTGAGATTTTCTTTCCCCTCTACCTTTGCCCCTCTCCGCTCTTTCTTTCTCTCTCATAAGTAAATAAATCTTAAAAAAAATAGAAAGAAGAGAAAAAATAACATCAGCAGGATGACAGAATAGTAGTGGTTCTCTGCCTTCATCTCCTGACAGATCATCAATTTTGATAACACCCATGGATAATAATACCTTTGTAATAGAATGACCAGCAGAGAAATTCTATCACACTGTTGAAGCAAAAAAACTCCCTGAGAATAGATACACTGAGCATGGTAAGAGGGAAAACTCTCATTTTACCCACATCACCCCTTCCCCAAAGCAGACAGCTCAGTGGCAGGAGAGGCGTCTTCAGTCAGTGATTTCTCCCACAGAGAAAATAAGAACATTTTCTCTGAGTGACTGATGGGTTATACAAGATGCTTCCCAAGAAGACCATTTTTCCTTGCCTCACCTAGATTATTGAGGTGATATCCAAGGCTGAGGGGTTGAGAGCCTGTGAGCACAAGAGCCAAGCTTGAAACTCATCAAAGACTGCTACTAACAGCTTCCTCAGCTCTTCCTATTAACTAATTTGTGGAGTGCATCAGGAAGACCACCCATGAGCCACTGGGAACAGCTCACCTGCAGAACTTCCCAACTTTCCCACAGGAACCACCAACACTTTGCACACTTCATCCCAGGCACATACTTCCCCCTACCATGTCCAGCCAACCAGCACATACTCACTGTGAATGGTAAGTGGAAGCCAATTGCAGACAGCTAGCAAGCAAGTCCAGAAAGCCAGATCAACTCTACGGAATTGGAAGAAGGCTTACAAACTTGAGCATTCCAAGACACTATCTTGGGGGAAACAAATAGAAGGATCTTAAAAATTAACATGGTTTTGTGGGATTACGGGAAGGCATATGACCTCAAGAATTTCCCAGGAGGGAAGAAGTCTAGAGTGGGATCCATAGAAAAGATATGAGAACGCCTCAAAATCCTTAGCTGAACTGATTTGTGAAGTTTTATCTCAAAGTCACTCAGTTAAGACTAGAAGAGGTTACTGTTTCCTTGAATGCAAAGATAATAATGCAAAACTTCGAAGAGCACACAAATTTCAGCATCCATTCATGATAAAAACTCTCAACACATTAGGTGTAGAAGGAATGTCCCTCAATACAATAAAGTCCATATACAACAACCCCCCATCTAACATCATACTTACTAGTGTAAACCTGAAAACATTCCCTCTAGGATTAGGAACAAGACAGGATGTTTCACTCTTGCCACTTCTATCTACATAGTACTGGAAGCCCTAGCCAAAACAATTTAGCAAGGGGAAAGGAACCAAATATCCATATTAGAAAAGAAGAAATATAATTGTCTCTGTTTGTAGTTGGTGTAATATTGTATACAGAAAATCCTAAAGGCTACACACACACACACACACACACACACAGAGGTTTTTGTTTTGGTTTTTTTTTTTTTTTTTTTTTTTTTAGCCCTGGGCTTCCCCAGGGAGCCCTCAGCCCAGCAGAGTGCCTGAGCCCATGGCCACCTATTCCCAACGCCCAGCTGGAGCAGGCCTAGCTCCAGGCACGGGGCTGCCCCAGCAGAGCTTCTTGTGGAATGTTTTCCAGAGGGTTGATAAAGACAGGAGCGGGGTGATAACAGACAAGGAGTTTCAGCAAGCACTATCCAACAGGTTTGAGTTACACTTAGAGGAGTAGAAGACGGGGTTACTAGAAATATGTCAAAACAAGCTTGGAATTCAACGGGCTATGATCTGGAAAATCTTGCTTAAAACTTTCTAAGTGTTGGGGTGCCTCAGAGGCTCAGTTGTTAAGCATAAGCCTTTGGCTTAGGTCATGATCCCAGGGTCCAGCCCGGGTTCCAGCCCCACATCCAGCCTGGCGTCGGGCTCCCTGATTGGCAGGAAGATTGCTTCTCCCTCGCCTTCTCCCCCTGCTTGTATTCCCTCTCTCACTGTCTCTTTCTGTGTCAAATAAATAAAAATTTAAAGAAAAAAATTTTTAAAGACTTTACTCATTCATTTGAGAGAATTGATTCTCTAATTTCCCTTTCTGTATTTTCATTGTTAGTGTATAAGAAAGCCACCGATTTCTGCACATTGACTTTGTATCCTGCCACATTGCTGAATTGCTGTATGATTTCTAGTAGTTTGGGGGTGGAGTCTTTTGGGTTTTCCATTTAAAGAATCATGTCATCTGCGAAGAAAGAGAGTTTGACTTCTTCATTACCAATTTGGATACCTTTTATTTCTCTTTGTTGTCTGATTGCTGTTGCTAGGACTTCTAATACTGTTGAACAAGAGTGGTGAAAGTGGGCATCCTTGTCTTGTTCCTGATCTCAACGGGAAGGCTGCAAGCTTTTTCCCATTGAGGATGATATTTGCTGTGGGTCTTTCATAGATAGATTTGATGAGGTTCAGGAATGTTCCCTCTATCCCTATACTTTGAAGCGTTTTAATCAGGAACGGAAGCTGGATTTTGTCAAATGCTTTTTCTGCATCAATTGAGAGGATCATGTGGTTTTTCTCTCTTCTCATATTAATTTGTTGTATCACATTGATTGATTTGCGAATGATGAACCATCCTTGTAGCCTAGGGATGAATCCCACCTGGTCATGGTGGATAATCTTTTTAATGTGCTGTTGGATCCTGTTGGCTAGGATCTTGTTGAGAATCTTAGCATCCATATTCATCAGTGATATTGGTCTAAAATTCTCCTTTTTGGTAGGGTCTTTGCCTGGTTTGGGGATCAGGGTAATGCTGGCTTCATAGAAAGAGTCTGGAAGTTTTCTTTCTGCTTCAATTTTTTGAAACAGCTTCAGGAGGATAGGTGTTATTTCTTCTTTTAAGGTTTGGTAGAATTCCCCAGGGAATCCATCAGGTCCTGGGCTCTTGTTTTTTGGGAGGATTTTGATCACTGCTTCAATCTCGTTATTAGATATCGGTCTATTCAGGTTGTCGATTTCTTCCTGGTTCAATTTTGGTAGTTTATAGTTTTCCAGGAATGCATCCATTTCATCTAGGTTGCTAAGCTTATTGGCATATAACTGTTGATAATAACTTCTGATGATTGTTTCTACTTCCTTGGTGTTAGTTGTGATCTCTCCCTTTTCATTCATAATTTTATGAATTTGGGCTTTCTCTCTTTTCTTGTGGATTAGTGTGGCCAATGGTTTATCGATCTTATTGATTCTTTCAAAAAACCAGCTTCTAGTTTCATTGATACGTTCTACTGTATCTCTGGTTTCTACCTCATTGATCTCAGCTCTAATCTTGATGATTTCCCTTCTTATGTGTGAAGTTGGTTTGATTTGTTGTTGATTCTCCAGTTCTTTAAGGTGTAGAGACAGCTGGTGTATTCTGGATTTTTCAATTTTTTTGAGGGAGGCTTGGATGGCTATGTATTTCCCCCTTAGGACTGCCTTTGCTGTATCCCATAGGTTTGAGAGAGAGCAAGGGAGAGCTCCTGTGCACCAGCAGAGGGGAGAGGGTCCTGGGATCACAACCTGAGTCAAAGACAGATGCTCAATCAACTGAGGCACCCAGGTGCCCCCACTCCTCAAAAATAAAACCTTTTAAAACCAATAAATGAAATCGCTAAAGTTGTAGGATTCAAAAATTAGGTTTGTTTCTATACACAAAAAGCAAACTATGTGACAAAGAATAAGAAGACAATCCTATTTACAATAACATCAAAAATGATAAAATACTTAGAGATGTATTTAACCAAAGAGGTTAAAGATACAAACATTAAAAAGTGTAAGACATTGATGAAGAAACTGAAGAAAACAAATAAATGAAGAAATCTCTGTATTTAAAAAACTGCATTATAAAGTTAGACTAATCAAAACAGTATGGTACTGGTATAAAAAGAGACATATAGATCAATGGAACAGATTAAAGACCTCAGAAATGAATCCATGCACATACAGTCACTAGTGTTCAACAAGGGTATCAAGAACATAATGGGGAAGGGAAATTCTTTTCAATACAGAGTATTGGAAAAACTGGATATCCATATGCAAATGAATGAACGTGGACTTCTATCTTACACCTGAAACCATGAAATATCTAGAAATAAACAGTGGAAAAGTACTTTGACATTGGTCTTTTGAATGATTCTTTGGATATGACACCGAAAGCACTGGCAACAAAACCAAAATCAACAGAGGAAATACAACACACTAAAAACCTTCTTCACAACAATGGAAATCATCAACAAAATGAAAAAATAACCAATAGAACGGAAGAAAATATTTGCAAGCCATATGTCTGATAAGGGATCAATATCTAAAATATGTAAGGAACTCATCCAATCTGTAGCAAAAGTAATTATTAATAATAATAATCCAATTTAAAAAGGAGCAGAGGATCTAAATAACATGTTTTCAAGAAAGACATCCAGGTGGCCAAGGGCACAAGAAAAGAGGCTCAAGTCACTGATCATCAAGGAAATACAAATCAAAACCACAATGAGCTATTACCTCACACTTATTAGAATAGTTATTATCAAAAAGGCAAGAAATAACAAGTGTTGGGAAGCATGGAGAGAAATGGGAACCCTTGTTCACTACTGGTAGAAATGCAAATTGGTTCAACCATTATGGAAAACATTTGGAGGTTCTTCAAAAATTAAAAATAGAACTACAATATGAGATAGCCATCCCACTTCTGGGTCTATACCTGAAGAAAATAAAATCAATATCTCAAAGAGATATCTTCACTCTCATGATTATTGCAGCATGATTCACAATAGCCAGGATATGGAAGACAGCTAGGTGTCTGGATGAACAAATAAAGAATGAGATAAATATTGTAACATATATGGGGATATACATAAATAAATATTATATAATTACATATAATATGTAATATAGCATTATATTGCATATGATTATAAATAATCATAATATATAATAAACATAAAATACTAATATGTACAAAGAAATATTAATCAGCCTTAAGAAAGAAATTGGATATCATTACTCTAAATGAAATAAACCAGTTGTATGTGCAATATATGTTTACATTTATATTTTATTTTATTTTATTTTATGTTATATATAATTTATATACAATTTGTATTATATATATTTATATAAATATATTTTATATAACATATATATAATAGATAATGTGTGGTTATTAATAATTATTTTTATGATTATATATGATTATATGAATATATATTCAATATATAAAATATATAAGTATAATAATATGATTATTAATGATATATAAATATTTGTATATTTATATATGATTTTATATATTTCATATATATAAATGTTATATATTTTTAGACATATATATGTCAAGCTCAGGAGCAAAGTGTTGAATGTTGGTTCCCAGGGACTGGACAGGGGAGAGGGGATAATTGGATGTTGGTCAAATGACATAAACTTTCAGAGTAAGTTGAGGGTTTAATGTACAGCATGGTTACTATACATAATAAAACTGTATTATACACATGAAATCTTAAGCATTCTCACACCACATACACACACACACACACACACACACACACACACAAAATATATGAAGTGAGATGATGGATGTGTTAACTTGATTGAGGTAATCATTATACAGTGTGACACAGTGTGACAGTGTACACTTTAAATATATATAATTTCATTTGTCAATTATACCTCAATAAAACCAATTAAAAAAAGAAGAAAAAGTGAAAAGGAAAAAGGAGAGGACTTTCTCAATTAAAGAGATATATTAACAAAATGTAATGCATTAATGTAGATAGTTTTCTGGTTTTAATGAAAGTCGTAAGTCATTTTTGAAACAGCTGGAAAATTTAAATATGGACTGTGTATTAGATAATATTAGCAAATTACCTTGAATTTTCTTATCTTTGATTATGAGATTATAAGATTTTTCTGACAGTTCAACAAAATAAAATACAATAAAAATATAATACTTCACAAATATTTACAACTGTTTATTGTAATGTTTATCTAGTATAGGGTTTATCAATGTACTATTCTTCCAAATTTATTGGATGTTTGAATGTTTCATTTTATGAATGTTAAAAAGCAGAAGAACCATACAAAGATGAAAGAAGTACTTTGAGAGGTGTGAGTGTCACGAAAGCATGATTCCACTTAGGAATGGTTTCTGTCAGAGAAGTCATGAGGGAATTTCTCCACTAACTATAAAAATTGAAATTTTTATAGGTCCTGCCCATCTCTAGAGGTCTATAACTCCATGAAAATGTATCATGTTCCTACAAAACAGCTTGGTTTAAGGAGAGATTAAATTAGATAATGTCTGTGTCTGGCACAAGTACTTGATTTATAGGAAAAACAGGTCCTATATTAATGGAACTAAGAATTTCAGGTACAGAAAGATATTATGCTGAATAACAGGAATATCCACTGTGATCTTAGTATGTCCATAGCATCACTGCTAGACAGAAGGTAGGATTTTATTATTTCCTGAATATCTTTCCATAAAGGCACATACCAAGATGGACAGTGCATCTCTAGAAAGTGGAGAGTAATAGGATACAATGTATTTCTTCTTTTTAAAAAGAGTCCTAGCACTGTTGGGTTATAAACTAATGCAACCCTGTTTTCATTCAGGTACAATTTTTATTTCAAAAATACTAAATAATAAAGGAGAAGCATTTTAGTTTTTGGAAGTCAGAATGACAAAGAGAAAAAAAATCTTGGAAGTAGCCCTTTTTAGAGCCTTCAAACTCCAAGGGAGTTATGCGTGGTGCTGCCAGCTAAAAAAAATCAAGGAGCTAGAACTCTTCCCTGGTCTCAGATAAGTTTTCAGACCTGGACCATATTGTAAGGCATTTTTTGAATGTGATGTCACAAGGAACAGAGTCGGGTACTTCTTAAATTCCCAGATTTGTGCACAGCATTTTTCCATAGATACCTCGTTTAATCCTTACAACAATCCTCTGAATTGAACATGTAGGGGGCTTTCTACTAAGATTATCTGAAAGAAGAATCATCTCGTGTAAAATAATAGAAAGGTGTCTTTCTTAAAAAAAAGAGTGAAGATTCTAAAAAGGATTCATTTGGGTGCATACAGCTAACTGGAAACTTAGTCCTTAATGCAGAATCCTTTTCAGAAATTGAACCCTTCTGATGACCAGATAGACTCATTTTTGCCTTTACAAGATGTTATTAGTTTAAGTGTTCCTAGTGATTTTAGTATTATGACTCCAAATCTTTATACAAGAATATGGATTTGAACAATGAAAACTTAGACAATTCCTCCTGCACATTAAGTCTGAGTTCCTTAACTTCACAGTCAGTTTTGAATGAGTAATGCAAATATGGGCATAGCCTGTGTATGATGCAGAAAGTAGAAACTCAGGTAGAAATAAGAGTTATAACTCCTTAAAAACCTGAATTAATAACATGTGTGTTCTTAGTTCCATTGTAGATCTAGAAAACTGTTGTAGATAAAGAGTATCAATGAACCACTTCCTAAAAGTCAGGCAGAAGTTACAGTTTTATATAACAGCAAGCAACCTTTCCTAGGTGTCTAAAAGTTACAACCGGAAGGTTGTGAATGAAGTGGAGACAATCTAGTAGTTACAGATCCTGGAGATGGTCTACAATCTTCTTTGAACTGGTCTGATATTTTAAAGTCTGCACTGAGCACTTCAAATGAATTAAATGAGGAAATTAATTTTACCGACACTTTTGAAATAAGGAAAAATACAAATCTTCCATAGGATTTTGTGAGATTTCAGAATTCCACAGAATAATTTATAAATGAAGATGAACAAGAAATGTGAAAAATTCTAATGGCTCAAAATGGATAAAAGACCTCAATGTGAGACAGGAATCCATCAGAATCCTAGAGGAGAACATAGGCAGTAATCTCTTCGATATCAGCCACAGCAACTTCTTTCAACATATGTCTCCAAAGGCAAAGGAAACAAAAGTGAAGATGAACTTTTGGGACTTCATCAAGATCAAAAGGTTCTGCACAGCAAAGGAAACAGTCAAGAAAACAAAGAGGCAACCCACGGAATGGGAGAAGATATTTGCAAATGACAGTATAGAAAAAAGGTTGATATCCAGAATCTATAAAGAACTCCTCAAACTCAACACACACGAAACAGACAATCATCAAAAAGTGGGCAGAAGATATGAACAGACACTTCTCCAATCAAGACATACAAATGGCTATCAGACACATGAAAAAATGCTCATCATCACTAGCCCTCAGGGAGATTCTAATTAAAACCACATTGAGATATGGGCGCCTGGATGGCTCAGTGGGTTAAGCCGCTGCCTTTGGCTCAGGTCATGATCTCGGGGTCCTGGGATCGAGTCCTGCGTCGGGCTCTCTGCTCAGCAGGGAGCCTGCTTCTCTCTCTCTCTCTCTCTCTGCCTGCCTCTCTGTCTACTTCTGATCTCTCTGTCAAATAAATAAATAAATAAATCTTTAAAAAAAATTTAAAAAAAACCACATTGAGATATCACCTTACACCAGTTAGAATGGCCAAAATTAGCAAGACAGGAAACAACATGTGTTGGAGAGGATGTGGAGAAAGGGGAACCCTCTTCCACTGTTGGTGGGAATGTAAGTTGGTGCAGCCTCTTTGGAGAACAGTGTGGAGATTCCTCAAGAAATTAAAAATAGAACTTCCCTATGACCCTGCTATTGCACTCCTGGGTATTTACCCCAAAGATACAGATGTCATGAAAAGAAGGGCCATCTGTACCCCAATGTTTATAGCAGCAATGAATGGCCATGGTTGCCAAACTGTGGAAAGAACCAAGATGCCCTTCAACGGACGAATGGATAAGGAAGATGTGGTCCATATACACTATGGAGTATTCTGCCTCCATCAGAAAGGATGAATACCCAACTTTTGTAGCAACATGGACAGGACTAGAAGAGATGATGCTGAGTGAAATAAGTCAAGCAGAGAGAGTCAATTATCATATGGTTTTACTTATTTGTGAAGCATAACAAATAGCATGGAGGACATGGGTAGATGGAGAGGAGAAGGGAGTTGAGGGAAATTGGAAGGGGAGGTGAACCATGAGAGACTATGGACTCTGAAAAACAATCTGAGGGTATTGAAGGGGCTGGGGGTGGGAGGTCAAGGTACCAGGTGGTGGGTATTATAGAGGGCACGGATTGCATGGAGCACTGGGTGTGGTGCAAAAATAATGAATACTGTAATGCTGAAAATAAAAATAAATTAAAAAAAATTCTAATGGCTTGGAATACTTTGTAATTTGGTGTCAAAAAAAAAAATTAAACCATCATGTTGAATCTCATGCCAGGGGATCTCTTATGAGAGAGTCTAGAATTGCCATTACCTGCCGAAATGGTTTTTCAGTACAATGAATTAGTTTCCTCTGTAGGTATTGATTCAGGGTCT
This sequence comes from Mustela erminea, assembly GCF_009829155.1. NCBI lineage: Eukaryota > Metazoa > Chordata > Mammalia > Carnivora > Mustelidae > Mustela > Mustela erminea. The sequence goes on along the minus strand of NC_045618.1, from coordinate 23,239,444 downwards.
TTAACATTTGAGGATAATATGGCTCATAGATCTGAGTCTAGAAAAAGTGATTCATAAAAAATTAAAAGAATCTGTAGTGTCCGCAAACTTCTTTTTATAAAGAATTCCTTTTGTGTCAATTTTGTTACTTTTACTCTAAGAAAATCTACCACATTATATGATATAATCTTATTGAATTTTGATTTTGAGAGTGAATTAACTTTTCCCAGTGAACAGGGTACTAATTTTCCACCCTCTGTCCAGGGTTTTAGATTATCCTCAGACCTGCCAAATTATAATGATTAGAGATGGAACCCAGTATGATATTTTTTATAGTTCCTGAGGATAAAAACAACAACAATGAGTTTTCTATTCCTTATGTGAAAGACACCAATGCTGATTGATGATTTTAGAAATAGTTTTTTTTAAAAAAAATGCAGAACTATTATAAGTGGAGAGATAATACAGATTTAACCATACCTCATAATTTTATTTAGTTTTATTTCTTTACTTAGATTTACTAGGAATGATTTGCCCTACATTTACAAGGCGATATAATTTCTAGACAAAAATAATATAAATATTTACCAATGCACCCATACTCTGCCAATTCCCTGCTCTGTACTTGTGTTTAGAGCAACAAAAACAGAAGTGTTCTATGACAAGCTTATGCCAGAGCTACCCTTGGTTAGGCATATTGATCTTCATAGTTCTAAACAAACATCATCTCAGAGAAAAGAAAACAAAAGATTACTAAAGATTTTAGCAGCCCTTTTTATGCTACTGTTAGGATCATTGGAAAACTCATACCTAAAACTTGATCATTCTCTGTATTTGAGTCTGGTTTATGGTTAATTTAGCTTGTTTCTTTGAACAAGCTGGTGGTTGCCAGGAGGGAACTGGGCGGTGGGGGATGGGAGAAATAAATAAAGAGGATTAAGAGGTCCATACTTCCAGTTATAAAATAAAAAAGTCACAGAGATGATAAGTACAGCACAGGGAATATAGTCCATAATATTTTAATAATACTGTATGGTGACTACACTTACCATTGTGAGCACTTAGTAATGTAGAGAATTATTGAATAAATATGTTGTACATCTGAAGCTAATATAACATTATATGTTAATTATACTTCAATTAAAAAAGTGTTACTGAGAAAAGTACTGTCAGAATAAATTGCCTTACAGAAAAAGCAGGATTTGAAAAGGAAATCAATTATGTTGATAAAAGATTGTGTCAACAAACTAAAAAGCAGCTCTTCAAGACATTTGTAGTCATTAACCAAAATTTTCTGGTAGACATTTTCAAGGACGATAAATATTTCTTAGGATTCACTGTGCAATTTTTCAATGGTGTTCTTTAAAGGGACCCTATAAAAACAATTATAAATGCACACAAGTTTTTCACTAAAATGTGTCACTTCTGCATAGAAGGCTAAAGAGAAAAAAGGAAAGAAAGAAACTGAAAATATACCTACTGGATTGTCTCCCTGAGGAGGATGGCTTTCCAGCACCAGGAGAAGAGAGGATGGAACAGCAAAACAGCAAAGCAGAAGAAGCTCATTGAATGGGCAGTGTAGGGGAGGCGGAAGGGCTGCCACATTTTATGCCCACCAGGGAAATCCCCAGGAACAAATGAGTGGAGTCATTTGCCAGCTACTGCAGAGTTCTTTGAGAAAGTCAATTCCTCCTTGCATCATGCAATGTTTCAGACATCCATGGGCTGCTTGGGGACAAAGGGAGAGAATACTCCATGTTAGTGTTGCAGCAAAAAAAACTGAAGAATTAAAGAAGAATGGTGGTAATTCCTACCTCTCTGTGATTACAGGGATAGGAAAGCATAGCCAGGGAATAGTCTTTGACATTGAGCCAGTCACCAGTATATTCCTCCCAAGCACCGCTTCAGGCTCTCCAAAATTAGACCATGCAGCTCGAAAGTCATGCTGAAGTAAAGGCAACTTCCTTGACTTAGAAATGTAAAGAATTTAGTAGAGAAACCAATCCAGAATACATTTGCATACTGAAAGGCTTTTTATGACTTCACGTTATGTATGATAAATTTTATCAACATTGTCCTTTACACTGAGCAATTGATTTGTATGGTTCAAACGGTGAAACTGTTTTCAACAAATGAATGAATTAACTGTGAGACTACTCATTAAGATGTAATATTGCAGCTATCAGTTGGGGAATACATTATAAAAATTTCAGCCAGTATGTGAGAAACAAATGTTTTTATTTGTGCTATAAAGATAAAGTAATTCTGCTGTCAACTCTGTATGTTTTTATTGAAATTTTTTATAATTTGTTTTTTTAAATTTCCTCTAAAACCATTTGCAAATTATGTGCTTAGTTTAATAAAATACTTTAGTCACCCTCTGGCTCCCTTGCCAAATGGCTATTACGTGTATGCCAAATAAACATTATATTGTCCTTGAAGACCAGAAGTTTGCTTGGTCAGCCTATCTGCTTCCTTAAGTTCTGCTGACTTACCATGGTCTTCCATCGCCACCCCTGAAAGGGTTTAGGGGTATGTGTTATTTTCCTAGGATTTTTTTTTATCACAAAATGAGTGTCTTAAACAACAAAAACTTACTGTCTCACAGCTCTGGGGATAAGAAGTCCGAATTCAAGATGTTAGCAGGTTTGGTTCCCTCTAAGAGCTCTGAGGAAGAATCCATTCCATTCCTCTCTCCTTCTTCCCTCCAAGTATACATAGCTCTGTGTCCAAATTTCCCCACTATATAAAGTCAAGGGTCATATTGGATTAAGATCCTTCCAGTGACCTCGTTTTTCATTCCTATCTCCAAATAAGGTCACACTCTGATGTATTGGGGGTTAGGACATTAACATATGCATTTGAGGGGGATGCAAAATCCAACGTATAACAAGATAGATTCCCCTTCTGGGAGCTATTCTACCCATACCACCCCAGGCAGAGTACCAGGATCAGAGCTGAGGAATAAAGGGCCCTTATTTGCCAGGCTTGGGTTTCTCTCTTGCAACACAATTCCCCTAAAAGTCCTACTGGCTGAACACATCAAGAACCTCCAATATTCAGTGACTAAGGCCAATCTTTTTGCATGAAAATCTTCTAAGTGTGGACTTGCCCTCAGGGTATTTCTAGCTATAAGTATGTCTCTCTCCACTCCTCATGCCCCCAGATAAATGAATTCTACCCTTCCCTTTGCTTCTAACTACAAGAAAGGAAGTACTAGCCTCCACTTGCTCAATAGTCATCCTGTGGCAGGCTGTGTGCTAAGTTCCTTACAGAAAATGTTCTCCTTTTATCTTCCTTATAAGCGTAAGAGGTAGGCAATAGTATTTCTGTTTTATAGACAAGAACACTAAGTCATAAAGAAATTAAACTATTTGCTCAAAGTGTGTGTTTAGCCTTTCATACTTTTTCTGAAAGGCAAAGGGAAGGAGTGCTAAAAGACCAGAGAAGTTAGAGGAATCTCATGAGTCTCTAGGATTAGGACAAACTCCCATGTTTAAAAATAAAGAGTATTATATGTTCCCAGTAACATTATTCATAATAGCCAAAGGGAGGAAGTAACTCAAGTGCCCATCAATGGATGAACAGATGAACAAAATTTGATATGTATACAATGTCTTAAACAGGAAGGAAATTCTGACACCTGCTACAATGTGGATGAAACTTATGGACATTGTATCAAGTGAAACAAGACAGACACAAAAGAAAAAATACTGTATGGGTCCACTTATATGATGTTCCTAGAGTCATCAAGTTCCTTGGATGTGGAAAGTAGAATAGTGATTTTCAGGGGCCAAGAGGAGTGGGGAACTACTGTTTAATGAGTATGGAGTTTCAGTTTAAGAAGATGAAAGAGTTTTAAAGATGGCTGGTGGTGATGGTTGCAAAATAACGATTGTACTTAATGACATTGAACTGTACACTTACAGTTAAGATAGTGTAATTTACCACTATTAGAAATGATTTTTAAAAAAGAAAAAAAAGACAGTGTTTCAACCCATACACTTAAAACTATTTTGAATCCATTTATCCCTGTAATGATATAAAAAGTCTTCTGATCAATCACTCAGAAAGGTCTACAGGGAATTCTGAATTTATATAGGAAATAATAACCTTGAGACAGAAGCTGGGTTTCTGTGTGAATCTTCAGTAAACATTTGGATAACACATCCTTGTTCCACTTAAAGGCTGGTTTTAGGATCCTTTGTTTCATAAGGGGGTGGCACATGTATGCACACTCCTGAAGAACAGCTTTAAGGTGTGGGCTCTGGGACTTCTCACTACAGTTAAGTTCTTCTTTCTGGGACTTCTTACTATAGTTAAGTTATTTTTCATTTTCTTCTTCTTCCTCTTCTTCTTCTTCCTCTTCTTCTCCTCCCTCTCCCCCTCCCCCTCCTCCTTCCCCTTCTTCTTCTTCCTTTTCCTCTTCTTCTTCTTCTCTCTTCCTCTCCCTCCTCTGGCTCTCCTCCTCCTTCTCCTCCTTCATCTTCTTTAACCAGCCTGTGCTCAGGTGAGTCTAAGCAAGACAGGTGGTGATAGGTAATAGAAATGACAAAAGGCACATCCATTGACTCAGCCCTGACTGAAAAATGAAAGGGTGCTTGGATTAAGGTGATAGCTAGTCCTTGAGAAGCTCACTCCTTAACCAAGAATGGGGGTATGGAGATGACCTAGGCACACCTAGAAAAAGACTTCCCACCACCTACCTCTTTTTCTCTCAGCCTCTCTGCTATGGCCACCAAAGTTTAACCCTCATAAATTTTTATCTGGCTTATTCCTCAGAGGTCTCCTCTGTTCAATCTTAAAAACATTCCAATCCTTCTACAATTGAAGTAAGAATGATGATTATAAAATGTAAATTGAATTACACTATCCCTCTCCTTAAACTCCTCCCTATGTCCCACTTCGTTATGGGAAATGACTGAAACCCAATGAATTCATGTCAAGCTCTCCTTCTTGCCCATTCATCTAGCCTCTGCTCTTACCAGTCATCACCCTGACATAGACTCACACTCAACTTATAGTCTGCAGCACTGGCAAATGGTGCTCTGCCAGGCTGCACCCCAGGCTCCTCTCCTTTCTCCCACCAGACACTTTCAGTTCAGCCATCAATCCTTCCACTGCTATAACCCTCCATTAATGGCTGTTTCATAAAGGCAAGTTAAGTTTCCCTACTTACTTTGGACCTCAACATTCACTGGTTGTTTTTGTCCTCTATCTCCAGCTCTGGAAGGAGAGTCCTTTAGAGGGGATTTCAGACCCTTGGTATAGTGCCTGCTTCTTCACGGGATTTAGTAACCTGTGCATGTTAAAAGCATGGTGCTAAGTATTTTTGCCTCTCACTTAACCTTTTCAAAGCTCCACTGGTCTTTTTATGTGCAACAGGCTCAAGTCCTTCTTTCCAGGTGTCCTTGCAAGGCGTTACTACAGTGCATTGCACAGTGCATTGCACAGACCTGTTTTTGGAAGTACATAGGATATATCAAGGACTTTTCAACATTCATTATCTATTAAGAATCTGAACAACAACAAATAATCCTTTGGATTATTTATGAACCGATTTCAATAAATATAGTGAGAAAAAATATAAACATTATCATTTGCTTTTAGAGTAATTCTCAAAATATGAAGAAAAAGTTCTAAATTTCTAGAGATGGTTATTTGCTTTCTTTCCCCTAGAATAACTGAATTCTTAAAAATCAGAATCTACAGGGGGAAATAAAATCAGTCAGTTGAAATGATAGACTGATGCACTGTTGCCTTAATACAGAGGCAACAGAAATGATAGACTGATGCACTGTTGCTTTAATACAGAGACAACAGACGTTTCAGATAGGTTTCACCCCATGTTCCTCTAACTAATTGGATAAGGAGACAATAGAGTTAAAGGAAATTGCCAGGTTGGGAGGGTAACAGGAATTTCAAGTCAGGGAAGGGGCTTAGGTATAGTAGACAAGAGGATGATCAAATTTAGTGTTTTCCCATGACAATATTAATAATTGTATTTATGATCTACAATCTTTCTTTACTTTTTTCTATTTAAACACAATAATGAGAATATTTTGCCATGATCATGATCATGATAATTATAATTACTATTACTATTAACACTTGCAGAGTGCTGTTTTCTATCAAGTCCTAGCTCTATCTATCTATCTATCCATTGCAACATAAGTAAATGGCATTGGGTGAGTTCTCTGGTCCTCCAATACCAGTACTTCATGGGGGATTAATCCAAAGGATTATTTGTTGTTGTTCATTTGTTTCCTATAATGAGTACACACTCCTTGCCACATTTAAATAAAAGCCCAATTATATCTCCATAGCTACAAGTGCTATTTATTTTTGTCTGGCTATAAAAGTTAACGAGTTTCCTATTGCTTTACAAACTTTAAAATTCTTCTCATAAAAGCTTCATAAAATAAGATCCACTCTGCTTTGCCTTTTTTTTTTTTTTTGAGTGACCCAGGACTTTAATTATTTTACCCTATATTGCTTCTTACTTTAGAATATGGTCTTCTAAAAAAATAGAATATGGTCTTCTTTGCATGTCTCCTCCACCCTCTTTTTTGGACATAAGTATAAAAAGGGCATTAAATATAACTAGACAGTCCTGAAAAAAATTGCATCAAATCAATTGAAGAGAACTGAAGTACTTTTTTATGGGCTACATTTTTTTTGAGGAGATATACAGGGCTGACAGCCTAATAAAAAATTAATACCATGTACTCACCCACTTGCTGGGGGATCTCAAGGTCTTCTGCAGCAAGGATGCGCCTGGGAACTGCCAGGACAGATTCTCAATTATTAATTATCCACTGACCTCTGTATTAAGGCAACAGTGCACCAGTCTATCATTTCAACTGACTGATTTTATTTGCCCCTGTAGATTCTGATTTTTAAGAATTCAGTTATTCTAGGGGAAAGAAAGCAAATAACCATCTCTAGAAATTTAGAATTTTTTCTTCATATTTTGAGAATTACTCTAAAAGCAAATGATAACGTTTATATTCTTTCTCACTATATTTATTGCAATCGGTTCATTTTACATAAAAAGAAGCAGAGACCTGGAAGAAGTGCCAGGTGGCCTGGTGCAGGTCTGGTTATAAATGACTAGTGAACTTCAAGGACCACAGTAAGCAGAGAAACTTAGTGCATGCTTATTTGATGTTTACAAAAATAAGCTTTAGTTTTTCTTTTAAAAGTGGGTCAGACTAGTTTAGTGTTCCTGATTCCTTCTAATCTTATCCCTCCTCCATTTCATGTAGGGAAACTCAAAGATGATGACCAGAATTTTAAGCTGACATCTATTTAAAGATGACTTTTCTTACTCTTAATCTTCTTCAACACTCACCAAATATATATATATATATATATATATATATATATATATATATATATATATACAGCAAATATAGATATGTATATGGAAAAGATAACCATCTTAAACAGAGAACAAGAGGTATCCATTCTCTAAAACAGGAACATAGTTATAATTTTAAGTTATTTCTTGAGATTTATTTATTTATTTATTTATTTATTTTAGAGCAAGAGAATGCACAAGTAAGAGGAGAGGTAGAGAAAGGGAGAGAGAATCTGAAGCAGATTCCACATTCAACATGGAAGCCAACATGGGGCTCAAACCCACAACCATGAGTTCATGACCTGAGCTGAAACCAAGAGTTGGATGTTTGACTAAGACACTCAGGTGTCCCCATATTTATAAATTTAAAGTAAAAGCTTTTTTTTTCCTTTTTCTTTTCTTTTTTATTTTTAAGATTTTATTTATTTGAGAAGGAGACAGAATTAGGAAGAGGGAGAGAGAGAAGCAGACTCCGTGTTAAGCAGGAAGCCTGATGCAGAGATGAATCCAAGGACCAAGAGATCATGACCTGAGCAGAAGGTAGACACTTACCTGACTGAGCCACCCAGGCACCCCAAAGAAAAAGCTTTGACATCTAGACTGGAGCTAGGGAGTACATAAAAATTTGTGCTCTGTCCTCTGAGACCCCAGGCCAGCCTAGCCATGCTCTTCAAAGGGAGAGTCCATGCTCCATCTCTGAGTTCCAGTCTTCAAATGTGTCCTCCATTGGAAGAGAGCAAAAGATGTACAGGACACAAAGGGTGGCAGCAGCAATTGCCAATGTCAAGTTGGAGAGCCTTGGAAAGACTTGAGAGGTTAAAGGAGGGTTGGGAGTTGGAAGGAAGATCCTCAGGGCAAAAACACATACATAAATAGCAGCTTTTATTGAAGGATATTCAAGAACAAATGCAAGTGAAAACAGTAGCCAGGACCCCAAACCACTTCCTGCCACACTCCCATTCCCACCTTCTCTACCACTAGCTGAACAGGGCTACAGCTTGTTCTCTTCAGAGGTAAGTCACACTAAGATAAACAGTCTGAGCCTATGGGTAAAGACTGCCATCAAGCATCCAATCAGCTGCATCTTTTGATGGAAGGAGAAAAGACAAGACAGGAAAATATGAAAGACACACAGCACAAGGGCCATTACCCAAGGAAACAGAGAGGAATTCTGACTAAAAATATGTGTAGCAGATAGCATGCCATGTCTTGAAATAAGGGCTCCTATAAAAGTTAGGATGCTCAAATAACAGGCCAGGTGAAGGTGGGAGAGGATGTGAACAGAGCTTTGGAGTTCAGAGGTTGGAAAAGAGGAAGAACACTACAGAAATGAAAAATTTTATGAAGAAATAAAAAAAAGATTAAAAAAAAATACGAGGTGGATGATACCTGATTAGGTATCAGCAGATAGACCTGGGGGACATCTCATAAACTAAGTATGATGATCTAGAGAATTTTGAACATGCTTTCAGAAGAAACAATGGCAGAGAAGCAAAAGATACAGGAGTGGTGCAGCTTTGCCCTGATGGTTTAAACCTCCCAGCCTTCCAGTCCACACCGCTGGCCTTGATGGGGCAAGCAAACACGCTGCCCGTCCTCATTGCTGTGCACTTCTTCTTGGATGAAGTTGTTTTACTGGAATTGGCCTCCCTGTTCTCTCTGCCAGATAATATCCTTTGCTTTCCAAATATTTTCATGAAACCTTTTCTCTGTGAAATCTTCCTGGTGAACTCTGAGACCGTGCCTTCCACAGGGACAGTGAAAACAGGTCATCTCAAAGTTCCCTTCCTGCTATGGTTCAGTGGCCAGCAGCAGAGCTGCCTTTGACCTTCCTGCCACCCCTGGTTGGCCTCTGAGCCCAGAGAATGTCTTTCCTCAGAAGAGATGGCATTTTCTGCTCTGACATTTTTCAGGTCAGGGCACCAGTCTATCTCCACATTGGTTAATTTCCTGCCCATTGAAAAGAAAGAAAACAACTTCAGCTTTATTTCAGACAAAAGAGGGCTCTTTATTATGAAAAAGGTATGATTCTCAGTGAAAACTACCAGTCATGAAAATCTGCACCTAATTTTACAATATCAACAGTTAGAATACAAAAACTATGAAAAATACAGGAAAGAATAGTAAGGGACTTGATGCTTCACACTTAGTCCTTGAGAGGGCAGTATTGCCACCAGAAAGAGTAAAAGATATTTAAATCATGTAATTGACCAGGTAAATTATTGATCAAGTAAATTATTATTTTTCTTTTTAGAGAGAGAGAGTGTGTGCAAGTGGTGGGGGAGGGGTAGAGAGAGACGGAGAGAGAGAATCTTTTTTTGTTTTAATATTTATTTATTTGACAGAGAGAGAGTACAAGTAGGCAGAGAGGTAGGCAGAGGGAGAGGGAGAAGCAGGCTCCCCAAGGAGCAGAGAGAGCCTGATGTGGGACTCGATCCCAGGACCCAGGATCATGACCTGAGCCAAAGGCAGATGTCCAAAAGACTGAGCCACCTAGAGGCCCTGAGAGAGAGAATCTTAAGCAGGCTCCACACCCAGCACAGAGCCTGACACAGGGTTGAACTCACAACCTTGAGATCATGACCTGAGCCAAAATCAAGAGTCTGATGCTCAAGTGCCCCTAAGTAAGTTATTATTATATTTCAATGTGGAGTTTGGAATTTGTATACATAGTGAGTTGCACTTTATAGGTGAATTACACCACATATACCTATTTATCTGTACATATATGTATAGACACATATGTATAATTCATTGATACATACATATATAAATATATACTTATATGTGTAAGGTATGTGTATATATGTACCTACACTCAGACGATAGAGAATGTACCATCATTTTTCCACATTCAGACTATAGAGAATGTAACTTCGTTCTTGCAGGTGACCAAACATACACAAAATTTGACCATGTATTAAGCCACAAAGTAAAACCCAATAAGTTCCCAAAAGTAAAAGAAAAACAGACAAAACATTTTCTGGATCCATTATAGTGAAACTACAATATTACAGCAAAAATATCATACACAAATATCAGAAACTGGAAATAAAATCTCTTTGATTAAAAAATAAATTGAAGCCAGTATGCTATAAGGAAAATGATAATGAAACATATATATCGGGCACTATGGGTCCAGCTAGAACAATGCTCAGGATCAAATTCATGAAATACAACAAAATTAACTGGAGCAGAAAGAAGCCGGTAATAAGGACAAAAGATTTTTTTAATAATAAAATAGAGGGGCACCTGGGTGGCTCCGTGGGTTAAGCGGCTGCCTTCAGCTCAGGTCATGATCTCAGAGTCCTGGGATTGAGGCCTACATCGGGCTCTTTGCTCAGTGGGGAGCCTGCTTCCCTCTCTCTCTGCCTGCCTCTCTGCCTACTTGTGATCTCTGTCTGTCAAAATAATAAAATATTTAAAAATGATAATAATAATAATTAAATATAGGAAAATTGTATAACCAAATTCCAGAATCAGATCTTTAAAACTAATTAGTTCTAGTTAATATAATCAAGGGGGAGGGGAAGCTGTTTTTTTGATACCAAAAAAAGAGAACACTAATAAATAAGACTAATTGGCTCAATTTCATGAAAACGTAAGGAAAGAGGCTCAGTTGGTTAATTATATGACTCTCGATTTCTTCTCAGGTCCTGATCTCAGGATCATGACCTTCAGGTCCTGAAATTCTGCCCAGAGTCAGACTCCATGCCCAGCATGAAGCATACTTAAGATTATTTCTCTCTGTATCTCTCTGCTCCTCCCCATGACTCTCTTTCTCTTCCTCTTTAAAAACAAAACAAAAGAAAACAAAAACCAAAACAAAACAAAAAAAATATGGAAGAACCTAAATGAACTAGATGACTTCCTAAGAAATACTTGGGAAAATACCAAAAATAATCTCAGCGGAAATTGAAAATGCAAACATAACAATTTTCATAAAAAAGTTAGAATAATTTGTCAGTAAGTAAGTTATTCAAACACCAGGCCCAAACACTTACATGGAGAAAACTTTACTAAATATTTAAGAAATGCATAAATGCTGGGGCGCCTGGGTGACTCAGTGGAATAAAGCCGCTACCTTCAGCTCAGGTCATGGTCCCAGGTCCCGGGATCGAGCCCCGCATTGGGCTCTCTGCTCGATGGGGAGCCTGCTTCCCCCACTCTCTCTGCCTGCTTCTCTGCCTACTTGTGATCTTCAAATAAATAAATAAAACCTTTTAAAAAAAAAAAGAAAGAAAGAAATGCATAAATGCTATATTAATGCATTCAGAGCACAGTAAAAAAATGAAATTTTCTTAATGAAACAAACAAAATTTATAATTATTTCAACCAGATAGCACAAAAAGATACATATCCATCTTTATCATGAATATTAATGTAAATGTCCTAAATAAAATATTAGAAACAGAAGTCAGAGTATAGCATTATTCCAACAATACCAGAATGGCTTAATGCTGCAAAACCAATTTATCTAATTTATTATGTATTCAAATGATATATTATATTAAATTAAAAAATGAAAAAAGTTATCTCTACAAATTCCGAAAAGATATTTTAATAACCTTCAACATTTATTATTGGTTTTAAAAAATGGATTTTTTAAAGAAATCAAGACTAATGAAATATATATATCAACCTCAAATACATTATTATAATTATTATATTATAATACACTGAAGCTTTCCCATTAAGGTCAGGACCCAGATTAGGATATCAAGCACCATTATGACTATTAAACATTGCTATAAGAGCAATAGCTTAAAAATTTAGGAAGAAAGAAGACATGTGGAAACTGGAAAGGAAGAGGTAAATTTATCTTTGATTGCCATTAGAATGATTGTATACCTGGATAACCTAAGTAATCAACAGATATAAGGTAAATAAAAAGAATTTGATAAAGGAGCTGGATAAAAAATATTATATATATATACAATTTTTATATGGATGGAGAATATATATATCTATATGTATATATATAACATATATACATATTGCACACAACACTTGTAAGTGATACCAAAAACAACAGGAAGAATTATCCAGCATTAGAATAAGAAATCCAAGACCTTTATGAGGAAAATTGTAAAGTGCTACTGAGGGACTTAAAAAAAGTCTGAAACTGAAACAAATGGAAAACTGTACAGTGATGTTGAAGTGAAAGAGACAGTAATCAGATGTCAATTACATTAAGCTGTATTTGAGATCCAATAAAAGTACCATTAGGATTTTTTCTTTGGAACCAGAGAAGTTGATTCTAGATTTGAAAGAGGAAAATGGTAAAGGAAAGTAGTAGGAAAATTCTGAATATGAAAAATTATGAGGGTAGAATACCCATTCAGATATTAAACTATATTATAAATATACACTTAATAAGAGAATGTGCTACTGGTACATAAATAAAGAAATCCACAGAATAGAATTAAAAGTCCATAAATACAGCACAATATATGAAGGCATTTAGTCAGTTGTTATGGCAACATTTTAAATAAGTTAGAAAAAATATATAATCTTCAAAATATAATGTTGATAATTTGTATCTATATGGAAAAAAAAGTTAGGGCCCTAGTTGACATGGGGCACAAATCCTAAATAATCTAACTTTGCTATCCTAAGAGAGAAAACATAAAAATACTAGAAAAGTATTTCCAAAGAAGAAGTAGAATAGGGAAGGCATCTTAACCTATTACACAACAACGAACCTATGAAAGTATTGATAAATCTGATATTTAAATGAATATGATATACTCTGCTTAAAAAAGATAATTAAAAAGAGAAGTGAAAAACAGAAGCATAATATTTTCAAGTTATATGATGATAAAAGAGTGAAATATATAGTCCCATAATATATAAAGATTACCAATAAATCAATGAGAACAAAGACCAAATGCTCAATAAAAGTGAACAAAAAATAATAAAATATTAAAGTACAGAGTAAGAGAACACAAAACAAGTACTGTGCTTCTTTTATCAGTTAAAGATGCAGTCAGGAAATGACAGATGCTGGTGAGGATGTGGAGAAAGGGGAACCCTCCTACACTGTTGGTGGGAATGCAAGCTGGTGCAGCCACTCTGGAAAACAGCATGGAGGTTCCTCAAAATGTTGAAAATAGAACTGCCCTATGACCCAGCAATTGAACTACTGGGTATTTACCCTAAAGATACAAATGTAGTGATCCAAAGGGGCACGTGCACCCGAATGTTTATAGCAGCAATGTCCACAATAGCCAAACTATGGAAAGAACCTAGATGTCCATCCACAGATGAATGGATCAAGAAGATGTGGTATATATACACAATGGAATACTATGCAGCCATCAAAAGAAATGAAATCTTGCCATTTGTGACAACATGGGTGGAACTAGAGCATATCATGCTTAGCGAAATAAGTCAAGCAGAGAAAGACAACTATCATATGATCTCCCTGATATGAGGAAGTGGTGATGCAACATGGGGGCTTAAGTGGGTAGAAGAAGAATCAATGAAACAAGATGGAATTGGGAGGGAGACAAACCATAAGTGACTCTTAATTTCACAAAACAAACTGAGGGTTGCTGGGGGGAGGGGGGTTGAGAGAAGGGGGTGGGATTATGGACATTGGAGAGGGTATGTGTTTTGGTGAGTGCTGTGAAGTGTGTAAACCTGGTGATTCACAGACCTGTACCCCTGGGGATAGAGTATTATGCCTCCATCAGAAAGGATGAATACCCAACTTTTGTAGCAACATGGACGGGACTGGAAGAGATTATGCTGAGTGAAATAAGTCAAGCAGAGAGAGTCAATTATCATATGGTTTCACTTATTTGTGGAGCATAACAAATAGCATGGAGGACATGGGGACTTAGAGTGGAGAAGGGAGTTGGGGGAAATTGGAAGGGGAGGTGAACCATGAGAGACTATGGACTCTGAAAAACAATCTGAGGGTTTTGAAGGGACGGGGGGTGGGAGGTTGGGGTACCAGGTGGTGGGTATTATAGAGGGCACAGATTGCATGGAGCACGGGGTGTGGTGCAAAAATAATGAATACTGTTATGCTGGAAATAAAAAAAAAATAAAATAAAAATAAAAAAATAAAAAAAATAAAAATCCAAAAAAAAAATAAATAAATAAATAAAAAATAAAAGAAAAAGAAAGAAAGAAAGAAGGAAAAGAAATTGCACCAAGCAAATGGTTTTCAGTTTAAAATTAATAAGTAAAATGGCTATTGGAAAACTCAGAGGAGAAAAATAAAAGAAACATCATGAATGCCCACAATGCTTGGGGTTTATGACTATCTTTCATTAGTTCTACTACACCCACTGCTGTTTATTTCTCAGTGTACATAAGTCTATCATTGTAATGCGTGAAGAGAAGAGGAGCTTCAGCAAGAGGCCTCCAGATGGAAGAATCAGGTATGTGAAGGGTCAAAAGAGCATGGGAAAAAATGAGGCCAGAAGTGAGGCCAGAAGGAGCATAAGCATGAGAGAGTTTGGCAGCTCAGGCAGGGTACCCAGCCACATCAAATATTTTGGAATTTGCTCTAAAAGTCGCTAAAGGGTTCTAAGTACATAATGATAAAGTCAGATTTAGTTTTTAAAGGGCATTCTTTTAAAAAAAATACTTTATTTATTTATTCGAAAGAGAGAGTAAGAGAGAGGGAGCACAAGCAGGGAGAGGAGCAGAGGGAGAGGGAGAAGCAGACTCCCCACTGAGCAGGGAGCAGGATGCGGGGCTCAATCCTGGGACTCCAAGGTCATGACATGAGCCAAAGGCAGCGGCTTAATCCACTGAGCTACCCAGGTGCCCCTAAAGAACATTCTTAATGAAAGAAAAGAAAAGAAACAAACAAACAACAAACAAAAACAGACTAGAGGGAAATATGTATAATATGGGTAAGAAAAAAAATAGTTGTTAACCAGAGGAAAAAAAAAGACTGAATCCTGGAAAAATGACACAAAACTGACAGATAAACACTAAAAGGCCTAAAATTTAATATACTACCTTGACATCTTTGAACCTCATGGGGCCCCAAATGTCTATCTGTAGCTTCTTCCCCTGTTTTCCCTTGAGACCCCCCCCCCCAGTAGGAAAAGTCTCCTAACTGGCTAATTCCCATTTCAGCTGGACCAGATGCAGTCCACCTG
This sequence comes from Mustela erminea, assembly GCF_009829155.1. Lineage (NCBI taxonomy): Eukaryota > Metazoa > Chordata > Mammalia > Carnivora > Mustelidae > Mustela > Mustela erminea. Next base: position 23,223,976 of record NC_045618.1, on the reverse strand, counting down.
GTCCTCACCCTACTGGCCTTCACTTCCCCGCCAGCCCATGAAATTATTCAAACAAGTTAATTGCATCCTCTGGAAAGCCTGTCTCCCACAGGCCCCTGCATGGTATTCAGTGTCTTCCTCTCTAAGACCATGAGCATATGTGAATAATAACCTGCTGAGAATCTCCTCTGCCCAGTGTCAGGTGTCATCTGTCTCATCCTATTTAGGACAGAAGATCCTCCCTCCCTCATTTCCCACTTTTCATACTGTACTCTTTGGAATGAAGTCACTGTAAATCAGTTCATACTTCAGTGTGAGTATACAGGTGATCAGAACCATTACTTCATTTGTAATTTGAGAAACATTTACTGGAACAGTAACAAGGTGGGATATTTTACGCAACAGATTCACAAAATTATGAACAAATGATTGTAAACTGATGGCAATAGTTCGGCTGGGCGTATAAATTCGATGATTTTTTTTCTTGTGGTATCTCTAATTTGTCTTCTATTTATCTTGTAGAAACACTGACTTAGATGCACTGTTGATAACAAAAAGAAATGGATAGGGCTTAGAGGTCGACTAGTAAGACAATAGTTTGATGAATTTTGATAAAAACACCTGTATTTGATTCTTGTGAATTGGCTCATTCATCATCATTTCCAAACTTCTCATATGTTTTCCTGTACTACAGAGGTTGGAAAGCTCAAAACTGTATTTGCTAAGCTCCGTTGATTACAAGCATAACTTAAGTCTGTGAATTAAATGTGCTCATGTGTGATTTGACTTTGTATCTACATTAAGTGGGATAGAGGCAACATGAAGCACCATTAAAATATTTAATTTTTAGAACATTATTAGATTTAAAGAAACAATTGAGAAGATAGTACAAAGCTCCCACAATACCCTCATACTCAGTCTCTCACATTTGTAAGATGTTTCTTCTTCTTCTTCTTCCTCCTCCCCTCCTCTTCCTCCTCCTCCTTCTTCTTCTCCTCCTTTCCTCCCCCTCCTCCTCTTCCTCCTTCCTGTTGTTGTTGTTGTTGTTGTTACTACTAAAGTCTATAGTTTACTGAGATTTCCTCAGTTTTCACAGAATGCCTTCTTTTTCAGGAACTGCCAAAGTTTCAGTGTTTAGTACTTAACAGCGTGACTGACCAAGGTCCAGGATGTGGAGTTAGCATGCTCAAGACACTGGGGACAGAATCACTCTATAGACTAACTATATAGTGTGTGGTAAGAAGAACTCACTCTTTAGAATAGAAAACCTATCTACACACAGTCATTGCTTGGTGTTCTGAAGTACAGAGTGAATTAGCCACCTTCAACTCTTTGGTGTGTCAGAGATCTTGTTTTCAGCCTCCAGCTCTTCCACCCCAGCCTGTGTCATGAGGTCTGCAATTTTTTTCTCCAGGTCGTCAAGGCAACTGCTCATGTCATCAATTCTTCCAATGACCTGGTCAGACATGGTCTGAAATTTATCTTGCATCTGTTGCAGGAGTGTCTGCACCACTGAAGGAAGATCCTATAAGGTCTTGGGGTCATTCTCAGCCATATCCCCAGTTCCCAGCTTGACAGCAAATTCCAGAATGTCCTTTTCTGTTTTAGAATTTTGTTCAGGATCCCACTTTACATTTACTTGTCATTTTTCCTTGGGTTCATTCTTTCTCTCTTTCTTTCTTTCCCTCTTCCTTCTTTTCTTTCTTTCTTTCATGTTATGTTAGTCACCATTAGTCATCATTAGTTTTTGATGTGGTGTTTCATGATTCATTGTTTGTGTGTAACACCCAGTGCTCCATGCAATATGTGCCCTCCTTAATACCCAACACCAGGCTATCCCATCCCCCACCCACCCCCTCCCTTCTAAAACCCTCAGTTTGTTTCTCAGATAAATGGATGAAAGTCCTCAGTGTGAGACAGAAATCCATCAGAATCCTAAAGGAGAACACAGGCAGTAACCTCTTAGACATCAGCCACAGAAACGTCTTTCAAGACATGTTTCCAAAGGCAAGGGAAACAAAGCGAAAATGAACTTTTGGGACTTCATCAAGATAAAAAGCTTCTGCACAGCAAAGGAAATAGTCAACAAAACAAAGAGACAACCCTTGGGATTTTTCTTGGCTGTGGCATAATTCTCAGACTTTCCTAGTTTTTAAGGATCTTGACAGATTTGAGGAGCATTGGTGAATTATATTATAGGATGTCCCTCAAATGGAATTGTCTGAATTTTTTCCTCATGATTATACTGGGTTTGTAGGTTATTGGGAGGAAAACTGCAGAAGTAAAGTGCCATATTCATCTCTTCATATCACGGATACATACTGTCAACGTCACCTTATCACTGGCAGTGTTGACCTTGAATTACTGGGTTGGGATAGTTTGTCAGGTTTCTCCAGTGTAAACTTTATGTCTCCTTCACACTTTTCATACTGTACTATTTGGAATGAAGTCACTGTAAATGAGCTCACATTTAAGGAGTGGGGCTTTAAGCACACCAGAATGATTTCTCCACTCTAAAAATCCCCTCTGCTTCATCTGTTCAACTGCTCCACACTCCTGAGCCCCTGACAGTACCTGATCTTTTTATTAACTCTATAATTTTTCATTTTCCAGAGTGTTATAAATTGGTATCAGATTATACTTACCCTTCTCAATTGGGCTTTTTTAATATAGCTATATGCATTTGAAGTCCATCCATGTCTTTTCTTGAATTGATAGTTCAGAAAGAAAAGAAGAAAGAGAGAAAGAACGAACCCAAGGAAAAATGACAAGTAAATGTAGAGTGGGATCCTGAGCAAAATTTTAAAACATACATACCCCTGGTTTTGAAGTAAGGACAATGATTGTCTCAGAATGAGTGAGGAAGTGTTACTTCTGCTTATTTTCTGGAAGAGAATGTAGAGATTGGATATCTCTTCTTTCTCAAATGTTTGACAGATTATGTCAGTGAAGCATATTTTGTTCTGGTGCTTTTGTTTTTGAAAGATTATTAGTTACTGATGTAATTTATTTAATAAATAAAGACTTTTTATGCTGTGACTTTTGGTAGCTAGTATCTTTCAAATAACTGTTCATTTCACACAAGTTATCAAATTTATGGGTATAGAGTGGTTCATTTTATTTATTTACAATTTTCTTTTAATATCCAAGGGATCAGCACCTTCAACATTTTTTTTTTTTTTTTTTGGAAAGACAGACTGCTACATGCAGTGCCTCATTTGGATGTGTCTGGAATCTTGGAAACCTGACTTTTCTACTGTTTTCCTACAAATGGACCTGGAGAGATTGTTTGGAGAGTCTACCAGGCAAGTGCAGGTGCTCCCATACCTTGACTGAGGAAAATGGTCCTCCTGTATGGAGGAAGGTTGTTCTCCTGGGCCAAGCACTCAGCTTCAGGAGGAGAAGTGAGGGAGAAAGGGGACACCTACCCAGCCAGCAAGACCAGCCAACTCAACACTGGTGATTAATGAAGTGACAGATACCACAGCCAGATCACCCTCACATCCTTAACTAACTTTTAACTACTGGTATTGGTAATTTTTATCTTCTATTGTTTCTTGGTTTGCCTCACTGGAATTTTATCAATTATATTGATATTTTCAAAGAATCTGTTTTTGATATTTTTCCCTATCATTTTCCTGTTTTTACATCCCTTGATTTCTGTTTTATTTCTTTTCTTCTGATTGTCTGAGGCCTAAATGTCTCTTCTGTCTGCAGTTTATTATGGTGAAAGATTAAATTATTGGTATTTATCTTTTCTAATAAATACATTGAATGCTGTAAGTTTTCCTCTGAGCATTACTTTACTGTATCTCATGCAATGTTACAATTTGCCTTTTCATTTTTTTTTAAGAATTTATTTATTTCACAGAGATAGAGCACAACCACAAGCAGGGGGAACAGTAGGCAGAGGGAGAAGGAAAAGTAGGCTCCCTTAGCAGGGGGCCCAAGTGGAACTCAATCCCAGGACCCTCAGATCATAACCTGAGCCAAAAGTTTAACCAACCAACCAACCAACTTAACCAACCAACCCAGGTGCCCCTGCATTTTCATTTTTAATTAGGTCAAAATTTTTTTAAGGTTATCTTTACACTCCTTCTTGACCCATATGTTATTGAGAAGTCAATTTATAGATATTTTCAGACTTTTGAGCCATATTTCTGTTAACAATTTTTAGTTTAATTCCATTATCATTTGAGTTCATACTATATAATTTGTATTTGTTTAAAAATATTAAGTGTATTTTATGGTCCAAAATATGGTCTATATTGGTGAATCTTTCATGGCAGTTTAAGAAAATGTGTATTCTGCTATTGTTTAATGGAGTAGCCTATACGTGTTACTTAGGTTCTGTTGATTGATGGTACTGTTCAGTTCCACAATAGTCTTACTAATTTTCTTCCTTTTCATTTACCAATCATGGATAAGGGTATTGAAGTCCCCAACTCTAAGTATTAATTCATCTATTTCTACTTGTCTTTCTATCAAGTTTTGTCACAAGTTAAGATACATTTTATAATATATACATTTTATAAATACATTTTATAGATACATTTTATAAATACATACAATGATTATTATTATATCCTCTTGGAGACTTGGCCTCTTTTATCATTAAGTAATTATCTACATTATTCTTTTTTAATTTATTTTTTATTTACTTTTAGCATAACAGTATTCATTATTTTTGTACCACACCCAGTGCTCCATGCAATCCGTGCCCTCTATAATACCCACCACCTGGTACCCCAACCTCCCTCCCCACCCCGCCCCTTCAAAACACTCAGATTGTTTTTCAGCGTCCTTAGTCTCTCATGGTTTACCCCCCCCTTCCAATTTCCCCCAACTCCCTTCTCCTCTCTAACTCCCCATGTCCTCCATGCTATTTGTTATGCTCCACAACTAAGTGAAACCATATGATAATTGACTCTCTCTGCTTGACTTATTTCACTCAGCATAATCTCTTCCAGTCCCGTCCATGTTGCTACAAAAGTTGGGTATTCGTCCTTTCGGATGGAGGCATAATACTCCAGAGTGTATATGGACCACATCTTCCTTATCCATTCATCTGTTGAAGGGCATCTTGGTTCTTTCCACAGTTTGGCGACCGTGGACCATTGCTGCTATAAACATTGGGCCCTTCTTTTCACTACATCTGTATCTTTGGGGTAAATATCCAGGAGTGCAATTGCAGGGTCATAAAGAAGCTCTATTTTTAATTTCTTGAGGAATCTCCACACTGTTCTCCTTGATAGTTTTCCTTGTCCTGAGGTCTTTAATTAACTTGTCTTAAATTAACTTACCCTAGATTTATTTTGATTAGTGTTAGCATATTAGGCCTTTCTCCTTCCATTCAGAGGGCTTTTTCCCCATTCATTTTTAAAACAGTGAAATACACATGACACAGAATTTACCTTCATAACCATTTGTAAGTATACAGTTCAGTAGTGTTAAATATGTTCTTAAATTTGTGCAACCATCACCACCGTCTATCTTCATAATTCTTTTCCTTTTGCATAATTGAAACTCTAAACACACTGAACAATAACTCCATTCCTCTCCCTCCCAGGCCTCTGGCAATCATCATGATCCTTTCTGTCTCTATGAAATTGACCACTGTAAGTACCTCATATAAATGGAAGCATATATTTATCTTTTGGTGACTGACATATTTTACTTCACATAATGTCTTCAAAGTTTATCCATATTATAAGATTCAGAATTTCCACTTTAAAGCTGAGTACTATTTCATTGTAAATATATCTCACATTTTTCTTATTCATCCATCTGTCTATGGACACTTGGGTTGCTTCCATATTTTAGCTATTCTGAATAATACTGCTATGAACCTACAAACATCTCTTTGAGACCCTACTTTCAAACCTTTTGGGTATACACCTAAAGGTGAGATTGCTGAATCACACATTAATTCTATTTTTATTTTTTTTAAAAAACCACTGTTAATGTTTTCCACGGCAGCTGTGCCATTTTATATTCCCACCAAAATTGCACAAAAGATTCAATTCCTCACATCCTCACCAACGCTTCTTTTTTTTTCTGTTTTTCTTCATCAGAGCCATCTAAGTTGTCCTTTTATTGGTAAATTCATTTATAAGGCTTCAAGTTATGTCTAGCGGCCTTTCATCTTGCAGGAGTCCCTTGAGCAATTCTTACAGGGCAGGTCTAGTGGTAACAAATTCCTTCAGCTTTTGTTTAGTTGGAAAAGTCTCAAATTTCCCCTTATTTTTGAAAGTTAGTTTGGTTGCAGGGTTGCAGGATTCTTGTCTCAGGCAGTCAAAGAATAAATCTCGTGGACAAATGGATGAAATGAAGTGAAAGTTTATTAAGTAAAGGTGAGAACAAAAAGGAAAGGGAAAAAAGCTCTCCAGAGTGAAAAGTGTCCTGAGTGGATTAGCACTGAGGGTTTTATGGTTGGTCTTTTATAGAAAACTGATCAGGTACTAAGGAGGGCAGTATTGCATGAACACTGGATGTGGTGCATAAACAATGAATCTTGGGACACTGAAAAAAAAATAAAATTAAGATGTTAAAAAAAGAAAAGAAAACTGATCAGGGAAACTGATAAATATTTAGTCAATAACATGTTAAAGGTACTGGATTTGTAAGTATCATGAGAATATCCTGTCTATATTTAGAAAGAACATGGTAGATGTTAGGTTCCCTTCTCTCTGGTTGATATCTTGTTTATAAGGTTTCTTCACATCTGGGATTTCTATAAGCCTGATTAGTCGCCCCCTTCCCAAAAGGGGAAAAAAGAGAAAACTGAAGGTGAAAGAAAAGAGTGCCAGTCTTTTAAATGCCATGGAGCAACCTTCAGCCAGAGAAGGAAGGGCTTACAACAAATGGGGTCCATGCAACAACAATGTCCTCCACCTCTCTGTCTGCAGCTCTGTGATCAGAAGCAGCAATACCAGCACTGATTTCTGACATTTGGAAAAAACTTTTTGCCTATCCTGACTCCCCTAAGATTGCCCTAGGACCACCTGCACAGTTGCCTGCATGAGGGTTGAGTTCTACTATGAGCTGAAATGGACTGAAATTAACTGCCATTGACCATTCAAATCTTCCCCTGGAAGTTGAAACTTTCAGTACATTCCAGAGTTCCAAATCAGTTACATCAGACAGATTCTGCAGGATAGTTGTTGTCCAGATGGGGAGAGGGATTCTTGGCGCTTCATACTCTGCCATCTTCCTCCACCCGTTTACTGTAATGTGTCTGTGTCTTCAAACTTAAAAGGGCTTTGTTGTGTAAAATATATAATTGGATACTTTTAATCCCGTATGACAATCTTTGTCCTTCAATTGGCATACTAAGATATTTCACATTTAATATGATTGTTGATATTATTGGATTGATAACTACCATGTTTAGGACAGTTTTCTGTTTATTATAGTTCTTTCTATTTTTTTTCTTCTTTTGCTCCTATCTAGTTTTAATTTTACATGCATATAATTAAATTTTTCTTCTCTCTTTGCATACGTTATACTTTAAAAAATTTTAGTGATTGCCCTATAATTTGCAATATACATTTACAGCTAATGTAAATTTATATAACATGATACCTCCTCATGGGTAATACAGTAATTATAAAAGAATATTCTTAATTCCTCCCTGCCTCTTTTATAAAATTGTTGTCCTTTATTTGCCTTATTGTATCATGTAATCACACAGTACACTGTTCTGTTACTGCTATTGTTTTAAACGAACATTTCTCCATTAGATCAATTAAGGATAATAAAAATAAAAGATTTTATTTTACTTTCTTTTATTCCTTCTCCAATCTGTTTTCTGGTCTTTTGAAAATGTAGATTCAAGTTTCCAGGCTATGATTTTCCTTCTCTGTGTAGATCTTTTCTTGTATGTGATGAATTCCTATCATTTTTTGGTTTTCTCGTAAAGTCTGTATTTCTAATTCTCTTTTGAAAAATGATTTTTTGGATATAGATTCTTTGAAGGGGATTTCTTTTAATATATTATGATATGCCTGGATGCAGAGTCTTTGTTATTTATCCTACTTTGTATTCTCTGAGCTTCCTAGATCTGTGGTTTGATGCCTGCCATTAATTCTGAAAAGTTCTTATCCATTATTGTTTCTAATATTTATTCTACTCCATTCCTTCTTTTTTCTCTTGATATTTCATTATGTATGTTAAATCTTTTGAAATTATTCCAAAGTTCTTGGATATTCTGCTATGGTTTTTTTTTTTTTTAATTCTTTTTTTGTTCTCTTTGCATTTTAATTTGGGAAGTTTCTGTTGACACATTTTCAGGCTCACTGATTCTTTCTTTGGCTGTTTCCAGTCTACTCATTAGCTTATTAAAGGTATTCTTTATTTCTGCCACTGTTTTGTTTTTTCAAACATTTTCTTTTGATTCTTTCTTACAGCTTTCAGTCTCATTTAACATTATTCATCTGTTCTTAAATATTGTTTACTTTTTTCCCATTATTATCCTTAGCAAATTAATTGTAATTATTTTAAATTCCCTCTCTGATAAGTCCAAAATCTATACCAGGTGTGAGTTTTATTCAGATTTGCCTTTAGTATAAGGTTTTAAGTTAATCTGACTAGAAGTGTTTCATGTTTGCTATAGCTGTAGATGCCAGTGGTTTTAAATTTGTCTAGTTTTCATGTTTCTGTTTCTCTTGTCTGAGTTTCCTTAAGAACTCCTCAAATAGAGTCTGATCTTTGCAGCCATTTTAGCTTTTCTAGTTGTAACTCACTGTTAACATATTGAAGCCCTGTTAATGCAACGGTGAGAAGTGAAGGAGAGTCCCTGATGGTTTAACTCCCTTTCTGTTTTTATCACTTAACTCTAGGAAACAAACTGAAGATTGCTGGAGGGGAGGTGGGTGAGGGCATGAGGTAACCGTGTGATGGGCATTAAGGAGGGCACTTGAAGTAATGAGCACTGGGTGTTACATGCAACTAGTCACTAAATTCTATCCCTGAAACTAATAATGCAGTATATGTTAACTAAATTGATCTTTAAAAAAGGGAGGGTTGGGGGAAGAAGGGCAGGAGAGAAGTGTTCCATAGTCTTATGATTAAATTTCAAGGTTTTCTTAGTGGACCTGAGTCCTTGGGCACTGATCATCACATTTTTTAAGTGAGATAGAAGGCCATGAGCCTTTACATATAAGCTGTTTTTGATGCCAGACATCCTGGGGTCATTTAATGAATGAAAATAGAAGAGACACATTCGGTTGCCCAGATCTATCTTAGGTCTAGAGATCATGGCTTGCCCAGCCCTGCATGAGCCTGAAGGCACAAAGAACCTCAAAATCATCAAGAAAGAAATGAAGTAGTTATGGAGTTTCCTCACTCCCATTTGACTTCCTTGGAGAAGATATGGCTTGTACAAGACCTGGCACTTTCTGTCCACAAAGACACACAGGAGATTCTGACCAATCCTTAAAGTGCACTGTTGATAATATGAAAATGTGTTTCTAGGGAACTTTCTCAGTGGCTATGACTTTCTCAGATGACCTGGTGCTATATTAATAAAATGTTAAACCCACAAACTCCCCACTAGTCAATAAATAATGCAAGCTGAAATCACTAAATATTATGCCTCCGAGGGCTGTTTCATTGAAATTCACTGATTCAACAATTTTCCAAGGAAGTTCTGCCTCATTCAGCATTCTTACTCTAGAGTTTGCCAGCCTGAATACCAAGGTCCTTCAAGGCCCTTCTTACTGCTGTCACCCTTTCTCAGCACTCAAATGATGGTGATATAAGCCTGGTTCTCAGAGAACTGCAATTGTATTGAGTCCCTAAAGGCTGGTTCATTTCTACTCAGTCTCCAAGTCTGTGGGAGAAAACCAGATATGCTATCTCTGTGCCTGATGAGCAGATTTTGCTTCTCTCTACTCCCACTATAAAGTTTAAAAACACAAATTAAAAAGCTTTAAAGGCTGACTCAAAGCCTTTCCTTCTGTTAACAATCTCGTAGAGTATTATATTTGGAAGACTTGGTTTCATAATGTATCAGTGCGCGTATTCTGGAATTTCCGAGCCAATTCTTCAAAAATGGCTTCTCCATAAAGCCCATGCAAGTTGTGTGCTATCAATATGTCTGCTAACATCAAGGTTAAAAATTCAGCAACACTTCTTATGTTTCCTTCCAGAGTGAGGACAGAGGGTGCTCATCGGAGGGATTGTGGGAAGAGGACGGGAAACACGAGCCCAGTTGCATCCTCAGAACAATTGCAGTTGGGACACAAACCACACATTGAAGAAAGTAACCTGACTCTTCATTTCCAAATTCCTGTAGTATCACACGTTTCTTTGGGTGGTGTGTGTCCCCAGGCACAAAGATGTCTCATACTGACACCTAGGCATCTGTCCTGTATGTGCTATCCTTGACTAGAGAGCAAGGAGAGAGTTTCAGAGCAGGTTTGTATACTCCAAGCAGGTCTGATTCCCCATAAATCTGTATATTGGACTCCACACTTGCTTCTTTCCTCTTCCATAGTCAATGGTGATTTATAAGTATCCTTCTGAATGAATTTGTGGTATTGAGGAAAGACCTGGGAACATCAAATTTAAAACAAAACAAAACAAATAGGGACCAAAGTAAGTCCTGAGCCTTTCCTTGTTAGTCATGAGTTTGGGGGCAGAGACATCATTTAACTTAACACTTTCTCACCACTAAAGGGGGACCACTGATAACATCTACACATGGATATAGTCAGAGGAGATAATGGGTATTTGCAAATAATTGTAAATGTCGAGGAAAACATAATGTACCTCTACTCTGCCTTTCATTCCTTCTTCACTAGGTTATATGTTTCTTATAACTTTAATCATGCAAGCTACAAGGGACAAGACTTCTATCAAACTAATTCAAGACTGGCTTCTGGTGGGATATTATATACAAAACAATGGGTAAATGGTTGCAGGCATGGATGCAAGGAACAGTACAGCTGCTTAAGGCAGAATGGAACTCCAGGTTGTGGCCAACACTCGAGGCTGATGGTCAGCAGAATGAATTTGATGTTGGCATCTAGAACAATTCTTAGTCCATCAAAATCCTTTAGCAAAATGCTGAAGTGTTTGTGCAGAAGGCTAATTTCTTCCTAGAACAAGGTTTTTGCATTACATTTCACAAAAAGTTCTGTTCCAGATCAAGACTAAAATGAGCTTTCTTGTGTAAATATTTGCCAAGTATCTAAAGCTCTGTTAGTATCTGTTAAAAGGCAAAAGTCTGCACCAGCCTTTTAATATTTATTTGCTCTTTGAGTCTGGACGAAGTCATATTGCCCAAGCAAAACATTCAGGACGTTTAGAACCACCTAATGGACAGGACCAGGCCATCTCCAATCTAGAAGGGATACTTGATTTCATGATCTCAGTGTGCTAATTTGTAAAGGAGGATAGAACCTCCTTTGCCCTAGAATGATGGGAAGGCAGACCTTGGCAGGATTCCCCACCCCCACTCCTATGTGAAACCCCTGCCTTAGGTCAAGAAGGGACTGGCCATTTCTAGCTAAAGATCAGGCTATCTTAGACATCAAGTTAAGAGATCCATCATTTCTGGTTGCAAGTTTTGAGGTTATTTTCTTCTTCCCTTGGGGGCAGTGAGAGGTAAATTTCAGTGAAAAAAAATATAAACATTTTGTAATTTGAAATATTGGCCTCTATCGTCCTTATGTTAGTTCTGTGGGACCTGTTCCCTTAATAAGATCTTAATTTAAGAGTAGAGTTGCAGATCCCAGCTCAGTTCACAGGGACCAGTTAACTCTGCCTGCATGTAACAAGCAAATTATAAAAATTATCCAGAGGATAAAAGGTGCAATATACAGACAATCAAGCCCCAAGATGCTGGGATCCCTAGACTAGCAGAAGTAAAGCAATGAAGGCAGCATGATCCCTCTGCCCACCCAAAGAGAGGATTTTGAGGTGTCAATGCCTTGGACAGCATACTATGGCCTGCTCCATGCCATTAAGTCATTCACTGAGGAGTTCTTGAACCTCACCCCATACCTACAGCTTACAGCCCAGCTCTGGGCCTGAAATGTACCAATTACTCATCCTTATCCTCCAGAGGTTCCCACTCTGGCTTTTGAGAGAGAAGACCTCAGAGAACAATCATCTTATCACAGTGAAGAAACTTGAGTTTGAGGAGTTGTCATTAAATATTCATGTTGTCTCTGGCTATATATTTAATCTCCCTGATCCTCAGTTGTTTATTTTTTATCCTTGCCTTTCACTGCAATGAGTGCATCTTACTGTTTCTAAAGCATAAGAATTCTGTTTCCAAATGAAGATTAACTCAGAAAATGCATATGTATATTTGCATAAATTTAAATACCTATGCACAAGTACACAAATACATACATATCGTATGTGTATATATTCACATATGTATATATATTCATACATTCACACATGTAGATAAACAAAGACACATGCATATAAAAAACACAACTGCTTTGGTTGAAATTCATTCCCTGTCTCCAGTCTAGCTTTCATGGTGACCCCAGGAACTTTCACAAAATTCTTAGGCTCCACCCACCTCTGCTAAAATTGCCAAGCTTTACAATTCAAAGTCAAAGGCCTGTCTCCACCAACCATATTGCCAATAAATCTGAAAGTGCAGATTTTCACATCAATCAATACTGCTTAAACCAAAATCTCTTGAAGGAAAAGGGACAATTTTTTTTTAAATTTTATCTCTGGGAATTAAATTTGGCAAAAAGCAAACTTCCTTTAAGAACCATGAGAGTTAACATGGGGGGTTTGGAGGGTAGGAAAAAAATAAATGAAACAAGATGGGATCAGGAGGGAGACAAACCATTAGTGACCATTAATCTCACAAAACGAACTGAGGGTTGCTAGGGGGCGGGGGGTTGGTAGAGGGGGTAGGGTTATGGACATTGGGGAAGGTATGTGCTATGGTGAGTGCTGTGAAGTGAGTAAACCTGGCGATTCACAGACCTGTACCCCTGGGGATAAAAATACATTATATATTTATTAAAAAATTAAAAAAAAAAATTTAAATTAAAAAAAAAGAACCATGAGAGTTCAGTGAGTGTGGGCCTTAGATACTCCAAAACTTTAAGACCTTTAGACCACCCAAAATATCTTTAAAGTGGACAGTCTATGTTTTAAGCACTTTTTGTCACAAATAAACTCTAGTTTTCTCTGCTTTCTGCCTTTGGGCAAGTTACTTAACTTCCATAAGCTTCAGTTTCCTTGGGAGTAAAGCAAGAATAAAGATAACACCCATCTCATGAGGTTTTACTGAAGATTGTACAAGATGACCCATGGAGAGGACTTAGATGAACATAATGTTGTCATTTTTACAAGTTCCTGCTCTTGCTGTGGCAGAAGGACTAGAGTTAGCAGCACTGGCAATAGTCATAAAAACATTTTTGGAGGAGAGTAAATGTGACTTGGTGACCTTTCAACTTTAGGGGGCATAGGAGAAAGAAGGAAGCATTCAAGCCAGATAGAAGACATGTTATGGGATACAGAAGCATGAGGTGATGAAACAAAAACTCATCAAATGAAAGGAGGGGCATTAAACACTCACTATGTAATACTAGTGGCTTAGAGCCAGGTGAAGACCTTGGGACAGGTATGGTATGCGAGTCGAGCATTTAGAAATTGATGGGTCTTTGGATATGTAGGAGGTAGTATTGTGGGAGGGGAAAAGTGACGAAAATCAAAGCTCCTGATGATCACAGAACTCAAAGGACTAGAGAAGTTTACACTATGAAAGGGAGAGCTTATAGTTGAGATCAGGGAGAAGATGAGAGAGGTTTGAGGGACCTGTGGAGGGCTGATAAGGGGCAGACAGAATGTAGAGACTGATCTCTAAGTGGGGTAAGAGCTTTGCTATGCTGGGTTCAGGACTAAGTGAATGAAGGCAGTGGTCTCACCCAGACTTGCAATGGGTGAGCAAATAAATGACTCAAAAGAAACAGTGATTAGATTACCTTAGTTCCCTGCTGCATGGGCATCTTCTGGTAAAATTGATGACAGTTTCTGTCAACTTTGCATTAAAGGTGTGTCTCACCTTATAGTATATCTCAGTGCCAAGCATTCACATACTCCCATCAAAAAGATCAAATAGACTCTCTCTCTCTCTCTCTCTCTCACACACAGACACACTCCTAGTTGCTACTGCCCTTATTTCTGTAATGATCATGGGGTCATAGCTGATATGTGTCTTAAATAGTTGTGGCTGTTTTCCCAGTTAGGTGACCTAAACTTTAATTCCTGGAGGGTCTGAGTCCTTAGCTGTCCCACTTTTATGAAACTGTTGTTGTCTGCATTTGTTTCCAAAGGATGCCAAGCAAATCATCACAAACTGGGTGTCTTAAAACAATAGAAATGTATTCTGTTATACCTCTGGAACCTATCAGCCCCAAATCAATGTGTCAGCAGTGGCAATTCCTTATGTAGTTCTTGAGTAAGAAACTATCCCATGCCTCTCTCCTAGTTTCTGGTGGTGGCTGACAATCTTTGTCATTCCTTGACTTGTTTCTACACAACTCCAACCTCTCTCCATTGGCACATAGTGTGTGTGTGTGTGTGTGTGTGTGTGTGTGTGTGTGTGTGTCTACGTTTCTTCTACACTTCTTATAAGAACACTTATAAGCACACTTGTGTCCTTATAAGCCAGTATGACCTTAACTTGACTATATCTGCAAAGATCCTACTTCCAAGTAAGATCACATTCACAGGTACCAGGGTTTAGGATTTAAGCTTATCTTTGTGAGTCACACAACTAAATTCATTAAAGTATTCACTAATATCTACTCTTGGACATGACGGAGACATTCCAGAGCATCCTCTGTGTTCCAGATAGAGTCCTCCCAAATCCTTTGTGTAACAGAAATGCAGGTCCTCCTTAGTAATCAGAATCAATCAGCCTGGCCAGGACAGTAATTCTCTTCTTTATAGCAGAATAAAGAGCCCCAAATAACAGGCTACAGCTTCAACTTCAAATTCAATGGATATATCATTGTGTTCTCTGGCAAAAGCATTCCTCCCTTTGGAACTAAAACTTTCAAACCGGCAAAGCACAAAGTTATAGCGGTGGGAAGCCAAAATCCTGCAGAAATATTAGGCATAATAATGAGAAGAACCATTTCCAATAATGTCTCTTCAATTTCCAGATTAGTGTATTCTGATCATTGGTTGTTATCTCAAAGTATATATCACTTCCACAATGCCATCTCCCAATTGGTGGAATAACAGAGTCTTCTCAGGTCATTCTGGCATTATATCAAGCTGACTGTTTCTGAGTGACTAGGAATATAGTAGGATGTATAAATCGGGTATAAGCCTATGGCCATAATCCTCTTATTATGATGTGAACTCCTGGATCAGAAGCAGTGTTGTATGAAATAACTTATTGTGGAGATGGCATTCCACATCCGGAAATGTTAGGGCTGGGAGAAACATTACCAATATGGAAAAAATAATTCATATCTGGAATGTTGGTTTTTTTTGTTTTTTTGTTTTGTTTTTTTGTTTTCCAAAAAGACAAGGCAGCAATTTAGGGAAATCAGTGTTATAATAGGCTTGCTACCATATGACTGATTCCTCTAGGAGGTAAGTGTTGTTGAGTCCATGCATGGCCTCCATCACTGTAGCCTTAGCCACTTTGTACGTGGCGTCATGGAGCCTTTCATGACACCCATAGAATGTACCAAATTGCCCACCTAATTACTTCCCTATAGAGGGAAGTTTGACCTTTGATGAACATTCACATAAGACACAAATATGGCATCTTGTTTCCATTCTCAGAGGTCATTTACATACCGCTTCTCCAATTTCTTTCAATCTCTTCTTTCTTCCAATCTCTATTTCTGGCCATTTCTTATCCACAAAGTGAAAAACTAAATGTACTGTTCAAACTTGTGTCCACTTAGAGAATATCCCTCTCCCTTGTTTTTCAGGGCCACCCTTGAGTGAAGCTGGAGAGTGCAGCATTCTGCCTACGGTTGGTGCCAGTGTATCAGGCAGAACCATCTATAAACCCGACTACCATAAGGAATACCCATGCAGTTATACATGTAAATTGTGAGGAAAAAAAGGCAGAGAAGCAAGACAGGATGCAGTAGGAGTCTGAGCTAACAGACCATGAAACTTTCTGTACCCTCTAAATTTGCTCAAATTTATTCTCTTATAAAAAACTTCCACCCAATTGCCTGGTGTGTCGGAGTACACCAAAGTCATGATGGGTAGCTTAGATCACATTGTCACTGAGTCCCCATTCTGTCTTTACAGAGCATATCAATATAAGACTTGATTCTTAAAATTAATAATAATAATAATAATAATTGTATACAGCATAGAACATGGCTTTGCTCCTAAACCTGGATATTTGCATTTTAATTTTCTCATTTAAGCTTGCCAGAAGTTCCATACAGCATCCCTGTTGGAAACAGACATTTCAGTTACCATTATGCTGGTCCATTAGGCCCAAGACACCTGTTCCAGGTCCCACTCGAATCTGGAATTTTGTAGATTATTCAGTAAAGGTATTATAACAGCACTTTCAAATATGGTATATGTTGTCTTCAAAGAGACCCATCCTAAATGGTCTATTTTTAAGTGGTAGGCAGTAGAAGAAAAAGCAACTTTTCTTTCACTTTGGAGGGAATGCTCCAACATGTTTCAGACACCTGGTCATTAGAAACAGCTCCAAAGTCTGGGCCCCTGAGATTTCATGTGGGTTATTTCTCATCCTCTGTTACACACGTGTCTCATTAAGACATTTAAAGTTCTTGCTATACCTGCTTGCTAGGTTCATCATACCAGGAGATGAGTATGTTCTTCTACAGAATGCAGAGATTTCTGCACAAGGGGCTATCACAGAGAAGCAGGACAGTTTGGCCTCACTGGGTGTGGGGCATTGTGGAATCTGGTATTCATTCTGCCAAACAGCAAACTGAGAACTACTCTAAGGTACTCAATTAACCCATTTAGCTTGAATCTGTGTATATCTTCTCCTGGGCACAAAGTCAGCCTTAGCCAGTGTTGAATTTCTCATTCTATGGTTTAGCATTCTTAGAGTCCATGCCCATATACTCACATATGTCTCTGGTCATTTAAATTAGCAAATATTTCCCTTTTTATCTTCTTCCTTCTTTTCCCTTTCTTTCTGTACATTCCTTTTTCTCTCTCTCCTTCTGTCTCCCCTCCCCCTTTCTCTTAGCATCAACTGTCTCTTCACGGATCAGATTTTACGTTTGTCTCCCTGAATCTTACTTGATTATTTGTGACCCTAATTTCGGGTCCCAAGTCAATACCAAGTGATAGGGGTAGTTCTTGTGGATCATAAGCATCACCCCATGTAAATATTAAGGGATTTTTATTTTTTTTTTTTTTTTTTTTTTTTTTTTAATATTTAATTTATTTTTTATTATTTTTTTTTATTTCCAGCATAACAGTATTCATTATTTTTGCATCACACCCCGTGCTCCATGCAATCCGTGCCCTCTATAATACCCACCACCTGGTACCCCAACCTCCCACCCCCCGTCCCTTCAAAACCCTCAGATTGTTTTTCAGAGTCCATAGTCTCTCATGGTTCACCTCCCCTTCATATGGTTTCACTTATTTGTGGAGCATAACAAATAGCATGGAGGACATGGGGACTTAGAGTGGAGAAGGGAGTTGGGGGAAATATTAAGGGATTTTTAAATAAGGAAATGTTCTTCATACAGAGTGAGTGAGCTTCTTCTAGCAAGTGTGGATCAAAGAGTCTTGGGAGTTCAAAGTCCCCAGCTTTCCTTGAATCCACACACATATCCCAATTCCAAGTCTCAGAAGGGCCATCTGTACCACAATCAGAGCCTCACTATACACAAACGTATAAACAAGTCTGAGAATTCAACTGTCATTGTGATTGTGCAATCCACTCAATTAACCTCTGAGTCCATTTTGCAGTCATATCTGCCTTCCTGCTAATAAAAAAGGAAAAAGATGTTTTGTCTTCTTTTGCTTTGAATGTCACTGCAGAAGCTGTCTGATTTCTGATCATGACAGCAGTCAATGGTTTAAAGTCAGGCATGTTGTCTTGGGGCTGCTTCCCTGCGCAGTTGCCATGTGGTTTTCCCATCCCTCCATGCAGGTCTTGTCATCATTGTCCCCACCATGAATGTCAAGTACAGCACCCAAAGCATTTGCTTCAATAAGCGTTTCTTCCCCGGCAACCTCAGGTGACAACTGAATCCTAATGTCATTGCTCATTGTGGATTATTGGAATTCCATTTTCCACTCTGCATTACATTCAAGGTGAAGGGCATAGCCAAATCAATCCTGAAATCCCATATTGGATGTTAGTAACAGGCTCACACTAGCTGTGTGTGTATGTAGATATATAGATAAAGATACAGATGATATAGATGTAGATATATATCTGTGTATATCTATACATATATATATATATATATAGAGAGAGAGAGAGAGAGAGAGAGTGTGTTAACTGGATATTAACTCTACTAAAGTTTAAAAAAATAATTTAAAAAAGTCAAAGGGGTGGGAAAGCTCTGGAGAAGGACACTCATTGTTATTGGAGTTCATGATTTTGTTTTACTATGTTCAGTAAGCCAACATATAGTATACCATTAGTTTTTGATGTGTTGATTAGTTTTTGATGTTTTTGATGTAGTGTTCAACGATTATTTAAGCTTCAAAAATACAGGTGGTGGTGAGTATTAAGGAGGGCATATATTGCATGGAGCACTGGGTGTGATGCATAAACAATGACTCTTAGAACACTGAAAAAAAACTAAATTAAATTCAAAAAATTAGAGGCCAAAAAGAGGAATAGTAAGACAGTTTGAAGTCAAACCTCTTACATAAAAAGTCACTTCTACTAAAGGAGAACTATCTTGTTTAAGTAAAAAAAAAAAAAAAATACAGTGTTTAAACACTACTTACAGGATAAAGGAGTATGTTTTGGTCAGTGCAGATTTCCTGACTGTAACCATTAGCTCTACTACCATGAAAACTCATCATTAAGTACTTATTAGTGAGTGCCCTTTTGACTTCATCCCCACCTCAGTGTCTTTGAATGGCATGAACCATATTCCAGGACAGTAAATATCTGTCCTGGTAGTATCCAGAGGGCTGGATACACCACACACCACATCACCGCCTGTTTGTGGCTGTGTATAGGGACCCTGCTTACATCCACACTCTAGGATCCTAACTCAACAATATTGGCTGGATGCAGTCTGTGGTCTTCGTAAGGCCCAAAAGGGCAAACTTGGTTAACTTCTTTATCAGAAGGAGTAATGTTAATATCGTTAATGTGGCTTGTACCATTAAGGTTATTAAAATTCAAGGACTTAATAGATTTCTCCATCTACTACATCAATGGTAATTATAGGAATGAGCTGAAATGCACTACCACTTAAATGCAATGGAAAAATACTTTGTCTTTTAGAATTCCTCCCTACTGACGCCCACTTTTTTGATACTAAAAGAGTGAGAAAAATGTTATTTTTCTTTAAATGTTATTTAATGTTTAATATATTTATTTAAATGTTAAATTTATTTAAATGTTATTTAATGTTTTAAATGTTATTATAAATGTTTTCTTTAAATGTTATTTAAAAATGGGCCATTTTTATTATGTGTGTGTATATCTATACACATATACACAAACACACATAGATATAAATACATCTATATAGATATTATATCTATATAGATATCTATATATTATATAATATATAGATATAATATATATTATATCTATATAATATAACATGGGATTATATATAATCCCATATTATGTGCTTCATGAAGCAGGAGGGGGTTTTGTTGTCTGGCCATTTCTGCAGTTTTGGGCTGGCAGGTGTTATTCTGTGCCCAATGGATCTAATGGCTTTTCTTATTTGGGTTCAATCCTGCTGTTACCCCTGAAAGCAACTTCTGGTGTCTGGAATATGGTATCCATGGCTAGAAATGCTTAGGCCATCTATCCATCTTATAATTTACTGGGCTTTTCAGGCATCATCTGGATCATAATTTTTTTTTTTTTTCTGATCCGAGAAATTCTAATCGTTTTAGTCATAGAGCAGTTTCCCCAAATCCCTGATCCATTTACTACCAGTCAAGGCACAATCCATAGAGCTCTTGATCTTGATCTATTACATCTTGGTTAACTGAGGAAGAAGAAACTATTTTGTGGAGCCTGAACTAGGACAAGAGACCCACATAAACAAGGAAAGAGTTCTGAGGGATTTACTGTCATTGGAAAGCCTAGTCCAGTGGACACAAGAAAGTCACAAAACAACACCTGCTTAGGAGCAGGGCATGGGAACAGAAAATAAGTTGGTGAGAATACCTGAAAATCCAAAGCAGGAAAACCCAAGTGCCTACAAGTATGTGTCTTTGAACTGGGCTGCAGTCCCTGGCAAGCACTTGTCAGGAACATGACTGAGTTCTGTGACCTCTCTGACTAAATCCTTCTACTCTTTCCCTTGTTCATTCTGCTTCAGCACCATGGCATCTCCTCTTTCATGAACACTTTGGCTGTGCTTTTATCTCAGGGCTTTTGCATTTGCTGTTCCTCCATCCTGGAAGGTACTTTCCCCCTGATATACAAATGGGTCCTTCCCTCACTTCCTTCACAGCTTTACCTAAAAGTCATCTTTTCACTCGTTGGCCTTCCCTAGCACGTGATCTCTATTTTTGTATTCCCTCTCCCTGCAGACCAAATGCTATGTCTCTTTTCTGTTTTATTTTCCTCTTGAACACTTATCACTATCTAATCCAGTATATATTTTCTTATTGACCTCATTTATGGTGTCTCCTTTACTAGAATGTAAGGTCCATGAGGGAAGGGCATCTATAGGGTGATGACTTTTGTTCATTGTTAATTGCCCAATGCCTAGAATAGAGCTTGGTACACAGTAGAAGCTAATAAGTAATTATCAAATAAATGCATAAAATAATCATGCAAAATCTTGTCTTGAGGATCAACACTTAAGTATATGTAGTAGATTGACATACTGGCCCCAGTCCTCCACTCCTATAGGCAGGGATGTCAGACCAGCAGTGTCTTGACTTTGGACTCATCTCTGGGACTCATTTTGGCCAAGGGAAGGTAGTCAAGAGTGATGGTGCACAGTTCCATGCCCAGGCATTAAGGAAGTCTTGCATGTTTCTGTTCAAGCTCTTAGCTTCTGCTACCAGGATGAGAAGTATATGTCCTAACCGGTCTATTGATCGAAAAAGGAGGAGAAACAGGTGGTGCATACCAAAGCATGGCTTACAGGCTAAGACAAAGTTGCTCCATAAATCAGAGATTCATGAGAATAAGAGATTGTTGTTCAGGCCCACTGAGTTTGTTACATGACAGGATTGCGACAAAATCTAACTGATCCAAGATGCGTCCTTTCCATCCTTTTATTACATAGTTACAGAATTGATCACTCTATATGCATTGTTTTTTTAATGATATATCTTAGGGATCTTCCAAGGTCAGTACATATAATCTAACCTTTTCATTTTTAATGGCGACATAGTATCCCACAATATGCAAGTAGCACAATTCATTTAGTGAAACCCCTACTGATGAATATTTAACTTCTGATCTTTCTTTAAATCAACAATGAACATTTCTTTAAATCAGCAATGAACATTTCAGTATATTCACATCTATTCACATATAGGAATATTTAAGATAGATGCCTAGTGCAAAGTTCATGAATAAAATACATACACATTTTATTTATTTATTTATTTATTTATTTATTTATTTATTTATTTTTACGTTTTAGATTTTGACAAATATCCATTTTTTCTGAAACCAAAACTTCGAGATTTTCACCAAAGATGAATAAGAACACCCATTATTCTTCATATTTTAAATTAATCCCAATATAATAGATGAGGGAAAAAATTTATTATGGTAGTAATTTGCTATTTCTTGATTTTGAGTGAGACTTAACATATTTTCATATGCTTGCTTATTGGCTCTTTCAGGGTTCTGTGAGAATCATGTCCATAGTCTAAATTTTTCTATTAAAGTGTTTTCCTCCTACTTGTTTTTTTAGATCTTTATACATTTTGCATATTAATGCTTTATTGATTAACTATGTTGCAAATATCTCCCACCAGTCCCTCACTTACTTTTAACTTTACAGAGACTTTTTTCTCTACAAAAGGTTTTAGGTTTTATGAAGGCAAATTCTTCATTAGATTTATTTGTGGATTCTGAATTTTATACTTTGCTTGGACATACTTTCATGCCACTCCAACATAATGCAACAGTTCCCTACATTTTATTTATCAAGTGCACAATTTTGATTTTTATCTGGCTTTTGCAACACTTCCATGTTATAAAAACACTCTGTAATATTTTTTCTAAGTTTACAAGTTCTGCTTTTTATTATAAACTGTATTTTTAAAAATTATTTATAAGGGAACATTTTCTTCCATATGGGTATGGAATTACCACCACATTATTTCTTAAATGTACTACCCACTTACCACTAACTTGAAACACCCCTTTTTATTATCATAAGCTACTGTCTTATCAGCACACTAAAAGATCTGTTTTTAAACTAATTTAATTAATTTTTTTTAAGATTTTATTTGTTTGACAGAGATCACAAGTCGGCAGAGAGGCAGGCAGAGAGAGAGAGGGAGGCAGGGTCCCCACTGCTGAGCAGAGAGTCCGATGTGGGGTTCAATCCCAGGACCCTGAGATCATGACCTGAACCAAAGGCAGAGGTTTAACCCACTGAGCCACCCAGGAGCTCCTAATTTAATTAATTTTAAATGGTGGTTAAAAGAGTAACAGAATTTATCATTTTAATGTGTATGATTCAGTAGTATTAAGTATATTCACATTATTGTGCAACAGATCCAGATTTCTGGATCCTCTAGTCTATTTGCCTGTCTACGCATCTATTTTTGCACCAATACCACTATGTTTTAATTATGATAGATCTATAGTGATAATAACATTATAATATCCTCTTTTAAAAATTTGATACTTTCTATCATATGAAATTTAGAATCATTTTGTCAGGTTCCATTAACATTCAGTTAAGATTTTGGTTGAGGATTCATGTGAATTCTAGACTAGTATGGGGAGAATTTATAGTTTACAGGCCTGTATCTTTCATAAAAAAACAAAATATGTCTCTCCTCTTTAGTATTTTTTAACGTCCTTAAGCAAACTTTAAAGTTTTATTCACATAAGCCTTGTACATTCTTTGTTAGATTTGTGGCAGAATTTGCTGGAAGTTTAAAATCTAGTTTGCCATTCTTCTTGGGCAAACAGCCAGACTTGTTGTCCAGCACTCTTTGCAATTAGATTGGGTGATGTAACTGAGGTCTTAGTCAGTAGAATGTGAGCAGAAGTGATGGGTGTTACTGCCAAGCCAGACCCTTAAAACATGCTCACACTTTCTTCCAAGGTCTCCTCTCCTACCTCCTATCTCCTTCCAGAATGCCTTGGAAACCATGTGCTATTCAAGAGTCAACAATATTTGAAAAATGTGTACAAATTTCTGCCATTGGAAAAAACCCATGCCTCAGTTTAGAGAAATACATACATTTTTTTTCCTCTTTGGATATTTTATGTAGAATTTTGAAGTTTGAACTGAAAGTGAACTTCATCCACATCAGCTCCATTTATTATACCAAGTAGAATCTCTTGAATTTTTTTAAACTGGTATATATAATTAATATGCTGTTCATACTTTTATTCTTTTCATTGTATATCATGGAGACAATAGATTTGCTCTAGCTAATGCCTGCGCGTGTTCCATGAATTTGGGTTTGGTGTTCTCACAGTTACACACTTCTAAATAATCTAAAATGTTGTTGTGATTTCCTCCCTAATTTAAGAAGTATTAAGAAAGGTGGGCTTGTTAAACGGGGACAGATTTTTTTTTTTTTTTTTTTTTGCTATCCCTTCATTCTTAATTTCCGATTTCATTGTTTTATAAAAGGAAATATGCATGTATCATTTTTAACTTTCAGAAATTTATAAAGATTTTCTTTGTGGACAAACACATGGTTGATTTTTCTGACTATCTGATGGGATGGGCTTTAAAAAACACCTGGGGGCAGGAAGAAGGATCTTTGAGTATCCTAAAACCATGATCAGTCTCGGCTTCCCAGCATCTCAGGTGTTTGGCATCAGACAGGTTTCAGGCTGAACCCCTGGATTAAAAACTAGGACCTCTCCTGACTTTTGTCCCACTGCCCTGGAGGAAGAGCTGAGGGGAACTATGGAAAAACCATATCCACCTCTTTTCTATGCACTTGTCTCAACATGATCTTTTTTTTTTTTTATTGACATATAATTATCATACAATATTATATTAGTTTCAAATGTACAACACAGCAATTTGATATTTCAAACATTACTCAGTGATCACCACAGTAAGTGTACTCACCCTGCAAACCATTACAATATTACATTACTGACCGTATTCCCCAAGCTATCCTTGGCATCTCTGTCATGACTGACTTACTTTATAATGGAAAGTTTGCCACCCTGTCTTGAAATCCAGTACAACCATCCTGCTTGTAGAAGCCAGCACTCTGGGTATTCTGACTAACCTGGGTTATAGGAGGAGGAGGTAAGATAAAGTAAAGGGAGGAAGTTCAGGTGCTACTTCTGTGGCATGATGCACTTTGAGGGAAGCAAGACTTTGAGGATGGGATTTTAGGAACAAAGAGTGGAAGGAGTGTCCTAGAATCCTAAGGAAGAAGAGCAACATGTGTCCAAGATAGGCCCTTCCCACCCCTTTCCCTAAACATGAAGATGTCATGTCATGCTAATCTTGTGTCCTGGGCTTGCAAGACATGGTTTCTATTTTTCTTATAATTAAGCAGAGGTGATAACTTGTTTAAGTAAAAGACAAAACTAAGGGACTCTCTGGCCAGTCTCAGACAGCAGGCTGTGTATTTTAGGCTGGTAAGAGTTTTGTGTGAGTTTTGCCAACACTTATGGGGAAGTGTAGAGAGAACAGGTGCAGCAAAAGTTTATGCAGCAGCAATCGGAGAGACGGGGGCAAATTCTGATGTTCAGATTTGCCCTAGACACCCCCGTCCGCCCCAACTATTTTAAATTACAAGTTATCCATACAGAAACCGGAGTCTCTTTTAACTTTCTATTTCAATTTTTGGTCATATTTTGTCTTAGATAATTTTCTAAAATTGGATAACCTGGAGACTAATTTATTTGCTTGTCACTTTCCCATTAGAGGGTTGAGTTCATTTCTGTTTTCATTACCGGTACACAGTGACTTGTCCAAAATTGCTTTCACCCAAATCCCACGTGGATGAACTTACAGCATTTTAATAAGATGGCTCTTTGCTTTGGGAAGGATTTATAATGGATAAAATAAATCTTCTTATCTTTGAAGTAATACCTCACTTTTGCCAGCAGACATATAGACACACAGTCTTAAAGGTTGGTAGGTTAGCTTGAATGTGAGACTAAAGTAAGTCCTTTATACTGGGCCACATGATAATCCAGGATTCTTTCTTTAGAAGTTCAATACTGAAGTTGTTATGCAACATTTTATTAGATGATAAAAAGCCCCTTTTCTTCATATATACTCCATAAACTGCTGAGTTGTCAAAGTTCTCCATAAATAATGCAAGCCTCTTGCCCATCATTAACAAAAAAACACTGCTAAGTGGACAGAAAATTCAATGATTCCCTTTTATGGAGATCATAGGACACATACTTAGCACAATTTGCTGACCTTGCCCTCAAAAAAATAGTGTCTGCATAAACTCTGGCCTGGATCTTTTATGGGAAACAGGGACGTGGGGATTTTAAAAGGAGACATTGAACATTGGTTAAAACTCTGACTTGACTTTAGAAGCGGTCTACTGAGAAAAAACAAAACTATTGCTTCTCTTCCTTTCAGAGCACACTCCTCCAGCAAAGGCATGCTGAGCCAGGAATCTGAGCTCTTTCAAGAAATCAACTTGCAGGAAGCCCAAGTGGAATGCGGAGTCAGATCCCAGTGTGGTAAGTTACATTATCATTCACCATAGTCCATGAATCATCATTCATGTGTCTCATTTGTACCACCAGGATTATGCCAGTCAAACAGACTCACTGTATCTCGGTCCCCAGGAATTCAGCTTGGGAAATGCAACATAAAGTAACAGGTGACTTGGTAAGTTTATGAATTCAAAGAAAGCAGGTCTCCATAGGGCAAATTTGCCTAAGACAACCAGATGTCAAGGTATTTGGTCTGGGCACATTCTCCCCCAGCCCTAAATATTAAGTTTGGGTGCTGCATTTCTCAATATTCTAAGCAGTAACAAAGCTCAAGTCTGTGCTAAAATCTCTGGTTAATAAATGGCTTCTGTATACTGCCTATCTATTCCCTGATTTGAAATATTACTCAACAGTCAGTTGACCCTGTATTCTAGAAAGTGCAGTTAGACGGACTATACTGTAGAAACTCTAGCAGCCACTCCAGATTTCTTTCCAGCAAATGCACAAGTTAGACGCTAGCCATCCCCAAAT
Source organism: Mustela erminea (assembly GCF_009829155.1). Lineage (NCBI taxonomy): Eukaryota > Metazoa > Chordata > Mammalia > Carnivora > Mustelidae > Mustela > Mustela erminea. The sequence goes on along the minus strand of NC_045618.1, from coordinate 23,197,482 downwards.
ATCCCATTCCACCTTTCACTTGTTTCTTTTACTCAAATCAGAGTCCAGACTGCCAAAACTCTTCCAGGGTGCCTGGATGGATTAATTGATTAAGCATCAGACTCAGTTTCAGCTCAGATCACAAATTCCAAGGTTTTGGGATCAAGCCCTGCATTGGGCTCTGTGCTCAGTGTGGAGTCTGTTTCGGATTCTGTCTTTCTCTCTCAAATAAATAAACAAAATATTTTTTAAAAAGAGAAGATGGGGTGCATGGGTGGCTCAGTAGGGTTAGTGTCTGCCTTCAGCTCAGGTCATGAACCCAGTATCAAACCCTGCATCAGGCTCCCTGCTCAGCAGAGAGTCTGCTTCTCCCTTTGTCTTCACCCTGCTCATGCTCTTTTTCTCATGCTCTCTTTCTCTTACCCTCTCGCTCTCTCCTGCTCTCTCACTCTCTCTCAAATAAATAAATAAAATATTTTTAAAAGAAGAATTATTTGCCATTTTATGGTCATATGATTCACCATAACTAGCCTCCATGATACACAAACCCGTGCTCTCAGAAGGGCTAATGCTCCATTCCAGAAAACATGCACTACCTCTCTTATCCTGATGTCTTTCTTTTCTATCCAATTGCTTCAGAGCATGTTAAAAATGCTCTGGGCATGCTAAAGATTGGATTTCTGGTCCTTACCCCTGACCTTCTAAGTTAAAATTCCTGAGAACGGGGCTCAGAAAATTTTAAGTTTTATAAGCAACCTTATAGCTGTGTATATGTTGTACTTTGGGCAGCACATGTAGAGGGTTTTCAGCAGGACTCATTTCTGCCTTACTGTTCTGTGGTTCTGGATACATCCAAAGATGTGCCTGCATGCCACAGAGAGACAGTCACAGGGTCTGCTGCTGCCAGCAGCCACCCCGTACTCTGACCATTGCAGGACCTCGCTCAAGGAATGCTGAACAGGGCAGAAGGGGGCTGAAGGACATGTGAGGGTTGGAAATTACAAACCCCCATTTGAGTTCAGCACCTTCATGTCTGACTCTGCTGTCTTAGTTATAGTGCTTCACCTTTCTATTGTTGGGTTTCTCTACAGGAACAAAAACAGTCAAAAACAAAACTATTTCCCATATCGTAAAGGGATTGCATGAAGCAATGAAAAGACAGGACCTTGCACATAATAATGCTCAATTGGTATCTGATTTAACTCAGTAAATGTTAGTTTCCTTCCCAATTTCTCATTTGCAAAGGAATCGTGACTGACTACTGGCTTGTGGGTGGTTTTGAAGAGCATACCGGATGTATGTGAGTAAGACTCTTTACAGATAGCTCTGTGAGGAGCAGGGGACCCAGAAGTCCCTCTGCCTTGAAAGAGGGACAGACAAGGCCATCAGTTCAATCTGAGAGAAGGCCTGTGTGGTCAGCTGAATGATGGGCTCTTCCACTGCCCCTGTCCTAATCCTTGGAATTTGTAAATATCTTACATGGCAAAACAACTCAGCAGATGTGATGAAATGAAGGATTTTGAGATGGGGAGATTATCCAGGATCATCCAAGTGGGCCTTAAATGTAATTATACATGCCATTCCAAGAGAGACCAGAGGAAGACTTGACGTGAGAAAGGAAAGGCAGTATGATGGAGAAGTAGGAGAAGAAAGGGCTGTGTGCTGCAAAGAAGGTGTCACAATCTAGAGAACACAGGTGACTTCAGAAGCTGGAGAAGGCAAGGACGTTGATCCTCTCCAGAACCTCCAGAAGGAGCCAGGCCTGCCAACACCTTGGTGTGTTGTCCCTATGAGACTCATTTCAACCACAAGAATGGTTGGGGAATCCATTTATATCGTTTTGAGCCACCGAGTTTTGGCCATTTGTTGCACTGGCCCTAGGAAACTAACACAGGTGGGTTTTAAATAAAATTATTTCTAAGAAAGTAAGGGAAATATTTTAATAATTTACAGAGGAGAAGTATCTGAAACTCTAATAAGGCAGTTTGAACTTGTATGTATGTTCCCCGTCAACGCTGACAGGGCATGTGCTAAGTGCCTTGCACAATCCAGTGTCCATGGCCCCAGTCCCCCTGCCCCACTTGAATGAAGCATCTCTGGGAAACAGACTAGATCCCTCTTCAGACTTCAGATCCTGGATGGAGCGACACTGGCACAGTTTCCCCAGAGCCGGATCTCAGTATCTCTAGAAACAGCTTCCTGGAATCCTTTTCTGGAGTGAGTTTTTCAGGTTCGCTCCAGTGAACCGGTCCCTCTGAGGCCTGCAAAGGTCAGGAGACCCAGGAGGGAAGGGTAGGATTTCTCCTCTGCATTCCTACCATTTTCTCTCCTGTCTTCATCTTTTTTGTTTCCTTTTTGTCCCATTTTTCCTCATCTTTGTTCTGTCTTCCAGAATCATATTGCCCCCCTATTGCAAAGGTGGATTCTATGGTTAAAACAAAGCTGATGCAATCAGTTCAACCCAGAGAGGCCCCTGAGCTAAGAATAGGATGATCATGTAATTTATCATTCACAGCAGGACACTTCTGCATTAAAAGCAGCCTTGTTGACCTGAGACAGAGTAACTGCTGGAACTGGCAAGCTCCAACCAGAGACAGGCATGGCCAGCCCAGAGCAGGACGGCTGCTGGGACAAGGAAAATAAAGGCAGGCAGTCCCTCTATCAGGCTTCTGTCTTCCCTCTTGTCCACACTGAGCACTACAGTCCAGTGACTGTCTTAGGCTTTCAGGAGAGCCCAAGGGCGGACCAGAGTCCTGTTGGGGTAGAGAAGCAGGACGTGGACCTCTTCATTCACTTAATCTAAGAACACCGCCTCACAGCCAGTCAATTTTGAGCCAAGAAACTTGACTCAATTTACTCCACTTAGCAGCACATACCTCAACCTCCTGCCCTACCATTCTAGGCTCTGATGGGTAACCAGACCTTCCTAAAAAGTCAGAGATCTTGAAGTGGTTGGGTGGCTCAGTTAGTTGAGCATCTGACTCTTGATTTTGGCTCAGGTCATGATCTTGTGGTTGTGAGTTCAAGCCCCGTGACAGGCTCCATGCTCAATAGAGAGTCTGCTTGGGATTCTCTCCCTCTACCCATTCACCCCTTCTCCCACCCCATCTCTCTCCAAAATAAATAAATAAAACATTTTAAAAAGGAGTCTAGGACTAGACTATCTAGAACCCATCAACAGGCAATCCTGTGCCACTCATACTGTTCCCATGTTCTCCTTTGCCCAACCATTGGTTCCTGTTCCAGCCAAAGCTTCTTGGTCATTTTCAGAGCAGTCAGGAACTGCACACCTAGAATCCCATCATAGGCCAAATCTTTCTTAATTTAGAGCAGCACTTCCATCTGACTGGTTGTTAATATTATTTTTTTGTGATGACCTCTGGGAAGATAAAACACAGGGTACCCAGTGAAACTTGAATTTCAGTTGAATAACTTTTTAGTGTAAATATGTCTCATGTACTATTATCCTATCCTGTATTTTTATTTTCTAGATCTACAAACCCTACTTTCCTTCATTCCCCTCTCCCAAACTCAAGGAGATATTTTCCGAAATCCTATTGTGGTTGTATAGTATCAAAAATACATGTTTAAAAGCTTTATTTGCTTGTTTATTTATATTAGGGTTTGATGTAAGATGCAGTGGTGACGATTTCATACCCACACCGTGAATTCCATGAAGGGAGGATCACCCAGTGGTAGACACTATGCCTGTTCAGATTTCCTCCACGTCTTCTCCTGGGAGGGGTGGAGAGAGCCACTGTGCAGAGCTGACAATGTCTTCTGGAAGCTTCTATAACTTCATCTTCAACTCCAGACTCAGTCGATATGTAGGCTGCTCAGACATGTGTATCAAAGGCTTCATATGATGTGCAAAGATCCTGATTTTGAATATCATCCTTTGAGCCATTTTTCTAAAAGTCTATAACCAGAAACTTTAAGTAAGTTCTAGTTATTTATTTATTTTTTGTTTGTTTCCTTATGCTAACATTTAAAATGAACAATTTTTGTGCAACTCAGTGAGCACACTGGTGGTGGCTATCCATTATAGCACCTTTTTTTTTGTTTGTTTTTTGGAAAAATACATTCTTTGAAAGCAGATACAAAGTAATTGGAAGCTAATGGAGTGTGTCTCTTGGGGACAAATAGCAGGAGAGGTGAGAAGGAGAGTTTAAAGGCATCAGGTGGTTTTCATTCGTCATTAGTAGAATCAGCAGATTAATAATTGAAGAAAATGTGATCTCCAATCTCATTAAGTTACTCCTGTTATTTATTCATATACCACAAAAATTACAAGGATGTTCTTAGCTCAGAAGTTAAAATCTGGAGTGTTCCAGAATCCTAGGATTTAGCAAAAGTTGCATTGTTGGTGGCCAGGTGGGAGTTAAATATGTCAGTTTTTTGACATATTTCAAAAGGCCTCATGGAAATTAGCCCATAAATGCTACCTGAGTATATTGTAACTGAAAATGTCCTTCAGCTGGAGACCCCCTAGGAACATGTCTGCATTTGAACAAAGCAGGCTTATTGCTCCTTTGGAACTGGAGAAACAACCCATGGGGCCTCCATGCGGAACTGTGGGGCATCTGGGTAAGGGGGTGCCAGAAAGGATTTCTTACAGGACTAGGGCTAGCGTTGGGTGACTCTGGAGGAGGGTTAAAAGAAGTGGGGCTTTGTTCTGGGTTGGATGCTTTCAGGAAGCATAATGCTTTGCTTGGTGACCTAATAAATCACATCTAGAAGAAGGGCAGACAGAAGTGAGGTGGCATTCTTTTAATTATAAGGAAGCAGCACTCTCACTTCATCTGGGAGAGGGGGATGTTTGGCCAGTTTTGGAGCTTGAACAGTGTTCCTGCTTTGTCTGTATTCAGACATGATGATGTACTGGTCTCGCTCTCATCCTGATCCATCACAAACACTGAATGGTTTTGCCTGCTGCATGCAATGTGATTGTTGACGCTTATCAGGAGAGCACCAAGGCCCAGCCGTGAGCGCCAGACGAGTGCCTGCCCATCATTTCTCTTTCTCATGTCAAATCAGTAATAATTGATGCAAAATATGACTAAATTAGCACTTTTTTTTTTGTTTTTGTGTACTGCAGGATTATTGATGAATAACATATCATCAACGTTCTTTTCTTTAGAAACACTGGGATATGATTAAGTGGGTAGATATGATATTTCAAATTATGGGATTCATAAAGGAAAAGTAATAAAAAAGTCTTGGGCTACAGATAATCATATCTTGCGCTATTCAAAGATGCAGTGATACTGCAGCCACTAAACTGAACCCCAGGAGACCATGCAGAGGCTACGTCTGTCTTCATGAGTGCCTCTTGCACTGTGGTTCCCTCACTTAGGATGCTCCTCCGCCCATAGCCCTGGGGATATCTACTCAATATCTTCACAATTCCTGGACTCCATGTTTCCCAACAATCCCTGGCCATACATTTCCCCCTCCAAAAAAAGTCTATGATAAACATGTAATGTGTCCCCATTTCACTACTCCATCTGCCATTTGGCCAAGATGCATAGACCACTTCTTGCTGCTCCAAGCACAACCAGATATTTAGAGTAACACACAAGAGGCAATCAGAGAACTCTAAAAGGTGGTCAGAGGGTGGAGGGCTGCTTTGGGATCCTAGGAAGGAAGGAACAGTGGAAGGAAGACCTGAGTTTCTCCAGCCCAACAGAAGATGATCCTAGCCCAGAAGCTGAAGATGGCAGGATGGACGTGTTCCTTCTCTGATGAAGGATGTTCTTCTGACAATTCCAGCTCAACACCACTAGCAAGGGAAATGGATCTCAAGAACCCCCAGTAAGAACTGCTAGGGGAGGCACTCTCCCTTCTCAAAAGCTGAGATCTTCCTCGCCACCTACCGGATGAATAAATGGTACCTGCAGGGGAACTCCACCTGAGAGGCCTCTTTGTCCAGCACAGATCACTCTGCCTCACCGAGAGACGCCCAGGGCTGGGGGAAGACACTTCTGTCCATCAGGCAGCATCAGTAGGGACCATGGGAATCCAGTGACATCAGGGAAACCAACAGGGGAAAATAACACAGCAGAGACTCTGACACTGTCATCGGAACCACAGCACACAGAATAGGCCAGGGCATGCATTCTTAAATAGTGACTGCCTGCTAAAGTAAAAGATTTGAAAAAGGCCCAGAGTTCCCTACATGACAGACAAAATGTCTACAATATACAGGAAAATCACCTGTCATATCACGAACCAAGAAAATCACAACTTGAATGAGAAAAGACAAGGGCCACCAACACAGAATGAATCAGATACTGGAATTACCTGACAAGAAAGTAGCCATCACAAAAAATTGTTTCAAAAATGATACATCGGGGCACCTGGGTGGCTCAGTGGATTAAAGCTTCTGCCTTCGGCTCAAGTCATGATCCCAGGGTCCTGGGATCGAGCCCCATGTCGGGCTCTCTGCTCAGTGGAGATCCTGCTTCCTCCTCTCTCTGCCTGCCTCTCTGCCTACTTGTGATCTCTGTCTGTCAAATAAATAAATAAAATCTTTTAAAAAAATTAAAAAAATCTTAAAAATAATTTTAAAAAATGATACATCACCTTTAAATAAATGAAACCCTGGAAAATCTGTCTTTCCCCTCAGCTCCAGGGCTGGCAGCTGTTTTCTGTGACCCAGCCTCTCTATACACATGAGAGTCCTTGATTCCTCCTTTCAGTCTTGGCTACCTTTGACTGCTTGATGGTTCTTCAAATGAAATTTTCCATGCTCACGTTTCTGCCTCCCGTCTGCACAGACTGGCAGATGGGGCTTTGTAAAGTTTAGAAAATATCATTTGGTGAGATGGAGGAGAGCGTTTATATCATACCTGTCTAGAAAATGCCTCAAAATCCCTTTTGACTTTGTGCTTTCTTCTAGGTCCCTCTGTCCTGGGCTTTGATAAAAGATTGGTTACTCATTCATTCATTAGCCAAGTCTCATTGGTTGTGACCTTCCATCCCCCATTCTGCAATTCTCACCCCGTTTCTCACCTTAAAAATGGTCGGGGGGGGGGGATGCTGAAGGGGTGACTGGGTAGGTCAGTTGGTTAAGCATCCAACTCTTGTCTTCTGCTCAGGTCATGACTTCAGGGTCATGACATCAAGGTTCACACTGGGCTCTAGGTTCTGTGGTGAGTCCGCAGAAGATTCTCTCTTCCTCCCACTCTGCCCCATCCCACTGTGCTCTCTCTCTCTCCCTCAAATAAATAACTAAATCTTAAAGGAAAATCAGGGGGCTTCGGCTTCTGCTGTCAAACTTGTTTAGGCTTTCAGCATAGTCCTCAACATATACTCTCTCATGTCCTGTGGGGTGGAAGTGGTAGCAGGGGATATGCTGTCTCCCTCAAACCTGTCTGTAAGAATCTGAAGACAAACGGGATTATACCACCATCCTGCTGGAACCTTCAAAGCCTCCCCATTGCTCTGAGGAAAAACAGTGACACCCCAGTGTCACCACTCCCAGCTCTTAGCCTTACCTGACTGCTTGTCCCTCTGGTGCTGCACAGGGTCAGGGGCCTCTGCTGTGGGCTGCCACTCCCATCCACCACGCTGGGTTACTCTGTTCATCCTTGCTTTATGTATTGCATGAGGTTGCCTCCAGAGAGACTCTCCTGCCCCCTTCCCTCCACTCCACTCTCCCAGGTCTTCATCCTGTCACACCCATCCTGTCTCATTCATGTCCATGTCTGTACACAAGTTCATCACACTCCCTACCAGACTCCCAGACTCCCAGACGTGTGGATAAGCTTCTCCCTCTTTCTGTGTGGGAACCTGTGGAGCATGTAAGAGGCACTGAATATGTACTCATTCTGTGACAGCTCTGCTGCTTTTCATGTGGAATGGCCCCTCCCTACCCACCTGTCAGCTTTTCTGGGGGTTCACTGCCAACGCCCCTCTCTACGTGTTTGACTTGTGCTTTTCAGTACTGGGGTTCTGGAAAATACCACTCAGAAGAGATGTCAGACAGTGTCTCTCTGAACTGCTTTTTCTCCCCAGGAACATGTGGCTGGATGTCCTCGCCAGTGGGGCAGGAGCAGTTTGTTAAACTTGAAGGCAAAGCCTGTGACAGAACAATTGGGAAGCTGTTTGTCATAAGCCTTTAAAAACAAGAATTGAATGTCTCCCATGTGGGATGATGAGGTTTGATCCTGGTGAAAATGAACTTAGCTCACATTTTCTGAGTGTTTCCTGTGTCCTGTATCTGGAAACCTGTCTCAGCAGATAGAGCTATTAGTCATTTACTCTTTACGGATGGGGAAACTGAGGTTGAGTAGCGGGCTGGAGGTCAGTCATTGAGTCATTGCCGTGCCAGAGTTGGGTTTGCGGGTGTGATGGGCTGACCTGCGCTGGCCATTTCTAACCACTGCACTAGAGAAGTGATAGACAGTTTGAAGGGAATGGATTTGCAAGCCACAAAGTGCCTGGAGAGATTTTCTTAATCACTCCCACCTGAACTTATTTGATTTGTGGCAGCTGAACAGAGCCCTAAACCACTCTGTGGGAAGCTCTAGATACAGGGTCTCAGGGCACCATTCCCAGTTGCCCCTTGCCACCCATGCTCAGCTAAAAGTGCTTTCAGGACCACCAGTGTCCCCAAAATGATGGCATTGAAGAATTAACCTTTCAAAGAAAAATGGTTTCAGACAAAATTTTCATCCACAGCTAACTAATGAAGACAGCACACGCCAGTGACAGAAAAAATAATCACTTCGAAGGATGTAATGCTGAGTCGGCAAGGCAGCCATAGCATCTCTACACTTTTGTTTAAATCTGGGTATTGAAGGACAGGACAGCATTCTCCATTTCCAAATTAGGACAGACGCGTCTGGGGTAAATGAATACAACCTTAGGACATCAAGTCTCCAGTCCTAATTCAAAAGCAATAATTTGTGAGAAACTGAACACATGATCGGTTTTGGCCCCAGTCTGGCTGTCTGATTATAGTGAGGCACCACCTTCTCTGGAAAGTCTTCCGTGATTTCCCAAGCCTGAGATGCCTCACTTCTTGTCTATTTCTGCATCTAAGTCTCTTCCTGGGAAGACCTCTTTTTCTGGATGAAGAACATGAATGTTCTTGCACATGACAGCACCCACTCTTCACCGCAGAGCCTGACAGGGGACACTGCATCATGGGTGGTTTATTAGTCTGATAGAACTGCTGTACAGAGAACAGAAGACTGGGGGTCTACATGACCAGGGTTTACAGTCTCACAGTTCTGGAGGCTAGACGCCTGAGATTAAGGTCCCAGCAGGCTTGGTTTCTCCTCAGGCCTCTCTGCTTGGCTTGCCAATGACCTTCTTCTCCATGTGCCCTCACATGGCCTTCCCTCTGTGGGTGTCTCTCCTCTATTTAGAAGGACACCAGTTAGACCAGATTAGACTCCACCCAGATTGTAACTGAAACAACATGACTTGACTCCTTGGGGAGTCATAAACTGCACGGGGTCATTGTGGCACAGAGAAAACTTTATTTGCAACAAATAAGGAAATCACAGGGAATGACTTTCAAAGCTGTGACTCCCCGTGCAAGGGTGGATGTGACCCTTTTATTTAGTGTTAAGATGAATATTTAGATAACGAAGCCTTGTATGTATGTAGGGGTGGGCATAAGGAAACAGGCCTGTACCTGCATTGTATGTATGTGAATGAGGCTCATGCTCCTCCTTGAGTGGGAGTTGTAGTATTATAATGAGGTAAAGGTAGTCTTTGGTCATTCTAGAGGTCACTCCAGGGTCATATCTGCACAGGCACGAGTCAGAGTGCCTGTGGGTGTTCTGGGCCAGCTGCAAGTCTTGTCAGGGAAGCCGCTGTTGTTCAAGGGTCAGTTTCATTGTCCATTTGCCTGACTTAAGAGATAACCTGGAAAGAAGAGCGGAAGGAAAAACATAGAGCAAAGGTCGGTCAGCACAAGCAGGCGGGAATGAAGTTCAGGTTTGGGGATCTTTCTAGCTGGTGACAAATTTAACCTTATTCTGCAAAAGATTTGAGACACTGCTTTCTCAAATGCATAACCACGCTTCCCTCTGTAGAAAGCACGTGAGCCTCGGCAAATGAGGACGCCTGAGGTCATCACAGAGGAACCAGAAGGCCGAGGTCGACAGGGTATAGGGATCAGGCCAAAGTATGGACAGGACGAGATCATATTATAATTTCAAATGGGTAGTTCTTTTCTGAGCCCTATTACGTTTGAAGAGTGTAACGGCAGTTCACATTGTATAGTAATTACCAAAATGCACAGGAGAAAACACACCACTCACTTTAAGTCAGAAGTATTTATTCCTTCAAGACTGTCCATATCTTAAAAGATAGTTTGGTATAACAGGTCTTGAAAAACAGTTATGTCATTAGTATTAATAGAAAGATATACTACAATAAACGGCCAGCTCTTGGCTGCTTTCATTTACCCTGGGGAGAAAAATGAGCAAATAGAGGTGGAGGAATATTAAGCTGCACAACCAGATGCTCCTTCAACATAAAGTTAAAAAAATACCTGCCAGGATACTTTCAAGTGATTGAGAATATAACTTTCCACTAGCCTTGGTATTTAAGGATACAACACTTATTCTCCTCTGTTACTCATTTTTCCGAATATAGGTCAAGGGCCTTAAAAAAAAAAAAAAAAAAAAAAAAGGCATCATGAGTGGAGGAAAGCCGAACCAGATATGCTCCCAGCCAAAACAGCGAGAATGCTAAGCAGCAGAGGGAGGTAAATGAAGTGACAGACTTGCATGCTGCACTTTTCAAAATACTGCAGCCACAAAGAGAGATACGAGAGTGGTGTGGGCCTGCAAGGCTCAGACCCTGCCTCCGTGTGACACCCCTACTACGTAGACGTCCCACCGAAGCAGCTGACTCCACTCTGCCCAACCCCATCCACACCAGTCTGGCATGGGGCTCACTGAAAAGGGAAGTTGTAATCCAGAGAGGAACATTTCTAGAAACCCCATGAGTGCAGAATGCCCTATGGACCCCTTGAGGATCTCTGCAGAAGCCAGAAACCTACCAGGGGTCTTCACATTACCCTTCTGAGATGGACGGGAAAAAAGGGGAGGAATGCGATTTTTAACCACCTCAGAGGCACAATCAGATCAAAAGGTAGTGTTTCCACATCGCACCCATTGGCAGGAACAGCAGCTCTGTCCACCAGTATTTTTTCTTTTCTCTGTCCTGAATGAATGGATTTAAGGGTAAGGGCTGGGCCATGCTGCTGCTGAGATCAGGCTTAAATAATCAGCTGGTGGGAGGCTCCAGGACTTCATGCTGAGTTAGAGAAATAAATGGAAGTTTCTGAAAGTGGTACCTCATTTGTCAGTGGCATTTAGCAGGCCAATAAGTACAGCAAAAAGGTAAACATAAACCCTAGATCTTCCATCCTTCCTCCCAGAATCTCAGGGCAAAAGAGCAGAAGAGGGAGGAGTGGGCTTTCACCTCAAGCTTGAATGGGAGAATAATTAGAGATTTGGGAAAGGGGGTCAGAGATCTTCTCAACCAGAGGAAATGGAAGGTCCACACAGAGCTGCTCAAATTAAGCAGAAGCAAGACAAAAATAAATGGCAAGGCATTCATGCAAACAGGTTCCTGGAGAACAGAAAGGAAAGTGTGACCCATCTGGAAGAAAGGCAAAGATTCTACTCAGCAAGGACAAAGAACCCAATGAACAGAAGGAAATGCTCCAAAATTGGTTATAGGAAGTTAATGAGAAATTGATTTCAATAAAACAAGAGCTAAAAGAAAAGATCGATGAATCAAATGAAAGGCAAATTGTAGAGCTTGAGAAACAAATTGAGAATCCAAAACCCACCATTTCAGAACATGTGAGAACACTGAAAACAGGCTTAGATAGATAAATCATGAAATATAGGTTTTATTAAAAAAAAGAAATATAGGTTTGATATTATGTAAAAGTATATAGGTAGCCACTTTAAACAGATACAAATAATAAATCTTTCATTTTAACAAAAAGAAAACCCACATCCCCAAAAGAGGGGAAAGGAAACCCAAAACATAGGATGCAAAAAATTTATATTAATACAGAAATCATTTGAGGAAAAATAATATCAGGACAACCATATCAGTTACATTTAAAGTTTAAATGAGTTTCAAGATGAACCTACAACAAAGTGACTCAAAAATGGTTAAAAATAAAATCAGGAAACAACATGTGTTGGAGGGGATGTGGAGAAAGGGGAACCCTCTTACACTGTTGGTGGGAATGCAAGTTGGTGCAGCCTCTTTGGAGAACAGTGTGGAGATTCCTCAAGAAATTAAAAATAGAATTTTCCTATGACCCTGCAATTACACTCCTGGGTATTTATCCCAAAGATACAGATGTTGTGAAAAGAAGAGCCATCTGTACCCCAGTGTTTATAGCAGCAATGGCCATGGTCGCCAAACTATGGAAGAACCAAGATGCCCTTCAATGGACGAATGGATAAGGAAGATGTGGTCCATATACACTATGGAGTATTATGCCTCCATCAGAAAGGATGAATACCCAGGGTGCCTGGGTGGCTCAGTGGGTTAAAGCCTCTGCCTTCGGCTCAGGTCATGATCCCAGGGTCCTGGGATCGAGCCCCGCATTGGGCTCTCTGCTCAGCAGGGAGCCTGCTTCCTCCTTCTCTCTCTCTGCCTGCCTCTCAGCCTACTTGTAATCTCTGCCTGTCAAATAAATAAATAAAATCTCTAAGAAAAAAAAAAAAAAAAGAAAGGATGAATACCCAACTTTTGTAGCAACACGGACAGGACTGGAAGAGATGATGCTGAGTGAAATAAGTCAAGCAGAGAGAGTCAATTATCATATGGTTTCACTTATTTGTGGAGCATAACAAATAGCATGGAGGACAAGGGGAGATGGAGAGGAGAAGGGAGTTGGGGTAAATGGGAAGGGGAGGTGAACCCTGAGAGACTATGGACTCTGAAAAACAATCTGAGGGGTTTGAAGTGGCGGGGGTGGGGGAGGTTGGGGGAACCAGGTGGTGGGTATTATAGAGGGCATGGATTGCATGGAGCACTGGGTGTGGTTGAAAAAATAATGAATACTGTTTTTCTGAAAATAAATAAATTTTAAATAAATAAATAAATAAATAAAATCATGAGGGAGGATATATGAAGCATAAGCTCAGGGAAAGAAATCTGGGGCCCTGATTTTGAAAGCAGACAAGTATGTATTCAAGGTAAACATTTAGAACAGAAGCAAAATATGATGTATTGTTAGATATCACCTGGTAAAAGAAAGAAAAATGAAAGAAGTACAGCTAATAGAGTGTGACCCCTCTTGCCAGACTCTGACAGTTCAGTGTGAAAAGGCGGAACTCCAAGGTCATACTCTGGGAAGGACCCATTCCTACAGACTGATTATATTTTAAAAAAAACAAAAAAACAAAACAAGAGTAAAACCCCTCAAAATATAGCTTAATAAATTATAAACAATAAAAATAGTACAGAATACATGGTGCTCAAAGAACAATGTAATACAATAATAAATTTTAATTTTTAAAAATGTGGAAATTTTTTAAATGCTCAAAAATGTTCACTTCAAAGAAGATGTCAAAACAGAACATAAAGAATATCTAGAAAATGAAGGTTAAAGAAAACTACATCTCAAAATATGAATTGCTGTTAAAGTTTTGGTGAGAAGACTATTTAGACCTTAAAGTACTTATATGAGTAAGTCAGAATTAATGAAATTAGATGAACTAGCTATCTACCAAATGAATTAGAACACCAACAAAATAAATAATATAATAGAAAAGAAGCTACAACTTGGATGAACCTGGAGGACATTATGATAAGTGAAGTAAGCCAGTCACAGAATGACAAACGACAAAGTGATTGCACTTACATAAGTTACTTAGAATAACCAAATTCATAGAGACAGACGACAGAATGGTGACTGCCAACGTCTGGGGAGATGGGAAATGGAGCGTTAGTACAAAGTTAGGTGTAGAGTTTCAATTTTGCAAGAAAAGAATTCTGGAGATAGTTGGGTGATGGTTGCACCACAATGTGACTACCCTTAATGCTACTGACCTGTACACTTAAAAATGGCTAAAACTGGGGACATCTGCATGGCTCAGTCAGTTAAACATCTTTCTTTGGCTCAGGTCATGATCCCAGGGTTTAGATTGAGTCCTGTGTGGGGCTCCCTGCTTAGTGGGGAGCCTGCTTCTTCCTCTCCCTCTCCTTCTGCGGCTCCCCCTGCTAGTGTTCTTTCTGTGTCTGTCTCTCTCTCTGTCAAATAAATAAATAAAATCTTTAAAAAATTTGTTAAAATCATAAATTTTATGTTGTTTATATTTTAGCACAATTATATATTTATAGTAGTTTTCTAAAAAAATTACCTTCAAGACTTACTATAAAGCTACTGTAATCAAGATAGTGTGGCATTAATAAAATGATAGACAAATAGAACAGAATAAAGAACTCAGAAGAAACCCAGTGGAACAGAAGGGAGAGCCTAGTAATAGACACATATAAATACAGTCAACTGCTTTTTGACAGAGGAGCAAAGGTAATTCTGTGGGAAAGGATAAATTTGTTTTTATGTTTGGTTTTGGCTTTTTGAGGGGGGAGGGGCAAAGGGAGAGGGAGAAAAATAATCTTAAACCAGCTCCATACCCAAGCAAGATCCCAACGCGGGGCTCTAGCTCACATGACCTGAGCTGAAATCAAGAATCAGATACTTAAGTGACTGAGCCACCCAGGCACCCTGGAAAAAGACAGTTTTTTTAAGCAAATGATGCCTGAAAAACTGAACATCCATATGCAATACAATGGAGCAAACAGCTTTTTCAATAAATGGTTCTGGAACAACTAGATATCCACAGAAAGAAAAGAAAAGAAAAGAAAGAAAAGTGAAATAAAAGGGAAAAAAAGAAAGGAAAAGAAAAGAGAGGAAGGAAAGAAGAAAGGAGGGAGGGAGGAAGGAAGGAAGAGAGAGAGAGGAAGAAAAGAGAAAGAAAGAAAGAAAGAAAGAGAGAAAGAAAGAAAGAAAGAAAGATTGATTTTACATGGTCTAAAAAATTAACTCAAAATGGTTCACAGGCTTAAATGTAAAACATAGAATTATAAAACTCCTAGAAGATAATGTAGCAGAAAACCTAGATGACCTTAGATATGCAAATGAGTTTTTCAATACAATAGTAAAGGCATGATCTTTGAAAGAAATAATTGATAGACTAGACTTCATTTAAATGCAATACTTCATTCTGTGAAAGACAATGTTAAAAGAATGAAAAGACAAAGCACCGATTGGGAGAAAAAAAAACTGAAAAACACATCGGATAAAGGGCTGCTATCCAGTATCTACAAAGAACTCTTAAAACTCAACGAGGAAAAAAAACAACTTAATTTAAAAAATAGGCCAAAGCCCTTAACAAATACTTCATCAAACAAGATAGACAGACGGCAAATAAGTATATTGAAAGATGTTCCACATCATACGTCACCAGGGAAAGGAAAATGAAAACAACAAAAAGGTACTACTACACACCTATTAGATGACCAAAATCTGAAGGCTGAAAACACCAAACTCTGGAAAGAAAGGGAAGCAACAGAAACTCCAATTCACTGCTGGTGGGAAGGCAAAATGCATTCCACTTTGGAAGAGGGTTTCTTACAAAACTAAACACATTCTCACCATATGATCTGGCAATTGCACTCCTTGGTATTTACTCAAAGGAGTGGAAACATTATTTTCAAACAAAAATCCGCACTTGGATGTTTATAGTATCTTTCTTCATAATTGCCAAAATTTGGCAGCAACCAAGATGTTCTTCAGTAAGTAAGTGGATAAATAAACTATGATACATCCAGACAATGGAATACTCTTCACCTGTAAAAAGAAATTAGCTCTCAAGCCATGAAGAGACAGGGAAAAACTCTAAATGCATATTACTAAGCAGTCAGTCTGAAAAGGCTATATACAGTATGATTCCAACTATGTGGCGTTTTGGAAAAACAAAAGCAGAATTTGAAGACAAAGATCAGTGGTTGCCAGAGGTTGGTGAGGGTAGGGGGATAAACAGGCAGAGCACAGTTTTAGAGCAGTGAATCTGTTCGGTGTGTTACTATAATGGTGTACACATGTCTTTGTCCAAACCCATAGAATGAGTAACATCAAGAATGAACCTTAAAGTAAACAATGGGCTTTGGGTGGTTATATAGTATATAATATACATTGACAATGTATTTTTGTCAGTTGTAACAATTATGCCACCCTGGGTAGGGGGTGTTGGTAGTGGGGGAGGCTGTGCATGTGTGTGTGGGGGGGGTAATATGGGAACTCTCTGTACTCTCTCGTTATTCTGTACCTAAAACTGCTCAAAAACGAATCTTAAATGTAAGAAAATAAAAATAAGAGTAGAGGTAAAGAGCTGAAATATTAAAAATAAAAGTAGAACTTTAAGAATTATAAAACATTTCCGTAGAATTTGTTGATGGGCAGTATTTGTTAGAAGGTAAATTCATAAAAATCCAATACAGCAGAAGAGGGACTGGTAATAAGGTTTCTGGAGAAAAAAAAATTTTTAGAGAATGTACAATTTTAAATGAGACATTGGAGTCAGACAGGAAAGGCTGAAGAACTGGGCTGAACTGTGGAATATCGCGCACTCCTAAATGGGGTGTGAAGATACGGTGACAATCGATCATAAGAGTTCAAAAAGGCTGAAACTATGGATAGTACCTTCCTCCCCTTCCCTCCCCCCAGGTACATATCAGGACCCCCTCTCCATATTATCATACTATCTGATATCATAATATCATATGCCAATGGAGTAAATGGTTTTTAGTTAAGGAGCCACGAGCAGTGAGGTCAGTCCTGTGTGGATTGGGGAGAGTTTGGTCAAAAAGAATGCATTAATGAGAGAACATTAAATTATGTGAAAAAGGGATACTTTCAGTAGCCTGTGCCTCAAGATGGCTTCTGGTTAAAGCTTTAAGTCCATCTATTCTCCAGCAAACTATGGTCGTCTCTTCAGTAGAATGGTTATTCACGTGTGCCACATCTGTGCTGCCTGGCCTGGTTTGACCCCTGAGCTCCCTCTGCCTAGTGATACTCCTGCTGTGGCCCCGGAAGCCAGTGGGAAGGTGGCTCCTCATAGCTGGGGCTCCCTTGCACAGTATACAAGCTGTCCCAGGACAGGTCAGGTCAGCATAGTGCCAACAGGGGCTGCACCGAGTTCTCCAAACGGATGAAAACGTCTAAGGGTTTGGGGTCTGAAAACACAAAAACAAAATCCTTGGTGAGCCATATCAATAAAAACAGAAGAAAGGAGAAATGTACACAATTAAAAATGAAAGCCTGAGAATAAGCTACCAACACAGAGGAAATTAACAAATCCTAAGTGCCTATATTGTAAAAACTATGCAAATATGTTGAAAAAAGGGACTGTCATTCATTTTCTTTAACATCTGTAACTAAAGTTGACTCCAGAATTCAACTTGAGGACCTAACCTTCCCAAATGGGAGGAATTCAGACACATACCGGCGGATGCCCAGACAGCCCCCAGGTGAGTTCTTTTACCCTTAAGAAGATGATTCTCAAACCAAGTAACCAGGTGCAGATTACAGAGATATTTGCTTAGTACACAAAAGCAAGCAACAGAATGATTAATCTCAATTATCAGTACTAATAGGGAAAAATCATATGTAAGGATCACCTCACTCTAACAGTGGTTTGGTCTTAAGGAATCTATTAATATAATACAACATACTATTAGAGCAAAGGGAAAAGCTTTCTGATCATCTCCATAGATACTGTGGGGCTGTCACAATAATCTAACACCTATATATTCCCCCAGAAAGCCTGAATATTTTGAGAATACACGGACACTTTTTTATTATGACAAGGAAAATACATGTCTTCATACAAGTTGAATATTGAGACACTGAACCATCCCATTAATGTCAGGAACAAGATAGGTATGCCACCTGAATCACTATTATTTGACACTGTTCTCAAGCGCAATTGCCTAAGAGAAAGAAATAAGGGAAATTATTGGAAAGGAGAAGGCAAAAGAAAATCTTAGAAACAATAAAAAAACACAGTTAAAGCCGTTATGACATTAATATACAAAATCAACTGTATTCTTATACATCCAGTTATCAAATAAAATGGAAGAAATATTCCATTGAAAATGGTAACCGAACAATAAACTATCTAGAACTAGACAAGAAATTCATAGAACCTATCTGAACAAAACCATAAATATCTACCAAGCGGCATAAAATTAGATTTGAACACATGCCTGCAGCACTCTTGAATAGGAAGACTCATATAAATTCATTGTGACCTCAACGAGGGAGACAAACCATGAGACACTCTTAACTATAAGAAACAAACTGAGGGCTGCTGGAAGGGAGGGGGTGGGGGTGAGGTAACTGGGTGGTGGGCATTAAGAAGCGCATGTGATGTGATGAGCACCAGGTGTTCTATGAAATTGGTGAATTACTGAACTCTTCATCTGAAACTAATGATGTGCTATATGTTGGCTAATTGAATTTAAATTAAAAAAATGTGTGTATGAGAGAGGGAAATGGAGGAGAGAGAGAGTAAGAGAGAGAGAGGAAGGGAAAGGCAAGAAATGTTAAGGGGATGGTTAACTTGAAAATATCGATTTGTGAATATTTAATATTAACATGAATAAAGCTTCAGAAATGAAAAGCATTCATGGAGAGACAAACCAGTAAGTAGAAACAGCCCCAAAACACTTGACAGGAATTTAGTTTACAAACAAGGAGCCATTCTGAACAAAACAGGGAAAAGACTAACTATATTACAGGGATACACTATTATATATTTTGTTGGCACAACTGACCAACCATTTGGAGAGAAAAAAAAAGTGCATTTTTACCTTTATTTCCTGCAGTAAATGAATTCCAGGGAGTTAGAAGATGTAAAGGTAAACAAATGAAACCATAAAAATTTAGAAGAAAATATGAGTAAATTTATTTATAATCTCAGAATGGGGAAGGCCTTTTATAACTGGAAACAAATCCCAGGATCTACCCAGGCAAATATGGATAAGTTGACAACATAAAAGTTTAAACTTTCTTTATGCTAAGAAATAAACAAAACAATAAATAACATCAAAAGACAAAAATAAATAAAAATATTTTCTAAACAAATATTTTCAAGATAGAAGACAAGAAAGTTCCAAAGTACACAGGCAAATTAATTAAGAAAGAGCCAAATAACCCCAAATTATGTAAAGGACATAAATTACAAAAATTGAAATGTCTAAAACATATCTGAAAGATACTCAACTTTATTCCTAATAAAATGAACTAAATCAGAATAACATTGCAATATAATTTTTCACCAGATTGGAAAAAAATATATTAAGTTTGATGATACCCAGTACTGAGAAAGTTGAGAAACTAGCCTTTTCATTATATTCTTGGTAGGTATATCCATTGATTGGTATTTGGGGGGTAATCTATCAATATCTACCGAATGGTAAATGCGCAGAGCCTTGAATCCAGCAATTCCATTTCCCACTTATACCATTCCCATTTATACCAAGATATGGTCACAAATGCATGCTAAGGTATAAATCAAGGATGTTCATTACAGATTTGTATATAAAAATAAAAAAATCCTGGAAATTATATGTTCACTAATAGACTAACCAAAAAAAAAAAAAAAAGTCCATCGAGACAATGGAATGCTAAGCAGCTATTAAGAAGAATGAGGTAGATCTTTTTATGTTGCCATGAAAGGATAAAACACTAATCACAGAAAGCAAAGTGCAGAGTGCTGTGCATAGCAGGAGGGGGTAGCAAAGGAGTCTCTCTGAGCCCCCTTACACCCCCTCCCGGCCTCCCTCCCTTTCTTTTTCTTCCTTTCTGGAAATGCCCCCCAGTCCTCAGAAGCTCATTCACCAATGGTCCCTGTAGCTATTTATGCTTTTCTTACTACATGTGCATCTTTTCCTTATTATCACTTTCTAAAATGGCAGAGTACTGGTCAAGGGTCAAAAAATAAACTACTTCTGTTTGCTTTTTTAATGTTTTTCTGTATAAAATACAAAATCAAAGTCAGTTGGTTTTTTTTCCCAAGCAAAAGTGTTACAGAGGTTTTCAGGTAGCAATAAGAAATGAAGCATTCTCTTATATATCAAAACACTTCTACTTGTGTCTACAATAGGAAAAAAAAAAAAAAAAAAGGAAAGAAAAGATTGTGCGTTGTTCATCCATCCCATGTAGAACGGCTGAACTCTGAGGACAACCCTGCTCCAAACGGCGTGACGTTAGCTAGAATGCCCTCACTTATCAACCTGCTTGCCCCTCTGCAGCTGCACACTCAGCTCTCATGCACACCCACACTCGGAGCACATCCAAGCCTCCATTCTCCTCAGTGCAAACAAATCCATGTGCATTACCCAGAAATGAGTGAAATAAATGGCCGGAGAAAGGTATGCAATTTCTTTCTCTCTGAAAACATAATCTTCCCTCATAATACACCCATCTCAGGGGTTAGAAGCAAATTAAAGATCTCCAGGAGCTCAAAGCCTTCTGCGGTTTTGAGCTCTGATCTGTTTCTAGATGAAACAACAGAGCAGGAGAGATTTTGTTGTGTCTCCTTCTGATTGCATTAAAAAATAAGGAAACTAGGAAGAGTCAAAGTGACCACTGTCAGCTAGATAATGTAACTGGAGAATTCTGTCACCACACAGGTTTAAAATGAAAGATTCCTTTGCTTTCAAAATGCTTATCTTCAGTGAATCTACCTTTTCAAGCTACCTTTCTGGGCTAACGTTGGAGCTGTTGAGCTGTGCGAAAGCAGATCCCTAAAAGCCAGAGACTGGAGTTACTGCTCCAGGAAAGCTGCTGCCCACATCATCGCTTCCCAGTTCCTGCCATACAAGGAACCAGAAAGGTCCCAGATCCTGCTCCTTGGCCTTGACACATAAGGAAAGGCATAGCATACTTTCACTTTATATTGTGCATTTGTACAGACCCACAATTTTCTAAGACTAATCAACTCAAGTACATGAGAAACATCTAATGCATTATTAAACATAAACACACACACAAACACACACACACACACACACATAGCTGGCTTAATTTAACTTTAGCTATTACATTGGGCTTATAATTTTAACAGAATTCTATTTGCCCTTTGGGTTTTTCAGAATAGAGCAAATTCAGCTCCCCAATGTCTGAGGGCAGCATAGGAAGTTTGGGAGTCCCCTGGTATCTACAGACATCCCCCTGACTGGGCCAGGTGTGGTCCTAGTTCAGAATCAATATACATCTATGTCCCTCCTGATTCCCACCACAGGGTAGCTTGGCAGAAAATCAGACTGTAAAAGCATAATTTAAAAGACCAACTATGCCTCTCTCTCTCTAATAAAATGCAGGAGCAGTGTAAAATTGTCTCTCTCTACCATCTATGGCAGAGAAAAATAAAATCTGAATCACAGAAAAACGAGCAGTTAGGTTTTTCCTTTTAGTTTTGTGTCCTTTTAACCAATTATCTGAATGGATCTAGAGAGGGTGGTTTATTACTATTATTGTTACTTTCCTTCGAGGTTTGTAAACAGGCAAAAGCTTATGTTGAATTTTCAAATAGGCCTTCTGGCAAGTGACATGCAGGCATGCAAAACCAACTGTACAGGCCTCCCCTGGCGGTCTGGAGCCACCCTGACCTCTCTGAAGGGCTCACCAGGCATTGGGGAATGGGCAAAAACAGCTTTCAGTGGTTCTAGTGACCCTAAGGATGTTCCAAGAATATCAAGCAGCCCATCTGAGAGGGTTCAACAAAACGTGCTGAGATTGTATTATTCAAAGTAACAAGGAAACTATAACGGATATGACTGGCAGCGAGCGCTCTGGGTACATCAGCATCCCCATGTCTAGTGTAGCACCCCAGATTCTCCCCAAGCCAACGGCATCGCCTGTCGGTGCGCTTCCCACATGCTGGGGACCAAGACCAGGTTAAGCGAAGTCTTTCGACACAGCCTCGACGAAGTTTGGAGCTGACATCAGGATGCCGATGGTGCAGATGATGGTGAAGACAGAGAAGGCCATGAGACACAGGCGGTCCACCACGCACGCCGCGAATTTCCACTCACTGCAGATGGCCTCGCTCTCGTCCTGGCAGCGGAAGCGGTTGGCGATGTAGCGGACCTCCTCCAGGATCTTAGCCAGCTCCGGGTCCCCCTCGGAGGACTGCCCACCATGCAGGAGGTGCTCATCGTGCGTGGGGGAGCAGGCCATGCGACCACACACGACGCCCGAGTCGGGGGTGGGGGCACAGTGCACCCCATCCAGGCCGCGGAAGCCGATGTAGAGCAGGTTGCCATTGGTGGTGGGCGGTCCGGCCACCGCACTCATCTCCACGCTGGCCAGGCTGCAGCGACGCTGACGCTGCTTGTGCTGGCAAGCCGGCCTCACCTTGTCCTCCCCCGGCCTCTTCATGCGCAGGAACCATGCGCACCAGTTCAGAAGGATAACTCTGGTCTGGGGAGACAACAGGGAAGTTAGGAGCAGGTGGAAGCGAGCATCAGCGAGTCCTGATCACAGCCCTACTTGTGGGGGGAAGGGGTTCCTGGGGGAGCCAGGCTCCCACTTCTTTCCTGAGTTTACACAGGCCATCATACCCAGCTGTCTGTGGGGCACCCCAGTGCCAGGGCAGACTTGCAGGGGCACACCGCTGGAGATTTTAAAACTTTCAAGGGGAACTCCGTGACACCTATCAGATGCTGCATGAACCCCCAGCTTGAAATAGTGCCTGCTGGAACACCGGGTCCCTTGTAAGGATGGCATATCATTGCAAAGCAGGTTTTTGTCCTGATGAAAACAAGGGCCAAGAAAGTCAACATGGAACAGAAAATGGGGGCACTGTGCTCCTAAGATTTGAAGGGGTGTGCTGTGCCAACAGGTGCCTCGGGGTCAGGACATAAATACTTATTACATTATTTTGACCACCTTAATAAAGAGAGCCATTAGGTGGGGTGTTTTTGTTTTTGTTTTTGGCCTAGGGCCTGTGAAAAAAATCCACAAGACACTAAAAGAGCTGTGAACCAGGAAAGTTTAAGGACCTCTAACCTAATTCATTAGGCGGCAATGAGGACAGTCAGATGATGTGCAGGAAAGTACTTGGAAAAGTCGAAAGCAGGGGTTGGCAGAGTTTAAGGGGCCACATAATATCCTCCATAAGGTCTCTGTTGTAACTACTCAGCTATTAATAAAGTATAGAAATAGTCATAGAAAGCTTGTAAAAAAAATAAACATGGCTTTTTTCTACTAACATTTTATTTGCAAAAGCAGCTGGTAGGCCAGATTTGACCACTGGAGCCACAGTTGGCTGACCTCTGGTTTAACATGTTTTATCAACATATACTGCCTATGTGCAGAAGATGCTGGAGAGAAATCACTGAGATTTCTGGTTTTTCCCTCTAATGAAAAGAGGGAGCCATGCAAAGCCTTAATTCAGGTTAAAAAATTTCTTGGAAACTTAATTGAGACAAGTGTGGGAAGAGTGGGCCCTTTCCCTGAAGTTATCCAGATACCAATTTTAATTTTGGTTTAGGATTGCGGTGAGTTCCATCAGCAACATAAAAGGCATGTTTCCCATCTATAAGTACAGGCAGTAAGTTGTGAAGTTCATGCCTGTAGCACTTTGATGGCATCTTCTCAGAGATAACTGCAGTAGACCTGTCTGGAGACAGGCAATGAAAAGAACAAGAAGCGTAAGTGCAGGTTCACTCCAGCTGTAAAGAGAACCCTTTGCTCAGGGCAGAGGCACTCTGTATATCCTGCCCACACCTTATGGACAAATCTCCAGAGCCGGGAAAAGCCTGTCTGCATACCCTGGAGGGTTTTCCATGACCAGTAAGGAGCAGGGACATATGGCACCCCATGAATCTGCAGGTCAGTCTGGCCCTCCACAGGAGGCTGAGAAGACATGCTAGTTCAGTTGCTCCTCTCAGGGCCTTTGTGAAGTGAGTATAATTTCCCCACCCATTTTACAGATAAAGAAACTGAAGCTTCAAAGAGGCTAATAAATTGGCTCAAGGTCACACAGTAAGCAAGCCATCTATGCGTTTAGGCTTTCACGGCTCATCTGTGAAAGGGTCTATGAAGTCTTTTTCAACACTCCTGTGACTTTAGCCCAACCCCCACTTCAAGGAAATGCATTGGGCAGTGAGTGCGTCCAAGCCCAGAGACAGCTATACACATGGAGTGTGTGTGTGTGTGTGTGTGTGTGTGTCTAGCGGGGGGCGGGGGGCAGGGGAGTCTGTGCCTACCCTGGAGCACATCTCAAGCTAATGTGGTCCACACCACAAAGTCTGTTCTGAGTTCCATGGCTTGAATCATTAGCTTTCAAGGCTAAAGCATCTCCAAAGATGCAATTATCCTCTTGACACTTATCAAACTGTGCTCATGACCTCTTCTGTTGGGTTATGGTTTTGTGTCTGGCTGTGTAAATGTCACATAATGCCACGGCACCGGCAATATCTTCTTCATAGCAACACATCATAATAAAAGTTCCTTGGAGGCTATTTATTTTTCAAATACACATAGAAAGAAAGAAAAATGCAGGAGGTTATATAAATTGAAAGTGAGAGATCCAAGCTTCATATTTCATTTGCAGCCATTGGTTTTAACACACTCCCGTGCTGAGAGGTGAATAATTAGCATAGACTCTTAATTAAGATTTTTTTTTTTTCTGGGCAGTAAAGTACTATCAGGTCTTTAAAAATGGTTTTGTGTCTTAAACATAAGGAATGATAATATGTGTTTTTAGTTTACATTTGCATAAACCCTTGAAGGATAATGGGGAAATTGCTTAAAATGGCTATCAGTATTGGTGGTGGAAGCACAGTGAGGGCTGGGAATGAGAGCAGGATTTCCTTCCGTATGATTTAACTTTCACTTTGACTTTTGAAACATGTGAATGTATTACCTTTTTCAAATGGAAGGAAGGTAGCCAGAAAGTGTGTCAGGGCTGTAAAAGTCAGATGACAACGTAGTGAATATGTGCAAATGTGTCCCACTTTTTAATGGGGGGACCTTCTCAAAACAAGCCCACGGACTGCAGTGATGGGACATGTGTAGGAGACAGCACCATTTCTGGGGGCTCATTCCAGTGCTGATGCAATGAGCTATGAGAGAAAGTCGTTATTAAGTGTATGAAATTGCTGTGGAAAAGAATCTAAGAGGACACAGTAACTCGTAAAGTAAAAAAAAAAAAAAAAAATTTTAAAATTG
Organism: Mustela erminea; assembly: GCF_009829155.1. NCBI lineage: Eukaryota > Metazoa > Chordata > Mammalia > Carnivora > Mustelidae > Mustela > Mustela erminea. The sequence goes on along the minus strand of NC_045618.1, from coordinate 23,172,254 downwards.
ATCTTTCCAATCACTTTGGGTAACTGTAAAAAGAATCTAAGAGGACACAGTAACTCGGTAAAGTAAAAAAAAAAAAAAAAAAAAAAAAAAAAAATTTTAAATTGGTCTTTCTACTTTGAGTAACTGTAAATTATTGCACAATGAATAGTTTTAGAAGGCCTGGGAATGCTTTCTTCCCAGAGGTTCACAAAATGTCCCTGACTTCTTGCACCTGCATTTAGTGTGTGTGTGTCGGGGCGGGGGGGGGGGGGGGGCGGTTCTTAGAGTCCCTTCCAAACTTGGATGCAGGGTTATAGATCTCCAAAGAACACAGCCTTGTTTTGACAAGAGAGGGCTCCTTCAGTACCTGCTGTGCCTAGGCCATGCTCTCTGGACAAGAACACTGGAAGGTCTGCAAGGCCCAAGTAAGGATCCATCCCTCCCCTGGCCCTGCGTGTTGTCACACTGTGCTGAGGTGAGGAAAGCCCAGGCCATACTTGGCCCTAATCAAGGTTTCCTGAGTGTCAGGTGAGGAACAGAATGGAGCTTCTGATCCCGGACTCCCAAGGGCACAGCTTGGTAAGCATCTACCTACATCCCAGCGCCCAGTACTGAGCAGGAGCTGGGAAGGTATGGCATGGCCCAGGGCTGACATAATAGGCTGTTATATTCAATCATTTATCTTTTTCCCTTTTGCTTTTATCCTAGCCCCCCTGCCCACTGGTAAGCACTAACCTTTATTAGATAGGCCTGTGGTACGCTGGCATTCCTCCAGGCACTAACTACCTGTGTTAATACATGGCTCACTCTCTCTCACCCCGTTGGTCTTCATTCTGTTTGGAAGATCCAGCCACACGGCTGGGTGCTTATCTCCTCTGCTGCTTCCAACCACTGTCCTGTTCTCCACAGCGTACGTGCGAAACGTTTTAGAAACATACTGGTAGCCAAACGTAGAGAGCGGCCAGTGTGTGGGCCCCGTTCTGGAATGTCAGGTTGCAAGAACAGTGCCATGGGCCCCTAAGAGCATGCTCACCGTAACAGGCCAGAGATAATACAATAGTGCGGACCGATGAGGTCCTGTGGGATACATGGCTCTGTGTTGAGGGCTGCTAGCTGTCGGTGGGAGTTTTAAAACAGATAATTCATCTGCGGAGTCACCCGCGCTGAGGGCCCCTGACTCCCTGTGGTGAAGAGCAGGAGGGACGCACCCACTTGGGCATCTTGCCGCCGTCGGGGTCATGGTGGTGGTACTGCAGCACGATCACCGTCACGACCACGGAGAGGCCCACGATGATCATGGTGCTGGCAAAGTACTGGGCTGCGGAGACAAGAGATGCAGGGTGAGCCCCGGGCCCTCCACGGCACAGGCATCATGGCATGGAAGGCAGAACCAGATGACGATCTCTGACTGCCTGGGACCATGTGGCAGAGCTTGGAGCAGGGCAGGACTGTCTACAGGCCTCCAGAACCCCCACCCACACTCTTGGCAGGCAGAGGCCAGCCTGGAGCACGGGGACCAGCTTTCCCATCCATGCCAGCTGCTTGGCTTGGCTGACCCCACTTTTGTGACTCCGCCAGCCTCCTCCTCCAGGGAGGGTTAACAGTGCCTCACAGGACGCTGATAAGTTGTTCCTAGGACAAAGGCTGTGGACTGTGATGGGAGCTGAGAATACCGGGGTAGTGAAGGTCTGGTCCCCATTGTGATAACTGTAGGCCAGGGACATGCTGGAGGCAGGGATGTAATAAGGGCAAACCTGGGCATCACTGGCAGGGTACCTAGAATTATTGTGGGAAATGAGCCTGGTCCCATCTAATGAGAGATAGGAGGAGGTGTCAGGTGTCTGAAGAAAACGTGAAAGACAGTGACTTCCCTGGCTGAGAATGCCAGCTTCAGCTCTGGTGGGCAAGGATACATTTCTCCTCCTTGGTCCACATGAGAAGCATGGCACATCCTAAACAGCTCTCCACTAACCCACTGCCTCCAATCATGAGTTCAGACATCTACGAGTTTCGACAGGCTACTCTGCCTGTCTGGGCCTCAGGTTCTTCAGCAGTATAACAAGGATGGCAATGCCTTCTTTTGTGGGGTTGGTGCAGGCATTAGCAATTATATGAGCTGAGGATCTAGAAGAAAGCCTGGCGAAGGGAAGACATTCCTTGATTGGCAACTCTCATTCAGCTCAAGGGGGCTGAGCACGAAGCAGAGGACATCCTGGTGCAGAGGCTAAGTGCATGGCCACACACTCAGTTAAGAATGCCTCCTTTTCTCTGGGCAGGAAGGAAGTCACTGCCCCACTGCGGGAATCAAGAGGTACATGTGAGAAGCTGTGAGAGAAGGATATCTGAGACTTCAAGTTAGCACCAGGGATCTCTAAGAAAAGGAAGGAGGTAGAACAAAACTGTGACTTCTGTGGACTGAGTTTATATTTATATGTTGAAGCTCTAGCCCCTGGTATCTCAGAATATGACTGTATTTGAAGACAGGGCCTTTAAAAAGGGGGTTAAATTAAAATGAGGTCCTTCGAGTTGGGCCTGATCCTATCTGACTAGTGTACTTATAAGAGGGGAACTTTGCACACACAAAGGGGTACCAGGAATGCACCCAGACAGGAAAGACCATGTGAGGGCACAGCAAGAGGGTGGTCATCCACAAGTCAAGCAGAGAGGCCTCACTAGAGATCAAACCTGCCCGCACCTTGGTCTTGACTCCTAACCTCCAGATCTATAAGCAAATACATTTCTGTGTTTTGATACCCGGTCTGTGGAATTTTACTGTAGCAAACCTAGCCGACCAAGACAAAGACCTGTGGAGACATGTGGGGTCAAAGGATCCCCACAGCTGAAATCCCATCTTTCTAGACATGGGCTATGCACCAACCATGTCTTTTGCTCATCGGTTCATCGGTCAAGGCAGGGATGCCCTCTACCCCACAGAACCTGCTTTCTATTTGAAGTCTCTACTGAAAGCATTGTGTTGGAAGGTAGGAAGAGTGGGCTGAAGCATGGTTTCTTGACGTCTGGATGGTAGTGAGAGAACTAGGAACACCCACAAAGGCTTTTCATAGCAATACTGTCTCTCTCTGGTCAAAATATCACACATTAGAGGAACAAAGGAGAAACTTGCCTTTGTAGTTTGTGAAGCCTGGGAGTATCTGTGTAAGATAAATAGGCTCCCCTAGACCTACCCTCCCTTGTTAACCACACAGGGTAGCCCTCAGGTGGCCGGGGCAACAGGAATAATCATAGACTCCATTTGTCTTTCTGAACTCCATCACCCAATTGGAGGAGTGATGCTCATATTAAACCTAATATCCCCTTATGAGGCTGTTTGCTTCCCATTCTCAAAACTGGCTTGAAGGTTTGGTTCCCTGACCAGGAACAGAGCCCTGGCTGTAGTGGCGAAAGTAGCAGATCCTGACCACTAGACCTCTGAGCACCCCTCTGCACGGTGCTGCTTATTCCAATCCAGGGAGGTACACAGCCATGGACAATGCTATCTGCTGTTTCTGTCATCCTGTCCTGGGCTGGAGGTCATGATTTACATGTGTCTTGTCCAAAACATATTTATCCTGTTTACATTTTCTCACAAGCTTTAACTTTATCCAGAGACACTGAGGCATCTCAGAGTTAAAATGTGAGCTCCTCCGATTTTGACAAAGGATTTGTGGAAGAACAATGACTCAAAGCTAAAGTGACAAATCTCTAATGGTAAAATCTCTGGCTGCATAAGTGTGAGGGGGAGAACAATGGGAGGAAGGGTGCATTTCTGTACCTTCAAGCCAAACCATGAAGCTCGACTCCCCACACTGCCTTACATGTACCCAGGGAAGCAGAGTCTATAGGTCACTCAAACAGTTCTAGAAAGCCACTCCTCCTGGGACCATGTGGCTCTCCAGGACCCTCACTAAGCCCACATCTTTAAAAGAGACCGGACATTTGCTTACCTATCAAGGGCACCGAGTCAGATGTCGCAGGCATGATCTCAGCCACCAGCAACATGAAGACAGTAAGAGAGAGTAAAACTGTTATCCCTGAAACATAAACACAGCAGTGCCTGAGACAAAAGAGACGATAACGCCTCAAGTCCATTAACTGTGCCTAATCTGAGATTCAAAGGAGGGAGGTGTGGGGTAGGGACCAGTGATGTCCTAAAAGTGAATGCAGGGTTCTTTCTCTGTCTGTAAGGGTATGGCCTTTTTCTGGGGGCTGTTCACATCAATTATCAGAGTCCCAGATCGAGGTAAGTTTAGGAGCCAGAACTTTAGAACAAGGATACAAAATGAATTACTGAACTCAACACAAGTATCTCTCATTTTCTTAATTACATTAGAATTGAGAGGTAGTTACATATAGCAGGAAAACAAAAAACAAAACAAAGCAAAACAAAAAGCCACACAATCTTAAGACCTCACTTTTGTTCTTGACTTTGCTATTTACTACCTGTGTGACTGTGGATAAGTCACTTAATGTGCCTGAGCCTTGCAGTCAGAAGATAAGGGTTTGAGGATGATTTCTACATGTATGACATATGACCTTTAATAACTCTTTACGATGTTGAGAAATTCATTTCACCATTCTAAGTCTTAGTTTTCTTATCTTTCTATTGGATGATTGTGTACAGCAATATAGAGATGCAAACAGATACTGAACTAACTAAAATGTTGCCTCTCCATAACAAATGCTGGCCAGCTACTCCCCAAGAAACAGGATGCGGTGGCACAAGAAGAGAAAGTAATGCCCCTCAGGACAGAACCCAGTAGTCTCTTCTTGGGCAGTCCCATCTTCTGTGGAGGATCCTACAGATTTTCAGGAGGGCACTGGGCATCTAGCATGAAGCTAAATCAGGAGGCTGAGGTGTTGAGATGTCCCGGGCTGGGAGGTCAGTGTGTGACCCCGCATCTCTGCCCCCATAGCCATGACATGTCCTGCATCGTCCACCGGGATCCCTAGAGAGCTGACCTCAAGGCAAGAGCCTCCCATCCTGTCTCAGACTCACACTCAAGATCAGGACACTTACCCAGGGAAATTTTCTCCCCTGAATCTGCAGGAAGCAAGAAGACGAGGAGGGCCAGTGCAGAGATGAGCACACAGGGGATGAGTAGGTTGAGGCCATAGTAGAGGGTCCTGCGGCGAATGGTCACTGTGAAGGTAACGTCTGGGTAGGGCTCTTTGCAGCACTCATAGAACTTCTCACTCCGCTTGCCTGGGATTCCTCCATGAACAAAAGGGGAAAGGAACAGTGTCTGAAGAAAATTACCCTGCTTGTTTATTTTAATGCGCATATCACACAAATGACCATGGAGTTTGTTAGGTGCTAAAACAAAAAAAATTTAAAAAAATAATAAAACTGGGTAATCAGTGTTTGAATAAACTCTTTCTGGTGTATTTGAGTTGTTCACGAGTATCTTAGTGATATTGGAGCAAACCAGGAGAACTTTTTTTAATGGACTGAACTAGATGAGGTATAGAGTAAATGTTTGTGTCCCCGTAGGAATATGTTTAACATATTCCTATGTTGAAATGTTAACCCCCACAGTGATGACATTCGGAGATGGGGACTTTGGGGGGGCACGCCTAAGTCATGAGCACAGAGCTCTCATGAATGGGATTATTGCCCTTAGAGAAGAGGCCCAGAGAACTCCCTAATCTCTTCAGCTGTGTAAGAACATAGACAGAAGACAGCCATCTATGAACCAGGAAGCAGGGCCTCAGCAGACACTGGATATGCCTTGATCTTGGAATTGATCTTGGATTTCCCAGCCTCCAGAACTGTGATAAACAAATTTCTGCTGTTTATAAGCCACCTAATCGATGGTATTTTGTTTTAGCAGCCTGAATGGACTAAGACACCATGATTATAAATAATACATTATGAGTTTTACACCATTACAAATGTAATTACTATTTTTTTCTATTAAAAATAATCAAATATAGGTTTTTGTGAACTGCAATTTGCTATCCAACCTGATTTTAGGAATGGAGCAGATTCTAATAATATAGTCATGCTTATACTAGCACTGACTTCTTTAAATGGCTGCACGTTTCTCATGGAAAGCTCTGAATTTTCTAATTGTTTTTTGTTTCTTATTGTATAGCTCTCAGTAAATTATAGAGATTGCCGCAGGGTTCAATAAATGCTTACACTGAAACCAGAGTGGAAAATCCAGACTTTTAAAGCCAGCCCAGGAATAAAAAGCAGCTTTCGTGGGGAGGGGGAGTTAGGGAGACGGTGGTTGCGTTATGGACACTGGGGAGGGTATGTGCTATGGTGAGTGCTGTGAAGTGTATAAACCTGGCGATTCACAGACCCGTACCCCTGGGGCTAATAATATATTATATGTTAATAAAAAATAAAAAATTTTTAAAAAAACCCTAGGAGCTAATAAATGGGTACTGCTTTATAAATATATATGTATTTTTTAAAAAGCAGCTTTCTACAAGGCTGCTAGTCTCAGGTCTTACCCACAAGGTCCCATTCTCCATTTGGGATATAGCCGCTGATATCTGCCTCTTGCATCTGTAGATCCAAGGACCACCCTCCATAGGACCAGGACCCAAACTTCAGTTTGCACTGCTGCACATCGAAGGGGAACCAGCGCACGTCAATGTAGCAGGAGCTCTTGAATATGCCTATGTGGGCAAGAAAACAGTCAGAAAACCGAAAAGGAAGGGGACCAAGCCCGGCTTTAAATACCCAGCAGACTCACACTGCTGGTGGAATGTGAACTGGTATAGTCATTAGAAAACCGTATGGCGATTCCTAAAAATATTAAAAATAGAACTGTTTTATGATCCAGAGACCCCCACTTCCGGGAATATATCCAAAGGAAACAAAATCGCCCTCCGGGAGAGAGAACTGCATCCCCATATTCACCATGTTCACTGCGACATTATTAGCAACAGCTGAGGAATGGAAACAAGCTAAGTATTCATCGGTGAATGAATAAAAACAGAAAAAGATGATCAAACCATACACACATGCAAACGCGTACACACACACAGTGAAATACGATTCAGCTTAGAAAAGACGGAAATCCTGCCTTTCGCAGTACCACGGATGACCACGAAGGACATCTTGCTAACTGAAGTAAGCCAAAGACAATACTCAAGGATCTCCCTTACATGTGGATTTTGAAGTGAAAAAAAAAACAAAAAAACAAGAACAAAAAACTGAACTCACAGAAACAGTGAGTTCCCAGGGGCCTAGGGGAAGTAGGAAAATGGACAGGGGCTGGTCAAGGGGTACATTTGGAGGATCAGCGGTACAGCAAGGGGATTCTGGTTAGTAACACTGTGTACTTGAAATGTGCTAAGAGAGCAGATCTTAACCATTCTCATGAAAAACAAAACAACATAAAACCCAGCCCTGTAAGGTGATGTATGTGTTAACTTTGGGGCATCATTTCACAGTGCACGTGTATATGCAGGATAATTTTAACTAGTTTAGATCTGAGATTAAGAACAAAGACTGATAGGTTTAAATGGAAGACAGTGCTTGGGCACAAGTAAAAGTTTCCACTGAAAAGAGTGACTTCAGCCTCAGACAAGTTGGAAGTGAATTTTTGGCAGGTTATGAAGACGAAACCAGATAAGCCCCCTTCAGTAATTTATGCCCATGTGCTCCTCCCTGCCCAGAAAAAGGCTTGAAGGCTGTGGAAGGCACAAAGAGCTAAGGGTGCCCCCTATTCCTGGGGACAGGGTTAGTGCTCCATACATTTCTGCTAGTAATTGAAAAAAAAGAAAAAAGAAAAAATGAATGGTGGAAGGGACTCAGCAGCCTTGCAAACACAAATCTGCACTCCACAACCAAGCTGGGAAACGATAAACAATGTCCTATCCTCACAAGTTCCTTTAAGTGCCATGTCTGCTGTTTATAGGAATCCACAGATGCTGCCCTCCCATTAATGGGCAAGATCCCCCTGAACCCACACTGCTTGTGGAAAATGTAACTCCATGACTGAATTATTCCATTTCCATGAAATGGCCAGAGAAAGAGTATCCCTAGAGATAGAAAGCAGATCAGTGCTGGTCTAGGACTGGCAGTAAGGGTGGGGATCAACTGCAGGATGGTAAAAGGGATCTTTTGGGGTGGTAAAAAGTGTTCTAACACTAGATTTTGGTATTGGTTGTACAACTCTGTGAATTTATTAAAAATCGCTGAATCGTGTACTTAAAATGGGTGACCTGTATGATATGTAAATTATATAATAAACCTGTTAAAAATAAAAACATGAAATAGAATTTCATAACCAAGTCTTTATTTCAAATTATGCACCCAAAACACTTTTTTTTTTTCCTTGCCTGTACTTGGTTGCATGAACAGAACAGCATCCCAGGTCAGTCCTACATGACCCCAGGGCACAGGCTTGCTGCCCCAGGCCAGAGTGCTCCATTCTGCTCCTGCCAAAGTAGGGGAGACTCCCACACTCACAGCACAACTGCCCTGTCCTTCCCAGGCTCCTGGGGCCATGAAGGCTGGGACACAGGCACGGAGCCCTAGAGGAGTTTGCTGCACACAGGTGGCCTAGGGCTCAGGAATGCTGCTTCTTGTAGCTGAAAATAGCCTCCGCCCTCAAAACAATGTGCAGCACCATATTCTTGTACACTGATGACTACCGGAGATCATTTTCTAAAATAGCTCTCATAATAGAAACTGTAACTCCCAGGCTGGGGAAAAAGAATGTATGCATGTGTGATGGAAGACTCCTCCCATAGCCTCGGTCCCCCAGGGGCCTGCTGTTAGGCAGAAAGCAAGCTTCCGCTGGGGGAGGGGTGAAGGAACAGGGGAAGCAGCAAGGAAGCACAAGCTTTCAGGTAGAAAACCTGGAAATCTGTGGTTCTTCGGTCTCTACAAACATTATTGGGAGGTATCTGCCTTTGATGGGTTTAATCACTCACACATTCATTTATGAACAAGTGGGCCAGGTGCCTGGTTGATTAGTGGTGGTTCTAAGGCGTGTAAACACAGAATCTGCCCACGGGATGCTTATCATCTGCTAAGGAGGAAGAATGTGTAAGCAACAACAAGAAACAAGGCCAGCTTTGCTGTGTGCTGTGAATGAAGGTGTGAGAATGGGGTTTACTACAGCAGAAAGGCTGTGTGTGTATGTGAGTGTGGTATGTATGGTGTGTAGTGTGTATGCAGGGGAGGGGTTGTGGTTGGTGTGTGGATATGCGTGTGCAGGAAGTAGGTATGTAGGGCATATATGTGGGATGTGTGGTGTGGGGGGGGACAGTAGATAGTGTGTGGATATTGTGTGGGTGTGTAGTATATGTATGTGGGAGATGTGGTTGGAGTGTGAATGTGTGTGGATTTGTGGGGGGGAGGTATGAATGTGGGTATATATGTGGGGTGTGGTATGTGTGTGTGGTGTGTAGTGTAGGTATGTGGGAGATGTGACTGGTGTGTGAACGTGTGTGGATATGTGAGTGGGGGAGATATGGATGTAGTTGTACATGTGAGGTGTGATGTGGGACGTGTTATGTGTGATGTGTATGAGTGGCGTGTTGTGGGGGGGCTTGCTTGGTGTGTGAATGTGTGTGGATATGTGTGTGGGGGAGATATGGATGTGGGGTGTATATGTGGGGGGGGTGTGCGTGTGATGTATAATGTGTGTGTGTGGTGAGTGTGGGAGTGGTAGGTGTGTGCATATGGTATGGTGCGTGTGTGTGTGTGTTTATGTTGGTGTTGGGGTAGGAGTTGGCTGCAGATTGCCTGGAACAGGAAGTTGAACAGTTGCAGTGGGGGAGATAATCCTGGAAAAGAACATGTTAAAAAAAAATCATCTAAAAGATTTTTAAAACTCTGTTAATATCTGCCTCAAAGCATTAAAACCCAGATTCCCCATGCTCTGTATTATTCAGTGAGCAGCCTAGGGCTCAATGAATGGAGAGAAATGAGGGGCTGGTGGGAAAAAAAAATCAATCCCAGGAAGCAGTTAACCAGCAACTGGCTGCGAGGGAGAGAAGCTCAGTCAGGGATAAGACACTAATGAGCCCCACTTTGAAACCACTTGCTCTTCTATCTAACATGCAAGTTTTTTAATGCACATGCTCAAAAAGCCCGCAAGTCCATCATCTCGCCCCCAGCACCTGGAGAACAGCCCCGGCCGAGATACGCTGTCTGGCGGGAAGGGAAGCAGCCAGCTGAAATGGTGGAGGGAAAGGCCAGGGTGCCTGCTTGCAGACTGTAAGGAGACCTGGAAGTGACCTGATGAGGGAGACCTGCTTTAACTGTGGATTAACTTTAAAGAACACTTGGCACACAATAAGGACATATAACACATTTCGGCAAAGACAGTTTGAGCCACGACCCCAAGACAAAAAAGAGGAAGATGGCATTGTCATGTTCAGGAAATATTTGCAAACACAGGAGGGGTTGGGTATGAATGAGGCAAAGGATGCGCCACACTCATGTGAGGACCATTGGAACCGGCACCCTGAACTCGCTTAAATTGTCTAACTATAGAAGGACAAAGGAAGCAGGTCTTACCTGGAGGGAGGTACTGGCAATGCCCAGAAGAATTAACTAACACGTTGGTGTGGAATGTGGCATCGAATCTCTCATCAGCACTAGAAACACGAGAAGGATTTCATGAGTCAGCACTGCCAGGCGGTGGATTTCTCGGGGCTCTTACGTCTGTCCTGACTGCAGCTAGAAAAGCTTAAGAAGTGCTACCCTTGGTGCTTAGATCATGCCGACACCATTTGCAGCTGGCCTGGGAGATCTTCTCAGAGCACAGGCTGGTAGTGGCCAATGTCCATCTACGCCACCCATTTCATATACACTCTGATTTTCATATGCACATAAAACAAAGTTTTTAGCAGAAATTAAACCTGAAGACAATTTCACAGGACATCCGCAGATGAAACGTTCCGGTCTCTCTGTAGGAAATAAAGAGCGGGTAAGCATTCTGCTATGGACAGCCCCATGTGGGCAGGGATTCTGACCCACTACCTCCAAAGCTCCAGTTCCTGCCTCCTGAATGCCCCCAATGCTTAGCAGGTGCTCAACCAATATATCTTGAGGGACTGAACTGAAGGCACCAGCAGAGCCCAGAGGCATTCTGGGCCCCATGATTAGCAATGACAGGAAGGAGGGCAGGTGAAGAGAGCAGAGATAGGAACAGGTTTCAGACAGGTACACCCCAGGCCCCTCCCTGCCCTTGTCCAGAACCTCCTGCAGCCAGAAGTTACCAACTTGAACAAAGACATGAAACAGGAAAAAAGAACAGTTAAAGCCATCAGCCTTTATTATTCACGTCTTGTATCTTCTGTATTCTGATGCTTTCCTGACCCTGGAGGAATTGTCCCCCTCCACTGCCAAGTTAGCCAGTTCCTAGAGACAGGAGACAACATGCTCACCAGTGCATCTGTCAAACGCAAACCATCTAATCCAGAGCCCATACCCCAGCCCCTTCCTCTAGGTCTCACACTCCGGCCCTCTCTCCCTCTGTCCTGATTACCTGAGGGCAAGGAACCAAGCAACTAGCGACAGCCCCTATGACCCAGAACCCACTGACATCCTTCACACCAGCCAAGCCTAACCCAGCTCACCCTGCCTCGCCAGTTCCAGTCCACGGAAACCACAGCAAAGGCTCTTTCCCTCCAAGAAGATGCCATCAATGAAAGGAATAAAAAATTTCTCCTTAAAAAAGTAATATCCTCTCAGAAATTCAAGAGGACATTGCATTTAGAAAGAGAAATATGAAAGTTAAAAAATGATTTATGAAATAAATCTTTATAAATGGGTGGGAGGTTGGGCTGAGAACAATCAGAGATGAAATGTAGGACAGAGACGAGGAAAGCCTCCAGAGCCCAAGACCCGAGGAACTCACTTGACAGATGCTGGAGAGACAAAAGGGCGGGAGACAATTACTCAAGAAATCACACAGAGAAATGCTGGAGCTGAAAGAAACCAGTCAAGCACGAAGGCAAAGGGAGGCACTTTCACAAACGTTAAAGGGCTCAGAGGGCTTGTGTCCCACGTGTATTTTCTTGATCATGGATTTGAGGATGAGCTCTAGGAAAATGAGGGTGAATACTGAAAAAGGAAGGAATAAACTTTTGGACTAAACCTGGGGATCAAGTAAATGTATTTCCATATTGAGCTGTGCAGTGGGCCTAGAAGAGGAGGGACTGGGAGACCTGTCCAAATTACAGCAAGAGATGAGGGGTCTCAGGAGAGTGAAGTAGATTCAGAGCAAGGGAGAAGAGAAATAAGCTGGAAAATACCATGCATTCTATTAAGAACACATTTTTTAAAATTACAGTAAAACATCAACCAGAAACTTCAGGGGGAAAAAACTATACAAAAAAGCCAGGGCTTGGGGGCGCCTGGGTGGCTCAGGGGGTTAAAGCCTCTGCCTTCAGCTCAGGTCATGGTCTCAGGGTCTTGGGATCAAGCCCCACATAGGGCTCTCTGCTCAGCAGGGAGCTTGCTTCCCCCTCTCTCTCTGCCTGCTTGTGATTTCTCTCCCTGTCAAATAAATAAAATCTTCAAAAAAAAAAAAAGGCCAGGGCTTGAATATGAAACAAATATGTGTTGAGGTGCAGAGGAAGAAGCAGAGAGACTAAGCTCCTAGCTTTGGGATGAAGGACACTCCTACATCCTTTCTGGCAAGACTGCACAGGGAGAGAGAGGAGGAGGCCGGCTCAAGGTGCAAATATTCTCTGCTTGACTGTGGTCTGTACCCAACTGTCTCCATGAAACAAATGATAAACAGTGATTGAGCACAGAAAAGCTGAACATGTGGACCATCATAAAAGCGCTCTAGCTCAAACCATGATTTTCAAATTGGGTTCTCTGGAACCCTGAGATTTTCTGGGTGTGCTCTGGAGTTTCTGTACATGTAGATTCTGATACGCTCTTTTCCTTGTACTTGGAAATACTAATCAAATTCCAAAGACACTCAAAGGACTTTTAGAAAATTCTACCTCTTCAGACTAGACGACAGATAGATTACTACCTGTGGCCCATTTGCCCATTTAACTCCCTTCTGGCTGAAAGTTAAGCTAAAACTTCTCTTGCCATGCCTGTGCATGGATTTGAATCTCTTGCAAATGAGTTACCCGGTAAGAATTCAGTTTTGCGCTGCTCTTTTTAAAAATCCACATTTGAGCCTACAGTTCTAGCACAGAACCTGGACCCCACTGCACAGCCCCTGTTCCCACCACTGCAACAACTGAAACTGTCTCGGGACGCATGACACAGGATGCACGGTTCTGCTTATTTTAAGCTTGGTTTCTTCTTGTCTGATTTTTATATTTATAACAAAGGCTGTGAGCATCTGTTAGATCAGTGACTTAATTCTAGAGGAAAAAAAAAAAGAATTCCTCCCTGCTCTTCCTCCACACATTTGGATCAACTTAATTGAAGAGACTCTTGAGATCAAAAGACAAATGTGTAAAAACAAGATAAAAATCGGTTTCCATTAGCAACAGTTTACCTGTGTGACTCACTGATTTCTAAACACAGTTCAACCAAAACAGAACTGTGACACTGTTATCGTTACCAATGGTCAAATCTTAATATTAGTTTTGACAGTCTTAGAGTTCTTTGCTATTTTCTATACCAATGATGTAAAAGTAAACTGCTGTAATAATTGTATGCTAATACCACTTTATCTGTTTTGGCCATGAGAACTGGAGATGAGATTTGTTTGCAAAAGGGCTCTCTTGCTAAAAACTGAGGCTGAACAAAGCTCTGTGAAACACGAGTGGCCCCAAGCCACTGCCATGACATTGGGGTGTGACAGTGTCAGTGAAACGTGTCCCGCGGCCCAGCACTAGGTCATGCAGTGATGTATAATGGGTGCCAGGGGAGAGGGAGCATGAGGGGTGAGATCACACAGCTTTGTAGCCAGCAGACACTGCTAACCATGGGAGCTGGGGTAGGTCCACAGGCCTTGGCTCACTCTTCCCTCTGCTCTGGTGTGCATGCGAAACTTCCTGTATTAAACAGTTTGAATATGTATACTGTTTATGTCCTTAAGACATGATGAACCCTCAGAGTTCTTGACAACTCAGGCACATGGCCGCTTCATTCCCATCGACAGCTCCTCTTTCCAGCTGCCTGCATCCTTGTCCAGCCAGAGGACGACAGACAAGCCCTCCACTGGTGTGAGGAGAACTCTGGGTACACCCCCCCTCACACACACACCAATGGGGCAACAAAGGGCAAAGTGGCTTTGTCACTGAGAAGTGATCATGGAGAGGATGGATATTTAGCCCAATTATTCAGACCCTAATGTCCTACATGGGGTGGTCAGGAAGAAAGGGCAACTGGACAGGCTTGAAAGGTGGGCATAACTCCAGCAGGTGGAAAGGAAGGTTGGTACATCCCCAGCAGAATGCATGGTCTGATCATATACCTGTAAGTAAACTATACAGAGGGAAGCCCTGTGAAGGTGTGGTTTGCCTGGATGCTGGAGTGAGTGAGGTTTGCCCCAATACCTTAGCATAGCACTTGCCTTAACAGGAAAGCTAGCATCAGGGCTTGAGGGCAAACCATGGGTAGCCGTGCCTGCAGGGTCCAGGGTTCAATGCTCAGTGAGTTCATTGCAAACTGTACTTTCAGAATTCAATGAAGGCACAGGCAGAGATGAACTTGGTGGTCTGGGATTAGATGTCTTCCTGTTCTCCATCCCCCTGGGGCTGTAGTACTGGCTCCTGACCTGGGAAGCAGAGCCTCTGAAGCCAGTTCACTGTAGCCTCCTGCTTAGCTTGCCCTACAGCACAGACCCCTACAGTCTGCAGGAGCTCAGCCTTAAGCCAGGGAAAAGAAACTGGCCGTGCCACTGACAGCATCATCGGTCCCTGGAGTCTAGCTGTTAGTGCCCTGAGAGAGAAGAACAGGGGGGCCAGTCATCAAGGAAGCCCAGAAAGACCAACCCCCAACAGACACATGCTCACTAAACTAAAGACTCTGAATATTAGTAATGCAGAAGGATTAGAGAAAAAATAATCCAGGGTCACCCTGCTGTACCAAAGAGCCACTAGGTGTGTGAGTTCATGAGGACCTTGATGAATAAGAACTCATGTGCAGCCCATCCTGTCCTCTCTGAGCTCAAATCATCCTTCAAAAAGAAACAGAAAAGCAGAAGAGAAGAAAAATGATGTCAACTGTTCCCACCGCAAAATGAAATAATGATTATGTGATGTGCTAGAGGTGTTAGCTAATGCTCCAGCAGTAATCTTATTGCAATATACACATGGATCAAATCAACACATCACACACAGTAAACTGGCATGTTACATGTCAATTATATCTCAATAAAAAATAATAAGATTAAAATATTGGAATGAAAAAAAGTAAAGGAGGAAGACAGAGAGAGCCAATCTATCTCAAAATATAGTGGATTTAAGGTATCATTTATATTAAATCTCTTGCCAAAAAAAAAAATGTTGTCAATTACACGATAAAACACCTCTTATGGGGGCGCCTGGTTGGCTCAGTAGGTTAAAGCCTCTGCCTTCGGCTCAGTCATGATCCCAGGGTCTTGGGATGGAGCCTGCTTCCTCCCCTCTCTCTCTGCCTGCCTCTCTGCCTACTTGTGATCTCTGTCTGTCAAATAAATAAATAAAATCTTTAAAAAAAAAAAAAAACAAACACCTCTTAAGTAAGGCATACCTAGATGTCAGAGGGGAAAACAGTCTGTTTAAAAGAGATGATTTTTTTTCAAAAGTAATGAGTCCGGTTTCTGGATTGTTTGATTTAGTTCTGCCTTTTTTATTTAGTTCTTTTTTATTTAGTTCTTTTTGATTTCTGCCTGTTTGATTTAGTTCTGCCTTTTTATCTAAGATGTTAAGGGTCTACAACCAGCATTGTGGCCAATCATAGTTCATGAACAAAGTCTTGAGCAGAACTAAAAATTCATGGTCATTTCTACCTGTCAGAGATCCCAGGAGGCAGCTATCAGCATCAGCAGAAGGCTTCCAGAGGAATGCATTCAAGATCCTTTCTTTATCCACCAATTTATATGTTAGGTGGCATATAACATGGATGCTATTATAACAATTGAACGTAACATTGGATGGATTATAATAATGTTATGAATAGGATAATGTTAGCACAGTATCTATCAAGTTTCTGAGCTTCCTATTTTGTTCTTTAAACTGTATGACTATCCATGACCTCCTACAATATTATCTTTGTTTTTAAAGAGAGGAAGAGAGATGGTGAGGGGAAGGGCAGAGAGAGAAGGAAAAAGAATCCCAAGCAGGCTCCATGCTCAGCACAGAGCCTGACTCCAGGCTTGATCTAAAGACACTGAGATCAAGACCTGAGCCAGAATCAAGGACCAGATGCCCAATTGACTGAGCCACCCTGAACCCCTCATATAATATCATCTTAATCTACAAAATAATAAATTGTTGTATTTAGCAGAATAAGTCCCCCAACTTTGTTCTTTTGTTAAAACATTGTATTATCTATCCTTAACACTTCCTTCATCATTGTAAACTTGTCCAGTCCCACAAACACCTTGCTGAGACTTCAGTTGGAATCACATTAAATTTATAGAATAGTTTGGGAAAATTGGACATCTCTGTGATACTGAGTTTTCCCAGGACTAAATATGACATAATCCATCCTTTATTTTGGTCTTTCTCATGTTTGTTTATTAGTAATTCTTGCCATTTGCAGATATTGGAAATAAAACTGGTTAACTTACATTTTCTAATTGTTACAAGGGCAAAGGAATACATTCAATATTTTCACACTTGTTTTGTATCCAACATATTTTGTCTGTGTAGTCTCTAAAGAGTTCTTTTTAATGTAAACAAACAACAGTCTATGAATAATGGTTAATTTAGTTTATTCCTTTCTAATCCCTGATATTTTAGTACTTTGCTTTTATTACTACTTAGATTCATACCATTATTAAGATATATGATGACAATGGGTATCCTTATTTCGTTCCCACATACAGAAACTTCTAATGTTTCACATTAAATGGGCTTTTGGTAAAGATCTTACATCAACTGAAATCAAGTTTTATTCTATTTCACAAACGGGTATCACATACTATCAGCTGATTTTTCTCCACTTACCAAGATACCATATGAGGATGAATTATATAAATGGATTTTTCTAAAGTTAAACAAAACTTGTATTTCTAATAGAAAACTAAATTTGATTGGATTTATTTTTAATTATTGCTAGATTTAGTAAGCTAATATTTTGGTTAAAATTTATACATGTGTGTTCATAAGTGACACTGTATGTTAGGTGGAACTTGCCTATAAACCCCACATTTTCTGCTTTCTTTTTTAAAATGTGTCAATCAAAAGAATGAAAAGGCAAGCTTCAGATGGGGACAAAATATTTGAAGAAGACATAACTGATAAAGACTTATCTAAAATATACAAATAACTCTTGAAATTCAACAATAAGGATAAAAACAACCTTTTTTAAAATATTTTATTTATTTATTTGACAGAGAGAGAAAGAGAGATCACAAGGAGGCAGAGAGGCAGGCAGAGAGGGAGGGGGAAGCAGGCTCCCTGCTGAGCAGAGAGCCCAATGCAGGACTCAGTCCCAGGACCCTGAGATTATGACCTGAGCCAAAGGCTTAACTCAGTGAGCCATCCAGGCGCCCAACAACAACCTGATTTAAAAATGAGCCAAAAACCTGAATGACAATTCAGCAAAGACATACAAATATAAAATAAGAATAAGAAAAGATTTTCCACATCATAGGTCATTAGGGAAATGCAGATTAAAATGGATTTTGGCCAACCAGCCTAGCCAAAATCGAAAACACTGACAACACCAAATGCTGACAAGGATATGGAGCAGTAAGAACTCTGATTCATTACTGGTGGGAATACAAAACGATACAAACTTTGGAAGACAGCTGGGCAATTTTTTACAAAACCAAACATACTCTTACCATACAATCCAACAATCACACTCCTTGGTATTTACCCAAAGGAGTCGAAAACTTAGGTACACAAAAATTCGCGCATGGGTATTTATAGCAGCTTTATCCATAATTCCTAAAACTTGGAAGCCACCAAGATGTCCTTCAGTGGGTGACTAGATAAATCAACTGTGATACATCCATACAATGGAAAATTATTCAGTATTAAGAAGAAATGAACTAACAAGCCACGAAAAGACATGGAGGAATTGTAAATGCTTATTACAAGGTGAAAGAAGCCAATGTAAAAAGGCTGTATATGTATGATTCCAACTATATGACATTCCAGAAAAGGCAAAACTACAGAGACAGTAAAAAGGTCAGTGTTTTCCAGGGGTAGTGGTGAGAGAGGGATACACAGATAAAGCAGGACATTTCTAGGGCTGTCAAACTACTCTGTATGATATAAAGGTGGCAGATATGTGCTATTACACATTTGTCCAAACCCACAGAATATACATCAAGAGTGAATCGTAATGTAAATCATGGACTTAGGTGATAATGATGTGTCAATGTAGGTTCATCAATTATGTTAAATGTCCCACTCTGATGCGGTGTGGGGGGGGAGGGGTTGTGCATAAGTGGGCACAGGGGATATAGGGAAAAATCTCTCTCTTCCACTCAATTATGCCATGAACCTAAAACTGCTCTAAAAAGTAAAGTCTATTTTTAAGAAATACATGTTGATTCAATCTTATCTATTTTTTTTTCTGTTTTTGTCTAGAATCAGCTTTTGTTTTTCCAGAAAAAAATAATTCTGGCTAAATTTCTAAATTTATTGGCATAAAATTATCCATAATAGCCGCACTTGTTTTAAAATGCCTGTCCGAAAAATAAAATAAAATAAAATACCTGTCCGCAGTTACAAACCCTTTTTACTGCTAATTATCATTTGTTTGTATCTCCTTTATTTTCTTGGCAATTATTCTGAGGTATATTCAGCATATTAGTTCTTTTAAAAACCAGCTTATTGGGACACCTAGGTGGTTCAGTCAATTAAGTGCTTGCCTTTGGCTCTGGTCAGGATACCAAGGTCCTGGGATTGAGCTTCACATCCGGTGGGTGTCCTACTCAGCAGGGAGTCTCCCTCTTCCTTTGCCCCTCCCCCACAACTTGTGCCCCCTCTATCTCCCTCTATCAAATATATAAAATCTTTAAAGAAATAAAATGAATATAATCAGCTTATTCCTTCTTGATTTCTATGTTTCTTATTTAAGGTATTTCTACTCTTTGTTCTTCCTTCTTTCTACTTAGTCGTTTTCCTAACTTCTTGTGATTGATGATTAAATCACACATTTGCCTTTTTAAAACTTTTCTAAAGTAATTATTTATGGCTATGTATTCTCCCTACACACACACAGACACAGACACTCAGGCACACAGACACACACACACTTACACCAAAGTTTTTATTCATATATGATATTTAGTTCTGCAGATATTTATTTTTCGTATAACAAGGATAAATCTATTCCTGTATCTGTCTCCATG
This sequence comes from Mustela erminea, assembly GCF_009829155.1. Lineage (NCBI taxonomy): Eukaryota > Metazoa > Chordata > Mammalia > Carnivora > Mustelidae > Mustela > Mustela erminea. The sequence continues at coordinate 23,152,860 of NC_045618.1, read as the reverse complement.
TGTATCCCTTTAACTGTACATATTTATATATTGGATAAGTCTTGTTAACTGTGTAGTTCAAAACTGAGAAATCCTTACGCTTTTTTCTCTTCCTAAACTATCAATTACTTAAAAAGGACATCAAAATCTGCCATAATTATGGATTTGTCTGCCAATTTTCTTCATTTGTTTTAAAGGTATTTTGTATTTAGTACATACATTCTTAGAAATTGTTTCTTTTTTATCATGGACTTGGCCTTTATTATTTTTTTTTCTTACAGTGTGTGTTATGACTTTTGGTTTTCTGTTTTTTGGGGTTTATTTTATTTTTGGTTGCTGTTTTTCTGTTGTAAACACAGTCATTCTCATTCCTGGTTCCTCTTTGTCAAGTATACCTTCTCATTTTTTACTTTTTACTTTAATTAATGTGTTTTGTTTCTTATGTACTTAAATGCTTTAGTTCTATCCGAATGACCTATAGCTAGATTTTTAAAAGTACATATAACATAGTTGGGAAACATCAGTACTTTTAATCAGCTGCCTAATCCATTTACTTTTATCTTCTCTGTTGATACGCTTGGTTTTTCTCTCTACTACTTAATTTTGTGCTTTTGATTTCTCTCTCCTTTGACTGCATTTTCCCCTCTTTCCTTTGGTTTACTCATGTTTTCCTTATTCTCCCACCCCACCTGTTTGAAAGTTCACTATATTATTCTTACACTTCTAATGGTTCTTCTTACATTTTTAACATGTGTCTCTTACTCAGAACTGACCACTCTGTGGCCTGCCAGAGCAACAAGGGGGTATTTTACCTCCACCTGCTATCCAAGTACCACCTTTCATGTTACTATTTTCTAGCATCTTAATCTCTTTGTTTTTAATACCCCCAAGTTCATTATTATTTTTTTAAATATTTTATTTTTTTATTTGACAGACAGAAATCACAAGTAGGCAGAGAGGCAGGCACAGAGAAAGGGGGAGGCAGGCTCCTTGCCAAGCAGAGAGCCCGATGTGGGGCTCAATCCCAGGACCCTGGGATCATGACCTGGGCTGAAAGCAGAGGCTTTAACCCACTGAGCCACCCAGGCGCCCCTCATCATTATTATTTTATATATTTCAACCTGTTTATATTTACCTGAACTTTTTTTTAAAATTTTATTTGAGAGACAGACAGAGAGAGTGTATACCAGCGGGGGAGGAGCAGAGGGGCAAGCAGTCTCCTCAATGAGCACAGAGTCCACCTCAGGTCTCCATCCCACAACCTGAGATCATGACCCGACCCGAAGTCAGACCCTTAACCAATTGAGTTACCCGGGTGCCCTTATATTTACCTGAATTTCTAACCAACTGCTTTGCTTACCATTCCTTCTCAAAACTTGTTCCTAAATGTTTGTTCTGACAGTTTTCTTAATAGTAGTATTTCTGGTCATTTCCCCTTCATGGGAAACTCTTTTTGTCTTTGTTTTCCTGAAGATGTCAGGATGTCTAATTTGCCCCTAAAAAATGGTTTGGCTGGGGAAAGAATTCTATGTTGATAATTATTTTCTTTCAGTATTTAGAAAATACTCTCTCTTTTTTTCCCCCCTAGCTTCTACTGTGGCTTCTAAAAGGTCCGCAGGCAGTCTAATTCTCAACTCTTCATTAAGAAGCTGCCCTTTTTGTCTTCCCTTGTTCCCAGGATCTCCGCAGCTTCAGGTGTTCTGCAGCCTTTAGCACAGTATGTTTAGGGGCTCATTTCTTACTATCCACCTTTTCTTAGGCTTGTTGTATGTCCTACAAGCTGAGGATTTATGTTTTTCATCAATATTATTAAATTTTCAGCTATTATTTCAGAAGATGGCTTCTGTTTAAAAAAAAAAAAAACAAAAAAGATGTATTTCAGTGGAAAAATCTCATCCTCTCTAACACAGTTCTGAGTTAGCCTGTACTGTGTTCAAGCTATTTTGCAGTTCTTTGTAAGCCATAAGCAACTGATAGATGTATAAATTATATGTTGTCTGGTACCGATTTAACTGACAGTGACTTGACTTTCTGTGCCCTGTAGGAAAACAAGTTTTGTGTCCACCTCTAATTTATCTCAACATTCCAGCCATATAAATTTGTCCTGATTTGACTTCTCCTTTGAACTGGCTCTAACATCTGCCTGGTTTCCTTGTGTTTTATGAGTAAAATAAATTCTTTAACATGTGTTCACTTTTTATATCTGTTTACAAGACACAATTTTATCTTTCTTCTGAAAATAATCTTTGAACACTTATCCCACATTCTTCCTATTATTTCCTTCTATTGTACTAGCAAACATGTGTGGGAATACTAATCCTACATATGAAAGGAACCCATACTCCAGGTCTTGCAGGATTAAGTACATGGTATCTCCTGGATGGATTCATGCTTCCATATATGTTTTCCACATAACCTCAGACATACTGTACTTTATTATGATTATGATCAATTAGTCCTATTTTTCCCTATTGGAAAATAGGAATAATAATAGTACCTTACTATTATTATTGCTATGAGGAATAATAATAGTACCTTCCTTGTTAGTCTATATGAAACTTCGGGACCAGGACCTGGCACAGAGAAGCATCATAGAAGTGTTAGAAATTTTTGCAACTGTTCACTGTTCTTTCATATTTTCATCTATTTAGCTCACTGTGATTCATCTGGGAAATAGCTTTTTCTTCAACTGTGCCTCATTTGATAATCAATGTCTCCACCGAGTTTTTCATTTTGATGGCTAAATTTCTCAATCTATTAGTTTTACTTGACTTTTAAAAGGTGCTTTCTAGGGATGCCTGGGTGGCTCAGTCGGTTAAGTGTCTGCCTTTGGCTTAGGTCATGATCCTAAGGTCCTGGGATCGAGCCCTGCAACAGGTTCCTTGCTTGGGGGGAGCCTGTTTCTCCCTCTGTCTGCTGCTCCCCCTGCTTGTGCTCGTGCTCTCTCTCTCTCTCTCTCTGACAAATGAATAAATAAAATCTTTAAAATAAATAAATAAATGGTGCTTTTTAGAGGGTGTGCCACTCTTTTCTTGTGTTTTCAATTCTTAATCATGTTTAATTACCTTAAAATTATTTGTTTCTATGACCTAAGATTTAGATCTAAATCTGTTGTTTGCCATGTTTACTATTTGCTCCAAGTGAGCTGTTTCTTTATAAATTTTATAATTTTAATTTTCAACTCATCTTCAGCAGGGTGTGTGTCTGTGTGTGTGCGTGCATGTGCACATGTTTAATTGAGTTCCATCTTACCTTCCCTACTGCTTTATTTCCGGTAGAGTCTTTGTACAATTTTCTGTAAGAATGAGAGCTCAGGAGGCATCAATGCAGCAACAGTGCTGGTGGGAGAAGAGGCTGGGGGACGTGAGGGGACAGTGGGGAAAAAAAGAGTCCTGTGGCTTTCTCCTCACAGCTGTATGCCTCCCACTCCAGACATTTATCTACTTGTGCCTTGTACTACTTGTTAGGCTGCACAAAACTCTTGGCTCAAGTGCAGATTTCCCACCCACAGAGCTTGAACAGGGCATGCTGTAGCTTTTTGCTGGGACAGACCAGAATGAACCTTGAGCCTTTTAGCCCCAGGAGGCAGCTCCCCCCCAGCACAGTGTAAAACAGGCAAGCTTCTTTTTAATCCTCCTGTGCGGAGAAGCAAATGCTTTTCAGTCCAGTTTCTCACTGAGGGCAGCATTTCCACAGCCAGCCAGCTTTCTCAGTTCCAATCCACCTTGTATGGGGCAAGAGAGCAGAAGCACCGCTATCACTCCTGCCTTAGTTTTGTGACACAGAACAGTTCATTGAACTTCTCCAGGGCTCCATGTGGGAAAGAGAGAGCTGATCTCCATTTTCCTAAGTCTGCTACCTGGGCAGAAAAGAAAGCCTGGGCATTCCTTCTAGCAGTGTTTTAGGTAGCCCATATAATCGATATGAAGACCTCAATGAAACAAAAAGTAGTTTTTCATTCCTAAACTATGCAAACTACGACTTCCTTTCTGGCTCCAGATCTGTGGAACAAAGAGAAAAAGAGGAAAAGCTAATCGCCTGTGCTAGTGGACAAAGTATTCTGCCACTGGTATGATTATGTGTTAAAAGACTATAAATCATATGCAGAAATTCACAAGTGTGTGTGTGTGTGTGTGTGTGCACAGGGTGACTGGAAAACACAATGGTAAATGTAACAAAATCACACTTTGCCCCCCTGGGCTCCAGCAATCTCTGTCAGCTTAGGAAATGCCTATGTAAATGGTGGCCTGAGATCCATGCTGAGGTAACTGGCTAAAAAGTGACCACCTTAATTTTTTAAGGGGACTTTCTTTTTTAGACTGAAGATAGTAAAGAACTCCATCAGCATGAATCTGAATGAATATGATGTCTATATAAAGTAAGCATATGCTTTCAAAAAATATCACTTGCTATGTATGACATTATATTAAAAAAAAAAAAACCAATAAACTCAATCTAAAGATTTCCTGCCCATAATTATTTCAAGTATTTCCACCAAAAAACTGAAATTTTTAACAGATTAATAATTATTAACAGATTAATAATTAATTATAAAAATCAAACTTGGTTTAGAGTATGTGGAATATAATACTGGGGCCTTATTTTCTTCTTTTTTTTTTTTTCCTTTCTTTTTCTTTCTTTCTTTTTTTTTTTTTTTTTTTTTTTTTTAGAAATTATGCAAAGTTTAGGCCAAAGAAGTAAAATTTAAAAAGCTGTTGGAAATGAAGGGTCTTATTTTCTTTATGAGTAAACCACGTTGGTATAACAAGCTTGGAAAGAAATTTCACAAAATATAGTAAGAGCATTTAGGATCCTGCCTTAACATTTCCATATTTTGTCTGGAAAGTTACCTAAAGTTAAAACAATTATAGTCACATATGTTTATTACTATTTTGATAGAATATAGAGCTCAGACTTTCAGTTATAGAAAGACAGAACATTATCCTCCCACTCCAAAATCCACACTTTGAATCCCTAAACCCCAGAGTGACTGTATTTGAAGATAGAGCTTAAAGGCTTAAAGGAGGTAATTAGTTAAATGAAGTCATAAGGATGAGGCCCTAGTCCTACAGGACTGGCAGCCTTATAAGAGGAAGGAGACTTCTCTCTTTCCATTTCCCTTCCCCCATACTTTTTATATATGCCATTTGAGGACATGAGAAGGCAGCAATCTACAAGCCAGGAAGAAAGCTATCAGCAGGAAACAAAATTGGCTCGCTCCTTGATCTTGGACTTCCAGAACTGTGAGAAGTAAAAGTCTCCATTTGTATGTATCCATTAAAATCACTTTGAATGCTTCTTGGGAGGAGCACAGTATATAAATAAATAAGAAAAAAACTTTCATGGCTTGAAGATTTAGCTCTCTAAAAATATTATCTACTTTGTTACAAAAAAGAAAACAAAACAAAACAAAAAGAAACACAACATCCAACATATAGTACTTTGTTATGGCAGCTCAAGTTGGCTAATCCATCATTCTCTCTATTAATTATAACTAAAAACTCTTAATATAATATATAAATAAACATAAGGAGATAAGTGCAGAGAAGAAGGCAGAAGGAATGACATGAGGTCCCTGCATGTTCCATTTGTCTCCCCAAATTCCAAACTGGGTAGTTAAGAAGCACCAATAGGCATAGATCAAAAGAAAAAAAAAAAATGCCCCAAGAAAAGCCTGCTCTATCTAGCCCAGTGACCAGAAGGGTAGCAGAGAGACAGAAAAGTTTTAGACAATATCCGTGTATCAGCTTAACACCAAAGAAGAAAATAATATACCATTACCAACCCCATCAGCAATGGCTAAGTGAGGACTCCAGATTTCCAACCAAATTGTATATATCAAGAAAATAATATCCAAAAAAGCAAGAATTACTATGTTATTATGAGATAAAATAGACGCTAGAGGAAAGAAAATTACAAAGGACAGACATAAATATACACATCGATGAGGGTTCAATCCACCAAAAGACACCGTAATCATTCGTAATCATACGTAATCTTACGTAATCTTACGTAATCATACATAATCTTACATAATCATATGTAATCTTTCCCACAAACAAGTTGTAGAATATGTGAACCAAAACCAGATAGAAGTGAAAAAAAGGAAGAGACAAACCCACAGTTATAGCTGGAGACTTCAACACTCCTCCCTCAACAATGGAAGACAGAACAAATAGACATAAAAATCAGCAAGGATACAAAAGAACTTAACACACCCTCAACCAAAAGGACTTAATGGAGAGAAAAACCCTTCCCCCAACAGTAAAAGCACACTCTCTTTATTCATTTTTTTTTTAAGATTTTAGTTATTCATTTGAGAAAGAGAGAAAGATAGAGAGAATATGAGCAGAGGGAATGGCAGAGGGAAAAGCAGACTCCTGGATGAGAAGGGAACCTGATGTGGGGATCGATCCCACGACCCGGAGATCAAGACCCAAGTCAAAGTAAGATGCTTAACCATCTGAGCCACCTAGGTGCCCCAACACATTCTTTTCAATACTCTCCGGAAGGAGACTGTATCCTGAGCCATAGGACAAAGCTTGACAGCATTTATCAAAATTGAAACTATATAGAACATAATATGTGCCTTCAACAGAATCAAATTAGAAACAACAGGAAATGTCTCAAAACACTTGGACTCAAACACCATATTTCTAAGTAGTCTATGTGCCGAAGAGGAGGTCTAGAGGGAATTCAAAACATACACTGAACTGAATGAAAATTAAAAAAACACACATCAAAATCTGTAAGATGTAGACAAGGAGTTGACAGGGAAATTTATAGTAGCAAATTGCTTACATTAGAAAAAAGTCTCAAGTCTATAATCTGGGATTACCTCTCAACGAACTAGAAAAAGAAGAGAAAAATAAACTCATACTAAATAGAGGGAATGGAATAATAAAGATAGGAACAAAAATCAATGAAAGTGAAAAGAGAAAAAAATAGGGAAAATCAATGAAGCAAAATCTACCTCTTTGAAAGGATCAATAAAATTGACAAACCAGTATCAGGAAGGAATCTGAGTATAACACTGCAAGTTCTATAACAATGAAAGGATGATAAGGTGATAAGGGAATACTATAAACAACTCTTGACACATAAATTTGACCATTTAGATGAAATATGCCAAATCCTTGGAAATCACAAACTACTAAAAATTTACTAAGAAAATTTAGCCAAGAAGAAACTGAATAGCCCTAAAGCTATTTTACAAATTAAATTAATAATTTTAAAAATTCTTAAATGAATTCTCTAGATCCTGATGGTTTTACTTGAGAATTTCATCAAGCAATCAAAGAATAATGAATACTAACTCTGTAACTCTCTCCCAAGAAGCAGAGGATGAGAGAATGTCTATCAACTCATTTTAAATGGCTAATATTCTGAAACTAAAACCACAAAGATAGGACCACCCCACCCCACCCCCCAAAAAAAAGGAAAAGAAGAGAAAAAGGAAAAATATAGCTACAAACTACATTCCCTCATAAATAGACATTAAAAAAGCCCTTAATAAAATATTAGCAAATATAATTCAGCTGCATATTTAAGTAATTGCACATATGACCAAAAGGGGTTTAGTCCATGGATGCAAAACTGGTTCAGTATTTAAAAACTGATCAGTGGAATCAAGCATATTAAGAGCCTAAACAGCATGATTATACCAATTGGTAGGAAAAGATAGAGTGATAATAGTCAACACTTAGCCATAATAAAAACTTTCAGAAAACTAGAATAGTAACGAACTTCCTCAGCCTGATAAAGAACATCTAAAGACAAACTAAGCTAGCATTATATTTCATGGTAAAAGGACTGAATGTTTCCCCCCTAAGATCAGGAACAAAGCAAAGACACCTGTCTTCATCACTCTCATTCAACATAACACTGGAAGTCCTCACTTCGAAAATAAAGGGAAAAAAAGGCATAAAGATCAGAAGGAAAGAAAATTGTCCCTATTTGGGTTGACATGACAGTAGAAATCATCTACACGATTATGTAGGAAAAAGATCCCGAGAAGTCTCTTAAAAACAAAAACAAAAACAAAAAACAGCTCTTAGAATACACGAGTTCAAGATCAGAGGATACAAGATCACCTTTAAACAAACAAACAAAAAAACAACAACAAAAAATTATGTGTCTATAAACTAGCAATAAACATATGGAAACTGAAAACACAATACCATTTATAATCACTTAAATAAATGAAACTCGAATATAAACCTAACAAGACATTCATGGGACTTTTATGCTGAAAATTACAAAGTGTGGGTGAAAGAAATCGCAGAGGATTTAAATAAGAGACACATACCGTAATCATGGATTGGAAGACTCAACATAGGATGTCAATTCTCCCCAAAATGATCTGTAGGTTTAACAAAATTCCTATCAAAATTCCAGTAAGTTATTTTGTAGACATAGACAAGGTCATTCTCCAATTGATACAGACAGGCAAAGGAATTAAAACAGCTTAAACAATTTTGAAGAAAGAGGAGTGAAGTGGCAGAAAATACTCAATGTTTAAGTCTTACTGTAAAGCTTAAGCAAGGAAGACAATACAGTATCCGTGGAGAGACAGACAAAGAAATTAACAGAACAGAGAACCCAAGTGTACACCCACATGAATACAGTAGTTCCCCCAGCCCTTACCCAAGATTTAACTTTCTGTGATTTCAGTTACCCGGAGTCCAGAGGCAAACCATCTTCCTTCTGATGCACTGTAAGAAGGTCAATAGTATCTTAAGTTGATGTTACAATGCCTACATCATTCACTTCATTTCATCTTATCAGTGAGGCATTTTATTGTCTCCCATCATCATAAGAAGGGTAAGTACAGTACAACAGGGTATTTTGATAGAGAGACCACATTCACATAACTGTTATTACAATATATTGTTATAATTGTTCTATTTTATTATTATTATTGTTAATGTCTTACTGTGCCTAATTGATAATTGAACTTTATCATAGGTATATATCTATAAGGGAAAAAAACATATTCAGGGTTCAGTACTACCTGTGGTTTCAGGCATTCAGATCTCCACTGGGGAACTTGAAATATTCCCCATGAATAAGAAGGGACTATAGGACACCCCGCTGATTTTGACAAAAGTGTGACACACAAAGGAGGAATAAAGCCTTTGCAACAAATGGAGCTGGAGCAATTGGAAAACCATAAGCAAAAAGATGACCCTCTACCTGAGCTTCACCTGTTATTCAATAATTAACTCAAGATGAATTAGAGACTGAAATGCAAATCTTAAAACTATAAGGCTTGGGAGAAAATCTTGGGGACTTGGGTCTAAGCTAAGAGTCCTTGGATCTGATACCAAAAACAATCCATTAAAGTAAAATTTGATGAACTGGATTCCACTAAGTTTTTTAAAAAATGCTCTGTGAAAGACTCTGTTAAGAATGTGGAAAGACAACCCACAGAATGGCAAAAGCTTTTTTCACATGGCATGTCCAACAAATGACTCATATTTACAACATACAAAGGACTCTCAAAACTCAACAGTAAAAATTAAATGAATAATAAAAAGCAACAATCCAAATAGAAAGAAGGGAAAAATACATGAACAGAAATTTGATTAAGAGAATATACAGATGACAAGTGAATACATGCAAAGATCAGCCTCATTAGCCATTATGGAAATGCAAATGAAAACCACAATGAGATATCACTACATGCTTATCAGAATAAAAACTAGTAATAACATCAAATCTTGGCAAGGACACAGAGTAACTCAGTCACTCATACACTTCTGGGGTTAGGGGATTGTAAACAATGCAGATACTCTGAAAAAGATTATGGCAATTTCTTGTAAAACCAAATATCTACTTATTCACTTATTATGTAAGCCAACAATGGCATTCTTACTTAATTCATACCAGATAAATGAAAACTTATGTTCACATAAAACCTGTATACAAATGTTCACAGGAGATGCACTTATAACAGCTAAAGACTTTAAACACCCCAAATGTTCCTCAATGGATAAATGGTTACACAAACCGTGGTACATCCATACCACTGAGTCCTATCCAGGAAAGAAAGATAGACCTCCATGTATACTTTTTAAAAAATTTCTTGTGAACCTATAATTATTTCAAAATGAAGGTAGAATTTTTTTTTTTTAATTAGAAACTTGGGGTGCCTGGGTGGCTCAGTCATTATGCATCTGCCTTCAGCTCAGGTCATGATCCCAGGGACCTGGGATGAAGCCCCACATCTGGCTCACTGCTCAGCAGAAAGCCTGCTTCTCCCTCTCCCACTCCCCCTGCTTGAATTCCCTCTCTTGCTGTCTCTCTCTGTCAAATAAATAAATAAAATATTTGAAAAAGTCAGAAACTTACAAAATATCCAACAATGTTCAATAAAATACACCTTCTCGATGGGCTACTATGTCACCATTTAAATGATGATTAGGAAAAGTCCATGGAAACAGAAAATATCTATGATAACTGAAAAATTATGTCATTATAATCCCATAAAAGCATATTAAGCAGATGGACTAAAGGAAGACATAATAAAGTGAAATTTAGCTATTTAGGAAAGGAGGGACAGAAATTAAGCATTTTTACTTTTTCATGGCCATTGATGGTAGTCTTTAAATATGAAGAGGTCCTTCTTTACCTTGCTCTCAATCTGAAGTTAGATTTCATAATAAATAAGGGTCAACAGTGACAACACAAAAAGTAACAACATCTACTGGAAGGTCAGAAGGTACTGAAAGATGCTACTGCCACTGATCTTTAGGAAGTCTTTTGGAGGCAACATCCGGAAGACCGTAAAACGGAATCCATACAATGTTCTGCATACCAACAACATCAAAAGACTATGTTATAATAACACATTTGTTGATTACAAAATAGGTAAGGAATCCTGTAATGATTCACTAAAGCTGTCTAGCATTAGTGCATGCATCCCAGGGAAAAATGAGAAGCACTCACTAGGTAAGTACCAAAGAGAAACACTCAGATGGTTACAATCAAGTTCTCATTGGTTCTTTTACCGTAGCCCTCAATGGCATGAGTATAATTCACCATTCAGTTGGTATTTCTCTGGACAGCAAGAGGGAGACAAGAATATAACTGAGGTTAGCGTATGAGTTGAAATTCAGACTTCCAGGCACTAAATTCCTGCTAACTTCCATCTAATTAAAAAAATGTAAGCAGGTGTTAGTGCTAAACAGGCAGAGTCTTTCAAAGCTTGGTCTGGGGACCCTATGTAGCAGAGTCCTGAGCTGTACTTCTTCACACCTGCTGGGTCAGGCCCTGGGGTGGGTAGAAGGAAGTCTCCATTGTTAACAAGTACTGAAGGAGATTCTTATGGCAGAACCACTGAGCAATCTGAAAATTTTCAAAACTAATCTGTCTCCTTGTGGACCCTTTGTCCTAGTACAAAGAGACTGCAGATAAAGTTGTAGAGCCTGATCCAGGAAGCTTCCCTAGCAGTCTTCCTGCAGCATGCTGCTTCCGATGTCTGGGTGGCCACATGGGGAAGAGGGTTAGGAAGAATACATATGCCACTTCTGGCTGTTTCACTCCCCTTGAGGTGCTTTGGTGAATTTTTATAGTTTTCCTAACAACAGGATGGTGCCTTTGTACCAGATTTATTCCTCTGTATCTCAGGGTTATCCCAGACCCTTTATTCCATGTTGCTATCCGCTGATGTGTAACTCAGCTGTCATCTTGCCTTCTTCCTTGCTCTACTCTCTTATTAGCTCAAAGTTTGTCAGCTAATTCTATTTTTAGGTAAATAATCAACTAGGAGCAATGACAGTGCTATGTCTTCCTCTGTAATATTTAGATTTCTTTTTTTTTTTTTAATATTTAGATTTCTTATTTTTTAATTTGCTCTGGCTAGGACCTCCCAGCAGACCGCTGACAGCAGGAATATCTGGCATCTTCCCTTTCTAACTTGGATGGAATTTATCTAACTTTTTAACAGTTAGCTTTATGTCTGCAGGAGTTTTCTTGTGGATAATATTTATCCAGTTATAAAAGTTTTCTTCTAATCTTAGTTTATAATGTGTTTTTTTAACATCTATTTATTTATTTGACAGACAGAGATCACAAGTAGGCAGAGAGGCAGGCAGAGAAAGAGGAGGAAGCAGGCTCCCTGCTGAGCAGACAGCCCTATGTGGGGCTGGATCCCAGGACTCTGAGACCATGACCTGAGCAGAAGGCAGAGGCTTTAACCCACTGAGCCACCCAGGTGCCCCTTTATAATGTGTTTTGATCAAGGATTGTAGCTGAATTTTAAAAGTTTTCTGTCATTCGAGATTTTGCCTTTGTTTCCTTGTTCAACATGGACATGCAGTGAATTCCATTAGCAAGCCTACCAAGTTAATCCATCTTTGCATACCTGGGATAAAATTTATTTGTTTTTTTTCACCTAATGCACTGCTGGATTTTATCTGCCAGCATTTCATTTAGAATACCAGCATCCATATTCACATGCAAGATTTGTTGATAGTTCTCTTCTATTGAGATATCTTTACCATGTTAATTTATATCAGTGTTATACATTTTCCATCTTTTATGCATGTTCTATAATAATTTATATACCGTAGATTTATCTATTCTTGAAGATGCAAAAGTCCAATGTAAAAATGTATCTTTTAAAATATAAATCTTGGCCTACTTTTCCCATTTTTTAATGTATTTTTAAATCTATCCTGATTTTCTTCTCTTTAGGTATATTTAGTAATTTGTATTCCCTTAGAAAATCACCCATTTCAACCAGGTATTTTATATATATATATATATATATATATGTATATATATATATTTTCATTTGGAGTTTATTTTTCAAAGAACTAAATTTTAGTTCTTTTCCTTTTTCTAAATGTGTATTTGTTTTGTATCTTTTAAAAATAATTTCTGTTTATGCCTTCACTAATTTATTCCTTCTGCCTTCTTCAGGTTTATTCTGGTATGGATTTTCTAATTTTTTTAAAGATTTTATTTATTTATTTGACAGAAAGATCACAAGTAGGCAGAGAGGCAGGAAGAGAGAGAGGGGAGGAAGCAGGCTCCCGCTGAGCAGAGAGCCTGATGCAGGGCTCAATCCCAGGACCAAGATTATGACTTGAGCAGAAGGCAGAGGCTTAACCCACCGAGCCACCCAGGTGCCCCAATATTTTCTAAATTTTTAAGGTACAAACTTACTAACTAAATTTCAAACTTCCTTCTTTTCTAATTTGTGCTTTGACAATATCTCCCTGGTCTTGTTATGTTCACTCTCATTGTCATTCATTCCTTAAAAGATATTTCTTGAAAGGTTCTATAAACCAAGATTAATTTGAGAGTCTTTTTTTAAAAAAGTGCAGATTATAGATACATATGCACACAGAATGCCCTATCATAATCCCTCTGTTGTTATTCATCTTTTAACATGTGATCAGAGAATAGGAGCTATGTGAGATCTACTTTTTTAGAATACACTAGATATTACTTATAGTTCAAAAATAATTTCAGGGAGCACTTGGGTAGCTCAGTCATTAAGCATCTGCCTTCAGCTCAGGTAATGATCCCAGGGTCCTGGGATTGGGCCGCACATCGAGCTCCCTGCTGGTGGGAAGCCTGCTTCTCCCTCTCCCACTTCCCCTGCTGTGTTCGCTCTCTTGCTCTCTCTTTCAAATAAATAAATAAGTTTTTTTAAAAAAATAATTTTTGGCAAATATTTCAAGTGTTTAAAAGTATTTTTTGTTTGTTGAGTATGAATTTCTGTATTTCATGATTCGGTCTTATCAACTATTTTATTTCATCCTATTAACCAAATTTTTTTCCCTGAGATTATGGTTTTGTCTACTTCTCCTACGTACTTCATCAGTATTAGCTGCAAATGTCTTGTATTACATTGTTTGCTACATAACTGCTCATAATCACTTTGTTTACTCAGTAACTTTGCCTTTAATCAATATAAAAAGATTCATTTTGTTCCTTTTCATGTCTTTTGTATTCTATTTTTGATTTTTATTTCTTGAATAAGAACACTGCTAAGTCAGGTGTCTTTTTTCTTGGCACTTTCCAGACATAACTTTTTCAATTCTTTTCTACTCATTCTGCTGCATCATTTTGATGAAAATTCGTCCTCTGTGTACAGCCTACAGTTGGAGTTTTGTTTTGTTTTTCTTTTTTTGTTTTTTTTTTTTTTTTTTACTGGGGTGCATGTATCTTTTTATTTATTTAATTTTTTTTTAATTTTAGTTTTTGATTTCAGCATAACAGTATTCCTTGTTTTTGCACCACACCCAGTGCTCCATGCAATCCGTGCCCTCTCTAATACCCACCACCTGGTACCCCAACCTCCCACCCCCCCACCACTTCAAACCCCTCAGATTTTTTGTTGTTTTTTTTTCTAAACCAATCAGAGAGTCTATTTTATGTTAGAAATTGTTATGGGATATAAACCTATTTGCATTTTTATGATTAGTGACTATTTTAACTTACTTCTGCTTTTCTCTTGTCATTTTACCATATTTTCTTATGTTGTTTCTTATTTTTCCATTCCTGCATATAATAACTTCCAAACCACTAGACACAAAACAAAGCAATCCTGATTGATTGCTTTGTTTTGTGTCTAGTGGTTTGGAAGTTATTATACCAAGTCTGTCGCTCTAATATCTACCAAAATTTATAACCAATCAATTTAATCATACTTTTGTCCATCCTGTACACTTAACTAGGGCATCTATCTGTCCCATACACAAACCAGAGTAGAGCGAACTTCCACGTCACTCCTTGATGCCTCAATCTCCTACTAACTTAAACAGCATATTAATTTATTTTAAAATATTATCAAATATTTAAACTTAGCTATAACTTCTAGTGTTTTCTTTGGTAACCACTGCTGACTATACAACAGTCTTTTTTGCCTCTCTTTTGGTTTCATCCCATTTTGTTCAGTCTATCCTTGAGTAAATCACTCAAGTCTTCACAAATTCTAAACTACCTTAATTTTTGCCTGGGTAGTACAGTTCATTAAAATATTTTATTATGAAAAGAATTTTACCTCTAATACTAGAAAGTAAGGCTCTATTAACTTAGGCAAATTTTTTTTCCTGTTATAAAAATCTTTCACTTTGAGAGCTTTGAGAGGTTTTCCTTTCATCCTCAACGTTTGTAAATTTCAAGTGATATTCAAGATATAAGTCTGTTTCTGTTTACTTAGTATTCAGTATGCTATTGGTACATGAAGAGACAAATACACCATCCCATTTCAATACACTGGGGAAAAGATGGAATGCTCAACCAAATCATGTTAATCATTTCCTATTCTTTAGAGTGAAATAATGTTAGACTCTTACCTCATACCATACATGAAAATTTCAGGGAAAAAAAAAAAATCCACAATATAAAAAAATCTTCTCTTGGTTTACTTTAGCAGTCAGTTTAGCTCAGTACAAACTTCTTACAGTATTAAAAGAAACTATAATAGAATACACGTGTCATCTGTTGGCATGGAATCCCAAAGTCTTAGAAGACACATAAAAAAAAACAATAATAAAAACAAAATAGATCTGATTTACTAAGAATGAAAATTTATTTTAAATAAAAGACCATACATCATGCTAAAAGACAACTTGAATAATTTAAATTGAATAATCCTTCATGAGAGATTGGTATGGAAAGTACTATAGAAAAGAGAATGACAATCTCTAGGTTAATTTGTTTTTCAGGCTACACCATGTATATTTTAGGACCCATTCCCAACACCCCCACCCCAAACAACCAAAATTCATGTATGTTTATAGGTAGGTATGTAGGTAGGTATGTGTTTGGTATTGGGGAGAGCAATCGGTCAATCCAGACAGTGTGAGTTCCAGTGCCATTACCCAAACTCTGGGCTCCAGCCACTCCCTAATGGACCCACCCTAATGGCTCCAGTAGTGCAACTACTCACAGTAATTTGATGCTGTCTAGTGCTATTTGCCACACTAACTTTTGGGGATAAAACATGTGGACAGAACATGGCCTCCCTGACAGAGATCACTGGCCAGTGAGGAGGAAGGAGAGTGTTAAACCTGATTTTCGATGGGCCATGTTGCTTAGAAACAGCAAGTTCCTCCATGGTCCACAGTGGCCAAGGCAGGGACAGTCCCAGAGGAGAAGCCTGGCCAGACTGATCTGAACTCCTCATTGTAGTTCATCCCGACCTTACTATCTTATCTTCATCCCCTCCTTTGCATTAAAAGCAAATCCTGCAACATTTTCCTCCTTCCAAGTTTGACTCCCATCACCTCCTCAAGAGCCCTCTGCACGCCATGGCCTAATTCTTATTTTCTCATGAAAATGCCATATATCTTGGCTCCCATGTCTTAATCTAACTGTCCTCTCTAAGCAGAAAGACACTGTCCCAAAGTGAGGCGACCACTTAAATTATTGTCTAAACTGAGTTACTCTTAGAAGTGACATGAAGCATTATTAATAGCTGTGCCAGGACAGAAAACTGAACTCAGGCCTGTCCCAGGCTCCCAGGTAGACAGATCTGGTACAGCCACCTTCCCACAGACAAGTACTCCTCTCCTGCCTCTGGATGAGGCTTTTGGTCTTCCAGATCCTTCTAAGATGCCGGATCCCTGATACATCATTTCTCCTCTGAAAGATGATCCGTTGAGCCTTTGTCAACACCAGGAAGAAGGTGTCAAGCATTACAAAAAGCAAAAGGGTTTGGAGTCAAGGCTGTGGTTCTGTGTAAACAGGACGTTTAATCTCAGAAACAGATGAACTGGGGATAGTAATTTGATGAGATCAAATCAGATGAGACCACCTAGGGTAAAGTGATTTTTTTGCTGATTACAAGTGCCTTCAGGTCACTGAATGTGTGTCCTTTTAGAAGCACAGAATCTCACACCTAGTAGGTCCTCAGAAAATCCTCCAGAGCTGAACTGATAGCATCAGCCACATCAGACAAGTAAAGTCTCAGCTCCTCCAGGTTTCCATATACTCTGATACACTCCATGGGGCACAATCAGCTAGGGCCCCACACTCTGTAGAGGAGGTTGTGAGGGCTTGCTGGGGAAAACCAGTTTTTCTCCCATACATCTCTTACTATGACTCACAAACCCCTATGTGCGGCTCCATGCAGGCAGCCTTGAGCACAGTCCTGGGCAGAGGGCAGTGGAAATTTGCAGGGATCCCCAGAGCAGTCTGAGGAGGGCAGGCAAGGGCTGATCTTGCCCACCACCACTGTGCTACCTGCCCCGCCCGTTCCTCAGGCAGCTCATGATGATGACTGAACTTCCCATCGAATTCCTGTCTCACATATTTATTACACAGACCCTTACAACCATGTTGGCTCTGTGTCCAATGTCACTAAGATCAATAAGCTCATCTCCAAAAGCCATGCTCTTGGACTCAATCAGTCTCACAGGCCCTCAGGGTGCAGGGAGGGGGTGGGCGCTAGTGGACTGGCCCTGTGCCAAAGGCAGAAAGACCGTTTGCCTGGGCCATCTGGATGCAAAGCCCTCCCTAGCAAACCCCAATCGCTGCAGCACCTGGCCCTCTGTTTGAAATTCTGCTCAAACCCTTGCACAGTGGTTTGCATTTTGTCATCCCACTCTAGCTGGCAAGGGATTTGGTGAAAGAAAAGTTGGATGTCACATGCTCTGAGAGTGGGAAGAGACAGACTCACCTTTCCCGAATGAAAGACAAAAGAGAGGCCCAGTGAAGGTCTAAAAGTAGAGTCAACTCAGAGGGAGGGAGAGAGGAATTATTTTGTTTTGTCTAACTTGTAGAAAAATAAAGGATCTCTGGCCTGACCAGAGGCAGGCCAGCCTGAGGTACATCAGACTATGGCATTGGGCACACACTGCTGGGTCACTCTGGGCAAGTGACTAAAGCTCTCTGGGTACCAGTTTCTTGTCCTGAGAAATATGGATGCGAAAGACTGACTTTGAAGTCATCCAGCCCTTTGCAGAAAGAATAGGACCAGGCAGAGGTGCTAAAGGTCCAGCAGGGACAGTCTGTGATGTCCAGTGCAGACAGGCTGGCCTCTGAGTCAGCTTGAGGCAGACAAGTATGTGGGCTAACAGTGGCTGAATGACAGCATGTGTTCATGGGCCCTCCCCCACTCAGCATGACCAAAAAGCTAGAGGAAACAGAAGCAAAACACATCCTCTGCCATCGGCTGGGAGCAGTGTGCAAGCAGAGAACAGGTAACTTCTGGACAAAATAACCATGGGATGGGAACCATCTGGTGGCAGAAGGAGGAGTCAGAAGGAGAATAAGTACTTGGACAATTATTCAGAGAAAGAAAGAAATTAAATTCTGCAAAAAGGATGAGAGCCTCTCCCATCTCACTCATGATAAGAGCCAAGCCCTCTAACACTTGGGCCACATCCCATCATGTCTCTGCCCTTCTCCACCCACACACTCCAGCCACACTCTCCCTCGTGTTCCCAGACAGACCCAAATGGCATGTTCCTATCTGAGAGTGATCAAAAAAGGTAAATTCTCTCAAAGATAAAAGCATGACACTTGCACAAAATACAAAGTGAACATGTGTCAAAATTTTTACTTAAGTCATTAATTAATTAGGGAAGAAGCAAGGTGTCAAAAACCAATTCTAAGGAGCATCCAGAAAGTAGACACATACAAAGGCAATCAAGAGTGGGGATCAGATCTGTTAAAGGAGAAATCCGCCCAGGAGACAAAATCCATTTGCTTCTCTATGCACTGCAGTCATTTAAATGCATTACTCTCGGTTTCCTAGAATGTACAGAGTTGGAAAGTAGTTCAAAGACCATGACAGAGTTTGAGATAGTTTCTGCTAACCTAGAAGGTGCGTGTGACCACACACAGCATGCCGGAGGCCACCTGGTCATCTTTCTCTTGTCTGTTTTGCTCTCACATTGCAAGGCTTTTTATAACCTTTCCTGAGAGGCCTTATTCTTTCAATCAAGAACATTCATCTCCCTGATGCCACATGACTTGTTACCCCACCTCCTCTGGACCTTCTGCTGACCTCACATCCTACCCATGGCTCTACCACTCCTTATCTGCTCTCCCTGCTTTCTTGTTCTTGGAGCCCCTATAATCTGGCGTGTGTGCTCCCGTCTCTTCTCTCTCTCCCTTTCTCTAGAGAGCAGGGATTTCTGCCTGGCTTGATTGCTGCTGTGTCCTCAGATCCTAGACAGTGTGTGATAACAGCACATAAGCCTTCACTAAATATTGGTTCAGTGAACGAACAAATTAAAAACAAACATCAAAGGCACAGGGGTAAGAAAGGGGAGGTTTGGGCAGACAGCTCGGAGGACAGTTTTGGAAATGCACACATAGATCAGATCGTTCCACTCACTTCTTGAAAACAGGTGACTGCTCCGATCTCTTCCTGTTATACCTTCTTAGGAGCAGCCTCCCTCCAGAGTAGGTCTGAATGTTTGATAAAGCAGATAATGCTGTAACAGCACATCCTAAAACCTCCTTCGCTGGGAGGTCTATAGTTGCAAAATTACCTTTGTTCAACTGGAGAGTTCTGCTGCATCTAAGAGCCGCTACTGATGTCCTTTCGGTGATGGCCTCCTGCCTCCAGCCCCACCCCCCACAACCAGCCATCACTGCACATGGGCTGTTGAGTACTAACTCATTAACCTTCTCCACGAGGCATTAACAGTGACAACACTGAATAAGAGATTCGCTCCCTAAAATCCCTTTGCATATGTAGACTGATGTGAAACCATGATAACACATGAAGGTCACAGAGGGGCTAAGGTCACTCGCAAGGATATAGGTCCTGGCTCTTCTCTGTTACCTTTGCTACCTGCCTGTCTCCTCTCTGCTTTGGCTGAGAAACCCGCCTAGTCCTTACGGTGTTCTCCCTCCTACTTGCATCACTGCTGCCTTCCACAACAGAGGGAACTGCACTGGAACCTCAATCAGGCCAAGGTGACAACGACTGAAATGTGAGTGTGCAACTCATCTGCACTGCAGCTGACCAGGCTGACAGCCGTCCTTCCCAGGCCCAAGGCCCTGACATCTGCCTATTGCTGGCATCAGCAGCCCGGCTTGAGGTTTGAGGACCAACTCACACTCGGTCTCTGCACGGGGCAGGCAAGCAGAGGTGGTGTCAGGGAGGTGACATTCCTGGAAGCAGCGGTCAACCTATCACCGGCAGAGGGCAGCTGGCAGATAAATAGCCCAGAGGTTTCCAGTGAGAATGGGCCCCACTGCCCAGAGCAGTAGCTTGCTTTTTAATTCATCTTACATTGGCTTCCTTCCTTCCCTGTCTCGCTTCTCCCAAATAAACCATGTGCTGAAATGCTTGTCATAGATTGACTGCTGGGGGGAACAAAAGACGCGTGGAAAGGAAATAAACTCTATTTCATGGGTGAGTCACTGATTAGCACACAATTACTGGCCCTCATGGGCTGGAATACACTGCATCCAGGCTTGTTCTGCACACATCACCCTTTCCCTAGGCTCTGCTATCAGGTACAGGGTTATGGGAATACATGACAGAAAGAAGGCTATAGCCAGGGGACTGGAGTCTCTGAGCCAGACATGAGCCTGCAGACATGGAAATGCAATTTTGCACAGGTGGTAAGAAAGGGATGGTTGACACATCATGCTGACCTAAAAATACAGAGCCAACAAAAACACCTTCAAATACATTCATCAGCAAAGATTCCACTATTATAACTGATTGAGCAGTTCAGGAATGGAGAAGCCCAGAGAGGCGGAGGCAGTTGCCTGTGGTTGCACAGTGCAGGGCAAGCCAAGGTGTCCCGGCGGTTCAGGCTTTCTTCTATGAGTCGACTGCTGATAATGGACGCCTTTCATTCCATCCAAATGTGAAAATCATGAAAAGCTATCCACAATTGCTACTCACTTTGAGCAAGGCTGTGTTCAGAAAAATCCTTGAACTGCAGGCTTAAAGTAAAGCAGAATAAAGCAACCGAGAAACTACTGGGATCAGCATCCGGCAGGGATGCTTTTATCAGCGCCCGTCCTCTCCTCAGAGCAAGCCGGCCAGCTGGCTGGCAGCACTGTAACTTGTTCTCCATCCATCAGGGAAATAAAGCATCCTATCCCAGAAATGATGCAGAGATGGCTGTTTTGCAGTGACCCAGCCTCTTCAAAGCACAGAAAATGTATTCTATCCCAAAAACCATTAGTGGCTCACACTTGGACTCCATTATCAAACCAGAATAGACCAAGAAACGTGATGGACATGTTTGTGATGCTGAATCAATGCTCCTTTTAAAACCATGGCTTACACAGAAATGCTGGTATGCCCCCGTCCTTTAGGAAAAGCTCCCCCTGCAAACACAACATGTTAATGAACCATCTCACAAGCCTACTGAGGGAACATACCATGTGGAGTGCCTGGAAGCTGGCAGAAAGTATTAAGCTCAACATCTCTCAAAATCTCTAATAATGGAATATCAGAAGGTCAGGATCCTATTAAATTCAAGCCTGTTTTTGCTACCTCCTGTGTCAATTTTTTGGCTCCATTACAGGTTCATATTTTCCAGCTTGCCCATACGATTTCTTTTTCTTCTTTCCCTGCTGTTCTTAACAGCACCCACATCACACGGCTCCATCATCTTCCCTCGTTCCTCTTAACTCCTGCATTCTCCCTTCCTCCTTCTATCCTGCCTGTGCACAAATATGTATTAACCACCCTCTAGACCCCATGTGCTAGGGGCGGCAGGGCCTCTTTCTGTGACAGAGCGTGACAGAGAGACACACACCAGGGACTCAGTGGGATAGGGCATCAAGCTGAGGCCCGAGGGAGGACAGAAGGGTGACCATGTCAAGAGGGGAGCTCAGAGAGATGTCCTGTAGTGGGAGAGTCCAGACACACCAAGGAGCTAGAAGACAAACTTCTAGCTAGGGAGCAGCACGTGTTAAGAGGCAGCTGGAGGGGATGGGCTGGGCCACTCCCGCCTGCTGGCCAGGCCTTGTGACTTCTGTCCGGACAGCAGAGGTAAGCCAGTGAATGGAGTCAGGGGATGAGAGGATGTTGGGAAGCTCTCTCTGCTTGCCTCCCTGTGCACTCTCTCCCTTCTACAGGTCCCTCCAGGTGCACTTAACGGAGTCGTCCTTCATTACACGTGTCTGTTTTGGTTCTTCATCCCCTCCCCCCACAACCATCGAATCTGGCCTTCACGCTTCACCACTTCCCTTCCACAGAGCCCGGCATACCTTTGTCTTCCTTTCCCTCCCTCCCTGCGTGCCCTGGTGAGGTTGACTTCTGCTCCCCTGATCCAAGCTGAGCCCTTGGCTACTCTGCCCAACAGGGTGTAGTGAGGGGGCTATTCTGGGGTTCTTCTATGATCAGTCCCTACAGAGCCTCGCGGCCCTCACTTCCTTCCTCTTCAAGCACCCCACTGGGGGATGCCCATACCAAGTGGAAAAGACTTTTATTCATTTATTTATTTATTTATTTTTTTAAAGATTTTATTTATTTATTTGACAGAGAACACAAGTAGGCAGAGAGGCAGGCAGAGAGAGAGGAGGAAGCAGGCTCCCTGCTGAGCAGAGGGCCCGATGCAGGACTCGATCCCAGGACCCTGAGATCATGACCTGAGCCGAAGGCAGCGGCTTAACCCACTGAGCCACCCAGGCGCCCGGAAAAGACTTTTAAAAGGAAGCTGAGGCGGCAGAGGTGACAGCCCCAGCTGAGCTCCCACCGGCAGCTGCCATCCCTGCCAGCCATGGGGCTACGGCCCTCCACATTCCAGCCTGTCTGAGCCCCAGGCCCCTGCTTCCTGCCGACATTTCACGTGCAGAGACAGGCAACCACACGGATCCAGTCAGTCCATAGCCTGGTGAGAAGTAACATGCACACAATTTTTTAAGACACCAAGTTCAGGGTAGTCTGTCAAACAGCAAAGGATAAATGACACTGTGTCTATGACAGGCTTAAAATATATTCTGTAACCTGCTTATGCTACAACATGTTTGTGTGGACATGCAAGCCATATATTTAACAATTACTTCAGAAAGGAGGCTCTACCTCCCATTTCTCAGAAAAACTGAAGCTGAAGAGGAGGCAGCCTCTACAGATTCTATGAGAGGAAATAATGAATGTGGCCAGCAGGGAGGTGGGGAAAAGAGGAAAAAAAAAAAAAAAAGATAGTTATTTAGAGCTCAAGGGGAAACTGAGAGGAAAGGGTTTCTGGGGCCATTGGTTGGGTCAGACATATGGGGGGAAGCATTATTTCTGAGGGCCTGCTCCCTGGTGATGGCAGGTGGAGACTTTTCCTTTGCTCCTTGAAATTCAGTTTATATAGAATTCTTGGTAACTCTTCATTATCCAGAACATTAGAATCATCAAACATTTTATTTATTAGGGTTTGAGGCCCTCCATATAAACCATAAGAAACATCTCTATAGCCTTATTAAGATTCTACCGGGGCACCTGGGTGGCTCAGTGGGTTAAGCCTCTGCCTTTGGCTCAGGTCACGATCTCAGGGCCCTGGGATCAAGTCCCAATTCGGGCTCCTTGCTCAGTGGGAAGCCTGCTTCCTCCTCTCTCTCTGCCTGCCTCACTGCTTACTTGTAATCTCTCTGTCAAATAAATAAATAAAAATCTTTATAAAAAGAAAAGATTCTACCACATTGTAATATTTATTCTTGACTTCAAATAAAAAAGAACTAAGTTAGGCACAATGCAAAACCCGTACAGACATTTCCTTCTGCATTGCCATACCCTCTTACTCTACGCGAAAATCCTCATTACCATCTCTGTAAATGCACTGCCATTCAGTCTTTGCCAAGTACCACACCGGGCATGCTAGGTACATCCACAGAGTGATCCCTTCCAAATTCTGTGAAGCTGGCATCTCCCCCGTTCTGCAAAGCAGGAGTCTGAGACTTCACAGTTGTACACACAGTAAACATTACAGCTAAGATTCCAACTCGGACTTCTCCAGTCCTGACTCGTTGTCCTTAAGGAGTCAACTGCAGTGCCCCTGTTAGGGGCTGAATTGTGTTTCCTTCAAATTCACACGCTGAAGTCGTAGGTCCTATGCTGAAGTACCTCAGTACGTGACTGTATTTGGACAGTCTTTTTTTTTTTTTTTTTTTTTTATAAACTGGACAGTCTTTAAAGAGGAAGCTAAGTTAAAATGAGGTCATTAGAGTGGGCCCTAATCCAGTATGATAGTTGTCCTCACAAGAGATCACAGAGCACAGACATGCACAGAGGGAGGGCCACATGAAGACAGAGGGAGAAGAAGGACATCTACAAGTTACAGGAGAGGAGCCTCAGAAGAAGGAAACCTGCTGACACCATAATCTTGGGCTTCCAGGCTCCAAAATAAAAGACATTTCTGGGGGCACCTGGGTGGCTCAGTGGGTTAAGCCTCTGCCTTTAGCTCAGTCATGGTCTCAGGGTCCTGGGATCGAGGCCCATGTCGGGCTCTCTCCTCAGCAGAGAGTCTGCTTCCCCCTCTCTCTCTGCCTGCTTGTAATCTCTCTCTCTCTCTGTTAAATAAATCTTAAAAAAAAAAAAAATTCTGTGAGAAAACAAATTCTTGTTGTTCTGGTCACTCAGTCTGTGGTATTTTCTTATGGCAGTCCTGGGACACTGAGGACCCAAAAGATGAGCCATAGGATTTCATGTGCTTCACCTACTCCGTAGGGGACCACGTACTCTGACTTTAGACATGTTGCAAAACTCAGGTATTGGAACTAATTTAAGGAGCTGAAGTCTGGCAGCAAATCAGGAAGGGATAATATTCTTCTAAAAACAGGCCCAATAATTCAAATGAAATGTAATCTCCAGCAAATTAATAGCTGATACAAGATAAGAATCATCCAGCCTCCTGGAAGCAGTCAATATAGGACAAACATATCAGCTGGTCCCAGAACCACTCTGTGGAAATCAAAGGCAAGGGCCTTTGATTTCAATGGTCACATTGGTCACACTGTTTCCTAAGTCAGGAAGGCATGGGGCTTCCTTCTTTTCCAGGTAGGACCAAAGGCAGCAGTTACCACTAGGAAACATCCTTCTTTTACATTAAATTCATTATCATATTCTACACCTCACTGGAAAGAGATGTTCTGGATCCCTATTTTGATGATGTAGCTTAGCCCAAAATTTTGTGCTTCTAGAAATTTACTCTGCCTGAATACTTGCCTTTTGGGCATCTAGTCTACAAATCAGAATGTCCTGGATTACTAATGAATCTCTCATTTCTTGACCTCAGGAGCAGGAGGACTATTAGAATAGGACCGTTATGTGCCTTCTGTCACTCGACCTGTATTACAAGCTTCCAAGCACAGCTAGAGATGACGATCTCATGCACCCAGCTACACACAGTGGGACTCTCCCAATGCACGTTGGGGAATGCACCCAATGAGGACCTGGGTCCAAAGAGTAGATTCCAGTCATGCATGCCATTGGCCAGCAACTTATGCTGTGACCATAATGTTGCCATTCAGGTGCAAAGGTTACTTCCACATGCAAAAATGCCTCAGTGCCAATATGTACGAAAGTATGTATGTATCTATCATGCACAGTCCTAGAGACATGGTCATCATAGGGAGAGTAGTAAGTAATACAAGCCTGCATGCCACAGCAGAGAACATGGGAGAGGGGGGGCAGAAGGCTTCTTAAAGGCCTGGGCATTCACAAAGCATCATGGACAGCAATGATCTCAATACAGATAATGTATCCAGTGTTTCTATAAAATATGTAAATATGTTTGGTTATTACATGTATGCAAGAATAAAATCATTATTCCTTTTGTCCAGCGTGCTTACCTGTTATAGAGAAGAATGTCTGGCTTCCAAATCAGGCCATCTGGGAAACGGACAGTCTTCACACCCGGATATTCTGACATATTCCATTGTAAATAGTGATCTGTCCAAGACTGACACACAGATACAATGACATTAGCAGCACTTTGCTTCCCTGCCTACTTATATTTCTTCTACAAGATTATTAGATACACTTAGAGCCAAAACGAGATCCAGATACTTATTTACATAATTTAATTGTTATCTACAAAATATAAGGAAACTGAGAATTAAATAATTTCTTCCAAAATGACCATGAATAGCACAAAAAAATCACATTTAAGATTCTGCTGTCACCATGATTACATTCAGACGGTAGCAGTAAAGTTAATTCTGGTCCACTGCATGCCCTCAAGCCTTTCCCTCCCACAGCAGATGGGGTTTTTCTAGCCAAATGAGTGACTGTTCTGCTTTCAAAGTTCTCCACTGAAAGGACACTTGGGAAAAATAAATTCACTTACTTCAACTGGAATACGAACTGAGCTGGAAAAAAGGAGAATATTTATTTCCATGAAACAATTTTGTGCAGCTGCTGGGGAACCTCTCAGAACCTTCTAATGGGGGGCTGTTTTTGGACTGGAGTCTGTATTCTCACGCAGGAATAGTGCTTCTGATGTCACAACCGAAAAATACAAACACTTGGCCTTGGTGGTAAAACACTGAATCAGGACAAGTGTGTAGATAAGGACTCAAGAAATAGTCCTAAACACACCAGCACAGGTGCATCTCCTTGGGGCCAGGCCTTAAATTGGTTCTTGAGTGACCTCTGCCAGAGGAAGGCCCATACCTGGGGTCCCTTGTCCAGGACCACATACCCCAGTCCTACCTGGAGTCCACTAGCTCTATAAAGACTGGTCAGGAAGGATCCCACAGGCAGCTGCTATATACAAAGAGCACCACCAAGCCAGGGTTGCTCAGCTAGCCCATTTGGACTTAGCAGCTCCTATAAATGTGCCATAATCAGAGAAGACCCAAGCAAAGGCCCCATCCTGTACCCAGTCTCCCTGGAGCTCAGACCTTCTCAGACTTAGAAAGGTATCTGATACAACACTTCCAGCTGGGACCAAGGCAACTCCCATAATCAAACTTACCATTATTTCTGCTGAAAAACATGCATACTGATACTAAGTCAGAAAAATAAATGCCTTCACTGCATATCTATTTCAGTTTGATTTTTAAACTCCATGAGTCTGATGCAGAGTTACAAAAACAACATCAAGGGAGACAAAAGTCCTTTAATTTTCAAAGCTGTTGAGATTTGTGAATTGCAGCCAAGTGGTAGTGGATCACAGAGCATGTCCCAGAGATCCCTGCATCCTCTGGAGAGGACAGGTAAGTATCTGGAAAGGCGGTCCCACTTCTGGGACCATCTGAAGTCAGATGAGAGGGAATAGCTGGGAGCGTAATGTCACCTGACAGCCAGGAGCCTCTGAGAAAGAAGATTTGTCAATGCATAATGTGCTGGAGAATCACCTGGGGGTATTTAGGATAGTTCTAATTGATGTGGGTGGTTGGTGGAGGAGAGGGGAAGGAAAGTTCCCAGAGGGCCAGTCTTGGTGAAGCTAGTTTGCAGGAATCCCTGGGCATCAACAAACTGTGTTTGCTCCAGACTGCTCCATCTCTGTAGCCACCGGCCCAGGGCACCATTCTTTTTCCTCCTTTGTCCTGGTGATGAGCCCGTTCATACCTAACACCTGTGATTTCCTTACTATAATCTCATCTTACCCTGGGATGCTTCTCTGGGTTGGTGACTCATTATTGCATAGCCTGTTACTCTCACTATGTTAATGAGGGTCACATGGCTCCCAGAATGAAGATGGGCATGGGAAGAAAATACCCATCTCCCCAGCCTGCTGGGAGGTAAGGCAGGGAGTGGGAGTGCTTGGTTGGTTGGTCAAAGCTCAGCCTCTTCTGATGGCACCATGTGTGAGCTCTTGGCTACCTCCCCAGCAATCTCCCCCTACCCGACTCATGATCTTAGCTGCATGTGTCCTGTAGGCATATACCCTGACCATCTTGTTTGTTTCAAGTCATGTGTACACCTCGCTGGCCATGATCCAGGAATGCTAGCATGACAACTATTCCTATTTACAAGAGGAGACTGGAGCACAGAGAAGCAACATCCTTTCTTTCAATCACTGGGTCAAGACTCAGGGCTGCATTGTTTGACTTCAAGAAGAGCGATCAGGATATAGAAGGAAGCAAGATGGTGGAGGAGTAGCAGACTGAAATATCATCAGGTCCCAGGAGTTCAGCTACCTAGTTATCAGACCATTCTGAACACCTACAAACTCAACAAGAGATTGAAGAGAAGAAGAGCAGCAATTCTTGGAACAGAAAATCGACCACTTTCTGGAAAGTGAATCCAAAGTGATGGAAACAAGGACCACGGGGGAAGGGGCCAGCTCCCAGGAAGTGAGAGAGCAGCGGAGCACAAAATTGGAACTTTTAGAAGTCTGCTCCACTGAGGGATATCGCTCCAGAGGCTAAGCAGAGGGTGGAGCCCTTGGAGGGACAGTGTGGTCTCAGGACCCATGGGGTCACAGAAAGACCTGAGTGTGGCAGAGTTCCTAGGTATCAGAGTGATGAAGCTGGCTACAGAGATGGAGCTGAGCAGTGGGCTCTCAGCTCAGGGCTACCTTAAACTGTGGTCTGAGGCAGAGTTGGGCCAGTGTTCTTCGAGTGGGGACCCCACAAGTGGCAGATCCAGAGACCTCTCCTTCTTCCTCCTCTGGGAGAAGCGACGCGGGAGCATGCTGCAGGAATCTGCTGGATTTGGAGTCTCCAAACAGGGCTGTGCACCAGATATAGAAATGCACGTCACAGGCTGGATGAGCACAGTGCTGGATGGCTAGAGACCAGGGAGACGGGAGGGATTAACTGCTTTTCTCTGAGGGCACACTGAGGAGTGGGGCCCTGAGTTCTTGGCTCCTCTGGACAGGAGACTGAAAGGCTGCCATATTCATTCTCATCCTCCAAAGCTGTATGGAAAGCATTCAGGGAACAAAACCTACCTAGAGTGAACCTGAGCAGATTACTTAGCCTGGTCCCTGGCAATATCAAGGGCAGTGCAATTCCACCTCAGGCAAAGACATCTGAGAATCACTGCAAGAGTCCCCTTCCCCAGATCAGCAAGAACATCCAGCCAAGACCAAGTTTGCTAATCAGTGAGAACTGTGGAACTCCAGAGCTAGGGGAAAGCAATACATAGAATTCATGGCTTTCCCCCATGATCCTTTTGTCTTTCAAAGATAAATTTTTTAAATTTTATTATTTTCTTGTTCTATTTTTTTAACTTTTCTTCTTTCCTATTTTAACATTTTTTTAACTATTTTATCTTATAAATACCTTTTTTTAAAAAACTTTTTAAATTTTCATTGGTAGTGACCTCGTGGTGCAATGGTAGCGCATCTGACTCCATAAATTTTCATTAGTATAGTCATATTTTATCCCTTCATTGTATTTAACCTTATTTACTGTATATGTATAGATTTTTTTTTCTTAAAAATTTGGACATATTTTCTAATACATCAAAATATACCCAAAATCTAGTGCACAGATTTGTTCTAGTCTCCAATCTGATCACATTTTCTCCTCTTTTTTTTCCAAATAACTTATCAATTCATTTTTTAGAATTTTTTTTTAAATTTTATTTATTTATTTGACAGACAGAGATCATAAGTAGGCAGAGAAGCAGGCAAAGAGAGAGGAGGAAGCAGGCTCCCTGCTGAGTAGAGAGCCTGATACAAGGCTCGATCCCAGGATCCTGAGATCATGACCTGAGCAGAAGGCAGAGGCTTAACTCACTGAGCCACCCAAGTGCCCCCTTTTTTAGAATCTTTTAAAATTTTCATCTGTATAGTCATATTCCATCCCTTCATTGTGTTTACCCTTATTTTCATATATATTTAAGTTTTTCTTTCTTTAAATTTTGGGAGGTAGTTTCTTCTAAGAGACCAAAATATACCCAAAATTAAGTGGGTGGCTCTGTTCTATTCACCAGTCTAATATATATATAATTTTATTTATTTATTTATTTTTTCATTTTGCCCCTTTTCTTCTCCCCCTTGTTTTGTGTCTCTTCTGATTTGGTTAGCATCTTATTTTTCTGGGGTCTTTGCTACCATTTTCAGTATTTTGTTCTCTCATTCTTCTATTCTTATCTGGATAAAACGACAAGGCAAAAAAATTCACCACAAAAAAAAATAGAATTAAAAGAAGAAGAACTAGAGGCAGGAACAACAGCTAGGGATCTAATCAATATGGACATTAGCAATATGTCAGAACTAGAGTTCAGAATGACGATTATCAAGGTGCTAGCTGGGCTCTAAAAAAGCATGGAAGATATTAGAGAAACCCTTTCTGGAGAAATAAAAGTCCTTTCTGGAGATATAAAAGAACTAAAGTCTAACAAAGTTGATATCAAAAAAGCTATTATTGAAGTATAATAAAAAATGGAGGCTCTTACTGCTCAGATATATGAGGCAGAAGATAGAATTAGTGTTATAGAAAACCAAATGCTGGAGAATAAAGAAGCTAGGCAAAAGAGAGACAAACAACTACTGGACTATGAGGGGAGACTTCAAAAGATAAGTGATACCTGTTGGGTCAGCAGCCCGGGAATGCAGGAGGAATAATAGAAATGACCACTGGGGGCACCATCTTCCAGCCCCCTCCCCCTATTCTTCAACCCTTG
This sequence comes from Mustela erminea, assembly GCF_009829155.1. Taxonomy (NCBI): domain Eukaryota; kingdom Metazoa; phylum Chordata; class Mammalia; order Carnivora; family Mustelidae; genus Mustela; species Mustela erminea. The sequence goes on along the minus strand of NC_045618.1, from coordinate 23,122,427 downwards.
ACCCTCCTGCCAAAAGGATGTATGCCCAGGTCACATCTCCATAGGTAACCTGATACCAATGCAGGAAACAGAAGTATCAGGATGCCCACACCCCATACCCTCCGATCATCAAATACCCTACCATATATGGATGTGAGCCCATGCCCTGCCTTGGCCCGATAAAAGACCCCCACTGCCTCCCTCCCAGCGTGACTTCCCCAACTCTGCTTTCCAGATCATGGAACCTCGCCCGAGGGTTCACACCTCCTTCCTGTGCGACATTCCTGGCTCCTCTTTTCTTGAGCCCTGAAACTTCGCCGGAGAGTGCCTTTAATAAATCTTGCCTTGTGCCTACCTCGCCTGGTGTCATTTTATCTCACCTATAAAACTTTACAATACCATAAGACAAAACAATATTGGAATAACTGGGATCTCATAAGAAGAGAAAGAGAGAGATCAGCAGAAGGAGGGTGTATTGGAGAAAATTATAGTAAAGAATTTCCCTAATATGGCATAGGAACAAGCATCAAAATCCAGGAGGCACAGAGAACCCCCCCTCAAAATCCACACTCCATCATCTAATAGTAAAACTTACAAGTCTCAGTGACAAAGAGAAAATCCTGAAAGCAGATTGGGACAAGAGGTCTGTAACATACAATCTTAGAAATATTAGGCTGGCAGCAGACCTATCCACAGAGACATGGAAGGCCAGAAAGGACTGGCATGATATATACAGAGCACTAAATGAGAAAAATATGCAGGCAAGAATACTATATCCAGCTAGATTGTCCCTGAAAATAGAAGGAGAGATATAAAGTTTCCAGGATAAACAAAAATTAAAAGAATTTGCAAACACTAAACCAGCCCTACAGGAAATATTAAAAGGGGTCTTCTAAGCAAAGAGAGGACCTAAAAGTAACAGACCAGAAAGGAACAGAGACAATATACAGTAACAGTCACCTTACAGGCAATACAATGAAACTAAGTTCATATCCTTTGATAGTTACCCTGAATGTAAATGGGCTAAATATCCCATTCAAAAGACACAGAGTATCAAATGGATAAAAAAACAAGACCTATAGATATGCTGTTTATAAGAAACTCATTTTAAACCCAAAAACACTTCCAGATTTAAAGCGATGGGGTGGAAAACAATTCACCGTGTTAACAGACATTAAAATGAAGTTGGGATGGCAATCCTTTTATCAGATAGATTAGACTTTAAGCCAAAGATTATAAGCGATGAGGAAGGACGCTATATCACACTTAAAGAGTCTGTCCAGCAATAAGATCTAAAAATTTTAAATATCCATGCCCCTAACATGGGAGTAATTATATAAACCAATTAATAACAAAATCAAGCAAACATGACAATAATATAATAATAGTAGGAGACATTAAGAGGCCCCTTACTGAAATGGACAGATCATCTAAGCAAACGATCAACAAGGAAATAAAGGCTTTAAATGACACACTGGACCAGATGGACATCACAGATATATTCAGAGCATTCCATCCCAAAGCAACAGGATACACATTCTTCTCTTGTGGAAGAGAACATGCTCCAGAATAGATCACATCCTGGGTCACAAATCAGGTCTCAACTGATAACAAAAGACTGGGATCATTCCCTGAATATTTTCAGACCACAATAATCTGAAACTAGAATTCAATCACAAGAAGAAAGTTGGAAAGAACTCAAATACATGGAGTCTAAAGAGCATCCTACTACAGAATGAAGGAGTCAACCAGGAAATTAAAGAAGAACTGAAAAATATTCATAGAAACAAGTGAAAATAAAAACATAAATTTTCAAAATCTTTGGGACACAGCAAAGGTGGTCCTGAGAGGAAAGTATGCAGCAATACAAGCCTTTCTCAAGAAACAAGAAAGGTCTCAAGTACACAACCTAACCCTACACCTAAAGGAGCTGGAGAAAGAACAGCAAAGAAAGCCTAAACACAGCAGGAGAAAAATAATGAATATCAGAGCAGAAATCAATGAAATAGAAACCAAAAAAACCAGTAGAACAAATCAATGAAACTAGGAGCTGGTTCACTGAATTATTAAGATTGATAAACTCCTGGCCAGACTATCAAAAAGAAAAGAGAAAGGATCCAAATCAATAAAATCATAAATGAAAGAGAAGAGATCACAACTAACACCAAAGAAATACAATTATAAGAACAAATTATGAGCAACTATATGCCAGCAAATTTGACAATTTGAAATGGATGCATTCCTAGAGACATATAAACTACTAAAACTGAACTAGAGGAGAACACAGGCAGTAACCTCTTTACCTCAGTCAGCCACAGCAACCTCTTCTAAGAAACACTGCCAAAGGCAAGGACTTCATCAAGATCAGAAGCTTTTGCATAGTAAAGGAAACAGGAAACAAAACCAAAAGATAATTGACAGAACAGGAGATGATATTTGCAAATGACATATCAGATAAAGGGCTAGTATCTAAAATCTAGAAAGAACTTATCAAACTCAACACCCAAAGAACAAATAATCCAATCAAGAAATGGGCAGGAGACATGAACAGACAATTCTGCAAAGAATATTTCCAAATGGACAACAGACACATGAAAACATGCTCCACATCACTCAGCATCAGGGAAATACAAATCGAAACCACAGTGAGATACCAACTCACACCAGTCAGAATGGCTAAAATTAACAAGTCAGGAAACAACATATGTTGGAGAGGATGTGGAGAAAGGGGAACCCTCCTACACTGTTGGTGGGAATGCAAGCTGGTGAAGCCACTCTGGAAAACAGAGTGGAGTTCCTCAAAAAATTGAAAATAGAGCTACCCTATGACCCAGCAATCGCACTACTGGGTATTTACCCCAAAGATACAAATGAAGTGATCTGAAGGGACACGTGTCCCCGAATGTTTATAGAAGCAATGTCCACAATAGCCAAACTATGGAAAGAACCTAGATGTCTATGAACAGATGAATGGATAAAGAAGATGAGGTATATACATATATACAATGGAATACTATGCAGCCATCAAAAGGAACAAAATCTTGCCTTTTACAACAACATGGATGGAACTAGAGGGTATTATGCTGAGCGAAATAAGTCAAAGAAAGAAAGACAAGTATCATATGATCTCTCTGATATGAGGAATTTGAGAGGTAAGGTGGGTGGTTTGGGTGTTAAGGAAGGGAAAAATGAAACAAGATGGGATCGGGAGGGAGACAAACCATAAGAGACTCTTAATCTCATGAAACAAACTGAGAGTCACTGGGGGGTAGGAGGGTAGGGATAGGGTGGCTGCATTGTGGACATTGGGGAAGGTATGTGTTATGGTGACTCCTGTGAAATGTGTAAGCTGATGATCCTCAGACCTGTACCCCTGGGGCAAATAATACATTATATGTTAATTAAAAACAAAAACAAACAAACAAAAAAGAGTGATCTGTAGGCTCTACCATGGCCGGTTCTTCTTAGCAAATGTCTCTGCACTGGCAGACTTCCCACCACAAGGAGGTGGGCTCCGCATCATCCCAGAAGGTGCCTCGCATCTGCTCACTTGAAAGCCAAGCTGGGTCTCCCCCATCTCAGGACAGGAAAGGTGGGCTGCAGGGAGAGGTGGAAATCAGGCAGCCCCAGTTCTCACCAAGCCTGTGGCAGAGCCAGTTGTGTGAGCTCAAGCAAGTTGTTAAACAAAAAACCATGGGCCCCAAATTACTTGGCCAAGTCACCAAACTGGGCTTAATACTTAACTGCAGTTTCAATCAACCCCAGAGATTTAAGCCTTAAAGGGCCAGTCTTGAATTTTCTGATTAGCATCAGTGAGGTCAACTGTCAAAAGCCCACTTTGGAAAACAGTGTGGAGATTCCTCAAGAAATTAAAAATAGAGCTTCCCTATGACCTTGCAATTGCACTACTGGGTATTTACCCCAAAGATACAGATGTAGTGAAAAGAAGGGCCATCTGTACCCCAATGTTTAGAGCAGCAATGGCCATGGTCGCCAAACTGTGGAAAGAACCAAGATGCCCTTCAACAGACGAATGCATAAGGAAGATGTGGTCCATATACACTATGGAGTATTATGCCTCCATCAGAAAGGATGAATAACCAACTTTTGTAGCAACATGGACAGGACTGGAAGAGATTATGCTGAGTGAAATCAGTCAAGCAGAGAGAGTCAATTATCATATAGTTTCACTTATTTGTGGAGCATAACAAACAGCATGGAGGACAAGGGGAGATGAAGAGAAGGGAGTTGAGGGAAATTAGAAGGGGAGGTGAACCATGAGAGACTATGGACTCTGAAGAACAATCTGAGGGGTTTGAAGGGGTGGGGGTGGGAGGTTGGGGGAACCAGGTGGTGGGTATTAGAGAGGGCACGGATTGCAATGAGCACTGGGTGTGGTGCAAAAACAATGAATATTGTTACGCTGAAAAAAATAAATTAATTTAAAAAAAAAAGCCCCTCTCTATCCTCCAGTGGAAGATGAGATAATCTGCTTGATAGACCCCCTACCCTTCCCTCTCAAGGAAAGTGACCTTGTCTGAAACAATTCTTTCTTTTCTCTTGCTTGTAATTTTCTTGCCCTGCCCTCCATCCTTTAAAAACTTTCCATTTTGTGCAACTCCTGGGAGTTCATTCCTCTCTACTTGCTGGGTAGGGTGCCGCCCAACTCTCAAATTGATCATTTAATTAAGCCAATTAGATCTTCAACCTTACTTGGTTGCAATTTGTTTTTTCACAAGGTAAACCTCCCTCTCTGAGCTGTGGCTTCCTCACAGGTGCCCTGCCTCGCAGGGCAGGATGGTGCTGTGAGGATGAAATGTGTACAGTAGCAGGTCAGTCACATGGCCATAGCAGGAATGTGACAAATAATGATGGCTTACCAAAAAAAAAAAAAAAAGCAAAAGAAGGACTTCTCCATTTCACAAGACCCTATAGGACAAGACAGCGGTAAGAACCAAGCTTTACCCAAAGGTATAGAGGCACCATCAACTGGGCACAGGAGGCTGTAGCAGGAACCTTGGCTCTGCGTGCCCTGCGAGCAGGATCAGAGCCCAGGACCCCAAAGGTTTCCATGAACATTTCTGAAGACTGAATATGTAAAAGGGCTTGTAAGCAATCATGTTCCAGAAAGAGGTTTTTTATCCTCTTGAAGCACTTACTCCCCACTCAGAAAGTAGGTCCCTGGAGGGCAGAGGTCCTGCACAAGATCTTCCTACAAACAGTGCCTGGCATGTTGGGTACCTGATAGTAAGTGTCAACCTAGAAACGACAGCCATGTTCTTCATCTGGGATCAGAACAGTTGACTCAAAGAATTTTCAAAACATATATGTGGGGCACCTGGGTGGCTCAGTGGGTTAAAGCCTCTGCCTTCAGGTCAGGTCATGATCCCAGGGCCTTGGGATCAGGCCCTGCAGCAGGCTTTCTGCTCAGCAGGGAGCCTGCTTCCCTTCCTCTCTCTCTGCCTGCCTCTCTGCCTACTTGTCATCTCTGTCTCTCAAATAAATAAATAAAATCTTAAAACAACAGGACAACAACAAAACAGCAACAACAAAAAACACATATGTACGGAGTTTTCCAAAGCCAAGTCTTTCACACCAACAACCAGTTCTTGATTCTCTGGACAGGAACTGGGTGTCCAGCCATTCGGTTCAATTCAGATCCTCTTTACCTGAAGTTAGTGTCAGATAATCACTCCCAGAGCATCTGGAAGAATCTCTGCTTTTCCTTCTCTTCCATTTCTGAGGGATCCCTTCTCATTTTGTCTTCAAGATATGATTATGTAGGGTTGTTATGGGGACATACAAGGGAGGAAGGGGCCCTGGATGTGAAACACACCATAGGAACCCCAATTCTTCCATGCGTCTGAGAACTGGCCTCATTAGAATTTGCCTTGAGCCCACAGGAAACTTTTTAAGTGTGTGTGCATGCACATGCATGAAAATATTTATAGCAGGAGAACGAGAGAGAAGAGAAAGTACCTCTGGTATAATAAGAAACATATTTGGTCTATGTCCCAGGTTCTTGGCACAGGGTTTCTAAAACCTTGGTTATTCCCTGAGGATAGGAATGTCTCTTGTTATTCATATATCTGAGCCCATCTAAGATTATTCTAAGGAGGTGAGGTGACTTAAGGTGGACCCCCTAGATCACCTCAGGTAGCCAGGATGAAGCTGGACATCAGAGAGACCAAGCTTTGACTCCCGGGTGGGATTTTTCAGCCCCACCCAAACTTATTATCCAGGCAGAGGAGAGAGAATGAAGAATGGATTATAAAAATCCTTGAACAAAATTCAGAGCTTCTGGGTTGGTGACCAGGTGCCAGGACAGTAGCCCACAGAGGGCAGAAAACCTCTGTGTCTCCCCCATACCTTGCCCTATGCCTCTCTTCCATTTACTTGTTCCTGACCAGTATTCTTTATAATAAATCAGTAAATATAAGTGTTTTCTTGAGTTCCATGAGCTGTTCTGAATTTGAACTCAGCTGGACAGAAGTATTAGTAGCCTGGACACCCACATTGTGGCTGGCATGCTTTGGGAGTAGTCTTGTGGGACTGAGACCTTGACTTGTAGGATCTGATGCTAACTCCAGGTAGAGAGGATCAGAATAGAACTGAAAGGCTGGACACCCAGTCTGTGTCCAGAGAATCAGAGAACTGATCGTAGGTGTGAAAGAGCATGTACTTGGTGTCAGAAAACTCCATACATGTGTGTTTTGAAAATTCTTCGAGTCAACTGTTTTGATCTCAGATGAAGAAAGTAGGCCTCTGGGGCGCCTGGGTGGCTCAGTGGGTTAAGCCACTGCCTTCGGCTCAGGTCATGATCTCAGGGTCCTCGAATTGAGTCCCGCATCGGGCTCTCTCCTCAGCGGGGAGCCTGCCTCCTCCCCTCTCTCTTCCTGCCTCTCCCTCTCTCTTTGTAATCTCTCTCTGTCAAATAAATAAATAAAATCTTTAAAAAAAAAAAAAGAAAGAAAGAAAGTGGGCCTCCTCCTTCCTCTTTCCTTCCTTGTTGGGTTGGCGGGCTCTGGGAGTGCAGGAGGAACAACAGAAATGACCGTGGGTCCTGCCATCTTCCAGCCTCCTCCCACACTTTCCTTCACCCTTGACTCTCCCGCCAAAAGGATGTATGCCCAGGTCACATCTCCATAGGTAACCGGATACCTATGCAGGAAACAAATAAAAGACAACCCCCCCCCCCCACCGCCAACTCCCTCCCAGTGCAACTTCTCCCACTCCTCTTTCCAGAGTCAAGGAACCTCGCCCCGAGGGTGCCTACCTCCTCCCAGTGCGACTTTCCTGGCTCCCCTTCTCCTGAGCCCCGAAACGTCACCAGAGAGTGCCTTTAATAAATCTTGCCTTGCGCCCACTTTGCCTGGTGTTGTGTTTATCTCGCCTATAAAACCTTACACCCTTGACACTTTTTTCTCTCAGTATGACATCATGATTGAAATCATCATATTAACTGTGGGTTGTTATGAGGCCCCTAAGCAAGACATTGGCTGGCTTGTGTGTGAACGTAATGTGCAGCATTTCTACGTATCAGAGATGAAGTGGTAGAGAAAACAAATTAAAAAGGTAAACTTTTTAGAAATAAACATGGTTTACAATGTAACATTCTACAATGTGAATACTATTCATTCCATAATTGGAATCAGGAAGTAGAAAATAGAGAACAAAAAGGATGGGGAATGTAGAGCCAGAAGAATGGTCAAAATTCCGAGATCAGAGGCCAGACTCTTTTGAAAAGCACAGGCAAGTCTTTGGATTTCTCTTCAGAAACCTAAATGGTTCTTCTATTTCTTCTCACAGATTAAATCAGATTATATCTGACAGGCTCCCCAAAATGATGAAATTACTCTATAGAAAAAAAATACCCCAAGTGCTTCCTCCTAGGAATAAGAGGTAAACAGAACAGCAACTTTCTCTTCCTTCAGGTTATCTAAATAGCTGGAAATTCCTGCCAAATCAAGGGTGAGTGAAAAAAAGGAAAACACAGTAACAAACTGTAACTCAAAAGAAAATCTAATTAATTAATTTATTTTACTGTTCCATCCTTCTATTCAGACTGTATAGAAAATCTCTCATTTGCAGAATATTGACCTCAGAGTTAAAAATACCCTGGGGGAAAAGATTATGCAGATTCAGGTTTTCAGAACAGCAATTCAGCAACAGGAAGCTCTGGGAAATAAAGTTTGCTGAAGGCAATTTCCTTGATTTTTCTTTCCCCTCCTGTCCATATTTCTGCCCTGGTCTACTGCTCTCTGATCTTCACATTAGACATTAAGAGAAGGAAAGGAAAACTGAATTGGGGTAAATCAGAGGGGAAGAAAAAGCATGAGAGACGGTGGAATCTGAGAAACAAACTTAGGGTTTGGGAGGGGAGGGGTGGAGGGATGGGTGAGCCTGGCCTCAGGTATTAAGGAGGGCATATATTGCATGGAACACTGGTTGTGGTGATAAACTATGAATCTTGGAACACTGAAAAAATATTAATAATAAAATTAAGATGTTTAAAAAAAAAAAAACGAGACAGTCCATTTCTGTAAAGCAGAGATTTTCCCCACCTGTGAACTCCATTGTCCCTACCACCAGCCTGCCTCTTGCCATATCTCTAGGGACTCACTTGGTCACAATATTTTAACCTTTTTGGTTGAATGTAAATTGCACAGCCTGATTATAAATGGCTTAAGAGAAAAAGCTGGGTCTCATCTACTTCTGGGTATCCCTCACATGACCCAGTTCAATGCCTTCCTCATAACAGGTGCTCAAAAAGATTTGTTAAATAGATAAGTGAGATAAGGTGAGTTTTAGAACAAATGAAGTTGCAGACGATTCTGCAAGTGCGAGAATTAATTAGAAACAAGCTGTGCTTGAGAGAAATTTAGAAGTCTCCAGCGACATCCTTCAAAGCAAGCATGTTTATTTATGAAGACCCTGAACTCAATGTAATAAGTAATAATCTGGCAAAATAATATTTTCCTGAAAAACAACAACTTTGAAAAAAACATTTGCCAAGTCATATATGTCACTGAAGATCATTTGCTTACTGTGGTATAAGGAATGTAGGCTTCAAGAAGACAGACCTGTCTGTGACCTCACATGCAGTGAACATATTAGGTGTCTCTCTCTATATAAGAAAAATGGCAACAGCAGGACTGTACCATAGAGGACAGGGGCAATTCTGGTTTTATGCTAAAAAGGAAGCATTTGTATTATCTCCCAGAATTTCCAGAGCTTCAACCTTACACTACAGTGTTCAGATGTTATTTGGAGTTGGCTCTATTTTGTATCATGGTATCTTAGCCCTTCCTAGATTCCTAGGTTGAGTTTTTTTGTTTCATTCGTTCCACAAAAATTATTCAGTGCCCACTGGGGGTAGAGTAGTGAATAAACCCAACTGAGTCCAGCCCTCCCAGTGTACATTCCAGTTGTGGGAGGGAGACTCAGAGCCAGAGAACAAATAAACAAAGGATGGGACAAAGGCTTTAGAAACAAAATGAAATGGCCTTATGGAATGCATGCTTTCCTCAAATTGCTATGCTGAGCCCTAATTCCAATGTGAGGATGTCAGAGAAGGGGCCTTTAGCAGGTAGTTAGATCATATGGAAGAACCCCTCCCAAATGAGATTAGTGCCCTTATACAAAGAGGCCAATAGCTAGCTCACTCCCTCTCAACCATGTGAGAACATGACACAAACACAACTCAAAAGAGGGCCCTAATAGAACCCAACCGTGGCTGGTGGCACCATGATCTCAGACTTCCAGCATTCAGAACTGTGAGAAATAAATATCTGTTGTGTATAGCCACCCAGTTTATGGCATTTTCTTATAGCAGCCCAAACAAAGGCACCAGGTAAGGAGAATGGAGTGAGCTGGGGTAGCAGGGGAGGGTTTGAGACAGTAGTCAGGGACACTGGGAAGACCTCACTGGAAAGGTGATTTTCAGGAAGAGACTAGTAAGAAGCGAGGGAGAAAAGAAGTGGTTCTTGGGGAAAGAGTCTTCCAGGTAGAGGGAGCAAGCACAAAGGCCCTGAGGTGGATGTGTGCTTGGGTAATGTGTGCAGGGCATCAAGCAGGGCAGGGAGCACAGCAAGAAAAAGAGGACTGAGGGGGATGTGGCAGAAGCAAGGGCCAGGCCGACAGAGTCAGAGAATACCTCAAGGACCTCAGCTTGTCACTGGTGAGACAGGAGTCTCTGGAAGGATCTGGGTCAATGAGGCTTGTGGTTGAACCTTCATCTTCTCTTATTGGGATCATACTGACTGGTATATTGAGAACAGACATCACTAGGGGAGGTAAGAAATGACACAGAAAGTTGGGCTAGGAGTCTCCACAATAACATGGGTGAGAGAGGATGATGGATTAGACCAGGGTAGAAGCAATGGGGTTGACTTGTGGTGATAAGAGTTGGATCTGTTTTGAAGATCGAATTGCCAGATCAGATGTGGGTGTGAAAAACAAGAGTTAAGGGTGACTCTGAGGCTTCTGCTCTGAGTAAATGAAGACAATGGAGCTACCATTTATCCCAAATGGAGACAGCTACTGTAGTGGCCAAGGGCAGCTGCCCAAAATGTTCCACTGTGTTATACTGATTATTTTATTTTATTAATTTACATTCAATTATCCAACATATAGTACATCATTAGTTTTTGATGTAGTGTTCAATGATTCATTAGTTGCATATAACATCTAATGTTCATCACATCACATGCCCTCCTTAACGCCCATCATACTGATTATTTTAAATAAAAGTTACCTAAAAAGGCCTGTGCAAGAAGGATACTCAGACCCTCCTCTGTCTCCCTGAAAGCAGGAAATAAATTTCTCCCAAAGATACCCTCCCTGGACCAGGAGCTAAAGAGACATAATTATCACCAGAGATAGGAAAATTTAGAGCCAAGAAGGCTGTAGAAACAATCTTTGTTACTTTTTGCTAATTTCCCAGCACAGTCCAAATTTCCTTCAGAATTCCTTACTAATTAAAACTCCCAAAGACAAGGGTCTTTGTCCTGTCAATTCCTCACAAATGTGTCTCTTTGTCTAAGAAGCTTAAAAGTATCTGTCTTGGTCATTTCTGTAGGTCTCAATGCCATTATTGGGCCTCCATATGCACATAACAAAACTGGGTTTTCTCCTGTTAATCTATCTCATGTAAATTCAATGTTAGGCCAACTGGGAGGACCTTAATGGGTAGAGAAAGATTTTAGCTTCTCTTCACTATGGAGGTGGCAAGTGTGAAAGGAAAAGAATGAATGGTCTGGAATACACTAGGGTTAAGAGCCTACTGGGTGCCCACATGGGGACACCATGGAGGAAGTTGGGTTGGTGCTGTTAGCTCCTGAATGGTGCCTTAAGCCAGGATACTGGATCCTCCAACTCCTGAGACAAGGAATGGCTGGACAGACATGAAGAGACAACAGTGGGAACTTAGGAGTCTGAGTGAATTAGGAGAAAAACTTAAGGAGAGGTATCTAGACACTAAATGAAGAAAGATTTAAGAAAGAGGGACCAATCAACTCTACCAAATGCCCTGAGAGACCCATTAAGATAAGAGGGGGGAAAAAAATCAATCCCTGGAAAAGATAAAACAATGGTATTCTACCCCTGGTGGGGAGTAGGGGGACAGGGCAGGTATTGACAGGTAAGGGACACAAGACATCACCCTGGATGATGGCAAAGTTCTGCTTCCTGAGGAGGGTGGGATTGAAGTGCTGAAAGCATGCCTGGCAATTCACTGACCAGTACACTTAGGATCTAGGCATTGTACTGTACCTAAAATTTTGCCTTGAAAGACACCCTAGTCAAAGAGCTGCATGAAACACATGGGTGAAGGTAACCACTGTCCGCTCTTCCACTTTAAACAGAATTTAAAAAGAAGCTAGATCTATAGGAAGATGGATAGATGGCCAAATATGGGAGAAAGCAAGAATTACGAAGTGCTAATTACAGAGTCTATGAGGTGAGGACATACACTCACTGTGACTTGACTGAGCTTGAAATTTTTGAAAATTTTCAACAAAAAAACTGGGGAAAATTGTTATTCATAGTACAGCATTCAGGAAACTGGGGTTAGTGGTTTGTTCACCCCAAGCCAGGCCAGGGTAAATTTAACTGAGAAGCATGGGAAGAGGCTGGGGGCAGTCTGAGCCCAGGGAGGCACCACTTGGAGGAACATTCCTGTAAAGGTGAGGAGGAAACTAGAGTCACTGGAGGGGTTAATGTGGACAAACTGAGCTCTGCCTGTATGCTGAGAATGACCTGCAGACTCTATTATGAGGTTAGAGGCAACAGGGAAGACCATGAAAGCAAGGTTCTCAGCAGGTACCAAGAGAGGGAACCCCTTCCCAGGAGGGAGAGCCCTTCTCTAGGGGAGCATTGACCCTGTGCCCATGATAAAAGGAGGGAAGCTGGAGCAGGTGTGCATAGGCTTTGAGGTAGGATGTGCTCACTAAAGAATGTTGCTTTAAATCCTGCAGCAACATCTCTAAAATGTTCTTTGAGGGATCTCATGTAGAGCGAAGCTTACTTGTGGGACACAAGGCAGATGGCTTTGCATGAATCCATTTTCTCTCCCTCAACTTCCACATGCATTCCCACTAAAACTCACCTGCCCAAGAACCACCTGGGAGTACCCCTTTCCCCACATTTACTTCTCTCATTTCTCCTTACAAAGAAAGGCATATTTCCCTTACCTCAGCTCCTATCTTGGGACAGTGGCCCAAGAAGGAACAAGTCAATTCAAAATGTCAGTATCTATGCATTAAAACTTGGGTGACAAAAAGTTTCAAATGATCTTTGATGGGTTTTAATTCATTTAATTCCTTTCTTTCAACAAAATTGAAAGAGAAACTAATCAAGTTGTCAGCTGATACATCCTGATAAAACTATATTATCTTTGGCACGTCATCTGGAAGAAGTTCAAGGAATTGATTAATATTGCTGTAAGAAAATGTCTTTCATTATGAGTGACACATTATTACATCTATTTTAAAAAGTCATAGAACTGATGGTGAAATAGGCATCAGTGTCTCATTTCTGATAATAAAAAAATAGTCATCCATGAATACATGAATTAATTTAAAACAAAAACCCATCTTTGGTGGAGAGATAAATGTCACCTTGATGAATTAAGTACCAATAATCATTGTAAACCTAAATCAATCTAGAAGAAAAAAATTAACACATTGTCTAAAGGAATAGTTTTTATGTAAATATTTATATTTAAGAGAACCAAGACAGAGTGATTAATAAAAGACCTGCAAACACAAAATTATATTATGTTAGGGTAAAATTCTGTGTGAAAATTAGAATTGCAATGCCAGTGCAAAGAAGACAAGGACTGTGTGAAATATCTGGCAGTTAAAGAAGACCTTGTTTATATATTTCTTAAGTGAATGATATGGATATCAAATTATTATGGCATTTAGATTCCACTGAAAATAGAGACTAACAGTTTTACTTTCAAATGTCAATATTTACAATTTGATGGAAGAGACATCATTTGCAATTCATTAAATTTAGGTGAGAATTTTAGATGTCAAGTTAAAAATCTATGAATGGAATATAGCGTTTCCAAACGTTTGCAGGGGCTACTGGAACACTAAGTGTGGAGGCCTCTGGCTTAGACAACTCCTTAATATTCCAATATGTGCATCCAGGGGGCATGGCGAGGTGGGAGAGGCAGGTGCCCCTGAGCCCTGGGGTCCAGTTAGTGCAGGTTATAGACACCTTACAGACAATGCAGATCTTAGTCTTATTATTTGTTTTGCATGAAGTGGTTTTAAAATGTCCCTCAAATCACCGCATAGAGAAACACACGCATGCACTCGATCCTGCAGGATGCAATGAAAAACTCCAGAGTAGGCATTCTAGTTCACATACCCTGGCATGTGTGCAGTGAGGGAGGACTTCCCTGGCTTTGCTCAGGGGTCCTCTGCTTCCCCTGCATTTCAAGCACTGGCTACTGTGAAGTATGAGCAGAAAGACTGGCAGGGGAGGACTGCCATTGTCCCGACTTACCATCTGCAGCCAAATGTTGGTGGTTAAAACTTGGTTCTTCTCATCCTTCAAAGAAAAAGAAAGACCCATATAAATATGGTTTATATGGTTTACAAAAGAGGGAATGATACTGTTATTCATGCAGGAGTCGGACTGCTCAGACTGCTGGAGTGTGTGGAAATTAGGAGGCATTGAGCACTTCCAAATACACACAAGCAGCATTTCCCCAGAGTTAAGCTTTTCTCTTTATCCTGAAATTATGTACATTATAGAGCACTTACAAAATATGAAGAAGTATAAAGAAGAAAATTAAAACCCCACAGCCCCGTTATCCAGAGATGACACATGCTAATGATTTATCTTATTCTCCTTTGTACCCTTTACATTAATTAAAATGCTTAAGAAAATAAAATTGGGTACAAATTCCAATTCTTTAAAGTCAAGTTTATTACCAGAATGTATACAGTTTTAAACAAATATCAATATCTCGTGCTTCCCTCCCCCAGGAAAGGGAATATGACCCTATGGCAGCAGACACACTGTATGCCAATGGTGCTGCATGGGTCACATTTCTGCCTGGTCCCTGTGGATCTGCCTACCTTTTCTCTCATCTTCTAGCTACCAAGAAGGATGCCTGGCCCCTGACATACACCTACAAGGTAAATTCTGTCCTAATGAGCAAACCAAGTTTCAGCAAGGTAAGATGACTCTCCGACGGAGCTAATCAAACTTGGATCTCTGACTCAAAGCCCCTTCTCCCCACATTTCCAAACCACCTAAGGATGGGATCCAGCAGGGTGCCTAGTCTGTGCTCTAAGCAGAACCTGGGATAGTATAATAACCATGGCTTTGCCCCAGCACAGGACGTCTACAGAAGATTCTAGGCAATATCAACCTTTCCAGCTGGGATGCAAGCATCATCTTATCACAGCTGGCCAACCCCAAGATGGCCCAGCAAATACCAATGTGTGCAGGCTAATGAGCAAGTCTCCTGCAGTAGTTCTACTGTGATGGTGTTATGCAGAACTTAGCACCCAATTCCCACCTAAACGACTCCGTAAATTGGCAACTGCCAGTCTCTTTAGGAGAAAGTATAAAGCAATGCCCCCAAGTAGATGTGCCTAGAAGCTGAGACTGTGAGTTCCTCCACCAGGATTTACCTGGCCCCTTTAACTGATGTGATGGCTTACACAAAAACAGACCCAATGGAAGAAACAACATGGCATCTGCTGGGGCGTGGCCAGAGGGCTGGGATGCAAATGAGAAATAAATGCTGTTCCCCATTAAAATAAAAATGTGTTGAGGGGCGCCTGGGTGGCTCAGTGGGTTAAAGCCTCTGCCTTTGGCTCAGGTCATGATCCCAGGGTCCTGGGATCGAGCCTCACATCAGGCTCTCTGCTCGGCCAGGAGCCTGCTTCCTCCTCTCTCTCTCTCTGCCCGCCTCTCTGCCTACTTGTGATCTCTGTCTGTCAAATAAATAAATAAATAATCTTAAAAAAAAAAAATGTGTTGAACATGTAAGGATTTGGCAAAGATTCTTTGATGCACCAATGCCCCTGGCTCAGCAGCTCACACCCAGAGCAACTTTGAGAGCTGAACTTGGCAGGCAAGGAGGTATGTGAATCCCAAAGAAAGAACAGAGCTGCTTGGGAAGCGACAGGCGCATCCTAGTAAAGTCTCGGGTTGCAGCTGTGTCCAGAAAATGCTGTCAGTTTGGTTAAAGCAAAATTACACCCTATTTTCCAAAATAAAACACGGCAGTGTCTTTTTGGTGGAAAAAGTTACGTAGCTGACGTCTCTCGGTATTCTGTACTGAGCAAATGGTCCCCGATAGAGCCGTGTATTTGCACCGCAAGAAAACTCTTGTTCCGGGTCAATCTCCAATATTATTTGAAAGCATCAGTGAACTCTTTAAGGACATATATCCATTGCATCAACTTATTAAGGAGTTGTTGTTTTTAATGGACTTAAAATTAGCCAGTGTTCCATTTGGGTGGCTTTCCTTCTTTTAATTGCATCTGTGTCTTCAGCTTCTGAGAAAAAAGCTTCTGTGGTTTGGGAGCTCAATTACTACCAATCTAATTAAAAGGCTTTCTTCTTTCCAACATTCTAACTGAAACCTCATTAGAGTGAAACGGAATTTCTGTGGTGTGTAGCAGCATGGGACTGAAGTGCCGGCATTTCAAACTGTAATCAACACTAAGCAGCAGCCAGATACCGCCGGAGAGCACAAGGATGCCAGGTAGGGGAGCCCTCCACGGAGACTCCGGGGACCAGCCCACAGATCAGCAAGGAGGCTGCTGTGTGCATCCCAGAGTGGGTCTCTCTCCTGCTTCCATCCCAGGGCCACCCGCTGGCTGTGTCTCTCAGCTTTCTCAGTCTGCCCAGCGACAAGATATCCTCTTTCCCACCCCCGGGTGTAGTACCCTCTCTCCATCACACACTGAATGTTTGTGTCCCCCGGAAATTCCCATGTTCAAACTTAACCCCCACCGTGATGACATCTGGAGGTGGGACCTTTGGAAGATTAGGTCCTGAGAGCAGAGCCTCCTGTGAATGGGATCAGTGCCTTATGATAGAGACCCCAGAGAGCCCCCTCACCCCTTCAGTCCTGTGAGGACACAGGGGAGAAAAGAGCAGTCTATGAACCACGAAGCAGGTTCGCACAGATACCAGATCGACCAGTGCACTGACCCTGGATTTCCCAGCATCCTCACCTGTAAGAAATAATTGTGTGTTAAGCCACCCAGTCTGTGATATTTTTGTTATAGGAGCCCAAGCTGATGAAGATAGTACCCCACCACACACTGACCTCCACTCAGCTCCAGATGGGGCTCTCTGCCCTTATCCAGCTGCACTGCTGAAAGAATGAAGTCTACGGTTCCTAGTGTAGTACACAAGCCACAGTCCAGCCAAGTGTTCATTCATTTATTCATTCACTCACTCATTCAACAAATGTTTGCAGAGCACTTCCCATCTCATTGCTATCCGGACATATACAGTAGGAACTGAACATCATTCTTGAGCTCGTAGAATGTAAAATGTGAGTCAGGAATGGGATTAGACAACTCAAGAATGATATAATTACAAAAGGTGACAGAAAAGGAACAGGGTGCCTTCAGAGAGAATGACAGGGATGGAGTCCCAAGAATGAGCCTTCCTTTTGACACCCTATGATACTGGAAGACCAAAAGACATGCCTCCCTTATCACATCACCTGTATCATTTGCTCTTCAAGACCTCACTCCTTCTCACCTCCCAGGACCTGCCCTCTCCCTACCCTCTTCCTTCCTCCTGCCCAGACTGAGGCTGCCTCCTGACTCAACAGCGGCTCCAGCATAGAGCCAGCAACTCAGCTCAGGACCTCGGCTTTGCAAAGGAGAATGAGGAGCACTGAGGAGAGACATAAGAGAGATTACAACCTGCAAGAATCCAGCCTACTTCAGAAAGCACCTGGCAACCAGCTCCTGGAGTTATAAAAACAGAGGATAGCCACCTGCCTGCAGAGGACACTTCAGTGGCCCTGCAAGTGTGCAGCTTAGGTGACCCAGGGCCTGCGCAGTCTACAGTGGCCAGATCTCCTACACACCCTGGTGCCCACGCCAGCCTCTAGCCATTCCTTCTTGCCACTCCCAGCATACCCGCAGTGCCCTACTTCCTGAGCCTTCTGCAAGAGGGCCCAAGGCAAAACTTTAGCCTGAATTCAACTATCATGCCTCAGGGTTTGCATTGCTGTCCATGCTGAGGTGATGTGGAGAACTGGGCACGGAGACCGAGGCTTTGGTTTAGAAAGTTGGCAGATGGAGCTGTAGTTCCCAGATGCGTCTCTGGCCTCGGGCATTTGGATGTTCCTGGCAGGGTTTGCAGGGGCTCCACTCTCACTGTCCAGAAGCTGTACTTATTTAACCCAGGAGGGAAGCTTCCTTCTCTCTCAAGTAAACATCCTCCACTGACAGAAAAGCCATCAGCCTTCTGCACTCCCTTGAGCTTGTTTAAATCCTGAATTAGCTGATGAAGCTGCTTTCAATAATCTCTTTCCTCATGAGCTGGGTGGCACACTGGACAAACACTAGGATTCCTGCAGGGAGGGGGAATGATATCTCCAAACCCAAGTCCCAAACCCTAGCCCCAGGGTCTCTGAATAAATAACCAGCAAGCAGCGCAGAATCTGAACATGGGTTTCAGTGATTCCAGACCCTCAGGCGGCCACCTGGTCATCCCTGATCTGATCCAGCCCTGCAGGACAGCGTGGAGGGGCAGACCCCATACCAGCAGAAGACCCTCCAGGCTCAAATCTGAGCCCTCCAATCATAGGCACTCAGTTTCTGTGGGTTCCAATTTTCTGTCCTAGGAAATAAGGAGATAACAGAGGCCCTGACCACCTTCTAGAGTGGAAGAGGCAAGGAGAGCATCCTGCAAACTGTGACATGTGACTCAGTGCCAGTGGCTGTCCCTGTGCAGCTGCCCTCACCACAGAGCTCTCCTGCCATGGAATCATAGGAGGCCCTTGTGACAAAGCAACCCCAAAGCCAGCTAGTCTAATGCCTCATTGTTTTTTTGTTTTTTGTTTTATTCTGAGCACCTCAGAATATTATTCAGCCTTAAAAAATATGGAAATTCTTTTTTATTTCTTTTTTTAAATTTAATTTTATTTTTTCAGTGTTCCAAGATTCATTCTTCATGCACCACACCCAGTGCTCCATGCAATACTTGCCCTCCTTAATACCTACCATCAGGCTCACCTAACCCCTCAATCCCCACCCCTTCAAAACCCTCGGTTTGTTTCTCAGAGCCCACAGTCTCTCATGGTTCATCTCCCCCTCCAGTGTCTCCTAATCTACCTTTCCTTGCATTCTCCTATGTCCTCCATGTTATTCCTTATGCTCCACAAGTAAGTGAAACCATATGATGATTGACTTTCTCTGCTTGACTTATTTCACTCAGCGTCATCTCCTCCAGTTCTGTCCATGTTGATACAAACCTTGGGTATTCAGGCTTTCTGGTGGAGGTGTAATATTCCATTGTATATATGGACCATATCTTCTTTATCCATTCGTCTGTTGAAGGGCATCTAGACTCCTTCCACGGTTTGGCAACTGTGGCCATTGCTGCTCTAAACATTGGGGTACAGATGGCCCTTCTTTTCACTACATCTGTATCTTTGTGGTAAATACCCAGTAGTGCAATTGTAGGATCATAAGGAAGCTCTATTTTTAATTTTTTAAGGAATCTCCACACTGTTCTCCAAATGGCTGCACCAACTTACATTCCCACCAACAATGTAAAATAAGGAAATTCTGCTATTTGTGAGAGCATAAATGAACAAGGAGGGCACTGTCCTAAGTGAAATAAGTCAGACACAGAAAAGCAAATACCACCTATATGAGGAATCAACAAGTAGTGGAGCACAAAGAAGCACAGAATGGAATGGTGGCTGCCAGGGGAATGGCAGGTTTTAGGCCAGGGGAACCAAGGTTCAGCTCTGAAAGATAAACAATTCCTAGAGATTTCTGGTGAGGCATGGAGCCTATAC
This sequence comes from Mustela erminea, assembly GCF_009829155.1. Lineage (NCBI taxonomy): Eukaryota > Metazoa > Chordata > Mammalia > Carnivora > Mustelidae > Mustela > Mustela erminea. Next base: position 23,102,917 of record NC_045618.1, on the reverse strand, counting down.
TTGACAATACTATATTATATACTTAAAAATCTATTAAAAGGGTAGATCTTGTGTTAAATGTTATCATAGAAATAAATAATAAATAAATAAATACAAATAAATAAAGTTTCTGTATGTCACGCATACTTCAATAAAGGGAGTGTTGTTTTCTTTTAAAATTACACTTTGATTGGGGCCCCTGGTGTCTCAGTGGGTTAAGCCTCTCCCTTCGGCTTGGGCTGTGATCCCAGGATCCTGGGATCAAGTCCTGCATCGGGCTCTTTGCTCAGTGGGGAGCCTGCTTCCCCCTCCCCCGCCGCCTGCCTCTGTGCCTACTTGTGATCTCTCTCACTCTGTCAAATAAATAAATAAAATATTTTTTTTAAAAAGTGCACTTTGATTTAAGCAGCCATGCTTTTTGAACAATCTCCCAGAATAAGCATGTATCTGCTTTGGGCACACCAGTTCTGATAATGTGTAATGTGCTATCTTGTATTTCATATAGCAATTATTCTTCTGGAAGTTGTACAGCAACATTATTCAACATTATTTTGCAAAGCTCCCAACACTTTTTCTTTGCTTTTGTATAGAAGCTGAGAAAAAGTAGATAACAATACATCTCACTGTGTCTAAATTCTTGTTTGCAGAGAAAAATTGCTGGATAACATAAATTCCTATTTGTGTAGTCTCTAGTTTATACCAAGGATTACTTCTTTTATCTAATTTAATTTTACACCAACCATATTTTTGTCCTAGTTTTACAGAATAATAAACTGAGATTTTCCCTAAGTCAGCAAGATAGTAGATCTGACACACATGCACAGACACATACCCCTCATATCCAAAATAAGAAATAAACTCCTATAAATCAATAAGAATAAGGCAGACAATCCAACAGAAAAATGAGCAAAAGATGAACTAGCACATGATTTTCACCACAGAGAATATCAGTAAATGACATCTGAAAATACCATAGTTAAATCTTCAGTAGACATCTGCATTCTTCTCAAATGTCATGCGTGCACACAGGCACGCACACAGTTTTGCTTTTTTTTAAAGTTTGTGACTACAACCCAGCTAAGTCAGTACTATTATTATTCTCCTTTAATAATGGGGATTATGGGAAGGCTCCCAAATTTAACCTAATATATGTCTCCGTTCTGCTCAAATATGTTCAGGTGAGCCTATATCTTCCTTTATAATCAAGAGGGAAGGGATGCATAAAAATATCAACTGTGAAACAAAAGAAGCTCCTGGCCCCATGTCCCACAGCTCAGCGTGGAAGCTGAGATCCACCCTCTTTATCCCAACACCTGTGTTTGAGCTACCATGAGACTCTGCTCCCAATGTCAGAACAGTGAGCACCTTGGTGATGTTAATGAAAAGTGGTTCCCTTTGGTATTTGTTTTGTACAGGAGTTCTCGAAATATCATCTGGAAACCTCTGAGGTTCTGAGATGCTTTGGAGGATCAGCGAAAAACTTTTCATAATCATTAGAAGTTATTAGGCTATTTCCCCCTCATTTCCTCATGAGCACTGAGCAGAGCTTTGCAGAGAGCCTATGGCATATGATGTCACCAACAGACTGAATACAGAAGCAGATAAGAGAATCCAGCTGTCTTCTATTAAGCTTGGCATTAAGGAGATTGGCAAAATATAAAATAGTGCCACCCTTCTCACTAATTGTTTTGCTTGGATAAATGTATTTACTTTTTTAGAAAAATACTGGTCACATTAACATGGCATGGGTTTATTATAACTTTAAATTAATTAATGAACTTAAACTGTTTTCTTAATTTCCATTTTTAATATGGTAAATATTGATAAATATAACTCACATGAGAAAAATTGGGAGGAATTCCCATAACTTTTATGAGAGTAAAGGGGGTCCTAAAGCTTTCAAGTTTGAGAGTCACTGATAAAGGGCCTTAATTCATTAAGAACTTCTGTTTCTTATACCTAAAACCCAGCCCTCTCGTAGTGCAGAGCCCTACTGCATCTCTGTTCTCCTTTTGGGGTTGCTCATGGTCTGTGACATGGGAGTACAACTGAAAAGTCCAGACATCACAGGCAGACCTGGCTGTGTTACTTACAAGCTATGTAGACTTAGGGCAGTCACTGAACTTTCCTGAGACTCGGTTTCCTATACATAAAAATAGGAAACTGATTGCCATCTCTCCAGCAAACTGCAAGGATTAAGCGAGTAGCACACAAGAAGTCCCGAAAACACAGTAAAGTTTTCTGGCTTTCTTTCTTTAAAAAAAAAAAAAAAAAAAAAAAAGTTTGTTTATTTAAGAAAAAGAGAACATACGTGAGGAGGAGGGGCAGAGGGAGAAGCAGGCTCCCCATTGTGCAAGGAGCCTGAAGGTGGGCTTGACCCCTGGACCCTGGGATCATGACCTGAGCCAAAGGCAGATGCTTAACTGACCCAACCAGGTGTCCCAAGTTTTCTACCTTTCAGTGATCAGAAACAAGTTCCTCCAACAGAAAGGTACTGGGGTGACTTAGAAGGTTGTCCCACCGAGGCAAAATCTCCTCTCTACTCCCAAAGGCCTGCCTTTGCAGGTGGCACATAATTACATTTGTTTTCTCACAGAAATCTGGGCCTAGAAGGTAGATGTCTTGATGTCAACATTTAATTTTCCTAACAGGTTAAGGGTATTGTGATATATGAATGTGCAGATGTGAATTAAAAAAAAAAAATGTGCCACAGTTTCAAGTGCTGGATGTTTATGTCCTTCCACCAGCATCCGGCTTCCCAGCAGGCTTGGCCTTGGAGCCTCACCATTTTCTTACTAAGGTTCTGGAACTCTTTACTCATCACTCAACTGTTTAGAGATATATACTTATTTCTTTTTTTTAATTTTTTATTTTTTATAAACATATATTTTTATCCCCAGGGGTACAGGTCTGTGAATCGCCAGGTTTACACACTTCACAGCACTCACCATAGCACATACCCTCCCCAATGTCCATAATCCCACCCCCCTTCTCCCAACCCCCTCCCCCCAGCAACCCTCAGTTTGTTTTGTGAGATTAAGAGTCACTTATGGTTTGTCTCCCTCCCAATCCCATCTTGTTTCATTGATTCTTCTCCTACCCACAGTATTGTTAAGTACTTATAAATAAAGGAAATGTGTTAATCTGTGATCCTTTAAAACATGGCTCTCTGAAGAGCCTGATACTGTAGACAGTGCCCCAAAGAACTCCACCAACACAAATTATGGTCCTTGGAAAACTGCCTCTCGAATTCCCCAAAGTGATTTTTGAACCCTTTTATCCCATTTTTAATTACCAAAGTTAATCTTGCATAGCATTAGAACATTGTTTTCAGGAACAATGCAGAGGAAGCCTGGAAGAAATCTGTGAAATCAGACCAGAGTATTATTCCAACAGGTCAGTGTATAATTCCTTACTGACTTAAGCCCAGTTAAGATGCATCATAACCAAGGGTACAAAACTGGCCCATCAAGCTGTCTCCTTGGAAAGTTTCCATGCCTGGTGAACTAATGGCAAGTCTGTCTCCTGAGCTTAGGTCCTTGATTTGGCCAATGCGAACTGATTTTTTTCCCCTATAAAACCCATCACCCAGGGCACCTGGGTGGCTCAGTGGGTTAAAGCTTCTGCCTTCAGCTCAGGTCATGATCTCAGGGTCCTGGGATCGAGCCCCACATGGGGCTCTCTGCTCAGCAGGGAGCCTGCTTCCTCCTCTCTCTCTGCCTGCCTCTCTGCCTACTTGTGATTTCTCTCTGTCAAAAAATACATACAATCTTAACAGCAACAACAGCCCACTGCCCAGTGCAATATCGAAGGGACCGGGGCTCATGGCCAAGCCGCTTCTGCTACCTGTGTGTGCAGGTATGAGAGGATTCCCTGGGGAAGTAACCTGCCCTGACGTTATATGGTTCCTGCTGGGTGAACCCCATCCCCAGCACTGCCCAGGTTCCCCAAGGAGAGGGAGTGATTTCAAGAGTGCACTTTTTACTGAGACTGAAAGGCTTTCCTTCCACTTCTGCAAGAGGACGGGCCTCCCTATCTCCCCCCAACGACCCAGATTTGGAGGAACGAAGCTGGGGAAGGTGATCATAAGAGTGATCCTAACCAAGAAGACACTGTTCCTTGAGTTTACAGAGCTGAGAAGTGGAGGACACGGTGGCAGGAATAGGGGAGATTATGGAGTGCAGGAGAGGGAGAAGTGCTTCAGTGGCCCTGCGTGACCCAGGAATCAACTTTATCTCAACTCTGCTTGAACAGATACAATAAATTTCCCTTTACACTTAACCATCATCCTAACTGAATCAGTGTCCAAGCATTGCCTTCACTACTACACATGCATGCACATAAAACATTATCTTTGAATGGGCTAAGAGCAAAGAATCACATGTACCACCAGATCCCCCACAGATGCCTGAGAAATTACAGAGATATGTGCAGCTTCAGCATCAGGCTTTTCCAATGAACTCTGCCAGGAACTGACTGTGGTGTGTCTCATTACAACCGAGGTCTTCTAAAGACATCAGTTAGAGATACAGGGATCCCAACAGAACAGCCCATGTGTAACTGATGCAAAGGTGGGTTCAAAAGGCCAAAAAGGAGGGAATGAAGGGAAGGTAGAAGCAAGATATAAGAGAAGTAATATTTTCTCCCTTGGTTGTTATTTGGCATTTCTTGTATTTCTACAAGTAATATAGATTAATTGGTTTAATAAATTAAGGAAAAATAAACAGGACCACAAGTAAGGAAAGAATGATGGGAAAAAATAGTTCATTACCATTACAACCCAGAAAATTAAAAATTAAGAGTAGGCACATATGAGGATAAGGCCTGGGCAAGATGAAATGACAGCTGCATAAATAAAATATGGCAATAAATGAATGAACGAATGGATGGATACATTTTTAAAAATAACAAATACAAAGAAGAAAGGAAGGCAAGCAGATAGGCACAACTAAAATGTAAAATAATGTCTGGAAAAAAAACCCAAACAAGAAAAGCATGTTTCCCATGAGTTCTTTAATACTATATAACTTAATAAAACCTTGGATCAAATTAAATATGATTTCAAAGACAAGATTATAAAATAACCAAATGAAATGAAAGGGAAACTGCAGAGTTAAATAAATAAACTGAGAACCAAAACAACATGATTACATAGCTAATAAATTAGACCCAGAAAGGGACAAAACAGGCCCTTAAAAATTGAGTTACTGGCATGAAAATGAGGCATGAGATGATCACAGTTTGTGCAAAGGAAAAACACAAAGCGATTAAGTCCATTAGGGAAGAGGTCGGAGATGGAGGTGACATAAGAAGACAGAAGGAGAGCTGAAACGGAGAGCAGACCCATGAAAAAAGTAAGTGCACAGGAGACATACTTCTGGTTCTGGCAAAATACTAGACTCCATGTCCTGAACACCATCGTGCCACAAAACACCTAGAAATGGTGAAAGAAATCAAACAAAAAAATTTTTAAATGAAAACCTAAGCTCATAAAAAAGGTACAAGAAATCCCTCGAAACAAAAATCCAAGAAAAAACTAAAAAGAACATCTTGAGTGCATGAATTGATGCTGCCAGAGGCCTGGGCATAGAATAGTGGTGGCCAGTTATATTCACAGAGAACTTGAGCAGTGCCTTGGTGGGACTGAGGACAAAGCTTTGACTCCATAGTTGGAGGGGAACTGAACCAAACCCCCAGACTGCATTCGTCCACATGACACAAGCCACAATTCTATGGACACCTCTATGCTTCTATGGATTTTTATCTCCAGCAGCACCCCCCTCAAGTTCTCATAGAAAATATGCAAAATAAGATCACTTTTTCACTCTGATACAGGGATGGAGGGAGCAACTCTAGGGAAACAGGTCACTCAGAACCTTCTTCTTAGCAAAGTCCTACTCTCCAAAAAGTCCTACTCTGACTTTGTCAGATTTATTTCTGCTAGGAGAGTGCACCTTGCCCACACCAATACCCTGTCATCTTTCTGTCTCACCAGATTGGGGAAGGGAAGAGCTATATCACTAGGAAACACCCAGGAGCACAGGCCCACCAAAATACTGTGATTTTATCATAAGATTATAGAATGCTTCCTCTCCCCACACACTTCTCCACCACTACAACTCTCCAGTAGGACACCAGTATGGGTGTAGGGCACCAGGGTATGGCTGAAATAGTCTGCAGACTCCCTGAGCAAGAGTGCCAAGGGCAGCCCAAGGTCAAGCAAGGAGACAAAAATAAGGACACTATAGGAATGTGAAGCCTCTGGCCCCCAAAGCTACAGCAAACAGTAACACCTAACCAATAGCCAAACTAACATAAATTTTCATACTAAGTTGTATTTGCCTCAACTCCTATTACAGGTCCTTTCTGACTTATGACAGAAAAACCACCAGGCAGGTCAAAGACAAGAAAAAATAATCTGAAGGGTCGAAGCAAGCATCAGGACAAGACTCTGACATCCAATCTTAGATGCCATTCAGCTGTAAGACACATGTATGTTACAAGAATGTTAAAATGTGAAAAATAATCTTAGAATTGATGGACTACGGTACAAAATATGTTTTTTTACTCCTTCTTTCACAAGTTAAAGAAGGCATGAGCAGTAGCAGAGACTTCTAATCACCCATCTCAACCTCATTTGTTCCAGTGTTGGAAAACGCAAAGAGCCTACATGGGGGTTTCTTCCAGAATCAACGTTGAAATTTTTACACGCTATCTGAAAGGCAGAGAAATTTCTAAGCTTGCAGATATTCCTAAACTCATTCAAACGGAGAAGGCTGATGGGAATAACCTATAGGAGTATGTTGCTAAACTTAGGAACTAGAAAAACAAGGAATGTCATTGTGGTGGTTCCAGGGACACTAACAACTACAGTTCAGGAAAAGAAGTTGAGAGTCCTTGTCACCATTTCCAAACAGCATGTTACCCAGCACATCTTCATCAAGAAGCGGACAAGAAGCAAAATGAGAATATTTCCCTCTTTTGAATATTTCAACAAAATATTTCAGTAGAAAAAGAAAATATGGCATTTAAAGCAACCAAAGATCTAGTAAGGAAGAGGCCAGATGGTGGGGACTTCTGTAAAAAGGTAAGCCAATTTTACCCCTGGGCCCCTTCAGAGGAGTCAGAGGTCAGGCGGTAGCTAAGACTGGGCATGCGTACAGTCTATGCAGTGGGTCCCCAACATGGTCCCCCCATGCATGTGGTCCCCCCAGCATGGGGAGAGAGCACCTCTGAAATAGTCTAAATTTCCTGCCCACAGCAGCTGACTCAAAGTGTCTTCCTCTTCAACCTGACTATGGGACCAAATGCCCACCCTGGTGATGCATTTTTATTAAGGACCTGCTCTCTGCCATACAGATACCCGAGGGAAAACCAGGAACATTATATGGCAACACTGCATCCTCCACAGAAGTTCCACAAGTCCCACGCTGTCCTAAAAGTGGCCCAACATGACCCAACATGCCTGTTCTGAGCTTTTGATGTTCTCATACATGCTGCTACCTAGGCAGTCCCCAGTGCCAGCTCTGACTAGCAACACAGTAGCAGAGAAGTCTGCATTCAAGCTTCTACCCTTTAAAGAAACCAGGCTGGGGTCATCTTGGAAACCCCAGGGCTAAAGTGTACAACCTAAATGATGTATATCAACAAAGAAAAACACTAGGATGCACCCTCACAGACCCCAGTTCATGCTGTTATCACGAGGATTTTGATAAGTCTCAAAGAACCTGACAAAATTTGTGGTTCCCAAATGGAATTATAGGATCCTTTTTGTTCTTCTATACAAGCTATAATTAATGAGTCCTCTACGGATCTTTAGGCTCTAACCCTTTTCTTACAGACTTGTAGAAAACGAATAAATGACCAGTACCCAGAAATAACTTGGCACTTCATTCTAACTAATCATCACAGAGTTCTAACACTAAGAAAGGAAAAGTCTACACCTTTCTGTTGCCCAGGATAGAAGTCCATTTCCCATCTAATACAGAGCATATTCAGATGCCCTATTCTACATGGAACAATGAGGAGCTAAATAAGCCAAATTCAGACTATTCACAGACCTCATTTCTTCTCCTGGAAAGTACAATGAAGTGATTCATGCCATAAAGCACACTACACCAATTACCAAGAAAAATGTTCCTATCACAAAATCAGGAACAGATGACTTTGGAACTTTCTTGTGATTCCAGTGATTAAATAGTTTGCCTAAAGTTCCAAAGTATGCCCTTCCTTAATAAATGACCTTTTGTTACATGTCAGCCACTTAATATTTCAGGGAAATCTTTTTCATTATAAACCCTGAATTCACTATTAAGAAAATGCTCGGTGCAGGAGATGCCTGAGTTGAAATCTACAACAACTGGAGCTGAATCTCTCTTCCACAACTTCCCATTTCCTAACCCCTCTCGATCTATAATCATGCCTTCACCAGTAGATCAAAATTAACCTGCACCTATTTTTATAGTCATTATAATCTAGAACAGTCAATTTCTCTTTAGTTTAACAAGGAGGATGCACTTGCCTTAAATTGGATCTCATAAACAGATTGTTATAAAAGATTAGGTTATGAAATAAGGAGAGATTCCCAGGGAAGGAAGAGCCCCCTTGACATTTCCTAAGAACTTTCACCAACTTCCACAGTGAGTTGTTACCTTCTTCCTCACTCCTAAAGATACTTCGTAACCTCCCCTGACCAACCACATGCTGAAGCACTCAATGTCCCCTTTTGCCTCCAGTAGGACCTTCCTGAGATGCCATCTAACTTATTTGGCAGAAGTTTAAATGCACCCCTCTGTCCTCATGTGTCCTCACCGTCCCTGACAGTGGCCAGCTCCATCAGAACACACCTTCTCTTCTGGCTCTTGAAAACTGAATAAGCATACTCATAAGAAAGAAAATCTTGTCCAATTAACTCACAAGTGAAAAGGAAAGGAATAATAGCACAAAGATTGTGAATATGTATTGCTGATTTGGAAGAGGGGGAAAATGAGACAACTCAAAACATACAAATGGGAAAAAAAAAGTGACAGATTGCACTGAATATGTTTGACTTCTCTCATTTTATTGGATTAATTATAACATCAAATTTATAAATAATGAACAAAACTTTGAAGTATTGCTACATTTCTACATCCTGGACTTGTCCTCCTTTAGGTATGGGTTCATGGATAGATAGTAGGAAATGATCCTGAGAAACTGAAAGAATGACTGGCTTCCACAACTGTGGGCCATTTTCTTAAATCTGCATTAATGCAAAGGTGTATGTGCTTAAAATAAACCAAGTCACCTTTTAAGTAAGTATTTTAAAATGATAAGACTCAGAACTGATGATGTTATAGCAAAACTGGTAGCTTCCGATACTGTGAGTCAATGTGTAAAGTACTACATACTTTCTTCAAAGCAACCTTTAAATTTGCCTTTATGTAACAGAATTTTAAAAAATACTATTAAATTTGGGGGCTAATTCCACATCTAAGAAATGGCCTTAAAGAAATAGTCAGGAATCAGAATTAACAAGGAAGTCCAAAGGTACTGATTACATTACTTACAGTACTCACAATATTATAAGCAAATTAACTGCCCAATAATAAATTGTAGCATATCCATAAAGGGAAATGCCATGTAATTACTAAAAAGTTTCTTAAAAAAATACAATCATCTGAGAAACACATTAGAATGTGTTTTGGGAGAAAAACATCCCATAAAATTGTACTTATAGTATTATCCATTGTTTAAATTCTATTCTGTGATTCTCCTATTTTTTCATCCCCTGCTTACTCATGAATATAATCTGATCCTTTCAATACTGAACTGCTCTCTGAAATCTTCTCTCACAACCCACCTGCTTTACTAAGAGTTATTTGACCTCTCTAAATAAAATATATAGAGGATGTGATACTGACCTTAACATGCACGCAACTATGGGAGTTATAATTCTTATCACATTTTTGATACTACATATTTTGGCTTACTGTAGAATTTTTAAATGCTCATTGCAAGAGCCATAAAAATGATTAAGTTCCAGAAAGATGGAGTAGATATGATTTTTCCCATTCTTACCACTAAATACAACTGAAAGCAACTAAAAACTCTAGATGTTAAATATAAGGCAAACAGGAAAAGACTCTAAAAAGTGTGCAGAAGGCAGACTGCCTATAGACCTTAGTACCAAGGAATAACACTTCAGTGAATTCCCTGGGTTTTATTTTTGATTCTTATGTCCCAGAAGGACAATTTGAAAGCCATGACTTTCATTTCCACTAGGCAGTAATGGAGGCGGGAATAAAAATCTGTATCTGCCTAGCAGTAAGAAGGGGCCCATCCCTCTCCCATTCCTTCATGTCAACCAACAGAAGCCAAGTAGGAAATCTCAATGTCCACCCTCACCTAGCAATTAGGCATTGCCTCCTGTTCCTCTGCTAGAGTAGTGTCAGAGAAAGATACATAGATAGAAAGTTTAAATATGACCCAGAGTCTCATAACATAATAACCAAAATGTCTGGGTTCTTACTGAAAATCAGTCACCATACAAAGAAACAAGAAGATCTCAAAGTGAATTTTAAAAGACAATCAGGGGTGGTTGGGTGGCTTAGTGGGTTAACACCTCTGCTTTAGGCTCAGGTCATGATCCCAGGATCCTGGGATCAAGCCCCACATAGGGCTCTCTGCTCAGCGGGGATCTGCCTCCCCCCTCTCTGCCTGCCTTTCTGCCTACTTGTTGTCTCTGTCAAATAAATAAATAAAATATTTTTAAAAAGTAAAAGATAATCAACATGGGGTGACTGGGTGGCTCAGTCAGTTAAATCTGGGATTAAGCCTGCCCCCACATCTGGCTTCCTGCTCAGTGGGGAGTCTGCTACTCCCTCTGACCCTCCCCCCTTTCACGTTCTTCTCTCGTGGTCTTTCTCAAATAAATAAAATATTTTTAAAAGAGACAATCAGCAGATGCCAACAATAAGATGAACAATTCAAAGATGTTAGAATTGTCTGATTAAGATTTTAAAGTAAACATCATAAAAGAACTCAAAGAATTATGAGCAAAATAGTAATAAATGAAAACATAGTCTCAGCAAAGAAACACAAGATGTAAAGAAAAATCCTGAAAACTTCAGAGGTGAAAAATAAAATAACCTAAAGAAAAGCTAAGTGGACAGGCTCAAGAGCAGAATGATTGAGGAATGAGTGAACAGGCAGATAGAACAATGGAAATTACACAATTTGAAAAACAGAGAAAAATTAAACTAAAAAAAAATGAACAGAGCCTCAGCAACCTACGGGACTACAACAAAGATCTCACAATTGTATTATTGGAGTCTTGAGTCAAAAAGAATGTGGAACTGAAAAAGTACATAAAGATATAATGGCTGACACTTTCCAAATGTGAGAAGACATACAAATCTATAATTTCAAAAAGTGAGCAAATCCCAAACAAGACAATCTAAAGAAATCCATACCAACACACATCATAGTAAAAACTAAGGACAATGAAAAACCTTTGAAAATAGCTAGAGAGGGGCACCTGAGTGGCTCAGTGGGTTAAAGCCTCTGCCTTCTGCTCAGGTCATGACCTCAGGGTCCTGGGATGGAGCCCCGAATAGGGCTCTCTGCTTAGCAGGGAGCCTGCTTACCCCCCCCCCCCCACGGCTTCTCTCTGCCTGCCTCTCTGCCTGTCAAATAAGTGAATAAAATCCTTAAAATAAATAAATAAATAAATAAAAACAGCTAGAGAAAAACAATACCTTACCTATAGGGCAAAGACAATTCAAATGATAGTGTATTATTCATTAGAAATCATAGTGGCCAGAAGGACATGGCATAAGACTTCTAAGTGTAAAAACAAACAAACAAACAAACAACAACAACAAAAAACACATAGTTTATTCCACAGACTTGAGCCTGGTTTAACATTTAAGAAACAAACAATATAAAAACACCAGAATATTAATAAGCAAAACAAGAAAAAATTCACACAATCATTATCAATTGCATATGGATAGAATAAAAAGTAAACTCTAAAATAAATAATGGGAATAGAGGGAAATGCCTTCAACTTCTTAAGGAACATCTACAAGAAATCTATTCCTATTCAATATAGTGCTGGAAATCCTAGCATTGCAATAAGTTCAAGAAAAAAAAAAAAGAAAAGCATATATATGGGGAAGGGTAAAATAAACTGTCACTATTTGCAGAAAACATAACTGTCTGCATAGAAAATTTTAAGAAGTCTACAGAAAAAGCTCCAGTAATAAGAGTTTAGCAATGTGGTAGAATACAAAATGAATACATCAAACATAGTTCTATTTCTACATACTAGAAATGAACAAAACATGAGCTAAATTAAAACTACATTACTATTTATAATTGCTTACAAAAAGAAAGAAGGCATAAAGGAAAGGCAGGGAAAGGAGGAAGGAAGGAGAGAGGAAATTTTACACAGCATCTACTGGACTTACACACTGAAAACTAAAAATATAGATGATAAAAATATCAAAGATCTAAATAAATGCATAGCCGTAACATATTAATGAATCAGAAGACTCAATATAATACTCTCCAATTTGATACATATATTTATTTGAAATTATTTTAATTTATAACAATATCCCTGCAAGATATCTGTAGATTTCACAAGATTTTAAAATGCATATGGAAAGATTAAAAAAAAAAGAATAAAACAATTTTGAAAAATGTATGAGAAATAATCCTACTACATTACAGTTCTTATTAAACAGATTCAGTAATCAAGACCATGTGGTTTCAGTAGAGGGCTTAACATACAGATCAATGGAATAAAATAAAGAACCCACTAATAGAGTCACAGAAGTGTGGCTAACTGATTTTGACAAAAGTGCAAAAATTCAATAAATAAATGATAATCTTCTTAACAAATAGGGCTGCATCAGTTAAATAACAGATTAAAAAAGTCAACCTAAATTTCGTATCTTATACAAAAGGAACTCAAAAAGGGTCATAGATTTAAGTGAAAAATGTAAAACTGTAAACTTTTAAAGAAAACATAGGAGAAAATCCTCAGAACCTTGGGCTTATCTTTTCACTTTCTTATACTATCCTTTCATGCACCAAGTTTTTCATTTTGACAAATCCAATTTATTTTTTGTTTCAGTACTTGTACTTTAGTTGTCCTAAGAAAACACTGCCTAATTCAAGGTCGCAAATATATACCACATGTTTTCTTTTAAGATTTATACAGTTTTAGCAGTTAAATTTAGTTCTTTGATACATTTTGAGCTAAATTTGGTATATGGTGGGAGGTAGATGTCCAATTCTATTTTTTAACATAGATACCCAATTGTCCCAGAACTGTTTGTTAGGAAAAAAAAAATCCTTACTTACCTTGGCACCTTTGTCAAAAAGCAATTGACTGATAATTTGTAGATTTCTAGATTCTGGATCCTAATCCATGGATCCAGATGTCTAATATTATGTTAGTATCATATACTCTTGATTGTTGGAGCAAGGCTTCCAACATTTTTTTCAAGATTCTTTTTTCTAAAAAAGCCATCTAGAAATCTGATAAGAATTGCATTGGATCGGGCGCCTGGGTGGCTCAGTGGGTTAAGCCGCTGCCTTCGGCTCAGGTCATGATCTCAGGGTCCTGGGATCGAGTCCCGCATCGGGCTCTCTGCTCGGCAGGGAGCCCGCTTCCCTCTCTCTCTCTCTCCTGCCTCTCCATCTACTTGTGATTTCTCTCTGTCAAAATAAATAAATAAAATCTTTAAAAAAAAAAAAAAAAAAAAGAATTGCATTGGATCTGCAGATTCATTTGGAGAGTATTCCCATTTTAGTAATACTAAATCTTTGAATCCATGGACATGGGATGTTTTTCCACTTATTTTGATATTCTTCACTTTTTACTGAGGAATAATTGATATATATTAGTTTTAGGTATACAACATAATGATTCAATATTTGTATGTATTGTGAAATGATCACCACAGTAAGTCTAGCTAATATCCATCACCATATATAGTTACAAAATGATGTGGAGTTTTAAAATCTGAAAATACATTAATTTTTGAAACATAGTGTTGCTGGATATAGAATTCATAGTTGTGTCTTTTTTCTTTCAGTATTTTGAATATGCCTTCCAACTGTCTTTTATCCTTTATGATGTGTATAGATAAATCAGCTGTTAATCTGAAGATCTTTGCATTCTGTTTTCAAAATTCATTCTGTGTTTGGCATTCAATATTTTGATTATGAAGGGTTTTTTTTTAAGTTTTTATTTTAATTCCAGTTAGTTAACAGACAGTGTTATCTTGGTTTCAGGGGTACAATACAGTGAGTCCATACACAAATTTCATATACCACCTGGTGCTCATCATGACAAGTGCACTCCTTAATCCCCATCACCTAATTAACCTACCCCCTCACCTGTCCTCTGTTGACCATAAGTTTGTTCTCTATAATTAAGGGTCTGTTTCTTGGTTTGTCTCTCTTTTCCCTTTGTTTGTTTTGCTTATTAAATTTCACATATGAGTGAAACCACATGGTATCTTTCTCTGACTGTTTTGATTCACTTAACATTATGCTCTTTAGTTCCATCCATGTCTTTGCAAATAGCAAGATTTCATTCTTTTCAATGGCTGAGTAATATTCCATTATATATATAAATATATGTAATAATAATATATAATATAAATACATATGTATTATACATAATATAAATTAATATATAAAGAAAAAATACATATATGATATCTCACATATCTTTATGTGTTCATCAACTGATTATGAAGTGCTAATCCCTTTGAGTTTACCCTACTTGTAGTTCACTGAGTTTTTGGGATTTGTAGATTAATGTTTTTCATCAAATTTGGGGAGTTTTCACCCTTTATATCTCCAAATATTCTTTCTTCCCCTTTTCCTTCCCTCCTTGTAGGACTCCCATTTTACATATGTTGATATATTTGTTGGTGTCTCACAGGTCTCTGAGACTTAGTTCATTTTTTTTTAATTCTTCAGAGTGGATAATCTCAATTTATATTCATATTCCTAGTTATATTCTTTCACTTTACTCTGCTGTTGACATTCTCTGGTGAATTTTTTATTTCAGTTACTATAATTTACAACTCCAGAATTTATATTTGGCTCTTTTTTAAAATATCTCTTTCTTCAGTATTTTGTGAGACATAATTCTTATATTTTCCTTTATTTCTTTATACATGGATTCTCCTTAGTTCATTGGACCTATATAAATTCAATGTGTGTGCTTCCTCAGAATAGTTTTATTGATTGCTTTTTTTCTGTGTATTGGCCATACTCTCTTTTCCACTGCATGTTTTGTATATTTTTGTTCAAAAGTGGACACTTTATATAATGTGACAACTCTGAAAATCATATTCTCTAAACCTCCCCCAGGTTTGAACTTGTTGTTTATTTATTTAGTAACTTTTGTCAATTAATTCTGTATTCTTTGCTGTGTGTGGCCAGTAAAGTAACTGTTTGATTACTTAGTTTTCAGTTGTTGATGGAATAGAGATTTCCTTAAATGCCTGGAACTAATAAGTCTCCTAATCTTTGTCAGCAGGCTCTTTGTGTATGTTGAGGTAAATTTTCAACAGTCAGCCAGACAGTTGACTATTTTTCTTCGGCATTTAGTTCCTGCTTCCACACAGCTTCAAGGTCAATCAAAGGTGAAGAGTAAGGGCTTCTCAGGTCTTTTCTGACCATGTGCATAGCCTTATATGTGCTTTCTGGATATTTTCAAGGGCCATATGGGCATCTAATTCCCCAGCTTTCCTTTCAGTCTTTGGGTTAGTTTGGTGTATTTCCCACATCCATTGACTCAGGCATCTCCAAGCTTAAGCAATTACTTCTAAAATTTCCAACCTGGATAACATATAATTCAATAACAAAAACAACAAATAATCCAATTTAAATAATGGGCAGAAGATCTAAATAGATTTTTTTCAAAAGAAGATATATAGATGGACAATAGGTATGTTAAAATATACTCAACATGATCAATCATCAGGGAAATGTAAATCAAAGTCATAATGAGATATCACCTCACACCTGTTAGAAGACCTCTTACTAAAAAAAAAGAATTTTTTTTTAAGAAACTAAAAAGAAATAAGAAGTGTTAGCAAGAATGTGAAAAAAGGAAAACCTTATGAACTGTTGGTTGGGAGCATAATTTGTTGCAGTCATTATGGAAACCAGTATGGAGATTCCTCAAAAAATTAAAAACGGAATTACCATATGATCTAGCAACTCAACATCTGAGTATTTATTCAAAAACAAAAACAAAAACATTAACACTAACTCGAAAAGGTATCTGCATTTCCATGATCATGGCAGCATCGTTTACAACAGCCAAGATATGAAAACAACATAGTGTCCATCAGTGGATGAAAAAGTTGCTTATATACACAATGGTATATTATTGAGCCATAAAAAATGAAATCTTATGATTTGTGTGAACATGGATGGACCTAGAGGGTATTATGCAAAGTGAAATAAGTCAGACACAGAAAAATAAATTCCATGTGATCTCTCTTATATGTGGAATCTAAAACAACAACAAAAAACAAGCTTGTGGATACAGAGAAC
The DNA here is from genome assembly GCF_009829155.1 of Mustela erminea. Lineage (NCBI taxonomy): Eukaryota > Metazoa > Chordata > Mammalia > Carnivora > Mustelidae > Mustela > Mustela erminea. Next base: position 23,086,363 of record NC_045618.1, on the reverse strand, counting down.
AGGTGGAAGTTGGAGGCAGGGGGGAGAAACAAGTGAAAGGAGTCAACAGATACAGAGAAAAAATATAAAAACAAAGCAATTAAGATGATACTAAAGAAAAACAGAGAAATGGGAGTCGTAGGGAAAACATTTTTTTTTTTTTCAATAAATCCCGCCAGGGAAAAGGCTTTACAGACTGGGAAAGCTCTGGATTAGGTCTCCTAAAGATAAATTTGTAAGTAGGGTTTTCTAAAAATCACCAGATGAAACAAACAATGACCATTCTCTGGAACTGAGACTATAAAGGAATCTTAATGCTGTTCTGTTCCCTTCAGTGCTGTTAGGCTGATGTCTTTTGGTATGACTGCAGACTAAAGGTTTCAAGGCTATAGGGTGGCTGGAGATAGGGGAAGAGAAATAGAGCAAGTTACAAAGTTCCTTGTTATTACCAAGATTCAGTTGATTTTCTTGAATAAATGTTCCCCAGCCATCTATAAGCCTTGGATTAGTTTCCAAAGTTTTCAAAAAAAAGTTGATTTTGGAAAAAAGTGTTCTACTTGTTTTCTTTGTTTTTATGGAGGAAAGAATCTTTAGGGGTTCCTAATTCTACATTCTCAGTTATATCCTTCAGGCACTTGTATTTGACAAAGTTCTTCATAGGGTTCTTGCACATAGTCCTGGGTCAGTACCACCATTCAGAAAACCCCTATTAAGATACCATCTGGACATAAGCATATATCCTTTTCCTCCCAAATTAAAAAAAAAGAGTTAAAGAAATGTGTCAAGGCATAAATCCATATTTACAATAAAAGGCAAACAGGAAAGGAGATAACATAAATAACTTGTACTGTGAAACAGATATGAACAAGAAATAGACTTGTTAGAGTCTACAAAGTGCAAAACTAAGTCAACAAAGAGGAAGAGGACACAAAACCCAGAACAGCTTACAAATCAAAACGAGCAGCTCACTGTGACTATAAAGTATAGATGGTGTTAAAACAGGAGGACTGGAATGAAGTATAAGAGTCATTCATGCCCCAATATACTCACATGCACATCTGGCAATTGCTCCTCCCTGCCTGCCAGAACACTAGAACTCTCTGAACACAGAGACACAGGTACAGGTACAGCCATAACACAGGCAACATACTGAAAAGAGACATGGGGTTAAGAGTACTTGACCTCTCAGGGCTGCCTGGGTGGCTCAGTGGGTTAAACCTCTGCCTTCAGCTTGGGTCATGATCTCAGGGTCCTGGGATCGAGTCCCACATCGGGCTCTCTGCTAGGCAGGGAGCCTGCTTCCTCCTCTCTCTCTCTCTCTCTCTCTCTCTCTCTCTCCCTGCTTGCCTTTCTGCCTACTTAGGATCTCTCTCTGTCAAATAAAAAAAAATCTTAAAAAAAAAAAAAAGAGTACTTGACCTCTCTAACCACAGTCCTTTTTTGGCTCTCAAAACTTGGTCAGGGTCATACTGCCCAGTCTACATAATAGCACTACATTCTCTAGGCAAACTGATCATCCCTAAGAAAAGATCTAAAATACTAAGATCCCCCAAATATCTTCCCAGCCAGATCATGCTACAGTGAAGCCCACTCTGTCATAATCACTGAGAGATATCTGGATACACACACACACACACACACACACACACACACACACACAGTTCTTAGCAAGGATCGCTTCTCATTATGGAAAAGACTTTAATATGAAAAAACAGAAAACAAAATAAGCAAAGAAAATCCTTTGCAGAAACAGACAATACAGGGAGATAAAAACTTTCAAAACTTAAAAAAAAAAAATAACTTTAGAGATGGAAGAGAAGCTATGGCATCAATGTAAAAAGAACAAGTTTCAGTAGGAAGCAGATACCACCAACAAGGAACAGAGTACAAAACAGAGCTCTTGGAAATTGGAACACTGGAATATAGAAGACAAGGAAACAACAAAATTCTGAGGAAAAATTTAGTTTTCCCAGTCAAACTAACTATCAAGCACAAAAATACATAAATAAATAAATAAAGTCACATAAGACCTTGAAAACATGTTCTTCTATGCTCCTTTTCCCAGACTGCTACTAATGGACACCATCCACCAGAATGAGAACAGAAACCTATAAAGATGTCATGGGTCCCTGAAAAGGATATAACTACAGAACAGCAACAGGACTTCTCTACTTGAGAGCTGTAGTATAGTATAGAAAAAAAAAAAAAAAACCTATACATACACATTCTCTGTTCCATGGTCCTGAAATTACACAGAACTTCAAAAAAGTTTTCAATTTCCTGAATTATAGGAATGACTTAATTAAGTCAATGAAGTACTTAAGGCAAAAGTAGGGGATTCTCTGAAAAGCTTTAGAATGGGGGCTGGTCATCAGAGAAAAATCTAGATGAGATTAAAGGGCTGAAACTTTCAGTTCAACCTTCAAAGATGGGGAAGAGGTGCTGGAAATTGAGTTCAATAAGGTGGCAAATCATTTAATCAAGCATGTCTACAAAAAGGAATTTGATTAAAAATTCTGGACAACAAAGCTTGGGAGAGCTTCCTGGTTGGTGTACGAGAGGGTAGCATGATCTGGCTTCTGTGCTTGGGACCCTCCTAGACCTTGCCCTCTATACCACTTTATCTGGTTATTCATTTGTATCCTCAATAATGACATAGCATTTTCCTGAGTTGTGTGTGTTGTTCTAGTGAATTAGTAAACCTGGGGGTTTTGGAAAGCCCTAAATTTGCTGTCAACAGGGCAGAAGTTCTGATAGCCTGGAGACCCCACTTGGGCTGGCATCTAAAAGAAGAGCAGTCTTGCTGGGCTCTGTGCCTTTTATCTTGTCAGATCTGATGCTAACTCTGGGTAGCTGGGGTGAGAATCGAATTGAATTGTAGGATACTGAGTTGCTATCAGAGATTTGTTGACAGAACCCAATGGTAAAAAAAAATACCAGTTTGACAGCTATACAGCAGACTCAAGGAACAACCAATTTAGTTTCAAATAAGAAGACAAAATGCTTCAAAAGATCTGTCTCTGAGAACCAGAAACACTCAAAACTACATGTGTCTGAACATAGGAAGAACAATTTAGACTTCTACTAAAAAGTAGGGGATGAAACTGATTTTTTACATGAAAAAGTCAACAACTGAAGAAAACTAATAGCATTAGCCCTGAGGAAAATAAAAATAAATTATTGTAGCAAACAAATATAATCATAGGCTACTACATGGTTCAAATGTGAATAATATCACAATTACTTTGATATACATACTATACATTAACTTAACCAAAACAGTGATATAATGCCATTGAGAGAAAATGGGAAGAAAAGGGGAAGCGTATTACTTGTTTGGCAGTAGGAAGTAAATGCGGGAATAAATCCTCTTCTTTAGTATTGGGAAGTCCTTGATTATTGAACATAACTGTAAACCAGAAAGTAGTGGTTATAACAAGGATCTTATTTAGAGATCTAGATGTACTTCTCAAAGAAACAGCTAAGAATTGAAAGCGGTTGCTTCTGGGTAATGGAAATGGAGGCAGGTATAGAAATAAGCCATACAGATCTATTTCAGTGTTTAATTTATGTGCAAGAATTATATTAACAAAAATACAAAAATTTTTTTTTTAAAAAGCATCACCACCTACAACAGTACTGTGGCATTATCACAGGAAGTATTATTATTTTAAGGGACAGGATTGAAGAGGTGTGGCAGCATTCCTGAACTCACACAATTATAGAAGGTGTGAGTTCAGATTTAAACTCTCTTCTTATGATCTCAAACCTTGTGTATCTCTCTGAGTCTTCCCAGCAGCAACTTGTAAGTAAGCGAAGTGTCTTGATATCACCAAATGGAAAAAGATTGATTTTGACTAGAGGGGACCAGGAAATCTCTACAGAAATGTCATTTGAACTAGGCTTTGAGCCATCTCAGGCTGTTCTTTGCAGGCAGGGCAAGTGCCTGGATGGGCCTCCTCCCTTCTCTCTGGCCTCAACCTAGCTTCTGGTCTGAGCTGGGTGGAGGATGCAGTAAGTACAGTCCACACAGCAGGATTCCTGATGCAGGCACCTGAGGAGCTCCCAACGGTCTGTAAGTCATATGCAGTTATCAGTGCCTCGTGATCCCATTTTTACAATTCCCCCGAACTCACACCAACTCTGGTGTTCAGTTAACAAAATAAGGTGAGTAGCAGTCCATCAGACAGGGCTGCAGCAAGGATTAAATGGAGAGCCAGGCATTGGCATTGGCTACTGCTGTTATCCCTCTGAACATGCAATCCACAGTGAGGCCACAGGGCTCCTCAGGGTATGCAGTTCTGCCATCACCCCTTGATAGGCATGCTTTGTCCTCCCACTGGGCTTTGATACCTGCATCAGTGCCTTCACAGCATAGGGAAGCCACCCTCCCACCCATGCCAGTTGCACATGGCTTTCCTTGATGAATGCATTAGCCAGGGTTCCCCTAAAAGGAAGGAAGGAAGGAAGGAAGGAAAAGAGAAGAGAAGAAAGGAAGAAAGAAAGAAAGAAAGAAAGAGAGGGAGGGAGGGAAGGAAGGAAAATGTATTGCAGGAATTGATTCACACAATTACAAAGACCAAAAAGTCCCATGATCTGCCATCTGCAAGCCAGAGAATGAGGAAATCTGGTGGTGTAATTCAGTCTGAGTCCAAAAGCCCAAGAACTGGGGAGCCAATGGTGTAAATCTTTTCAGAACTGAAAAGTTAGAAAGCCCGTGAACCAGGAGCACTGATGTCCATGGGCAGACGATGGAGGTCTCAGTTTGGATAGAGAAAATGAAATTCACCCTTCCTCTGCTGTTTTGTTCCATTAGGACCCTCAGTGATTGGCTGATGCTTGCAGTATCAGTGGAAGTGATCTTGTTTACTCAATCTATAAATTCAAACGTTACTCTCTTCCAGAAGCACCCTCACAGACACCCTCAGAAATAATGTTTTACCAGCTATCTGAGCATCTCTTAGTCCGGTCTAGCTGATATATTAAATCAATCATCCCAGTGAGCCTGCAAGAGAGGAAGATACAATAGTGAGTCTACTGTTAACATCTCCCTGGTGTAGCTTTTTCCCCATCAATATTTATTTAGATCTGATTATTTTTACCTGAGTAGTACAAGTCGATTCATTTGAAATTAATTTGAAAGTAGCATATAGGTCAAACTTTTAAAAATGAATCTGGGGTCCCCATTTTTAAATAGGGTTACCTACCCATTTCACGGTAGTGATTATGGGATTATGAGTAAGACTGACCTTGTTCTTTCACCAAAATGTGTCACTGTTTTCCCTACAGCATTTTGCTGTGTTTGTTAAAAGCATTTCTGGATATTACTGGAGTGCTCAAATTTCTTTGCTTCATTTTTCCCCTTCAAGGTTTGAAAATTTTATAATTTTCTTAAGGAGGTTATTTAAAAATTTTTTAAAGATCTTATTTATTTGAGACAGAGAGAGAATGAGAGAGAGCATGAGAGGAGAGAGGTCAGCTGGAGAAGCAGACTCCCTGCCAAGAAGGGAATCCCATGTGGGACTGGATCCTGGGACTCCAGGATCATGACCTGAGCCAATGACAGTTGCTTAACCAACTGAGCCAACCAGGCACCCTGGTTATTACACACACACACACACAGAGAGAGAGAGAGAGAGAGAGAGAGAGAGAGAGGTGGGGGAGAACAGGAGAGATCTGGGTTACAGATTGCTATGAACATTTCAGGGATTGTTGTTGCTTGACACTCCAGGCTTAAAAGTAATTTTTTCTGCTCTCCTACTATTTGCATTCCTTATACCCCACTCATTAGGATTTGGTTAGGGTTCAGGTTTTTTTGTTTTTGTTTTTGCCTAACTGGAATGCACTTCCTAGCAATTCTTTCAGATAGTTTGTGGGTGGTAAACATTGAATCCTTGATACTTAAAAACTTTAAAAACTTTTTTTTTTTCTACTTATCTTTGTAGAGATTTGGGAGATAATAATCAGTTTGTCATGTGATCTTTGACACTACAGTCCACTGAATTCTCAAATCCAAGGTTTTTTGGGTTTTTTTTAAGATTTTATTTATTTATTTGACAGACAGAGATCAGAAGTAGGCAGAGAGGCAGAGAGAGAGGAGGAAGCAGGCACCCTGCGGAGCAGAGAGCCAGATGTGGGGCTCAATCCCAGGACCCTGAGATCATGACCTGAGCCGAAGGCAGAGGTTTTAACCCACTGAGCTACCCAGGCACCCCCAAGGTTTTTCTTGTAAGATGACAGATGTCATTTCGGCAATCATCCTTTGGCAAATTATTTTCATCTATTCTGAACGAATTAAAGATTTTCTTTTCTCATACTTGTTGAAATTGAAGTATTCAGTGTGACTTTTTCATCAGCTTTCCTGTCTTCCTTGAACTCTAGAAGCTTTTTAAAAAAAATCATTTGTTATTATTCTTACTTGCCATTGGTTCAGTTATCTCTTTCTGAGATAGGTAGTAGACTCCAGTCAGAAGTCATTCTATTACCTACTGTCAATCAGTGATTTCCAAACATAATTCCCCACTGACAAGTTTCTTGATAAACGGGGATCCAGGTGTGGAGAGGGAGATATATGATAAGTCTGGAACATTTCATTGTATTTTGCGCTATAAACAGAAAATACCCATGGTCACAGAAACTACACCAAAAAGACAAAGGCGTCAACCTAACAATTTGAGCAACAGAAACAATAATTGTAACGAAATAGACATATCAAATATCCCCAAAATAATTCAAAATGATAATAAAATCTCATTGGTCACCTATATAAATATTTTGAATACTGTATATATTTTTAAAAATCTCCAAACGAACCTGGGTTCAAGTCCCAAAGCTTCTCTGCCTACACGAGAAGAGAATACATTGTTCATGTGACCACTGAAGAAACAAAAATAAGGTGTATGACAGAGTCTGAAAACCTTAAAGTTATATACATACAGACGATGACATTTTAAGGTTCTTCTCAAATTCAGATATTGAGATATACACCCAGAGTCAAGCCATCAAAGCTACCTATTAGTGGGGGAGCCAGGCCCTGAATTCCAACCACCTCAGGTCATACCCACAGTCCTTCCCAAATTTCCTGACAGATGCAGAGATACGTCAGAAGGAGACTCATTTTCCTTCAAAAAGCTGATTTCTGAAGTCAGTGCAATCTTTCCAATCTATCCAAAACTACAACATGTATCCCATCATGCTATTAATTTCCTTTGAGATCAAGTCTCAAGCACTTTATAAGAATTTCTCTCTAATTTGGTGTGCCTTTAAAGTGATATTTGGAAAAATGCAGGAAGCCAGTGGAAAGATGGTTTGTGATGAGACATCAGTGACCAGCTGCTCCCTGCTGATGCAAACCACCACTGGAAAGGAAACAAATTTCCTGTCATGAATATTCCCTTTCAGCCTTTAATTTAATCCACTACCCATAATTTTCCCTGTCAAAGACAATGAAGGTGCCATCTGTACACTGCTGTTTTGATACACACCCGAAGGTTACTGACAAAGGATTGTTCGGGCCATGACCGTTCCATTAATTGCTCCATACACAGGAATAAGATGAGGGATCCAACTGGCCTGACTCCTGCTGAGGGAAATAAACTAAGGAGAAATTCCCTGTGGCTGTAGACCATCTTCCAGCTCAACTCCAACTTACAGAGAGCTGCATTAAATGTCTCTCTCATTCCTGGGACCCTAAGTCACCACTCCCTGGCCTAATGACTTTGGGGAAAAAGCCTCTGATGCAGTTTGCTCAATCCAGAGCAATAAGATACACAACTACTAACATAAAGAACAGGAAAACCTCAAAGCCATATTTAGAGAACAGCTCCTGCTTTAATTACCTACACTGCCTACTCTTCGCCTAACTTTAAAAAAAAAAAACAAAAACAAATATATAGCATCTCCTGACTTCCAGCTGACTCCGGGATGTACCTGAGAAAATTAACCAGAAATGTATGAATGTTTGCAAATACCAAGATTTTATGTGATCTGCCCATTTTTAATCAACATTCCTATTATTATTTAGTTATCATCCATTAGAATTTTATTGATCCTCAATCTATAGATATTTTAGGCAAATATAAAATATTGTCCTAAATGATTCAGTAACAATTTGCTGAGGATAGCTATAATATTTTTTTTCTAAAGATATGTTAATTTATTTTATTGACTTATTACAAAACCAAATAATTTCCTCTTATTTAAGTGAGGATAGCTATAATATTTAACAAAAAAAATCTAAAAGTAGCACTTTCAGTTTTAAAGAGCAAACCTTGTAAAGAAGTTTTTAAGTGTGTTTTTTTTAAATATTTTTAGAAGTTTTGGCCAATGCATAAAAATAGACACATATATCAATGGAACAGAACAGAAAACCAGAAATGAACCTACAATTACATGGTCAATTAATCTTCAACAAAGAAGGAAAGAATAGGAAAATATAGGTGGTGTGGTCAGTGAAATCTCTGACTCATGGTTTTGGCTCAGGTAGTGATCTCATGGTCATGAGATCGAGCCCTATGCTGTACTCCATGCTCAGTGCAGAGTCTGCTTAGAGTTTCTACCTCCTTTCCCTCTTCCCCTCCCCTTAGCTCTCTCTTTCACTCTCTCTCAAATAAATAAATAAATAAATCTTTAAAAAAAAGAAAAAGGGGCACTGGGTGGCTCAGTGGGTTAAAGCCTCTGCCTTCGGCTCAGGTCATGATCCCAGGGTCCTGGAATCGAGCCCCGCATCGGGCTCTCTGCTCAGCGGGGAGGCTGCTTCCCTTCCTCTCTCTCTGCCTGCCTCTCTGCCTACTTGTGATCTCTGTCTGTCAAATAAATAAATAAAGTCTTTAAAAAAAAAGAAAAGAAAAGAAAATGCAGGAAAGAACAGCAAATGGAAAAAAGTCTCTTCAACAAATGGTGCTGGGAAAACTGGACAGCTACATGCAAATGAATGAACCTGGACCACTTTCTTACACCATACACAAAAATAGATTTAAAATGGATGAAAGACCTTAATGTGAGACAAGAAACCATCAAAATCCCAGAGGGGGACACAGGCAGTAACCTCTTGGACATTGGGCATAGCAACTTCTTACCAGATATGTCTCCTGAGACAAGGAAACAAAATAAAAAATTATTATTTTTGCTATTAGGACCTCATCAAAAGAAAAAGCCTCTACACAGCAAAGGAAACAATCAACAAAACTGAAAGGCAACCTATGGAATGGGAGAAGATATCTGCAAATAACATATCTGATAAACAGTTAGCATCCAAAATCTATAAAGTACTTATTGCACTCAACAACCAATAAACAAATAATCCAGTTAAGAAATAAGCAGAAGACATGAACAGACGTTTTTCCAAAGAAGACATACAGATGGCTAACAGACACATGAAAAGATAGTCAATATCATTCATCATTAGAGAAATGCAAATCAAAAACAACAAAGAGATACAAACTTAGACCTGTCAGAATGGCTAAACTCACAAATACAACAACCAAGAGATGCTGGCAAGGATGTGGAGAAAGGGGAACATTCTTACACTACTAGTGGGAATGCAAGCTGGTTCAGCCACTCTGAAAAAAACAAAGGTTCCACAAAAAGGTAAAACTAGAAATACCCTATGATCTAGCAATTGCACTACTAGGTGTTTACCTAAGGAATACAAACATACTAACCCAAAGAGATAAATACATCCTAATGATTACAGCAGCATTATCTATAATAACCATATCATGGAAACAGCCAGTGTCCATCAAATTATGAATGAATAAAGAAAAGTGGCATATATATATATATATATACACATATATACTTCATAATGTACATATTGTATTATATATGCGTGTGTGTATATATATATATACATACAATGTATATATACACACAATGAAATAACACTAAGCCATAAAAAAGAATAAAATCTTGCCATTTGCAATGACATGGATGGAGCTAGAGAATATTATGCTAAGTGAAATAAGTCAGAGAAAGACAAATACCATATGATTTCACTCATACGTGGAATTTGAAAAACAAAACAGATGAGGAAAGGGAAAAGAAGAGGAAAACTAAGAAACAGACTCTTATCTACAGAGAACAGACTGATAGTTACAAGAGGGGAGCTGGGTGGGGGATGGGTGAAGTAGGAATTAAAGAGGGTACTTCTGATGAGCAAGGGGTGTTGTATGGAAGCGTTGAATCACTATATAGTAGACCTCTGAAAGTCATATTACACTGTATGTTAACTAACTGGAGTTTAAAAACTTTAAAAAAAGAAGCCTTGGCCAATTAATTTTTTAAAACCCATAAAACACTTCATTTAATATATAAGCTATGAATATGAACTAAAGCTTTTTCAAGCTTACATACTAAAAAGTTGATTACCTCATTACAGTCTCTCTTTGAAAATAGTATAGGAAGGTTTTATGTTGCTTAGGACACTTTGGGGAACTTTATTTTGATTTTTCTTCAGTATCAGATTATAAGCATCCAAAAGAAAGATAAAAACAGAAAATCCATCCCCATCTCATTTAAGAGCACCGACCTTCATCGCAAGACCCTACTTTGAGGTATACCCAGTCATCCATAATAAACTCATCCTCAAAATAAAAATAGCCCTGCTGAAAATTTTCAGATAATAGTGCTTTAAACCTAAAAGGAGTCCAAAAGTATTCAGTAAGTTAGTAGTGTTTTTAGAGTAAATGCATCATTTTCTACAGTGACTATTTTAAAAGAAAACATTTATTTACACTTAAATAGTATATGTGAGAGTGTGAGAAAATGCTTATTATCTCATTCTTTTAAAGTCAAAGCTCTTGCCAAGGAGCAGGGAATTATAACTTTTAATTGTATTTTTTAGACAGTAACTTTAAGCATATATTCAATAGGTCACAAAAGGCCACCTGCAGGATATGATCATACACCATTCTGAGGAGATGCACTGATCTAAGAAAATGACAGAAATAACTTTACCCAAGTGTTCACCACTCAGTTTAAAGGACCCAATTATATCTAAGTGAATTATAGAAATACTAACATGGACTTGTGAATCAAACAATGGATTAAACATACATAACAGCATATTTACGCCATTGGCTGAGTGGCTGGTAAGAATATCCTGTCAGTTTCTAGTTTAAGACGTCAGCTTAAAGATACCTATTTATTTCCCCTTTCCCTCTATGACCACTAGAATTAAAATAAATGAGTGAAATCATAAAAATGCCTCAAAACAAAGAGAATGGGAATGGGATCACAAAAAGGCAAGATATTTCAATACATTACATACAGAGAGAGCACATACAGGGAGGCTTAGCATCTGCAAGTGTCAAGTGAAGGAAGCCCTGTGCTGAATACTGGTGAGGGGGCTGCCAGGTGAGAGGAGCAGGTATGCCCCATGGTACCTGAAACCTCGCTGAGTTCAGAAGTAAAATGAAGGATGCAGGGAGGACGAAGGGGAGCTAACATGGGTGAAGTGACAGACAGCGTTGAAACAGAGTGTCAACTCCCTTCTGAGGATAACCATCACAGCCAGGGTTTCTCCTTACTCTACTGAGCCAAAACCCAAAAAAAAAAAAAAAAAAAAGATTGATTAGAACTGTGTCGTCTAATATGGTAGCTACCAGCAAAATATGGTTACAGAGTCCTTGATATGTGACTAGTGCTGAGATGGGCTATGAGTGTAACATACACTCTGGATTTCTAAGCCTTAGCTCTCCCCTCCCCCCAAAATGTAAACTATCTCAGTAACAATGTTTCTACATTGGCTACGTGTTGAAATTTTAATAACTAGGTATATTTTGTTAAGTAAAATATCTTATTAAAATGAATTATACCTATATCTTTTTATTTTTTAAGTATGGCCACTAGAAAACCTAAAATTACACCTGCAGCTGACATTGTATTTGTATTGGGTAGCACTGATAGCTTCTATATAAAAGAAGCTAAGGTGACAGGACACGATGCTGAGACAAAGCATCCAGGGCTTTGGCATTTAGTGTCTTCAAAGAAATGTAACAGTCCTCACCCAAGCCCTAAAACCACAGCTGACACTAAATTCTACCCTCAAATACAACACTTTCACCAATGCTTCTCTTCCTTAATTTTAAAATGCAAAGAGAAATCTAAGAATCAGAAGGCATTTTAGGAAAGCTTGCCAAACAAATCATAAAAATAAACAGAAAAACAAATAAATGAGCAAATTCAAAGAAAAAGGAAAAATTATCTTAGAAGGAATAATATTATTCAGTTTGAAATAAATGAATTTAAAAAATAAAGAAATGAATGATAACCCTCAACTAATTTCCTCTGAGAAAGGAAGTCAACTCTATAATGAACAGAGGGAATAAACAGCATAACTAAAGACTTGGAAAAAGAAAAGAATGATAAGATTTGGTGAAGAGTATAAAAAAGGAGAACATCTAAACTTGACACCAGGATAGATGACAAAAGAAACATTCAAACAGAAAGAATTATAGACTCAGAAAAAATGGCTTTTCAGAGAGTATAGTTTACATTGTCACAAAATTGTGAAGGCAGTTTAAAAAAAAAATCAAGATACGATAGAATCAAACTACAGATAAATTACAGGTGGCTACAGGAGAGAATGTAAATGCTACCAACATGGAGATAGAGGTGGTTTAAAAAAAAAAAACAACAAAAAAAAGTAGGGACAGCACTCTAGTGCTTATAGACTAGGAAACCAAATTATGGTTAACAGAAATGACAGTCTTAAGACTGTATTTTGAAGGTATAAAAGTGATCAGTGGAAGTGACAACGGTACTATGAGAGCAGATAGGGAGAGCTCTGAGTGAATCAAGTTCATATCTCATCATAACAAGAAGTCAATAGCAAACGGATAAAGCTGATCAATCAAGGAATAATAAATGAGTATGGAATCAGGAATCATAGCCAGAAACAGAAACTGCTGAAGGTCTCAGGGGAACGGACAGCAATGTGAAAAATGGAATATGACTGTTGCTTCTCATAAATCTTTATTGTTGGCTCTGTAAATGTTGTGTGTCACGCTGACATTCTTAAGTATTAAAAAATGTCATAGCCTATACATTTTCTGCATAGTATACACACATTAAATAACTGAAATATCTATCCGGGGGCCAACACAGTAGATAATAAAATGTCCAAGTGTGATATAGTTCAACAATCACATAGCAATTATACTAACAACCCTTGAAATTAATCATCAGTCAAGATTTCCACAAAGCTACTTAAAAGTAATCACCTTTAAATATACTAAACTAAAAATCAACTTGAGGTGGATGGCACATAAAATATGAAAGGTAAAACAACAACAGAAAGCCTATAAAGGAAAATATTTTCATGAGGTTGAGAAAGGGAAGTTTTTAAATAGGACACAGTAAGCATTAAACATAGAAAAAAAGGTTTTATGAGTTGGGTCACATTAAAATGAAGAATTGCTGTGCATCAAAAGGCACCATTTTTCTAGAAGCATATTATACTTTAACTAAAGATTTACAAAAGACAGAAAAAGCAAAGCTCAAAAAAGCAAAAATACAAGCCAAAGAATCTGAGAGAATATTTGCAAAAACATTTAACTGCCTAAGGGCTCATGTCCATAATATAGAAAAGTTCATACAAATCATTAAGGAAAAACTAAACAAACAAGCAAGCCAAGAAAAAAGAGGCAAGAGTCATGAACAGACACTTCTGGAAAATAATTGCCTGGGGCACCTTGGTGGCTCAATGGGTTAAGCCTCTGCCTTTGGCTTGGGTCACGGTCTCAGGGTCCTGTGGATCTAGCCAGGCATCAGGCTCTCTGCTCAGCAGGGAGCCTGTTTCCTCCTCTCTCTCTGCCTGCCTCTGTGCCTACTTGATAAATAAAATCTTAAAAAAAAAATCTGCCAACTGTGGAAAGAGCCAAGATGCCCTTCAGCAGACAAATGGATAAAGATGATGTGGTCCATATATACAATGGACTATTACGCCTCCATCAGAAAGCATGAATAGCAACTTTTGTATCAACATGGATGGAAATGGAGGAGATTATGCTGAGTGAAGTAAGTCAAGCAGAGAGAGTCAGTTATCATATGGTTCCACTTACTTGTGGAGCATAAGGAATAACACAGAGGACGTGGGGAGATGGAGAGAAGTGAATTGGGGGAAATCAGAGGGGGAGACGAACCATGAGAGACTGCGGACTCTGAGAAACAAACTGAGGGTTTTAGAGGGGAGGGGGAGGGGGAGTTGGGTGAGCCTGGTTGTGGGTATTAAGGAGGCAAGTATTGCATGGAGCACTGGGTGTGGTACCTAAGCAATCTCGGAAACAGAAAAAAAAAAAAAAAAATTTAAAAAAAAAAAAAAAAAAAAGGAATGCCTGGGTGGCTCAGTCAGTCAAAGGGCTGCTTTTGGCTCAGGTCATGATCCCGGTGTCCTAGGATGGAGTCCCATATCAGGCTCCTTTCTCGGCAGGGAGACTGCTTCTCCCTCTGCGTCTGCCTGCCTGTTCTCTCTCTCTCTCTCTGACAAATAAAATCTTTTAAAAAAAGAAAAGAAAGTAAGGAAAGAATCAACTTGAAAATTAAGAAATGAAATAGCCCTTGACTCCTCTAGTAATCAGTGGATCTGCTAATTGAAATCATAAAGAAGTATCACTCCCTTCCCACCAGAATGGTGAATTAAAAGCACTGAAAATACCAAGGGTTGGTGAGTATGTAGAACAATAATGACTTTTCATACACTCCTGGTGAGAATGTTAATTGGTTTAGAATCATTCTGAAATCATTTCATTTGGCTTCATTTGGAAAACTGAAAGGTATTGCCACCTTATGACTTAGAGCATACACCCATATACATACGTATGTGATAGATAGAAATGCATTCACACAGGCCTCAAAAGACATGTAAAATAAGAATATTTATGACAGAGGTCTTCATAATAGACAAAAGCTGGCACCTAATTACCCATCAATAGAATAATAAATGTTACATTCATACCATAAAGATGTATACACTACAACCATAGGCAACAACTTGAATGTCACTCTCAAAAATAAAAGCAAAAGTAACCAGAGCCAAAAGAGTACACACTGTGTGCTTGTGTTATCCCACCTGTATACATCCCCAGAGAAGGGCAAAATTAAATCCTGGTGCTCAACATCATGCTAATGGTTTTCCAGTGGAAATAAAACAGATTTAAAAAAATTTTTTTTAATTTATTAATTGGACAGACATAGAGCACAAGTAGGCAGAGAGGCAGGCAGAGAGAGAAGAGAAGGCAGGCTCCCACCGAGCAGAGACCCCGATGCAGGGCTCGATACCAGGACCCCAGGGATCATGACCAGAGCCGAAGGCAGAAGCTGCAACCCACTGAGCCACCCAGGCACCCCAAACAGATTTTTATTGCTTTAGTGATATGCCTTTTCCCTCCAATATAGACAATACCTCTTTTTGTCCAAGACAAAAATCTTTACAGACAGTAATCCAAGAGTAAATTCCGCACTTTGAGAATCATCTCACAGGTGGCATTTGTTAACCATGACAGTTACAATTCCCTCCCTGTCAGCTTCCACCTGTCACAGACAGGTGAGACTACCTGAGTTAGAGACTGGAGTCAGGCCCACATCTAAGACCTTCCCACAACCCATTCTCCCTCAGTGGCTTTTAACTCATAATACAGGGTTTTATACAATTCCTCATTTAATTTTGTTAGTTTCAGCCAATTATTTTGGCATTCTGAGGGCTGTGATTCCTCAGCTTTTGTTGTAACTTCCAGCTTTTCTCCATGGAAACTTAAGCATATTATGTGATATCTTATTTTGAGGTTATCAAAATAAATATTCAACAAGAAAATATTCAACAAGGAAAGATAAGACAAATGTGTGTGTGTGTGTGTGTGTGTGTATTTATATACACATAAATATGTACACAGACACACTTTTACAATAGTTTGGTTGGGGGTTGTTTTTTTTTTTTTTTTTCTGAAATGGTTTATAGCTGTTGTTGACTGTCAATAAGTAAATCACTGAAATAAGTACCATGGGAACTGCTATTAGAAGGTTCTAAATGACTCTCTTCTCCTCTGAGGAGTAAAACACTACCTAATCCTAATAAATCAATAAAAGGACAGAGATTTTCGTTGGCATCCCTCCATAACAAGACTATTTCTCTTCCTTTAACAGCATGTCAGGGATGAATCAGGGGCTCTGAGAAAACTGAACCCTTTGGGGAATACCTTCAGTGGTAGACCAGAAAAGCAACATTTACAAGAAAGATTCCTTCAGTAAAAGCACCCATAATCCTCAGTCTATAAAGCTAAAGCATTTTGTATGTTTGTTTATGTCCCAAAGCCATAAAGAGGTTTGAGAGGGATAAAATTTCTAGCATAGTAAATCTGGATGAATTACAAAGGTGCATTGTAAACAAGTTTTAATTTAGAATTTCAGTTCTGCCCCCAGCAATGAGGAACTAAGTGGTTCTCACAAACCCTCCAGTGAGAACAATTAAAGAGGATAGAAAAAGTAGCGATCATGTGTATAAAAACACCAGAGCACTTAACAGGGCAATGAAGAATGGCGGAGCCATGGTCCAGGAGGGGAGGGAAGACCTGAGAAGATAACAGGTTTGGGGGCCACTTTTCAACAACCCCTTGATGATTCTTAAAACAATGTCTACAGGGTCAAAAAATTAAGCAGATCTTGATGAATGTGAGAGCTAGAGGGACAAAACAGGAGCTCTAGTCCATTGAAAAGAGGTAAGACTCTAGTAAATTCTCTATATTTACATCATAGTATGTATAATCAAAAATCAAAAGCGGATCAGCCCTTACAGGAATGGAAGGCCAGCTCCCCACCTTCTCAACGACTAACTAGATTGAAGCAATTTGTGCTTGCTGATGTCATGACCTGGATGTTGGTCAGAAACAAACAAAAATTATCCAAACAAAAAGTATCCTTAAGACCTTCAAATGATCTCTGCAATTTTCTACATGCACTGGCACAAAATGAAAAGGCTTAGAAACAACATCGTGAATCATTTCATGTAACTTAAAAGTAACATCATGAATCACTTCAATACATGCTTTTTAAATGATTTCTAAAATAAAAAGAGGGACAGAGATTGAACATGCACTGATGGTGAGAAATGCATGATGGTGGAAAAAGAATTCAATTTTAATCTAAAACCTGTATTTGTTTACCACTTGGCATATTTGTATCACTTTAAAATTAATGCCTGCTAATATTGTTTAAAGTATGGTAATGGGGTTATACAATTTTAATTTTTAAATACTTCTGTATATAGTCTATAAACACAGAGAAAAGAGAGCATGAAATACACCAGAATATCTTGAGTGATGGTGATTTGGGTGATGATTTCTTCTATTGTTTAAAAATTTCATTTCTTGCACAAAAAAATCATATAATATATATATGTATATACATATATATATATATATATTACATTTACAGTTTTAAGAAATACCACATATAAAAACATCATTAGGATACTTACCTGTACCTTGGGCTTTCTGCACAGAAGGTGTTCAATGTGAACAATTTTTACAGCTAATATTGGATACTATTAAATGAGAGTTGTAGCATTTTAAACAGTGGCCAGTAGATGCAAAATCATAGGTCTGACAAAAGCAAAGCATCGCCATGGGGATGTCAGATAACACACAAGCCCTTACAACATCGGGCTCCACAAACATACCTGCCGTCATTTGTAGCAAACCCCAAATGTGGGGCCACTTAGCTCTATTGTCTTGTGATTAAAGCTTCTAAAATGTTGAATCTAAAAGTAGAATCCATAAAATACCAAAAAATCATTCGTGCATAATTATGTGTTTTACATTGTGTATAATTATGTGTTGATTCGCATTATTCATTTTAAATGCCTTGCCTTCTGGACATGCTTTCATAACTGTGCACATTTATTGTATGCAAATCAACATCTAGAATGGCCTTAAGATGTATGCGTACAGGTGAATGACTACATGGCAGGAATAAAGGAGAAATATTATGGAAACTACTGGCAGTTTAGAACCTTGCATTTGTATCACTTCAAAATGATTTCTTGTGTATCATCTCATTCCCAGCCCAGTTACAAGCCCACAAACTAAATTAATAAATGCCATGAGTCAGAGTATGCATTTAGGAATAAGTTAGACATTTTTACATAACAAATTTATCTATGTAGCTACACGAAGTTTATATAAACAGTTACATATCATAGGCTGGATATCCAAAGTATCTCTGGATTCTGTCCACTTCTCACTTTCCCCCCATGTGGGAAGTTTCGACCTCTTCATCCCTTGTCCACACTTCTCCTCCTCTCCAATCTATCCCACATACATACTGCCCTCAGCATCCTCTATCTAAATAAACACAGATCTAGTTATATCCCTCCACTGCTTAAAAATACACCACACCTTCCCACTCTCCACCTAACAGTTCACCAAGCGGCCTGTTCGATAGCTAGAACAGACCACAGCAGGTAAAACAATCCCTCTGAAAATATATGCTTTGTCCTTAAAATGTATGCATTTTTTTTCATTCTAACCTATAATGTATACTTGTTAGATTTAATACCAGTATCATGGTTTGGATTGTTTCCATTTCTAGGAAAATCTGCTATGGCAAGCTGATCTTTCAGCCTCACAAATCCCCTGGCACACTGTCTCCTCATGCTCTCAGAGATACCCAGGCCAGGGCAAAACTTCAACTCTGCAGAACATTCAACGCACCTCACGCTTTGTTCCCCTCCTGTCTCTGAACTCAATGCATACATCCTCCCCAAAAATAATCCTATCCTGCATTTTGTAAAGTGCATTTCTAGAAACTAATTCTTACCAGAAAAGTCTGTAGAGAAAAATTACTCCGGTCAATACTATACCCTTCTTTTAGAAATTCTCAATAAACACAAGAACACTCAATATTCTAAGAAGTCTTGCATTAAAACCTGTAGCCAAGAATAACTGAGAGCCAGCGTTTCTTAGCACCTACGTTGCTGAAGTTGTCCTGTCCTCCACCAAACTCTTCTAACCCTGCCCCCATCACCTGGAGGGTCAGTCTTACTTTCTCCAACTGGCAAATTCCTACTCAATTTTAGAAATCTGACTACCTCTGCTTTGAAACCATTCCCAGTTACCTTCACTGGAAATAAATGTTTTCTATGTGTATTTGTAGCACTTGGTACAGGCATGTACGTTAAATTACACATGTGGTAATCTTGGATCTACACGTCAGTCTCCTTAGCCTGATTGTGAGTTTTAAAAGTAGAAACCATCCTTTATTCATTTATGAATCCCCAGAACTAGCAAAGTTCACAAAACGAGCTCAGTAAATATGTATGGAATAAATTGGTGAAATAGAAATGATCTTTCATGAAAATAAAATATGCAACATCATATGCCATTTCCCTAACACTCCAGCCAGGAAATCTCGCTGGCAAAAAGGAAATCTCGCTGGCTAGCTGGAGAACACTTGGAGGGTGGGGTAATGATGTCTAGAACAGCCCAGTCAGAGTAAGTAAATGACCCCTATTACCAAATTTATAAAGAGAATCTCACGCCAGTCAGAACTATCACATGAATCCCTTATGAGAGCCACTGTATCTCTGTCTAGGGTGCTAAGATTCCAGCTGGAGCACCCTGGCTCTGCTTCAAAACCAGGCAGAGCCAAGTCCGAATGGATTACAAATGTTTGCATATTTCATTATTTCTGATATAGAGACTTCCTTTCCACCTAGGATCTCAGAGTAGTTGCACTCAATCAGCTTCAGTTCAGCCCATGTAAATAAATTAAGCTAACTCCTCTGTCAAAGACGTTACCGACTGCAAAGGAGGTAAGAAGCAAAGCACTTCAAAGTCAGATGTGGGTTTTCCTCGCAGCCCTGCCACTAACCAATGAGCAACTTTGGGCAAGTGACCATACCTTTCTAGGCATCCACTTCCCAACCTCTGAGTTGAGTAGCTACATAATTAAGATCGAGCAAACCTTCAGTGAATTACCAGTGAATGTCAACCATTTTTTCTTACTTAATCCTCTTGAAACCCTTGAAGTGGGTATTAATATTCTATTTTACACATGAAGAAACAGGGCTTAGAGAGGTAAAGTAATTTGTTCAAGGCCACACCATGAGCTTGCAGCACTGCCTGCCTGGGAAGCTCATGGGTTCATGGCTGGATGGCCAGGGAGAGACCAAGGCTTTATTCCTCCCACCTTCCCATGACCTCATGGCTATCTTCAGGTTTCTCCAACACTGGAATGATGATGATACTCAGTCCTCAAGGTTTCTTTTTTGTTTGGTTGGTTGGTTTTTGGTTTTTGTTTTATTTATTTGACAGACGGAAATCACAAGTAGGCAGAGAGGCAGGCAGAGAGAGAGGGGGAAGCAGGCTCCCCGCTGAGCAGAGAGCCCGATGCGGGGCTCGATCCCAGGACCCTGAGATCATGTCCCGAGTCGAAGGCAGAGGCTTAACCCACTGAGCCACCCAGGCGCCCCAGTCCTCAAGTCTTTTGATAGTTTTTAAAATTTCCTAACTTGACACAAGCTTGTGTTTTATTATTTCTTTGTCACATCATGTAACCCTAGCTGACACTTAAACTTCTCATAAGACCTTCGAATCCTTCATTTATGTTGACTCCTTAAGGATCTCCTAAAGAGATAAAAGCACCTAGAAAGAAGCTTGCAGCTGCACTGGGAGTGATTTTCTCTCCCAAAGAGACTGCCACAGCCTTAGGAGGACTGCTCCACATGCTCACTGTTCCTGCTCCTTGGTTAAGCAAGCCTTGTACCTTCACATGCCATCCAGCCAGCACTCCAGAGAAGCAGCTGTGGCACATAGCCATGGTGAGGCCATCTGGCTAGCTGGAGCCAATCCTGAGCAAGTGGGGTGGGGGAGGGCAGCTTTCACCTTCTCAGCCTACCATGCACCACTTGTGAAGTGTGTTAGCTTAGCTGACAGGTCCTCTGCCATGTGCAGGGGGTGGGGTGGAGAGTGTTGTTTGGATTGGTGTGTTTTGATGAAAAAGACCATAGTCTTGTTCTAGCTTTGTAATCTCTCAAAGTTGCCTTCACATCTTTAGCTCATCACAGTGACCAATGAAATGTTATCCTGTCTCTTTCACTAACAGGAAAATACAGATTCAGGACACTTACAAAACTTACCAAACAGCAACCATTCAGAAACTGTGAGAGCCAGAACCCACAGAGGCCCCCAAGTACCTCTTGAAGTAATGAAGTAACAGAGAAGCTGCTCTTAAAGAAACTACTCCTTCCCCACAAGGGGCAGAGCCTTGTGGAGCTCCCAAAGCCTCCACACTGGCATTTCTCTGACCTGGCTTCATTCAGTCCTAGAGCTTCCTTCATTCAGTCCTAGAGCTTCTTTTTCAGCCTCTCTTCCCCTAACTCCAAATCTACATCCTTTCCCCTCTCCTGAAATCCAAGCTCTGTAAACAGTGATTTTTGTTCTTTGGTAACCTCTAGACGGCACTTGTCTACACATCTCCTGATAAGTCGTCTATGTTGTCACATAATCACTGAATATTTTAAGGATAGCTCTGTCTCTTGGAAGAAGTGCACATTTAACGCAGGCATATTATGGAAGAGGGAGCCGTTCATCACGGCAATTCTAGCTACGTTAAGTGATGTAACGTGCATCAGTGTGGTAACGTGGGTCCTCTTTATTTGTAAGATTATGAAATATCACCTGTCTTCTTATACCACTTATCTGCACCCCTCTGGTGGATCGTAGCACTTTCTACGTGGAACTGAGGCTATCTGAACACCTCTTTCCCACCACAGTCTTCCCTCCCCCTGAACACCAGCGTTCCTGTACCACAGAACAGAGGCTAATACTTTGTACAAATTAGACCCTGTACCCCAGAACAGAGGCTAATAATTTGTACAAATTAGACACAGAAACCCATTTATAATGAATCAAACACTTCTGTAAAATATTTGTATTGTATGAAGAATATGTCATGAACTCTGAACATTCAACGCTGTCTTTGAGCAAAAGAAAAGGAAAAAAATAACTTACACACATTATTTAGATTTGTCAACTAAAGTGAGCACTAATAAGTCCACAAAGAAAGAACCCCATGGGGCTGGGAGCAGCTGCCTGACCGACAAGTGTATCTCGAGTGCTAAGGCTTGCTCACCATCAGAGCGGGACTGCCAGCACTACTATCACCAGGAAAGGATAAAAAAAAAAAAAAAAAAAAAGCCCATTATTGGAATTGGGGCAAAGGGGGCGTGTAAATGCTCACAGCTGGCCATCTGGCTGGACAGATTAACCAGCTGCAAAGCCCAAGACCAAGCCCCTACTCAAAGAGGCTACATACTACAGGCAGCAATAAAGTCTAGAGATGGCCAAATTGACACGGACAGCATGCTAACACTTATACCATAACGGATACGGCAATGTGACCATTTGGACCCTATTCTTGCTGATTCTGGCTCAGGATGGGAATACGTTCATCCTGAGTTTCAGGCTGAGGGAAGGGTGGGGCTGGAGTACCCATGCACAGGTGGCAGGAGCAGTGGAACATGCTATACCGGGTTCCTTCGGCGGGAGGGGAAACTGAGGCACGCAGCAGTGAGCAGGCTCAGGTCAGGGGCAGAGTTCTGGCCCTCCTGGCCTTGAGCCAGCTGGCTTGTCCCAGACAAACTACACCGCCTGGCTGCCTGATGCTTCCGCGACCCCTCAGAACCCACGGCGGGGAGAGGACAGCCTTGCGGCCGGGCCGGACTCACCACGTCCATGATCTGCAGAAGACTCAGGGAGAAGTAGACGGTGAGTGGCTGCGAGTCGTTGGCCACGGGCCTCTCCAAGGGGTTGTAGTTCTTAATCAGCTCCTTGTAGAGCTTCCTCTGGAACTCGCCTTGCAGGGACACTTAAGGAAAGGAGAGCCCGGCGGGCTGTTCAGGGAAGGCCAGCGGGGGTGCGCCCCACGCCCCTTGCCTGTGACCCCCGCCACCTAAAGCAAGCAGCCCAGACGAACGGGGCTCGCCCTTCCCGGGCACCCCCATAGCGCCACCCACCGTCCCTCCTCGCGCGAGCCCCCAAACCTGGCCCCTGCGCGGGGCGCTCGGAGCCGCCGGAATGCGCCCGGGATCCCGCGGAGGAGGAGTAGAGGGCTGGGAGACCTGGCGGCTTTACCGTGCAAGAGCGACGCGGCCAGCGCCAGCCAGACCGACCGGCGCATGTTGCGACTCGGAGCTGCCACGGGCCGGCGCGCCCCGCGTCTCGCTGGTCCGCCCGGGCCTGCGCCTGCGGCCGCGGAGCCACCTTTCCCGGCTCGGCTCGCGCGCCTTTAAAGAGCCGAGCGCGCGCCCCCGCCCCGCCCGCCTCCGCGCACTTCTCCACGTGATGAGCCCCGCCCCCGCCCCCACCCCAGCCGGTCCGCGGGGGCCTGGGAGGCTCGGCGGCTGCCCGGGGAACTGCAGCCCGCGGGTGCAAGAGGGAAGTGCACCCCGGCACTGGTTACAGTGTGGGCACCCCGCCCAGCCTCTGTCTCCACCACATCACGCCTCCAGCCAAGCCGGGGGCTATCCAGGGCCAGCGCTGTCTCTCCTTCTGTCCTTGGTCCCTACTCCGCTCCCTCCTGCGCTCAGACAGAAGCTGCGCGGGGTCCTTGGGAGAGAGCGGGGCAATTCTGGGGTGCAGTCCTCCAGGGTCCTCCCTCTCTTACGCCAGTGGCTAGGTGTCAGCGACTGGGAACCTGGCTTCCACAGGTTGGGATGTCTCTCCAGCCTGACGAAACAGACCTGGGAGGAAGTCCCCTCCTGCCCCCGCCCCGGTGTTCTGTCAGCAACCATTTGATGGGCATCACCAGCCGGATTCTCATTTAGGTTCTGGAAGTGCTGAAAGGAGAGGGGAAATCTCTGCCTGGGAGACATTCTATAAGGGAGGAGAAAAGCTGTAAAAGTGTGTGATGGGATTCCCAGTGGGCATCTTCTTTGTGTCTCATTCTCTTTCAAAGGAGATTTAGAAGATTGAAGTTACTCCCCCAACCCTTTTCTGGAAAGCTAGCCAAAACTTGGTGGTGTAAATCTACACTTTTTTTTTTTTTTTTTAAACCCGGGAGATAGTTAATTGGCAAGGGGAGGCTCAGCGGGGGGGAAAAAAGTCAAAACGTCAAGGGCTAAGCCGAATCCTAGATATTAAAGAGGCGGTATGGTTTTGGATGAGCAAGGGAATGAAGGTATTGAAGAGGGGTTTCTACAGAGGCGGAGAGCCCTGCCCCATTTGCTCTCAGCAAGCAGGTTGCAGAAAACTGAGTGCAGCAAGTTCCCTGCGCTCAGGTAGGGGGCGCTGCCCCTCGCCTCGGTTCAAGCCACAGAGCTTTTGAACCAAATCCAGAGCTCAGGCACTGTGGACCAGCCTAGGCAATGCCCACATTTCTGAGCTGCGTAAGACACGGGATTCTTGGATAACATTAAAAACCAGAGAAAGGCTCTCCAAAACGTGACTACCCTTGAATATATCCCAGCAGCAGGAATGGGCAACCGAGCCAGTTATTTGATTTGGAAAAAGAAAGAAATGTGACAGCCTTGCAAGAAGTGTCTGATAGCAAATTCGCACCTGTTAACTGAACTATGTATAAACAAATAATCAGTGAGGCTTTGATAACTGCGGTAGGGTCCTCGCGGAAGAAAAGGTTCATTCTTTCCGGAGAAGTGTTGGAAATGACAAGGATCCTGGGCTTGCCACAGAGGAGGTATTCAGCCAGAAGATGGGAGCAACAGGACACAGCTTCCTGGTGAGCAAATAAGCGTGCTCTTAGCTTCAGTTAGTTAGGAAATTTGTGGCCGTCTGGATACCCATAGACCTGGCACCAGTGAAGAAATGAACTAAAGTGAGTTGGGGGATATCGGTAGGGGAGAGGAACCATGAGAGACTGTGTACTCAGAAAAAAAAGGAGGGTTTTGGAGGGGGTGGGGTGCGGTGAGTAAGCCTGGTGGTGGGTATTAAGGAGGGTACCTATTGCATGGAGCACTGGATGTGGTGCATAAACAATGAATCTTGGAATACTGAAAAAATAAATAAATAAAATAAAATAAAATAAAGTGAAGGTTTACAGCCACTGGCAAAAAGGGAATAAGAGAAGGAAAATAAAACAACAGAATAGAAGGGGCATAAGAGGTATCAACGGGAAGATTCTCACTGGCACGTCATCTCCACTGGTCCTGTGAATGCAGCACTAGCTCTCAAACACAATTCCTAAAAGTGTCTAAAAGCCCTGCCTTCCATTCTAGTGGGGCCACAGGAATTCATGTGCCTTGAGTTTGGTCACTGGGATCACTTTCCTAAAAGCTTAACTACTTCCTTACATCCCTTGTGCCCATAATATCAGAAACCTAGAAATAAACTATTTCCCAGTGGGTAAGCCAGTCAATAAGTTTTATTTATGCCGTGTGCTCTCTGTCTGCTAAGTGTCTGGAGGAACTGGAGGAATACAATCCACTCACTCAGTTTACAGTTTGAGCTTGGGAAAATAAATTCCAGTATGTGCTATGCCATTAAGTAGATCTGCGAGTTTGGCTATGCTTCCTCCATGTATGGGACTATGTTTTTTCATTTATAAAATAAAGAGGGTAGTAGGACATTCTGGAGTTGAGCTGACAGAGCCACAGGTCATCATCTCACTCCTATTCCCAACATGAATGGGAAATAAAACTTAAGAGTACATTAATACATACTTGAGCTTAGAAAAGCAGGGACGGGAAATAAATCCAGAGTAGTTACTCAGGCAGAAAGAACAGAAAAAAAAAAAATAGTACTCCACAAATTGAAATAATAGGATGATCTGGGGAAAAAGAAACCTATAAAATAAGTGTGTTTAAAATGCCAAAGTTTTTGATCCTGGTGAGTTATATCAGCTTCAGTAATAAACCACAAATCCTATTGGCATAACACTATAAAGTTAATTGCTCCCTTACAATGATATGAAAAAGTTCCAGTGACTTTCCTAGGTATCTAAGCTCCTCAGATCTTTCAGAGATACAAGATCCTTTCAGCAACTGGATTGACTGTGTTTTGAGGGCCAGAGGAGTATGCTAATTGAACTTTCTGCTGGAGCCTCAACATTTACACAGCTTGCAAACAAGTAGGAGTGTACCAGGACCAGGTCTAGAAGTTGCTTGTAGTATTTCTGTCTACATTCCTTTGGCTGGAGTCACTGATCACAACCTCAGGCAAGGGAAACTAGAAAACAGTCTTCTTACCTGGGCCTGAGACGAGAAAAAAGTAAGCAGTGTTAGGAATATAATATACAAGGAATAAAGTAAGAATTAATGGCATAGGGAGAGAACAAAGCACAAAGGAATAGAAACAAACAGAAAATAAAATATGAACACCTAGAAAAAAAAGCCATAACTATTAAAATTGAAAATCTATGTTAAAGAGGAGACTGGCTAATGATGAAGAGAGCATTGGTACTCTGGGAGCAAGAAGTGAAAAAGTACCAAGGAAATCACCCAGATAAGAACGGTTAAGGGATTGAGGATAGAATAAGAGGTCACCTAATAGGAGTCCTAGAAAATATTGATAAGAATAGGTGAGAAATTATTTAAAGAGAAAATGACTAAGAATTTTCCCACTGAAAAAAAATGTAGATCTCAAATTGCAGAAGTGCAAGAAGCAAGGATCATGTTAAATAAAAGATTCATCCCTAGGGGCGCCTGTGTGGCTCAGTCCTTTAGCGTTGCCTTGGGCACAGGTCATGATCCCAGGATGCTGGGATCCAGCCTGCACTGGGCTCCCTGCCCAACAGGAGGCCTGCTTCTCCCTCTCCATTTCCCTTGCTTTTGTTCCTTCTCTCTCTGTCTCTGTCTCTCTCTGTTTCTCTCTCGTCAAATAAATAAAATCTAAAAAAAAAAAAAAGAAAATTCATCACTAGATAATGAAACTGGTAAAACCACTTAGGAGGAAAAATACAGCACAGATTTTTAAGGGAGACAAAGAGTGGCAACCTACATGCAAATTTAAATAATCAATGATTGCTAAATAATAAGAATAATTTGGAAGGGAAAAGGTATAATTGAAGAGGATATTTCTGGTCCTTGCAAGATGGCAAATTCAAGTAACAGCAAAATCTGCTTCAAAAATAAACCCATTTAGCCAAAATTACAGAATATATTGGAGATTGAAAATTTTACTTTTAAGAAATTTGATCTGGGGGCACCTGAGTGGCTCAGTGGGTTAAAGCCTCTGCCTTCAGCTCAGGTCATGATCTCAGGTTCCTGGGGTTGAGCCCCCCATCAGGCTCTCTGTTCAGCGGGCGGCCTGCTTCCTCCTCTTTCTGCTGTCTCTGCCTACTTGTGATCTCTGTCTCTCAAATAAATAAAATCTTTAAAAAAAAAAAAAAAAAGAAATTTGATCTGGTGGACACTTAAAACAGCATTTGCAACCAACAGTTAGTGAAAACTTGGGACTCCTGGGTGGCTCAGTTGTTAAGCGTCTGCCTTCGGCTCAGGTCATGATCCCAGGGTCCTGGGATCAAGCCCAGCTTCTGGCTTCCCGCTCAGCAGGAAGCCTGCCTCTCCCTCTGCTTGTGTTCCTTCTCTCCCTCTCTTTAATAAATAAATAAAATCTTCAAAAAAAAAACTGGTGAAAAAACATTCTTCTTAAACAAATGAAATATTTACATGAGGTTCCTCCTTTTCATTCTCAATATTATTTTTGTATATTCTTCTATTTTTTTCTTATTCTATTTTATTAGGCTTTCAGTTTTTCAAATAACAACTTTTTAATTTTGTTGGTCAACCCTATTAGGTGTTTGGTTATTTTTTCATTAATTTCATATCTTTTTAAATTCCTTCCTGCCTCCATGCTCCGATGCTAGTTTATTTCTATTTTAACTTCTAAGTTAAATGATGTCAATAATGTTTAATTTTTTTTCTTGTCTAATAAAAAACAGACCTAACTACTAAGGCTAGTTAAGTACTATGAGAAGAAAGAAATATAGGGCAGTACAACTTACAGAATTAGATGCAAAAAACACATTACAACTAGCATACCAAATCCAAAAAAGCCTAACAATTCATAATTATGGGAAGGATCCTATTAGTCAGCTACCATAACAAAATGGGCCAGTCTTGGTGGCATAACCAACAGAAATGTATTTTCTCGTCATTCTGGAGGTTGGAAGTCCATGGTCAAGGAGTTGTTAGGGTGGGTTTCTGGTTAGGCCTGGTTTGCAGTGGCCACCTCTTCCCTGTGTTAAAACACAGCCTTCCCTCTGTGCATACAACAGGGAGAGCGAGTGAAACAAGTGTGATATTTCCTCTTCTTCCTGAAAGGACATCAGTCCTTTCAGTTTAGAGCCACACCTTTATGACCTCATATGGGTGTGCCTAAAATATCTTTTGGATTTGATTCCAGACCACTGCAGTAAGATGAATATTCCAGTAAAGCAAATGTAATAGGGCTTCTTGGATGGCTTAGTCTGTTATGTGTCTGCCTTCAGCTTGGGTCATAATCTCAGGGTGCTGGGAGGCCCTGCACCCTGCATCGGGCTTCTGGCTCAGGAGGGAGCCTGCTTCTCTCCCTGTCCTTCTGCCTGCTGTTCCTCCTGCTTGTGTTCTCTCTCTCTCGGTCAAATAAATAAATAAGATGTTTAAAATAGAAGTAAATGTTATAAAGATTTATTTATTTACTTATTTATTTGAGAGAGAGAATATGTGTCCCTAAGTGGGGGGAAGGAGCCCTGGGAGAGGGGACGTAGATTCCCTGCTGAGCATGGAGCCTCACCTGAAGACTGTGAGATCATGCCCTGAGTCCAAACGAAGAGTTGGTTTCTCAATGGACTGAGAAACAGGCACCCCCCGATTAAGCAAATATAGTAAAACAAGCCAAATTATTCTTTTGGGTTCTCAGTGTTTGTAAAAGTTATGTTTACTCTGTACTGTAGTATATTAAGCATGCAGTAACATTGTTGAAAAAAATCAATGTATACACCTTAATTTAAAAAAAAATTTTGCTAAAAATTGCTGACCATCCTCTGACTTTTCCACAAGTTGTAGGATTTAGCTGGTGGAGGCTTTTGCCTCGATGTTCGTGGCTCCTGAGTGATCAGGGTGATGGTTGTTGAAGTCGGGGTGGCTGTGGCAATTTCTTAAAATCACAATGGAGTTTGCCACATTGATTGACTCTCCCTTTCATGAACAATTTCTCTGTAGCATGCAGTGCTGTTTGATAGCATTTTTACCCCCAGTAGAACTTTCAAATTTGGAGTCAATCCTCTCAAACCCTGCCGCTGCTTTATCAATTAATTTTATGTGATATTCTAAATCCTTTGTTGTCATTTAGAAAATCTTCACAGCATCTTCACTAGGAGTACATTCCATCTCAAGAAACCGCTTTCTTTGCTCCTCCATAAACAACTCCTCGTCTATTAAAGTTTTATCATGAGATTGTAGCAATTCAAATATAATAACAATAAAAAGTTTAAAATACTGTGAGAATTACCAAAATGGGACACAGAAACATAAAGTGAAGAAATGCTGTAGGAAAAACAGTGCTAATAGACTTGCATAATGTAGAGTCGCTACAAACCTTCAATGTGTACCCCTTCCATGGCCAGAAAAAGGAATATCATCAAAGTACAATAAAATGAGATATTCCTTTAATCATTAGCACATTTATAGGCCAACAAAAAATATCATCACGTCAGCATATATTGAATAAAATTCAACACATATTCCGGATTAAAGGACTGAAGGAAATTATCTTAATCTGATTAAGTGCATCTTCTAAAAGCTTACAGCAAATATCATGTCTTTGTTTTTGTGTTTGAATAAACTTTTATATTAAGAAAAGTTTAGAAAAGCTTTTCTTCTTTCTCACACTCAAGGAGAGTATGACCTACTGTTAACATCTAACATTAGTATGGTACGTTTTTCCAATTAATAAAAGAATATTGACACATTATTACTATGGACCATAATTTAAAGATTCAAATTTTCTTAGTTTTCACCTGTTGTCTTTCTCTTCTGGGTTCTCATGTGAGACACCATATCACATTTAGATATCATATCTCCTTGGGATCCTTTTGGCCATGATAATTTTCCAATAATGTGTGGTTTTTGCTGAGCTTGTTAGTTTTGAGGCATATTGGTCAAATATTTTGCAGAATGTCTCTCAGGGTTTGCTGGTATTTTATTGTGATCAGACTGAGGTGGGTGTGGAAAGGAAGTCTGCAAAGAAAGAGTGCCATTCTCATCAGATCATATCAAGGATACACACTATCAGAATGACGTATCACTTTTGATGTTGACCTTGATCACCTGGGTTGACACAATGTCAGATTTTTCTACTGTGAAGTTACTCCTTTTTGCCTCCTTGCCTATTCTGTGCTGTTTGGAAGGATATCAGTATTCACAGCCCACGTGTAAGGAGTGGGGAGTTATGATCAACCTCCTTAAAGTATTCTCATAAATTTTAAATACTCCCTAAAGTATTTACATAAATTACTTGAAATCCTTCTGCATGAGAGATTTATCTCTCCTTTCTCATTTACTTATTCAATCATTTATTTATATCAGTGTACTCAATGATATTTACTTTATACCTTGGGTCATAATCCAGCATGACTTCATTTTTTTGCTCAAAGCGTTTCAGCTTTGATCATTCAGAGTTCTTTCATTCGATTCCTGTGTCTCTTTCATACACTCCCTTGTGGGTTTTTTTCTGAGTACTCCCATCTTTTCTAACACTACAAGAAACTCTAGACTCATAATATTTCTGGCCCCAGTCCTAGAATCAGCCATTTCTCCAAGGATCCCTAGATCCTTTTGATTGAAAATGGTATTAGAAATGAAGATCTGAGCACAGGGTATGCTTGTTGCTACTGGGTGAGGTTGCTTCTAGATCTCCTGACGCTGTCGGAGGAAGGAGATTTATATTTATCTAACCCATGTACACACGCATGCCTATCTATAGCTGTTGCAAGCCACACATGAGTTTACCCTAACATCTGCAGCTCTAAGCTAATACCACATAGATCAATCTAGCCTCCTCCCCATTGTCTATGGGTAACCTCCAACTCTAACAGTGAGAAATGGCTCCTGCCGTTGCCATCTACTTACCTGCTGGTTGAATGCCAGTACATGTGTACAAAGGTTTCAGATTTGTGCATTATCCATGGGAGTGCAGTGCTTACCTTTTTGCCTTTCGTCGTGAAGTCTTCACTCATTTCCAAAGTTACTTAACTCAGTACTCTTCCCCCAACCTCTTCACTGAGGATATTTCAAATATTCTTAATATCATTAGACATTTTTGTCATAGTCAACATTCTACCATCAGATCCCCTGGTAATGTGGATGATCCCCTAAATGAATTTTTTTTTTTTAAGATTTTATTTATTTATTTGTCAGAGAGAGGAGCGAGAGTGAGCACAAGCAGACAGAGTGGTAGGCAGAGGCAGAGGGAGAAGCAGGCTCCCGGCTGAGCAAGGAGCCTGATGTGGGACCCGATCCCAGGACGCTAGGACCATGACCTGAGCCGAAGGCAGCCGCCCAACCAGCTGAGCCACCCAGGCGTCCCCCCTAAATGAATTTTTTAAATTTGCGTCTATTGAGGCTCACTCATTTTGCATAAAGTTCTAATTTCTCTATACTATAAGGTACTCCCCCATGACTCACTTATTAATATTTTAGCCCTTCCTGAATCCCTGGCAAAGATGGATCCATTGATCATCCTTATAGTTTGGCCTTTTCCACAATGTCATATAAATGGAATCATACCATATGTAGCCTTTTAAGACTGATTTCTCTCATCTAGCAATATACATTTAAGATTTATCCATGTTTTTGCATAGTTTGGTAGCTTATTTCCTTTTATCGTTGAATAATATTCAATTATATGACTGTAATGTAGTCTGTTTACCCATTCACCTACTGAAGGACATCTTGGATGCTTTCAATTTGGGGCAATTACAAATAAAGCTATAATTATGGTTCAAGTCCAGATTTTCATGTATGTATGGACATAAGGTTTCAGATAAAAGGTTTTATCTAAGTATTTAGATAAATACTTAGAAATGTGATTGAGCATCTTACAATCAGACTATGTTTTGCGTGTAAGTTTCCTAAGGCTATCTTAAGAAAGAACTACAAACTAAGGGGTTTAGACAACAAACGTTTACTGTGTCATGATTACGGTGTCTACAAGTCTGATTATTAAGGTATTGCATGGGTTGGTTTCTTCTGAGAGCTGTAAAGTGGAGTCTAGTGCACATTTTTCTCCTGTCTTCTGGTGGTTTTCTGGCTATCCTTGGCATTCCTTGGCATGCAGAAGCATGACCTGATCTTTTCCTTCATCTCTGCATGGTGCTTTCTGTGTGCTGTGTATATCTCCAAATCTCCTTTTTACAAGGATATTGGTCATATTAGATTAGGGGCTTACCCTACTCCAGTATGCGTATTATATCTGTAGTGTCTCTATTTCTAAACATCATATTCTGAAATACTGGGATTTAGGATTTCAAGATATTGGGGGGTAGTGGGGAGGACAATTCAATTCATAACATTTAATTATTTTAAATAAATTTCCAAATTATCTTTCCAGTTGCCATACCATTTTGCATTCCCATCAAAAATTAGAAAAGTCTTGGTTGCACTCTATTTTTGCCAGCAATTTGTATTGTGTTTTTTTGAGTTTGTTTTCTTTTGGTTTTTGTTTTTTTTTTTTTCTTTTTGAAATTTTGCCATTCTAATAGGTGTATAGTGGCAACTCATTGTTTTGTCTTTCTCTAATGACAAATGATGATGAGCCTCTTTTCACATAATTATTTGCCATCTATATATCTCCTTTGATGAGATGTTTCGGTCTTTTTCCCATTTTTAAATTCTTGTCATTTATTTTCTTATTGTTCAGTTTTTAAACAGTCTTTGTATATTTTAGATAGATGTCCTCTATCAAATATGTGATTATTAAATGTTTTTCTCCTTATTGTTGAATTGTCTTTTCACTCTCTTAACAATATTTTTGCAGGACAGTTTTTAATCTTAACAAATGCAAGTTATCATCTTTTTCTCTCATGTATTATGCTTTTAGTTGTATGTAAAGACTTCTCAACAAACCCAAGGTCACATGGATTTTTTTCCTAAAGTTCCGTAGTTTTATAGTTGCCCCCTATAGATTTTTAATTTGAATTTTGTTGAATCTATAGATCAAATTGGGAAGAACTGATATTTTAAAAATAGTAATTCTTCTAATTCATGAACATGGAATTTTAAAAATTTATTTATATCTTTTTTGATTTCTCTCATTTATATTTTGCAATTTTCTGCATAATATACCTTGTACATATTTTGTAAGATGTATTCCAAAGCACCTCATTTTTTTAGTGCTATTGTAAATGGTATCACTCTTTGAATTTCAAATTCCAATTTCTTGGTATACAGAAAAGCAGTTTACTTTGGTATATTGACTTTATATCCTGTGTGCTTGCTGTACTCATTAAATTAGTTCCACAGGGTTTTGTTGTTGTTCCCCCTGCTCCCCAGGCTGGGGTGGGGGTTTGGTAAGAGAGTAGGTTCTTTGGTGTTTTTCACATAAACAATCATATTGTCTGAGAATAAAGGTGCTTTTATTTTATCCATTCCAATCTGTATACAATTTATTTCTTTTTCTTGTCTTCCAAGAGGATAATGAATAGGAGTGATGAGAGAGGACATCCTTGCCTTTTTCACAGTCTTAGAAGGAAAGGGTTTAGTTTTTACCATCAAATATTGTTGTAGGTTGCTTTCCAATATTCACTTGAGTAGAATAAAGCCATTCTCTTTCACTCCTAATTTTTTTTTCATGGAGACAAATAGTTTATTTACTTTTTTGTACATTTTTAAATTTATTTTTTATTTATTTTCAGCATATCAGTATTCATTATTTTTTCACCACACCCAGTGCTCCATGCAATCCGTGCCCTCTATAATACCCACCACCTGGTACCCCTAATTTTGTTGTGGTTTTGTTTTTAAAGCTGTACTATGA